>NW_024037063.1:7812926-10212926 GCF_015706575.1 Patiria miniata
AAGAGAGGGTGCTGAATCAGTTTCATTATACAGCCTGGCCTGACCATGGTGTGCCTAAGACAGTCCAGCCTATCATGGACATGATCCAGCTATTCCGAGAGTATTTGCCAAATGAAGACAACCCTGTTGTCATGCACTGTAGGTGAGTATATTACAAAGAAGCATGCTAGAGCAGTCACAACTCAATCACTGGAAGAGATGATGTCTAAGATAAGGTTTTAACATTGAATCCAGTCCAAGCCTGATATATTTTTGTCAGTGCTCTTGATCAACATTGTGAGAAAAGTTGGTTGTTAAAGATATTCAAAATTGTTTTGAGATGTGTTAATATAATCTTCGTTTAGTCGAAGTCTTCATCTGTTATTTGTGTTAGTTGCCCTCCAGCACAAACTATTTGGAAGTCGCACGACTGTATTTTTTTCTTGTTGATTATGTTTTTTTTTCAAGCTTGGATTGGTGGGTAATATTGGCTTTTTTGTGTCCTCATTTGCCTTGGTGCCCTCCATCATTTGCCTTTGTGTCCTTCCCAGAGCTCCTAACATGTACGATTTTGACTAGCCTTGGTCAAGGCGCTAAATGTTATTCATCCCGGCCGTGGCGCGTAAACCATATCCTCGCTAGGGCCATGCATTATGCAGTGCATTAAAAATACAGTGCGAACAGCGACCTCATGCGGCCACCATTTCTATGCAAATTAGTTGGACCCAATATCGCGCCTTGGTTCAATCGTCGGCAAACGCTTATGTTTTTCTTTATTTTGCGCTGGATTTCTAGCGCACGACCTCGTATGCGAATACAGATAAGTGTAGGCGGGGCTAATATGTGGAGTGTCCAATCACACCTTGGTAAATCCGGACGTCATCAAATTGTTTACAGCTAGCTATTCGCCTTTTGCGGACGTGACAGGAACCACAGTTTGTGCGCATTGGTGCCGTGTGCAGAGAGACACATAACGTGTACGTGTACATGTATGGATTATGTACGGTGCCACATTTTACTAAGCAAGTTCCCCGCACGATCGACCAATAAGAGAACGACATTTAAGGTCAGCTAAGGCTATTAACATAATGAGCACCACCTCCAAAACCTCACATGGACGATTGAACCAAGGCGCTATATTGGGTCCAACTGATTTGCATAAAAATAGTGGCCGCGTGAGGTCGCTGTTCGCGCTGTATTTTTAATGCACTGTACTGCATGCATAGCGCATAGACATTATGACTGCATGCATTATACCACACTACGGCCGGATAAAAAACAACTAGCGACTTGACCAAGGCTAGATTTTGACGTACTTTTAAAGATTTTTCACCCATTTTACACACATCACATGTCATCATTTCGAAATGTGTGTAGTATTTGACTAGCCGCCATTGTTGTTGATCAGCTGGCAGCTACCTCGTACCCATGGTCTACTATCATTCGTTCAACATCAACCTCGTACCGGATCTATCACTGTGGGTACGATGTCGAGCTGCTAATGAAAATCTGAAACAGTGCGGCAATAGAGGGCGCTGTTGTCGCTACCTAGGAAAATTTGAAAAAAAAAATTAAATTGACGTGCATGATCAAAATCGATGCGCACGCTGACCAGAGACCAAATTTTTGTTTGTTTGGCCTAACATGTAAAGAGATTGCAGGTGTGTTGGATTTGTTTTATTGATGCAATGTTTCAAACTGCAAATGGTTCTTGAACACGCTGAAATGGTAAAGAAAAAAAGTCGGAAGAGTTTCCATGTAAGAAACAAAGCAAACTAGAGGTTAAGGCGTTTGTTGAGATACAAACGCAGAGTGGTTGGGCCGACAGCTACATGTATTTCATTAGATACAGCCCAGTTAATTTTTGAATAAGTTTATGTCAGAATTAAGGATCACAAAAATTTAACCTTTCCAGTAAAATCAATGATTTTGTTTAAAACAAAAAGTATCAAATTTCAGTACACATTTTATATTCACATACAAGTTATTTCTGGTTTGATGACTTTATCAGTCCAAAATGGGAAAGTGAATACTAATTTAGTACAAAAGGACACATACTATGTTCATTATGAAGTTAAAATAACGTATGAAATATGGAAAATTTAAGTGTATGTATTAATAACACCTAACTTCCGTTTTGATGACGTCACAGCATTAAAGATCGAAAGGTCCATATTGTAACGAATGTCATTATTTGGGCTACGAACAAAGTCATAAGACAGGGATCAAATGATAGAATTTTAAAAAATGATCATTTTTAAATTCTTTCTACAGAAACTGCTGGTCTGATGACGTCATAATTTTGAAACCTTGCAAAGTTAGAATTATGTACATGTAGTTGATAAAAAAATAACGAGGGGTGATTTGGTTAAATTTGGACGGATGGTTTTTAAATTAAGAAAAGGAAACCCTATATGATGTACAGCTAGAGGGCGCTCTTTCAAATGATGAAGTCATAATGCTGTTTTGGTGTCCTTTATTCCATTCCAAACACTTCCATATTATTTGCTTATAGTAAAGAGCTTTCGCTTTCGAGTTCTATTCAATTTTTATTTCACTTCCGGTAACATCTGAAGTGAAGGTCAAGCAGTTTTTTGTCTGGGAATGAGAAATGTTGCCCGAGGCATCATTTACAACCTCAAGCAAAAACGAACACGATACTCTATTTAGTTCTAAAGATATATAGCCGAAACTAGTTTCAAAAATTTGGCCCTTAAATTGCTTGGGATGAGGGTTGATATATATTGAAAGTTACAAGTTCATATCATAAACCATTTAGGAGAAAACCCGTAAAGAAGTATTGTCCGAAAAAAAGAAAGAAAGAGAAACAGATTAATCGTAACAACTCCAAAGAGTGGTCGGGTTGTGCCCAACCACTCAAAAACAAAAATGTAACTTGACCAGAATAAAGGGACCTTGGCAAAGTTATTGTTTGGCTGCTTCATGGGTTCAAATGAAGTTTAATGTTAATGTACATGTATATATTTTTTTCCTTCAGTGCTGGTTGTGGACGCACAGGTACAATGATCTGCATTGATTATGTGCGTGCTCTTCTGAAAGCAGAAGTAAGTTAACATTAAATATTTGTTTTCTTATCAAAGAATTTTTCAAAATCATTATCTGTTGGTACTTCAACAGTTACCCTACTTTCAAATGTGAGATAATTTGTGCTTGGGTGATTACATGGACTCATGCAGACTGACTATTCCCAGCCACTGCCCTCGCACTGCTCCACACAGCCTGCAGATCAGGACAGTTTACCCCATTGCTTTACTCCTCAACCTGCAGAGACTCTGACTAGTTCCTTGGTATTTGATTTCATGGCAGCCTCTGGGCTGTCACTTTTGCAGTCTAGCTTGAAATCAGAAAGAGGACGAATTTCAAATTTTCCCTGGACTGTTCCGGGATGGGTTCACTGTTCTTAGTCTGCTTGCAGTGACCGGCTTTACTTCAGGCTATTAGCTCCCTGACCTCCTATCAGCCTTCTTTCACTCGAGCTCACGTTCTAACCTAGGAATGTCTCCCAACCAACCAACCTATGCCGGTACCTCCTGGCTCTGACACGGCCACCATACCTCACACAGAGACCTAAACTCTAGAATCTCCAGTTGTCTGAGTATTCACACCAAGTTTTTTTCAGGATTCTCTGTCTAGGGACCAGTGTGATCCTCCCCCTTCCTGTCCTCTGTGGTTGGGGGCTGACGCTCACCCTCACCATCGTCCCCTCTGCAAGACACCAATCTTTGTGACGTTTCTTTGCTGACCTCACTGTCAATGCTCTATTACCTTCCGTAATTTTCAGAATATAGGCCGCAGCATGCAAAAATCTGCAAATTTAAATTTACGTCGGCGTATTAGCCACACCGGCGTATAAGCCGCACTGACCGCAGCGGTTTCAATTTTGAAAAGGCCTCAAAATTCTAAAGTCAAAAAGCCTTGGACCAGTCCCATTCACACTACGAAAGCTATAAAATTTTCCACAAAAGTTTTATCAAAACATTTACGGTCGATACTCGTTACAACAAATATGGAAGTTGAATTGCTGCTGGCTGGCCCTTCCGGTCCCCGGCCTAAAAGTTAGTGCATGGCCCGGCAGCCTGTGCCGGTGAATGACAACATTTTCCCGCAGTACTTGAGAGAGTATGCAACCCACCATGTGTCGTCTGACTGGAGCAATGCAAATCTTGCTTTGTGTCAACAGATGCTAATTTGTTTTGTCCTAAGAATAAAAAGGTCTTTTCTTTACAACAAAACTTATCAAACTGTTGTGATTACCAACGAGTACTAAATCAAGTTTTTGATCGTACTTTCTTCGAAAACAGTCAACACGATGCATGCATTATTATGGACGAATCCATTAATTTCATAAGGGGTGATTTAGCCCCTGTTTTGCATTTTACAGCGTTTCTTGAATACATTTTCAGAAAAAATTATATTGTGACGTTGAACGACTGATTGTCCAATAAAGAAACGTTTCGGACTTCATAAAATTATAAGTTGTCTTTTTTTTTGACACAGCGGAAATATTGATAATTATTGTTCCCAAGAAAGTACACCCCTTTATTACCACAAATGGTGTGGTACACAAGTGAGTGCATATGGGGCATGCATGCAGCAGCTAGCTGCACTAATGGTACGGTCACTGACGAAGACAGCTTTCACTCCAGGTACTCGCGCACGGCCGGCCGCCGGTACCGCTCGGTACTTTTTCGTGAGACGTGCTTCCACTGTTTGTTAATGACTTTCCGGTACCTCAAGTCCGGTAACGATTGATAATTCATTTCAGCAAGCTATCTTTTCTTATACCAGTACATTAAATTCACATTTAAATTTCATTTTATTCTTCAAGTCTGGAGCGAGGTTTGAACCTTTAAGACAGATACGCAGACCTCTAGTTTTTAAAAATTCTTTTTATTCTGCTTCTTGTTTTCTATCCCATACACTTGTATATTTTTTTCTTGACAGGACTTTAGCCATTAACAAGACTCATTTGCAAATGAAGACAAAGCAACAATACTAAGGATTGTCATACGAATATACTTTTAGGTATATCAATGTGTTCTGAACACAAAAACCTAATAATAATCTTTCTTTTTAAATTTAATTCAGAAAATTGGACCGGACTTCTGTCTGTATGACATCATCATGGAAATGAGGAGGCAAAGACCTGCCATTGTTCAGACCAGGGTAAGATTTCAAATGTATGTACATGTACATGTAACACAGCAGTTTACTTGATCAAACATTGTATCGGCGTAAAGTATTTTCAAATTCAGGGTTTTTTTTAATTTTAAATTTAATAGAATTTCATTTCTATTGAGATATATCTCTTAAACTGTTCAGAATCTATGGTTGAAGTTTTATGGATGAACTTTTTGGAGTGTCCTTTGTCACTTGTAAATGGAGTGCTCCTTGAATGATTGGGAATTCCATAATTGTATAACACACTTTTTGAGAGTATTTAACTTATTTGGGTACCAAACCAGGAAGTGGAACTTAATATCATGACAAAATGTGGTTAAACCTCAGTGTGAAGGATCTCTGTGTAGTATTCCCCCTTATCAAAAAAAAATCAATTCCTTTTTTCTTTGATTTTTGCTTGTATCTTCTAACAGGATCAGTATGAATTAGTGCACAGAGCAGTGGCCTGGCTGTTCAGAAAGGCATTGGGTTTGGCACCCAACCCTCATGACTATGGTCATCTCTATGAAAATGTGAAATTACAGAATGAGGTTTGTTACTTGTCACTGTTTTTAAACACATTCTGGTTAAGCAAATGTGTAAATCAAGCACACAAAAAAACAAAAGAAAAAATATCCCAAACCAAAAGATAAGCTTCATGTACACGTACATGTACCCTTACTTAAGAAAGTGGTGGATCTGTTTATTCAATTATCATGAATTTCATTTCAGCACCAACATCCTCTTCCTCATTCAGTATCCAAAACATGGTGTGTGTGTTAATATTGGAATCACTGATTGGTGAGGTAAGAAGATGTTGCAAACAAGATAGCAGATTGTAGCCCACTGTCTTGTATTCTTGGCTTGACATACATGTAATCTTGCTTAAAATTCCCTTTTGGAACCAATTGTATACATCACATGTTTGTATATAAATTGTATTGGTCTTGTATGACTCATTTTGTTGTTAACTTCAACACGCATGCATGAGACTGAAGTCCAATTTGAAAAAATATCACTAACAAGTAACAAGTAGAATATAAACATGCACTCAACTATATCCTGAGAATTTACATTTTTTGTGTAATCATCATTCAGAGGAGTTAAGGGTACTGGTCTTGATTCATATGCCACATTTTTTTTCAAAACCTGTGCTTGAGACGCACATGTCTCATTAACATGGCAGCTTATAAGTGTCTGATTTCACACATAGCATTGTCGCCTGCTTGGTATCATTACATGCAGCACTTGTCTGAAATTGTCAGCTGTGGAATATAATTTGTTGGCATTATTTGCTTGTAGTTTGGTGGTGGGATTTGCCAACGTTCTCTTAGTACATGGAAGACACTAACTGTGTTGAGTTCTTGTGACCCAGCCCTTTGGAATATGATTAGTAAACAATAAAATACACTGAATTTTAGCAATCTCAAGACAAATGTGTACCTTAAGATCTAACCACAGGTATTATCCGTGCACTATTCCCAGGGACCTAGAATGCCACCTGGTGCAGGTAATCTCAGCCCAGATATCAGATCAACACAGCAAATTAAGGTGAGATAACTCAGTAACTACAATGCATATTCATTTCAATCAAATACCACATGGGTTAAACATAATTTAGTACACCGTACAAATGCCATGCTCAAATGATGTGCATAACAGTTTCCGTTGAAACATTTTCCTTTTACTAGTTCTTATAATGTCATGAAGGGTATCGAAATGAGTCATTTCAATAAATATCCATGATAAGTTGCAAAGACGTTTATCTCCAATCGGATAGTTGTCTGGAATCCTCCCACAATGAAGTAATCAGTTTGTAAACAGTGTTGATAACTTGTTCATAGGACTATTCCTGATACTCAATACAGTGGGCCTATTGCAGGTCAAGTTTTCAGCAACTTATCCAGACTAACTAATGAGATGACTCCTAAGGAACAAAATCTACTTGACCAATCTCCAAGTTACCAAAGAATCTAATTGATCATTTGTTAATATTATAAAAGCTATCAACTTTCCAGTGAGACTCAAACAAAATATCAGTCCGCGTTTAGTTCTCAGTTTAAACTTCAGCTCAGACTTGACTTGCATCAGACGTAAGTTGATATCCACAACACAATTGTGTTCAATGTTTAAATGTAGCTCTACATTGCAACTTAATGGTTTGTTTGTTGTCTGTTTTCATTCAGTTAAGTCCTAAGCAACGCCGGCAAAAAGATAAAGAACAGGACCATGGCCACAACTATGTCAATCATGTCATTCAAGGAAAGGGTAATGCTCTGTCAATATGCCCCAGAAAATGTTTTAGCTGTTTTTATAGGATGCTGTCAAAGAGTTGTAACCCCTCCTCACTCATGCTGACGGCTATAGCCGCGCTCCAGTATGCCGTGATAATGCTGAGGTATGCCGTCTGTAGGCAGCTGCTACTGTGCAGTGCCGCCCCTGCCACTACTGCGCGGAGGCTACTGTACAGTGATGCGTGTAAGCCTGTGCTGTGAGGCATGAAAATCCTATGGCAAGAGGTTAACAAGTATTATATAACGCCGGGGCTCAAAAATGGGAAATACTATTGAACAGTTAGGATCATTCTTTTTCCATGACGCGGTATTTGTGCACAAATGCATGCTGGTGTGCGCGTTCAGCGTTCCGCGTAGCGCGTATTGTTCCAAAGAGCCAGTGCTACAGCGTTGGGTTCAAACATTTTTGTGAAGGGGCGGTTTGGAAGAGAGAAATACATTTTCCACCAATTTTGTATTGAAATAAAAGTTCAAATGACAAGGATCTTTATGTCAGTTTAAGCAAATATTGAGTGGCTTAAAATTGTGAAATGGGAGTAATATTATCGCTCGGTAAAATCTGGACTTTTCCAGTTCATTCAGCTTCGCCTTGTGAAAGGATAAGTCCAGATTTCACCTTACGATAATATTCCTCCTATTCCACGCTGAGCCACTCAATATTTGTATACTCAACAATCAAGTCTTTGGCAGTGAATTACTAGTGTATAAACGCAAAAAAAATGTCCATCATATTTCCGAATTAATGCATTTATAATTTAATATTAATTGTAAAATTAAAGTAAATTACTTTAAAATTCAATTCAACAAGTTCAATTTCTTTTAATTTTAAGTTAGAGTCAGCGAGTAAGAAGTTTAAATCAACAGTTTGAAATTACTTATGTTATGTTCTCAGAAAGGATTTGAATTTTGAGTAAATAGACTTAAACTGCCTTACTAACATCCCTTATATGGCTTGTTGCTTCCTTACTAGTATCTGAACAAAGTCCATCTCCAACAGCTACTGGGATGAAGATCCTGAAGCCCCCATCATTACCTACCAAGCAACAACTTGATACAGATAGCAGCCAAACAGTGTCTGCTAATTCCCTAGAGAAGGCAGAGACAGAAGGAAAAATGGAGGAAGATGCTTCATTGAGTCCTGCCCTCACTCCAAAACAAAGCCCCTTGGCCCAAGAGAGATTTGAGAGTGGTTACAAGAACACATTAGCTGCCTTCAAGGAATTTGAGGAACCTCCTTCAAAAGTCAGATCTACACCTCCAAAATCAACGGAGCAGGTAAAACCAACTCCCCGTGCAAGACCTGTGCTTCCAATATCATCTTCAAGGTCATTGGATCTTGACTCTGACAAGCCAATTTCTCCTTCCAAACCTCCACTGAGTGATAAGCCTGCCATTGGAGAGAAACCAGTCAAAGGTTTGCAATCATCACGCCCACTTCTGGCCATGAAACCAGCTGTTGTGAGGAAGAAAGACACAGGCAGTGGAGGCAGCCCTCATGGAACAAGCCCATTCTCTGGACTGAAAAGAAGGCCAACGAGTGAACCAGTCCAAGATCATGAGAAGGTGCAGCACTTGGGAACAGCACAGTTCCAACGGGCCAAGAATGTAGTCAAGGCTACACTGGGAAACAAACCAGACGGAGATGATAATAAGGAAGGGGAAGTCAAAAAAGGCAAGGAAAGGAGAGACTCTAAAGGTAGACCTTCCTCTGCCCCTCCCAAACCACCAGCCGGCATGAAGCCAGTGAGCAAATCTGATGCAAGTAAACACCAATCTTATGAAGTAGTGGGTATTACTTCACCTTTGGGAAAAGATGTAACTTCTAATGAGAAGCAAGAAGTTGCCAAAGCGTTTCAGTATCAGATCCAGCCAGTAGCATCAGTTAAACTCCAATCTCATAAAGATAAGGTAGATGCAAAGTCACCCACCAAAACAGAATCTTCCTCAAGCCAAATTCAGCGCAGAAAAACAGTTGACTTATCTAGACCTCCACAACCTGTTCCCGATAGTGACAAGTCAGAATACACATATGCAGTCCAACCTGTGAGTGTTATTGAAAAATTAAAAGATGCCCAATCTAGACCACAACTCAGAACTGGACAAGCTCTTTCATATTCATTAGCCTACAGCGATCCTGCAGATGGTGGAAATCCCATAGAGCCCAAAAAATCATCCAGAATACTGGATGATTATTCCTATGCTTCAGAAGTGATTATTCCTGTTACAGCAAGTAACAGTAAGGATATCACAGACAGGAAGGGCAGCGCACAATCCATGGCTTATGAGGTCATCCAAGTTGGTGGTCCACCAGGTCGTAGGTCATCAGAAGGGACAGGTCAAGATGAAATGCCTGTATTTGATAAAGCCCCAGGGGAGTACAATGAGCCAAACATTCTTTCAAGTCGACATGGTAAGCCAACTTTTTTCAGCTGTTTCCTTTATTTTCACTTAACCTTTTTTTTATTGCAATGGAAGAGATGTTCATGTAAATAGTTGATCTTGCATCTTGTCTCTTAAAGTTTTAGAGTTTGTTAGTACCACTACCAGTGATCCTGAGTAGTGAGTACCATCTTAATGCCATTAAGCATGGAAGCAAGAGGCACCATATATTTTGCTGTGAATATGCTGCTGATTTGAAATCAATGTATCATTTATTTGTATAGTGTTGAGACTATTTATTGTTTCAACAGTGTCTGAACAGAGCTCTTTGGGGCAGAACCGTGAGTCTGTGTTAAGCAGTAGCACCTCCTGGGCTTCCTTCACTGATGATGAATATGATGATTCTGGGATGGATGAGCATCCCCCATCCATTCCCATCAAGACATCTGCAGCATATCAGTACGTTGATGGCACCGGTATGTATGTGGATGGTTCCATGCTTCGCAAGTTATAGACAGATAAAACACTTGGATGATGCTATATTGTGGTTATATTTGAGTGAAATAAAGCTTTGTTATTGCCAAGTAGAATTCTGTGGAAACAAGAGAATTCTCAAGTCTTAATACATGTATAGGCAATCAGGCTATTAATGATCAGTTTACTTGATACATGTACATACTTTTACTTGATACGCAGTTCTGGAGAGGATTTGGTATCCGTCACTATCTTGGTTCATAAAGTTGATGTGTAAAAAAAAATAATATCACGAACAGGTAAACAGATCAGCAAAAAGGGCAAATTTGAAGCACATTTCATAGTTGCGTGATCGGGCACAACCTGATCACCATTTTGAAATTGTTCATTTTCTGTATTATTCCCCTCGGCAAATATTCTCTGTGACTTTTCTTCTAAACGGTACATTATTATGGCAACCAAGTTGGTTAACTCCGTAAATCGGCAGACATTTAGATTTGTATCATAATCAGTGAAGACAGCGAAAAAATACTCACATAATTATTTGCAAAAATATTACTGGCTGAATGTTTTACGTAGTTCAGATTTGAATGAGGTTAGAGAAGTCTTGGTTCTCAACTGTACATGCAAATTATTCCATATGATTGTACCAGTTACAGCAAAGCTTAAGACATAACATACTCTTGTTTTGCACAAGGATTCCTTGGGGCCTTATTAGTGGATTGTCATATTTCACGAATCTGATTAAGTGGTGTGAACATATTTGTCATATATACAAAGGAGTAATTTTGTTAATACATTTGTAAACAAGAATAGCCTTTTCATACTCAATCCTTTCAGAAAATGACATTCAATTAAGACTAGCAAACATATCGGCTGAAGGAGTTGAGAAAGCACGCTTCAGGATTGTCCGCGCGGCTCTTTTCAGACATTTATCAATAACATTGTCATGAGATATGTACTGTCCTCCCCATACAGTACTACAATAATCTAAAGATGGCATAAACTAAGATAACAAAAAGAGAGTACAGGCTGCTTTGGGGAACATAGTCGTGGACTCTATTTTGCATACCCAGTTTAGAGGCAACGGTTGTCTTCACATATTCAACGTGTGGGCCCCAACTTACAGGTTCATCAATAAAACCCAAACATTTGTTTACAAGAGTTCACCTTTACAACTGGACTACCAGCAATACTGACATTAAGGTCAGCACTGCAGACTTTTATTTTAGTTCCAATAAGATTTGTTTTTGTTGGCATTTATTGTAAGTTTGTTTCTGACACACCAATCGTAAATTCTAGCTAGGGCTGTATTCAAGTTGATCTCTATCTCATCAACACATGTAGAACTACACGTTAATGTTGAGTCGTCAGCATAAATGTACAAATTACATTCTTAGGGATACAAAGCGGTAGGTCACTTGTATAAATAATAAATAACAGTGAACCTAAAATTGATCCCTGTGGCCGTTGTTAGGTGGTATGGCTTTAGATATGTTGCCCTAAATATTCACAGATCGACTACGTTCACTTAGATATGACACTAACCAGTTGATAACAGAGGTTGACATATTAACCCTTTCAATTTGTCTAGGAGATTTGTGTGATTAACAGAGTCAAATGCCTTACTTAAATCTATGAACACAGTGCCTGTCATTTCCCCACGCTCCATAGCCTGAAAACATTTGTTCGTTAAATCATGCAAGGTAGTTTGTTCAGTGTAAGGGCCTAAACACTGACTGACAACAAGGAATCAGATAAATCATCAAGGTATGAATAGACTGCAGAGTGTTTCTATCTTCCTAGAATCTTGAGATAAAAGGCAGTATTGATAGGCTGATAGTTTAGTCGTATTACATTTGTCCCCACACTCGTGAATAGGTGTAACCAAGGCGTGTTACCACTCTCTAGGGTATACATGTATATTGTTCACATCGAGAGGCTAAAGATGTACATTGTATGTCAAGGATTTGGTCTATGTACGGAAACGCTATTCTAATCATTTTCACACTTATTCCATCCAGACCTGTTGCTTTTCCGACCGACATTGATGATATTTGCTTTTGAACAAAGTCTTCTGCAATATCAGGCAGTAAGCATTTTTCATCAAGTGAATGTGTAACACAAGAGTTGATATTGTTGTCCTCTTCAAGAGCTCACATGGAGGTGCATTACTGGCCATACATGTTCCGATTGTTGACAGTGTTCATTAAATGTATCAGCAATGTCCTTGAGATCATCAACGAATTCCCCATTCTGGGAAAGAAAAGACTTTGGAATAATTTTCTGTTTGCTGGCAGAACCTTTTTAATTTTTTTCCCCCGCCTTTGTTTTCCATGATGGTTGATTTAAAGTGTTCGCTTTTCTTACTTTTAAAAACCAGTCGTCTAAATTTTCACCAAACTACCGGGATGCCGCCCTTCGCACGGCACCTGCTAGCTGGGTGCAGTCATAAAGTTTGTATTGTTTGCAGGTTAAAAAATTGTCGGTGTAAAAAAGAAATAAAGATGTACTAAGTAAATACCGAAAATCTAGGGCAAATCTGCCAGGGGACCGGGGTGACTTGATACTCTCATTTGACATGTCTGACCAGACAGACATTTTTTTATTGTCTTTGTCTGATAAATCCCACAAAATTTCGGAATTATTCATTATCACGTGAAACACATCAGCTACAGAGAGCCTACCTTTGCAATGAGCACCTGCTATTGAAAATAGGAAGTGGGAAAATCAACTATTTTGAGAGAAAACTTGACAGATTTATCAATGAAACTACCTCCATGATTCATTGTCTTATAACGCTGCTGACAGTGCGCCCTCAATTGACGTAACACAGTCATGTTTCGAAATGCATTATCCATATCGTACGATCGACGTACACTTGGGGGACCTGTTTTCTTATCATGAACGTTATGTTTTGAGTAATGGCGATACATTTTGGAGTGTTTTGGTAGAGATAATGCTGTGATATTTAAGTATTGAAAGTCTGAAAGAAAGATATTTGCCAAAAAGGCAAAGCAAAAGGAATAAATGTTTTTTCACGTCCCAAACTGTGATTTCAAAGATGGTCTAATGGGGGGTCATATATATACCATTTCAGCACTGGACATACATGTACTGGATGCATCTTATATCAGACATTATGCACCTAGCATACTCCTGATGAATTTTACATCAGACATCATGTGTGCCCTCACACTTGTCTTCCGGTTGTGTGACCGCCACTTCCGTGACAGACATCAGACAGAAAGACAATGTAGGATATTTTAATATATTAAATGACTTTGCAAGGTTTTTTTCCTCAAACTAAAACAACTGGTTCTACTGAAAAAAGGCTGATTTTGTGATCCATTTTTTGTTTTGACATAAAAAATATTGTTCACATCTTAACTCGGCAGTGTCTAATGAAACAGTTGTCTGCCTGATCACCCTGCATTTGTAACTCGACAAACATGAATGTCTAGTCAAGTTTGTAATTTGTTTTCAGTCACTGAAGAACTCAATAATGTAGTATTGTCTTGTTTCATTAATATGATTTGTGGATATTGTTTGTAGGTGTGGAGGGAGATGAATCTGGAGCTGGATCAAGGTAATTGACATACATCTTGTGAATTTTTAAGCAGTAGAAATTTAATGTTATCTCTCCTTGTCAAGGTTCACAATATTGCAAAAAGAGAAAATGATTAAGTGCTGTTGCTAGAGGAGTTTCATCACTCTATTGCGCTAGTTTTGTGTCAAATGTACCACCCTTTTTTGGTCTTTATATCACTACTCTGATAGTGTGCCGTGTGCTCATGAACTTCCATTTATTTTATACAAGCTGATTTACCCAATCATGATCGGGTAGGGCGTATTTGTGTCGGGGTTGAAAATGTGGGGAGTAATGTACATGGGGGATTTAGTTGAGAAGACGTGCAGTTATAGAAATGAAAGAGATAGAAAATAAGAAATAAATAGCCCTATTAGCTGATTGGGCAAAGAGATTATCAATATCATGTAAACTAACAGTAATTCAAATTTAATTCAAAGCTTCAGAAAGTCGCTTCCAAGCTTTGTTGGGAAGTGTAATATCTGGGAAGATTGGTTTTGGAAGAGTGACTGGTGTTAAAAATGAAATCCCAAGAAATGAGCTACATTTGTATATTTAAAGTAGCCCCCCTATCGAAATAAACTGGAACCACATGAAAATAACAATTTGTGGCCCTTCTATTCACTGTGCTTGGTCACGGGCGCATGCAAAGCATAGCCTAGCAAACATGGACAAAATATATTTTTCCAAGGTTACCCCATACTACTGTTTGGTTAACGCTATTCAACAGCGGGGATAGTAGAATACGTAAACTGAGCCCCTAAGTTCAAGCCGCTGACCATGCACAGCCTTGACTCGTAGAAAAGGCAACACAGACGGCCGCCAGGCAATCAATGTGAAAGCACACACCACGGCCATTCCTGTTAAAAGCTACGAAAAATCGACGAAACTGATCGCCCGTCCGCACGCGAAAATAAGGATGACCTGAAGTCTCTGAACTGGCGGAAGACACCCTCCACATTTTTCCACAGACGTGGCGCGATTTTGGCATCGCGGGAGCCTGCGGTCTCGGATCCTTTCAGGAGCAGACATTTCTCGGAGGCCGAGTAAAACTTGCTCTTATATATATAGATCAATATTTAATTGGTCATAAAATTGCGTCAGATCTCACCTTAGTACCTAAACAGTATCATGTTATCAGTTTGAATGATTATCAGCCAGTTGTGCTCACTTCTCAAGTAATGAAATCACCGGGGCTTATATTTTGGAATCATCTGAAGCCTGCACTTCCATAAGCTTTAAATCCTTTGCAGCTTGCATACCGTGCCAACCGGTCTATTGTTGATGCATTATCATTGTATTGCATTATCTGCTTGAACATTTAGACAGTAGATCCTCAACATACGCTAGACTTCTCTTTATTGATTTCAGTTCTGCATTCAATACAATATCTCCATCTGAATTGTATAATAAGCTCACTGCTCTTGTTATTAAACTCATCCTTTTGTAGTTGGATCTATAATTTTCTTCCTGATTGCAGTCAAGTAGTACTTGGAGTGAACTCCTTGGTTTCCAACTCAATTGTCATGAGTACTGGTGCTCCTCATGGGTGTGTGCTATCACCATTGTTATATTCTTTGTCCACCTACGATTGTGTTTCTTCATTTGATGACTGTACAATTGTAAAATATGCAGATGATACAACTGTTGTTGGACTCATTAAAGGTAACAACAAACATAATTACTGCAATCAAACTCAGCCCTAAACGCAGTGGTGCTCTGGTAATTTGAACCTCAATGTTACAAAGACTAAGGATATCATAGTCAATTTCCTTTCAAGTCAGAATGAAATTTCTCCACTTGTTATCCATGGGACCGATGTAGAAATTTCAAATTTTAAAATTATTTTTTAAATTGGCATTCATTTATCAAATTATTTAAGTTGGGATGCCAACGTTGAGCACTGCATTAGGAAAGCACAACAAAGGATGTTTTACCGTCAACGTCGCAATAGTTTCCACCTCCCTAATGATCTGTTTAATGTCAAGTTTGATCCTGCGATAGTGGGAAGAGTGTTAACACAGGCTATCACTGTGTGGTATGGCAGGACTGCCATGGCTAACCGGCAGGCACTGGAGAGAGTCGACTACATATATTGTTTGTAGAGATCTCCCGTCAGTTTCAGAAATTTATAACACCAGATTAAAGAAGAGAGGGGGTGCTATTATCAATGATGAATTTCATCTGGCTAATGAGTTTTGTGATTTGTTGAGATCAGGGAAGCGTTACCGAGTAATCAAATGCAATACAGAAAGATTCAGGAGAAATTTGTATCCTACTGCAATCAGGGGACTGAATGAAATGAAGTAACCTGACAGCTTCAATGAGATCACTCACTTGATATTCTTCATATGTTTAAATACCTTTCAATTTGAATCACTCTGAGTGTCATTTTAAAATTGTTCTTCTTCGTGGCAATTTAATGTTTTAAATACAAATCCTGGTGCATTTTTTTAATGTTTAATAATATTTATTAGTGTATTTTAATGTTTTGTAAGCACAAGAACCACAGCAATTTCTATTGTATACTTTGTATATAAATAGCAATAAACCAAATCTTGTTTTGATTTTAATTGTGTTCATTACCATAGCCCAATTCCCTGGCTCTCTAAGCACACAATATGCTGCTCAGCTTCTGTGTGTTTCATGGAGACTGCAAGTAAAGCACTTAAAAGGCACACTAACCTCGTGGAAAAAAAAAATGCTAAAGTTTGAGATGTCATTATAGAAATCTCTATGTGCACACGGCATGAAATACGCTTACATTGTAGGTTGGCAAATTTTTTGACAAAGTTTCACAGTTTTTCTGTTAACTGTTAAGCAGAACCATTAAATTGATGAGCTTATATGTTTATTTTTCCTTTGTTTCTTGTACAGTTCCAAGCCAAAGTTTGCCCAGTTCCTTGCCAACCAAAGAGACAAGCTTGCAACACATAAAGAAAAACTTGCTTCGAATACAAAGGGCATCCTTACAAAGGTATTTCTTAAACCATTATTTCTACTATTTAATATAATACGTCATGTGACATATTTCAGACGTTTTTTGGGGTTAGAGCAAAGTGGACAAAGCAGAATAGATGGATTGCATTCAGCTGCCATCTTGGAGGTGTGCTTTTTGTGTTAATTCAGTAATAATGAATGCACAAGAGGTCTACTCATGCGTATCACTGTTGAACAAAAGCACACACCTCTATACATCTCCAAAAACCTTGATTGGCCTCGGTGCTTCGCTAAATATGGAATGAACACTATACAGAAGGTCAGTATGGACACACTCATTTGAATTGGAAGAGTATTGGACCTCAGAACAATGTATTTACATGTGTACCCATAGATCAAACCTATCATCAAGGCCTATTCTTCACTACACATTCTGGGCAGGGTACTGTATGGTCTTGTCATTTGTACCATTTCTAGGGATATGTACATGCTATGTTGGCATTACCAATTCATTTCTGTCCTGTAGCAGCAGCAACCAGATGAATGCTACTCATCATCAAACAGTTTCATTTCCTACTATTTTAATACCAGGGAAAGTATCTCATTGTCAGCAATTATAGCTCTTGCAGTACTTTTTGCAAACCATTTAGAGTATAACATTGTGCACATAGAAGGCCTGAGACAGAAGCAAAAGAAAAACATTGGACTGCCAATGCTGTGATACTAATTTGGAATACTGAGACGGTGTCGATCAAATTCAGCAATAAGTTTGATAGTCATGCTTTTAATTGATCTTTAAGCAAACTTGAATCCACAATCCTGATTGGTTGATCAATGGAAAGAACAATGTGATATTGACTGTTGCAGGGTCCATATTTCACTGTGCGTATCACACTATTCTAAGATGCATGCATTTTCTTGCTGCTTTCACATGAAGTTGGATAACAACTAAAGCATTACCACAGTATATGCGTTGCATCCTTACTGTTTGTCCAGTTTTCATGACTAAAAATTGGTTATGCCACTCGCTCCTGTGTTCCAGGGCATGTGTTCATTAAGCCTCTCAGCTGCCTTTGGCCTGGTGGCAAATGGGGCGGGTACTTTTTATGAAAGTCTAAAATATGTTGATTTATAATATATATACCACTGGAAGCCTGACATCAATAATAATGGATATCATTATTGGCTTCCTTCTCCTTAATTTAACTTCTTTTCCAATTCATTTCAATATCGGTTATTTGCAAAAAAAACCCCAAAAACAAACCAATTTTATCAATTGAGAATATGGTAGTTACAAATTTGAATAACATTGAGGCCCATTTATTCATCATCCATTACATGCATCCACAAATTGTCTGCACAGTCTGGTTTCTAAGAATGGAATTCCTATCAGGTCCAAAATGCTCCCACTGACATAATAATGGAGCTACATATCATGAAGTAATAAACTCTGACAGTAATTGCTACAAATGAAAGCCAGTGCATTTTTAATTCTCATCATTTCTTTTTAATAATCATCTGCATTGATGAGTGTAAAAAGTAGCAGAAATAACCAAGTGGCTATATTTATTTTTACTACATGCCAATCAATCACTCCTGTGTTTGATTTTATTTCCGATCAGATTGGAGATGCGGTCACCAGGAATGCACCTGCACCAACCGGCAGCAGATCCTCTCCTCCCTCAACCTTACGTGGGTCAAGTAGTCCTCAAGCTGGCATTGCATCGGACCTCAATGAAATTATAAGTATGAATGTCTGACTATTAAATAGTAGGCATGCAGACGCTCTGCCCCTTTGGAGTTTGTTTGACTCTTTTCATTAATTTTTGTTTTGCCATTTTTCTTCAAAATGGTACAACGTAAACTTAAAACCTGAAAAAAACATCAACCCTGGTCTAAAGATATGAGATCAGACAAGTGTGATGTCATGATGATATCCTGAGGTAAAGAATAAGAAGTATTAGTGTAAACGCTTTTGTTCTCTCGTATTCAAGAGATACGGTGTTCATGTACTGCAGTGTGCCATTCTTAACCAGCATACTAGGTTTTCTGATGTGAGGCATCAAGTTGCTGGTCATCAAACCAATAGTTAGGTGTAAATCAAGACATGACTTATGTGCTTGTTTTATTTTTATTTTGAATGCGTTATGTGATTTTATCTTACATACAGAACACTCAAAATGAATGCTATCCATTTCTTAAATTTCAAATCAGATGTCATTTTCTTTCCTAAGAAATGTTTACATTAAACACAAATTGCTGAGTTTGTTCTAAAGCTCAATTGAGAATATGTACCAAGCAGTTGTTTCAAAGGTGAATTCATGACAGTTTCATTTGTGTGTGTGTACGTTGACTTGTTCGTAATTGAACTTAACAACGTACAACGTGAAGGAAAACTCATTCTATGGCATTGTTTACTGGTACAATTCCATCAGCCTAGACTTTTTAACTGCTCATGTTTTGATGATTTTTTCTTGCAGAAAAAACACTCCGAGAGTATGAACCAACTTACAAGGAAGAACCAAGCATGTTCCACAAGTGTGATATCAGTGAGTATCAGGGCAGATATCACATTGTATCTCTCTGTTTTCAAGTATTTATTATTTAAAGTGGCCTTTGACAACAAGTTAGTCAAAGATTTGAAATTTAAACAACTGTACTAAGTTGTTCCAAAGCAGTGAGAGCATCTGTAACTTCTACTTTTCAAAGATCACACGTATTCCCCCCCCCCCCCAAATATTTTTTTGTTTGTTCTTAATTTTTGTTTTATTTATGAGAGCTTTCTTTGGTTACAATAATTGTCTCTCTGTGCATTTGTTTTTCAAGGTTTTCCAAAACGTGTGCCAAAGCCGAAGTCTCCACCCCCACCACCCAGTAGCTGGATCAAGGCAGACACAAACAATACCACAGCACCAGTCCAGCTGTAAAACTGGAGATAGATCATGAGATCTCTCATGCAAGGAAGGGTTCTATCTAAAGTGCCTTTTGTATTGTGCTATATTTCAATTTCAGGTTGTAAGTTCACTCAGTTCATTCAGCTGTGTGTACATGTAAATGTTGGGTGCTGGTATTTACAAGTTCTATAGGCCCCTTGCATCTGTGGGCAGGTCTTGTTCCTCTGTTGTATGCATGAGTAGATGCATTGTGTCTCTGAATGACATGACAAAACCTGCCCTCAGTGAGGGGGCACCATGCAAGGCGTCTATTGGATACTCTTGCAAACTAATCAAACTATATTGGCTACAGTAATTTGGGTATAAATGACTTTTTGTTATCAAACTACGTCTTATGTTTGTGACAATGTGCCCGGTATGTAATCAAATAATTACATGGTTCATGTACAAAAAAGCTGTTTGATTTTTCTATTGTATCCAAGAAATGTTTTGTTATCTGTTATAAAGAAAAACAACATAAGGTAGAATATTTAGAGGTTTTAAATTGAGAAGTAATCTTTAACTGTATTTTGAAAATGACTTTTTATATTTAAGATATTTTGGTTGACATTTTTCAGTGTATGCAGAATGATCTGAGAATGTAGGTAAAAGCGATGGAACTTTGACTGGACCAGACACCGTGAGTTTGCTGTTCATAATTGTATGTAATGTGGATTCTGCTGGCTCATTACATTTGTTAGTATACTTACTTAACATTAGCACATGTACATTGTACTACATGTACATTGCATAACATTGCATTTATTCCCTAAAGAATCCATAAACCATAGAGTGTGTGGGTGTTTTCGGGCGGTACAGGTTGTAATGTGTTAATCAGTTGGCGATATTTGCTGAGATTTAAATTCCACTGAATATATTTGCATGTAGTTTTGTAAAATATAGCCAGTTTATATCAAAGCTTAGACCTATTTTGTTAAGGTCCATCCTTGTTCTTAGTATTTAGTGCCTACACAGATGACAGACATATACTGTGACAGAACAATTTATATAGATGTAACCCACAAAATAGAATTGCATGTATCTGGGTAACACCAGATGTAGTAACAATTAATGTATGACAATATGTACTTTCCATGGAATTTAAATATTTGGGCGGCTTTTTCGGCATAAAACAGCTAAAGCACCCCCCCCCCCAATTTGAGAAATAACGGCAGAATGTAAATATTTTCTAGTGATATAATATGAACAAAAGAAGCAGAAATTGTGTTTTTTCTTCTTATGCAGGTGAACATTGTTGTAGTGAATAAAGACTTTTACTAAATGGACTGCCATTTAGAAAAAAAACCTGAAGAATCTGTTAAACATGGCATAAGATAATGATATGTATGAATGAAATAGTAGTATTCTCTTTTGGTCCATGTATTTTACCATAAGCCTTTTCCATTTGAATAAACTGCAGTTTACAAACATTATATGGTTTGAGGGATGACAGTCAATATTATCTCTGTGAGGTAATAGAAGTTGTCAAACAAGTTGATAACCTAGTTCACCCAAAATAAATCATGATATTTTTGGTTTACTATACCTCATTGGCCGCTGGCCAAGTGATGGTGAATTGACCAGTTAGAATTTGGCTCTCATGAATGAATATGTTTGAGATATAAAAGCTATGTCTTAGCGGGCTCATGCTTATCTGATGTTGTTACATGACACTGTGAACATTTCGATATGCCCATAGATCAACGCAGGTTATTCCCAATGCCAGAACCCATTTATATTGTTATTTATTTTTTAAATAAAACAAGCATTTGATTTTATCTTTCAAGGTACATGTAGCTCCAGACCTAGCTTAAATAAACACTTGCCAAATGTAACTTTGCGGTATACTCCATGGTGGCAGTGTAGGCCCACAAGGTTTTTTCAAGTACAATCAGGTGGGGTTTAAAAAAGAAATTTAATTTGTCTAACTTTTCTGTCCTGAAGTTTGAAGAAATTATCTCTAACACTTAATATGGCATTTGTGTAAATCTATGCATCTACATGCAAAGACTCCTGATGTTTGAAACTATCCAGCCATACACCACAACTGCTTACACAGTACATGTACATGTAGTTACCAAAAATGTCAAACGTGCTGCATGACACTGTGATCGTAGCTATACAAGCAATCCATGGCATATTGCCAGTTTGGAGGAACATTTATATGACACCTTACAACTTTGTTGACTTGAATGGGAACAAGCAAATTGGATAGAAACTGTTTCATGTGAATAGTTTTTAGCACTAGTGCAGTTTATATTGCAGGATTGCCTTTTCAGAGGTTTGACTAGTTTTACCAAGTATGAGTATATACATATATATTGTAAAGTGAAACTACGTACAT
Organism: Patiria miniata; assembly: GCF_015706575.1. Lineage (NCBI taxonomy): Eukaryota > Metazoa > Echinodermata > Asteroidea > Valvatida > Asterinidae > Patiria > Patiria miniata. Next base: position 7,835,040 of record NW_024037063.1, read on the forward strand.
GTACAGTTCTGCATTCATGGGTATGTACCAATATAATTTTTGGGGGGACAATTTCTTCATTGCTTTGATGTTCTGCATTGACTGGATTCAGCATAGGTAAACAATTGTATCAAGGAATTTTCACACACATGTACATGCATCAAGTGGAAAATAACTATGAAATATATAGATGGAACAGGGGTCGATCAATTAGATAAATAAATCAAGTACATTTAACCAAATGAGAGGCGTTCTGGCAACAGGAGATAGAACTGTGCAGGGGTCAAATGAGGATTTGCAGGTATGAGAAAAGAGATCAATTCTCCTTACAATACTGCTCGTTGCACTTCGTTGATCCGACACTCCGTTGCCAAGTAGGGCTGCTTCAAGTTCATTTATTGACATGTCAAAAAAGTAAAATACTGAGAAAAAGGTCTTTAAAGTTTCGAGATTTGTAGGGAAAACCAAAGATGCCAAATGTACCAGGTAGTCCTTAACATATGTGTAGATTATGAAAGTTATAAGAAAATAAATGCAAATCTGAAAGATCACATACATGTAAATCTCTAAATCTGAAAAATCAAAAACAAACTCAACAGCCCCATTTGGTTGTTTGCATTGACATGTATCTCCAGTATGACCTGACCTGTGCCCCGTTCCATCTCATTTTGCAAGAACCCCTCACAAATATATTAATTTTAGAATGTATCTTTTCAATGTATAGTAAAGATCATGTAGTCGGTGAAGAGAAGTATAGATGTAGTATTGTATCTTGTACTCAACTGAGCATGCTATTGATGTAGTATAAAGGAAATGAACATTTTGTTGGTGTTTTTCTTTGTTAAAGGGAATATACATCATTTGCTTTTGCTGTAATTTTCAGAAATGGATGGAATTGGGGGGTTGGAAATATATAGCAAATATAGTTACACTGACTTTTTGAGGTTTTGGGTTCGAAAATGCTATAAAAACCAAGAAAAACAATCATTTTCCTGTAGTCTGGTCCCCTGACTCCATTTAAGAAGAAACAAAGCAGTTTACAAATATTGGGGAATTGTAAGGTCAGGGAACCAGTCTAGCTGGCTTGTACCCGTTCATAGGTGTGTAATCGATTGCAAACAAGTGCGATGGTCAACTGGGGCCAGTATTTGAAAAAAGCCAGTTTTTTCCAACGCTGATCGGCCGATCAGCGTTGGAAATTGATACAAAATACCACTTTTCTTGAAAATGACAGTATACCAGGTGCCATGATTTTACAGGATGCTTTACACTGTCATTCACTAACAGTCCAGCAAGGTATTTCAAAATGATTTGGTAATTTTATTTTTTGATGTTTGCAAATGTTGTATTTTCCCTTTAACAGATAGAAATACACTATATCAAAAGGTTGGTTCTCAACCTAGGTAGTTATATAAACCTTTGACTTTACTTCTCATGCCACATAACATTTTTCTTTTGGATAGAAATGACAGTTGCATGCTGCAGTGTATGTGTACATAAACAGAAGATAAATCTGGCTGAGAAATGTTTATATTTCTAAGTATAATATTCTCAAGTTTTATTAATTAAAATGTAAGATTTATTTCATTATTAACGGTTGATTTGTGTATAATTCGGTATAATGAAATCGATATGAGCATCAATATGCATGTTTAAAACAATTTATATCAAGATTAATAAATACCAAAATGAACTAAATGGGGATGAAGATGATAAATATGTGCAAAGTACAGCAATTATTTCATTATAAAAGTGTATATCAGTCTAAGATTTTAATAAGTCTTTGTTGCTGGAAACATGTTTGCATTGCGCTTGTTATAAGATCAGTTTCAACATTTTTAATGATTTGTAATAATAATCTTATTACTGAAACCTTTTATATTACTATAAATGTATTTGCAAAAGTAACTATTTTTGTAAAAAAGGCCTTTTTATAATTTGTGACTTTTTTCGAACTCATTGGGATTTCTGATAATTGTATATATTTCTGATGTTGGATTTATACATCTTTCTACAGGCCAATTTAAAAGACAGCTTTGTGTTTGTATAAGGACTCACAAGGCATTTAGAAATTAGTTACCAATATCACTAGTAATCAAAGCTCTTTTCACAAATATCCCTCCAATGTTTTGATTCTCAACATTAAAATGCTTTAAAGCCAGAGTCTATCATTTGCAGCTACCCAAAAAGTAACTGGCTAATTATTGTTGAAAAACATACTTGGATGAAAGATAGTAAGGGGACTAAACTCCCTGTGAAATTATTCTTTCTGGCAAGCTGTCATTTAGCAGAAATCAACAAAAGAAGGCCTTTCCAACGGTGCTTCTTAATTGCAAATGATGGACTACATCGATCAAAGAAATTCAAAAAAATTGATGCAGTTTCCTATTGCCTGTAATTTGAGTGATAATGATGATTTCTATTCAAGTTATATTTGATATGTGAGCCCATAATCTTATTTGATTTTTGACTTGCATCCATTTTTTTTATGACTATTATAATCTTGCCTTGAATGTATTAAAGGAAAGACATCTGTAATTACTGTGTGTACATGTACTTCTTTGACTTCTTGTACCAAACAATATCCTTATACAGTTTAGGGGGTTAATTTAGTTATTATTAGTATATTTTTAATCGCACGTAACCGTTTCAAGAAGCCTTCATAACAGTCAAGTAGTTGGTCAACTTTTCAGTCATTCATGGAAATACATGTGTATAACTACTACTTAAAAAAAACCCCAAGTTCCAAGTGGTACAACCTACAGCGGCCGGGTAACGTGAAGACCGCTATACGACACCGTCTGTGCACCAGAGAGTACAGAAAACGAAAAGGAATGGGGCGTGATCTAATATGCAAAAATATGCAAATTCAACGCATGCGCAACAGTGTTTGCAAAAACCAGGCTTTGAATGCAAAGCTGTAATACTTAAAGACATGTATCTGAAAGACAAGGCGGGCTTGCATTTTTGTAACCCTATTGGTTGTAGGAGCCCGTTGTGTGTGTGTACTACCTGAGCAGGACCTGGTTCACCTAAAAAAAAATGCATGTCACTGGATTGTTTATACATTTAGGCTCCACTATTTTTCCTCCCGTTACATCCGACGTGTACAATTTTGTGACTTCTGGACGCATCCCTTAATGCCTTTTACCCTCTTAGAGTGATTGAAAGCAAACTACCTATCCAACAAATGAGAACAGTTTGAACTCATTTTGAATGATAATTGTGTGACAAATTCGCGGTTAAGAGGCAACAGGGACAGAAAAAATGTCGCACTTTGGACCCAAACTTTATAGTATGCCCCAATGCTGTTTGCTGGTACGACACTATTGTAGCCACTTTTCAAACAGATCACATTTAATATGAAACATAAGGTTCGGCGATTCTGATTTTCTATTTGTCAATTTGGGACAAAAGACAGCAGCAGTGGACCCGATGTAGGTATTTGGAATGACTAGGCCATCATGAGTAACCAAACAAGAATTGTAACCTCAAAAAATTGAAACTATATTTATAAAACAGAATATGACCACAACCGTATTTGATTCACATTTTAAATCCTTTCTTTGTACATGTATTTTTCCTTGTGTTGCCAAATGATGAAGGATACAAACAAATATCTGTATTGACAGTAGAGAGACAATATCAACTGAAAAAAGGAACACAGAATTCAGTCAAGAGGGTCATCTTTATTTGCAAAACTACAAAATTCCAACTGAAAAACTGATTTGCAAAAAAGGACTTGCAAAATAAAATAGTTTTTTTTCCCGATGGGTTGTTGATCAAATGATTGATATAACGGATTCCAGCTTAAACACAGTGGATAAAGAAATTCTCCAGTATGTTACATATGAAACACACAGTAGTTAAGGTTTATTCTGATGACTGCAACTGTGTATATGTAATCTTGTTTTAGCAATTCAAATGAAATTAGTCCACTCACATGCTGTATAAAATTGTAAAATTACTTGGGAAGTTGATGCATGGCTGTTTGTTGGAACGTGCTCTGTGGCACTGGAGAGGCGTACATGTTGTCGTCTATGTGTGCAATAGATTAGTTTATAACACCTCACCCACAGATTCTGTGTCTTGATTGGCCAAGAGCGAGTCACATGTACTCGCTATTTTTGCTATATGTGTGTGCACGGCCAAAAGTACTATACCCGTAGCAACCAAAGAACTACCATTAGCAACCAAAGTACTATATCCACGGCGCGGTATTTGTGTGCAAATGCATGCTGGGTTGCGCGTTGCGCATTTTGTTCCAAAGAGAGCGCCACAGAGTTGGGTTCAAACATTTCGTGAAGGGTAGTTTGGAAGAGAGAAATACATTTTCCACCAATTTTGTACTGAAATTGAAATTTATTTCAACTGTATTCAGATTTAAATAATTTGAAATATTAAAACCAAGCAGAATCTGTGGGGGAGGTGTTATAAAACAAATATTGACTGCTTTATCTCGTGGTGTAGTAAAACTAGCCTCCCTCAGTGATCCATGGAGCATTCTATTTTCCCTCGGCTTCGCCTCGGGAAAATAGAATGTCCATGGATCACCTCGGGAGGCTAGTTTTACTACAATATTTGTATATTATTTCCATGATTTATCTTATGACATTTTGATGAAAATAAGATGATGCTTGATGCTAAATTATGCTTGAATCCTGCTCTTAGCCCGATAAGCAGAGTACCATAGCAGGAGTGCCAAGCCAGATGCTATCATCTCGGTGCCTACAACTGGTCCATGAGACACACCCTGTTGACAACACAAGATAGAAAATTACAGGAGAAAGTAATGATCAATTCTGTTGCATGGTGCAGTCACATTTCTTCATCTTCAACCTGTGTGCTTTGGTTATTAGGCTTAAAGAAGTACTGCCCGTTCTCTTCAACAAATACAATTCTTTTCCTGAACAAATTTCAAAAGGTTAGTGCTTTTTTAATAACCACCAACAAACCCGGCCTTTTCAGTTTTGGTATCTGCAAATCTTTGAACAATCAGATCCCCCCTGTGACTAGACTAGTCCTGGTCCCCAAATTATTGATTCTAAAAGGGGGCGGGGACCAGTCTACCCTGCAAGAACTGAATTTTTGTTTGGCCACAAATTATTTGAACTATTTATTATATAACTAAACATCTATAGGCAGATTTTTTTTCTGTAGATGTCTCATTCAATGTAAACAATATTTCTATCAAAATAGCAATTTACAAAACTAAATCCATTTTTGGGGTGAAACTCAAAAACAGGTTGCTTCCATGATAAGCAAGTCATGGTTCAGGTCCTGCTTGTGCACAGTTTTTTGTATTCTATTATTGGGGTATTCTCAAACAAGTCCATTCCATACAAATACAATTTTGGTAGGAAAAATAATTCATGTTAACAAAATGCTTCATGAAGCAAAGTTTACCCTGTGAGCCACGTTAATTGTGAAGGCTGGCTTGACTTTGGCAGAATCATCCCCTGCTCTCATGGCCTGCAAATGCAAAACAATATGCACAAACAGAAGGTCATTCTTTGCCAAATCCACTCAATTCCATATAATTTGAGGTGACCCACTCAGGTTGAATGAAAGTTTCTTTACAATTTCATACTTCTATGCACCATAAGCATTTCAGCCCCTAGCTCAAAGCTAGTTTTGAACTTTGGCCCAAACTCAAAATTGTCAGGAAACCATACTTTAGGATACGGAACACAGATAAGTGACATCCAGTTTGTAATATCTGCTGTAGTACACCAGCATGTTCACTTCTCAAGACAGTTGTCTCCCAACACCTTATCTGCTTAAGTATTTTTTGGCCTATTTTTGGTCCTTTGGTAACAATAGTTCAACCTCGACTAGGCTCTATAGAAATGTATTGTACACATACATGAACAGAAATACAGAGTGGCAAAAAAAAAGGAACCCCATACTTCCACTACTCTGAGGCTCAAACCACATATACCAATGCACAGAGAATCTTTTTAAGAGAAATATGAAACCAAGATCGTCCGATTCGGTTCAGTAGTTTTTGTTCTAGAGCTTATTTTGTGAAGCAAGGTGGGGGTCAGTTTTGTCCCGATGAATTACAAAATCGCGCCCGGGAATTTGACTTACATTTTAAATGATAGAGGGATTATTATGTAATAATACCACATGATAGAAGTGTGCTTCACAAAATAGGCTCTGCAGCAAAAACTACTGGACCGTATCGGGATATTTAGGACTTCTAAAAGGATTCTCCATCAATTGGTACAGGTGCTTTGAGTCGCAAGGTAGTGGAAGTATTTTTTTTTTTGGACCACCCTGAATAATTGCAAATCTTTATCTCCAAGGAAGGATCTTTGTTGAGACATGTTCAGGACTTGAAAACAGAAAATAAAAGGGATTGTTGAATCATTTAAAAAAAAATTAACTGTGCGTGCAGACAACTTTCTTTGAGTTGATCACTATACAGGGCGAGAAAAAAAATGTCCCTTTGGATAAGTCCTTGTCTCCCACAACAACGGGAAAGGTTACCGGTTTCTTCCCTTCAGCCAACATTTGGTCTGGGTATTGACCACGGTCAGTAGAAGTTTCACCGATATTCAGCCATTCTTGAAAACGATACAGGCCTTTCTTTTTAACGACCCAAAACACTACAACACAATGTTTCCGGATATTTTTAAGGGAATGTCTATTTAATGGCTAGCACACTGCTAGACGGATCAATTCAAAGTAGCCATGGCAAGGCCACAGTTTACTGCTGCCCAAAGGGACTTTATCATGGTCAGTACATTTGATGAAACCAGCAGCGTACAAGACAAGTTACGCCCGTTTGGAGAACACTTTCCAGACGTATGGCAGCCTAACACTCGGAACATGTGAAGAAATATTGTAAAATACAGACAAAAAGGCAACAGCAAGAACCTGAATAAGGGGCGCCAAGATCGCCAGATCTTACCCCTCTTTAATGTTTTCTTTGGGGGTACCTTAAGGACCAGGCGTACGGCATTCTGCCAAACACTCTGCAGGGACTTCGCCAACGAAGCCCTCAGAAGAACATGGATGGTCCGCAGAGCTATTGCAGACAAGAGGACATGGGCACAACTATGCATTGATCTGAACGACAGGCAGGTGGAAGGTCGAGCAGCGGGACAGTTAACTGTGAACCTGATCTGTCATTCACTTTCAAGTTCAATAAATGTAATTCCATTCAATTGATATCACATTCTGTTATTCCTTTTATTTGTTTCATTGACCAGAGGCCCATTGTCCCCATTGTGTTCACAGCAAGAGGCCTATCCTGAACATTATGTTGGTAGTGTGTTGGGGGTAGTCACAAAGAAAGGCCTGTAACCTTTCTATGCATGGCTGAATAACAGTGAAACTTCTACGGACTGTGGTCAATACCCAGATGGAATGTTGGCTGTGGGAGACAAGGCCTTATCCTGTGAGTCACCCTGTATCTGGGTATACTCACGCAATCAGCTTGACATTAGGCATCATAAGTGTGCCATTTTATTTTGTTTTAAGATCAATTTTACAGTAACACCATGTAACAAATCTCTTTTGTGAGTTTGTGAGGTTCTGAGAAGATCCCGGGGAAACTCAATATTTCTGACAGTATGCCTTGCCTATGGTCAGAAGATGACGTCTCCTCACAAACTCACAAAAGAGAGATGTTACAAGGTGCAATCCTAAACCTTATCTCATTGCTGTCTTCACCGTACAAACCTTCAAATCATATTTTGGTTTCAATAAAACAAATCAAATGTATGGTATACTGTAAATGTACATGTGTATCACACAAGTTGATCATACACAACAAATGCAAAATATTTCCTCCCCTTCTACATTCTTTGTAAATTTAATCTTACTTATTTTGAATGAGAAAAGTGTTAATTAATCTCTTCTGTAACTTTTGGATCTACCTCTGTCCCTTTCACTTTTGAACATCATCAACCAGCAAGGATAAGAAGTGCAATGTCTAATAGAATGACCCCTCCAGTTATAACTGCAGAAACTCTCATGTCTAACAGCATGCAATGCATGGCTGACAAGCTCCACAACCAAGCCCATTGCACTGCTTGAGAACTCATGCAGCTATCTGGAATCTCTTTCAACAAAATGTTTTGTAAATAAACCTACCTTCCTCAGAGCACTAAATCCTTCCTCATCATAGAATCTCACTTCATAGTTACCAGATGGTGCATTCTTATGTTCCTCAGTCCAGCTTACCTGTGAATGAGAATTCTTGTTGTGAGTTCTAGAGTTTCTCTACAGTGATTAATTGTAGATAAATTGGTTTGGAATACAAGATGGCATGCAGTAAGCATCAAATAATTATATAACTTAAGCCACTTATGCTTCATCAGACACAACAGAGTTTTGGCAGGCACACGAGTTCTGTGTTAAATAAAAAAACAAATTAGAAAAAATGAATTAGAATCAAATGTGACATTTGTCATGGAATGCCACAGGAGCCACTTTGACAATCGTATAAACATGTAAACACACCCATTCTGGAATTTGTATTCCTGTGGAGACATTTCTTTGTTCTCGTGTAGTAAAGTTTTCGAATTTGAAATTGAAGTTTCAAAATGCTCTTATTTTAACCAGAATTAATTTCCTGGGCTGAAATTTGGACTAAATATCCCTTTTTTAAAACTCTTCCATTTGCGACAGATCAACCTACCTTGGAAATTCCTAGTTTTTGAGTAAAATCCATATATCTATTTCGTGAAATTCTTGTGGAGACGTATTCATCTATAGAAATGTTCTTCTGGAGACGTATACAATCTTTTGTTCCCTATTGTGTGCATGTCTCCGTAAGGTAGTAAATTCCAGAACAAAATGAACAATGCAATCAATAAGGATGCGCCTTTTGTTTATGCATGTACAGGTACATGTATATAAACATGCCCGATATCAAAGGCGTCAGTGGTTAAACTTTTAAATGGTGCTTAATAGTTACAAAATCCTGAACAAATAGCAATCAACTCTGTACATGTATTATGATCTGAAGCAGCATTCCATACATGAGTTCACAAAAGTTCAACCATCCCAAGATATCTTTATCTGACAGCTTTGATAAAACACAGCATACAATACTAAGGCTGTCTCTTGACATTTGTACAATCATAAGTAGATAGTACTTTGGTGACATGTATTGTACAACTTTTATCCATGTATATGTCACTTTAACTCAAAAATCAAGAGCACATATGCATTTCAGTGAAATTGAAGAAATGTCAAGGCATCTATTTTTACAAACCCTGGTAATTCTGGCAATGAGGTGGATTATTTCTACAACCGTTTTTTTAAATAGTTTATTATCCTTTGGCTACAGATTGTTCTAATCTGAATGCATGTCTTCTGTTTCACTCAGCATATATACTTGTTTGAGCAGTCCTGTTTTCATAGCTGTCATAACCAACAAGAATAGGGAACAGTCAAGCTGGACAAATCAAGGGCACTTGAGTATTACTAAAAGGCTGAAGCATGAACTTCTCATGTCACATGCCCAGTTTTACAGTTCAACAATAAGTAACAGAAATGTTTCTTGGTGTCCGTACTGTCAGTTTCAATTTTTTCCCATCTCAAACTGTTTTGCGCCTAAAACTTCAAGGCATCTGGTCAATTTGAACCCTTAAATGTCAGAAATGTCTGATGATATATTATATGTAAATGGACCTATTTCAATTCCATACCTGATACTGATTGTCTCCAAAACGAGAAACAGGGAGCTGCTTGCCAGAGATCTCCGCATTCAAAAACAAGTTCTGCATTCAAACGCAAGATAATATTTCAAAGAAAATACATCATTGCCATTTGTTCAATTAAAGCTACAGGAATGTTAGCGTTCAAATCTTGGGTCGTACCATTTCCAATCACAAACATTCCTGGGTGGTATATGTTTGTGATTGTGCACTTCATCCACATAGTCTAAGTCACTGTCCTGTACACCATACCCTCCAGTGTAGATATTTCATAATAAATGTGTTTTCAAATGAATCACAAAGGTTCACCTATTATTTTATAGCGCTTTTAACTAGGATCAAGTGCTTTGCATGACTATACCTGCTCATGCAACCAATCAAATATTGCTCAGACTATCTCAAGTTGTACTCACAACTCTAAGCATCCATTTTTCAGGTTGCCAATTCAAACACATTAACCATCTCTGCCCTCAAGGGTACCCATTTTTATCTTATGTGGGTAGAACCATCATTTATCTATTTATTTATTAGCTGTTTCGGTGTACACACCGAAACAGCTCTTGTTTTCGTTAAGATTTTTTTTTTTCTTTTTTTTTTTTTTTTTTTTTTCTCCTTTTTCAGACTTTTTCCCATAGGTTTAACACACGTTTCTTCTGGCAGTCCACTTTGCCACTTTTATAAATCCGATTGATTTCAGACTTGGTACATACTGAGACCACCACCCACAGATGGTCCTAGAAGAAATTTGTGATCGTGACGTCATCAGGTGTCAGGTTACGTCACATTAAAGATGCATTTTTCCCCATATGTTTTGTACACGTTTTAAAACACTCCAGTTTGGTATCTTCGTAAATCCGATCGACTTTAAACTTAATTTATAATTAGACTACCACCCACAAATGGTCCTAGAAGAAATTCGTGATCGTGACGTCATCAAGAGTCAGGTTACGTCACATTAAAGATGCTTATTTCCCCATAGGGTTTGTACATGTTTTAAAACGCTCCATTTCGGCACTTTCGTAAATCTGATCGACGTTACACTTGGTACACACTTAGACCATCACCCACAAATGGTCCTTGAAGAAATTCGTGATCATGACGTCATCAGGTGTCACGTTACATCACATTAAAGATGCACATTTTCCCCATAGGTTTTGTACACGTTTTAAAACGCTTCACTTTTTGGCACTTTCGTAAATTTGATCGACTTTATACTTGGTACACACTTAGACAACCACCCACAGATGGTCCTAGAAGAAATTCGTGATCGTGACGTCATCAGGTGTTTGGTTACATCACATTAAAGATGCATTTTTCCCCATAGGGTTTGTACACGTTTTAAAACACTCTACTTTGGCACTTTTGTAAATTATGCGATTGACGTTAGACCTGGTACACACTTAGACTACCACCCACAGATAATCCTGGAAGAAATTCGTGATCGTACCAATGCCGAGATGGGTTATAGATGAAAATTCATGTGATGTCATCATCAAATGTCACGTGACGTCCCTTAAAGGGGCATTTTGTTCTTTATAGGCCTATATTTACAGACCTATACGTTCGATTTGGTTATAACTTGACATGTACGTATAATGTGCTGTTATAGATGACAGTTTTAGTAACATCACTGATTGTTCGTCACGTGCACAAATTATTTCGAATATCCGAAACAGCTTGTGTTTGTCCACAAACACATTTCTAGTTTATTTATTTATTTCATCCAACATCTAACAGCGCAAGTGCCAGAGATGGATGGATACATTAATTGATTTACAATACAAATTTAATAATTAGCAAATTTGCAAAAGAATTAAAACATCAAAACATTAAGGAAGTTTTTATGTGCACATGTACATGTACTAAGCTTGACTGTACCTTGGCATTGTTTTTGCAGACAAGTGTGAACTCAATGAGAAATACAGACTCTGTAGAACTAGTTGCATCAGTTGTTGTGTACACCTTATGGTCCGTAGAAGCTCCAATGCATGTATCACCTGCATGTACATACAGAGAATTTCATCATCAATTTAAGAAGTTGAAATGCATTCACAAACAAATTAAACTAGAAAGCACTCAGAGAGTGCACTTGACCTCCGCCAAGATAAACTATTCCCCGATATATTGTAAGTACAATGTACATCTAACACGAGGAGCTTTTAAAATGCTCAATCATGTTCTGAAATCAAAGGGCAGAAACACGCTGTATTAATATGTACACTGTATTGTTTGAACACTTTTGAATACAGAATTGAGCCATTTCCATAGGGTCACTGTTTAAATAAAGGGTGTAAAACAGGGGTTTGCAGCTAGCTAGCCGCGAGGTCTGTACTGAACTCTAGAAGGACCAGTGTCCAAGTAAATAATGACTTTAACATGCATGTTCAAGTCACACTATGTTTTTTTTACTCACCCTGTAGAAACACACTAACCCTCTTTAACCCTAACCCACCTAACTCCTCCAAAATCCTCCTGGCGGTTTTGGAGGATTCTAGAGGATTGAGGATGAATGGTGATTGAATCAAATGAGGATTCTGGAGGATTGAGGATGAATGGTGATTGAAGCACATGAGGATTTTGGAGGATTGAGGATGAATGGTGAATGAAGCACAAGAGGATTTTGGAGGATTGAGGATGAATGCATTTTGAGGCAGGACTGTCTGATGATTTTGAAGGATTTGGCGTTGGTTATCCTTCATTTAAACACGAGTGCAAAGTTTTGGGATGAGGAGGATTTTGGAGGATTGAGGATGAATGCATTTTGAGGCAGGACTGTCTGACAATTTTGAAAAATTTAGGCGGAGTTGCAAAATTTTGGAAAATTTTGGAGGATTTTGGAGGATTGAGGATGGTTGTAAGCAACAAGGGCCTAGGGGGTTAGGGTTAAAGCAATAGAAAGTTAGTCACCCCCTTTTCAGACGTCTATATTTCGTGTAATTTCCAGGTTCGTTTGCACATGTTTGCGTATCTAAATTCCAGAACAAAATTACACGAAAGTAGATGTGTGAAAAAGGGAGGGACTAATTTTCTATTGCTATAAAGAGGGTCAGTATGCTTCTAAAGCATAAATAAACTACAAATCAAGTCTAAATGTGAAAATCCAAATTTGACAAAGTTCTACATTTTCGGGTACATGTTCCAAGTGTGGCCTTTATGAAAGGTAGTCCAGTATTAAAGTTGGCCACATTTATGGGGCTAGGTAAGTCTATGTAGCTGCAGGGACCTAGCTAACTGCAGCTGATCTGATGAGTGCCAAAGAATTTGTACATGCGGTAATGAAACTTAACATTGGACGACTGAGGGCATTAAATTGGTTTCGGCGGTTCTGAAAATCATTGTAACGCGCCCACCACTACCTGCTCTCTCACCCTGGTATTGGATCAAGATTTTTGAATAGTCTGGTGCCTGCATGTGCGTTACATCAGCGTTTGTTTTTGTATGCGGTGTCTTTATATAGAGATCAGTGGGCCAAGTGCATGACGTGTTAAATTCTGCAGATAATTTGGAATCGCACTTACGATCCGGACTAGACCCGTGAACGTGGCTTGTAAACTACGCCATGCTCTTGTACATGTTCGAACCAAGCGAAATCGTCCTTCCGTGACAAAGACTGAACATTGCCTAACCGTGTGATAAGTATTCACATATCAAGCTTTCTTGAACATGTTGAAATCTGCTTTTACGCCAAATCTGGCATTCAAACGAAATTCGAGGTAAAATCTGGCAAGATCTCGACGTCGAAGTAGAAGTCCTGCAACCTCCTCCTGATGCATGTGATTTACTACCTGATAAATGCTGCGGATAATTTGGTATCGCACTGACGCTCCGGGCATTCCTTTTGTCCGGATCGTAAGTGCAATTCCAAATTACAATGTATTAGCTGCGTTTATCACGTGGTCTCGTTATTGGCCAATCAGACGCCGCCTATCATATGCGCCACATGAAGCAGACGGGTAGTTCGGAGGGCTCCGATAATTTTGCACGCAAATGACCCTGGGTACTCGTCCAGGGTCATTTGTCAGGGTCACTTGTCAGGTTAAAATCTAATTTCTACATGTTCGTATGGGTCTTCATTGATGGCAAATTTTGTCGAAATGACACATCCTGAACACGCGGGAAGGCAAATTTAGATTTCTAGGTGAGTACTCAACATCCATATGAAATTATGTATGGCGGATCGATTTTGCTAGGTTCCAAAATACACAACAGCATGGCGTTGTATACAACGCCACGTTCATGGGTCTAGATCCGAACATGAGGAGTGCCCAGAGCGTCAGTGCGATACCAAATTATCCGCAGCATTTATCACGTGGCCTCGTGATTGGCCCGTCTGATGCCGCCCGCGCATCATGATGTACTGTTTCGCGATGCAAAGCATACAATCTCCCCTCCATCCCAAATGGTCGAGCCGAATGTAGAGTTGACCTGCTGAGGTCACGCGAAGATCAGCGCACGCGCAACATACGTAAACACACACATGAACATAACCTTGCATTCGTCAGATCGGAGACGCGAGGCTGGTGATTAAAAACTCAGATTTTCCACCCAAAAAAATTGTCCCATGATCCAAATGTCAATTGCGTGAAAATATTACAGAGTTATGGATCAACAAGCTCAACTTTTTGGGTGGATTTGTGTTTCAAAAAGTGGAATTTCAGACAAAGGTATTTCGTCTATCAAAGGGCATGTCCAAAAGCCATAGAGTGCTGACCCCCGAATCTGAAGGCTCTCAGAAGGCTGACGGAGAGAAGCCTTCTGATTTCAGAAGTAGACTCCCTCCGTAACGTAGGGAGGAAAGCCGAATGTCAGACAAGTCCACCGTTGAGACAACTCGACTCGGGACAAGTCGACCGTTGAGACAACTCGACCGTTGAGACAACTCGACCGTTGAGACAACTCGACTCGGGACAAGTCGACCGTTGAGACAACTCGACTTAATAATGGAAATGTACATGTATACACGTGGAGCGGAAAAAGTTGCATAAATCTGTGGCAGGACCGGGCACGGCGCGGGCACACTCGATGCACAGAGGGCACTCCGATCCGGTGGCCGTCGCGTCGGGCAGGCGTGCCATGCCCGCGAGGACCGGGCCCGGCCTGCGCGGCACGCGGGCACACGTTGATGCACAATGAGCGCTCCGGTGGCCGTCGCGTCGGGCCGCCCGGACCCATCAGCGCGGCGACGCAGCATACAGTCTACCGACGGGGTAGCCCCACTAGTGTAGCCGCGGTATGCTGCGCTGAACCTCTGGCCACACACCGTGGTACTGCGCACTACTGAGGGCGTTTTCATAAAAATTATGGTCCGTTTCTTACATATGGTTGTATTCTATGATGTCCCATCTATCACTTCTGGGATGCTTAGGTGTAATGATGTTCAATTTTCCGAGATATTCTTGAATCTTTCTGGAGCCCATATGCACTCGTGAAACGTCTGGTGATGGCAGCCATTTTGAATGTGACAAGAGATGACCTCAAGCTGTGACGTCGCGTTTATGCAAATTGCTTGTCGAGCGAGGGCGCGAGTTGCAAATGCGACGGCTGTTTCCTGTACCATGCATTTATCGTCTGGGGGCCACATGCACTGATCTCTATTCAGGATCCACGGCACAGGAAACAGCCGTCGCATTTGCAACTCGCGCCCTCGCTCGACAAGCAATTTGCATAAACGAGATGTCACAGCTCTTGAGGTCATCTCTTGTCACATTCAAAATGGCTGCCATCACCAGACGTTTCACGAGTGCATATGGGCTCCAGAAAGATTCAAGAATATCTAGGAAAATTGAACATCATTACACCTAAGCATCCCAGAAGTGGGGGTCAGACAAGTCGACTGTTGAGAGAACTCGACTCGGGACGAGTCGACCGTTGAGACAACTCGACTGTTGAGACAACTCGACCGTTTGTGCGATGAATGGAAAGACAACTCGACCGTTGAGACAAGTCGCCTTGCATGTTTTTGGGCTTAGTTTTGGGGATAGTACCGGGACTTTTGACGGCGGCCAAGTTTTTTTGTTGCATATAACAGAGCCGATATAGCGCAGCGTGATTGTCCGTTTTTTCCGAGCCTGTGCGCGCATCCCCGGTCAACGTGGCCGTACCGTGCCCGGTGGCATCGTTTTTGTGCCGGGCCTGTGCGCCCACTTGCATGTCAACTTGTCCGTACTGTGCACGGTGGCATTTTTTTTGTGCCGGGCCTGTGTGCCCACTTGCATGTCAACTTGTCCGTACCGTGCACGGTGACATCGTTTTTGCCGGGCCTGTGCGCCCACTTACCGCGATGGTTGACGTGCCGTATGCTGGGCCCGGTCCTCGCGGCCCGCCCGACGAGCGCGACGGCCACCGGATCGGAGCGCCCTCTGTGCATCGAGTATGCCCGCGCCGCGCCCGGGACCGGTCCTGCCACAGATTTTTGCAACTTTTCCCGCTCCACGTGTATACATTTCCATTAAGTCGAGCTGTCTCAACGGTCGAGTTGTCTCGAGTCGAGTTGTCTCAACGGTCGACTTGTCTCAACGGTCGAGTTGTCTCAACGGTCGACTTGTCCCGAGTCGAGTTGTCTCAACGGTCGACTTGTCTGACATCCCCAGAAGTGATAGATGGGACATCATAGAATACAACCATATGTAAGAAACGGACCGTAATTTTTATGAAAATGCCCTCAGTAGTGCGCGGGGCATCAGGTCAACTCGGACCCATGCCAAGTCGGACCCATGCCAAGTCGGACCCACGCCAACTCGGACCCACGCCAACTCGGACCCACTACCAACTCAGACCCACTACCAACTCGGACCCACTACCAACTCGGACCCAAGACCAACTCGGACCCAAGACCAACTGGGACCCATGACCAACTCGGACCCAACAATGACTTAATCATTAGTTTCAGAGATTATATTTATAGATCATCTTAATGTTACAGTGCTTATAGTGAAGATATTCTGTAATTATATTGGTCAGAATGGGGCTTTTAGTTTTGTTGTTTGATCATACTACGTTGACTTTGCTCTCTATAACTCATTCACATGAAGAAATGGATATCTATGTGCAATGTTTTCCTTTTTCATCTGCTTTTTCTGTGTGTGCCAAATAATATAAACCAAATTAAATCACACCCAATGAAGGATTTCAATATGTCACAGAAAGGTAATCATCAAGTTAAGGAAATTAGGAATGCAGTTCGAAAATGTCAAACACAATGCATGCAGTAACATTGATCTGTCAATCATTCTCCCCCATTCATAGCGCTGCGCACCAGCGCCAAGAGATTAATCTTCGCGGATGAACCAACGCGCGGTCCCCGGTTCACACAAACAGCGGCAAGTTCATTCAGCAGTATCGGCACCCCTTGATCAGTTCAGTGAAGCGGGTAAAAAGGTTACCACTGCGAAGATCGAAGTGAATGAAAGATAATTCCTAATTAGAAAGACTAATCTGACTCAGGAACATTCAACCAATTCACATGCTGGCCTTGAAGTTTGTGGTTTTTTATACGACATTGTTTAATCTTTCATACTTTTTTATAAATATATTATGGAACCCGACATGTATTTCCAAGCTCTATCGATTACCCGAAAAAATTCAGAATTTGACTTTTTATACTTCATTTATTATGGAACCTTCGTTTTCATTGAAGTGTATGCCAAGATGTTTATTTATTATTTTTTTTAATAGAACGCTTTTTAATTTTAATTATTTTTGGGTACTTGGAAATGGCACGTTTATACGTTTATACTCCTGTCATTTAATAATAATATTTTTTTACCCATTTAGGCAGTTAATTTCATTTAATTATATATTTAAATTCACTTACTTTGTTTTCTGGTATAAGCATATTACACATTTTGTTCAGTGAGGAAGTTATTAATTTGAAATAGGCCTTTCATTTCATGTAATTGTTTTTTTTTAATAGTATTTTTTTACGATTCTGTTTAACCTTTTATACTTTTTTGATTATCTTTTTCCCCCATGGAACATCATAGTCGAACATACAGGCAGCTACCTGTAAGGCCTTGAAGGATAATCTTCCCAGAGCTCCAATACTCCTTTTTGTGGGTATTTAATAAGTTGATCTTTTTTTTAGTTCACATGCTGGTTTTTTTTTTACGAATCTGTGTAACTTTTTATATTTTTTTTATTAACCTTTTTTGTTCAATATGGAACCTTCATTTTTCTTGCAGTGTATGCAGTGGTGTTTATGTGGTTTCTTTTTTTAAATACATACATTGTGTACATGTAGAGATTAGAAAAGACTTTGTTTTTATACCTTATTTATTTTATTTAATGGCTTATAATGTTTACTTATATTTATTGAATTAATAATGTCATGTTTGAAAGTGTTTATGTTTCAATGTCATACTTTCCAATTTTATTTTTCTATGAAGATCTGTTCTGAATTTATGTGGTTTGAATTAAAAATGAAATAAATTGCTGTTAAATTGAGCAAGATGGCGTGAACGATGTCAAATATGAAAATGAATAATTAGTTAAACTTTAATTTTAATTACTTTTGGTTAAAGCGCAATATGTTTCAATGGAAACAAATAATAAAAATAAATAATTAATTACACTTGAAAAAGCGCATTTCAAAATAGCATTTCAATGCGCTTTACAACGACAAACTGCTGCAATACAGATATTTCACCTGACAACTACAATGAAAATTTATACTTAACAGCATCACTGTATTAACAGATGATAAGTGGACAAACTTTATGAAATTGTCGAATGATTGAAAACGCTGTCAAATGATTGTAAACGATGGGTCCGAGTTGGTAGTGGGTCCGAGTTGGTAGTGGGTCCGAGTTGGTAGTGGGTCCGAGTTGGTAGTGGGTCCGAGTTGGCATGGGTCCGAGTTGGCATGGGTCCGACTTGGCTTGGGTCCGACTTGGTTTGGGTCCGAGTTGGATCGAAACCGTGCGCGGTACCACGGTGTGTGGCCAGAGGTTCAGCGCAGTATACCGCGGCCACACTAGTGGGGCTAACCCCCCGGAAAGCCAAGCATGCCAAGGGACTGGAGTCCACCTTAGCCCAGGTTGGAGGAAGTCTTCATTGCATTACGACTAACGTCCAGGACGAGAATTCTCTACATAAGACCACCCAAAATTTAGACCAGATTTTTGTTACGTTTTACCTCGTTACAGAAGCTTATTTCATGCCTACATTTTCTATGTGTCCTTACCTATTGGGTCGCTGGGTTCAGGAATTCCATATGTGATGCTGACCAACATTAATCAGGAAAATAAACTCTAAAGCAGCGTTAAACTTGTACGTGTTTGTAGTCTCTTTTCATCAGTTTATTCCCAGAGTCATACGTCATGTACAATGTACGTGCGTACGAAAGCGCGCACACACGCTAGTAGCGCCCTCATTTGTTTAGTTTTGGTTGGAACCGTGACGTCACTCCAGCCAACCGATGTCACGAAAACGCTCAACCAATGAGTGAATGACCAAAGCCGAAACGTGTTTCTGGTAACTGGCGCGAAAACACGCTCGGTCATCATGGTCATTGCCTTCAAGTAAGTGCGCGTGCGTATGAGGGTGGTTACTAAGCAAATCGCGCGTGCGCACTGCATATTCATGCTGCATAGTCTGGCCCCCGGACCAGATGTGATATGAGCGTCGAGAATAATTGTCCGGTCTAGGGATCCAGACTACATGCTGCACAGACGTACATCATGTACGACTAGAATAGACTCGGCGGTGAGAAACTGATGAAAAGAGTCTACAAACACGTACAAGTTTAACGTTGCTTATCGAGTTTATTTTCCAGATTAAGGTCGGTCAGCATCGCATATGGAATTCTGAACCCAGCGGCCCAATAGATAAGGACACATAGAATACTACGACATAGAATACTACGACGGTTTTACTACGAAACCGCCCGGTTTTGAGCACTTCATACCCTGGACTCCCTCCGTTACGTAGCGTAGGGAGGAAAGGGAGTCCACCGGGCTAGAGTCCACCTGGTCCTGGGCTAGCCCCATAAATGTGGCCTATTTACTGGACTGCCTCCAAACATAGGCCACACATCCACATGTACAAAAATCGTGTCGACGGAGCCAAATTTTGATTTTCACATTTAGGCTTAGTTTGTAGGGTTTTTTTGCTTTAGAAGCATACTCACCCTCTTTACAGGCTAATCAGAAAGTGCTGCCTTTTTCAGATGTCTAATTTTTGTGAAATTTCATGTTGAAATTTTGATACGCAAACGTGTAAAAATGAATCTGGAAATTTCACGAAAAATATACATCTGAAAAAGGCAGCACTTTCTGATTAGCCTATAAAGAGGGTGAGTATGCTTCTAAAGCAAAAAAAACCTACAAACTAAGCCTAAATGTGAAAATCAAAATTTGGCTCCGTCGACACGATTTTTGTACATGTGGATGTGTGGCCTATGTTTGGAGGCAGTCCAGTAAATAGGCCACATTTATGGGGCTAGTCCTGGGCTAGGAGCAAAAGGTGTTCTCGCGTGGCCCTGCATTCCTTTTTAAAGCTCCATGGGTGCTCTATCTTTCCGAGAGGAATTTACGTTTCGCTGGTTACAAATTATCCAACACGAAGAACCTACCGAGTGTGAAAACTGGGTATGCAACAAGAAGAATAACCACCAGAGATCTCCAACTGGGGGAAGCCATGTTGAAAGAGGACACGTAGGCAAAGGTCAAACGATGATGGCGCCCTCAGTTGGTTGGACAGAGACTAGACATCGATGCTGAAAACGAAGATGGCTGAGCAAGAAGAACTAGAAACGGGAAAAATTTCTTTTGGCTTTACAAAGAAAAAAAAGTCCAATCTGTTGGAAACAAATGTACGTGAGCAGAGTACACTCGGTGGAAAAGGGGCAGAAACTGATTTCGTTCACGCCTTGGAGGGAAAAGAAGTGAAAAGGTATCCTCGATCCTCCTAAAGTCCTATTTCTGCGCAGACATGGCAGATGCATAGCTGGAGTTACCCAGCCCTGAGTTTTATCATTGGGTTGTCATCTAGGGCTGGAGCGCATTTTTCTCAAAACTTGTAGTATTTGCAAAAAAAATTTGGAAAATGTTCAATTTTGTCCCCGTTACACACTAATTGCAACTGCAACTCACCCCAAACTTGCCTGGAATAACCATTACACAGGTCCTTGAAGTAAAAAACGATCCACGATGAAGATTCAGCCTACAATTGCAGTGAAAACGGGAGGAATAACCGCTAACTTGACAACCTTGCTGGATTGGCCAGGACCGCTATTGGTTTGTGCACAAAAAAAATTGTGTACAATGAATGGCGGTCGATTAACAGGCACAGAGAGCGATCGCTGCGCGCTGTCAACTACTCGGTTTTGCCGGCTGCGCTGGCTGTTGGCGCGTGACGTCACGCGGAAGCGTAACACCCGATGACTGTTTCATGCACTATTGGTTGCGGTTCCAGTACCAAAGCTGTGATGCGAGTGGTAAACCTTATACTAGTGCATGAAACAGTCATCGGGTGTTACGCTTCCGCGTGACGTCACGCGCCAACAGCCAGCGCAGCCGGCAAAACGAGTAGTTGACAGCGATCGCTCCTCTGTGCCTGTTAATCGACCGCCATTCATTGTACACAATTTTTTTTGTGCACAAACCAATAGCGGTCCTGGCCAATCCAGCAAGGTTGTCAAGTTAGCGGTTATTCCTCCTGTTTTCACTGCAATTGTAGGCCGAATCTTCATCGTGGATCGTTTTTTACTTCAAGGACCTGTGTAATGGTTATTCCAGGCAAGTTTGGGGTGAGTTGCAGTTGCAATTAGTGTGTAACGGGGACAAAATTGAACATTTTCCAAATTTTTTTTGCAAATACTACAAGTTTTGAGAAAAATGCGCTCCAGCCCTAGATGACAACCCAATGATAAAACTCAGGGCTGGGTAACTCCAGCTAGCAGATGCAGATAAAGCGCGCCTGGTCATGCTGGTACGTAGCCCCATAAATGTGGCCTATTTTACTGGACTGCCTCCGTAAACATAGGCCACACATCCACATGTACAAAAACGTGTCGATTTTGCCAAATTTTGATTTTCACATTTAGGCTTACTTTGTAGGTTTTTTTTGCTTTAGAAGCATACTCACCTGCTCACCCTCTTTATTATACTATAATTATAAAGAGGGTGAGTATGCTTCTAAAGCAAAAAAAACCTACAAAGTAAGCCTAAATGTGAAAATCAAAATTTTTTATAGGCTAATCAGAAAGTGCTGCCTTTTTCAGATGTATATTTTTCGTGAAATTTCCAGATTCATTTTTACACGTTTGCGTATCAAAATTTCAACATGAAATTTCACAAAAATTAGACATCTGAAAAAGGCAGCACTTTCTGACTAACCTATAAAGAGGGTGAGTATGCTTCTAAAGCAAAAAAATCCTACAAACTAAGCCTAAATGTGAAAATCAAAATTTGGCAAAGCCGACACGATTTTTGAACATGTGGATGTGTGGCCTATGTTTACGGAGGCAGTCCAGTAAATAGGCCACATTTACGGGGCTAGCTGGTACGTAGCCCGACTGCGTCTGGCCGTACTACTATCGCACAGAGCTTGCGATAGTACTGTACAGCCAGACGCAGTCGGGCTAGCTGGTACGGTGCTGGGCTTTGCACGGTCTAGTACTCATGTCGAGCGCAATTTGAGTCCTCCGCGCAGGTTTAAACTTGCACGTGCATTAATTTCCTTGCTACAAATTGCGCACGCAAGTTTGGAGTAATTGCAGAATACCCCGCCACTCGGAAATACACCCCTAAATTCTCTGGCTACGAGGTCGTTGGAATCACTGGAAAAGAAACAATTCAAGTCCATGCCAGCTACGCGGATACTGAGTGGGGATCCATTATTTGAGAACGAATTAAGCAACACAAAAGGAATGGGAGTTGCTGAACACGGAGTGGGAGTCCCCTTGATGCTTGAGAACGAAGCAACACAAAAGGAATGGGAGTTGCTGAAAAAATTCTAAGTTGAAACCAACTACCCTGTTGGCGGCTACGCGGTTACGAAGTGAGAGTGCAATGGAGCATGACGCATAGTACATACAAGTAGCGCTGAGATGTTTATTGAGGTCAACCAACCGTGACCTCGTAGCCGGCTACGAGGTGGATAGATCGAGTGGCGGGGTATTCTGCAATTGTGCCGCAAGTTTAAACTTGTGCGCTACATAGATTTTTCCCATGCATGCCAAAGCCGCCAAACTAATTTTTTTACTGGTAAACTCATGCAGATTATGTAACATTATTTTTAAAAGCAAGCAGATTTTTTTCCAATTAATAGCACCACTGTGCTTCGTGAGACAATGCCTTAATGCCTTTTTTGGGTAATCCTTACTTTTAGGACCCTGTTCCTATATAGGAAGTGAAAGACTCACCAAAACAGTTGACTAAATGACACTCAAAATTGACATTCTGATATTTCTTGACACATCTGAACAATTGGCAATGACACCTTCTTGAATATCAGCAGGTTTAATTTTGTGGAAAGAGGGCAGGGCTTTGATTTATGAGGGAAATTAAGGGGTAAAAGAGGACAATGACAACCAGAAAACAAACTCAAAAACCAAGATGGCAAACGTGAAAGCTAGATGCAATGAAAGCTCGATGCTGATTGGCTGATAAAAAATAAACGTCTTATTAATTTTTTTAGCAGCCAATCAGCATCGGGCTTTCATTATGTAGGGCTTTCACTCGTGTTGTGAGAACTACAACATGCACGTCTGACTGCAAAAAAAGGTAGGAAAGTCGCATTTTCTTTGAAAGTGCTTTCAAAATTACAACTAACATGAGTTAATATGAAGAAAAAAGACAAAAAAGTCACTTTTGGTACTTGACATTCATCTGCAAAAGTCAATTTTGAACAGAACTCGTAAAAATAAGAGGTGTCCTAACGGCTAAAGATAATGATTACCCTTTTTTTGAACATTTTATTTACAGTATTATGCTAATGAGGTTGACTGTGTGGGTTCAGAGATAAGGGGTGGTTATGTGAACAATTTATGCACTTTCATGATGTGTATTGTTGTTTTTGACTCATTTGGAGTTTTGTTAAATAAACAACATATTTATTCATTAATTCAAATTAATTAAATTAATTACTAAATTAAATTAATTAATTAAATCATTAATAAATGTATTTACTTTTTAAAATAATTACCATTTTATATGCATAGCATGTTTAAGTTAAAGCACGTAAAAATTAATATGAATTATTTAGCCTGCAAGTAAAATAATTGTTTAAAGTAATAAATTAAATTAATTAATTAAATTAGTAATGAGTTCATTAATTTTTTTTCAAATTATGCATTTTTGAAGTGTACACAGCGCTCGAAATGTTATGCAAAGTATTTTTAAAAACAAAATGAAATATTGTACCGTCCAATTAATTAATTGCTATATTAATAAAATTAGTATTTTTTTAAGAATAAGTACTATTTTTTTAATTGTGCAGTACATGTAATATAATTTAAAGCACTTAAAAAATAATGTTAATGATTACTATAACGTCAAAAATCTTGAACAATTGAAGGGATGATAATCATTCTTTTACGTTAACAATGGGTTACCCCTAGGAAATTATGATTTATTTACATTTAAGAAAAACGCTAATTAGTTTTACATATGCAAGGCAAAAAACCTTGAAGCTTGTCTCCATTTTCGAACAACTTCAGTACTCTCTCCAAGCAATCACCGTGCTAATTGATTGCTTGCCTGGTCCCCTTCCCGCCCCGCCCCCGCCCCCTAAAAAACTTCTCTGATAAGCACTGCTAAATCTCAATGTTTCTTTTCATTGACGCTAATTGAATTCCTCTCTTTATTTATTTATTTGTTTGTTCATTAATTTATTCCATTATTTATTAATTTATTTCTCCATGTACCTGTACTTGTGTTTCGAACATTTGTTTTTCTTCATCAATGAAAATCCCACCCGCAAGGTTCTCAAATTGCGATCACCTTTGCGCAAGTTGTAACGTGCGCACGCAAATTAAAATGGCGCGGTGTAATTTGCGTGCTTCGGGAGTCCCTCGCGCAAGTTTAAACTTGCGTGCGCAAGTTTAAACTTGCACAGGGGGCTCAAATTGCACTCGACACTACTACTAGTACTAGCCCCATAAATGTGGCCGATATACTGGACTACCTCCGTAAATCGGTCCCACTAAAATGTGTCAACAAGCGTCAACAAGCATCAACTGGTGTCAGCAAACTTCAATGGTCATCAACCCAGCGTCAACAAATTTTGTAAAAGTTTTGGAAAATCAAAAACAGCTTTAGAAATGGCAACAAAGAACACCTTCAGCATATAAATTAACGTAAAAATTCTTTCAAAAATTGTTTTTTTCAATGCGAAACGTACCACGATTCTGTCGAGTTTGTGTTGGCCGCCAGTTTGTTTACGTGAAGCTAGCCGTACTTCGCATGCTTGAATTGTACAGAGCCATACTACGCATGCACAAAGTGTACAGCGCCATCCAAACAAGATGGCCTGACCGCAGACATATAAATGCATAGACTACCAGTTGTGCACGTAAAACCGAGATTTGAAAAAGTATGGGCAAATGCTTGTTGACAGCGCACGCATCCAAACAAGATGGCGGCCAACACTAATCGACAAACTCGTCGTACATTTCACGTTTTAAATAATTTTAACCTTAATTGATATGCAGAAGATGTTCTTTATTGCTTTTTCTACCATACATGTATAAAGCTACTTTTAACGTTCAAAAGCATATACAAAATTTGTTGATGCTTGTTGACGACCGTTGATGCTTGTTGATGCTTTTTGACACTTGTTGACGCATTTTAGTAGGACCCCTGTAAATAAAGGCCACACTTCCACCATGTACAAAAACATGTAGAAGTTTGTCAAATTTTGATTCTCAAATTAGGTTTAGTTTGTAGTTTATTTTTGCTTTAGAAGCATACTCAATAGGCTAATCAGAAAGTGCTGCTTTTTGGCGATCGTGAAGTGCCCCTGTTCTGTTTTGATCAAATTATAGTGAAAAATGTTTTTTTATTGCTCAAAAATCACCTTTACAATCAAAAGCAGACTTTTCTCAATTCTAATGATGCCCGTTTTGCAATTCTGAACAGATTCTTGGGGTAGAAATCACGATTTTCCTGCGCGGTTTGTGCCTTGCGATTCAGCGCGCCGTGCATGCTCACGGTACATCGCGCGGTAATCGCCATCTTTATTTTCGGGTCGCGTGTTGTCGCCACGCTGTCATTGTCATGTTACCCCCAAATTTCCCTCAAAAAATCAAAACCCTGCCCTCTATCTATGACATACCTGTTTATTGAGAATGTCGCCAACTAGTTTGGTAGGTCCAATAATTTTAAAGTGGATTTTGTTCCCTTAGGAACCGGGCCCTACACTGCATGATCGCCGCCTTTTTTCAGATGTCTATTTTTCGTGAAATTTCCAGATTCGTTTGCACACGTTTGCATATCAAAATTTCAACATAACATTTCACGAAAATTAGACATCTGAAAAAGGCAGCACTTTCTGATTAGCCTATACAGAGGGTGAGTATGCTTCTAAAGCAATAATAAACTACAAAGAAGCCTAAATGTGAAAATCAGAACTTGACAAAGTTTGACATGTTTTGGTACATGGTGCAAGTGTGGCCTTTATTTACGAAGGTAGTCAAGTAAATTGGGCACATTGATGGGTCTATGCACGGTCCTACTTACTAAAATGCGTCAACAAGCGTCAACTGGGGTCAACAAGCGTCAACGGTCATCAACCCAGCGTCAACGGTCATCAACCCAGCGTCAACAAATTTTGTAGAAGTTTTGGAACATCAAACACAGCATTATATGGTAGAAATACATGTAGCAACTAAGAACACATGCAGCATAATAAATTAAAGTTAGAATTATAGTCCAGTTTGTGTTGGCTGTCATTTTGTTTACGCGACCTAGCCATACCACGCATGCGTGAAGTGTACAGCGACATCCAAACAAGATGGTGGCTAGCCCCACTTGTGTGGCCTCCGTTTTGCTGCGATGTATGTTCGGCCACACGTCAGGTTTTCCAATGAAGAGTTTAGTCCAAACACTGGCGCACCTTTTTTGGCATGTTTTTACATACCACTGTATATGGTTGTATTCTATGATTTCTCATCTTTTGCCCTCCGGTTAGATTAGGTAATCTTTCTTCAAATCTTTCTGGAGTCCTTATGCTCCAGTTTCAGACTAAACTCCTTAGTAGGTTGGGAAACCAGACGTGTGGCCTAACGTACATGTACAGCGTAGCAATACTGAGGCCACACAAGTGGGGCTAGATGGCGGCCAACACTAATCGACAAATTTGTCGTACGTTTCGCATTAAAAAAAATAACCTTTTAAAATAATTTTAACTTTATTTTATATTCTGAAGGTGTCCTTTGTCACTTTTTCTACCATACAAAGCCAAAAAGAATTTATAAATATCTTCTTTAGGGCTATAAGAATCCATCTGCCAAGTTTGGTGCTTTGGACCAGTCGGTCACGATCTTGTCAAAACTTAGATCTAAGCCACCTGACTATAGGGAACCAGACTGGAAAGACAACATTTGTTTCTTGGTTTTTCCAGCATTTAAGAACACAAAACTTTAAAAAGGTAAAGTGTAACAGTAGGCCTATTTGCTGTAAAATACATGTACTACATGTGTGTCCTAAATCCATCAATTTCTGACAATCATAGCAAAAGCAAATGTATATTACCTTTAAAAGAAAACTCTTTAAGTTGTAGTTGTACTACATAACTACAATAAAAGAGTCAAAGTCTATTTCTGTCACATATTCCAAATCTAAATCTTTAACTCTGGTATGTCAGTAGACTAATACATGTATTTCATAATGTCCTATTCTTATTCTCACAAGTGCAGTATCAAGCCAAAAGAGAAGGAGAAGCCCCTCGTGATTCCATTGATAAAACATAACGTATATGGCAGTCATGGAAACAGACAACCGAATAAAGAAAAGGTCAAAGGGCCCGCTGATGTCTTGAAGACTTCCACAAACAGTCTTGAAGATGATGCAGTCAAAGAAATCATCAAAGGTAAGATTGTAATTAGGCTGAGCCTAATTGTTTGTGTAATGGATGTACATGTAGTTAATTCGGTTTGTGTTTTTAGTTGCTGAACTGTTTGAGTTTTCGTAACTTTATCTTCTACAACCAAGGATGCCCCTTTTCTGTGAAATAACCCCATACTTTTGATATTGTTCACTGAACTTACCAGCAAAGCATTGAATACATACAAATGTATAATTGAGGGGTATTTTGCCCCACTTTCAATTCTAAGGAATGGCCCTACAGTACATGTATGTTTTTACAGGTATACATGTAGTGTAGCTTAAAGGTACATGTTTAAAAAAAGCACCCAGAGAGCACAAAGCTCCGCCAAGGTTAAACAATTCCCAACCATAGACCATTATCATGTTGTGGCCATCTTGATTTTTCCCATTCAATCAACATAACCAAAGCAACGCTGGAAGGAAAATTAGTCTGGTTCCTATTTGTACAAAAAAAACCCATTATCATTCAGTATTGTTATTGGATGCAGGGAACATGACTGAAATGGTGGCAGCATGATAAAGGTATATTGTCAGTACACCTCAAAGAAATACTGGCATATCCACTGGACTTCCATATTGTTAACCATTTATCTGACAAATTACATCTGTTTTGGGGTAATAATTCTTTAACACTGTAGTGACTGCCCTAACTTAAACCGTGTGCAACCTACTGCAGAGGTCAACGGGTGAAGCATGTATTGCACTGTATTTGAACGGTGGTGTGTCCACACTGGACTGTATGAGATGCACATTCCCCACTCCCCCATACGTGAAGTATCGTCCTGTTGGTTTCAATGGTGTGCATGTGCATACCCTCATATTCCCTACAGACTGCGTTGCCCACACAGAGACACAGTGGCAATCTTTTGTGTACAAAATGAGGTCAAAATCCTTTAAAAAAAATCCTGGACCCACATCCACATCTGGATCACTTCCAAGATCTAATGAGTCTGTACTTTTACCAAGGACCACCCCTAAAACAAATTTCACGAAAATCCGTCCACAACTTGTTGAGTTATCCTGTTCACAAACAAACCAACACCGATGAAAACAATGTACATGTACCTCCTCGCGGAGGTCAAAAATGGCATAAAAGCGCAATTATGGTCAAATGCATGTATCAAAAATATATTGACTTTAACCAAAATATATTGACTTTAAGATTATGGAACATTAACTTATTTTACTCGAACAAGAATAAACATCGCTCCAGGAGGATTTACATGTACAAGGATTTTCTCAATAAATCAGTAGATTTGTCTGGGGAATTGACAATGTTCTAACATGTACATATGTCTTTCAAATTTGCGTTCTGTATGCCCAAGATTGAAACTGATATTTGGCTCATTGGGAACCCATGGCAAACAAAATGCTCAGTTTCTCCATAAAATTGTTTCAAATTTTTATGTACATGCAGATTTGTATCTTCTATTCAGATAAATATTTGAGCAAGCACCCAACTAATACATTGTACTAACTAATCTGCTTAGAAGATGATCTCACACTAAATGCCAACATCAGCAGGTTATGAACCTTCAAAATTATAGGTTTTGCCCTTCACCGACGTTTAAACACTGTATACACAGTGTGTTACCTGGGTTATAAACCTTGTGATATGTTTGTGGGACATGCACTTGAAACATTGAAGATGTACATAACGTCGTGTCAGTGCAACAAGGTCGTATGTCCATTCTGCAACAAAGTCGTATCTCGCGCGCGTATACGCTCCGTGCAACAACGTCGTATCTCGACGTCCATTGACTTTGCGTGTACATCCGGGTTATTTTAAGCCACATACGACCTTTTGACATTCTGAAACTCACGTTTTGCATTTATGCTATTTTAGGAGATACGACGTTGTTGCACTGACACGACGATAAAACATTTACAGTGTACATGTACATGTATGCCAAGTCCTTAGGTATATATGATATTCATTGTTATTATTCCTCTTGATGAGTTCCCCTTCTTGTTCGTACCGGTACCTGACCATTTGGGTTACCAAGCAGTACTGTTATGTTGGTCACTGATGTTCATACTTGCTATATTTGTCTTTGTTCTCAGACGCAGCTCAGTATAACGAGGAGTGGGAGGGGCGGGGCAATGAGGATCTCAACTTGACCATTCCTATTCTGATGCAGAACAGAGTCCCTGAGGGCACAGAGACAGATGATAAGCTGGATGTCTCAATCAGACCTGATGCGGTCAGTTTCTTTCCTTATTTCCTCCATTTAAATGAACTATTAATGGTCTCTTACAAGACGTTCTGAACATTTTTATAAACCACTCATTTATTAGAGACATTGTTTCTTACAAGGATTTTTTCTAATTTTGAAAAGCGTCTGTTCAATCTTGCTGTGCTTCTCTTACCCATAGAGCATTACCACAATACGTTACTTATTCATACATTTATGCAACATTCACTAAGACTGCGCTATCCATTTGCTCAGATTATTTGCACTCCAGTCATGCTGCTTTGCCCGCACAGCAAACATTGACCAATACTTATTCCTGCTATTCACCTCTGTATCAAGAAGAGCTGTGCTTGCCCCACATGGAGTTTGTTGCACTGCTTTGTATTAAAGTTCAACTATGCTGCTTTGCCAACTTAGCATTGCTGATTTGCACTCTCCACTGCTTTATTGAACAGAGGTGTACTTGCCCAGCCTAGGCAATTTGCACTTCTTATTACTGATGATCGGCCGTGCTACTTATGCCCCACATAATGACTTTCTCAAGGGCGTACCACTCACAGACTTCATGCAGATCTGCTGTATTCCAAAGGCAAAACTGGCCATAGAGCCCTCCCACCTACCGGTACTTTCCCAACGGTACAGCCTTTAACCTGCTTATCTAGTACCAACTACAACATAGTAATGGCTGTTTCAGTGAATCGACCATTACTCGTTTAGGTTGTTTCAGTGAATGCCAGTTCTGTCGTTTAAAGTGGGTGGGTATTTATTAGTTGAGCTCTTGTTTTCCTTGCAACCTCCTTGCCATCTGTACATTTGTTTCCTTGTGGTACACTCAAACCATGGCTCAAACCAACCTTCTTGTTTGTTTATTTTGAGGTCTGGCAGATTTCATACCAATGGGAGTAGACTGTATGTACATGTAGATGGATACAAACTCCAAGCACTTATACATTTGTTATTCTGTATCCAACAGGCATCTTCTGCTGACTACAATCAGGTCCCTATTGAACAGTTTGGCATGGCGATGCTCAGGGGAATGGGATGGAATGAGCAAGAAGGAATTGGTGCTAAGATGAAAAAGTAAGAACATGTAATTGCTTATTTGTTAGCTAGCTTGCACTAGTTCAACTGGTGAGTTGTGAGACTAAATGACGTTAACACCCCAAAATAGCTCATGGCTTTCTGCCCAATGGGAGGTCCGTTTTCCATTGTTTATGTCATATTGAGCGTGCGCGCTTAAGCTTAAACATGACGT
The DNA here is from genome assembly GCF_015706575.1 of Patiria miniata. Classification (NCBI taxonomy): domain Eukaryota; kingdom Metazoa; phylum Echinodermata; class Asteroidea; order Valvatida; family Asterinidae; genus Patiria; species Patiria miniata. The sequence goes on from NW_024037063.1 coordinate 7,866,193, forward strand.
AAACAATTAAAAAGGACCGGTGTGTTTGCTGCCACCAACGTCTCAAAAGTCTCCCATTGGCCATCTCCCCATCCCCAACCCCTAGCCCCTAGCCCTCGAGGTGCACTGGGCAACAGTTGGTCTTGTCCCATATAAACTTGGCTACTACAGTGCACACAGTTTGAAAATATATGATTGCACTTACATGTACATCAATGGGCAACATTAAGATGGGGATAAATGGGAGAGACCAATGGGAGAGACATTGGCACACATTGCCGATGATGCATGCTACTCAGGGGAAGACCCTATGGCTTTGTGCACATTCAGAATATATTTGGTCTTGAACCAGTAAGCGCACTTAGGGTGTCCCGTCCATTGGGCTCTCAAAAGTGATCAAAAAGTGTCCTCTCTTGTTTGCGCACCGTTCTTTTTACATGTATGCTTCAGCAGCAATTGTAGCAATTGCTAGTGCTTACTCCTGTTTGCAAATATATATAACCACATCAGTATCCATGGCCTTGATAATGTCCTACTAGTGCCATGTTACTACCTCACACTGTCTGCACTTCACTTTTCACCTTACAGTTTGACCTGGTTCTCTTCCTGGGCAAAGTAAAAGTAACCACTGGACTCACAAACAGTAACTGAGTTGAAGCTTTTTGGGCTGTTTGCACTGGCAATAAAATGGGGAAAAAAGTATTTCCATTGTCTCATGGAGTTATAAATACTAAAAAAATCCAATGCGAACATGGCTTTAATGGTGTTTCTACACTGTAGGTAAGCATGCTAGTGATGAATCAACAGCTGATATACCTCGGGTTGTAGAAGACCTCTCGCATGCCACTGGAGTGACAGACGTAGTGAGCCAAAAATTGTACTTTAGGCCTATGATGTGATAAGCATCAGTAAGTTTTATTTATGTTAAGTTTTGCAGCAACACAGCGCATAATTGTTACATGTTTCTATTATTATGTTGGATGCATGTATCCAGTGCTGATGGTTATTGTGCAGCAGTACTGGACAGATAATGCAGTTTAACATGCTTTGCTCTTAACCTGAATCAAACATTTTCTCCAGCGGTTGACAAGAGGAAGGCCACTTGTCCTTATCTCTTGGAGACCTGCCTGATGGATGAGAAGTTCTGATTAACAGCACTGTACATGCAGTCTGAGGTAACAGTGAAATTTGTGGTCAACATTTTTCATTTAGTTTCTTTCTTTTTTTCATTGTAGGGTTGTGAAACCCATCGAGGCAGTTTTGCGTCCCAAAGGTCAGGGGCTTGGAGCTGACAGAAGACCAGGAGATATGCTTGATAAAAAGAGGCTGCGCAAACTGAAACCAGGAGATAAGAAAATAGAAGAGGAAGTACAGGGGTTTGCTAAGGGTGTTGGAGTACTAGTCAGAAGTGGAGCTCACAAAAACCTGTATGGAAAGGTACATGTAAGAAAACAATGTGGAGGTGGATCGCCTCAATTATTGCTTGAAAACGATTATTATTTATTCCATTTCGGGTTTTTTTGGTTGCTTAACCCTAACTCCTGGGGCTCTTTTACTAGAAAGTATCCTGAATCCGCCAAAATCCACCAATTTTGTTATGCAAAAAATGCTGGTATCCTGAATCCATCAGAATCCCCCAGTGTAGATTCTGGAGGTATCCTGAATCCGCCAGAATCCACCAGCAAAAGTCTTGATGGATTCTGGCAGATTCAGGATACCATGGTGGCATAAAAAAAATACAGCATGTTTTTCCATAGATTCTTCAAAATCCATCACCTAAATTTCTGGTGGATTTTGACGGATTCAGGATACCATGCTCGCATGAAAATTGTGATGTGTGTTGTTGCATAGGATCCATCAAAATACACCAATGCATGGCGACCCCAACATGGATCAGTACCGAAGTGAATACGTCTCGCGCACAAAATTTGTGTGAAAGACATTAGCGCATGTTTCAGCCCGCAAACCATAGATATAGAATGAAAAGACTAGATCGGCAGCGCGTCCACACGCGCCCAGTCACTGTGCGATAAATCTCCGCCATTTTGGTTGTCTCTCATAGACGCGCAACAAATTAACGTAAAGTAATGGAGCTAAATGTATCTTTCCTCCAGCTTGGACCTAGCTCAACACGCGCAAAGCAAGAAATGCGCACCGAGTATTTACGTGATGCGCACACATAATTATTAGCGATGCACATGGTGTTCTTTGCGCGTAAACGACGTTGCGTTCGTCACGTTTTCGCGCATTATTTGTATCTTTCCTCCAGCACGTGACCCTCCATGCAAGTCCACCCAGTACATGTGTGTACATGTTTGTACAGTATGTGACAGACTTGGCAGGGCTAGTGCCAGCAGTATTTACTTGACCACAAACATTGCAAAAGAGTTAAACTGTTGAGATCCTGAATCCATCAAAGTCCCCCAATAGCTCAAAATGGAGGTATCCTGAATCCATCAAAATCTGCCAGTTCCGCTAGGCTTCGAATCCTGAGTCCATAAAAATCCCCCAGTTTGTTCAATATGGAGGTATCCTGAATCCGCCGAAATCCCCCGAAACAGGGGGGTGGATTTTGATGGATTTAGGTACGTTAGGGTTAAAAGAATTTTGGGGTCACTATAAACCAGTCCTACATTGTAGATTCTGTATAACCATACCTGTACCTCCCCATATGAATACGTGTACATGTACATGTATTATGACCATATGACATTTTACATGTACACATCATTTATTGTTCATATAACTCTCATTTCCCAAGTATTGCCTGACTTCCATAATGCTTGGACACAAGGGTCATTGAGTAGCAAAGATTCATGGGTAATGTGATATATACATTTCAGATCAAAGGTCACAGGTCCATTGTCAATCAAGGTCCATATTGATGTAAATCACAGAAGTTTATTTTAAGATTTTTTGGGAAAAGTTTATAGCATTGTACATGCTTTCATTGATTTTGATAAAGTTAAGCCCAATTAAGCTGTTAATCTCAGTGTTGGAATGGTCTGCACTAGTAAGCAGGAGGTCATGGGTTTGAGTCTCGCGTTAGTAAACTTCTGAATGTTTCTCACTAGCCCTCTTGTGCTTTGTCATGGAGCAGTAGGTTTAAACGAAAACTTTAATCTAAATATTTTCCTGACTGTACCTTGCTTGAGTTGCCAAGATGACCACTTGGGAGCGACAGACTGGTCCTCTGATGTGCAGAGCCCATGAAGATTTAGTTAATGAAAATAATATCATGCTCTCAACACATGTGAGCAATACCTAAGCTTAGCTGATGAAAAAAATGTAATTTCAATTTTGTGCGACTCGTGCACAAGTCTAGTAGTTTTGATTCTGTATTTTCTGGTTGAAAGTGCCTGATTGGATTTTGGTTCAATTCAGCCCGAGTTCCAAGTCCAAGTACAATGAAAGGTCAAATTAAAAGTAGAAAATCAGCACTGGAAACATCTTTTACTTCCTACTTTTTTGAAAAGGGCCAGAAGAGAAGCTGCTCATTTATTATACTCAGCCTTAGAGGTCAATGTTCTTAAAACTTGATTGGTTGCAGATCGAAGGAGTAGATGAAGACAATGCTCGTTTGGTCATCAAGCTTGCACTCAGTGGTCAAGCAGTCACACTCGGCCAGTATAATGTCAAGATTGTTGACAAAGAAGAATACAAGCGATTTTCAAAAGATTTGAGTAAGTGACTTTTGTTTCTTTACATTTTTAACTGAGTACTTTGTTTGTGCTCGCATACACATGTGAATATGAAATTGGTGGTCCACATTCTTTATGGTTCTATGTTTGACTAATTCAAGAGTTAATCTGCTATTGAGGTTATCCAAGTCCTCAGCGATTTGGTCGAGTTTACAGACCTCTTTTGTAAAGGTATACATGTACCTTGCATGGCACTAGTTAAATTTTGGCCCTGCATTGATAAACAGTGTCATGATCACTGAATCCATCATTGATCGCAATGCTCTTGTGACAAAACATGTTTTTGTGTGTGAATACTAGATCAAGCATTTTACCCTCCTGAGTAGGCACTGTCACAGTTGACTGAAGGTTAACTTCTTGAGCACAATCCAGCAAGACTTCACTGATGGTTGCTTGTTTTCCTCCTGTCTTGAATGTGTTTGAAGTCCAATCAATGTCTGGTAAATTAAAGTCCCAGAGTAGCCACACATACCGGTGGGAGTCTGCATTTGGTTACACATTGTCAATACTGGCCAATAAAACACAGAGAATCTCAGAAATGACCAGCTGAGTGCTAGGATTCATATTTGCCTCCCTGCACATAGTGGGAAAAAAAAATTAGAAGAGATGATTTGTTCAAGCTGCATATTTCTGGAAATGTGTCACAACCAAACACAAAAAATGTTGTTTATTTGTGTTTCATTTGTGACTTCAATAATATCATGGAGTGTCGTGGAGTGCCATGGAGTGCCGTGGCTTTGTGTTCTGGTGCATTGTACACATGGTCTCGTGGGTAATTCTGCAGGTTGTGGGTAATTCTGCAGGTTGTGGTATGTGCCTCTCATGAGTAGTACTAAAAATCTCCTTATATGGAGATCGGCACGTGCGTGGCACATCCTGTGCGATGTGGCGCAGAACGCGGCGGTGCTGGTGTAGTGTGAATTTTAATAGAACTCCATGAAATACAGACTCATTGGTAGTACTATGCATGCCTAAGTGAAGATAGTGAACGTTCAACCAATAGGAGTCCAAATTTCATGTGACACCGGAAAAGTGTTTAAAACCCGTTTTATCAACTGTTTAAAACCACCCACGTGACAGGCTCTCAACCAATACGAATGGGTAAACTGTCTTAGGTATTTATGAATGTGCATTAACCCTAACCCTGCCAGACGCAGCACAGTGCATCAGGTGGAAAAGAACTGGTGCACTTTGATGCATTCAGCTACCAACACCAGTGCGTGAATGGCCAGCTCTGAAACAATGAGAGCTAAGTCCCACTGAACAATGCCACAGTTGTGTCCTGCTGCGTGCAGTGACCACGGACTCTGAGGCAGTGTGGCCTTGAGACTTTTCCCCTGATGGATCTTGCTACATTTGGCAGGCTTGTCACTTAGTCAAGTGCTGCATGTTGCTACGTTTGGCAGGGTTCTAGCAAACATACCCTGGAGGGTTAGGGTTAAGGATGGGAATTCGTCCGTGTTTTAATTTGGAATAATTGTATTTTGAGTGGAACTTACATGTACATCATGTACAGAGATTCAACAAATGAATGTTTAGCCTACATTTTAGAAAGGCTACCATCTGACCCAGAATAGTTGTATGCATGCAGTGAGGCTAAGTCACATAGAAGAGGCACTAATCAATTTATATCCAACCACACACTGGAACCTGTAATATTTGTCGTCATATTCGATTATCTGCATCAAATTGGTTTCCTTTGAGACAACAAAAGCCACCTATGATGACACATACTAAGTGAGTGACCTTGTCCTGTCACTGTGAACAGAGCAGACTCATCCTTATCACATAACTCATTAGTTTAAGTCTGAGGTGGTGTTTACAGGAGAAAATGTCATGGAATGTAGGTTTGTACCAATGTTGTACATATCCATGTAAGTCTTGACCAGTCTGTCTCAAGACAGGGCTGTCAATTCTTACAGTGGGAATCTAAGGTTTTGCAGGCCAGTAAATCGGTTTGAAATTGCCTACGCCAGCCAAATCACGATTTGCATGCCCTCAAATTCTTCAGTATTTGAGCATATTGTGGGCCATGAACTGGAGGGTTTGTGAAAAATATGGTTGGAAGCCGTGCACAGGACCGTGAGCTTGTATTTCTGTGAAATTTGGATGAAATTGGGACCCTATGGAGTGTAGGCACCATTTTTCAAAATGGCGATGGGCTTCAGGACTATTTTAAGGGGGTGATCATTTTCGGATGGAAATTTCTCCCAAAAGTCATCAGAGTACCTCCCAAAAATTGAAATAAATATGAAAGATGATGAAATAAGCTTTAACTTTAATGACAGTGAAGTCATACAACATATGACCATCCTTTGGATCCGTCTCCTGCTGCTGGCCATATCAAGAAGGAAATGGAAATGGGACAAAAAGTGGATATCAAGAATTTCAGTGAAACATTTCTGTTTCGTGGACCCTTTAAATAAATGATTATTTTCTTTTTTTCAGGCCGTTTCAGCAAAGGGCAAGAGGAACAAAGTGAAGAGGCTAAATGTATATCCCATACAGATTATGGAAACAGTGATCAATTAAACAGTGAAGAAAAGGAGGACCCCATTAAACACAGAACTAGTAATGGTGATTCAAATAGCGAACATCACAGAGAGAGCAGGAGAAATGAGAAAGACAGGGAAAGAAGAAAACATGGTCATCAAAGACAAGATGAGAGGAGTAGTAAGAATCATCAAGAGAAATACCGTGACAGACAGCAGTGCAGTGACAGGGAGGAGAGGCAGATGGACAGTGATAAAAAAAGGAGGAAAATACAAGATAAGTATGACAGGTGAGTTCAATATGTTTTGAGTTACTGACTTGAGCATTGCCTTGGTAACCAGACATGTAAAAACTGCATCTATGTTTGTGTGTGTTGACACAACTCGGATATGTTTGTGGAATCTTTTTCATTTATACCGGTATGTAAAAACAAATTCACATATTCCTGAACAAACCATTTATATTCGTGTACTTGTAGATTTAGACTGGTTAGTAAGTAGAATTTAACCTGAATTTATTGGTAATAATTTTAAAAAAAATATTGATGTTTGCAATGCTCTTTGTCAATGTGTCTTTGTACATACTGTAACCATGGATTATGTGCTCACAGGCTTAGTACAGAAATAGAGAATGATCATTTTGTGCATAATTCTGTGGTTGACAGAGAGCTTATTGGCGCTCATGTGTATTGCTATGCTTTGCCAGCAGTTTCAATTTCAGCTTCAGTTTCCAATTGAGATGTCTTTGAGTTTTTAGCAAAGGTAGTAGCAATTGTCTTTTGACTTGGAGTAACTTTTAATCTCAGTAAATTTGTTTATTAGTATAGATACTAATAAACTAATACAGATCTCTGTCTTTTCCTGCAGCGACAGTGGCAGTTATAATACGCCTAGTGCCAATGCACAGTCCAGGGAGCAATCCTATTGGCTGAGACCTGATCTGAGGGTACGTTTCATTGACAGACAGTATAAGAAGGGCAGGTACTACAATAGCAAAGTCTGTATTGTGGATGTTATAGCACAGGGGATCTGTACTTGCCGGACTGAAGATGGCAGAATTTTGGAAGGCAAGATACCCTTGATGTTTTTTTTTAATAAGATGGAATTTGCATAGGGAGATGTAAATGTTACATTTGGTTTTGCCCTTCACCTGTATATTTATAAACACTGTATACTCAATGTTGTCCGAGGGCTTGCTAGAAAAATTCACAAGCTTATTCAGGTGGGACTCGAACCCATGGCCTCCTGCTTACTAGTGCAGATGTCCTACCACTAGACCACTGAGCTTTCTGGTGTTGGCTGGCTGGTTCGAGGCGATGTAGCAGCGGGTACCGCAACCAAACATTTGTTGTTTTCTGCACTAGTAACAGGATGTTGTGGGTTCAAGTCCCACATGAGTAAGTTCGTGATTTTTTTCTTGCAAGCCCGTGAAAATGACTGAGTATATTACAGTGTTTATATAAATACATCGGCGAAGGGCAACATCCCAATATAAAAACTTTTGGTTTGTTTGACTGATATGTGTTTGCTCAACATCCTTACTTTAAATGTTGCAGTTTATAATATAATAATTTTTGATATTCACCCCTTTAACTGCCCTAGTCAAGGGCAGAGGGGAACATGTTCAAAAAAGTTCCGTTATGACCCTTATGTTCCCAAACTCAAGATAATTTCTCCTTTTGAAGTTTGTAAAAATGTAGGCCTACCATGTCATTTCATCATGTGTAAAGGCCAATTTACACATACGCGACATTATGGCCCATATTTTACAAGTAAAATTATAGACATATCAATGTGCATTTTTACATCTAGCCACAAAATCTTGCATCTTATCACTCATTTATTTGTGCTTGTTTATAATAATGCGCAACATTGTCATGCGACAATGTCACGTATGTGTAAATTGGCCTTAAATGTATTTCATTTTGGCTAGTGGAAAGTGCCACCTGTGGGGAGATGTTTTTAGAAATATCTCAACATGCTTTCAAACTTTTGATTTTAACCTTCACTTGGCTCACCTCAAACATGGTCACAGGTCAAACACAGGCTTGATAATGTACTAAGTTGTTCAAACCCCACGTTCTTGTAAAACATAGGAACTGGATTACTTTTGTTGTCTACACGTGAACATGAAATAAGTTCCCTTTTTCTCAGTACCCATCAATACATTTCATCTGCATCAGGTGAATGAGCAAGTTGCATTTTGTTTATTTCACAGTTCACAATTGTTTGTGTGTGTTTTGTGTTCTTTTGACAGATATTGACCAAAGCATGCTAGAGACATTAATCCCAAGAGGAGATATGGCGTGTGTCATGATCGTTGCTGGGGAACTATGTGGACAGGTACACTCCTGATTAATTTTGTGCAAACCCCCCAAACGGGTCGGTTTTTCCAACCATTTCAGTGGAGTCAGGTCGGTTTCGGTTTTGCGTTTGTCATTTTCGGGGTGTTTGCAATTTTCTGAATTTAGCTTAGTTGCCCTAAGAAGTCTAAGTAGTACATTTAAAAGCAAAATTACAAATTATATGTCACTTTTTTTTCCTTTTTTTTTCTAATGTTTCACTTTTGTGTGCATTGTTATCTTTATTTTACATCCAAAAACTATAATTTTAATCAATATGCAAATTAGCCAAAAGATAGTAATCTGGTTTTAAAAAGTCTCTTTTTTCCAAAAATCATTGAAAATAATCATTGTAGAATCAATATCCAAAGTTTAAAAGTGATAGTAAAACAGGAACATGTTGGTTGCTAAGAGATTAAAAGTGAGCTTTTCATGCCCAAATGTACAACAGAGCCAGCTATTTCAAAGCCTGTTCAAATGTGTAATTTGAACTCCATGGAACTAGTAAATATGCAAATTTATCATATCTCCACAACGCGAAGGGCTACAGAGCCGAGTCATTCACCAAATGAAAGGTTGCACTTTGTGCTTTCCAGTAGTGTATATAACTTGAATTTAATATTTTACGACTTATATCACCTTTTCCGGGAGTGGGTCACATACATGTATGGCAACTCAACACCAAAACAGTTGGACTCTGATTAATGGTTGTATGCTTGACCCCATGTAACTAGTGCAGTCCTCACTCTTACAGAGTCAAACAAAACATGCAGTTGCATTTCAAAGGTTTGGGGTGGTTGGGGTTATCCAAGAAAAAATAAACTGAGGTTTTTGACCAAAAGAAATGTTTAACCATATTCCATCTCACTGCCACATCACTCAAATGAAAGATCTTGTGCCCTTTAATTTGATACCACACTTGAGATATTGATGCTTGCAGTTTTGAAGATTTCATAATTTTACCATTTTTCAGCCATGTCCACATTCTCATGGAATTGCCCATATGTATATTAGATTACACTTTTATTTTGCTGATTTCAGACCAAAAACGACATACTTATGGCCTTTTATTTAAAAATCATTATTTTCCTCCTACCATGGCCACTTTTAGAAAACATAGTTTTACGATAAAAAAAAATACCAAGTTAATTAAATTGCTTGACAAACCAAGAGTTTAGTCATTATGTAGGCTTTGGTTCATATGCCAGATGTGCCCATTTAGAAAAGAAGCTTGTGAAATGCCCCCAAAGGGTAAATAAGTTTTGGTTTGAAATGAAACCATTCTGCCAACTCCCATATTATTGGCTGGAAAAAAAATCGCACCCAGATTGCATGTTAAGCTAGATTTCTGGTTTACTCCACCACCCAAAAAAGCAAAAAACGTGTGACCCAATGTACAGCGTAGCAATACCGAGGCCACACAAGTGGGGCTAATCTCTGTATATAAAGCCCCCACTTTTTAATGTGATGGCCCCACCCTTAAAAGAATTGGGCAAATGGCATTAAGTGGTGTTGAACCATTGATCTCTATATAAAGACTGGATTAGTGTACGGAAAGCAGCAGAAGAAAGTTATTTGAAGCTACATCGGAGAGACCAGCTAGAGCTAGTGATCTATAAAGGACAAGTTGGCGTTCACAATTTTCAAATTTTGGGGTTTACCTTTTGAATGCTGCAGTTCACTGTTTGTGACATTTGGAAATATAATCACAACAGAGTGTGTCCTTTTTAGAACATCATAAAATGTGTACATGTATGTGACCAAAATCCGCATAAAATCTTGATACAGCGCATGCTGTATGTAGGCGTAGAACGTTCGTATATATCGGTGGCCATTTTTGGAAGATTGGGGGCAAAGTGGTCAAATGCAAATTCAACTGTGTGACTGGTGTATGAGCATCTGCTATCCATATAGAGATCAGTGTGTTGAACTAGCTTGGGAAAGAGATTCAAAGATTACATCCGAAAATGCATCATGGGCCCCATAAGCCCACTGACTATTTCTTTTTTCCTCCAGTTGGGGTCTGTGGTGATGCGAGACAAATCCAAGGCCAACGCTGATGTCCAACTTCTTAGAGACCGCGACCAGATTAAAAGACTGGACTATGATGATATATGTGAATATGCTGGCAATATACATGATGAGGAAGATTACTAGGTTGTATTTTAAACAGAAATCAGATTGTGAAAAAAGAGGATGTGTAAAAAAAATGGACAGACAGATCTTGTAATTAGTCACCCTACAGCTATTTTTGAACAACACGTTTTTAGTGTGGTCACATTAGTACACTGTGGGGCTACCATACTAAAGTATCATTTCTTTCAAGTGGTACATAATTGCATAAGGAATGAATTGCTGGCCAGCAATTGTGTCTCATGATAAAATACAGAAGAATCTCATTCTCCTTCACCAGAACAAAAACTTGCAGCTCATTAGCAGTTGGATTCTCCAATACAATTAGCGGTGCATTGATAAACACAAGTGGTTCGGCTTTCGTTCAGTTTAAGTACAGTTATCATTCAAGTACAATTAAGTCAAGTACAATTACAGTCGAGTCTCGTTAATACAAACTCGTTTGGACCTAGCCAAATTGTTTGTTATATCAGAATTTTGTATTAAGAGGAACATCAGTCCCATTCATTGTGCACATAAACGCACATTCGGGACTAAGGCTTTATGTTTGTTATAACCAGAATATTTTTGAAATTTTGTTAGTGTTTTTGCTGTAAGAGATGTGAAAACCTCAAGAATCATCAGTCGTATCCATGGGTAAATAGAGAGGCATGTAATGAAGAGTAAATAATGCATGTGTTTCATTTCTTTGTTACCATATCCCTAACCCTCTAGTTCCACAGGACTACCCTGCTAAAGCCAACAGAGTTTCCTGTTCAATCCACTGTGCCTTATTTTCAGTTGTCTGCTGAATCCAACAGAGTCCAACATGTTGTTATAATGCCATTCAGTTGCCTGCTGAATCCAACATTTTGCATGAGGAATGTACACAAGGGGTTTACTGCTCAATCCAACAGGCTCCATCGGGTATATGACATACATGTAGTTGGATCCCGTTGGATTCAGCAGGGTTAGGGTTATTAATGTGCAACAACAATATCTTGCCATGGTGATCAACAGTGACTGTCATGTGAATTGTTTGATAATCAATGAGTTGCAACTGCAATCAGGCTCTCAATGTCATGATGTACCACATTGCAAGTTGCTACTCGCAGGCCACGGCAATTTCTTTTTACTGTTCTATGCTTCCAGAGATACAGAAGGCAGTCAAATAAAGAGAAAAAAAGGGTTGTCATCATTTACTTTTTTTGGTCCCTCTCTTTACCTAAATATCCATACAAGTGAGATTTTTCTGACATTCAAACAATAAAAAAAAATCAGAATTTGAGAAACACGACCCAAATGTTTGTATTCCCATGCATCAGTAATGCACTGCGTGTGCTTCTTTCCTGAGATAATCCTGAATGTGCATCAAGGGCAGATCGGGGGGGGGGGGGGGGGGGGGGGGGGGGGGGGGGGGAGCAACGGGGGCTATGCCCCCCCCCCCCAATAAACCCATTTTTTTGGTTTTTTTAATGCAGGCATTGAGTACACCACCATCTTTTCCTCAAAAAACTTGGGTTAAAGTGGTCAGAAATTGCCTCAGATCACACCACAGAGCATCTAGAATCCAAAAAAAAAGGCGGGCCCTTGAATAAGCGGGCCCCGAACCCCACGCAGTCATTTTTTTGGACCCACTTTTTGGGGACAACATATTTTTTGCCCCCCACCAAAAAAAAAATTGTGTTCTGGATCCGCCCTTTGTGTGCATTGAGTGGCATTCACAGTCCAGATCTCAGCAAGTATGTGAAGAGATTAAAGGGCCCATATGGGCAAGATAATTTTGAAAATACAACCTTTTAGTCCCATTTAATCTTATTTTTAATTTCGTTTCGCCATTTTGAAGGGTATTTTGGTGCCTTTTGGTTTTTATAGTTATGTTTGTCCATATTCGTATTAAAGCAAAACTGTAGTGTCATTTCGGGCAGAAATCTCAATGTTACAGCTATTTCAGCGCAAAAAGTTGCTAATAAGTTTGAATATTTTGCTGTCATTTACTTTCGTTTCTTTGGTGATTCATTGTTGTGCAAGTACATGTACATGGCAGTGAGCCAATGAGCAACACTTTCTCACAAATCAGGCGTGGATCGGGGAGGGGGGGGGGGGAGTAAAAAAAACCCCAAAACGGGTCCGTCAAAATATTTTTTTCATGGAAATTCCTTAAAAATAACGCAATCCCCCCAAACGAATTGTACTGTGAATAATGTCTGCCTGTGCACAAAATACGGACAGAGCCAGCTTGATTTGTACACTATTCTGTAATATAGTGTTCATAATAGTGGAACAGCACCCCCATTGAAAGTATAGTACAAGCCCCCCCCCCCCCCATTGGTTTTAGAGGCCAAGTGTATTAAGGAGAAAAAAATCCTGTCTACATTTCAGATTTTGTTGTTGATGAAACCCCCCCCTTGCAATAATTCCTGGATCCGCCCCTGCAAATGTTTTCAATGAGCAAATTTTGGCTTTCAATTTGAACAGAAAATGCTTTAAAGGGAATGTACATCATTGGCTTTTGCTGTAATTTTCAGAAATGAACTATTTGAGGGCTTTGTATAATAGATCAAATATTGTTACACTGTCATGTTTGAAGTTTTGTGTTCGAAAATGCTGGAAAAACAAAGAAAAACAAAAATGTTCAAGTAGTCTGGTTCCTTGACTCCACTAAAGATAAAATGGATCAATTTATAAATGCCGGAAAATTGTAAGTTAAGGGAACCAGTCTAGCTGGCCTGCACCCGTTCATGAACATGTAACCAATAGCAAACAAAATTTGGACTGAAAAAAAGTGTAAAGTTGGAGCAGTAGTTGAAAAATAGTCGGGTTTTCCAACGGTGGTCGGCCGACCACCGTTGGAAATGTATACAAAACTACAATTTTCTTGAAAATGACTTCACACCAGGTGCCATAATTTTACAGGATGCTTGAGACTGTCATTTACCAACATCCTAGTAAGGTATTTCGTAAAAACTTGGTAGTTTTATTTTTCGATGTTTGAAAATGTTGTATATTCCCTTTAACTGAACAGTGCCTTCCTGAAATGACATCACAGCAACAGCATCCTCAGTTGTCCAGAAAAGCATGGAGAATTTTTTATGTGAAGTGCACTTTTCAATAAAATTAACCAATAAGGGATGTCAAACAGTTTTCATACATGTAAGAGGAGTAGAAAGTTGCGCAAAATGTGTGCCTAAGAAAAATTCCTCGCATTGCCATTTAAGCCCACAAATGTGGATGAACTCAACCAATTCTGCCAAGAGGATTGATCGTTCATAAACTTATGTCCCACAGTACATATTGTATTCAGCCAGAAACTTGTGGATGGCTATATCAGAAGTATTTTATTGCACTTCAATGGTCAAAGTTGAAAGAAGTATTTTCTATAGATGACCCACAAATTCAAGCGCAAAGTTTGTGACACAAGAGCACACATTTCAGTAGATTTATCACAGAGAAAAGTTCCAGGAACAGTTTGAATTTATGTAACAGTTTCACATGATTTCCTGTGAAGGTCACTGTATGCAAACTTCTGACTACTACTTATTTTCACCTTCACCATGTACAAAAAAAAGCTGCACAGCCTAGCTTCCTAAAACACCGAGATGGCCTTTCAGAAGGCTGTTCCAGGTTTCTACAGCAATCTTCAGGCAACTCCTGTCATAGTATTCATCACAAGCTATCATGACTTTTTGAGTGAGTGGTAAAAAATGCAAGGAGAATCGAGCCAAGACCATACACACCACATTACTTAACCACTCGCCCTGTACTATGTATGTATGTATTCTCTGTTCAATTTTCCTTGTGGCTTCACCACTCAGTAAAAAATAATGTACGATCAATGGCCTTGTCAAAAGGCTAAACTCCAGCTGTAGTGTCTAAGCTGCGCTTAGGTTTTTGAGGACGACAACTGTAGCAGGATGAGTTCAGGTAACAAAGAACACTCTCTTGTGCCACAGTGGTACCTGCAGCAATGCATCTAGGTCTATACCTTCAAAATAAATCTTCAAGATCCAATCATTACCTACAGACAGGACACCCTTTCTGATAACATTCACGTCTGGCCGACCTTATTAGAAATGAACCCGTTCCATCAATAATGGAATCATACCATGAAACAACTCATGATGCCATCTTAATTGCCCTCAGCCATAAACACCAGCGCTCCTTCAATTGGACCCAACAATGCCTCATCATTAAGGTCATGCAGCTCCATTTATGTGGTTTATGGGACAAAAATACTCGACTTTCTATGGCCAATTTTAGGCCTTTGTTCCAACCAAGCTTTGAACAGATGGCATTCAACACCAGCCTGAATTTAATGGCAGTAAGGAATGCAGCTGAACAAAAGATATTCCACAGACTGGAGTGCCTCTGTGGACTGCACCCACTCTCCCCACCTTTTGTTTAAAATCATGACAGTAGAATCCAGGATTTTGATTTGTGGCTTGTTGGACCCGTAATTCCATATCGCCATGTTTACGGGTCTACTCTAGGCTTGCGTTTGATTTTAAAATCTATTTATCTTTGACCTTTTATTCCTTGGGAAGTAAACTGTAGAGTTCTGATAACTTTGCATTGTTTCCTACCTCAATGGTCTAATTTATAGGTTATGGAAACAGTACCTTTATGTTCCGTATCACGGCCACCTCAGATTTAAAACTTTAATCCTTTCATTCAAATAGAAAGATATTATTCGCCTTAGTGTCATCACTGGTGGCCCTGGTGAGTACGGAATCTCACCAAATGGGATCAAGTAAACTCTATGGAGGGAGCATCTCAGATTGAAAACTTATTCAAAACATCATCTTAAATTCAGTTAAATATACAATATCTTCAACAATGCTACAAACCTCCAAATGGGGTTACTTGCAGACGTGCGGACACGCACCCACTTGACGCCACAACACAATCGGACATGAAAATGAAAGCACGCCCCGGTAGCTTGGAACATCCAGCTAGCAGCTTGCATGGCTTGAGGCTCATGACGGGGAGATTCGCCATGTCCATGACGAATCTCCCCGTCATGTAGCCCGACTGCGTCTGGCCGTACAGTACTATCGCAAGCTCTGTAGTACGGCCAGACGCTGAATGCTTCCAAAAAGACTGAATTTTTTTGGCCGCCGATGTAGCGATTTTGCTACATCTTTTGATCGAGATTATCTTTTCATCCAGGACAAAAATTTCCACAGTTAAGGTTCTTAGTCGTAGAGCAACTCATACCTTTTCGAAAAAACGTTCTTTGGTCTCAATATTTTCATCCATCTGGCCAAAAGACGACTTTCAGTAATCATCTTCCACAAATATCGTCCCGAAAATGCTCCCCCATGCGATTTCAAAATGGCGGCCGCGCTGTAACTCATGAATATGCATAAACAGTCTGTGACGTATGACCTCGTGTTTTTGGACGTGCGTGCACACCGCCGCGCGGACGTACGTGTGCATGCACGTACTGGGCTGTTGTCTACAAGTAATGTACATGTACGTACATGTACGTACGGCGCCGCCGCACGCACGTCCAAAAACACGAGGTCATACGTCACAGACTGTTTATGCATATTCATGAGTTACAGCGTGGCTGCCATTTTGAAATCGCATGGGGGAGCATTTTCGGACGATATTTGTGGAAGATGATTACTGAAAGTCGTCTTTTGGCCAGATGGATGAAAATATTGAGACCAAAGAACGTTTTTTCGAAAAGGTATGAGTTGCTCTACGACTAAGAACCTTAACTGTGGAAATTTTTGTCCTGGATGAAAAGATAATCTCGATCAAAAGATGTAGCAAAATCGCTACATCGGCGGCCAAAAAAATTCAGTCTTTTTGGAAGCATTCAGCGTCTGGCCGTACTACAGAGCTTGCGATAGTACTGTACGGCCAGACGCAGTCGGGCTACCCGTCATGAGCCTAAAAGCTGGGGTTTCCAGGCTAGTAAAAGCGCGCAAAACTGAAAAAGAACGACGTACGTCATGTACGTACAACCAACCAAAGGATAGACCCAACCAACCAAAATATAGAGTAGGAAAAAAGTTCCACTACTATAGCTCACAGATATGACAGATAACACGTCTTCGCTCGCGAGAACAGGAAACGATAATGCCGTTAATACGCGGTACAATGCGCGTATACATCCGATCCGGCCCGGTCCATGCGCATACATGCATGGCGCCGGCGATGAACATGAACATGCAGTTGATGCTGGTCTGCCCAGTTAAATCCTGTCCCAACTACGGTGTTGCAGTTGGGCCGGCCCCACTCCGTGCAACCCGGACGACAATGATGATGACATCGACATCGCTCTCTACCCATCTTTCATGGAGTCAATCGGTGGGAGACCAGACGGGAGAGGGTCATGGCCTAGCGGTTAAGAACACCGGACTCATGCTCTGGTGTTTCAGAGGCAACAGTGGCGTGGGTTCGAGCCCGCCGGGTGGACACTTGTGCCCTTGAGCAAGGCACTTAACCATTATTTTTCGTCCTTCGGATGGGACGTAAAGCCGTAGGTCCCGTGTGTTGTGTAATCCAATGCACATAAAGGAACCCAGTGACACTTATCGCTAAGAGAAGGGGTTTGCCCCGGTGTTTCTGGTCTAGGTCCAGTATAAACTTCCACGCGGAGTATTTAGGAGTTGAACCAACCAAGAACCAAGAAGGAGGGGGGGGGTGTTGTTTTCCGACTTTTTAAATAAATTTTGTAGTGTGTGAATATCGCATAAAAATGTATTGATTCCATTTGATCTGCTTTTTTCGTGAGCTAGCGACGGTCCTATAGCCAGGATTTCAGTTGGGCGGGGGCTAGCAGGGCGTATTGATAATAACTCCTTGCTTTATGATGTAGCCACGGAGGATAGGAAGCCACGGAACTATTATCATTCAGTGGCGCATCCCGAGCTGAGGGGGGGGGGGGGGGGGGGGGCCTCGGGGGGCTTGATCCCCCAAGAGGGTTTTTTTTTAGTCCCCATTTGACCTTGGTGATATGTGTGTAGCCTATTTTCGAGTTGTAAAATAGGGGTGTAAGTGGCGCCACCAACGTCAAAATAGTCCGCCCTCTGCGGCCAAAAAGCCAAATCTCGGGTGTGCCACTGTAGTCATTTTGTATATTGCCGCGCCCATATCGTAGCCAAGAGGGGGGGGGGGGGGCATGGCCCCCTGCTGTAACAAAAATAAAAATATGTAATATAAAAATTGTAAAGACATTTTACCAAAACCCGACGCCAATTACGAGTATGTGTATTTGGTTGTCCGAAAATCATGCAATGCCTTTTGCTCTCCAAAAAGCTTTAAAACTTTTGCTCAAATAAGTTAAGGGGAAAGGGGCCAGTGATCGCCTCAGATTGTTCCACAGAGCAGCAGTGGCGGTTCTACGAGGGGGGGGGGGGCTAGGGGGCTTTAGCCCCCCAAAATTTGTCTTTTTTTGGGGGGGGGGGCCCAAAAAAATTTCCAATGCACTAGCAAACTATGTAAGAATTTGACGTACACGGGAACGGTCTCCCCCTAAATGAGAAGGTTGCATTTGAACACGTTTAGTTAATATAGTGTGCCTGATTGTAGGATTTTATCAGCGCGGCTCCCCATTGAAAAGCCCCCACCCCCACATTGATTTTCAGGGGCCTAAGTGTACGGAGAAAATAACCTGTCTACATTTCAGCACGCCTCCCTGAAAAAATTCTGGATCCACCTTGCTGGCCCCCCAAAAATATTGGCTCTAGAACCGCGCCTGCAGAGCAGCTTGATTCCAAAATTTCCTTTGAACTGTTTTGCACGAAGTAAAATCAGGCAATACAAAGGAATAAAAAACATACAAGGCCAAAAAAAAAGTCTCCGGTTTCTGGTATGCGCGCGCGTCGCCGTAGCCATGCGCGTCGTCAAAATGAAAAAGTTTTTTTTTCAATGAAAGATGATGTCTCAAAAAACCGCCAAACTCACTGGTTTGACTGGAATCCTGCTGCTGCACAATTTGAACGTGTTTTTAGATTGGGTTATGGTCGAGAATAAGCTTTATGTGGCCTCTCTGGACTCCCATATATTTGCACTAAGTTTAGTCGGGCACCATTTGCAGTCATCAGCCGACATTTGAAGCAAAAACATCAGGTAAAAAAAAGAAAAAAAGCAGCGTCGCCGCACCACTTTTTGGGCAAGCTCCATACCAGAAACCGGAGACTTTTTTTGGGCCTAAGGCAAAATAAAAATTGAAGGGGGGGGGGGCCCCCCGGAAAAAAAAAGGAAGAAAAAAAGAAAAAAGAAAAGAAAAAGAGTCAAAGTCATAGTGGTGTAAATTTAATGGGTTGGGTTGGGGGGCAAATGTCCCTGGCCCCCTCTTAAACTGATAAATCGAGAATATGTCGAGAAATACAAGATTTTTTGGAGGGAAAATATGTTTTGCCCCCTTCTAGAAAAAATCCTGGCGACGCCCATGGACAGACAGATCGACCTACAGACAGACAGACTGACCGACCGCACTTATGATGTGCCGTCCCAACTACACATTTTACGTGTACATGTAGTTGGGACGTCCCAACTATAGTTGGGATCGAAGTCTTATTTGGGGTGTAGCATTGAGCTCACAGCACAACGGTTCGCGCCGCCCCTAGCACAAAGTCAACTCTTGGTGGCGCGTGACATGTAACGATAAGTTACATAACTTGAAAGTAAACAAGTGGCTTGTTTGATGGATTAATGTTGCCATATAAGTATCTTCGAATATCCGAGTTTTACCCACTATGAATTTGGCATTGAGGAGTCTTTATACAAGAACTGCTTTTTGCAGTTCAACTTCAATGGTACACGGACCACGTTTCCGAATCCAAGTGTCTCTGAACAGAACCGCTAAAATAAATCAGGATGGTCATGATGGTCGTGATTGCGCATGGACCAGATTGTTAACTGCAGGTGTAAGTACATCTACGAATGAAATGGCTGAAAAGAAGTTGAAGGTAATTAACACGTATTTTCTGTTTCCTTAGTTTTATAGTTTAGTACTACTAGTACGTAGTAGCCCCACTAGTCTGGCGTCGGTATTGCGGCGATCGTGTATAGTGTAGGGCCCCTGTTTAGTTTCGATCAAATTAGAGTTACCATTGATTTTTAATTACTCAAAAATTATACCTGTTCAACCTAGAGCAGACTTCTCTCACTTCTAATATAAACTCCAAAACTACTGAGCACCTCTCGCTCAAATAACGACGAATCAGTACAGAAATTCCTTCGCAATCCAGCCATACTCTTTATTTGGCCCAAAGCAGTGATATTGTACGAATTTATGCAATTTATGATACATGTACATGATACCGAAAGAAGTTGGACTTTTGTATACGTGCAAAGAGCAATTTTTGTTGGTACCATTTGTCATAAATTGCATAATTTTCAGAAGCGTATCCAGCTTTGGATGTCAGGGGGATGGGGCAACCACACATCCGCGCCCAAAAGTTGACATTTTTTCTCCGGACACTTGGCCTCTGTAAAATCCAAAAGGGGGATGGGGGGGGGGGGGGGCGGTTCCAAATGGGGGCGCTCCTCAAAACTGACAATTATTATGCACACTGCATATTTTATACCCTTTTTCACGGCGCATTATGATGGTTTTTGAGCGGGTTTTTTTTTTTGGCATTGATGTCAGAACTCTCTAAGTACCATTTATTAAAATAAGTATTGAACACACAATTTTGTGAACAAAATATGCTGGGTTGGGGCCCCCCCCCCCCCCCCCCCCCCTAATCTGAAAGTGCTGCCTTTTTCAGATGTCTAATTTTCGTGAAATTTCATGTTGAAATTTTGATACGCAAACGTGTGCAACGGATCTGGAAATTTCACAAATATAGACATCTGAAAAAGGCAGCACTTTCTGATTAGCCTATAAAGAGGGTGAGTATGCTTCTAAAGCAAAAATAAACTACAAGCTAAGCCTAAATGTGAAAATCAAAATTTGACAAAGTTCGACATGTTTTTGTACATGGTGGAAGTGTGGCCTTTATTTACGGAGGTAGGTCCAGTAAATTGGCCACATCCCAGTCTTGGGTCAAGAATGTAACCTTGGACTTACACCCATGTGTAGAATACAAAACGATATGCCATCCACATAAAGAGCATGAGTATACATTGTGTACTACTTTTCCGATCATGATTATGCATTGCTAAATTAAAATGAAACAACTATCAAAGATGACTGCTGATTGTGATTTTTCCAAATCTCCAAATTGAAGATAATACGACGGAGGTCAGACAGGGAAGAGGGACTGTTCATAGCACATACCGGTACATGTACTGGCCAGTGGAATCACAGACACATCCAGGGCATTGTCTTTCCTCACATTTCACGTCGGCGACGTCACCATTTCTACATTGCATACTTTTGAATTAAAACCCTTTTCCTTCTTTTCTCAGGTGTTATATGATGGTGATTGTCCACTCTGCATGCAAGAGATCAAATTTGTGCAGTACATGAACAAGAAGAAAGATACTCTGGAGCTTGTTAACATTGCGTCACCAGATTACAATCCAGAAGAGAACAATAGAATCTCCTATGAGACAGCTATGGGTGTAATGCATGTCATTGGACCAAATCAGCAGGTAAATTGCTGGGATATGTATGCACACGATAAGTACAAGGCGATAAAACAAGAAGTGAATCAAACAACGAATAACGAATAACAAGTTTCCAAAAAAAATGTGAAATGTACAACTGTATACAGATGGTAGCCTCCATGAGACAAGGTCAGATACTCAGGTCTTGAGATTGTTTAGGATACAGAAATTATTTTAATGCTTAATTGGACATGGTATTTGATCACCATCAAATACCACATTATTATTATTTTTTCCCCAAATCCAAAGGACATTTGATACTGTTTAATCATGTTCACCACATTTTCTTCAAACCCGTAGATTTTTGTAATGCATGACAGTAACTTCACAAAATTGTCATCAGACAGGGAGCCCTTGTGTTAAGCTCTAGTCTTGTATAAACTTGGCTGATAATTTGCAATGTACATGTACCATTGGAACTATGATGTCTTTCATATTTGCCGTGCCATCCACTCTGTGACCCTCTACTTTCATGTTTATGGTTTATCAATTTGTTCTGAATAAATTCTCAACATTCAGAGCAGCTCACTATTCCTAACAAAAACGATTGTATAAACATGCATTTAAAAAAGCAGCCATTGTGTGTTTAATTAAATAGTAATTGTTCTTTTTTTGGGGGGGGGGGAGGGGATTAGGTTTATTTTTTTTTCAATTATATATTATACATGTACATGTACCTCTGTTCCCCCTTAGGTGATATTTTTAGGGGTACCTAGGGACTTCAAAAGATCCCATTGCTAATTCACTGAGTGTGAAGTGTCCTCTTTCTGCAGAGTTGGAAACAATTTCTGTGCATTTGCTATGATTTGTTTCCATTTCATTACTTCATTTGTGCCTGAATGTTTATTTATTGCAGGTGTATACCAAAGTTGATGCTGTGTATGAGATGTATTCTGCCCTTGGATTGAGGTGGATAGTTGCCTACATGAGATGGCCATTACTCTCTACATTCTTTGAATGGGCCTACATGGTGTTTGCAAGACGCCGCCTCCAGTGGACTAGAAGCTGGCGAGGATGTGAGACTGCAAAGTGTCAAATAGAAAACCAACCGCCATCGAATAAGGAGAAGTCTTGACTGACTCAATGGATATTTTTATTCAAATATTGCTGTGATGTTCATGGTTTGCTATTAACATTGGCTTCTACCTCTAGAATCAATTTCTACATTGAGAACATTCACTTATATTGAAAGGTAATTTCACACCTTTTATCCATAACTACAGAGGTACAATGTATTTCTATCACTGTTTGAATTCCTCATATTTGTAATTGGAATTGTCAGCATTAATTGTTTGGCACATACGACCAGTGCATTAAAATAAACACTTGTTAACGTAGGCTATCATCTTGTGGCTGATTGTTTGTATAGTAAATACAATGTCACAGTCAATGTGATGCAGATAGGATTTAATTGACTCCATTTGGTCTTTAGTTCCATGTGTTCACGAGCAATTGAATTCCATTGTATCAGCTTGCATTTGGAACAATCTTTCTGAAGTCATTTTTTTTTTTCAATTTAAGCTTGGATCTGATCCGAGCACATTCTTTTGCATGCCTTTTCACTCACGGTGAGAATGAGACCTGCTTAATTTCCATATTAATTTAGTATCATGCATTTTAGTCATTTGGAGGTCATATTATTTACATGTATTTAGTAAATTGATTTGTTGATACCAACTATACACTGTGTATCATTGATACTGTCCAACACAATTGATTAGGCCAAAAAAAGTTTTGCTTCCGGTTTCCCTACCTACCCTTTTCTGACAGCCCTTACCCTAATATTTTTTAAGGGGAAAATGAGCAAAAAAAACAGCTAAAACCATGAATTTCTACCATTTACTCTGGACTACACACAGACGCCTCGATATGATCGTGCACAACAAAAATTGGCAAAATAGAACATTCCCTACCTACCTACCCTATTTTCAAATGCCATGTAATCGGAAGCAGAATTTGTTTTGGCTTTAGTAAATTCTGATATTAAAATAATGATTTGTACATTTAGTTTTTTTCTATATATTTTTTATTTCAATATGCAACAAGATCATACAAACACAACAGACTTGAGTATAAAACAAATAGTAAACCAAGACATCAGCAATTTTCGAGAAAACTCAAAAACAAATGACAAACAAACAAGACAACCAAAAGACAATGAACTAGACAATACCAACTGAATACCTAAACATTACAAAAACAGATATTGATGGGGAAGGAAAAAAGGATCTTATTGGAAAAAGATTTACCCATTTGTTATGTACATGTATTTCAACAAGTGACCAATTTCTTGTAGCAATGGCCTTCTCTGTTTTGAAATCGATAGAAACACTGCAATTATCGACACAAGAGGTAAATCTTAACACTTATTATTAAAGATAATTTGTTCGCCAAAACAATAATAAGGGAGATAAGACCAAGGTCTTAGACATTCTTTTTCTGGTAAGAAGCCAAACCAAACGTCTCTACAACTTAAAACCACTGGATGATGAGATGTACATGTAGGATTAAGCCAAGTAATAATACCCTTCAAGAACAGCTAGATTTTTTTCACAGTTCCGGAAGACATGTAGCAGATTCTCACGCTCTAAGAAATAAATGTCGGAGTCCTTCTTTAATTTTGCAAAGACAAAGAAAGGTGTTTGTCGGAATGAGAAAGTAAAATAAATTTAAATTGAAAATATTGCAGCTTTTTAATCTTTGGTCGTCGTCTTCGGTCAATCCTCGATTCGAGGAGTTGTCACTTTAATATGCTGCTGTCTCTCTCGCTGTTGATGACTGAATATAGAGTCCCAGCTGTGACCGTATTGGTCGTCCGCAGATGGAGCGGGAGAACTGCGGGGTTGAGTGAGGCTGAGACGCCCGTTTTTTCCTTCAGCGTCTTTTCTCGTCGTCCTGCGTGAGGTCTCGAAAAGCTGAACTCCACGTGTGATGGTGGAGCGCCAGGTGGAGCAGTTAGCTGCTTTGTCCTTCCAGGTGTCGTAGGAATTCCACAGCGGCACAGGTTCAGTTTGAGGAGGTCCATCAAACGTTTCTTGGGTCTTCCACGTGCTTGCCAGAGCTGAGTTCACCCGAAGAAAAGTTGTTTCGGTAGAGCGGTGTCCTCCAACCTTCTCACGTGTCCGAACCATTGTCACTAACGTCTCACAATCATAACTCATCTCAACACGTTGGAGAACATCAGAGTTACGGCCCAGGTACGTGACGCCGGTACATGTACAAAGCCCACGACTCGCAACTATAGAGCAGTGTGAAGAGCATAACAGCTCGATACACCTGGAGTTTGGTACAGGTCGTCAAGGAGTGGATATTAAATAGGCGACGATGTAGTCGCCCATATCAGGAATGTGCCAGCCGAATACGATTGTTGATGTCATCATGGATGTTTGGCTTTTCATTTAGAAGGCTTCCAAGGTATAACATTTGGAAACTTGCTCCACAGGCTCTCCATGAATAGTGATCTGAGGAGAGGAAGCAGGTTGAAGCGGGCAGTCTTGTGCAAGGAAGATCGAAAACAGGGTTGGTGCAAGAACGCACCCGTGCTTAACTCCAGTCTCAATTTGGAAGGGTGGAGAAATGCATATTATGACTCTGGGAGAATTGTTTCACTGAGCTCTTGGAGTCGGGCCAGCAGGATGCGAGAGAATATTTTCCCAGCAGTGGAAAGGAGGGCAATTCCTCGGTAATTTCCACAGACAGTTCGATCATCCTTCTTGAATATTGTCACAAGGTTGGCATTTAGAAGATTCTTTGGAGCAGTCTGTGTCTCGATCTCCCAGATGAGGAGAATCAGGATGTGGAGACGGATGCGGAGTGCAGTTCCTTCATGCTGGAAGAATTCGGCAGGAATGTTGTCCGGACCAGGCGCTTTGTTTGGTTTCATTTTGGAAACTGCAGTTTCGACCTCATGCAGAGTTGGTGGCACAGACATCCACGTCCTGTTAGGATGAGCCGGAAGATCATGAATGAAGTCCTTTACAGCGGAGGATGGCCAGTTCAGGAGAGTATTGAAATGTTCCTACCAACGTCGAAGGGTATCTGTTTCATCGGTGAGAATGGTGGAGCCATCAAGCGATTGTAGATGTGAAAGGGCATCCGGGCCGTAGACAGCACGGATGGCTTGGTAGAAATGTTTCATCTCGTTGTGGTCGGCGTGTCCTTGGATTTCAGCAGATTTTAATATCCACCAGTTGTTCTTCAGTTCAAGAATCCTTCTTTGGGCGAGAGCTTTCTTGTTTCGGAAGAGGGCCTTCTCGGATGCGGATATTGGGTCGTTCTTCCACGCCAAACGTGCAAGTCTCTTTTCGTTGATTAGGACGCGGATTTCAGGGTCGTTCTCGTCAAACCAATCGGTGACTGCTCTATATTCCGAGACCCCTATGTTCCGACACCCCTATGTTCCGACAACCCGCACATAAGATCGTGTTACTCCCGGTTAGGGTTAGGGTTAGGGATAGGAATACGTGCAGTCGGAACATCAGGGTGTCGGAACACAGGGGTGTCGGAACATAGGGATGTAACCAAACCAATTCTGGTGACGACGCGATGGCTGGTGACAAACCCGATCTTGTCTTTATTGTCAGAACAATCGCTTCTTTCAAAACTGACAACATCCCTTCAACGTCAGATATCTCCGAGGGAGGAGAATAAAGATTTTGTTACATTTTCGAAGTGTTGCTACCAAAACAGCATTTCAAATGTTGCAAAAGGTTATTCCAGCTCTTAGTAATGGTAAAGTTAACCAACTTCAAGATGTGACTTTTAACATTTTAAAAGTGTTGTGAACTTTCCCGCATAGACGCATGCGCAATGTATTAGGTGACTGGGCAATTTGATTGGATACTGAGTTCAGCGCGCCGCGCGCGCACACTAGATCATTTTCCGTCCGAGCTCCAATATGGCGTTTCGTTCTTCATAATCTTTCGTCCTACATCGACCAACATCGCCGACCCTCATGATTTAACCAGTTGAGTACAGGTGAGATTTTTTATACTGAGATATTATCGTAGGAACACTGCACATTTTGATGTTAATACTACTTTTATATATTGACGGAGAATTTGAGACCTTAGTCCTAACAGATGGGTGTCGCTATACATTGTACGTATACGTACATACATTTGATTTGCGTGATGTATCGATACATGTTGAAGTACGTATCTTACAATCGACAGAAGCATGACCAATCTTTAATCAAGAAAAAATCCATACTGGATCACAACTTAACATGCCGCCAAACACATCAATGTTCACCTCACCTTGTAATTTCACCCAAGAGGAATCCAGGAAGCTGTGTAAATGCGAAAAAAAAATAGGCAAAAATGTGTTTTTAGAGCACATTTTGGATGCACACATCGTGCAGAACTAAGCTCAAGCAGCCGGTCAAAACTGATTGAAGTGTCTGGAAGACAGCGATACGTTATACGCATGACATCGACAACCATGACAACGCATGAGCCGGCCAATGATAGTGCAATACGTCATTATGAATATTTATTTTCTCATGAATATTTAGTTTATTTCAATGGATACTTTAACTACGTCCGAAGATTGATTATTGCAACAGCGATCGTGTGCGGCCTAGCGGTTAAAGGAAATATACAACATTTGCAAACATCGAAAAATAAAACTACCAAGTTTTTACGAAATACCTTAATAGGATGTTGGTAAATGACAGTCTAAAGCATCCTGTAAAATTATGGCACCTGGTGTGAAGTCATTTTCAAGTAAATTGTATTTTTTTAATACATTTCCAACGGTGGTCGGCCGACCACCGTTGGAAAAACCTAACTATTTTTCAACTACTGCTCCAAGTTTACCTTTTTTTCAGTCCAAATTTTGTTTGCTACTGGTTACATGTTCATGAACGGGTGCAGGCCAGCTAGACTGGTTCCCTTACCTTACAATTTTCTGGCTACTATAAAATGATCCATTTTATCTTTAGTGGAGTTAGGGAACCAGACTACTTGAACATTCTTGTTTTTCTTGGTTTTTCCAGCATTTCCGAACACAAAACTTCAAACATGTCAGTGTAACAATATTTCGAAAAAGTGACTGATTAATAAATAGGAATAAAGGAAAGGAGAGCGTGAGAGTAGTGACAGTAGGGGAGGGAATAACCATAAAGGTTGCAACTTTTGGCGCTTGAAAATTAATTGAAAAAAAGTGGTGATCCAGTATGGAATTTTTTCCCTTTAATCTTTACAATCTCAGTATTGTGTACATGTATTTCCATTTAAGGGTCATGTATCGATACATCACGTAAATCAAATGCACGTAGAACGTACGTACATGTATAGCGACACTCATGGGCGTCGCCAGGATTTTTTTTCTAGGGGGGGGGACATATTTTGCCAATAAATATCATGTATTTCTCAACATATTCTCGATTTATCGGTTTTAGAGGGGGCAGGGACATTTTGCCTCCCAACCCATTAAATTTGCACCACTATGACTTCGCTCCTCTCCCCCCCCCCTCCGTTCCATGGGGGTGGGGGTGGGGGGGGGGGTGGGGGGGGGGGGGGGGCAAGTGCCCCCCTTGCCCCCCCCCCCTCGCGACGCCCATGGCGACACTTATCCGTTAGGTGTACGGTCTTAAACTGTCCGTCAATTTCGTACGATATAAAAGCAGTATGGACATAAAAATATACAGTGTTCCTACGATAATATCTCACTCTCAGTATAAAAATCTCACCTTTACTCAACTGTTATATCGGGATGGACGGCGATGTTGGTCGATGTGGGAAAAAAGTTATGGAGAATGCAACGCCATATTGGAGCCCTTACTATCAATGACATTTTCTGTTTTTATTGTTTTTTGCGTGTATTTGAAGGATAATTTTTTAACATTACAATAGCTCAAAGTAACACCTTTAAAGGGTAACAAATAGTTGTTTCAACAATTTCAAAGGGTTGGATATCAATACTTTCTTAACACTGGGCAATGGCTAAAGGGGTAACCGAATAGTTGTTTTAACATTTTAAAAGTGTCAGATCCAACACTTTTCTACACTTTTCTAACATTTTCAAAGTGCTGGATCCCAACACTTTTTTAACATTTGGAAAAGTGTTGCAAAATGGGACCGACACTTTTGTAACTTTCTAAAAGTGTTGGGATTCGTAACACTTTGGAAAGTGTTGAATCAACTTTTAAAGTGTGGTCACTGACCGAACTCATAGCAAGTGTTGAGCTTATCATTTATAAAGTTGGATTTAACACTTCAGTTTTTAGATTGCGCGCATATAAACCTATTCAAATGTATACGCTCTTGTACTAACTTCTGGATTTTGAGTATTGGAAATGTGTATGCGTAAGCAATGCTAAACAGGGAGGGGGGGGGGGGTAAAAGCAATTTAAACAAACACAGAAACAAAGACAAATTTATTAGAAACCTTAAACTAATATGATTGAATACGTGGGTGGGTTAATGGGTCTCCCCCTTCTTTCAAGAGGAAGGGTATAATGTGAGCATGTAGATAGAAGACACCGAGAGTGTATGAGGAAATGTTTGTTGTAACTTAAATAACATGATGGACACCGGTCACTCGAGTCCAAGTCTCAACAGGAAGGGGGACTGAGAGGAACTTGGGAACTAAGAGGAAGGGGAAACTGATTGCGGTCGAATGTGACCATGTGGATAGAAGATAGAAGATATACCAAGTGACCGGTGTCTATCAAAATTATTTAAGTTACAACAAACACTTCCTCGTACACTCTCGGTGTCTTCTATCTACATGCTCACATTATACCGAACTGTTTCCCCTTCCTCTTGAAAGAAGGGGGGGGGGGGAGACCCATTGAGTCCGACGCCTCATAGGTCCCACGCCTCATCAGTCCGACGCCTCATAGCTCCGACGCCTCGTAGGTCCGACAAATTAAACGCCTCGTTTTTCCGACGTCGGCATTATGAGGCGTCGGACTTATGAGGCGTCGGACCTATGAGGTGGAATAAATAAATTGTGTGGCTCATAAGTCCGACGCCTCATAAGTCCGAAATTTCGGACTTATGAGGCGTCGGGCCTATGAGGCGTCGGACTTATGATACGGCCCCGACCCATTAACCCACCCACGTATTCAACCATATTAGTTTAAGGTTTATAATAAATTTGTCTTTTGTAATTAAATTGCTTTTAAACCCCCATTCTCCCTGTTTAGCATTGCTTACACATACACATTTCCAATACTCAAAATCCTGAAGTTAGTACAAGAGCGTATACGTTTAAATGGGTTTATAGGCTTTATACTTAATATTTCATGGAAACCTTAACTTCTTACTGAGTTAGTAATATCGTGTTCATTACCAACGAGCCATTTTAAAAAGGTTTTTAAAATTACAGCTTTTATTTTTCCCCTCAAGTGACTGCGTTACTTCTTTGTTGATGTTTGCAATTGCTTTCCTCACTTTCACCAGTCTAAAAGTTGTTGTCATTACGGTAACAAACAAGCGAATGCAGTAATACGCGCACCTTCGTTTAAATCATCGGTTCAATATTTCGGTCAAAAAATAACGATCTAATCAGAATGCGCCAAACGTTTGCAAGTTATAACTTGTCTGTAGCTGACCATCTTGTCCTATCTTATCTGTGACGTCATACTGATGATGTCATTTTCCAAACAAATATTTCATATTACTTGCCCAAGCTGTTACGTCACACTATTTTCAATCTTCAAGTCAACCTTCCACCCACTCTCACCACCCCTTCCACCGCCTCCCACCACCACTCCCGCCACCACCAATCCCTCCACCAAAACGGGGTGTCAAATACGCCTCTCATACTACTTGTAACACTTTTTTAAAATATCGCCTTGACTATATATTGCTACGCCACATTATTCTGGGTCACGGAATGACGACAGAAGTCGTTTTCCAGTTGATTTAAGTTGCTTTCTCAGTGCTTCTCTACAATGATAAGTATTATGTGCAGCACGGCAGATTGGTGTCTTGTAACACAACTTTATTAACCAACGGCTCTCTACCCGGGGCATTAGCTAGTCTGAGTATCACCCGTTCTCCACAGAGCCCTATCTCCGGTCGAACGTCTGACATCTCCCGACATGCAAATTTATGCAAGCCGCGCGCCAGCCAATCGGAGTCAACTTTACTACATCGTGACGTCATTTCATTCCTAAATCAGGACTAAAAAAATAGTTTGATTGGTCAATTCGAATGCAGTGCTTTGTAATACAACAACAGCCGGGCGCGTTATCACGTAACATGATACGGAGCGCGTGTCACCGTTTTTTTTAATCCATTGTCTATGTGACGCACAACGGGTGAATGACCGAAGACTCGATATAGAAAGCGCCCGCTGATTGGTCAAACTCTAGGAGGTCAAGAGGCGGGGTCTTGCCTAATCAATCATGAAATCTGTTCACGCGAAAATAGACTACATAGACAAGGCATAAACCGGATGCACCTCAACGATCTCCGCAAACATGTGCGTACATGCAGGCGATACAGGACGCCTAGCTTGCTACATCAGCGGGTCCTTGGCTTTTTGCGTGCGCCCGAAAGTTTGTTTAATCTTTACAAAGCAAGTTAAATGTATTCAAGTCAAGTGATGTCGCAAGTGATGTTTTAAAATTCAAGTCACAAGTCATTTTTCCAAAGTCAAGTCAAGTCTAAAGTCAACAAAATTAGCGTCGGTCGAACTTGAGTCATCAACTCAGTCAACAACCTGCCCGCCCGCCACTTAAACGACTTCAATAGAAAAGCCCCTACAGATCTGATTGCGTGTGTGCAGTAAAACAAATGTACGATAATATTAGGCCTGCAAGCGAATTTTTGTTGTGAATTGAAAGTTGAATTCCAGCGTCATTCAATTTCGCGCGAAATTGAAAGACGCTCTTTATAATTTGCTAGTGTGACAGATTCGGCCGGGAAAACCCACCACACTGAGTTTAGACGTTCCATCAAACACGCTAGATTTGGTTGAATGTAGTACATGTGCAGTGGCATAGCCAGAGTTCTCGTCCGGGGTGGGGGGGGGGGGGGGCCCTGGATGTTAGAGGGGCTTCCAAGTTCATCCGTGCTGAAAGGTACACAGTTTTTTTTCATCGGACAACCGGCCTACGTAAAATCAAAGGGGGGGGGGGGGGGTGGGGGGGGGGGTCTGGACACCATCTTCACATGGGGTGCTGTTAAAAACCAACATCATGATTAATTTAATATTATCACCCAACGTTTCCGGGACTGAGAACAGACAATTTAAGGATTTCTATTTTTTGCCATTATGGAATTTCTCAATTTGGTCAGTTGAATGAAGGGGCAAGGGGGGGGGGGGGGCAATGTAGTTAGACACCCCAACAACCCCCTTGGATCCGCTCAACTTTTGGGTATTTGCCCTCCCAAGTCCTTCACTCGAAAAAAAATATTTTGAAAAAATTCAACTGGACGCTATGAAGCATTTGTCTATTTACGGACAAAAGCATTCGGACCACTCTAAAACAAATTACAAAATCAGCGACTGTAGTTCTCCTTCAACAGTAGAGTATAATTAATTCATAAACACTTGTATACAGAAAATTTGCATATAAAACATATATAGCCAGTACAACCAAAAATAAATCCAGCGAAAGTACACAAGTTCATTATTAAAAATAGTTCTTCTGAGAGACTATGTATATAGCGTCAATCGATTTATCTGAGACATACGAACGCATTGTAGGCCTATATGCGCTGTAAAATTGTGTCAATGCATCTGCAAAATGCACAAATAATGGAGGACCACTGTAAAATGCCTTTGACTGATGCATCAAAGGTGATTTTGCATTTCATTTGTTTTTCCTGAACAAAGAACTAAAAACAGAAGATATGCGTGGAGTGGTGATGTACCAGCTTTATCTATCTCAATTTCCCAGCTATTCAGTTTTGGATGCCTGCATAAACATTCAGTCTTCAACGCAAAAATATGAATATTTAAAATGGGGACACTGGCAAATCAGATAGCTAATGTATCATTTAGCGTCAGCCTTGTAAGTTACTGTCGAGTCACTACAGCTTGGTCAGTATTACGACCATGTGCTTGTTGTATACTTGAGCTAACTTTATTTAAAAGTAAAATAAATAAAAGTCCTCTCAAACCTGCGTTTATCTACGTTAATACCTCATAACTATATTAACAATTCTAATTCAGATTTAAAACCTGTTCAGGGAGCTTCATAAAAAGCTGATGTTTTCGAAGGTAAACGAATACATGTATAGAGTTTTGCAAAGAAACAAAATGGGCTTAAAGTAGGATGTACATCACCATACGGTACGGTCGCAGGCTCAGCTCCCACTCCAGTGCATGTCAGAGTTATAGTATTGAGTTACAATACACTGCAATTAGCAGCCATCTATCTTAATTGTGTTTTCTGTATTTTTTTTTATGAACGATACTCATGCATATCCCATGTGAAACGCCATACGCACATGGCTTTATTTGCAAAAAGTAGCAAACAGATCGTATATCTACGTGAAGACAAACATGACAGAGCAAGAGTTAAGGCAACACAAATCAGTATGCACTGTACAACATACAGTCTGAGATATTTTCACTAATATGCTGAAAACAGTGGACAGAATATACATAAACCATATCCAATGTAGATTTTAAATCTGAAGTTGCATTATCGGCATTGTCATCATTAAGACTGTCAGTATAATCGTCATTAACGTCGTCATAACCACACATTCCATCTAGAACGACAAAAGAAGGTATCAGACACAAGCAGAAACCCGTCATCTACCGAATTATTATCATAACAAACGTAATTGGATTATATTTAATTTTTATTAAACAGTGTAGTGATAGACCGCATTGTGACCTTAGAAAGGAATGTAAAAAAAAAAAAAAAAAAAAAACCCAAACAAATTATGTATCAACCGCATGCTAAACAAATATATCAGTTTGAGCCATATTGGATTCTGGTTTAGATCTTATTTATCTCGATTTAGATGTTCATCTCACAATTATGATGATTGAAGTTGGTGGATACATTTGTTTAGCTCCACAGGAAAGGTTATGTCCACATATTCTACTTGATGTTGAAACCACAATGCGTTTTTTTTTAGAATGACCTTAAACGATATTTGAAAGAATCTCTTAGTGACTTTTGTAGTAAAATGGTTTCACAAAATAATGCTCAGTTTATTTTTGTAATGTTGTCTACAGAAAAATATGTATTATTATTTGTGTTGCTATATTTAAAAAGCATAATGTAATAAACCCACATGCCATACAATTATTTTATGTTCAATTTCACTGTTGTAACTCTTCCCCAGGGTTATGGGTTTTGTTCCTATTTATGGAATAACACAACAATACATCAGTACTGCATGGTACTAAACACCTCGTGAAATTATTCCGTTTGGATTGCTGACATTTAGAAGAGTCAAGAAACATAAATTATTTCCAACGATCAGTCAATTGACGATTTTTGGAAATACAGATTTCTATTATTTTATTAACGATCAAAAGATTGTGCATGGTTATTCATTGTTTTCTTGAAAAGTGTAACATCCACTGAGCAGAAACGTCAACAGTTAGGCTTGGAACATTCTTCCTTGGATGTTGAGTGGTTATATTAGTGAAAACGAACACAATGCTTAAAATACAAATAATCCTATATGTCTTTATAAAGTATCCATTCATACGGAAATCGCCAAACGCAAAAAAAAAGTTCGATGGTCTGCAAAGGTAACAGGAAAACCACGGTCTTTTGGGAGAAAATGTTAAAAACCCTCTATGTTTACAAAGGATTTCAACAAGTGTTCTTATAGCGGGTTTCCCATCATCAATGATTCTTTTTCTGAATGATACCATTTCAGGCGGAGTAATTTCACAGCGTATTTGGTACCAGTCCTATCTTTACTTTTTGCAGGGATTTTCTCGTTAAATCGGTAGGCACGTTTCCGGGTAAACTGCAATTAGTAGAGTCATTTTCCTGGAATCCGTGACCATGTTGCGGATACCTTTTTTCTTGATGGATTAATTGGACCAATTTTAAGAAAAAATAGCTCCTATACACCTCCCAAAAGTGACGGCAAACTTTTTTTATCGCACTTTTTTTCAAAATGGCCGCCGACGCCATATTGAAATACATAACAAGTGATATCTCGGGAACCAGATGAGCCATAACGTAACGATAAATGAGGTGTCGATTCCCACTATTTCTGGCATGACAAACCTGCTAAAATGGTATTCATTACGTTTCGGACTATCGTGACCTCAAAATTCAAAATGGCGGGTGGTAACCATCTTGAAAAACGGCATCTATTATATCTCTGGAACCAGAGGAGCAAAATAGACATATAAGATGTTATTTTCAATTATTTCTGGCATTACAACCCATTGGAATGGTTCTTTAGACGTTCAGGGACTACCATGACCTGCTATTTGAAGATGCCTGCTGTCCGCCATCTGTCAAAACGTCAATCTGCAATATTATCTCTTGCGCCAGAGGCTCTTGGTATGAGGAGCCATCCCATTTAAATCCACCACTACCTAACTTATTTGAATGGTTATTTTGAGTTTCATCTGGATACCTATTTCTTTCTGTTATAACTTCTAATAATTTGTTTTAAATGAATTTGTTTTACTGACTTAAGTAAATTTGTTCTCCATTGCATGGTTTATTATTTACATGTTTTGCCTTACATATACAATCAACCAAAAAAGAAAGTCCCCCCTTCCAATACTTTTGTCCAACTCAGAAACTACTGAGCACCTCTCGCTCAATTAACGACTAATCAGAACAGAAATTCCTTAGCAATCCAGCCATACTCTTTATTTGGCCAAAAACAGTGCTATAAATGTGTACGAATTAAGGCAGTTTATGACAAATGATACCAAAAACAGTTGCACTTTTGTTTACGTGCAAGTTGTGGTTCACACTCTCTCACACTGAGAAGTGGGAGAATACCAATAGTAAGTCTCCAACTTCTCAGTTGAGATATTATCCAAACTGTCATCTTCAGTGCTGTAACTATCCACCGTCTCTTCTGCTCTCCATTGTCAACAAGTTCTCAGATGTTCATACAATTCACCTGAACCAGTAACACAGTAAAATTGAATAAGTGTAAGACATTATCCTTCTTATCTAGGTTTTACATTACATGTTTATGAATTACAAAGGCCCACATTACAAAGACTTCAAAATGTTATGTAATTTCAATTCAATCAACATTTATTTCCATAATGCAATGAAACATAATACAATGAAACAATGCCATTTAATAAATAATATTATAAACAAGATCAAACATGTAGCTATGTAGGCAATTATACAGGCATCTTTCGAAGCCGGGGGCTTATATGGAGATGTCTTGACAAAACAAAACCGAAATGTCAACTCAACAGTTACAGAAACAGACTAACAATCGGACAAACACGAATGGAGAACATGGGATAAATGCAGATGTGAGGGTTAGAGAAAATAGAAAATGTCATAAATGAATAATCATGTAAACTATTGAAGTAGAAACGAAATCGAAACAAAAATATAAATAAAAAGATGAATCAGCTGATTAAATATAAAAAATATCCAACACAAGGAAGTGAACATTAACGAATTGTTAACCAGATGAATGATAAGCAACAGATTCGTAACAATATCACGCGAAATAAAGAATCAAAATAATCAAATGGCAACTATCATAGGCGTCGCCAGGGGGGGGGGGGGGGGGGGGGGGGGGGGGGGGGGGGGGCAAGCACAAAAAAGGAGAAAAAGGGGGGGGGGGAAAGAGGGGCGAAATCATATTGTTGTTTATTTAAAGGGTTGGGGGGGCGGGGGAAAATGTCCCTGCCCACCCTCGAAAAAATGATCAATCTGGGAAATGCAGGAAAATATAGGGATTTCGGGGGAAAATGTGCTTTGCCCCCCTCTAGAAAAAATCCTGGCGACGCCCATGGCAACTATATGTAAGGCAAAGCATGTGTAAATAATAAACCATGCAATGGAGAACAAATTTACTTAAGCCAGTAAAACAAATTAATTTAAAACAAATTGTTAGAAGTTATAGCAGAAAGAAATAGGTATCAAGATAAAACTCAAAATAACCACTCAAATAAGTTAGGTAGTGGTGGATTAAAATGGGATGGCTCCTCAAACCAAGAGCCTTTTTGGCGCAAGAGATAATATTGCAGATTGACTTTTTGAAAGATGGGGGACAGCAGTCATCTTCAAATAGCAGGTCACAAGGGCGGATTCAGAAAACAATTTTTTTGGGGGGCCCAAAAAAAATTTGGTCCCCCCAAAAAAGTGGGTCAAAGAAATTACGGCGTGGGGTTCGGGCCCGCTTAAGGGCCCCGAAATTTTTTTGATTCTAGATGCTCTGTGGTGCGATCTGAGGTAATTTCTGACCACTTTAACCAATGTTTTTTGAGGAAAAGATGGTGGTGTTCTCATTGCCTGCCTTTTTTGCGATGTCACATAAAAAAAAAAAAAAATTGGTTTCGTTTTTTTTTGGGGGGGGGGCATGGCAGGCCCCCTTTGCCCCCCCCCCCGGATCCGCCCTTGGCAGGTCATGGTAGTCCCTGGACGTCAAAAGAACCATTCCAATGGGTTGTAATGCCAGAAATAATTGAAAATAACATCTTATATGTCTATTTTTCTCCTCTGGTTCCAGAGATATAATAGATGCAATTTTTCAAGATGGCTACCAGACTCGATTTTGAATTTTGAGGTCACGATAGTCCGAAACGTAATGAATACCATTTTAGCAGATTTGTCATGCCAGAAATTGTGGGAATCGACACCTTATTTATCGTTACGTTATGGCTCATCTGGTTCCCGATACATCATTTGATATGTATTTCAATATGGCGTCGGCAGCCATTTTGAAAAAAAGTGCTATAAAAAAGTTTGCCGTCACTTTTGGGAGGTGTATAGGAAATATTTTTTCTTTAAATTGGTCCAATTTGTCAAATCCATCAAGAAAAAAAGGTATCCGCAACACGGTCACGGATTCCAGAAAAATGACTCTACTAAATGTTGCTATGTGCCTTTAACCACAGCTATGTAAAGAAATTGCATGGGCATTGCGTTATGTGTTAAAATGGTCGTAACGGGAAAGTAATAAATCTGGCTCAGTTTGGATGTTTCCGAGCTGAAACATGAAATCATCGTATCAAATCGTTCTGTTTGAAAAAAGAGACAATATCCAATACTTCTTCCAACAGCAGGCTGATATCACTGCCACTGTCTTGTAGATTTGTAAGCTTTTCCTTCTGCCAATTTTCGAAGAAGGGTAATGCAACACAATTCTACCACAAGACTGATATCTAAATTGAAGATACGCCATCATCGTGGTTACGTGGCCATCATCGCACACACACACATCCATTACCATAGAGACGCAATCACAAGTTTAGAAAGTTTTCTCAAAGAGTTTTTTTCCTGTCTCGTCGCATGTCATCATTGGCGAAGTCATCTCCCTCGTCATTACGAAGCATCAGGATCCATTTCTCGCGAGCATTTTTCAAATGTGTGAGCCAAATTTGCTGTAGACAAAAATAAAAGCGCATAATAGCTCAAGAAATGGTGAATAGCCATTAATGGGGCCAAAAAATAAAACAAAAAAATAGGAAATCGTTTACATAGCTGCTTATCTTCAGTTGGACCACGATCTTGGAAAAAGTAGTGTCTTCACCTTAACCGATTAATTTGAAGGCATGTATTCAATGACTTTTCATTAATTTTAACACGATTTTGTTCCAAGTGTAAAAAGTATGTCCAGAAAGTTGGTTTTGTTTCTCTCGCTGAAAGTATACAATTTCCACACAATATTTGAGAAGTGCCTTTCAGTCACAATGAATAAGTAACCTTTATCAATCATTAAAATTGTTTATCGATGACTGCACGGCAGTACGGACGGACGGCCAGTAAGACGATAAATGCATGGACTTGGGTAGTGAGTTCATAGCATGTACAGGGTGAGTAAAAAAAACCAGCGGAACCCAAACCCCCAAAATTATATTTGATATTAAAAAAAATATATAGCAACACCAATAATATTGACTGGATAGCCAATTTCATAGGCTAATTTTAGATGCAAAAATGACTGAAATTGCTCAATCCGTTCAAAGAATATCACCATTTCAACGCAATGACCCTAAAACCTGTTTAGTCCCAAAAAGCAATTTATTGTGTATTCTGACTGTTAGGAACAACAAAGAAAATGACACAGAATACTTGTTTTAACAACTGTCAACAGCGGTAGTATACACAATATCTTTATTAACAACCCGGGTTGGGCAAACAATATGATTTATATAACCCATTTTTCTTAAAAGACGGGCCTTCAAAAGGACTTTGTTGAATATTTTTAACTTTTTAACTGAGGTTTTATTGCTGGTGATGGTTGAAGACAATTGTGAAGACGATTCTTGAAATCGCATTTTTGGACGAAAGAGGTTTTAGGGTCATTGTGTTTAAATGGTAATATGCTTTGAACGGATTAAGCAATTTCAATAATTTTTTACCTAAAAGTAGCTTATGAAATTGGCTTTCCAGTCATTATTATTTTTGGCGCTATATTTATTTCAAATATGAAATATTTGGGGGGTTTGGGTTCCACTTTTTTGACTCACCCATGAGACAACTCCGCAGAGTCAAACACCATGCATGCAAACTATTGCACAGACTAAACTACATTTCCTTGACATTATATAAACGGATGTAACTAGATACTGTTTTATTAAAGTTACATACCCCGTGTTCTTCATAAACAAATTGGATGTTTTCTCCTAAC
Organism: Patiria miniata; assembly: GCF_015706575.1. Lineage (NCBI taxonomy): Eukaryota > Metazoa > Echinodermata > Asteroidea > Valvatida > Asterinidae > Patiria > Patiria miniata. The sequence goes on from NW_024037063.1 coordinate 7,905,129, forward strand.
GAATTTGCAATTCGTATTTTTGTTTTAACACAGAAACTACTCTATTCCTATTCCTATTTTGGGCGTCCGCTCTCAAAAATGCACGTCCTGTGAGAGCGGAATTATTGTCTGACAGCCAATAATTCAAATTTTGTAAAGAAATTATTCAATAACTAAACGTCAGTGGCTTTTTCGTTTGGTATCGCATTCAAAGGTGAATAACTTTTAAATTACTTGGAAAACAGCTTTTTAAAACAAATTCAGGGTGAAACTCCAAATGCACGGGGAATACAATTTTGGATGCTGATAAAGGAATATACATGTACATGTATTCGTCAGTTGTAATAACTTTGTTTTTGCTGCATACCTTGCTATTGTCGTCACTGGCAGCTAATGTGTACGCTCCAACAAATTGCTGGTATCTGCTGTTTTGTAGCAGAACAAATCCATGTTTTAGGCCACTTGCTGTATCATAAAAACAGAACAACAGAAACAAGGTTTCATTTGATTTCTCTAAATCACAAGGAGCCAACGTTGGAAGAATCACACATTTTCCCCAAACACGTCCAGATTATTGCGACAAGGTGGAGCTGAATCTAGCAACAAGGGTATGCCTGAGTCCAGTCAAGTCAGTTACCAATTTAAAATGCAAAGCTTCTGAACATATAGTGGATTAACAATTAAAAGTACAGTTTATATTAATGTTTGCCGTGCCACGAAGAGTGGTGTATTCACAATGAAATAGTGCACCCCGCTGTGTACACCAGACGCTTGGGCCAATTAGCAGTAATTCATAATCTATTATGACCCCGTCTCGGAATTTAGACACATTTGTAATACTTAACCGTATTTGTGATCTTTAACCCTTATTGATGCCGTCCAATGTAATAAAAAGTCACGTGTTCTTTTGGTCAACTTTGGTGTAAAATTGGATGAAGCATTTTGAAGTCTCAAGAGAAACACTGTAAAAAAAAGTTGAGAAAAATGGGTTGATAATTCGACCTATGCTGGTCGAATTATCAACTGCCTACACTCTTGGGCAAATTCTTCCCAATAGTTAAACAATTTTTACCCAATTTAACCCAATATGAGGTAATTTCATACCAATGCTGGGTAAATTACATTGCCCAACAGTGTTTTATCCAACCTTTTTACAGTGAAGAAGCGCGACAAGATGTCAAGATAATTTTACTTTTTACTTTTATAAAAATATAAACATACTGTGCCGACTCGATGCCCAAGATGGCCTAGCTATGATTGTGGTCGAGTCAATTCATAGGAAAATTTCAGTAAAGTCAAGTCAGTGTCAGAGAGGCAAAGATATCTTCCTCCTACCTGCTGCCCGTTTGCTCTCTAACTCTATCACAGAGACCCTGTCCAAGGGGATGGGAGGCCTGTACACAATGAAGGAAAAGCCATCCTTCTTACGTGGGACAGGCGGCGTGGCAGAGATTGTCATGCCGTCTGGAAGTGACTTTTTCTTGACGTTATTCTTTCGGATTTTGCTGATAAGTAGCATGTCATCAAAGAGGAAGATATACATCTCTGAAGATTTGGTTCCATCTGTGGATGCAACATAAAGTTAGTTCTTGTAATTGTCGAAAACAGAAGCCTGTTTCTAGTGAAATTGTTTTGGTGAATCAAGTTGCTCAAACACTAGAGTCTTGAATTAAAAAAATACAGATCGTACCGATCAGTGTAAGTGGTCCCTCATGTAGAAGCGTCCTTTTAGTGCTGGCAAGCAAATTGCTTTTTGACATCTTGGCTACCGTGTCCTTGAGAAACTATGGGGAGAAAAAAAATCTATATTTCAAAAAACAGTGTGCTGCCTCCTATTAAGTGAAGGTGTTTTAGTTGTGGCAATGAAGTGAAAAGAAGGCAAACTTCAACCCGCAAGTAGCGCACCCAGGGGCGGGGGGTGGGGGGGGGGCGCTTAAGGTTGACAATTTTTTTTTTGTCCCACGATTTGACCTTGGTGACATGTATGTGGCCTACTTTCGAGTAGTATAATAGGGGGTTAGTGGTGCCACCAACGTCAAAATAGTCCCCTCCCCCAAAAAAATAGCAAGACATTTGTGATTTTTTGTCTGTACGAATTATTTATTGGTTAGAATCAATCATTTCGTGCTAAAAAAACCCATTTATTTTAGGGAAAATATGAACATAGTAGACAGGGCTACTTGAAACTAGTCCGTGCAGTGATATATACAAAGCAATCCATTTACAGATGAAACTGATTGTCTAGGACAATAGGCCGGAGTCCAATTTTAAATGGTGGGGAAAATATCAGTAATCCAAGATTTGGATTGCGCCACTGCAACCCGCGAACAACATTCTTTTTCAACACGTTATCACTGGCATGTGACTGCTTACCATTCCCAGTCAATAATGTCGTGTTAAATTCCGGGGGTGTGGTGGGGGGGGGGGGGGTAGGGGTTGCTGTTCATGACGCAAGCATGTTGGTATATGACATTCTGGGTTTCTATTGAAATGACAAAGCATTAATTTTCCCATTTTCTTCAGAAAAGCAGAAAAGTGGATCGAACTATTTGACAACAACTGAGCATTCCACCTTTCTGCTTTTTGGATACCAGAAAAGCAGATTTTACTTAGGCGGCTGAAAAGTGGCCATCTGCTTTCCTGCTATCAGAAAAGCAGAGAAGCAGATTGATTGTATTTGTACATCTGTGCAGTCATTTGTAGTGTATGGAGGGCCCCGATGGAAACCAGTTTTAAACTGTTTGGACAAACCCTTGGTAAAAAAAAATGTAATAAATAAATAAGTTCTGCATGGAGCAGGCAGATAATTTGCATCGAACTTTTATTTGAATAAGCCAGTTCGGCATTTGAACTGCGCATGCGTGTAGGCCTATATCAAGATTTGACGAGTTTCCTTCCGTTATTACCCGTATGCATGCAAAATCGTAACGGGTAACCAGCAACAATTGTCTTGTTCTGAAGTTCAGTAAGCACACAGTTTGGACAACGAAGTATTTTAAAGGTGTTTTGCAGAATACAGATTCGGTAACTATGTCTCCATATACTCTTGTTTGCGTTTATCTGCCGCGCTTATTCCGAAGTACTATTGTCGAACCTTGTTATGCACATGGCAGTTGAAATACCGATTTGGTTACTGGGCATATTATATGTTGTGAAGATACTTTCTACAGTTTTTATCGGATCTACTAATTTCATTCCGCAATCCGCATTCCCTCAACAACTTCCTGTTGACTGTATCTCAGTTACTAATATTAAAGGTTTTGCTTGAGGTAAGTTGAAACTGATCAGGAATAACTATCTACAAAGGACATTAGTGAAACGTGGAAACAGCTGAAAAGCTACAGGCAACAAGTGATGTAAAAACAAATTTTCAGGATGGAAATATTTTCATAAAGTGAATCGCCAGTAAGGAATTCGCTGGAGGAAAATCCTACCTCGGGTACAGATACTCTGGGGTCCAGTTCTTCAACCTGTGGCCACGTGATCATCTGCTGCAACTCTCGCAATCTCTCGAAGTTGCCAAGCCACTTGACCTTACCGTCCAGTTCATCTGTGGCATCCAAATGACAATTTCCGCTTATTCATTATTCATCGACACAATCTGAATGGTAACTAAAACCTAGACGATGGAGTCTCATAGTTGGCATATTGGACAATGTTCAGTCATTTTCTAAGCAAATGCAAAGGACAAATACATTGAGCTTGCCAGAGGTAGGATTATTTTAAAATAGGAATCACTGAACCAATGTACTCCGCTATATAGGGAAAATAACCGAGTTTAACCAAAGTTCAGTCATAACATAACGCCCCCCCCCCAAACCCCCCCCCCAAAAAAAAAAAAAACACCACCCAAACTAAATTAGAAACGACGTGTTTTTTTAAACCTGGTTTTTATCACCAACTGCACTTGTCATTGATTGTAGCATTGATTGTAGCAAATGTAGCAACACCCATTTTTGTGATCTGTATGCGTGCAATGACGTCATCAAGAAGCACACAACACTGAAAGAACGGTCAGAAATTTAGACTTTTTTAGTAACAGAGGGGAATGTCACTCGTGCCCTTCGAGCTTTGACATAAATACATAATGACAAGTTTTATTTACAAGCCTTTGCAGAGTATCGTGAGCATTTCACAGTGCAAGACCGCTTTTTACTTCCGTACATGATACCTTATAACGTTGAAGGATTGTGAAATATGCGACACTTCCCCGGGGAAGCTGTAAACGAATCTCCCAAATATTATCGTGTTACTTCTAACTGAATTAAGTGCGGCGAATTTCACAACCGGTGTGTGATATCATCTGAAATTTCTTACAAACAAGAGCCATGGATATACTGCCAGGTATTCTACGTATTTGATGATGTTGCTACGCTATAGCAGGACGTTTTAAAACTACAGTGACGCAAGTCACGTTTATTTGACGAATACTTTCGACATTGACAAAATGAAGAAAAACAAATGTTAGGAAAAAAACTTGATAAAAAATCAGTATGTTGTATTAACATGAAAAACAAATATACACATAATAAGTTTATCAACGTTTAGATGTTCATTACCGTGGGTTCTTATGTGTTTTTTGGTCGATTTTTTTGGAATAAAAATAGGAACAGAATATTAACACGACTTTGAATTCCCGTAATTAATGTTAAAGTGTTTTTTTTTTATTGGAAATGAGTTCATCCAGAACATTAGTCTGCCTCTGCAAGTCTATTTTTCAACATATATAAATATATATTTTTTGGGGGTGGGGTTGGGGGCGGAGAACCAAACCAATGTGAGATTCAATTGATGAAAACGTAATACATGTACATTGCATTTTGTTAAAATTAAGTATTCGTTTTGGTGGATTTCAACTTTGAACACTCAAAACGGAGTGAAACACCTATAGAAAAGGCACTGTAAATAACACAAAAAGGTGAATTTTAATGAGAGTTTCATCGTTTTCATTGACAGCCATCACAGTCACGTAACATACATACAACCTGGCTGGGATATTCAACGTAACTACACAGTAAAGCTAGTTGACATTTTTTTTAAAGGGATGCATTTCTTTATGGAAAATAGCTCGACCGTCATGCACTGCTCGTACACCAAAAAGACTGGATTTGAAATTGATGCACATGCACATAATTTTTTTTTTATGTGTACTTACTCAATGCAACTCCGACGGCCTGCAGGGTTGCGTTCAAGCTGGCGCGCTCAATAGGGTCATCTGTGCGTTCCCGTATGTCTTTCAAAAGCAAGGGGTACTTGGTCACGTGCTGGATGGGTGCTACCATCAGGTCGGCAAGTTGTAATCTTTTGCATCGTGTGTCCTGTTCGCAAAGCTGGTGTCAAAAAGGCTCACATTTAAAGCAGACTAAAATCTGTAGCTAGGCTTTGAGCATGAAAGCGGATTGGAATTCTTTCGCGTATAGGGCACATTTAACCATCGGATAATTTTCCTCCAAGTTTTGCCCTATTTGGATCCTAAACTGTCATCATCTTATATAAAGTGCATGACTTTGTTTAAGCTTACATAGCGATAACAACATGGCTACTCCTGACAAAGAACAAAATTTTGAAGGCTATGGAATTGTTTAATGAGCTATAGTTTTTTTTTTGAGGGTACGACGGAGACATAAATTGTGGTAAAAATGCTTGTGTGATAATAGTAAAAGTAATCGAAGTTGTCAGGCGAAAAGTTATTCATCGCATTTTATTATACAAGCCTGCTTGTACAATAATACTGAAAAACAAAATATTACAAAATCCCCACTTACTTTAAAAGGCAACTTTGATATTTAAGTCCAGACGCTTTTAAAAAGACGAATAAACTGTAAAAGATGAGGCTTTAGACACCAAAGTGTAAGTAACCTTCTCCGTCAACTTGCCCTGATGTTAAACTTCGATTTTCTGTTCGATGGTGGTTTGATTGATTCACACGGTAGCAGGCTCACCTTCACAAATTCAACGAAGTCTTCGTGTTTTTTTAGGTTGTCAATGTAGTGCAGAGCAGATGAGTAATTCATGCAATACCTCTGATAGGCTGGACACACACGGTTACCAAACTATTAAAAAAAATAAGACAAAGAAATGTTTCTAATGTAATATGAAAACAAAGGTACAAATTATAAAAGAAAATCACACTGACGTGCATAAACTTTGTGGTCTTCTAAGAATAAAGTTGTTTTAGGACACCGGCCTCAGCGTAAGACTACTGCTGAGATAGATAGATAGATATATAATGTATAACTGCGTTATATAACTCTTGAAGCTTTGCATGGCGGATAGGATAAAATAAGAAACATTTGCGGGCAACGCCATGTGGAAGGAAATAACTGTGTTATTTCAATATGTTGAAATCATACGTCGATGTCTGTCGAAATATTGTCCGGCGGTTTACATAATTGCCCCATTTAGCAGCACAGATACTCAGGCTCTATATATATATATATATTACAATGTTGTAAATTATCATTAAACCATTGTCCATTACTTGCCTACCATTGCAAAGGCAGTTACTACTGCATCCGTATGGCAGAAGTCTGTTCTGCTTGCTTTTGCCAGAAGCATTCGGATGAGATCTCGACAAAACGAGGCACTGACCTACACAGATAAAGCCAATATCACACAAAATACGTTATCTTCCAAGGTAATTTGGTGACACAAGTGAAGGTTCCCAATGGAACTTGCAATTAATAATATAAACCAGTGGTGTAACTACGGGGGGGGGGGGGGGGGGGGCATGTGGGGCACAACACCACCTGCTAGAGGCCTGTTCCCCTCCCTTGTGCACTCCCCTATAACCATCGAGTACCAATCCAGACATTGAGAACATGTGCTTGCCTTGCCCTGTGTGTAATTGGACGACAATATTACGCTACTGACGTGACCTCTCTTTAGATTAGACTTGAAAGAATATTATATATATGTCAACACAAACAATTAAAATGTTCGACGTCATACGGGTAAAGATTTCATCATTATGTCTAACAATATCCGAGTCCAACACGTTCATTGTAATATGAAGAAAAAGTTAATATCAATGGAGTATCAACTCATGTACTTGCATTTTTGATATAATGATTGTTTGATTTCAATGCACTTAGTTATCATTGCAACGTACCTGGCTGAGTTCGTCTATATTTGCGAATATTTTAGCAGGTTCGATGTACATAAGGTATCCCTCGCATTGTAAGGCGCGGAGAGGCTCCTGGAATACCTTTAACAACACAATACCAACTTCAGCTGTTATACTTGCGTCAATAAAACATGTCACTATTATAGAAAAAGATGTGTAAGCTCAACTGTCTAGAGACTAATTATAGATGTACATGTACAATGGAACAAAGACAAGCAGCACTCGCGGGAAGGGAGGATTCACACCAGAGATTATTTGTGATACTAGAAGTGTTTTAACAATCAGAAGGCCAGGTGCAATTTCCAAGCAAGGTGTTAAATGCATCGAGTGGAGGCCTTCAGAGAATAAGCTACGGCTTTGCAAGCATTCCCCATTATGTATTTTTTCTGGGATTCAAGGATGACAAATAATGCACATATAGGAAACATGTACTTATAGGCTATAGTATTCATAACATTATGTTGACAAGTCCGATGTACAAAGCCAGTAGTCTTGCAATCTGTAATTAATATGTTCACAATCTACCTATATAGGAAAAGCCGTGCATGTTACAGAAAAGGCAGGATGTCAAATAATTTGAGGAATTGATGGAAATTATGTTGTATAACATCTTTATGTTGATACGAAAAGTTCCCCAAATATATATTTGAGCCCACTATTGATGAAAAAACAACAACAACACGCTATTATGATGACATTCATGGTATCACTACGTAAAGATGTATGATGACCATTATGAGTGCTGGTAAGGGTCTTTTGGGACTGCGGGAGTTTATGGGTTAATATATAGATATATTTTAAATATAGTTGAATTCTTACATTTTTCAAGACGAGGATGTGTTCTATGAGGTAGACGCACTCGCTATGAAATAACTCCCAGACCTTGTCTCTTCGTTTCACTTCCTCTTGAGAGGGCGAGTGCACTGAGTTGTTTGTGTTATTGTTTTCGACTTCCATGATTACATCCCGCCAATGCTTGTCCTGATGCAAATGGCAGAAATTATAAAACAAGGGGAGAAATCCATCAACAGAAAAGAAATCTAGGGGTTAAAGGTGCCATTGTAAGTACCAGTGCCACATGAGGAACATTATAATGAAGAAATACGTTCCATGTGAAGATAATCTCCACAAAACTTAAACGCTTGTCCAATATTCACTGTTTATTTTATTTAATCTAACTAACAGTGAGTTGATTAAATGTTGATGAGCTGATGATATACTCACTTTGTATGCTGCAAATTCCAAGTCATCTTGGTCTCGTATTTTAAAATTTGTAAAAACCGTGGTGATATCGTCAATCATACTCTTGTCTTTGTCTTTACCCTATGTGAAAAAAAGTACATAACTTAAAATTATAAGTTTCGAATTAAATAGTACAGAGAATGTAGACAGCGGCAACAATATTCACGGCAACAATTATCATTATCGTCGTCTACCCGCTAAAAAACAAACAAGGAAAACTCCTTCCTTAAATTTAGTTTTTCTCTGAAAAGCGGCTTTTGAAAATAGCAAAGTTTTTCTTGCTTCGTTTTCTGGCTATCTTTCATATATGAAAAGCAGTTTTGGAAAAGATGAGTAGATTAAAAATATTTGTTATTTCTTTGTTACCTTTTTCCTGCAATGTTTTGGTGTGTGTTGTTATGTTTTCAGCATTAATTATGGCCTAATATTTAAAAAGACGTTAACTTTAATATAGATTTACCTACATATCAGCATTCGACACATCGCAGTATTTTAATCAGTATACGTTAGGCATATGTACTTACAAATTTCTTCTTGAATAGAGCATGCAGCTTCTTTTTGGTTTCTGCGGACAAAGGCACAGATAAAATGTGTCTGAATTCCTTAATAACTGGGATATATAACGGTCTGATAATTTACCCAAACATCTTTTTCTTTTAGTTTAAACTTGCTTTGAATGTGACTAAACATCTCCTTGCTTGTCCACGCAATAATCGTCTTAATCCAATCTTCACCAAATGTATAGACAAATTAAAAAAAACCATCATGAAATAAGAAAAAAAAACAGGTTAATGGCAAAGGTAAGTCATCACAGCATCGCTAAATTCCATCATCTCAAGGGAACCATGGCTTCTTCCCTTCTCAAACAAATCTGAGAGGAATTCCCCAGGACATTATTTACCTGCGCCGTCGTTATTATCTTGGTCCAGTTGGTTACTCTCAAAGCATGCTGTGGCGCTGGCCTCGATGAAATCTTGGAGAGGAAAAACAGGAAATTAAATATCGTCTCAACAAATTGAATGCAAGCAAAGCATGTTGGTGACTTTGTAAGGATTGATTTGAGATTGGTTTGTTGTTTTCTGGATAGAGTGAACGCTAGTAAATTACCGCAATGTATCACAATCTAATTTGGAAACCAACTTCAACCGTTAAATGCCATTATGTCTTTTCTTTGCAGTTTCAATCACAACTATTTTATTTATGAATGCTAAAACTTTCGTACAGAAAAATTAATTTATGTGCATTTTAGCAAGGTAGGCCTAATCATTAACAATCCCTCTCGCTCTTACCTTGTAAATGAACTGCAGCTACAGCTAAAATAGAAAGAAACAAGTACATCGATTAGTTAGAACATGAGAAATGAGGAACACTGTGTATGTTCTTGTTCTTTCTATAGACCATGTGACCTGTGACGTCATGCCGACAGGCAACCGTTGGGCAACTCAAACATTCAAGCATCTTTTGATTGTTCTTTGGCCCACATTTATCGGATGTATGTCAACACTTTAAACCAATCGTATTTCAGGACATGCAATGCTGAATTGATCACACATCCAATTTTGTAAATAAATGTGACAAGGTATTTTCAGCCATTTAAACTGTTAAAAATTTAAAGATCACCAAGTGTATTAATTATTTAGATTCGTATTATTTAAAGATGAATTCCCCGTGTTATTTTCGAGTTATTCCTCGAAAATAGATTTGGTTTTCAAATGCCATTTTCCTAACAAAATAAAAGTTATCTGTGTATAAGACACAAAACGAAAAAAACCCATCGCCGTTAAGTATTTCTCCACAAAATTCGAATTATTGGCTGTCGGACGATAAAGTTGAAACTCGCAGGGCGGGTTCATTTGTGCACAAAATGAAATTCCTTTTACAGAGAGTTGCAGGTGTCCAAACTTGATTGAAACAATACATACAAAAAAAATTACTCTGTGCGTCAACTCTGTGCTGTTATTCTATAAAGTCAAAGCATTTAGAGTGGATTTTTCTCACAGAAGATCCCTTGACATTAACTGACTAAAATATGAAAAAAAGAGGCTAAGAAAAATAATGTTCTGTTGGTTTGGCAATTTTTTTTTATCGGTTACTCGCGATACAACCCCCACCCCCAAAAAAACCAGGACATTGTGAAAATTTCAACATCTAGCAATTGAAAATTTCCTCATACTGTGCACTGTTGGTAGAATCTTTTCAGTGTCCTTACATCATTAGTAGGCCTATGCAAGTCAAATGCTGCCCTTACAATTATTAAAAATATATATTTATAATCATCAAATGAGATCTCATAGGGGGATACAGCTCAGTAACTCGCGTAGTTGTAACTCACGTTACAGTTTGTCCACCTATCTTTGGTACAAGTTGAAACACTTGCATTTTGCGAATATCTACAATAAAGATTGTTTTTGCTATCTTCCATTTTGTATAAACCTTTCAAACTTGCCGTGAATATATCGTGCGTGAAAATCAAGACAAGCCATTCCAGAAGGGCAATTCGTGCTCAGATATCACGTTTTTCGCGAAACTTCGCCTCATTTAATGCTGGTCCAGTACTACCAGTTGCCTTATCTAACATTCAGACATGAAAACAAATATAAATACCCGTCAGTCGGCCCGTCAATGTTTCAATGCATCACGGATCGAAGAGTTGTATGTGTATATTTTTGCTGCTAATGTCAATGCCAAGAAAGCTAAGACACACCGCAACCCGCTCGCGCCCACAATCAATCTTCACACGGCAAACTTATTGGGACATCAACATAAGCTTACCCACCGAGCTACAGAGTACAATTCCAAAGCAACACACTTTAATTTTTTTTTAAGTTTAGAGTTCACTTCATTGTAAAAGTAAACAAAAGGGGGACATAATATACAGGGTGTTTACAAAAAAAAGGAAACCTAACTTCAAAGAATGAGTATGGACAGACGATATGTTTACTGACTATAAAACTGGTATCATCTGAAAGCGTAATCTCTATGCTTTTCAATGATACTATGTTTAGGTTTTCTGAGTCATGCATCACTGAGCATCATTGTCTTGAAAACTGGATGCAAAAATGCAGTTGGTTCAATTTCATAAAAAAACAAACCACTGGGCACGGTGTGCCTATGTTACGAAAATGTCTGTGAAATGGCTTGAATGTTAATCCTCGGGAAAATAGCACATTGTTTTGAACGTGGCTTGGTCAAAAGGAGAAATTCATGACAAACAATAAAATCCAGTTTTGAAACCATGCAACCCGACTTTTTTGGGGGTTTCTTTTTATGCACTCGGTGTCTTCTTCTTGAATACTTATTCTCATGCACACCATGCCTGTTGTGTTTGACATGAAAGTGAACCAACTGCAATTTTGCATCAAAATCTCTTGACAGTGGTGCTCAGTGATGCATGACCCTGGAAATGTAAACAAGCTATCATTGAAAAGAATAGAGATTACGCTTTCAGATGATAACAGTTTTATAGCCAGTTAACATTTAGTCTGTCCATACTGGTTCTTCAAAGTTGGGTTTCCTTTTTATTGAAACACCCTGTATAAAAAAAAACATGAAGAAAAATGTAGATTTGTTTCATACAATTCATTACTCTAATTTGCTCCCAACTTACATGCCAGTGTTGAGCTTGCTGTACTCATAATGCTACACCTGTGTTCGTTTCCTAGGTTTGGTGGGAAGAGCAGGTCTCCATGGTTAGGTGGGGAGTTGGTACCGCCAGGCCTCGAGTCTTGTACACAGCTGTTTGTTCAAATCAGTCAAGAAATGTATTAACGTGAATTGAACTTGGCCTCCCGATAACAATTTCTGAAACTGCTGCCATCTTGGTACTTGGTTGGTTTCCTCCTGAAACATCCTCTAGGGATCTTGACTAGGAGGTCAATCTGAAACTGTTATAAAGTTAACTTAGTTTTGTTTATGTTTATGGAGCCAATTTATTAATCTGGTAACCAAAATATGCCACGATATTATGAATCGAAAGAACACGATTAAAGAAAATTGGGAAATGCAATGAAACAAGGATTTCCTAAAAATATAATTTAAAATCAAAGTAAAACTCTCTAGACGTCTTTCGTCTTCTCTGTTTTCAACCTTGTGAGTGGTGATAATTATATGAGGAGGCATGCGATGTGTGGGCTAAGGTCCATGACTGTGTCAAAACAATATAGCTTACGGATAAACCCAAGACAACGAGTATAGTATATGTACACAGATAAACCGAGACAACACAATGATCCAAGAAGGCTACTTAAGGTCTTAAACATGCTTTATTTTTGGCGCATTTTCACGAAGTGGAAATGTGAGTATTTGGTTGTCTATCGGATACTCATAAATACGTATCGACTGGATCCCATACCCGATTTAGTGACAGCAACGAGAAACATGGATATAAATGTCGATTTAAAGATGTTAAATGTCTTTACACACGGGAGAACTAAATAATATACATAATGACATGCTGCACATGTTACACACACGTTAATTTGTTCCAAAGACGAGGAACTATTAAATCCCGAACGTTTGCGGACGTTGGAAATTCGATTAACGCAGGTGGTGAAGGGGTAGGTGGCGCTTTACGCCCGATCACGACGGTTTGCACAATTCAGTCTGTGTAATACGACTGGCCCACATTTGTCTTCATCATCCTTTCGCTACGAGTTTATTCATGGCGGCATTCCCAAAAAACTTGATGCGGCTCAATACACGCCTAAGAGCTTTCGAATGCAGCACAATTTCTCTCGTCTCTCGAGGAAGCTGGTCTTCAACAGCATATCCAGGGCCCAACTCGCAACAGAAATGGCTGAAATCTAACATGTTAAAGCTGAATTGTGACAACACCGAATATCTTCGTGACTAGTTCACAGTAGTCTCTGAGGTATGTATCTGACATCACACTCACCATTTTGGACCTTTATTGCCCCTGCATCAACTGTTAAAAAAAGTCTTGGTGTCAAGTTCGACTCTGCATTAAATCGCCATGTGTCCAAACTCTGTCGCGGACCACTAATATACCATACACTTATCCAATATTGCTGGCATTAGGCCATAGTCAATACATAAATGACGGTAATTCTCTGCTACATGGAGTAAACTCGTCCCAAATTCAACGTCTCCAACGCGTACAAAATCGTGCAGCAAAGCTAATCTTCAAGGCCAATAAACGCGATCACATCACTCCCATGTTGAAATTAACAAGTAAATTGACTTTCCATCAAGAAACATAAAATATTTCAAATTCTGACTGTTGTTTACAAGACCTGTCTTGGCTCTCTCGGCATGCCGCATCACACTCAAATTGTCAAATTGGGGACCTTTCGGGAATTGTCCTCTTTTGTTCAACGTCCCCTTTTGAATGCAGAAACAAACTCACCCACACTCACCCACACAATTATAACAGTGAGTGCGTCAGTAACAATGAGCTGCATTACATATATGTCCGCCTGTCCGCAACAATCGGCCATAAAAAAAATCAGACGAGCCTGAACCCCCCCCCCCGCAAAAATTCCGGGTTCCGCCCCTGGACACTTGTACATTCATTGTATCCTCTCTGAACTAAATCAATATGTTTGCAATTTGTAACTGATGATGTCACCTAGCCGGGAGCAACGTGTACCTGTAGTTAAACCTATACTGACATTGATCAAACCGCAAGCTTATGGGACGCTTTTTTCCTTCAAATTTAAACACAATCCACTTGAAAAGGCCGAATTTCTTGATTTGTATTTTCTGTTTTGACATGAGTATATTCACAGCTTAGCTGGGCAATGTCCAATGAAATAGCTGTCTACCCGATCATCCTGCGTTTGTAACTCAACAAACGCGAATATCAAGTTTGAAATTGTAAAGTATTCATAAACATTGACCGATTTTTTTCCGGTCAATGTCTCATTTAATTGAGAATAACATGTGTATTGCGAAAAAAATAGCAATTTAGAAAAAGAATCTAATTTTGGAGATGAAACTCGAAATACCACAGGGAACGATATTTAAATCGTAATTGTTATATACATGTAGTGTCCTGGATACTTCATTTCATTGGTCTAGAACGGCCACGTGTTCAGTCTGTAATATTCAGACAGTGAAGGGTGCGTGCATGTGCACGTAAAAGGCCCGCGCGCCACGCAACCGCTCAATCTCATATTTTGCACGAAAGCGCTTACAGAAATCAAAATATTAAACTACAGCGATTTACTTTAATTATTGAATAGCGAGTTAAAAACCTTGAATCTTTTTAACATCTTGACATGATATAACAAAACGTGGGTGCTTTGCACCCGTCAGGTGTTAAATCTTCATATTCCACATCACAGCAGTCAACACAGCAGTTGACTGTACAATTCTTTTTGCTATTGAGGATGTATAATAATCACAAAGAGTAATTTGAAGGTAGTGCTACAGATCTGAAACGGCCAAGCTTCCTGACATCATCTGTATATGGCGCGTCGTGGGTGAATGCAGTTGACAGTCATCTAAAGGTACTGATATATGCACCATTAGCACCTCAAGGATAGACAAGATATAAAACTGTAATGGGGCCCGTTTGTCTTAGTTTACGGTAGCAACACAAAGCCATGAGTGGCTTGAGTAAAAAGGCACGTTCATACGGCTTTATGTGGCCCTGCAGCCCTGCATCGTAATTTAAAGTCAGTCGGTCACAAGGCAATTTACAGGCAGCTTGTACATGTTCCGGGCAATCTCCAAGAAGAAAACCACAGGAAAGTTTTACTTCCGTACACAATTTTGAGGAATTTCAACAAGGAAATTGTGTCCAAGTAACGAGGTAAAGCGTTTACTCTTCTATTTGAAAAACAAATCACCAATTTTATTATTCAAATTTGCCGAAGAAGAATTCCACGTGCTTCGGTAAAATCAATTTATTTATTCATCCTTCAATTTAAACCTGTTGACGAACGGCAAATTACCGAACGGTAAGATGCGAATCCCTTACCTAACACATATTAGCCTGGTTTAATGTAAAGCATATTTCTTGTGTTTTCAGCACAAATCGGCACGTTCGTTTACATGCACGTAAGGACCAAAATGGTTCTGTTTCCGGTTTCCCTACCTACCCCATTCTGACAGCCCCTACCCTATTTTTTTAAGTCAAAATGAGGGGAAAAAACACCCCAAAACCATCAACTTCTACCTTTTACCCTTGACTACACGCAGACGCCTCTGTATATGATCGTACATAAAAAAATTCCTACCTGCCCTATTTTCAAATGCCATGTAATCGGAAGCAGAACTAATTTGTTTGGCCTAATCGGCTCTATGAAAATGGACTCACAGAAGGCCATATGTAAATGTATGTATGTAATAACTTAACAACATGAAGGAATATGTCAATAACCACAATGACCCTACATTCCCCGTGTTATATGTGAGCGTGTAAAATCTATCTAAAATAATCACAAACCACAATAAATACACACGAGGAAAAGAATAAGAATAAACATTGTAAATGCTATCAAATGAAAATGGCCTATGAAGTATTTTTCATCTCTATACAAGCAAATAGTAAGCAACTAGTTTTCGCTGCGTCGCTGTGTGTGACGAAATCGCACAAAATTGTTATTAAATTGATGTGGGAAAAAAGATATTTTCTTTATGATATGGTTCGGCGTAGACGAGACGAAATCGAATACTCCTTCATGGTTTTAGTTCGTTTGAGCAAAACTCTAAATTATACGATCAAGGACGATACAATATAAGAATTGGTAAATTTGAATCGTAAACGTAGAAAAATTATGTCCAATGGTCATGTCTGATTTCTATGGTACGGAAGATTATGGAAAATAATGCACGCAGGGAAGGCGAACGTGCAGTGGCGCACCCACTGACCCAGGATTGGTTTTTTTTTTTTTTAGGGGGGGGGGACGGACTTACACGCCTATTAAACTACTCAGCGAAAATAGGCCACATACATATCACCAAGGTCAAATCGTGGAACTAAATAAAAAAAAAATTACACCAAAAAAACCACAAATTGATAACCTGGGGGGGGGGGGGCTCAAGCCCCCCGAGGCCCCCCCCCCCTTGGGTGCGCCACTGCGAACGTGCATCGTTGGGTATTTCCATCCACCAAAAAATACCTCCATTTCCATACCATGTAAACGTCATGTGAAGAGACGTTCCAGTGCCTATTTTCCCAACAAACCTCGAGATTCGCGTTTTACATGAAATAGGCCTATCACATCACACGGTTCTCATTATCCTCGACGAATAGTTTCTACGAATAGAATACATCATGTATGACTGTGATCCACTTTACTTCCAATATCCGGAATGGGGATTGATTGCCAGTAAACAGTGGCGTAGCCGGGAGCGGGGGCCCTACAATCCTGACAATGTTTTGCTTGAATTCAAGATAAAAAAGGTAATACCGCTTTCGAGTGATTCCGGGAACGAAATGATGTGTGATTATGACATGATACTACTATAAACATTAGAATGCAAAGCTGCGAAGACTGACGTAGTGTTATAAAAAAAACGTTGACGAGTCACGAGAGAAGTGCTTGTTAATACGACGCAAAGGCTAAAATGCATAGCCTATATCAGAAGAACTTTATAGAATACGATAATAAAGTTGTGTTCTACTATAGGTACATGTACTTCAAATACACATAAATATTTACATATGAAAACAATCAGTTAGAATATTTCTTTATTTGATACGTATTACGATATGTAGACCAGAAGTATTCCACTATCTATACATGAATGATGGTTAAACGCATTTAATCGGGTTCTTTGATTCGCGGATACCTTGAATAATTTTGGGGGAGATTCCTTATAATGGTCGTTTACGATTATGTCACACGCTGTAAGTGTAAATGGCGAACCTTCATTGGTGGACGGTTCACTGTCACCACTGCCCCATTGCAAGGGGGAAAGGTGCACTATGGGGACGAGCGAAGGTGGACATTGCCGACATTACAACGGTGCGGAGACGGCACGCAGTAACTTGGAATCCTTCGCGATTTCACCACTGGCGGGAAAATAATTACATAATAGTCAACATTTTGAAGATGAACTTTCACCCACCACCAATCTATCAGCCACCTCATTCTTTCACTTGTTGTGGTTTCAGGGGTTCTCGTTTCGGTGTTTTTCCCACACAAAAACTAGACCTATAACTCTATAACGATGTAAACTTCCAAGCTTATTGGTGGGATGTTCAGTAAAATGTCTTGCCCAAGAACACAAGCACCAGTTTCCCCGTCAGGTTCGAACCCACGTATCAGAACATGAGTCGAACACCGTAACCATTGGATCCAAGGACTTTTCAAAGGGAGTGGCTGGGCCCGCTGGGGTGTTGAATTCCACGATTTGTTTGAATTCCAAACGGTTGGGGGGGGGGTCGGTGAGGTTGTAGTCAACGCATAAAAAAGACCCAAAGGCCTCAGGCAATGAATAAAGATGTACAAAATCGAGTGATGACGTTATTCGTTTCATGATCGAACTGAATGAAAACAAATCTTAAATGTCCTCATGTAAATACTTAACATTGGGGAGTCTGGTGAGTCGTTCAGACACCGTTTTAAATTCCCTTGGGAGTAGGAAAGATGTGATATTTATACTTTGATTTTCTGATCCCTTACATTAAGTGAACTTTTGAATTGCTTGGAATCTTGTTAAAGCTGTGTGTACTTATTTTGACAACTATTATGCTTTTGATTTTGAAAAAAAATAATTTGATTTTGGTTAACATACATTTCCTTGCCAATAATATGTATGCAATAATGTTGATTTAAATTCGAATACGAATTATTTTCGTTACATAAATTTTATAAAATATTATATATAAATGAATAAACAATTCAAGATCCCTGCGCCCACAAGCACACTTCATTGTTTCAGACAGAAGTGTTTATTTGAGTTCTCGTTCCGCAATTTCCATACACCTATATTTGCAGTGTGCATCTAAAATGGTTTTCGGGAAAAAAAATTGGTTAGTATGTGAATTTGAACACTGTCGGAGTGGTTTCATCTGAAAGGTTGATGCAGCAGTTGTTTATTGATACACTATGTGCATCTCTAAGGACACGAATGACCGAGCTGTATTGATTCCACAACAAATACCAATTTGTCCGCATTTAAACAAGGCATAATATGGCCAAAGCGTTAAGTTTTGCATAATTTCACACTTCATAATTTATACCATGAAACCCTTACAATTATGAAACTTTTGGCATCAAAATACTTCACGTTAGGTTAATGACGTAATTCGGTCATCTACAGAGAGCTCTTTGAGCTCTGCAAAATTTTGTTTAGTGTATTATTACATAATTATTTCCCATAATTATACAATTTTTGGTATTCAAGTTAGTTTGGATAAATGACATAATTCAGTAATCTTTCAGCATCGCATGGACAATTTCAGTGATACTTTTGAAAAATACTGTGTTAGCATACAATACTGATTATGACCAAAGCGTTATTTGCTGCATAATTTCGTACTTAAGTACCAAAACAATAAAAACTTTAATATTGTGATTGTTTTTGCATCAAAGACTATTTAATGACATGGAATTCACTCACTCACTGACTCATCCGCATAGACAGCATAGGTCCGTCGCGCCGATTGGGCATGGAATTCAGTCAATTGCATGGAAACAATCTGGTTTGCCTTATGGATTTAAATCAGTTATGCCTCAAAACCAGGTGGTACAAGTAATCAAACATTGCACTTAAGTATACAGTCAAAATATTTTTTCTATTATTGCCGTTATTATGGCATCCCTTTGACTATGAGCCTACAATCTTTTACAGTAATTTATCATTAATTATTCCAAATTGAAATTGGAGAGGCCATTCCTGAGATCTTTAAGGGGATGGATTGCGCCATCGGTTGTCAGAGGCCCCCAAAATGGATGTTTTGGGCCACTTTGGACAAAGATTGTGCTTAAACGTCTACCTGAGAGCTTGTCAACAGAAAGAATTGAATTCAGCACCCTCGAATTGACAAAGAACAAGCATTTTTTTTTTTGCCACCAGAAATCTTGAACGGACTTCATTTTCTAGGAGAGATAGGATTTCCGGCCCACGGTCTACATTGTTTTAAAATGAATGATGTTCTGTCATCCGTGACTGACGAAATGCGAATAAGGCATCAATAGAAAACTACCCTTCACGATGATGCAAGTTCGACAATGTTCAAATTCATAACTTTTACCACCCATCCGACTAGCAACCATATACTAACCCAATGTTTTCGGATTACATTTTTGATACACCCTGTAATTGCACATTATCATGAAGAAAACGGGCTAAATATAACTCTATGTACGTGCACTTGTTGAGTTCCTCGTTATTAATACCCCCCCCCCCCCCCGTTTTTTGGTATTTTTAGAATCAGAACTGTTTTACGTTTCATTCTCATAATCAAATTTGTACGTATTTTTAAATGCTAGACTTAGGGGTATTCAACACTAAATCAGTAAACTGTTGGATTTGTCTTCATGTCAAGTATTGAATATTTCTCCGCTGGGCAAACAGGTGTACATATCAATCCGAGATGACATCTTCCGCTGAAACGTATATTAAACCTCAAAACGGAAATTGGATGTAACGGTAGTGAACTTGCTTAGTATAAAAAGCACACGATCTCCGCTAACTGCATGAAACCGGCAGTTCGCCTGCAGCTAGAAAGATACAACTTCCTTAACACCGAGTACGGTTATTACTGCGCTGAAGGGGACGGAATTGGAAGATTATCTTTGCTTCAAATACAGTGTCTGGTACCCCCATCAACTATAAAGCTAGCTAGAATACGTAAATTTGTTGCTCTATATATCTTCTTTAAATCTACATAACATGTCTAGTTTTGGGATAAAATAATTAGATTATTTTCATGCAAAAATATATAGGTTTGAATAGATACTTTTGAATAACACATTTCACTGGCTAAATTATACCCTTTATGGAAACAGTTTGGAACTAAACAATGGATGTACACTTTTGGGGTGAAATTTCTTATCAGCTAAATGTAAGACTTTGTGAACAGGGTATACGGAGAATGTACACTTGGTTCGCTATTCATCTTTAATATACTAAACGTTGGACGACCGTGCGTTTATGTAGGTTTACGTGCAATACAGGACTATGGTGGGAATACATGTAGTTGTATTAGGCTTACATCAACACATTTATTATTACATCAACGGTATACATACGGGTCCTATAACAAGTTGACTTGTGTCTTTTCATCATATTGAGCAAAACACAAAAGTCAAACAATTCGCCTTTGACAGTGACGAAATTCGAATTTGTATCACTTATTGTGCACATAGATAGCTGGGTACTTGATGTGTTTGTTGCATGTGGGGAATCATATCAAAGGCAAGAGGCCCATTTATCGCTCCAAATCTCAGTCACGCGTCTTTGCGTGAAGATTAATTGCACATACGTAGGTAGACCAATACAAACTATCACAGTACGTTCAAACCAAATTATAATGAACCTGGCGTCAACGAGGCACATGATTATTCTATCTCGAAAATGGCTTTACATGGATTTGAGAGCTAGTCACTGTTCGCCCTTGCTTTCCGACAACTTTTAAGGAAAAAACCCACAACCTCGCTTGGTTGTGATTTGAACCTACGACTATCACCAGCTCACAGGGATCGACTTTTTAAGGGATTTTTGTTGCGTCCTGGACACGTTAATTGTGTTACAGTTTATTCGGTTTTCAAGCTTAGGGTGCGACTCTAGCCCACCAACCAGATTTTACGAAATACGAAAGACAAAATGTCACCATCCAGTTCACCTATCCGGATGGGAAGCTACAACAATGTTAAACCAGTATTTCACTCTAGGTGGAAGCCCATAGCTCTCACGACCCCCGGCCAATTGATAATGGGGAAGGACTTCCGGACCACGATTGATTACTTCATTCTCCTTGGAACTCAAAACCCAAGACCACTGGATTTTCCTTTCAGTATTTTAGAACCTGTATCTAGTTTTGTTATCAACGGATGGGCATAGAGCGCTGGTCTTGGTTTAGTACCCCTTTACCAAGTATTTCTCATTTCCTATCAATGAACACAATAATCAATCGTGATTAATCGTGAGGAATCGCGAAAAAATACATATTGAAGACTGATATATCGGGATAATCCTATTGCGAATTTTGGTACGAAGGTGAGACTTTAGCAAATCCACTACACAAGTAACAGTTAGTAAAAACTGGTGTAGCGGGGGGCGTCACCAGGTGCTCCCTCCCCCCCCCCAAAAAAAGAACAGAAATACGCCCCTCGCCCAAGAAGTGTCTTTATGAGCAAATTAACCAAAAGGGAAGCGGAGACGAGTAGTTTTCAACTTGATGCTAATTCCCTTTACCCTATGGATGTATGAAATAATTATGAATAAAGAGATAAAAAACGGGGAAAATAGAGCTCTGTCGTCAATTGAGGTCCAGCCCCCCGAAAATGTTGGCAAATTTTGTATGGATCCGCACCACATGGTGCCCCACAAAAAATGCTGGTGCCACCCCCCCCCCAAAAAAAATTAATAATAATAAACGGGTCACAGTACTAGCGTCGCTAATAATGCTTGTCGGGCCGAACAAAATTTTAAAATTGGTAAAGTAATTATTTCATAGGCTTAACTAGTGAATAACTCTTGTACTGACAGATAACTTGAATATTGACGAAAATGTGTGTGTTTTTTTTCTAGTTGAAACTCGAAAACGACGACGACGCATAGCTCATCATTGTTCAGTCTAACCCTATAAATTACACTACCCGATTCGCAAAGATTCCCGGGAATTTCTTGTCGCTTTTGAGTGATAATCTCATCCTAATATTTTCTGGGTGCCATTCGATAAGCAATGTATACATTATTGTCAACTTCCAATACGTATGGCACTGCCTCGGGCACGAGCTGTATGCCTACAAATTATTTCGTATCTTACCTGGTACCACTACCTCCCCCGTCATCGTCTCCACAGTCGGAGCTATTAGGAGGAACCTGTGAGATGACAGCTCCTCGTCGCTGGTGAATTCTAGAAGTCGGTGGACGGGCAGATGGTTCATTGTCCTCCGTGTCGCTACTACCAGAGAAGGTCTGGTGGTAGGAAGAATGGCATAGGACAGCATCAGATGAAATGCCTCTTGGTAGGAGGCGAAAGAGGGTCTCACGCCTCATAGTATGAAAGCAACTCCGAACAATCCCAATCGTAGTCGTAGAAATCGATATAGGCATAGGGATAAACGTCCCGCCTGGGTTTTCATTAGACCGTAGGAAAAATTATAGAAAACATATCGAATGTTCTGCTTTACACAGACCAGATAAATCCACCTGTCCTCAGTATTTCAACATCACCTGACCAGAGAGCAGAACAACTCCGAAATTGGGATATTTCCGTATAGCCATGGTAAAACACAACTCAGGACAGCAGTTGTACGACCAACAATGGTCGTACACACGACAAAAATGGAGAGAGCATCAAGTTACACGTCATTAACAGGAGGAGCTTGTTATGGTCTTCATTATGAGCAGGTTCGTCAGGCATACAGTAATATATTATGTGCACCCCGACATTCACGACTACTGAGTACGCATTATATGTCAACGCTTATTACATCGACAGCGGACCAATGATAGTGAGCGAATGATGCTATTGTCTTCTTTCCCGACATCACGACGTCCTAACGCGAGGAAGAATTTGCTGAAAATAGCACATATTAGTAAGGCAAAGTAAAAAAACACCATGTTTCTCGTCCCCGCCCGCTTCCTTTTGGAGGCCGCCTGTATTTTTTTATTATTTTTTATTTTTGCAAAATGGAGTAAAAAACCCCCGAAAAAGTCCACAAATTCATCGGAAAATAAATACCAATACAACTCTAAATAACACTGTAAATATGTTCAGTTCTCTTGTCCAACTTGTCTTTCATTTTAAAATGGCGGCCATCTTGAAAAAAAAATAAAAAATAAAAAATAAAAAGCCCCTCTTCCTCCTTTTTTTCTCTCAAAAACCCGGACGAGAAACATGGTTTTTTTTATTCGGCCTAATTATCCTGATGTACTACGATCACAGTCTCTATACGCCCTATTTGTTTTCTTCGTTTAGTAACCAAAAAACGCGTATTACTTTGGGTGGAACTTATGGTTTGGAATATTATTGTAACGCAGGTGTTATGTCTTTAGTCTCCGGTAAAGGGAACATTTATATAGTAAATGTTATAATAAGCCAAGCAGCAGCAGCAGCAACAACAACAGCAATAACAGCAGCAACAACAGCAACGGTACTTAAGATTTCGATTTAAAGATCATAATTTCTGATAAAACTGATAAAACTAGGAAGAAAGAAGCTTGCTTACATAAGAAGCTTAATACATAACGTTTCTTCTCATTCCAGTTCCCCGTGGGAATATTATTTTCACAGTTATGTCAGTATGTTTATAATGTGTTCATGAAATTGATTTACCGATCTATCTTTCTTGAAGACCGCCTTGGTTTGCAGAAAATCTGGGGAGGGGACTCTTAGGGAACTACTGTCGCTCGTCTGAGAGTCCTGTGAGCCTACTCAAAGAGAACATTCAACAATTCAGTCAAATTCATTATTTTTAGTGAACAGACAAATTGCAAACTTGATTTTATTCTTTGGCTGATTTGTTGGTCTCTTCAAAAATTAATGATGAAGATTTAGACGATGTTACCTCTTTACTTCTTTTATATTTAAACCGATATCACAGTGGAGTGCCGTGGCCTCGTGGTTAAGGGCATTGAATTCGTGGTCTGCGGGTAATTCTGCGGGTTGTGGGTTCGAGTCCAGCTTGGCCGGGTTATGGTGCGTGTGCCCTTGGGCAAGGCACTTTGTCACTCATTGCTTCTCTCCACCCAGGAGTAAATGGGTACCTTTTACATGAGTGACAATGAGTGACAAAGTGCCTTGGGCAAGGCACTTTGTCACTCATTGCTTCTCTCCACCCAGGAGTAAATGGGTACCTGTGAGGGCAGAGATGGTTATGTGATTGAATTAGCTTGCTTGCGCCTAACAGGCAGCATCGAGCTGTATACTCCCCAGGGAGCTGAGATGGTATTTGGAATGTTTAATTGGCACAATGATCAGGGGTAATAATGATACTGTAAGCGCTGTGATTTATTTTACTAATAAGAGCGTTCTTAAATGCCGATTATTATTATTATTATTATTACTATACAATAGAAGTCATACCAAATGCGCAGACGTATGGGACATTTCTAGTGACATCACACAGTTGACTTGGACATGCATTTCATGTTTCTGCAGGACACTGACTCATGACACATTTCATTTAGTTATTTGGAGAAGGTTCTCATTGAAAGGTTAATGTAACGTGAACTAGTGGAAATTTGGAAACCATACAAGTTCAACATGTCTACTTGAAAACAGATTTAACATTGAAGTAATAGATCAACTGTCACGTTAAAGGGAATATACATCATTGGCTTTTGCTGTATTTTTCAAAAATGAACTATTTGAGGCGTTAGTATAATAGATCAAATGTTGTTACACTGACATGTTTGAAGTTTTGTGTTCGAAAATGCTGGAAAAACCAAGAAAAACAAAACTGTTCAAGTAGTCTGGTTCCCTGACTCCACTAAATATAAAATGGATCAATTTACAGATGCCGGAAAATTGTAAGGTAAGGGTACCAGTCTAGCTGGCCTGCACCCGTTCATGAACATGTAACCAATAGCAAACAAAATTTGGACTAAATTAACGGTAAATTTGGAGCAGTAGTTGAAAAATAGTTAGGTTTTTCCAACGGTGGTCGGCCGGCCACCGCTGGATTTTTTTTTACATAAATACCATTTTCTTGAAAATGACTTCACACCAGGTGCCATAATTTTACAGGATGCTTTAGACTGTCATTTACCAACATCCTATTAAGGTATTTCGTAAAAACTTGGTAGTTTTATTTTTCGATGTTTGCAAATGTTGTGTATTCCCTTTAAGTCTGCAACTGGTTCTGCCCATTGAATCACACAAACTCACAAAGTGATTTCATCATGTCAGTGCAACCGCGAACTCTTTTTGCTGACTCCACCGGGCAAACTCTTATCTAGATTCCATTGTTATAAATACAAATCTGTTTCAATAAATTCCACACTAATTCAACTTACAATTGCTGCTACTTCGTTGTGATTGGACTTCACAGCAAGGATCGTCGTGCTGAGTAATAATTACCTTCGGCCTCGTTTTCAAGTGCGAAGAATTTTCGAATTCCTTAAAGAAAAAAAAAGGATATACATGTACATGTAAAGCCATGTTTGTTTTTAATGTTGGCAATCCCAAAGGTCATTAAAATCTAATACCCATTACCAAAGTGCTGATAAAAACCATCTCACTTTAACAACTAATTCGGGGAAAATCGGAGTTACCCTTGTAATTTTTTTGGAAGAGCTAATAAGTAAGGTTTACTTTTTCAAATCGTTGGGCATTTTCCCCCTGTCGCTTGATATATTCTCACCGGATAAGTATTTTTTGTTAAATTATGTTTAATATTGTTATGGAGACTTGTGGGACCTTCAACAACGTGTAGACCAGGGGGCGGATCTAGATTTCAGGACACTGGGTGGGGGTGTTTGATATGAAGGAGGGGGTTTAAGTTGTTGTGGGAGGGGGCGTCCGGGGCAATCCCCCAAGATAATTTTGAAATCTACGATGCTTTCTTCAGCATTCTAATAAGGCAATGCGAGAACAAAATAGGAACTTTCGCATTCCATCTATTATTTTGGCCCAGTATCATAACATTAGGCCTAGTCAGCCACTGAGCGGGAGGAAGTTGGGGGGGGGGGGGTAGATCCGCCACTATAGACTTAGGGAACGAAGAACAGAACACATAAATAGCCGTCTCTTTACCCGACCGTACGTATCCCGTGATTGTCGATATTTCAACACGCGAGGGCGGCAAATTAGATCATTGCCACTCGAACACGTCCACATTAAGTCAAGCTTCCTCAAGAGCTGGCGTAGGATTAGGCGAAAACACAGCACGATAAGAAATTAATACCAAAAACATCAACGTAAAAACAAACAAACAAACAAACAAACAAACCAGTTAATAAGGAAACAAATCTGCAAGTCCTACGATTCAGGCCTAGACAGGGAATTAACACTATAGTCAGTTGGCTTACGGTCAAAAATCATGTCCCATACTGGGTACATTCTTTGAAAATATCAGATTATAAATGAACCACTCAGGGGCGGCGGAACCGGGGGGGGGGGGGGGCTGGGGGGGGGGCGTTTGCCCCCCCCCCCCCCCCAGATTTTCCCAAGTGCCCCTTTTGCGGCCATAAATGTGCCCCCTCGAGATAAATAAAAAATGCCCTTAAAGTATCTTAGTATTTCTTAGAAGTAACCATTTCCCAATAATAGTAGAGATATTTTTGATATAAACGAGGAATATGAAAACCAAGTCCCAAAACCCATACAAGACGGCCTGAAAATGGGCACATAATGAATGTTTTGTGCTGCCCCCCCCCCCCCCCCCCCCCCCCAGTTTCAAACCCGTTCCGCCGCCGCTGGAACCACTTTCAAACCCAAATCCACTTGTTGCCATTTGTTTCTAACCCAAGAAGATTGTTTTCGGGGTATTGTTTTTATTTTTAGCCAGAATGAAGAATGTACAATTGAATAACCATTTTACTCTGACCTTTTTGTGGGCGGGGCGTCCATTTGAAAGAAAACGGCAAAAAACCAAACAGGAGTATCATCTATCAAGATTTTTTGAAGTGGATGAAGTTGAGCCTACATATTGAAACACAATTTTAGACAAACTTTCTCTTTAAGGGGCGGGGACACCTTTAACAATTTGGGTGGGGGTGGGGGTGGGTGGGGAAAACAGAAAATCACAAGATATTACATTAATCAAAACTTATGCCAACCATTTTCTGAATGTGGCCTAAGCAGTCTCAGCAGTAAATTAAAGAACAAATAAAAAGAGGGTTTTTTTTGCAAACGGGCCAATGATAATAAACGTACAATTTTGTCCTTAAAGTCCATTTTGTTTAATTAAAATGAGCAAACAGAGCTGGAACGTCTTAAGCAAATCCAGCACATAACATGGGTAATGTAGGGTGGATAAAAAGTATTTTAAAAATATGTAGGCCTATAGGGAGGGACAAAACAAAAAGAAGTACATTCACATTCACACTTTGTCTATTTACGATGTCAAATGAACATATAGCAATTGTAAGTCTGCAGATGTACAGGGTTGTGCAAAAGAAGGAAACCCACTTTTGACAGGAAGTTTAACCTACTTAGGGGCCATTCAGAATTTTCAATGTTTTAAAATTATTTTGACCCACCCACCCACCACTAATTTCGATTAATAAAAAACTGAACATGTACATGTACATGCACTTGCATGAACATGTATACATGAACATGTATACCCCTGTACATGTGTGTCTAGTTCAGTGACGGCGTGAAGTTGTCGGTCTTCCTCTTTTGCACTGGTGACCTTCAGTTTTCTTGTGTTTTGCCAGCTGATATGCTGTTTGGAATGACAGGTTTTGGTTTTGGAAGCCACAAAGATGACCGTGGTTTTGTCGTTTTCTGGATGAGGTGGATGACATGTGACATACGAGGTTGTGCCTGTCACGTGAGGTAGCTGAGAAAAACATTCGCTCGTAACCCCCCCCCCCCCCCCCCCCCCCCCCGTTTGCAGGGCGGGGGGGGGGGGGTACGAGCGAAAGAAAAACATCAGGTTTGGGCAGACATCACATCACAGGCTGCGGTCCTCGTAGTCTTGGAGTCCAGTGGTTGAATAAGTAGTCCAGTTTTTATAGCGATTGGTAATCGACGCCCGCGGAGTGTTATAGAGCCGATCTAGTACACCTGGTACCCTGCTGCCTCTGCACGGCCTAACCGCTACAAACACCCGGCGTCCAAGTCTACTGAAAAACCACCTCCCTCTCATGCCACAGTGGGTCTATATACACGTACATGACGTACATGTACAGTACATACAGGGGACGAAGTTGGAAAAGAAACACGCATTGCGATATCGGAACGCTTGCGCGTAGTTCAGGCAAGTCAAAAGATCTATCTTTCTTTTTCTTTTTTCTTTTTCCATGGAAAGTGAATTTCGATTTTCAATTATTTAGCTTGACCCACCCACCCACAATTTGGAAAAAAGATCGAAATTTTAAAACATTGAAAATTCTGAACGGCCCCTTACTCAACTTATTTGAACTGTTTTTTTTTATATAATGTAGTGAGGTATAGCTCTTCAACCATACGTGGTGAAAACAATCTTGAAAAAATCGCAAGAATAGTGTTATTAAGCTAATTTGAATACAAGTCACCAACATCACTGTTGTCCACGTGTAAGTCTAATTTATGAATTTATGTTACCGAAAACAGCTGCACTTTTGTAAACGTGCAAGTTGTGGGTTAAAGGGAATATACATCATTTGCTTTTGCTGTAATTTTCAGAAATGGATGGAATTGGGGGGTTGGAAATATATAGCAAATATAGTTACACTGACTTTTTTGAGGTTTGGGTTCGAAAATGCTATAAAAACCAAGAAAAACAATCATTTTCCTGTAGTCTGGTTCCCTGACTCCATTTAAGAAGAAACAGAGCAGTTTACATAAATTGGGGAATTGTAAGGTCAGGGAACCAGTCTAGCTGGCTTGTACCCGTTCATAGATGTGTAATCGATTGCAAACAAGTGCGATTGTCAACTGGGGCCAGTATTTGGAAAAAAAGCCAGTTTTTTTCCAACGCTGGTCGGCCGATCAGCGTTGGAAATTGATACAAAAATACCACTTTTCTTGAAAATGACAGTATACCAGGTGCCATGATTTTACAGGATGCTTTACACTGTCATTCACTAACAGTCCAGCAAGGTATTTCAAAATGATTTGGTAGTTTTATTTTTTGATGTTTGCAAATGTTGTATTTTCCCTTTAACACTCACCTTGCACGTATACAAAGTACAACCTTTTTGTGGTGTCATTTGTCATAAATTACATAAATTCGTACACATTATCACTGTTTTGGGCCAAATAAAGAGTATGGCATTTGACACAAATTGCATGAGTGTGCACACATTATTACTGTTTTGGGCCAAACAAAGAGTATGGATGGATTGCTAAGGAATTTCTGTACTGATCAGTCGTAATTTGAGCAAGATGTGCTCAGTAGTTTTTGAGTTAGACAAAAAAGTATTAAGGGGAGACTTTCTTTTTTGGTTGAGTGTATTAACAAGGCTTGCCGATTAGAGAGGTGTAGTCTTACCTGTGGAATAGGCGACGGACATGGAGAACACAGTAAAGAGTCTTGATCAGTCGTATCTTCAGTCAGATTCAAACTTGTACCATTCTTAGCAGCTGCAACGTCAGCATTTTTGCGTCTCCGGATAATCTTTGAGTGCCCCAAGAAGTTCTCCACTGAACTTCGACTGATGTCTGAGTCCGATAGAGGGCGTAATGTAGATATCCGACTTGAACGACTCCTGAAGGGACCTGTGGGTGACCCAGGCGCTGTAGTTCCATTCACAAGGTGTCCACCATTGTGAGTTTCCGAGCATTCGGTGAGGTCAAGGCTAAAATTTTGACGCTGTAGTCTAGGCTTCGATTTGCTGGTTGATCGGCGTAAGGATGAGATGACTGAGCTTCGTTTGCGCATATCGATCCCGTAATTGCTTGCAGAATCCAACTCACTCAGATCAGAACAGTTGGAGAGTCTTCCGAGTTGGCACTGACTACACGGCTCGAAATTCGTCTGGATACTAACCTCCTTTGTTTGCACGCGATCACACTGGACAGGAACGTCGTGTTGCCATGGAAATCGCATGTCATGCCGATCACCACTTACTTCAAATTGTTCATAAATTGATGACACGTCAGAGAGCTTATCTTCCTCTACATCAACCCGATGTGCTGATACTACGCGAAACTCTGAGTCGTTCGTCTTAGCTGGACGTTGGGTTGTCATGGAAATAGCTCGCTTCCTGGAAAGTGGCGTAGAGGCAGATGACGCCATTTTGTTCCCCAATGGCGAACTTTGACTTTTTACAAGATTTGGTTTGAAACGAGTGCTCTCTCCTTTCTGGGAACGCCTGTCCCGAGCTCCATTTCCTTGCTGAATTTGATCAGTGCAGATGACTTCAGCATTTGAAGTAAAATTATTGGGAATTGACATCCCGAGACCAGACTGTTTCTCATTACCTAAAATAGGGCTGGCACTGTCACGATGGGCGTTTTTGTCAGTTTCTCGTGCGATGGTTTCTGTTTGATATAGTAAGTCATGGTCGGCATGGTTTGTCATACAACTCGACTGTGGTTGTTGGCTCGGAACTTCTACAGGAAATAGAAACAGAAAACACACATAAAAGTACAACATAAAGAACTTCATTTCGTTCTTCCTGTCTGAGTGAGGGAAAGAACTGGAAGATGGATGAGAACAACAATATATAGATATATACATGTATATAGCATGATCAAAGACTGTATCCTTCCGCTATGTCGCTCATCGCTCGAGGTTAGGCTACAAGGGTGCAGACCAGTAAATAAATACCCATTTTTACAATGATAAATACCCCTGTTTGTGTGCGCATGTGTAAACATGTTTCTGGTTATCCCATTTGTAGGCCCAAACATGTTTCTGGTCGCGGTCGCGAAAACACCCCCCCCCCCCGGGAAATTCATGGTTTCATGGATGTAGTTTGGGAAAAGAGAATTCGCGGCCATACCGTAAAGTGTCCGACCACCCACCAACATGAGCAGCTCAAGCTCGGGCACACGGCGTGTTTCACACCGCCGTGGGAAAAATCCTGGCGACGCCCATGGTCTTATTCCATCCCAAGATTCGCAGTAATGCAAGTAGAACTACAGGTTAACATCTGGGATTGGCCGGCGTAGGCAATTCGGGGCCTATTTACTGGTCTGCACGTAAGGCATGCATCCTCGCAAGCAAGGCTAGTCTTACTCTTTTTATACGTCGTAAAGAGACTACCCTTGCAAACCGAGTCCACATAAATAAATAAATAAATAGTGTTTAGTAGACTGACACTCGTTGTCAGCCAATTAAAATCAGATTGTCTGCACGTACTTTGTGCCGTTTTTTCTACGCACTGGATATTCATAATTCTTAATTTACAAGATTATGGTTTTTTTCTGGAACTTGTTAGCAAATATGGAAATTGTTAGCCATTAGCGAATCACATGTAGCCTGGCAACCATTGTGGGAACAAAATGTGCTGCATTTTTCCCGGAAACAGCCTATAAACATGATCACGAGAAAATGTCCTTGGTTCCTCTTGAATGGTACAGTTGTTTTGTTGGAAGTGAGGACTGGTGGGGGAAAGAGCACTCGGCATATGATCTTATTCGACAAAAATTGTGTCAATCCATATTTGGATTAAGTTTCATAAGTGATTAAGATAATATACGCTACAAAACGGGATTATACATTGGATATTTTTTTCTCAATCTTTACAGGAAACATTTTTTATAACCAACTAATCATCGAAACGATTATGTTCGAGTTACTTCATGCTTCATTGTAAATAGGCCTCATTCCAAAATGACAGCTTATTGATACGAAAAATATTATAACAAATTACTTAATCGACTCTCCTGATCAAGAGAAAACGTTTGTTATTTCACAATATCAATAATAAATTGTATTTCTTTGTCATTTGCCTCTGATACACAAACACGACACGGAAACTCTTTTAAGGGCGTCTCATGCATGTTATCAAAGGTATTGAACTTTTCAAAAATGAACATGAAGTGACGTATCTGTTTGTTATTAAAAACCTAACACTCAAGGGATCATTTGAATTATGCAAAATCTTGTTGAATTGAGCATGAGATTTTTATGGTTCTTGAAAATTCTGGCGTCGTTAAAAACCATCGCTGCATTGTTCAGTGTTTTGAAACTATTGAAGTTTGCAGTTCTGAAAGAGTTACCCAAATTATTGAATGTTGTTATACCGCCATTTCCGAGACCAAACTTGAACACTTTAAGTGGAGAATGGCCCTTTATGAGGTTAGTCGCTTTCCGCGGCCCTATACTTAAGACTATGAACATTTTATTGCTTAAAAAAAGCGATTTTTAACGAACGAACCAAATTTTAAAAAGTAATAAGTGCCTCGCAACCAGAGCAAAAATTTCCTCATCGCTTTTTTATTTTTGAGCTCATGTACTCTAAAACGATAATAGGATGATTGTTTAGAGAGTTGTCTTACTGATTTCTACACAACCGACGTTATGTAAACCTACATATGTCGTAAAAGCAGATGTACCGGTATTAAGCCTTATCAATATCATTTCATCATTATAGCGAACGCACCAAAAGTACTTTAAATCTAGATTTCCCGGAAGCATATGCTCTTTGTAAGTTAGAGGATCATTTAAAATTATTTGGAATAATATAAAATGTATGTGTTGGTTTGTTCACTTAAGAGAGTGATTATAGCCGTGTAGACCTATTTTGTGATAGCCTCATGCGTGCCAGATACTTGACTTCATCCATATTTAGAGAAACACAACGATGCGGGCTAAATTTTCTTATTTAGGCTATGTTTCCTGAATCTTAATTGGATAGGTTTTTCATTGGATAGGCATATTTGCTGTGGAAGTTATTTACCTTGTAAATAAAATCAGAAAGTCAAAGGTGTATGACTCATGACCTCCAGAAAAAAAATCTGCGGTAATTTTGCACACACTCTCTCCAGATTTCCCCTGAAAATGAGGATAACTAGACATCTAGGCTACAGGTAAAGAACTCGATTTTTTTCCTGGTTATTAACCAGGCAAGTAAAGCTTCCATATCGAATATCAAGTGAAAAATTGCTATATTTCAAATTCAGGAAACACATCTTTACAGGAAAGTTAGCACGCATTGCTGTGTGGCTATGAATACGGAGAAGCTCCAGTGTTAATTTGAGGCTTTGGGGGCTATGTTTTACAAAAAGGATTTTTAAAAATACATGTATGCGACTTCTAAATTCAAAGGACAAAATGAGTTTGGGTCTGAAAATCTGCTTACGTACTAGAACCTCCTTCCACAATAGAAGGCGAAGGTGTGCTTTTGTACTGGATACCGGATGTGCGTTTGATCCCTGTTAATTCCCATCCCATTGTTTCATATTCATATATCTTCATCGAAATTTACATTTAGGATTGACCCATTCAGATCCACTGTTTTTAGAAAAGTTTGAAAAGTGGATGTGAAATAGACCGAGTGGCCAAAAACATGAATGTGACTTTGGCAACGTGTGAAAACAAGATGTGACTTTAGACTTTCATCGCCCCTAACCCCCTAGTTCTTCCTCAGGACTACCCTACTAAATCCAACCGAGTCCAACCGGACTTTCCTGCTCAATCCACTGTGCCTCATTTTCAGTTGTCTGCTGAATCCAACGGAGTCCAACATGGCATAATAATGCTGTTCAGTTGCCTGCTGAATCCAACATTTTGCACGAGGAATGTACACTATGGGTTTACTGCTCAATCCAACAGGCTCCATCGGGTATGTGACATAGTTGGATCCTGTTGGTTTCAGCAGGGTTAGGGAATTATTCTACATGTGAATTTTGATAAAGATGTGAATTAAAAAAATTGTAATGTGAATTTGTACTTTCAGGGATCACATTTACATTTATTCATACCAAAGTGTATGTTTTCAATGCAAATTCACTACTCTTTAGGCTATAGTGTTTGTATGAGTTTAATCAACTACAAATGTAAGTAAACTTTTGTTTTTCAAGCTGCTTAAGGATATGGAAAATTGTTTTGCTACACGTATAAGCCACGTATTGGAAAACACTGATCCATCGTGGCAGCGGCGGCGGAACGGGTTTAAAACTGTGGGGGGGGGGGGGGGGGGGGGCAGCACCCAAAAGGGGCACTTGCAAACCAAAAGGGGCACTTGCAAACCCGTGCTGAAATGTCGCCACGTTTTTTTCACCGGACACTTGGGGGGGGGGGGGGTTCGGGGGGCGCTTCAAAACCAATGATTATATGCTAAACATACATTATGTGCCCATTTTCAGAGCGTCTTGTATGGGTTTTGGGACTTGGTTTTCATATTCCTCTTTTATATCAAAAATATCTCTACCATTATTGGGAAATGGTTACTTCTAAGAAATAGTAAGATACTTTAAGGGCATTTTTGTTTTATCTCGAGGGGGCACTTTAATGCTCGAGGGGGCACATTTATGGCCGCAAAAAGGGGCACTTGGGAAAATCTGGGGGGCAAACGCCCCCCAGCCCCCCCCCCCCCCCCCCCGGTTCCGCCGCCCCTGCATTGTGGCAGCTAGTACTTCATCACATCACAACAGTCTGAAAAAAATAAGACTAAACGGCTTTTCAATATCATAGATTTTACAAGATGTACAATTAATGTTTCCAAAATTGTAGCTTATTATACAGGACAAACGTTACTTTCCAATACAGTTAGTCTCAGGCGTAAAACACCTCTCACCCGGAAAACCCTACAACTGCCCATAAGTAAAAATTAATCCAAAAAAGAAAATTGATGCAAACTCAATTCCGATTTAAAAGGCGCCTGTTTGCGTATTAACCACAAGTATATTACCTTTATGGAAGATATCATCCCATATTTCTTGAAGTTTATCCAGCATGGACGCAGATGGGCCAAGTGTTTTCATGGGCACATTATTTTCCATTTTGAACTCGCAGAAACATCAGAAATCGCGTAAAATTTGATTGCCGAATCCCCTGGAGAAAGCACCGTTGTATTAGGTTAAGTCCATCGCGAAGAATTTAGTATGGAATAAACTCAATTCCACACAACATTAGGGACGACAATGTTATATACTGACTACACACAAATGAACAAACCCAGATTCTCAAGCATTTATGAACTATTCACAGTAGCAGCATAATGTTGGCCGACGTTGCCACTCGCTAAGTACAGCTCATTCGAATCGTCCTCTCTCCCTGATCAACAAAAACGCTACATCAGTGATGTACGTGTTGCAGAAAAGGGCCAGCGGACAAGCTAATTCATGAAGGCCGTTCAGAAAGTACAGCTGACCATTGAAACCAAGCAGCTATTATGTGATGTAATCAACAATAGGTTCAATCAAATCCCACAACAGCTTCACAGCCTCATTGTCAAACAAAGCTCCCTTCTGGTATTATTGTCCGAAAGAATTCTGAAGAAAGGTTTCAAAAACAACCTACTTTATAGACACATACACGAAATGCACAAAGTGGCTAACCTCTTCATTTTTTTCTTCTATATCAAATAATGCCTTATTGCTTTGTTGTTGGAGCGATACCATGAAATTGTTGTAAACTGTGTTTTGATGACACATTCGGTAAAAGTGCCTCCAAGATGCCAAAATTCAATTACTGACAACAACACTATCATAGCAAGTCTGAGTAGTTAATCTGCAATCAACAACACATTTCGGGAGATCACTACGGATTATTTCTTCAACGTGGAGTTGGGGCTGTAGCTAGCTGAGGGCTCATTCTGTCAATGGGTTGCGCTGTGCTTTGTGTACATGAAATGTTAAGCTCTGATCACATGTTGAACACGTTAATAAGATCATGGAGCTTTCCCCAGTGAATTGTTGGTGATTGTATAATGTCGGGACGGACATGGAATCGTAGGCAATTACCCGACAAATAACCCCCTAC
Organism: Patiria miniata; assembly: GCF_015706575.1. Classification (NCBI taxonomy): domain Eukaryota; kingdom Metazoa; phylum Echinodermata; class Asteroidea; order Valvatida; family Asterinidae; genus Patiria; species Patiria miniata. The sequence continues at coordinate 7,941,093 of NW_024037063.1, forward strand.
AGCGAACCTATTTTCAAAAGGGCTTGGGTTTTCGTGCATGAGAATTTCAGCATAAATATTTGCTTGTCAGACCCTGTAGGCCTATCAAGGACCAGCAACGCAACGGTGCATGAGGTCAAATTTTATTATTCTTTTGTTAAAGTCTGATGTCCTTCAAAGGTAAACAACAACCAGTTCTGTCTCGGTCATTTCGTTAGGTCTTCGTTTCACTATTGAATTGGAAAGGACCAAATCATATTTGGGACTGTATTTTAATCAGGCACGTAAATCCCTGGGGGATGGGAGGGGAGGGTATATACCCCCACTTTTTGATCATTGGGATGGGCTACTGGATCACCCCCTCCCTAACTTTTTCGTGATGAGAAACAAACAAATTGCGGATTTTGAGTATTGTTTGATCTTCCCAACAACCACAATGTATTCAATAGCACTGGAAACCAGAAGAAAAAAGTACAAAAGCTTTAAATGCGCCTTTTTGATGTAAGTATAAGGCGCGTAAGCGCCAGCAGTATACATAAGATGTACAGTACATCTGTATCAGGAACAGCGCCCTTGGGTGTAATGTGGTGTCCATCCCTGCACTATAGCATTCCATCTATTCTTTTTGGGCCCCCTTTTTACTAGTACTATAACATTAGTCAGTGTCTGAATGGGGGAGGGGGCAACTAGATGCGCCACTTTTCTTGCGGTGGCGATTTTTTGTCACTGTCCGGCGGCCGGCCGGTCGCAAATATTGACGTCAATGTTCGCTTCAAAATGTGTCGCAATTTTTTTTTACCAGCAACCTATAGCAGCCTCTACGTCACGTTGGTGTACACAAGTACACCAAGGCACTATAGTGAACTTGTCGTGTGTCCGTAGTTGGCGGGGCTGTTTGTACAAAGCTATACACTCAGCAATCGGCGGCGAGATGTCGTAAAAAAATGTGCGATATCGTGAAAACAATATTGTGACGTTAATCGTTGATGTACAAAGATCAGGGAACTGACTTCCCATATTTCGAACTCCGCAGCACCAGTCATTATCGCTTTGTGTACGAGGATTTGATTTTCAACGTGTACTGGTATGGGCCTCATTCACGAGTCGGCCATGTTGAATTGAAAGTGAGGTAAAATCTACATTTTTGGATCTTGCGAAGAAAAATGAAAACAAGTACATTACTAAATAATTCAAGTCTGTTTAAATGAATAATTTAAAATTTGTAGCATTCCCTGATGTTTTAAGCCAGATTAAAAAAAAGAGAAGTAAAATAAGGCTGCATAAATAGTCTGGCGCCATCCCATTCAACAGTTAACAATTAATGAAATACATTCAGGGAACACGTTAGAAATGGCTACATCGTGAATAAGGTCCATATCTTGTTTTGACGGATGCCAATCTTCCTCACAAAGATCGCCTCTCAGTATAGATAGACTGCATTCAGTAGCCGTCTTTATGTTTTATATTAACGTATTATATTAACAATCAATAAAAGAGGTCTGCTCATGCGTATCCCTGTTCAACATAAGCACACACCTCAAAAATGGGTGTAGTGCAAACGGTCTATCTTCAGTATCATTTTAGTGTGACACTGGATGTGTGACACTGAATGTGTGATTGTCACCTGGTAATTTTGAAGAAAAAAAAATCAGCTCCTGATCCAATATCACGAACATAATGTATATAGGTCTTTGAACATAGTATTTGTCCTGTGAATTTTACTGAAATGTTTTATCGCTAATTTGCTCGTACATCCTCCAAAATAATAAGCAAATGAAGTTTAATTAACTAGTTATAGGGGCCTACACATTATTGTTTGTAGCATTTTATTCCTGCCAGACAAACATCTAAGTCGTAGGGATGCCAAACCCAGTACGGCGTCCAGAGCCTCCGTATTTCGGTTGTGTACTATATGAACCTAGCAACCAGTTGTGTAAAACAAATTGAACAAGTTGTGTAATATTTTACCCAAGTAACAGTTTACACAACGGGTTGCTAGGTTCATATAGTAAACAACCGTTTGATTGTTACACAACCGAAATAACAGTGATACCCGTTGCCGTGTAATGTAAGTTTTTGTACTGCAATCCTTGAAAATGTACCTTTGCCATTTTCAAGGGTCTTTTTGGTGCATTTTTGTGTTTTGATGCTAATGCCAGTTGCCATATTCATGAGCAAATGTGTGATGTCATTTTAGGCAGAAACCTCAATGTCACAGCTATTTCAACACAACAAATGCCAGAATTTTGGATATTTTGCTGTCGTAAAAAAGTGTCCTTTTCTTTGGTGATTCATTGTTGTGTCAGTATATGACAGTAAGCCAATGAGCAAACATTTCTCAGGAATGTTTTCAAGAGCAAATTTTTGTATTCACAATTTGAACAGAAAACCCCTAAACCGAACAGTGTCTTCTATAACATGACACCATACGGTATCAGTAGTCAGGAAAAATATTTCTGTAAAAGAAGTGCACTTTTCACTAAAATTACCCAATGAGGGATGTCAATTAGTTTCCATACAAATAAGAGGAGTAGAAAGTTGCATAAAATATGTTCCTATATTAGTAAAAGTTATGAACAAGCGTACATCATGAGAGACGTACTTGTTGGGTCTAGCGAACAGTTAGCAACAAGAAAGTAATATTTCACAATTAAATATCAAGGTGTAACAACTTTTCCATTTTGATCTGTTAATTGTGGTTTACATTATAAAGAACATGCTGACAATGCAAAAACCCACACCACCAGCTTGCTGAGTAAGCGGGTTCTTTTTAAATTCTGTCCCCGCGTGGAGAAATAACCTCCAGGCAGGGCTGGCTTTCTGTTTCGCCTGAGTGCTCATTGTATCCCCTAGCTCCCTGGTTGGCTTTAATGGGGGGATTTTCTCGATCGATAGCAAGACACTGTAATAGGCCTATATGTGGAACAAGTGATCAGGGAATTCAGACCGTGTTTTATTGCATGCTTCACTTGTTAAGCCATCTCATGGGGTCAACGTCTTATAGAAGGATCAACCACAGCGCTGAGGTTACTAAAATGCTGGTGTAATCATTGCATTTCTGTGCCACTATTTCACGCTGTGGTATACGGATAAGTAATGTGTAGAATCGAGCACCCCGATCCTGGTTTAGTCCCATAAATGTGGCTCAGATATCCAGCAGCTAGTGATAGCCACATGTGAGGAAAATTTTTTGTTGTTTTAATTTTATTTCACTTGATATGCACTATGTAAGATGAAAAATGCTTACCTGATTAAAAAAAACTCACCCAAAGCTACAAAATACTACTGAGCAGTAACCTGTAGTATGCATTTATTTCCATACAATTAAAGGGAAGATACAACATTTTCAAACATCAAAAAAAAAAAAAAATGATCAAATTATCACGAAATATCTTAATGGATTGTTAGGGAATGACAGTCCAAAGGATTCTGTAAAATCGTGGCTCCTGTTGTGCTGACATTTTCAAGAAAACACATATTTTTCCAACGCTGGTCGGCCGACCAGCGCAGGAGAAACTGGCTTATTTCTAAAAACTGCTCCTAATTTTTCGTATTTGGTTGCGGTGCATTTTCTTTGCAATTGATCACACACCAGTGAAGGGTTACAAGCCTGCTAGACTGGTTCTCTGACCTTACAATTCCCCAAGTCTATAAATTGCTCCATTTTATCTTAAGTGGGGTCAGGGAGCCAGACTTCAAGAACATGGTTGGTTTCTTGGTTTTTCCACCATCTCCGAACCCAAAACGTGAGGCAAGTCAGTTTAACAATATTTGCTATAACATACTAATCTCCAAATCCATTTATTTCTGAAAATTGCAGCAAAAGCAAATGTTGTACATTCCCTTTAAGTGTGCACAAAAACTGCAAACCACGTAGTATTCTATGGTATATGGCACTTGACCCCCAGGGGGTTGCCAGGGAAAATCGGTTCATTTACAGCAGCCATCCCCCAACCCGGTCATTATCGCGCAAGGAAGACCGGGTCCTCACGCTTTTATTCCCTAATTAATAAACACCTAAGACAGTTTAGTCATTTCTATTGGTCGAGAACCCGTCACGTGGCCGGTTTTAAACACTTTTGCAGAGCAGCATGAGATTTGGACTCCTATGGAATCCGGCGCCTTTTACCGTTTTATTGATTGAACATTCACAATCCTCACGTAGGCATACGCAACACACCTGTGACGGTGAATCAGCATGTCATATCCTAAATTAACAACACACCGGCACAGCTGCATTCTGCACCACATCGCGCAGTACGCGCGACGCGCGCGCCAATTCCCAATCAAGGAGTTGTTTAACACTACTCTCGAGACTGGACATACCAATATTTAGCTAGAGGGGTGTCCCAAAAAAACATGAAGTAAAATTGTTGAAAAAAATCGTTGGAAATTTATAAGTTTTGACTTGTTTTGTTTTTTGTACCGAAACGTTTTGATATTTTTGACCGAAAAGGTATTGATGAATGGGAATAAATATGTGCTTGGCCGGTTTTAAACACTATGTTTAAGACTGGTTGGAGTCTGGTTGCTGATAATTACCCTTGCCTTCGTTCTTAACCGGCCAAGCAAGCACACATTTATTCCCTTATTAAATATGAAGACTTTTTAAATCATAGTGCTTGCATAGATTCACACATTTGTACGATGTTTGGTTTTCCCAGTCAATTCAACGCAAATTAATTTGTTGTAAATTTTATAATTCTAAAACAATTTGAGGTCCGTTCTGTAAATGTAATCAACAATATATATAACTGGAAAATCGGTGGATAGATCGCGTATCTCAAAACAAGAATTTTCTGACTTTCATTATACGCATGCGGACCGTGTGTACGCATGCTGTGCGTAAAGAAAATGAGGGCGCTGTTTAATCCTAACTAACCAGAGCGCACTGAGGACACTTTGCTGGGTCACGTGACCTGCTCGCAGTGCACATAACCTGCATGTTTACGAGTCAACCTTAAATATCGGCGCTTTTTTCCATTTTCATCATTATGAGAGTACTAATGTGCCAGGATTACTTAAACCTTATAACCTTTGTTTTTCCCTGATTTCATTTAACATTTTTAAGGTAAAACAACATGATATTGTATTGTTTCATTGTAAAAATGCGATGTGTCTTTACAGTGTACACTAGATGTATGTATGGCATGAAATATGAACGACTTGCTTGAAGTATCAGAGGCGTAGCAAGGTCATTTTTACAGGGGGATCATTTCTTGAAGAGGGCACTTAAACATCAGTGCTGAAAATGTAGACACATTTTTTTCTGGTGGTGGTGGTGGGGGGGGGGGGGACTGGTACAATCTGTCGATGGGGGCACTGTTATAAACCGACGAGTATATGCACACTAACCTACAATATATGGCGCTTTTCAGGGAGATACATTATATTTATATATTAAACAAGCTGATTTACCCGATCATAGATCGGGTAGGGCGTATTTGTGTTGGGGTGGGAAATGTGGGGAGTGAAATGTAAATGGGGGATTTAGTTGAGAAGACATGCAGTTACAGAAATGCGATTTCTGTGATGCGAACTGAGGCTATTTCTGACCACGAAAATTAATTGTTTAGAGCAAAAGGTTATGTTTTAAACACCATTTCGAGTTTGGAGTCATTGAATCAGCTACTCTGAGTAACAGAATCATTATAGTAGGGTAACATTTTTATTCGGGGAAGAAAAAGTGGGGGGGGGGGGACCAAACGATATGATATCCTCCGCTTTAAAATGTAGGGGGTGGGGGTCCCTCGTCCCCCACCGATTGACGCTCATGATAATTATGTACCATGGCATGCATAACCGTCTGTAAATTTTCCCGTTGGTCTGTTAAATTGGCGTTTTGTGAGGCAGTCGCGTTTTTGAGGGAAAACGTAGTTGAAAGACTTACCGTAGTACACAGGCGAAGGCTGATTGTTTACAGTTTTGACAATACATCTTAATGCATTAAAACGTGAAGGTGTCATTTGAATGAAAATGTTGAGTGTTACCATAAAATTACAAAGTCTGAATCATGGAGGAAGGTCATAATTAAGTTACAGTATTGGACTCTTCAATAAATGTAAACTTGAACTTCTTACAATTTGCGAGACCTGCGAGCATAGTGACCGTTTAGCCAATTTTCGGCTAACTTTGACGGATTTAAAAAGAAAATTTCACAGATTGGATTTTTTTGGCAGATTTCTGGCAGAATTCTGCAAGAATGGTTATTTGACAAAAAACATAGCAAATTTGAAAAAAAAGGTAGATTTGTTTAAACAAACCCTTGCAAAATAGGACGGGTTGCCTTGTCTATGTGCCAAGGTTTACTGGGAATCGGATTTTGTCGTGATGCAACCTCATTTTGAAAAAAAGGCACTCGTTAAGAAAAGAAGGGCACAAATGTTACAAAAATTCTTGTATTCGTGTATAAAAATTATGTACTGACCAAAGTTACTGCTACGTATTTCTCATCTGACTCTTGATTTTTTACAAACCAGAAATAGCGCGGTCCTGGGGGTTCACTTCACGACTTTCCTCATTATCAGCACTTTAGGCCTTCTTAATCGCAAAAGAAAAACATCATCACCCGTAAGCGTTTTTGATGTAAACACTCTTTCTTACTTAAAACAATACTGTCCGTGCTCTTTAACTAATTGCCAACCTATCATATAACAAAATTAAACAGGCCACTGTCAAAGTAGATTGTATCAAATTCTTGCCAGATTTATAAGTCACTAATTATGCATCACAGTCACACAAAAATATTGAAAGCTGGTAACAATTACAAAAGGCTGGTTACAATGTAGCCTTGGTCAATGCTCTCGTCGTTATTCGTCCCGTACGCGGTCAATCGTCGGCATATATCCTCACGCGCTATGCACATACATGTAAAAATACAGCGCGAACAGCGACCTCACGCGGCCACTATTTTTATGCAAATCAGTTGGAGACGATGTCGTCTCCAACTGATTTGCATAAAAATAGTGGCCGCGTGAGGTCGCTGTTCGCGCTGTATTTTTACATGCATGTGCATAGCGCGTGAGGATATATGCCGACGATTGACCGCGTACGGGACGAATAACGACGAGAGCATTGACCAAGGCTAGTTACAATGCCTGAATGTGAAATTGAAGACCTTCGGTACATAATGAGGGATAAAGACGCCTGGCGTGGCGTGGCGTTGTGAACGAGATCTCGGTTGCGACTGATAGATGATGATGATGACGACAATGCCTCATAATTACGCATTGATCTATACAATACGCACCATCTGCCTGCAATGAGGTAGGAGACATGCGAATGATGAATGGACGCTTTGGAAGACGCCTGGTATTATTTAAACAATTATTTGTATATAAATGTAACTGATCACTGCCATGCTCTTTAGCTCCAGCAGGATTGTGCACAGGCAGGTCTCCGAAGCACAAGGTGTTATATGCATAGTCTTGGCTCAAGACGCTAGTAACTGACAGTGGATCGTGCATAGTGCGCCCTCTAACGGCACAATAACTAGACCAGCGCGCCTTTAGTTTCGCTCGTGAACCCTCCCCCCCCCCCCCCCCCCGCCCTGCAAACAGGACACTGGGACGGACTGACGAATTTACGCTCTGATTGGAAAGATTTTGCGTGACCTGTGACCTGCAAATCATCACGGCCGCGACCCTGCAAGGTTTGAAACGGCCGTTAAGACCGAGTCCCTACTCTTTTATTCCCATTCTTAATGCCTATTTCGTTGAAAAGTGTAATAATGTAGGGAAATCTGTAAAACTTGTCTATTTTGTAAATTTTCAATTCCCGTCATTGCTCAGGCTCTGTCGCGTTTCGAATTCACGAAGGGTCATGCGACGCTCAAATTTGTCCACATGGTCCGCAAAGAAAAAGAAATCACATTCGGTAAGGAATGCATGCATTTCTATGAGATAGTTTTCGGATAGCATTTGTGCGCATTAGCTAACCGCGGTCTTTAGCTGCAGCTGGATGCTAAATTATATAGCTCATGATAAGTTATCCAGAATGCCATCCCCACTTCCTTCACAAGATTCCGTGAAGCTCGTCAGCCCTTCCCAGCTCCCTGTTTGCAGGGCGGGGGTACTAGCGAAGCCTAAATTCAGAGAAAGTCAAAAACAGTTGTGCGAGGGCGTAAAAGTGCGCTCAACAACAATAACTAAAACACTATCGATCACTGACGACTTGGGCCAAGACTATTGTATGCATAGTCCGATGATAGTCGTGTTGTTTTTACAAAAACATGACAATGACAAAACGGTCAATAGTCTCGTCGACCATTTTTTTTGATTCAGGTTGGCAATTAAGCACTGCACCTTGGAATGTTAATGTGTCCTTGGGATCGAGTCACTGCCGGGGAAATTGCCCTCACTCCTTACATTTATGTCGTTCTCACGAATTTTTTTTTGTGCGTATATTGGCTATTGAAGAGCCGCACCGAACTCCAATTTCCTTCAACATATCTGCAACTTCTTCATACGTCTTATCATCCTGTATCCATTCTGAAATTTCCTCCTTGACATTTTCCAGCCCCATTTTGCTTGCAACTCTTTAAGCCCCACCAACTGAATCGCAGTATGGGGGTTAGGGTCACGCCAGGAATCACACTACGCATTAATTATACCGATAACCACGGTAACACTTCTTCGTGCACGGCATACTCCGGCCCCTTGCCCACCACCACGGACTATTAACTTTATGACACTGAAATAAAAAAATAAAAAAAACCAGTCCGTGTTCAATACTGACCTTTTTGCTGTTTTTTTCCCCAAAGTTATTTGTGTAACTGTAAAACAAAAATCACTGATCGTTATGCTGTAATGAATTTTTATCAGTTTAGTTAAAACTAAACTGATAAAATGGAATAACCGTATTTATCTTAATACCGTTTGACCGTTTTAAAAAAATGTAAAACGACAAAACGGTCAATGGGTTGTTTACTGTTTTTGTTTTTGAGGAAATCCAAAACGGTAAAACGAAATAACGGTATGTACCGAATCCCGGGACAAGTCAAGTCCCACGCGCTTACCCGGACACGTGACGCACCCCGGATGCTGACACGTAAAAAGACTAGCACGAGCGGCGAAGCTGCGAGGGCCATTACCATCTCGTGGAGAACGCTTATGTTTTTCCTTGCATTTGTCTACCGATTTGGTAGACATGCATAATGCATTACCCGTTGTGAATTGACCAATGAAAATGCAGAATTACTAACGTAAATCAGCCGTCGTCTGGCGCACGCTCGCCATGGCGCGGGTGCTGTTGTTGGTAACCGCAAACCACCGTTAGATGATTGGTTTATATTGCTTGATTTATATTACGTGAATAAATGAATAAGTGATTAGTTTCACGAGATAGTAAAGGCCCTCGCGGCTTCGCCGCTCGTGCTAGTCTTTTTACGTGCCAGCATCCGGGGTGCGTTACGTGTCCGGATGGTCCGGGTATAGGCGCGTGGGACTTGACTAAAGGCTAGGATTAGAAGGGCCTACATGTATTTGACAACTGACCAATATGCCGCGTCTGAATCGGATGTTTCGTATTATAGCATGGCTGATACCACTGTCGTTGGTGCTGGTTTATACAACTTTACAAGCAGTGCATGTGTAGTGAGAATTAAGGACTCAATGACAAACGAACTCATTGATAGTACGTATTGCGCATGCCTATGATTAGGAGAGTGTGAGGCTTCAACCAATAAAAGGGTAAGTCCAAATTTCATGTGGCACCGGCACCCGCCAGTAATAGAAAGAATATCTATAGTATATCCCACAGGTTGATGACCTCTGAGGATTCGTCCTAATGCCAATTCACAGGAACAGTGATCCCTTTAATGGACATTAACAATCCCCTTCTTTGATGGCTTGATAATGGCAAAAGAACCCCAAGGGAAAAGAGAAGCCAGTGTCAAGCACTTGTTTAGACAAGTGCCCAGCCAACATGGTACTTATGCTTTTTGTCGCTTGACTCTTCGAATTGCATTTCCCCTATTGCCAATGGCAATTTGTGTGTTTGCTCGGCTTTTGTTACACCGTTCAGGCTTTTAACTGACATGAATTCTACCTGATTGTACTAATATTAGAGGAGAAATATACTGCATGTGATTACCACAGAATCATGGATTGGGCCTACTGATTTGAAAACTGCAGTTACAAGTGCACAGCTAGGAAACGATATTATTTATATTGATACATGTATTGTTTTTCTTTAAGAAGGAACATAATTTCGAAGACCTCGACCTTATTATGTCTATTTTCTGCAACTGACACCCCAGGTGCAGTGTAAATTATGTAGACTCTTACATAATTTGACATGATAAGGGGGCATTACGGCCTGAAATCCCCCCCCCCCAAATCCATGTTTTGGATTGTTTATTTATACTTTTTCAAAGGTCTAGTTGAAAGGAAACAAACCTTATAAGTTATAATGGTTACCGTCCCCGAGAAAAGACGAAAAAACCCCGGTTGTTTACGTCGCGTCGGACGCGACGAACGTTTTTTTTTATCCTAGGGATAACATTTTATTACTCTTCAATCAGCTCTCATCCTTTGACAAAATCAATACGATAGTTGACTAATCAATACAGCTCTAATCAATGACAAATTAAACGCGATTACGAATGAGATTACCCTTGACACAATATATAATAATGTTCCCACTTTGAACACAATTTCTGAACAACTCCATTAACAACATATATATTTTTCACAGATATGGTCCTTCTTGAAATCTTTTTTAAAAGCTACAGAAGATGGACGTTTGTCGCTCATTTTCATTTTGTAAATGCAGAATCGAGAAATTAAAAGAATAAGAATGAGAAATTTAAATCTATTATCGATAATACCAAGCAAAAGAAGCTCATTGTCTACCACGAGACCAGAATTAAGTCTTGTTCTCCATCCAGTCCATAATTGAATTCCAGAAGGAAGTAACATGACGGCAATTATAAAAAAAAAATCTTGGATCATCTGGTTTCTGGATACTCGATCATTACCTTTCAAAATAAAATTAAAGAACAAAACATTAAGATCATTATCAATATTGCAAGGGGGATTAGGTATAGTAAGGACCACTTCTATGGACAGCTCGATGAACTGATCAAATGATCTCCAAAAGATGAACACCTTTTCCTCCTCGGCGATTTCAATGCCAGAGAAGGTTCGGATCACGAGTCATGGCCTACTTGCCTCGGACACCCATGACACTAGAACGAAAAACGAGAACGGTCAGACACTGCTGGAGCTGTGCTCCTACCACAATCTCAGCGTTACGAACACCTTCTTGGAGTGTAGCCTAAACCATCACACAGAGTGTTATGGAAGCACCCCAGGTCTCAACGCTGGCACCAACTTGACCTGATTATCACCAGGCGGTCTGCTCTCAACAGTGTCCACATCACCAGAACCTACTTTAGTGTAGACTGCGACACTGACCACGCCCTTGTTTGCAGCAAAGTGCGTCTGCAACCACGCGCGTTGCACCGCTCCAGTCCAAAAGTTCGTCCCCCACATTATCCCTGCGCAGATGTCGGTTCCTGTCAAGGTGGAAGAGTACGTGTCCACCTTGGACCAAGCTCTCCAGGACCTGCCCGAGCATGACGCCACAGCACAGTGGAACACCGCGAAGGTTGCCATTTACAGCTATTTCTACATTTTGCAAGAAGGAACGGCCCAGCCATGACTGGTTCAACGCATACCTTCCAACGATGGAACCAGCAATTGCGGCCAACCATGAAGCCTTCTTGTAACACAAGAGATGCCCAAACGAACAGACACTCGCAGCGCTCAAAAGTGTTCGGAGCATCACACAACGCATTGCCAGACAGTGTGCCAACGACTACTTCGGGCAGCAAATGTGCGAAGGAATCCAGCGTGGTGCCCAGTCTGGAAACGTCCGCGGCATGTACAACGGCATTAAGAAGGCCCTCAGCCCTGCTGTGAAAGGGATCGCCCATGAAGTCTGTCAGGCACCGACCGCGAGGAACAGATGGGTGGAGCACTAATCAGAACTGGACTCCCGTGAAACGTCAGTCTCCGACGCTGCCCTTAGCGGTACGAAGGATTTGCCCATCATGGAGGAGCTAGACGAAGTGCCCCACTATGGAGAAGCTCAGCAAAGCCATCGACTGCCTCCCAAATGACAAAGCACCAAGTAGCGACAACAGCCACCTGAAGCCATCAAGCACGGGGTACCTGCACTGCTTCTGCCGCTGTACGAGCTACTCTCCTCTGATGGGAGGAAGGTGCAGTCTCCAAGGCATGCGTGACGCCACCATTGTGACACTTTACAAGTAAAAGGGCGACCGTAGTGACTGCAACAACTTCAAAGGGATCTCCCTCCTGAGTATCGTTGGCAAGGTGTAAGCTCGCATTCCCTCAACAGGCTGCAGCTACTCGCGGATCGCGTCTACCTAGAACCCCAAGAGGGCTCCAGAGCAGGCAGGTCGACAACCGACATGATCTTCTCTCTCCGCCATCTCCAAGAAAAGCGCATAGAGCAAGGCCAGCCGCTCTACATGATGTTCATAGACCTCACCTAAGCCTTTGAATTGGTCAGCAGGGTCTATTTAAACTTCTCGAGAAGATCGGCTGCCTCCAAAAAACTTCGCAGCATAGTGATCTCCTTACATGACGACATGAAGGGAACAGTCATGTATGATGGATCCTCCTCGGAATCCTCCCCGTCAACAGTGGTGTCAAGCAGGGCTGTGTACTGGTGCCGACCCTTTTCGGGATCCTATTTTCCCTGCTCCCGTCCTACGCCTTCGACTCGTCCACGGACGGTGTCTGTATCTGCACACCTGGTCTGACGGGAAGCTGTTTAGCCTGGCACGACTGCGTTCAAAGACCAAGGTGAGGACAGTGGTCATCAGGGAGATGCTGCTTGCTGACGACGCAGCCCTTGTGACCAACACTGAGAAAGCTCTTCAGAGACTGGGAGATCGCTTCGCCGACGCTTGCAAGCAGTTCGGGCTCATCACAAGCATGAAGAAAGGCATCATCAGCGTAAAAGGCGTCAGTACTGCCCCCTCTATCAGAATCAACAACGTCATCCTGAAAGATGTGGACGATTTCACTTACCTGGGATCGACAATCAGCAACAACCTTTCGCTCGACGCCGAACTTGACAGACGGCTTGGAAAGTCAAACACAATCATGGCTAGACTGACTAAGAGAGTGCGGGAGAACAAAGCGCCGACAGAACATACCAAGCTCCGAGTCTGCAGGCCTGCATTATCAGCACCTTACTCTACGGAAATGAGTCCTGGACCACCTACATGAGGCAAGAGCGCCGGCCCGACGCCTTCCATATGCGGTATCAGCTGGCAGGATCCTATCATTGACATCTTGCTGCGCGCCAAAATGTTCAGCATAATTGTATTCCCTGCTGAGTCAACGCTGCCTTCGACATGTCCGATGCATGGAGATGGGAGGCTTCCAAAAGACATCCTGTACGGACAGCTGGCCACTGGCACCAGACAAGTCGGGCGCCCCTCACTCCGTTACAAGGACGCCTGCAAGAGAGACCAGAAAGCCTGCAATATCTCTCAAGACAGGTGGGAGATACAGGCCGCTTTGCGAGATGCTTGGCGTCAGACAGTCGGGGAGTGCATCGCAGATGCAGACGTGAGGATAGCTCAGCTCGCACCAGAGAAGAGGGTCCGGCAAAAGCGTGCGGCAGCAACCCTTGCACCCAGGCTTCTCCCTATACGTCTGCACCAAGTGCAACAGGGACTGTCACTCACGCATTGGCCGTACAGCCACAGCAGACGACGCCAAGGCCATGCACGGCAACACTCTAGGGGCGTATCAAGCATGGTCACTCGAGACTGAGCTGCCAGTGATATATGATGTTTCTGCGTCTGGAAAGCAGCGGCGTAGCCAGTATTCCCATCCGGGGGGGGGGGGGGGGCGAGTGGGGGGCTGGATGTTTCAATGGAGGGGCGCCCAATTTCATCCGTGCTGGAAGGTATGCAGGGTTTTTTTTCATCGAACACCCGACCTCCGTATAATCAAATTGGGGGGGGGGGGGACCCTGGACACCATCTTCCCATGGGGGCGCTGTTAGAAACCGATGCGTGGTCAATGTCAGACAATAGCTACCGCTACTTTTCGCTTTCCACAAGACGTAAAATAAAGCCACTCGCGAAAACGAGTTTTGGTGAAAATGATATACAAAAATCGTAGAAAAAGGACACTTTATGTTCATTCAGCTAATCATGGTAACTCATATCACTGTGATTTTCTCCGCTTGTCAAATTTTTAGTCGGCGGGCGACTGAGGGGGCGCGATTTTTTTTTAATGGGGGGGCGTAATCCGTAATCACTTTGCCGTAGCTATGCCACTGCTGAAAATTTGGGGGGGGGGGGGGGGGCTCATGCCATATTTTCAATGGGGAGCGCCAATAAAATCCTAAAATCATTAACACTATATTAACTAATGCACCCTTGTCACGGCTATTTCTTCTTTAGGGGGAGACCGTTCGCATGTACATCACAGTCCTTCTTTTTGCTAATGCAATTTTTTTTTTACGGAATTTATTTTGGGGGGCTAGAGAAAAAAATTGGGGGGCTACAGCCCCCCCTAGCCCCCCCGTAGAACCGCGCCTGCGTAAGGGGCAAGCTGTCACTTTGAAGAAATCAACAAAAGAAAGCACAGTGAAAACGTGTCTCGGACGCTGAATTATTCAGGCCCAATTCAAAACATGATTCAGCAACTTTTGATATGAAATCCAGATCCTAGAATGCTGTTTTTCTCGAAATATACAGCTGAAGCTGAGCTGAAACTTCATCAGGTTAGTTGTTCAGCACCCTTCTTTAGATTTTGAGCACGTTTGTTGCTTGTAATGGATAAAAATGCACTGTACATTTAAATAACGTGCTAGATATAAATGTAGATAATTGTGTTTTCTAGGAAGTTAACAGGAAGTTAATGCAACTTGAGTGTTAGCCAATGGGCGCTAGTAATCAGCGGTGCGCGTGTAGACGAAGTCCCTAACGAACCGGATGAGGCGACAATGGCTTCATATAACGCATGTGCATCTTACTAGACCCAAGACGAAGGTGCGGGTAAGCGCGGCGGGTAAGCGCGATAAATAAATACACGGTAAATTGACCAGCTGGTTCCGCACTCATGTTAATATCTTAAAATAAAAAGCCCGATCAACTTCTTAATTTATGTTTTAATTTAAATGGTCTTGGAGGCCATTTGAGTAGTTATACAAAAGTAAATTTAATAATACTTGATTCTCAATATTAGTACTGAGGTCTGTCGGAAGGGGACACGCTATATGCAAACAATTCATTAGGCAAAATCGTATTAAAATTGGAGGATTCAGGACTGTTAGGGTTAAGGCATATGGCGTGCAGCTCAAACGCACGCGTGACTTGGGTCCCTCCCTGGAAAATAATTAAGCCTATGAGGCTAATATTGTTTAGTATCATTAACTTTGTTGTCTGGGTAATTCCAATACACTTTGCTGAACATCTGTTCCCAAATTTAAAGCGGCAAGCTACCGGTACACTATGGCACAAATATCGCGTTAGGCGGTTTTCATCATGGAACGCATGTACTGTTTTTAGATCTCGGAAGACACTATAATCAACGTTTGCCCAATGCAACCTGTCTTTAGAGGCGTCATTTCAACAGATAAACATTACTCTACATACTCGAACAAAATAACGCTTACTTTTGTACAAAGTAGAGAAATCACAAATTGTGAAAAATCAGATTTCGAGCGGTATGACAGCTAGGCCCTATAGCAAAATTAAATTCAAAATGTCTTGTATGTACTTGATGGTTATTCAAATTAGAGATACCTAAAAGGTTATGGCACTAATTGAACGCTAAATAATCAATATATATATATATATATATATTAATCTTGTTATTGTAAGACGTTTCGAGGTTCAACCCTAAAAAAAGTTTCTTTTAAATTGCTGTTTTATTTCTAGCAATACTGACGTTATTCACTTTTGAATTATTCCTCGAAGGAACATCGGCCTACGTTAAGTTGCGGATTAACAAATTTCGAATCATTATTGGGCCCCCACAACAATTCGACTGGTTCCCGGCCCACTGTCGTGATCGATAATGTAGGACCGGGAACCAGTCTCCTCGCTGGACGGATCTTTTTTGTGCACAAAAGGAACCCGAAATAACAGCCTTTTCGGAGGGCTACACTTGCCCAGAAAAGAAGAAAGTACATTTTGCGTTACAATAAAACAAGTTGAAAACTCGTTAATAGACAAAAAAATATCAAATTTGTTGAAGATAATATGCCTTAAAAAATTCGGGCATATTAGCTCATCCAGGGAATAATTCAGGAGCGGATCTTGGGGGGGGGGGGGGCGAGTAAAAAAAACCCAGCTCTGTCAAAAATTATTTTTGTTTTCATAGAAATTCAATAAAAATAAAGCGACACCCCCCCCCCCCTGCTCTGACACCCCAAAACAAACTATACTGGTAATGATGTCCACCACCACCACCACCCCACCACTCCCCCTCAACCATAAACCACCAACACCACCACCAATTGATTTTCGGAGGCCAAGTATCCGAAAAAACAAACCCTGTTTTCATTTCAGATTTTTTGCTGATGAAACCCAACCCCCCCCCCTGAAAAAAATCCTGGATCCGCCCCTGAATTTCCAACTAAATACACGAGCGATACATGCATGTATGTCGGCTGCTGATTTGTTACAGTACGAATGCACGACTGCAATTTATCAAAAGTACTGTACATTTTGTATAATTTAGCAATCAGGAAATCTGTCATGTGTCATTAAATACCATCAAGACAAAAACAAGTGGACCCCATGCAAATCAAACTATTGAGTATTAAAGGGAATATACATCATTTGCTTTTGCTGTAATTTTCAGAAATGGATGGAATTGGGGGGTTGGAAATATAAAGCAAATATAGTTACACTGACTTTTTGGAGGTTTTGGGTTCGAAAATGCTATAAAAACCAAGAAAAACGATCATTTTCCTGTAGTCTGGTTCCCTGACTCCATATAAGAAGAAACAGAGCAGTTTACATACATTGGGGAATTGTAAGGTCAGGGAACCAGTCTAGCTGGCTCGTACCCGTTCATAGATTTGTAATCGATTGCAAACAAGTGCAATGGTCAATTGGGGCCAGTATTTGGAAAAAAGCCAGTTGTTTCCAACGCTGATCGGCCGATCAGCGTTGGAAATTGATACAAAAATACCACTTTTCTTGAAAATGACAGTATACCAGGTGCCATAATTTTACAGGATGCTTTAGACTGTCATTTACCAACATCCTATTAAGGTATTTCGTAAAAACTTGGTAATTTTATTTTTCGATGTTTGCAAATGTTGTATATTCCCTTTAAAGACCTCGCGGTTTTTAGCCTGCATCGTTACACAAACTGGCAAATCCGTAATCCCTGTATAAATCGCAAGAAAATACTGCTTGATAATATATTTTGTTGACAACATGCGACTGAGAAATCCTGTAATTACATTCCAGACCACACATCCCCGCTTATGCCAACAACTCGTCGCGGCCCACACTATGTCCACACTGATAAACACTCTACTGATGCCTTCGTAAAAAACAACAACAGATTTTCAAAATACCCTAGTCAAAGGTAAAGGTAAAAATAGCAGCCAGATTCTGCACGTAATATGTGATGCAGACTATTTATTTTTGCTTCAAGAGGTTTGAAATGGTTTCACCAGACGCGTTAAACACAATCATATAAAATATGCACTTCTGTTGTGCTCTTTATACACAACGAGAAATAGAAACCCCAATCAGTGAAAAATCTTTTTATGGAAAACGTCATTTTTCCAACTATCAACAAATTAAAATATGAAGCGATCCCGCGGATCAGACAATGTGGCTTGCCTTAAACTATAGTGGCAGCACTTTCCTAACTTGCTGCTGTACTGGTTTCAGAGGATTAAAATCGACCCTGCGGATCACCAGTACAAAATGCACTGTGAATACAAATATTTGCGTATATCATCAAGTCGGCCACAGCCGGGCTTTATAGGCTCAGATCAAATACTTCACCTTTACATTTTCAAAAGAATGTTAGAATTATTTACAAAATCCGAAATATTACGACGTATTCAACCTTGAAGACCTCCAGCCTCCATGAGACGTAAAAAGGTTTCCTTATTGCGGTTGCTCTATTAAAGGTTTTTCATTTTTGTTAATAGCCACATTGGCTAAAACCTTTTAATGATGATTACAGACACACTGTTGTTCAGAGAATGCCAGAATAGTGCTTAAGATTAATTACAAATCATATTTTAAAGGTATTAGTCGGAGAAGATCCATGTTTGTAAACACCAGGTCCTGCTGCGGCAGCCATTTTTCGACTTAAATGTATTTCCATCAGCAGCCAATAAAGCCACCAAATATGAGCCAAAGGTGTGACATTGGACTGGTGCCGCAAATCAAGCATACAAGTGGCAATTCTATGTTGGAAATCGTGTCCCAACAAAAAATAGAGCCCACGTGATGAAGGCAACGTTTCGTAAAGAAACCGTGTAACTCCAACGGCTGTATTTTTAGAACCAACATGTTCGGCGAAATTCTTTCGCGATAATTGCACGAAACCGCAACTTTTCAAAAAACATTGTATAGGCCTATAAGTTAAATGATCTTACAGGCTATTGTAATTTCGTTGGATACGCGTTCTGCAACCCCCAAACCGGCACATGATCCAAGACGAAATGGCTCCTTAAAAGACACATGTCAACGTCTTTCCAAGCATGACAGTCGTGTGTTTACCGTCGGCAATACAATCATTTATTGATATCATCTCTTCAGAAAACGTTTTTCCTCAAAACATGAATATATTCACGCTAATACTAGGTCGAGACCCTGTCAAAGAAGGTGCTCAAAAAGGTACAATCAATACCAAGTCGGCCTAACAAAATAGCGCATGCCGTTTATATTCTGGGCATTCAACCTATGATTTATGTCTCATAATAAACTTTCTATATATGAATTCTCACTATGAGGAGCGATACCGTTATCAACGTGGTAGTAATCTGTCAGTGCAGAGGGCTAGGGTTATATTTTATCGTATTTATTTCCAGGCTGCATTATATTGCATGGAGGCTGTGAAAAATCACTGATGCACTGTCTGCGATACCTAACAGAAACATGCAAAGGCACACAAAGCCTAGAGGAATGTTCATGTAGGTGTGCTGTATAGACAAAACCATTCAAAAACGTTTCATCCAAAATGAGAAACGTTCAATTAACTACGATTTTGTGTGTGTCGAATTACTCTAAAAAGGATACTACTGTGCATCCTGCCATTCCGACATTACATATCTGGTATCCCACAAACAATTAGTCTAGAAATAAACCAAGATGTCAATTTAAGTTCAACCTTCAAACCAAGAGTCCTCTTTATTCTTAATAGCATAAAGACCTACAACACATTCGACTTTTATGTATATTTCAACTTTGCGTAAGAGATCGGATCTTCTGGACACCCTTCAGTAGTTAATCAAACGACAAAACATTTCATTCATTAAGTCAAAAGCCAGATGCTGAAATATTTTTTTGGGAAGGCAGGACTGTGATGTTCATTATATTTGCCCTTTCTCCATTCCGTAATCGTCTAAGACGACGAAACCTTCAAATCTGCACAAATGTTTGCAAAAGTTATTTTTATCCCCAGACAATTAAGCATGCAGCACGTTCGCATACACTCACGAGTCCCTACCACATACACGATATATTTTGTGAGATGCAGTATATTAAGGGGATATACCTCCTCCCCTCTCGACTTGCAATCTTCTCCAATCTCTTCATTTTAATTTTTTCAGGACCATGGTTGGAAATATGCCTATCATGGGCGTCGCAAGGGGGGGGGGGGCAGGGGGGCACTTGCCCCCCTGGAAAAGCACCCAAAAAGGGGGGGGGGAAGAGAAAAAAGAAAAGAAAAAGAGGCGCGAAGTCATAGTGGTGTAAATTTAATGGTGGGGGAGGGGGGGGGGAAATGTCCCTGCCCCCCTCTAAAACTGATAAATCGAGAATGTGTTGAGAAATACAGGCATTTTTTGGCAAAAACATGTTTTGCCTCCCTCTAGAAAAAATCCTGGCGACGCCCATGATGCCTATGGTATGGCCACACGCTTGACATGAATGGTTTGAACCCGCATCGTTCTTTAGGGTACCGTTATACTTAATCTATATGTTATATATACGATTTGTCACAACTATCACCTCTCATGTATTGCTTATATTCCTAAGGCTGGTACATCCAAGTATTCCTCAAGTTTCTTTTCTCATACTGGCTTACCTTTGAACGCCGGCATGCCAGAATCTTGGCTCCATTGCAAACTACATGTTCTGCCAAACCTTTGAACCCTTAGCATTTCTATACAAGGACATGGGCAAGAGCTGTTTACAAGCACATTTGTTCACGTATAATTATTTTCCATTCTCTTTAATACCAGTTATTCATCGACATCTGGTCTTTACACAAAACTGTTGTCATGACCCAATGTTATGTTACTTGATTAAAAAATCACTTACCTATGATCATTTGCAATGGGCTACCAGCGTAGGCGGTGGTACAGATAAAAGTGCGAACTTCAGCATATTATCTTTATACATGTAACTAAATAAAAATGGCGGTAGGGTTCTGTTTTAGAATGCCATCATTAATTTTGCTGGAATGACGTGGGGAACACATTCTTGGTCCTGCTGCACTGCCGCAATAGCTCACTGTCGACCTCTGATCAGTCACACGCTGCACACACAGAAGTGGTATGTATCAGTAGGCCTATATACATATTTATAAGCAGCATGTATTATTCAATATACAATGGAGTGGCTCAGTCGTAAGACTTACAACGTATATGGATCTTTCAGCAAAGTCATTTAAGTATTTTACAGTCTCGAGCATTTGAATGTCTGGTATATAGTTTTCCCAACGATGTACTCACTGAAGACACGCGAACTGTTTTCAAAGAGACTCTGTTGACAAAACCTGCAAAGGTTGGGTCACCTGTAGAACGTTGTTCTTTATAATGTTGTACTGTATAATAATGCACCCCATGCAAAGCTGGCTTATTTGGATGAATGAGACTTTAAGGGGATTGAAACAATTCAACTGCAACACACGATTTCAATATACACATTATAGAATGCGTCAACCTTCTGTATGCCTTGGCATGCAGCCTATAGATACTTTCAATTTCCAGTTGTATAATAAACAACAACAAAAAAGATACAGAGAGCTTTGAAATTGAGACTCATTAATCAATATCAAGTTTACTGTATAGGTGGTGGGCGGTGGGTGGGGGTGGGGGCATACTATGTAACTAATATCGGTACCAATAGGTTAAATGGATGTTGTTAGGCAGGCAATCTCAGGCTTTCTGCAATGCTGACATGGTAAATACTTGTGTCTCGTGTTCAGTCTGGAAGTACTAGTAGGCCAACTACAATGATCAGCCTTTCTTCAGATTACTGCAGCCAATCCGTTGTATCGTCTTTCCTTGATGTAATTGGCTAGTGTTAACAAGGTGTCTTCGCCTCTTATCTTACTCTCATCCAGTAAATACAGAGACCGATTTACTGTTTGTAACGGCGAGCCCTAAAAAGCTGGTGACTGCTAAGAAACATCTGCTGAAGTTAAAGATGCACTCCACGTGCTATTTTCGAGTTTAGCCGTGAAAAAAAATGCCTTTTCTAAATTGCTATTTTTCTAGCAATACTAAAGTTACTCACTTATAAATGACATACTGACCCCGGCTCATTTTTAGTTATTGAATTATAACTTTACAATTTCGAATTACTGGCTGCCAGACAATAATTCCCGTTCTCGAGGGGTAGGTTGGTTCCCGCCCAACAATCAGTATCGATAATGTACGGACCGGAAGCCAGTCTGTTCGCAAAAGGGGATTTGTCTGTGCCCAAACAAAAGTTTTTTTCAGAGGTTTGCAGACGTCCAAAAATAAAGAAAATAGGGAAGGTTTCGGTTGAAATAATATATAAGTTAAAAATCAAATTTGTTGAACAACACAGGGAACGCAACTATTATAAATGGTGGATTCGCTTTCTTCTTGCTCCTACACACTTATATAAGGAGACTTGGGTGAGCTATACGTCCACATTGGTCCGATCAGAGCAACCCACAATCACCTCAAGCAATACAGGATGGGAAGTCCCCGGCCCTCAAAACCAGGACAACGAATAGGAACTCAAGCGGATTAGCATGTATTTTTTGGCATGTCTCTTGAGATATTGTCACTGCGGACACTATACGTTTCCCAGGGAGTTTTGGTAAATTTAATTATTGGGTTTTACCCTGAGTCTTCCCCAGTATTTTCCAGTTGGATTCCGGGGCTTAAAAATTAACTCATAAACCTATAATACATTGAGCAGCGGTCGTTACAGACCGATATTTGAATTGAGAGGATGAAGCGTGGCAGTGGAATTCGCTTCTTCGTGGTATTAACATACGAATTCATGCACAGTTTATAGAGTCATAGCAGATGACAAATATGAATGTTAGAATTGGTGAATTTCAATGAAAAACGTTTTAAAATAGCCAGGAAAACTAAGTTATTTTTCTTGACAAATTATTATCATTGGGTCATTATTTAAAAAGACAAACTCCAACAGCAACCAACGCAAATAAGTAGAACAATGCATTTACGTGATGGTTTAAAACACACTTAAATTAAATATACATTGCATTTTCCTAAAACGTTTATTAAAACATGGCTGGAGATCCCGGGGAGGGGTGGACATATATCCTCCAATATTTTTCTTGGGCGAAGACTCCAATGAATCTAAATTTGTACTGCATTTTCCCATAATGTAGATGTATACATATATCTTTGAACAGCGCCCTCTTTGGTCAGATGGTTCTGTAGTAAAACAATGTCCCAAATCGTTGGTTATATTTGCTGCCGCATTATCATGGCGCCCTGTGACCGACAGTGACATTTTGCATTAATTCACTAATTTAGCCAAGTGTTGATACTGAAAGGCAGTTGAAGATATCTTATTAACTGCCGTACTAAATAGCACGTGGTATGCGAGCTAAATGTCATTATAAGCCTGCTGTTGGAATGACCACTGCGTTTATCCATTAGTCATATGAAGGACTAATTATACTCTGCTATGCGCTGAGCCATTAAGACCAAAATACCTTCGCTCTCTTTTTGTTCAGTTGGCTGTACTGAATAATTGCTTTGCATCGCTACTAATGTGATCAGATTATAATGGCTTATGCGCTTTGAGGATTCTGGCTACATAACATAATTATGTGCAATTGTTTTTTGCATCTTTCATTCGCTGATTCTTTATAATGTGGAACACAAACTACCAACTAACAGACAGACCTACTCTGATTCTTGCCCAAAATGTCTCGATTCAGGCTGACCATCTGTCGCAAACCTTTGTGTTGAGTTCCATGCTCAATGGATTCATGAAATGAGGTTGATTAACAATCAAAAAGGTGTATACTGTGTTTATACTCGATAATTCAGTTGATGCGCTATGCGCGTTAGTGACACGTGGATTGTTGGACCATAGACTCGAGTCAAGCACACTCACTTCCTATTAGACTTGCTCTACTTTTTGCACTTTCATCACACAAAAATAACCCCCGCGATTGGCCTTGATTATCTTATGCATTTTATACACTGACGTCAACACTGGCTTGACATCCAATTAGGGCCAAGGCATGCTTTACAGAACCTTACCCATAAGAATGCCTACAGACGTCACATTACTACCAAGGATGCCTTAGGGCCAAGTCACACGACGCAATATATACAGGCAATTGGAGGCAACCAAATAAACCACAAGCCAAAGGAACTCTCACTATGAACACATTTATTTTTCCAACAGTTGATGGAAATTGCTTAAAACATTAATAGAATTAATATTTGCCAATCGTTGTCTTAATGGAGATTGTTACCTGCACAAGTTACCTGTATAAAATTGCCTCGTGTGTAATCACCCGTACCAGACCCGTGCCGTGTCTGAGATCGATGCTATGGACTATCAAACGGAAACACTGTCGTGGACATCTTTTAAGCATTCAAACCGTCCTTTTAACCGTTTAAACATTGATGAAATTGACATATTTTTTCAATTTATTTACACAAACATGTTTTAGCGTACATTTTATAATACATTAGAGAGAAATTCTGTTGGATTATTTCATACAAGTCAAGCATTGAAAAACACCTACACCCAACTGTTCGCGAAACGTCACTTTTATGACCGTAGGATCAAATTCTCCAAGTGCTGTCAGATTATAAAATTCAAGGTGACAAGATCAGTGTGTTGTGTGTATTGTGTGCATCTTGCGCCTCTGAGTGAGCTCACGTTGGAAATGAAATATCTTGCGGTGAGGTCTCATTGATATGACTCAGAGTCAGAACTCATTGCCGATGTATTGCCATAAACTGTACAAACAGCAAGCTAAATTACTTGCGCTCTTTATTTGTCCAGATGACACAGTGTCATGCACCTGAATACGTGTGCCTCACTTAGAAACCCTTTTCCTTTTCTTTTTCTGTCTTGTAATGGGATACAAAGTCAATCACATCGTAGGAAGACCTGTAAAGAAACGACACAATTGCACCACCCGCCAACAGACCGCGTCAGTAATGACGATAATAAACAGCTTCGCGATATTTCGTTCCTGCGGGCGAGCCAAAAGTGTATTTACTTCATGTTGCCATGACATTAGATGTTGTTTGCACCGGTCTAGAAGTGCCGTGGGCACAATTCGGGTAGTGGAGAGACAAATCGGAGCGGGACAGCAGTGCAGAGTGTGCTGGGCGTTTCTGTTAATACACAGCGGACAATTCAATTTAGTATAAGTGTGCACAGTTTGGGGGAAAATCCGGCCCAGCAAACACAGGAAGTGCGAATCGTTGTAAACAAAAATAATATCCAGATATCTTGATTTAGATCACTTTATGACGCAACTGTTGTTGATATTAAGGAGATTTTATCATTGTCACTGATATGTTTTTTTTCCCACGAACTTAACACCAAGCATTAATAAACCCAGCACCCGATTTCACAAAGCGCTGTGACGCGTCGCAACTCGCGACGCGTCGTATCTTCAATTTCACGAAAGTTGCGATGTGTTGAACGCGTCGTAAGTTCCTTGACAACGGCTTAAAACACGTCGCAAGTTAAGACGTGTCTAGTTGTCGTCGCAAAATAAGAAGAGTCATTTCTAAGCCAGTTTTATGTCATAAAAATTACATTAACGAGATTATAATACCGAAGCAATGTGTGTTAAGTTGTAAATGGAAAATTCATTGAATAATTATGAATTAGACCGGAACATTAAAGTTGAAATTTCAAAGTAGCTACACAGTCCACTGAGAGCTTGTTTTCCTTCAGAATTGCATCGCACGACCGCCATTTTGTTTTACGTTTTAACAAATTTCGAGCTGAGATCCGACGACTCTTTGTTGAATATCAGACGACTATTTACTGTACGCTGACTAAATACATAAAACAGTCACCGAGTTGTGCTATAAATACACATACGACGCGTCGCACTTACGACGTGTTTCGTGAAATGGATCGCAGGACGCGTCGCAGCTGCGACGCATCGTAGGGATACGACGCGTCGCAGCGCTGCGATGCATCGTAAGTTACGAAGAGTTTGATGAAATCGGGTGCAGGGATGACTATGGAATGTTATACTGGATGACTCTATGTAAAACGAGATATTTCATTTGACCCGCATCTCCACTACTTCGATTCCGAAATTCTCAAAACTATATGGATAGTGGAGTAATTAGTAGGATGGTTCAGTGCCATGATTTACCGTTTTCAACATGCAACAAGCAGGATAATACACAGGCATAGAATGTCTATAGACAGCTGCTGCTTATTCGTCCCAGGCCAGATTTTTTTGTAATTTGTGCATTTTGTTTGTTTGAAGCAACAAACACGCTCAAAATCTAAAGAAGGGTGCTGAACAACTTACCTGATGAAGGTTTACCTCAGCTTCAGCTGTATATTCCGAGAAAAACAACATTCTAGGATCTCGATTTCAGTCAAAAGTTGCTGAATTCAGCGTCAGAGACACGTTCTCACTCTCTATGCACTGAGCCGATTGCAGCTTCGCTATGTCGCGCACTATGACGAATTATAGCAACCGCGCGCGCGTGTTTGTTGTGTCAACGCTTGCGCGCACTTCGCCGAAAAACAAAACAAACTACTAACGGAAATGTCCAACGGTGCGTCTTTAGACGCACCGTTGGAAAGGCCTTATTTGGTTGATTTCTTCAAAATGACAGCATGCAAGAAAGAATAATTTCACAGGGAGTTTAGTTTCCCTACTTTCTTTTAACCAAGTATTTTTCCACAATAATTACGTCACTTACTTTTTGGATAGCTGCAAATGATGGACTGTAGTTTTAAAAAGAGTTTTTATTGGTTGTACACATTAGCGGTTCAGGCGATTAGCGTGCTAACATACACAGAAACGAGTAAGCCATCAGATTGCATCTTAACCTGTGCATCTGTTCGTAGGGGAGCGTATAGGAACAGTCTCTTCCTACAAAACTTGAAGTGAAACTCATCGCCCTCCAGACTAAACCACATAATTATGCCTATTTTTAGTTTGGTTGAGACATACTACCAAACTCTACATACCAGGCTACAAGATGTACAGAAAGGATCAGAAATCGGAGTGGAGAAGGTGTTGCTTTCTGTTCATGACACCCTTGATCATCACCTTAGCAACTGATCAAAATGGAACAGGTCGATACCATTTGTTTGCAGATAAACCTCAGTCCATTGACTACCAGCATCTCATAACAACCACCCGATTATTCAGTTTTACAACATTTTGAACTGATTTTAGAAGAAATCATTAACTTATACAATATTTCCCAACAACAGCTTAAGTAACATGCTTTGGAGATTTCAACGTCCATTCCCCTTCTCCTCGATGTACAAAGTGGAACACGCTGCATCGGACTTTCTCCACCCTTCAGTAACATACAACGAATCATGACTTCTCCGACTCGTATTACAGATCATTGTTCAACATGTAACCATAGACTTATCGACCTGAACATAACAAGTGTCGTGCCATCACCTGCAATATCAATCACCACACGCAAAAAATCCAACACACTCGCAAATCATCATAGATACATCAGAGCTTCATACATCTTTTCGAAATATACATCTTTTGATGAGGAAGCATTCATCAAAGACCTTAAGCCCGGCTTACCGGTTCACCGGATCGCCCCATCACCACATATTTTTCTCACCATTGCGGTTAGCCCGCCCGCACACAAACCCGATTCCGCTCTAGTCAGGCACATGTAAGTCCCTTACTTTATTTTTCAATCTCGTTTCCAATAGTAAGCACTTGACAGGAAACTCTCTTCCTTGATTTAAAATTGATTTACATGCAAATGACCCAATATCAGGGTGAGAGAGCAGGTAGGGTGGGCGGGTACTGCTCGACACCCTGGGGACGAGGTTGAGTCACATGATGAACAGCTACATGAAGACAACATGGCAGCCATAAATTTGGAATCATGTGACTTCCTTCGTGAATCTGATTGGCTAACATACATGTCGCATCCGGTGAAATCGGAGCGCTGCCCGAACACCTTTCCGGTAACATTGGATTTGGTGAAATTGGATGCGAACAAAGTAAATCATGTTTGATTTCATCCGGTCACCTGGTGTATGGTCATATCGGTCCAAATAGTATTAAAAGCTTTTAAAACACTTTTTTTTATGTATGGTTAAATACCCGATGTGATCCACAATACCCGATATGATCCAGGTATCTTCTGAGAGGCTATGCGTTACAACGCCTCAACGAAGCGGGTTCTTTGATAAGGCCGTTTTTCAATAACTGCCATCGCTATTAATTGAGGTTGCTGCGTGATATTAGACTTTTGTTTATTGATGCAGTAAACTGTTTACTGATGCTGTTCGAATGTTAAAAATACTATTATTCTGCAAATTGAAATTAATCATTAAAATTCGACCGAGAGAACAGGTGTGTGTGTGTGGGGGGGGGGGGGGGGGGAGGTTGCATTGTAACTGATATTGCAAGTGCCTAAAAGTGGGTAAGACTAGTACGTGTGAGACTATAGTACGTGGGTGGTAATAATGATAAGCGTGGATGAGACTCATGACATGGATGAGGAGTATAGACAAAACAACCGTGACGCTGTCATATCGATCGTCTGCTCCTTGCAAGAGAGCACACTTGCGAGGAGCTGAGGTACTTGTTACCTAGGCTACTAGAAATCGAAGCACAGGTGTCGTTTCATTCTTTAGCAGATCGATTGATCTAATTTGAAGTTTTGTCGAGGTTAATATCCACGGCGTAGGTTTGGAATTCATCTTATTGGCTATTGTCGTGTCCACACGTGCCATAATTAAATCGCATGAAAGTGCAAACACAGGTTGAAGCATCTGTTAAAATTGTTCATTCTCAAAATGTTCTCCATATCCGATATGTTGAGCGTATATGGGTTAAATCGGTTTCTTTAAGAGGTTTTGACGAAATGAAACACTACATCAGGCCCGTATATTAATAAGTTTAACAACGGGTTATTTCAAACGGGATGATCCGTTTGTTACAAAAGTGGAACTCGTAATTAATAAAAAGCGCCATAAATTGATCGCGGACAAGGCCACCTGAAAAAAAAGAAGGTTTGAAAAATCGGGAGCTGGGGGTTGACAATAATTTATCCTCTACAGGCACTTGAATTCCAATTTGTAATGCAAATATAAACGAGATAAGTTTAAATTTTGAGGAAAACAATATTATAGATTTGCCTCCAGCTGGGACCGACAGTTTGACAGCTGGAAACTTCTAGATATAGTTTAGAGCATTATGTAGACCCAGTAACTCAGTCAGTCAGTGACTTCGTTTGTCACATGGCAGTAGACTGGGCTTACAGGTCCAGCTAAATCAAATGCTTAGTCTGACTCTGAAACCCAAACTATAATTCGAATTAATATTACACGCGCCGATAGAGTTTCCGTTCTTAATTTAGTATCAGCAAAGAACCTTTAGTTTCTATCAGTTCTTTCTTCAGTTCAAGCTGCTTGATAAACGTAACATTTCCATTTACCAAATTCATATTTAAAACAAAAGAAAACAAACACTCCAAGCCACACGCCTGTCATTTCCATGGTACCACACTATGACCATGCAGTGCCAGCGGCGGCGGAACGGTTTTCAAACTGGGGGGCATCACCAAAAAGGGGTACTTGCCCAGTAAAAGGCATCTTCCGTCAGTACAGCAGCGTATCCAGCATTTTTTTTTGGGGGGGGGGGGGAGGGGGTACATCCATGCTGAAATATCGACAACTTTTTTTCCACCGGACCATCGGGGGACCGGTACCATGCATCTTCCACAATAGGGGGCGCTTTCAAAACTGGCCATTAGGCAAACTACGCATTATGTGTCCATTTTCAGGGCGCATTGTAAGGTTTTTTTCCTCGTTCATATCAGAACTCTCTATACCATTTTGGGGAATAGTTAGGCCTACTGAAAAAAAAAACATCAGAAATTTTAGGGCCAGCTTTGTTTTCATCTCGAGGGGGCACATTTATGCTCGAGGGGGCACATATATTTCCGCAAATTGGGGTAAATATGGGCCCCCCGATTCCGCCGCCCCTGTGCAATGTAATATAGCCTGATACATTTTGGACCCTGATTGATCATTGAATATCAACGGTGCAATATACGAATTTGAAATTGCCATGAAACCTTAGGCCCTCAGCGAAAAGAAATTGGAGAACACTAAGAGTTTTTCTCTTTCAATCCTCGTTACAAAAGGAGCACTAAGACACTGGGGTTCTATGATATTAACATTGGAACTCGTCCATGGGAATGCAGGTGTACAGTTCAAGGATTCCTCATTTATCAAATACAATAATCCATGTCACATAACTGAATGCCGCGTGATTTCCAAGATCATAACGTTTATATAAGGCAGGATACTTGATGAACTACGAAGGTTATAATCATAAAGTAACACGACGCTAGTACATTGACTAAACTTGATTTCAGTCTCCCGACTCAATGATATCAATACTCATTGTCAATGTTATAGATCATTTATGGGTACACACTGCAATGCACATCACTGTGTATATATGAAAACATAAACACGATTAATAAACCATGATTAATTAATACATGAATAGTAGATGTTACCTTTATAAGTATGGCTCTTGCTCTTGGCTGAAAAAGTGAAATGGCAAGGTTCATGTGGGTAAACCTTATATAACGACCAGTGGTTAACATTGGTGTGGCATTTATTTTCAAACTGATTTTACTGAGTGGTGTAATATAAGTTCAAATAGCCTCGTAAACTATATAGGCCTAGCGTGAACTATATACGAAGTTCACGCTATAAACAACACAAAAGGTAACTAGGACGACTTCAAAGATTTCCTTTGAATTACCCACATAAAGCGAAGGCAGTTGTGTGTTGTGTGCACTCTCTCCCTATGGAAGTACATACATAGGGGACAACTCCAACTTAACAGCTGGCGTCACCATGCACTTAAGGTGACGCTTTTATCGCTACCTTCGCCTTAATAACAGTCGGTTATATACCCCAGACATCAAGGCAGTGATGCTAGCAGATACATCATTACGAGGAACGCACGAAAAGAACATCGTAAGGAGCAACGCGACATTAAACTGATCTCTCTTGATTATAATCCTGTGTTATTACTTAAGGAAGAGATATGCGGCTGTTTATGACACTCGGTTCTAAATCAAGACCCATCTTCTGACATTTACACGTGTCCTGCGTCTATTCAGTCGGAGCGGGGGAATGCCTTTATTGGATATGTTCGTACACCCAGATTCTCTGGCTTCCTCTTGTTTTGTTCAAATTTAAAAATGTAGTTAAATCGTCCATTAATCCAATTTGAATATCTTTCCTGATTCTGACAACATTTTTGCGTTTTTTACTTATAGGTTTTCTTGTCTAATTTTACAGCTTACTTACAGTTTCCATTTTGCAGGTTACTTTTCACCTCAGTTACAAATTACAACTTTGTATACCCTGGTTTGTAAAACTTACGCAGTTAAAACTAAAATTTTAAAATACCGGAAAATGTACATTATTTTACTCGCTATAGGTTTTCCCGTCCAATTTCGCAACTTGTTTATTCAATCAGACAGAATATTCATTCGAATTGGCTTTACAATGGGCAAGCGTTTTCACACCCGTTTCAATATTCAGACTACTCGGGGATATATTCGTTCATGAGTAAAGTGGGTAGCAATTTACGAATTATGCGCACTTAATTTCGTGAGCTTTTGATTCAGTTCCGACAGGAAATTCGATGTTGGTGCATAGGCTACGTTTTCAAAAATAGCATCATGTTCAGTGAAATTGGGAAGTTGCATAATAGCAATACATCGCGTTATAGTGAACAAAGTGTAAAAATCACATGGATCTGAGAAAGTTTTAAGAAAAGAATGTACAGCTATTTAAAAAAGAAAAAGGAATGACTGCAAAGAATGAAATATGAAAAATGCATTACATGTTGAACACTTGCCGAAAAATAATGCGAATGTTTTTTTTGTGTAGACCAAAGTAATCGATTTGTTACTTGTGATCACTTTGTGAAAATGTCACATGAATAAAAAGGTGAATACGTGTTTCTTCTTTGTCCTTACAGAAAGTACACACATTGGAACCCTCCAAATCGACTTGAAGTAAAAACGAATTGGTGCACACATTTTGTGAATTGAATGGAACTGAAATCATTTAAGCTCGGAATCAACCGTAATGCACTAAAGACCCCAGACCATTCGCCAAAGTTATAATTGATTTGCACTGTTCTTTCCTAGCCTGGCAACCGTTTAGGCCAGATTTAAATGTCGTAAAAATAAACACAGAACTGGTGCAGTGGTAGTATGAAACGGAATATTACGTGCAAAAAGCAAATCAAATGAACGAACTTCTGCATGCATGCAGTACGATCAAGACCAAGTATTCTTCAACACGGGTATGCCCATACTTTCCCCCCAAAAGTCGACGCAGCCATGCAAGTATAAGAGCGTCCATTCGTAATTGCTTAAACACGAAAATACCGCTCGCTTATTTGATAAACTTTTAAACGAAATCAAATTCTCTTTCCGAGAATAAGAAACCATATATTCCTAGCCAACTCCTGAAACTTCTAGAAATGGATTAAACATTCTGTTTCATAAATTATCATAGAATGCCTCAAGTGGAGAAATTGAGCGGAAAAACATATAGGCGTGGGCGGCATTACGTCATGGTCAGCCGAGCCGAGGAAAACATTTTTTCGTTAGCACGTCCGCTTTCATCGGTTGCTATGTGTTACCATTCAGCACTCCAGACTCATTGAGTTTAAAGATACAATCCATCATTTGTAATTTGTGCATTTTGTTCGTTTGAAGCAACAAAGGTGTTCAAAATCTAATGAAGGATACTGAACAACTAACCTGATGAAGTTTTAGCTAAGCTTCAGCTGTATATTCCGAGAAAATCAGCATTCTAGGATCTCAATTTCAAATCAAAAGTTACTGAATCATGTTTTGAATTGCAGCTATACGCGACGTCGCGCACTGATCCGTCTTAAGACGCACCGTTGGAAAGGCCTTCTTTCGTTGATTACTTCAAAATGACAGCTTCCCAGAAAGAATAATTTCACAGGGAGTTTAGTTCCCTTACTATCTTTCAACCAAGTTTGTTTTTCAACAATAATTTCGCCAGTTACTTTTCGGATGGCTGCAAATGATGGACTATAGCTTTAAAGTAAATACATCTAGAATTCCAGCTATATGCGCTTGCACGAAGCACACATATTGCATGAACGTTATGGTGGTATATTTAAAATTCTGTTGTGTTTTCGTTGGATGAAGGGTGGAAAAGCTCCAGCATTTTCAGTACACTCACGGCAAAATTAGGCGAAGACAGAGACGAAAAAATAAGAAGTAAATGATGGAAAATGTCGTCGGGAAGTAATCTGGCCGCGGTGCGGCTCCCATACACCCGCCCGCCGTATAGGCCTAAGATGAGTAACTCGCGACGATAGTGTTTTTGAAATTCTTTTGGCCCGTTACACTTCCAAATGACACAGACGGTTAAAGAAACGAAACATGTCTATCTTAACCCTCTCTTCACCCTTTTGGGTTGTACGTGGATACAACGATCGAGTATGATGTTTCTCATACTACAAACAGCGAAAACGCCAGCATAGTTGGAGAAATATGACCAACAAATTAATGTTCGTACTCCAATGACGTGTGTTTCTTTCCTTCTGGAATCGCTTAAATGCACTTGTGCAAGCGCGCAATATATATTGAATTAGCGAACTAACATAGAACTTTGGAACTTTGTAACTTCATACATACATGGTAAACATGTTCCCAAAGGTCAAGAATTAAAACAAAATCGAAAGTTTCGAAGTGTATGTTTCAGTCACGCATCAAATTTTCATTTTAATCCTGTACTTGAAAACTAAAATATTACCCATTGAATATTCAATATAGCATGGACACAATTACTTAAGCGCTTTATGAGGAGTTGTTTTACATATCTTTATAGCTTCGCGATGTGTGTGTGAAACCGTGACACAAATCATTGAGCTAAAGAGGCCGATCCAGGCTCTCAGTCTTTTTTTTGGCTGCACAATTTTTGATTGTAGAATAACTTGGCTTTTGTGGCTTTGTTGAGTGTTTTTATCATTATTGTTTCGGGTAACAAGACATGCGAAAAGAAAGTGTTAGCAAGAGCGACAAGAATCCAATGATGATAATTAGCCTACTTTGTGCATATTCTCTCCCTATACATTACACCGGATATTTTCTATGATGACGAATTGTACCTGTCCTGCAACAGTTTAATGACAGGATACGTCCATTACAAATACAAAAACGGTATCATTTTCATCTCGTGTCGGTTTCAGGTTTCGGGCAATAACTTTCGATGTGTAACCTGAATCCCAAATCATAATCCGTTTGTTAACATGACACTGAATTATGTTTATAGCCTATGATAAAGGGTCCCATCAACCTTGATCCCAATGCCTGTGTCACCGATCACAAGCTCCAAACATCCAGTCACGAATCGTCGTAATATGATTCAAAGATATTCTAGCATAGGGCGTCTTATTCTTGGCAGTTAAAAGTACAGAAAAAGATCTCTTTGCACAAATACAACATGACATTGGAATTGAACAACAATTTAGTTCCGGTCAAGCACATGACAAGTGATATGTTTGTCGAGATGCAAACGAATTCAGTTAAAGTAACTTGCACTTTTTTATTTTGATCTTGATTTTAAAAAAATATATTGTTATGCCCTATTTATCGGTTCATTTCATGCAGTGAGATGTTAGTCCTGAAATTAAGGAAACAATTTCACGAGAAATTTCAATGCATTCTAAAAATTCAACAAAATGTTCCCCTTTGAGAAGTTGTATGTTTATCGAATTGAAGGTTTATAGAATTTTAGGTTTATCATACAATATATTTTATAATCAATATGAGTATTGGTGTGTCATTTACGCCTTTCCTGTGAAAAATGTCGCCTTCTTTTTTTTTTCTTTTTTTTTAATATTCTCGAACCTAGATGATAAATTCTATAAATGAAAACTTCATAGTTTCGCAATTTTTAAAATGAACATCTTTTGCGAATTGCTGTCTATAGCCCTTACGTACACTCAAGATCAACTGCAACAAAACTCCCTCAGGATATAATAGGAAAACAGTCCAGCGAAGGGCGATTTCTAAAGGTTACGTAAGACTTCATTTTGAATGAAACTACATGTACACACACATGTTCACGTTGGCGGGCGAAATCTTTGAAAATTAATTTCTCCCGTTTGGAATACCGTATCTTCATGCAACTGCCAGGGTTTACTTCCCTCATAATGATCCAAGTGTGTGCTAAAAATCGTTGTGATGTGTTCATTACTTTTCGTTGGAATTTGAAAAAGTAGGCCTGGCTACGTGCACTTTTGAAAGTTGGAATATAGCGTTTGCAATATCTGTCAATCTTTTCAAGCCTGACGAATATTAATAAGGTTCCTATCCATAATGGTGTGCAGTAAAAATTTGGAGAAAAGCCTCCTTCACGAGTAATTATTTGATAAATATCACCCTTTTTGCCGGCTTCCATTGGTCGATACCGAGACCCACGCCAAAACACGCCGAGTGACGCTAATGAAAATGCTAATCTACCATACCTTATTGTGTCGCTTGGCCGGAATCGGTCAACCGTAGCGCCTACTACGCTTTGCTAACAATGCACGTCGGTAGTTGTGTCGGCGGAAAATCCTCGTCGAAATTTTCCATGGAGATAGTTCCAGTTGGAACACTAGCGTTTGCAACAACAGATAGAGCTGAAATTCGGATTATTCTTAGATGATATAAGTGTTGAACTAGTTGTGGAATAACAATTAGGAGTGATTCCTAGAAAATGAGGTTAATACATGCATTTGGGGAAGTTTTCGAACGATATCTTCCCGACTTGAAGGTCAGCTTTACCAGTAACCAGTACTGACGTTTCGGCATCGATGACCGAGATTTTTTCACTGAAATGAAGTTTAGAATGTCGTCTTTCGTTATAATTTAACATTTCAATCATACAGAGCGTATTTTTTGAGAAACACATCGTTCAAAAGGCCATGTTTTTTGGTGCATGGATATCACTGCTCTATTATAGCGTCTAAGTACGTAATCGGATTAGGTTTGCCTAACAACATCAGACGCTTTGCCCAGCAACCACATAACTGCTCAGTCTAGTCAGTATACTCAACGTGTCGAACATCAGCCACGAATCTGCACAGCCTTAAAGTGATCCACAGGTGCAACGAATGTATGGCTTACTGATATCTCAGGGCTCGTTTACTCCAACATTTACGTCCAATTCTGTATCAGCTATTAGTATGGTTGCCACAAGGATGTGTCAGATGGTCAGTTTGCGCGTGCAATGTAAGTCAGTCTGTACCATTGATCTCCATATACACATACTGGTCTGTACGTTGTGTACCAGATCATTTTGCACTTTCCTAAGCTGATTACAATACCATGCAAAGACAACAAAATGACAGCCATGACAATGATGAAAAACATCCGAACACTATCGAAGTTGAGTTAGGGAAAATAGAGTTTGCAAAGTAAAAGCTATCATACGTTTCGTGCACTTGTCGACGTTCACTTTATTTTCTAATTTCTCAATGTCTAGCACCAGCACCGCATTTTAAGTGGATTAAATGTGCAAACGAAATGGAACCAGGATTAGTAGGCCTAACTGCTTAACAAATACTGAATTTGGAGCGGGACGTATTATTTACCCTGTTCAAAAAGCGACCACGACAAGCATGTGCCAGGTGCTAACGAATGTTCTTTTCGTCCGAAGATTTAAGATTGAAATTAAACACCAAAAAGGAAGACCAAATAAAAGCAATGTTTGAAAAAAATACATGGACTTGCTCATTAATCCATATTGTTTTTGCTAAATTTTCTCTTGCATATTGTATAAACGCCATATTTACAACAATTCCTGCTCTATTATATAGTAAAACTTCATCCGAAACCCATTAAGAAATGATTTACGTAATGCCGTATTTAATCTAAATAAAATGTGTCATGGCATGAATGACGTCTGGGTTGGATGGAATCCATTCTGCTCATCGTGATTCTATAGCATATACCGGTATCACACAATCTGGAGGATGTTGGTAGTACTTAAATGTCTGCACCATTCGGAATAGGACTTTTTTGCAAGCACCCGTTCCAATTGCCACTATACTTCTCATCCAAAACTGGTCAGTAAGCAATGGCAATATGATTCTAATTTCCCAAATCCTGCTTTACTCATACCTCAGTTTCAATCTTAAAAATACAACACTGCATTGCTGCGACAAATTACTGCCCAAATCCCTTGAAATATCCTAGCAGAATATCAGCATAGTTCGGTAGAGCCATGTCCATCGATCTGTTAATATTTGGCGCAGGCAAATTGACACACTCCTCCCAAAAGACCGCGAATGTCTCGCGTGATTTAACATGACATTTCTTGGCATAATCAGTGTATATGTCACGAGCAGCTAGTGCGATAATCTGGGATGGAAAATTGAAAATTGCGCGCGCAATGGAAGCTTTAAAGCATTTCTTTTGGATAAACCACATGCATGCAGTACATGTATAACAACCTCGGGATATATCCCGAAGGCTACGGTTTCGTTACATGACTCGACTTCATATTGAAAAAAAAAATCGGGGAATGTAGTTAATTATTCAACTCCCTTTTCTCAGAACAGTGAAATTTAAAAATACATCCTCTCACATACCTATCTTTTCATAGCCTTTTGAGTGTCCAGTGTAAGGGATACACATCGGAACTCATGGTCTAATATGTGCTTTACAACATGTTACTGGTTCGGGGAGACCATTACCACATAATATGTTATGAAACATTAAACATACTCTCCTATGATGTCTGTCTAGACAAGTTGCTTTGTATCAGAAATATTTCAATATATATATGCAATGTTCATGCTAGCCTGGAGATGGGGTGGGAATAAGCTGCAATCATTTTTAAAACACAAATTAAATAATACAAGACGGCTCAGTGTTTCAAGATTCAAATCCGATTTTTCGTTCGACTTATAAAAGGAACTGTTCGAGCTCTTCATTAAACTCGATTTGTTTTTCTTTCTTGGCTTACGGTCAATAAAACCGATGGCTCTTGAATAATTATGTTGGTACAATAAACATGTTATAAATGAACCCATTCTTATCTTATAAAGGTGAAATGGCCCGTCGTGTTAGATTGATCACATGATATGTAAAAAAAAATCGGTCAATATGTACACGTGGTTTAAATTCGTTGTCATTGTGAGCCGATAAAATTACGCTTAAGTAAATTCATAACAGACAATACAATCCGGACGGGCTCAAAATCAAGACAACACTATACCTTGAATGGAACATTGTTCGATTTATTATCAAACATTTAATAATTTTAACTGTTCTGTTCTTAATTACTTTCGATTACATTACTTTTGGTCGTTATTTTGCTCCATGACTTACCTCACTTAGATCACTTTCAGTTCACTGACATTGATAAAAGTTGCTTATATACCAGTTGGCCGCAATCATGCATTTAGAAGTATAGGCTTGGCAATTACGATGTCAGGCCGTGTGATTAGGCCTATACTGAGCCTCAGTTTGCGTTCATCCATATGGCCCATGCAAATGGACTTGGCACATACAACAAGAACTGACAGCTCACCTTTATACGCAGGATGGCCATTTCGCCAACAGATGCGGCTCTGAAATGATGCTGTATTATCCATAGTGTATAAATTTACATCCAAACAGATTAAGGACACAGATATATCCTTGAGTGAGGCTATAGGATACACAAACTGAGAATTTCAACAACATTGCTACTCAGTCCAGGCTTTGAAATGTCAAACAGACAGCAAGTTGCACCGCAGCCAATTGCATTTCCCGGTTGGCGTACACTGTACGAGGTTACGGGTCTCCTGTGATCCAGGCGAGCGTATTATCCAAAGCCATGGAACAAATAAGTTGAGTCAGTTACTTCAACGGCTGTTTGGCTTCCTCTATACAACATAATAATGTTTAGTCGGGAGATTGTTTTTATTTCACGAAAAGTATTGTGTCTTTATCTGCATCCGTAGATGAAGCAAGCTTTTGAGTAAAATATTCTAGGCTAAACAATAAAAGACAACAATGAATTCAGATCAACAACACACAGACAATCCACCAAGAAAAGTGCAAAGGAGTCGAGAGGTCGACCTCCGTCATGCAAATATTTCCCATCCTTTATCGATTGTTCCAAAGATGCTTACAACACAGGCAACATAAACATCATTAGATTATAGTGCTGAAGTTCTATTTAAGGTTATGTTTTGAATCATGTCAATGTTTTTAGGCTGCGGTTCTTTGGTACTTCTATGATAGTACATGCATTCTCAATTGGAATATCACTAAGTGTTGCGGTATAAATGTTCATATAAATATGATGTTTCGGTAGTCATACCGTTCGAACCTTTCAGTAAATATCTATTCATCTATTCGGCAATGTGTTTTGGGCTTGAAAATGGAGACGGCCGTTTTCAAATATTCCAGTTATTTAGCATAGATCTTTTCAAACATTAATAATTTTTAAAATATTATATCATCAGAACACTTCCAATTACATTCATACAAACAGAAAGTCCCAACAGCAAATTGAACATTCGTCCCAGATATCCACAATTATTTAATTAAATAAAAACACCAACCGCTCATTAGAATTTTCTCATATGTCAAGATAATTATACAATATCACGAACAAAAAGAGCCTCAGGACATTTGGATTAAACTTCATATCAAAATGTAGTTTATACCCTTCAGACAGACACCTAAAATATACAGTGTATCGTAGGATGGGAAACACATCGCTGTAAGAAGGGAACGCCAAATGCAGTCAGGTTCCGACCAGGCTCGTGATCTACATAACAAGTTCACCACTTTGATATTTACATGTGCCCGTTTCTACGACAATGGACTCGATATAAATAAAATGGTATATATAGATCTTGGCTGCAAATGCGTCACTGTGTAGTGTGTGGTGCAGTTTGGCAAGGAAATGCCAGCTGAATATTGTTTTGGCCGTTTGTAATGTAATTTTTTATTCGTTCATTAAATATATATATAGCAACGCATGTCTGTTATTACTTGGTACTTGGTTGGTGCCCTCCACAATATTCCATCTGGGGAATTTAAAGCGCACTGTTGAGTCCGAGAGGTCATTCCAATTTGTCAGTGTTCAAATAAATACTAGTCACAAATTATACCAGTAGTTAGGTAGTCTTGTTCCCAAACCAACGTTTCTGACTATTCTGACAAAATCTTACGTCAGGTAGTCGCCGCGGCTAAAAATAAACTTGATGGCCCTTTTTCAAAGCACGGCTTGTTTCCGGCTTGGCTTTATCATTAAGAGGCTAAGACCCTTTAATGTTCCGATCAAATAAAAAAAACGCTTGCTTCAAATCATACAGTTTGATATTTCTGTAAGAAAACAACATTGACTGTTATTGAGCAGGAATCTCCAAAGTTAGGGACCGAAAATTTAATATCAGGCAAAGCTGAAATGGAGACGAAGCCGACGTTGTGGCTACGTGACCTAAGATTCGTCAGAAATAAAATAGTCAGAAAATTGTGGTCTGGGAACCAGACTGGTAGTTAGGGATCAATCAACATGTGAGTTGGGGAGCCGGCCAGCCAGCCAGCCAGCCAACGATTAAGGATTTTAATATACAGAATATTCGTGTAAAGATATCAAAACATAACTAAAGGGATCACTAAATCAGTGAAATGTCTCAGTAATTTAACAAAACTCTTTAAAACATTAACTTGGGAGCAAGAACAATTTTATCTAGACGTCAATGACTCATCTGCGTCTTCTGCGGGATTGGACACAGTGTTTTATCTGTGAGTCAGTTTTTCTAAACTACTTTTTTGAAAGAAGACATTTCACAATACGCTATATCAATGTTACTACATTGAACGATCCCTACTTATTTCTGTATCATCTAAATAACTAGAGATTTCAGCACGAGTTTTCACAGTAGAATTAACAACATCCACTCATCTACCGTATCATGGGTGACATTTTAAAGCACGACGGTCAGTTTGCTTGAGAACGTTTCTGAAAATGCGGAAATATCGACACTTGTTGGCGCTATTGCAGAAAATAACGCTTACGTACGTCGTCCTGAAATTTGGAAGGTTTTATTTTTAATGTACAACGAACTTAGCGCCAAACTAGGGTACATGACGTAGCCCATGTATTTTCCCGGGAAATTTATGATCGTAACCAGGCAACATATCAAAGGGTGCTGATGACGGCTTATGTAATCGCTTTCGCCAAATTTGGGGTATTTTGGGTATACAGTTCACCGCCGGTATCAATGTGCGTAATTGCCGTGCGCTGACTTCATGCAGGTAATAGAAAAACGAATGCATGCGAGTCAAATTTGGCTTTTGAAGTAGGAAGTTTTAAGTGCTGCGCTTGGGATTATTAACATTTCATGTGATTTCTGGCAATTTATAGAGATAAAGCTGTTGATGTGGGTATTGGACGAATTTCGTCTTTTACCTTGTAACCAGTATTGCTTGTGAGGCCCCACATCAAGTGGGCCTAATCATATTTGTGAACAAATTTTCGCTAGATTTTTGTTATCCCATGATTGACCGCGTTTGAATATCGTCCAAAAACTGCCCTCAAAATATAATGAGTACGTAACTACGATCTCAGAAAATTAGTCACGTTTTTTGAGGTCTGGTACCATGCATCGCGAGCGATAAAAAACAATACTATTTAGTCGGCTTTTAAATTGCTCATTTTTATCAAAACAACCAAATCTAGCGAAAAGAAATCTATTTAAATATCGCCTCGTGGGGTGCTATGTTAAGTATTTTATTGCCATGTGCAAACTTCAAATGTCTAGAAATCTTAAGAACAAATCTTAAGAACTCATATTTTTTTGGAACCTTAGATACCACCTCACAATGGAAAAATCACCACATGGAATTTTTCCCCCGAAATGAATTTCTAGTCATAGCTTTTTTAGGGTTTGCTTAAAACAAAACAAAACTTATTTACTCTCTAAATTCCAAAGAGTGAAATTAGGGACTATATGTTTTAGAGTGAAAATCACTCTCATTTTAGATTGAAAAAGTCTGGAAAAAAAACCGCTTCAGTCGAAGCTCGAGTAAAAACTCGATCGTTTCGATTCAAGGAATTTCACTTTGAAACGTCTAGTCCCTAGTTTCCGACTGTGTGAATGAATCTTCACTCGAATGGAGTGAATTTTCACTCTTTGAAATTTAGAGAGTAAAGTAAAAAATGTCTTAAAATTACGCGCCAGTCACGGTCCATACGTACTGTCGTCTGCTCCGCTAAAACGGAATTGGGTTTTCAATTGAAACCAGCTCAATAAATTATTGCTGGAATCGGAAGAAATGCTCTGAATTATTAAACATATCACTGTCCAAAAATTGATTACGTTAGCGTAAATTGCATTGCGTTCGAGTCATAAATCTGTACAATATTACTGTACTCTTCTTATTCAATTCAAATTTCCGTAATCTTTAATCTAGCCGTCCGGACCCGGCATCCATCCGAGAACCGCTCGCGAGCTGAGACACTGGTGGTTTACATACATCGGGAAAAACACAAGTAGGCGTCATGGCTAATCGAACGCTCTCGTGTAAGTTTTACTTGCATGTGTAAAGCCTGGTAAGCGAACCCAAAATCTGTCATAGAAAAAAGTTGACGATATTGCAACATTTAGCGTCCGACAAAGCACGTTTTGCACCAAGTCAAGAGAGACGGCCTGAATGTCAGCACAATGCTTCTTTTGAAATTACATGCGAGATTGAATAGGTCATTGTGGTAAATGTTGCAGATGATTCGTGACCACGTAACAGGTGATATGGATTTGAAAAAGGCATTAGTTTAATTTTACGAATCACTTGTAAACAGCCTGAAATTTAAAATACATATTTTGTTTAATACACTTATTCATTCCTAACCCTGCAGCTGTTAAGAAGTACTTGTAATGGCATATATATCAGTAATTTCACGGAGCTAAAGCTTTTACATAGTTCAAAAGTGTAGTTCCGGTGAAATGATATTTGGTTCTTTGCATTTTTTTCTTCAAAATGTCAGAGCGTATTCTTTTTATCAATGCAGTTTTTGCTCCATATTTTTGCGAATCCCTTAAATGTATAAAAAGGGACCCTTTCAATTCATTTTGTAGAGCAGCCACCTAGGCCTATAGTTTGCGAGTCACCTGATCTTACACAACCATACACAACGCATCATGAAAGCAATGATTTTCATCGCATTTTCGGCAGTTTTCCTTGTAGGACTGGGTAAGTCAAAGTTAACGTTCAGTGATCTGAGTGTGTGAGTACGTGTTCAGTTAAAACAAAACAAAACGACAAAAACAAATTTATTTTGAAAGTTAGACACAACGATTATGCAGATTGTTAAAAAAAACTTTGAAAATAATTTTAGGGCGTTGTCACGCTTGTCCACAGTACTATCACCACCTCACCCAACGGATACGGGCCGACGGGGCGATCCACTCCATTACATTTTCTCAGATATAACCGCTTGGTTTTGGTTTTGTTTTTTTGCTGGACCCGAATTGGTAAGCCTTTCGTATGGAAGTGTAGATAGGACATGGTTAAAAATAAAACTAATTCGTACGTACGAATTACTAAACCGTACGTACGAAATTCTAATTCGTACGTACGAATTACTAATTCGTACGTACGAATTACTAAACCGTACGTGTTTTTGTGGCTAGTTAATTAGTTTTTTTTCAGACACCCATTTCCGTAATCCGGTTCAAAGTTTTGATGCAGGCAGCCATAAAATGTCAGTTTCTTTATTGACTGTGAG
Source organism: Patiria miniata (assembly GCF_015706575.1). Lineage (NCBI taxonomy): Eukaryota > Metazoa > Echinodermata > Asteroidea > Valvatida > Asterinidae > Patiria > Patiria miniata. The sequence goes on from NW_024037063.1 coordinate 7,984,534, forward strand.
CATCAAAGGCTCATTAACAAAGCAAAGCGTTGAGTTGTATAATGCAATAATTTGACGGTTGCACAAAGCAGTAACGTACCGGTATCGTTTACAATAATTGCCGCACCACCAAGTGACTTCGTGTCCCGTACAGCACAACTGTGGTATTCGTCACTGTTAGAGCAAATTTTGTAGAGGGGGCATTAGTTTTTCTATTGAACCGTGTGCACTTTCCCCTTCGATTTGACTAAGCACACTGCAGGCGAAGGTATAGGCCTGAGTTAAACACCTCCCACGTGTACTTTCTGAACAAGATGTGAAGTCCAGGAATTCTCACTTTATTTTACAATTCATATTGACTTTCTCGTCTCGGACATATAACTGAGCGCTCTTTTCGATTTTTTCTCTTCTATCGCTTTTCATGTGTTCCAATCTCGTGCCCGTTCAAAGACATTTTAATTATGCTATTTCTCGATGAACCCCTAAAATGCACCCAAGTAAGAAAATACAGCTTTCCCCGTGCAGTTAAGTTTCACAACCTGTTCATTCAATCAGACAAATAATATTGTGCATTTTATTTAAAGAGGTTGCAGTACATGTACTGATATGGTTTCTAATTGACAGTTTATAAGCCCCAGCGCATTTGATTGCGTTTCAACGGTCTCAAATAAGCGTATATACAGACAAACATTTTTGGAAATCAAAATTTGTTTGTTAACTTTCGATTCGTACCAAGTAAACAAGTTTGACGAACAATTTATGGATTTTATCCCTTCTCCTCCATAAATGAAACGTACACTAAGAAATTCGAATAAAGTCCCGCAACTTAAGTGTGAAACACAAAGAATGCAGAATAGTGCCATTCCTCATCTGGTACATCTGTATAACTCTAATCCCAAATGAAATGAATTGATTTTTACCTGCAAGCTTTTATTGTATTTTACAAGTTTTAACGTTATTTTAATACTACCTTTCATTTAAATAAGATAATTTGACTGCCACACATCTTGCACAATTTTTAAACTCATTTCCTATCTGGCTCATTTTTTATAATTCTAATCCTAAATGAAACTATAAATTGTTTTACCTGCAACCTTTTTTAATGTCTTTTATAAGTTTTAACGCAATTTGAATGCCCCCTTTTTAAAGTAAGATAAATTGATTGCAACACAATCTGTAACAATAATATGTATTTCTCTATATAGACAATTTTCTTTAGTTAGATCTGTATGCACAATGTTTAAACCTTTTCTAATATTAGTATTTAATGTCATATTTTGTTTTTTTAACTCGGTAGGCCTTTAACTTTTTTAAATGTGTTTTTAAAAAATGTAAATCACGTGCAATTCAGCAGTGGCTGCTATTCGTGATTTGTTAATAAACCATGTTGAATTGAATTGAATTGAATACAGGACTCCGGTCATGGACGATCCTGTCCAAATTTGCCTAAAATCGGCCAAAGCGTAAATGCCCATTGGGAGACAGAAGACCCACGTAATCTGCTTCTTACATTTTACGTGTGAATGAAGTATACCTATATATATGCTTGAACTTTCGCAAAATTGAAACGGGTGTGTTAACGCTTACCCAGTTTTAAATGAATTCAAACGGAAGTTTTGAATAACCGAAGACCAAGTTGTGAAACTGGACAGGAAAAAGTCTATTTCTGACTTGGATATGTTAGTAAAGATAATGACGGTTGATCATAATTTGTCATTGAGTTTTAAAGAAATTCATAACCGTTTAAATGACAAATTCTTTGAGTCAAGTGCGCCCAGCCCGTAAAGGCAATCCTTTCCTCGATCTTTTTCACACATTGTGTTTTCTACGGTGGCTCATATTCGCCAATTTGTTGCGCAAGTCCCTTTTCCTTATGGCGTTATATCGCCGTACTATTGCGTTATATCGCCATACTATTGCGTTATAACGCCGTAGTATTGCGTTATAACGCCGTACTATTGCGTTATAACGCTGTATTTTATTGCGTTATAACGCCGTATTTTATTGCGTTATATCGCCGTATTTTATTGCGTTATATCGCCGTACTATGGCGATATATCGCTATACTACTGCGTTATGTCGCCGTACTATGGCGTTATATCGCCGTAGTTTTGCGTTATATCGCCGTATTTAATTGCGTTATAACGTCGTTTTTCTCCGTTATACCATTTGGTTACTACGAAAGCCTACGAAAGCCCATTAGCGCCACTGGAAGTGTATATGATACAGACTATTTAATTCGTTATTACGGATTATTAATTCGTTATTACGGATTTTTTAATTCGTTATTACGGATTATTAATTCGTTATTACGGATTATTTAATTCGTTATTACGGATAATTAATTCGTTATTACGGATTATTTAATTCGTTATTACGGATTATTTAATTCGTTATCACGAAATAAATCTGGTACTCACATACGGAGAGCAACATTTGGGGAACAAATCCCCAGATTGTCTCAAAGCATAGTATCACCGACCCTGATCACAGAATGGCCGGTCTTAAATTTCGCTAAATCAGACGAAGGCCCATTGGCGGCATGCGGTAAGTTTTAACAAGATCAAACCAACTAGCATTAGCTTGGAACTTGTAGATTGTGGAAAAAAATTAAGAGTGATTAGATCAGACTAATTAACTTCAAAGATGCGCAAAAAGCTCAAGGGGCATGGCCTTTACCCTCACCTTTTCTTTTTTGCTCATACCCTTGCCACACAACATATTTCATATTTCCTTATATCGTCCTTATGTACGAAAGCCCATTAGCGCCACTGCAAGTACATATGTTGCGGATTATTTAATTCGTTATTACGGATTATTATTTCGTTATTACGGATTACTAATTCGTATTTAATTCGTTATTACGGATTACTAATTCGTTATAACGGATTATTTAATTCGTTATTACGGATTATTAATTCGTTATTACGGATTATTAATTCGTTATTACGAATTACTCGTACGTTCTGAGTCATTACTCGGCAAGTATGGCACAGGAGTGCAAACGTTGTATGCAAAGATAGCGCCGCCTAGCGGCGTTATATACATAGGCCCCTGGTCACGTGCTCTCCACGTGTGAGAACATCAGACTTATTTCGTAATAACGAATTAAAAATTCCGTAATAACGAATTAAATAATCCGTAATAACGAATTAATAATCCGTAATAACGAATTAAATAATCCGTAATAACGAATTAATAATGGCGCTAATGGGCTTTCGTACTAATGGGCTTTCGCAGTGTAGCATTACAAAATGGCGACGTCACTGTTGATTTAACGCCATAGTACGGCGATATAACGCCATCGTACGGCGATATAACGCAATAAAAAACGGCGACATAACGCAATAAAATACGGCGTTATAACGCAATAAAATACGGCGTTATATCGCCATAGTACGGCGATATAACGCCATAGTACGGCGATATAACGCCATAGTACGGCGATATAACGCCATAAGAAAAAAGGACATGCGCAACAAATTGGCGAATACGAGCCACCGTAGTTTTCACATGTGGCAGAGCCCACAACACATCAATTGATTGTCAAGTATCCATTTGAACTGGTTTTCTCCTGCAGAAAGTTGCTTTGCACTACCAGAGCCGAGAGAGAAGAAAGCCCTAGAAGGTGAGCATAATAGACGCACTTAATATAGCTGGTGTCTAGGTTCATTACGATTGCTATTTTTGATTCATATAAGTTGAACGGGTATATACGCTTCTTTCAATTCAGCAAAATAAAAACTATTTTTGTAAAACGTTGAGCAAAGAAATTGAGAGCGGGTTTGAACTTGTGACCTCCGGATTGCCGTTCCGGTGCTCTACCAACTGAGCAATCCAGCCCTATGTAAACAGTTCCCCGATTTGTCAATATAATTGTTCAAGAGGCGCTAGTTAGAAGCCATAAACCAGTATGCCATGCAGCCAGGGATTACGCCCAAAGTCACGATGCAGACCTTGGGAAATAGAGACAGGATACGGCTTTTGAATTTTTCATTTTTTTTTTGTGTACACATTTTTGAAATGAACTACAAAGGAAAACTGACTAGGTAAATTATAACAATTTTTATTTTTAAATTTACACAAAACAGTACTGTTACTGTGAGTACTGTTAATAAGTTTTGGAAATACGCGTAATTATCACTTAAGTCTATAGGAGTCATGGGTCTGCACCCTTATTGTGCCACCATGAAAAGCGCCACCTATTGTCCAATGGTGCCAATATTTGTCTGCTTTTAACAGCGCCCTCATAGGAAGATGGTGTCCGGGTGGCGATTTTTTTTCCCCCAAACGACATCCGCATGGGGCGTACTCTACGACGTTTTGGACTTTACTTCTCTTAAAAACATGAGAAAAAATATAAAGTTAGAAGGTCTTTATTTGCCATTAAAAAAATCCTTCATAAAGCCTTAGATTAGAAAAGAAAGTAATTCGGGTAAAAAATGGTGATTCGAACCCATACCGCGAGGGTACCTCGCGGTACAAAATCACAATCCCATCCAATTGAGCTATCGAACTGCGCGACAAATCCTGGAAATTCATGGTTATAATACTACATGCGTACGTATCATAAAAGTATCGTAGAGGGCGCTCAACAACCATGTTTTGCGGCTGTTGTTAGGGAAAAAAATAATTCGCGTCCGGGTGACCGGTGGGAAAAAACTGTCTACCTTTTTAGTCAACACGATTTGAAAGATAGCAACATTTGCTTGGAAATATTAACAGAGCAGTATTTGCCATGCGCCCTCAATTTCATCTCTTATGAATTAAATACAGATACCCTTAGTGTTTGGAAACCACTGTGTAAGGTCCAGGTAGGGTTTTAATAATGCCGTATATCACTCTCTTCAGGGACCTTTCCCCCCATTCCTGAGGAGTCAGCATTATATCCATCATTCATAGCTGACGATTTCTTCATTTGTAACGACGGTGTGACAATTCCTGCTGAGTGGCATTGCGATGTAATTGTCGATTGCACGGACGGGGAGGACGAGACCGATTGTGGTAACTATATCAACTGCAATTTAAATATTCACCAAATATCTTTATTATACGAGTTTCATATAAGGAACGCGCTTCACGATTCCTGATTTGTCAAACCTCCATGGCATGATTCTACATGCCCACTTGTTTATAATATAATGTTTGCAGCTTTGCCCATGGATGACAGTTGCATAAACTAGGCTTACCATAACCAGTACGCAAAATCGACAGCGTCTCCACGAAGGCAACTGTCCAGCCTCTCAAATACAGGTTTCCAATACTGAAAAGCAGTGCCCCTCTTTTTGTTGATAGTTGCCCGAGACACTTTCGAATTCAGCGAAAATCGAAGCTCATCACCACGAAAAATTGCACATTCGTGGTAGCCTTGTTGCCATTTTGCAATAGGCTTGCCCGGCACTAACACTATCGTTGTGATTTTGTATTTAGGGGCGGGAATCAGATCTAGCCTATTTCTGCATATAATTTGCATACATTAGCAGGAAAGCCTCCTTCATTGTAATGTTTCAAGATTCTTTACCCGCTACCTGTCCCTACATTCAAAGTCCAAATACAGAACCAGTCTTCCTGAACGACAGGCAAATTTGAATTGGATATTATACAAACAATGAATGTTTGTGAGTGCAATGGTAAGAATAATTTCATGAGGTGACAGATGAAATGTTCCTTCGCCTCGTGGAATGGAACATTTATTCTTTCCATTGCACGAACGTGAAACATTCATAATTTGTTTTATATAACACCTGAATAAATCCTTGTCATCTGATTGGTTGACTTTTAATAGCCAATTTATTCAGGTTAAAAACTGTTTAAAAGTTCGACAAGTTCATCATATTTATATTAATAATGCAAACTGTGCAACAGGTTGAGAACATTCGTATTCAATTTATCTCGATTTAAACCAGCGCCACCACCGGCAGCAGTGACACCAGTCCGTGCAATGGAAGTTCTATTCACCGTGCAATAGAACTTCCATTGCACTGTGCGCTGCGCGCCATGCGGGCTCCGTGCGTTGGTACGAATAATTCAATGACATGTGATCAACGATCCACCAATCAAATGACGGGGATTTATTCAGGTGTTGTATCATATAGTGTGCCCGGCAGAAGGGCATATGTGCATATGCCCTTATGCAATAGCGCGTAATGACCAAAATGTTCCCAGCAAAAGGGCATATGCTGAAAACTGCCTCCATTTTAATGAGATTTAAACATTTTCGTCAGAAATTAACGTGTATAGTTGTTCCAAAACTTATGATTCATACGTGTGACAAATTTCACATTCGTACGATTTATATTACGTGTAGGAGAGCATTGGATACAAAATGCGCGCGGGGGAACAATGGGACCTTTCAATGCAATTTTCTTTAAAATGATTTTTGCGTCAGAACGCTCATATGCCCTTCTGCCGGGCACCCGACGTATTGTGCATGATTGAATGATTGGAATGTCCAATAGAATGGTTAAAGAGTGACAACAAACGGTAGATTTTTCGGTAAATCATATGGGCCTATGACTGATTTAAATAATGTTCTTATCAGGATACCCAAATAATGAATGCATGGAAAATTGGAAATAAAAAAAATCCGATACACGAAAACACTGAGAGTCCGTCTCCCACTCTTCATCATGGTGCCCCCTTTCTTACATCCAATTTTTAAAATGCATTTCTGAACTAAAAAATAGAAAAGAAAAAGAAAAAATAGAAGAAGACAACACCCAACTGCCTAAATATAAAATATAAACCAGTGGAGTTGAACATGCTGTTAAAAGAAGTCAAACGAACGTTCTCTCTAAATTCCAAAGAGTGAAATTAGGGACTACACGTTTAGAGTGAAAATCACTCTCATTTCCGATATAGTCTGAAAAAAGAACCACTTCAGTCGAAGCTCGATGGACACCCGTTCAGTATACAGATGTACATCATTATGTATACTCGGGCTTATATCAAAACGGCACATTTTAAGCTTTTGTACTTTTTCTCCAGTTTTCATTGTTATTTAATAAATTTGGTTATGAGGAAGTCAGAAAAATATCTCAAAACTAGAGGGATATATACCTCCATACCCCCACCGGATTTACGCCCCGCAGAAAACTACATATCCACTCAACGACTGTGATTTCACCCTAATCCAGGGCAAAATGACCTCATTATGGGTCCCCCATCCTGACCATGACATCATACAGCTCACCTTCATTTAGAAATGTTATATAAGTTAAATACCTGTTGTTTTTTTATTAAATAATTATTATCCTGCCTCATTCTCTGCAAGGCTTTATCCAAATTAGGCTTGTATTTTCCGAAAGTTGCCTTTTATCCTACAGAGTCATTCTGTTCAATCACAGGGGAATATTGTACCGTTGGAAGACCATTCTTACACTATTGTTTGTTTTCATTTATAGTCAATGAGAGAGATGCCAGCCAAGACGCCCCTGACGCAAGGCGACGGGGCTACTTCGCAAAGAGATTTGCCAAAAGACAGGGTTCCGTCAACCAACAGGGCAACCCCTATGCAAAGAGATTTGCCAAAAGACAGGGTTCCGTCAACCAACAGGGCAACGTCTATGCAAAGAGATTTGCCAAAAGACAGGGTTCCGTCAACCAACAGGGCAACGTCTATGCAAAGAGATTTGCCAAAAGACAGGGCGCCCCCAACTAAGAGAGATTCACCAACAGACAGCCCTTATATCAACAATCCGGAAAGTAAATCGAAACTTAAAGAACTACAACACGCCTGATCAATGAAAACGCCAACATCGATGAGTAATGTACAGTAAAAAAAAAAGAAAAAAAAAAAAAGAATTAGCTTAATAAAAACTACCGGTAATAAGTTACAGATAGAGTAGCCATCTCGTTAAAACGTAATAATTTTAAAATTACTTATATTCGCTTATAATTCCAGTTTCCTTTTGTTGCTTTGTTTAAGCCAAACAATCGTCTTATTTATCCTTTAGTCTGTTCATTTGTGGAATAATACTAATCCTCTTCCGTTCTCCCATCTCTCATTTCTATTCAAAATCATTATTTAGATTGACCGCACCCTCTTGATTGCACGCGGTCCTTAATTTTTTTTTTCTGGTGGTCGCAATTTTGGCAGTCCTCTCTCTTTGCCAGTCCTATCTTATGAAATTCAAACCAATATGAGCTCTTGGAGCAGCTTATTGCATGAACAGGGTTCCTTGCCAATTTCCTTTTAATTGTTGTGTGCGTTATACGTTTTACACTGAAGACACCTTCATCTTATAATATTTTCCTTCTTTGTATTTTCTTCTCATTACAAACGTGTTCCGCCGGTTTCAAGCCTTACTTGACTAGAAGACAATGACGTATATATACTTAAACAATCTAATTATACTCATAACTATGAAATTAATAAAACAATTTGGTGTTTGGCCATGTGATTGATTACACAGAACAAAGGATTTTTTCATTTTTCTCCTTGATTTCGGTAAATGTCAAATACGAAACCAATGTGAAAATAAAGATGTAAAAAGGGGTGTCAATATTATGTGACACTTCATCAAACTTTTTACCGCGATCGGTGAAATTGAATGAACAATACCAATCTTTTCTTTAACTTGAATGAAATGATTTGTTTGGTAAATTCTCAGCTGATGAAATGATTCTTTATGAAGATTGAATGCTGATTTATGAGGGAACATTTTTTTTCAAATTAAATTGAAATGGATTGGAAAATACAGTATTAGTTATAAAGATACGTTCCTCATAATGATCTAACATACACTTTTTATTATTATCAAGATAACCCGAGTCTATCAAAACCTATCATTATTTTTAGACACCTGACTTTGAAGACTCGGAAAACACGGTGCCTTTTGGTGGTATGCAGTAAAAACCTCACATTTTAGGCAGGCCGAATATATAATACGCAGGGAAAATCAACTTAAGAGTAACTTCTTCAGATGGGTGTAATAGTTTGACGTTGTATGTCATGCCTTATGCTGTGTTATATATGAACATCTTTACTCCTAGAAAAGTTATATCTTCCACTTAAAATAAAAGCTTCATTTATGTGCATGAAATACCATGGTTTTGAGTGCCTTAGTATAGGCCTATATGCAGTGTTTTGTCATGAAGAAGAGGAAAAACAGTATTTTGAATTAACAGCAATGACCTGAATTAACCTCTGTTTTGAAGGCTATGCTTCACTTGATCTATAGCCAGAGACAGCTCTTTATATCACTTGTTTTTGAACCTGTTGACTGTCGGATATATGGATTCATGGATTTTTATTCCAAATTCAAAAGTGGGAGGGGCTGAACCTCATTTGACCTAGGGCGCTCTTTCCCCCATTTTTTGGCTTTCTTTAAATATTCACGAAAGAAAAATGGGAGCATGGCCCCCGTTGCACATTCTGGGATGCACCAGTAGTTCCCTTCTGTCGTTAACACTTATTCAAGTGATGGTTTACAAATTTGGCGACAAATCGAAACTATTTTTTACACGTGCGATATGCAAAAATATACAAGTACTAATTTGATATTTTTCGAAGATCTTGAGTGAGATAACAAGACGTTTAAATGGCTCGGCGCTTATACACTGAATATTGAAGCCTAGACATAAAAAAGTGAGTTGAGTTTAACTATCATATTTGAATAATACACTCATGTTTTATAACATTCGACGACTTTAAGGCAAAGCGATTATAAATGGGTCAGTAAGGTCATGTGACATTGGCCCTTTGCACAGTTGGAATGAAAGAGTGTTCTGTGATGCACTACCAAGCATTATTGCGCTTAGCAACCTTCCTATAGTCTCAACGCCAAGCAGTCATGCGAAATATTTTTTTCAAGTGCAGCTTTCGCTTTTGTTTCAACACGATGCAAAGAGCTCAAAGCGTCTGGATAACTTACCTGTTATGATGTCACTCTTTGATGTCTCTTCACGTCTACAGCTATAATGATGCTTCTCAGCAAGTGTTTTGTATGCTCTCATCACCTGCATCTCCCAATCAGCAGCTTCTTCCAACTGTCTCCTCAGGGATTCATTTTCCTTTCTCAACTTTTCCAATTCTGTTTTGGAAGCAATCATTTCCTGGGCAGTGATCTTGCTTTCCCCGTCATCGTTATCATTCTCCTTGGTTGTCTGTACACCTCGTGAGTTGTACCTCACCGACTCTGCTGCTGCTTGAACGGCGCCTGGTCTGATGGCAATGAGTTGGTGGAGGTCTTTTGCGGATTTTTCAGGGGTACTGCTGCTTAATATGTTCGAGCTGTCCCTTTCTGTTTGAGTTTTTGATCTGTCCGGTCCGGATCTTTGAGATCTCTCATTTTTGGATTGGGCTATCTTCTGAATTTCCAGCGATGAGTTAGTGGTCATCAAGTCATCAAGTTGCCTGCTTCTTCGTCGTCCACAGTCTGGGCTGACAGACCCGCTAATAGTGGACATAAGGGTACGCTGCGGACTCGGTCGTCGGACTTTGATCCCTTGTATCCAGTCTTCATCTTCATTGACAATACGCCTATCTCCGTGATTTTGCTTATATTTCTTTTCCTTCTTACTTGTCAATTTCCCACGGTGCTTCTTTCGAGATGTCGTTGATGATGATGCTGTGTCCATAGCGGACTGGGACATGTCACCGGAGATGTGACGTTGTAAATGGGAAGACGATGATCTTGATGGGCAATGTGCTATGTAGGATTTCTGGAGCTGATTTGTAGCGACTGAAGCTTGTCTGATGACATGTAAAGCTGTAGTAGCTTTGCTTTCCAATGAGCTGAGTTGTTTGGCACTAAGACTGGGCTGATTTCTCCTCTTTGTTGCTGCGGACTGGCTTTTAGCAGAAACATTGTGTCTTATCACCGGGGTGCTGGTCACAGCACATACAGTTTTTTTAGTCTTCACCTCCCCCTGAGAACTACTCTTGAGATCGTCTATGATGTAATCCAAATCTTTCTTAATACCCATCTCCACAATTGACCGTTCGGATTGAGCCATCTCCTCTGATGTGTACACAACTTGCTTTTCTTTATGTCTTATGACACTCACAAAGCAAGAAGATTCTTTAGGGATTGCCACTCTTTCTCCTCTCAGCGATGGGAGTCTAAAACTGTCATTCTTTACCCTGGTCACCCCTGCTGACTACAGCCAGGCAAAGCAGTCCTTATCACGATCTGTCCATTCGATTATTAGCTCCGATTGTTAAGTTTGGCGTTGGGTGCCCGTCAAGGACCATGTTGCCACTTGATTACCTCAGTGGTTGACTTGAATGAGTACACTTTCGCTAAAACACTGTCGGGTTCCATCCAATATAATCTTAATATCTTCAAAACACAAACTTCTATGGCTATGAGTTTTTTTAACTATAAGCTTGTATATGGAACTGTTCGTAAATATGACGGTACTCACATCTGTTGTTGAATAATTCCAGCGATTTTTCAGGTTTGTTTATGCGTCCGTGTCTTGTGTTTATCATCCATAGGATCATCCTGTATTCCTCGGAAGACACAACTCTGGCGGGCATCAAGAAACTCATGATGTCAGAATCATAAGCATGCGCACATTCATTTAAACTAAAGGGTCATTGGTTGCCTACTGGTCTCATTATAACTGGACATTTGAAATCCTTTCTCTGTGAATGAGTTTTTGTTGAAGGATTCACCCGAAAGAATCGCTGACAAGGATATAGCACGGCAATTGAAAGGCCTGCCCAGACAAATCAACTGAAATCGATCCGCTGATGCGAGAGAACTGCGAGTGTTATATACGACACTATGATGATGTCACGAGCAACCTATTACAGTAATAACATTTCAAGGCCTTGAAGACCGCAGTCACAGGGGTCATTCGAAAGAATCGCAAACTAATAAAGAACAAACTTATGCATTACCAGCAACAGACACGTTTCAATTTACGATGAACTGAATTCGAAGAGTTATCCTGACTTGAATCCTGATGACCGATTAAGACTGTGCATTATGAACAGTCAACTCCGACTTTACCCGTCTGAAATATAATCTAAGGAAAAAAAGACCGTATGATGGCCGTGAAATGAGGCCTGTTCCCGATTACCATATTATACTGTCAGCCATGCTAGCTATGAAAGTCAAAGCTATATATAACTCTGAATTGAATCATGAAATGTGCCAACACATGTCGCATTCTATCTGCCAGTATAAGACTCGTGCAGATTCCCCCTGCAGAGAGACTATTGCCCAGCATCGTGCGTGGCGTAGCTTCTTTCAATGGCCACGATCAAAATGCTAATTCAATTCCATATCGGTCAGGTTTGCACGTGAGAAATACTGAAGATATGACGGATTTTTAGAATAACTTTAATGTAATCGATAAGGCTATACCCTTTCTGACAATTGTGAGAAGGATATCCATCCCCCCCCCCCAATTTTTTTTCTCGAAAAACATGTTACACGCACACAAACTCAAAGTGTAAATATTTCAAATGCGCGGGACACTTATAACACGATATAGTGTGGCTGTTCATTGCAGAAATTCTAAAAGTTATATACAACATATGGATGTTTTGCAGATATCTGTGTTGAATGTCCTGTCAGTTTTTCCCGTCGGGATCAAAAGAGGAGAGTATAGATACCGGTTGATGCATTTTGTAATCAAGATTTTCGCCTGATCAACAGTTATGTGTATTTGTCAAATTTCTCCAATTACTATTTTTCTTGACTTTTTTTTAATACCTGAAAAAAATCCAATTGACAATTTCTGTCAGCATTAAACAACACCAACAATTACCATAATCCGTCACGTTGTGGGGACTTTAAAAAACCAAGCTGTTACAAGTAGGCCCTAACTGTTATGAGTCAGTGCGTATCATCACCAAGCCTAATACCCGACAATCGGTCGCCCTTTGGACTCCATGGCATTTACAGGACTGTCAAGAATGCCAGCACGAATTATGGAATTACAAGGGAAACCTCTAGCAAAACACTGATCGAATTAATACTGGTGCGATCTTACACTTGCATCGTGATAAAATATATCGAGAGGAAAATACTAGACATTCTTCCGGGCTGCAGTCCGTGCACACGGCACTTACTGAGGTCTTATGAGTTGTTCATCAAACAGAACAGTGTTTTGTGACTATTTATGAATAGGAATATGAAGCATTGAAAAAGGCTTATGATGTGGTTGTTTGTACAACTTAGCTTTAAAAAGGTTAAATTTGTTTGGAAGTTAGATTTGTGACACCACATCACATCGCAGGAAACGATCATTTGCGTTTTTTTCTCTATGCAGGTCCTAACTTCAGCGCCTCATTTTTTCAGCGCCTCAAATTGATTGATTTTGCCATCTCACATTCTTGAAGTTGTCACTAGGGTTTATTTATGTTACACTTACCACTGTGTATGCATATTAGTTTTACGTCAATTTCATGTATACACGTAGTCCTACCCCCACATTGTTGAAAAAATTCCGAATAGGCCTATGTGTAGCGCATGAACAGTCGTATTTACACGGCTTATGGTTGTTACGAATAGCACTCCTAGTGTAGCAGACGTTGTTATTTCTAGGGATTAGTCAGCTTTTCACGTGCGGTAATTGATCTAATTTGGTCAATAATTCTATCAATAATGAATGAGCTCACCATCGCCTTTTATAATTTTCACACACGAGTGTTGGTGCGTGGAAAACACAATACACGGACGGCGGATTTGAGAGGCTTGGAGATTTGGGACACAATAGTGTGCATTCATTATTTCTGGATGAATGTTAGCCATATACGTCGAGTGCGGCTGTCATCCATATAAAAATCGAATTGGGAGATCGCTAAAGATGTTCACCTACAACGCGATAACTGAGTTATATTGAGACAGTCCGTCACATTGTCAGAAGTCAAGAAATTGTCTGAAGTTTAGTTAGCAACGTTTGCCCATCTTGACATGCAACATATCCAACTGCATGGACATCGCGCAGGCACTGTGGTGCGGCGTACTTTATGGGCATACGTTCAACTAATGCGTACCACATTGCTATTACATTTTACAGCATTTGTAAACATCAGAAAACAAAACTTTAGTCTACCAAATAATTATGAAAGATCTTACTGGAATTTTGTTAGTGAATGACAGTCTGAAGCATCGTGTAAAATCACGGCACCTGCATGATGTGCTGACATTTTCAAGAAAAGTGATATTTTTGTATCAATTTCCAACGCTGGTCGGCCGACCAGCGTTGGGAATTGTTTTTCAAGTAGTGTTTTTTTTTTCGTGTTAATGCATCCATTTCAATAGACTCGGTGCAAAGCGTTCATTCGAATACGAGAAGAGCAGACTCGTGCCCACCCAAGGCCGGGCGCTGGGCACCGCTAATCTCTTTCACAAAGATGTCCGGGGGACTATATTTGCATGTACGTAATCATTTATTCTATGTAGGCGTACCTCAGTTAGCCCATTTGAAATATGGCGGACACGCAGAAGGGCGCTATTTGGTTTGCATAAAATTTAATTCAAAGGATTTTACCCAAATATCCTCGTGTCTGCTATATCTCAAATAGGCTAATGTTGACAGCTTCTCAACAATCTAGCGCACATTACAAACTTGTTTCGGTTTCCTATGGTGGCTTTAAAGGGATATCGCACATATATATTGACGCCAATATTGACGCCAATATTCACGACATGGCCCCCATGTCACAAATATTGACGCCAATATTGACGCCAATATTCACGACATGGAGCCAAGTCGCAAATATTGACGCCAATATTGACGCCAATATTCACGACATGGACCCAAGTCGCAAATACTGACGCCAATATTGACGCCAATATTCACGACATGGACCCAAGTCGCAAATATTGACGCCAATATTGACGCCAATATTCACGACATGAACCGAAGTCGCAAATATTGACGCCAATATTGACGCCAATATTCACGACATGGTCTCCCAGTCGCAAATATTGACGCCAATATTGACGCCAATATTCACGACATGAACCCAAGTCGCAAATAAACGGACGCCAATATTGACGCCAATATTCACGACTTGGCCCAAGTCGCAAACCCACTCAGGCGTGAATTTTTTTCACAGCAACTTGGGGTGTCCATTACCCACACAGTCTGGCACCCAGACACACCTATCTATGGCTGAACGTTCGTCGTGAGGCGCAGCGCGAGCCATGGATGTACCTGTACATTGGACGCAAGGTGACCGTTTTAGCCGATTTTCGGCTAACTTTGAGAGAATTTTTGTAAGAAACGAGAGTTTGACAGAAAATTTGACAGAATGGATTTTGGGGGGCAGATTTCTGGCACTGGCAATTCTGCAAAAATGGTTGTCAATTTGATTTGATGAGAACAGCAAATTTGAACAAAAACTTAACAGCAAATTTGAACAGCAAATTTGAACAAAAAATGGTACATATATTGTTTAAAAAAGCTTCTATCCTTTCAAAGAAACCCTGGCATAATGGGACAGGTTGGCTGGTCTAGGCAAATACTTTTCGCAAAGTTGCGCTTTTAATTTTTGGGACTCGATCGAGTCTTTTTAGCCTTCGCTCGAGTCGAGTCGAGTCTTCTGATGAGGAACGAGTCGAGTCATTTGCTTGCAGTGACTCGAGTCGAGTCGAGTCATTTGCTCGCAGTGACTCGAGTCGAGTCGAGTCATTTACCTTTAGGGACTTGAGTCGAGTAACCAAAAATTGTGACTCGAGTCGGACTCGAGTCAAGTAACCAAAAATTGTGACTCGAGTCGGACTCGAGTCGGACTCGACTGTCGTTGACTCGAGTCATTACAACTTTGTAATGACTCGAGTCAATGACTCGACTCGAGTCCGACTCGAGTCACAATTTTTGGTGATTCGACTCGACTCGAGTCCCTAAGGGTAAATGACTCGACTTGACACGAGTCACTGCAAGCAAATGACTCAAGACGACTCAAGTCCCTCATCAGAAGACTCGACTCGACTCAAGCGAAGGCTAATCGAGTCCCAAAAATAAAAAGCGCAACTTTGCGAAAAGTATTTGCAATGACGGTGCAAAATTTATGCTCACTTTACTTTGCGAATAGCAGTCATGTACAAATATACGAGTGTCACAGACTCCAACCTAATTTGGTTCTAGAATGCACAAATTACTATCATGTACAAATATACGAGTGTCACAGACTCCAACCTAATTTGGTTCTAGAATGCACAAATTACTATCATGTACAAATATACGAGTGTCACAGACTCCAACCTAATTTGGTTCTAGAATGCACAAATTACTATCCGGGAACCAGATTTGTAAACACATTTTCTAATTCGCTGTTTCATCGTTGGTTTTGGGCGATTTCTTATAAAGCTTTTGGATTGGAACGCTCGCTTAAGTTAATGGCCTCCTTTTATAAATTTTGGTATACATAGTGTTCAAATAATCGTGACTCGGACTGACTCGAGCTAAATATTTGACTCGACTCGACTCGACTCGACCTTTTGACCTAATGACTCGACTCGATTCGAGTCACTTCTTTAAAATGATTCGACTCGAGTCACTTCTTTAAAATGACTCGACTCAACTCGAGTCACAAAAATCAGTGACTCGTTACAACTCTGGGTCTAGGTGCTGAAGTTCACTGGAAACGTCGTCGTGGCCGGATCCCCGTTTTGCCCGAAATTAACGGGATAATTTCATAACATCTTTATGTGACTATAGATTGTTTATAATGTGAGTTGAACCTTAATTAAGGTAATACTACCAATCTACATGTGATTTTAAGTGTTTATAGTGTATTTCGAGTAATTCTGGGGAATTTGGCAGATTTTTGATAAATCTGACAGATTTTTTATGTGCATTTAACACAATTTGGCTCTGACCTTACGGTCGCACTTTTGGGACGTCCGTGTCCTTGCAGCGAAGGAAGTTCGCGCTAACACAAACACAATATTAAAACGTGTGTGCTGTAGAGTAGGTTGCGCCAGACAAGTTGCTTGAATCGCTACCTAGGTTGCTAAAAAAAGAGAGAATATTCACGCTGAGTGGGTTTGCGACTTGGGCCATGTCGTGAATATTGGCGTCAATATTGGCGTCAATATTTGCGACATGGAGACCATGTCGTGAATATTGGCGTGAATACTGGCGCAAATATTTGCTACATGGAGGCTATGTCGTGAATATTGGCGTCAATTTTGGCGTCAATATTTGCGACTTGGAGACCATGTCGTGAATATTGGCGTCAATATCGGCGTCAATATTTGCGACTTGGGTTCATGTCGTGAATATTGGCGTCAATATTGTTGTAATATTAATGTGGAACTACATATTCATATTGTGCGCACAGCCCATGAACACAGTGTGTGTAATGTGGCTATACTCTTGTTGCATCATGGCGGAATAAACGCACTACGTCCAAGTGCCTGGGAACCTGAACAAACCTTGTCATGCTATCACTACATGGTGGCAGCGGTAGTGGACACTGAAATGCGGCACATACGCCGCGACCAGGCATCGTGCTAGCTAAACGCCAAACGCCTGCGAAAGACCGCCACGGACAGAGCACGGATCGATGTCCAGCAGCCGACATCGACAGCGATCGGACTGAGCCGACACTGCACGCGAAGAGCCCCGTTCACCAGCGGCCAACGTGACGCGTGATAGCCTATACGCGCCAGCCCACACTGTACCCGCAACGACCACAGACTGGCCGGAAGCGACCCAGTTTTCCCGTTCAGTTTATCAGGGGAAATTTGCCGCATAGCACATATCGTAAATGTACATGTGCTGAGGGACCGAGTCAGCGTATGCAATCGACAGTCACGGACAGAGGACAGGGCGATTGTAAGTGTTTTGTCCGAACCTTTTGATTGACAAAGTATCACTGAGTGTACATGCCGTACATAACTTTGCGTTTTGCATGTGAACGCCATTGACTTGTGTGCAGCTTGTTGATAAAAGCAGTTCCGGCGAGCCATACCCTGGAACTACCCCTGCGCACACGCTTATCGGGATTTGACCTTTGACCTCACCTGAGGCGAACCACGGCCGAACCAGTCATATTGTTCCGCCGATTAACGCTGCAGCTTGCAAACAGCTGGATCTACCGGAAAACAGCTGGACATACCGTAAAATAGCCGGATCTACTGGAAAACAGCCGGATCTACCGGGAAACAGCCGGATCCACCGGAAATCAGCAGGATCTACCGGAAAACAGCCGAATCCACCGGAAATCAGCAGGATCTACCGGAAAACAGCCGGATCTACCGGAAACGGCCGGATCTACCGCAGGACTTACCGGGATACAGCAGGACCTACCGGACAACAGCAAGATCTACCGGAAAACAGCCGGATCTACCGGAAACGGCCGGATCTACCGCAGGACTTACCGGAATACAGCAGGACCTACCGGACAACAGCCGGATCTACCGGAAAACAGCTGGATCTGCAGGAGTGCTGGAACCACACAACAGCAACCTGAACTATTGGACAGTATTGATCGACTGGACTGATTTTTTCCAAACAATACTGCATGCCAGACTCAAACTGAACTTTACTTACATTGTATCTTGGTTTATATAATGATATACTGGTGTTAAGTATTGCATCACATTGCCATAAATTGTTTGTGTCTTTATATGCCCATTGTTTAAAAGGTAATATATAGTACCAATATTATCTCACCTGTATACTTACCATTATAGTGGATTCCCCACAGGCACAGCCCGTCCCTTGTTAACCATGGCCACAAAATTCCCCGAAATGCAGTGGGATGCCAGTGATCTGGCAGAAGAATTTAAGATTTTCCGACAGAGAATTGAATTATGTCTTGCTGACCAAGATATCACAGACCAAGCCAAACAAGCAGTCAAAATCAAGATAGCCGTTGGAAAAGAGGGTCTAAGGAAAATCAATGCCTCCAGCCTGACTGAAGATGAGCAGCGCGACCCATCCAAGCTGTGGGATTTGTTTGAAAAACAACTCAAGGTGAAGCTAAACTTCAGGATCCACCGCTTGGAACTGATGCGTTACCGACAAAAGCCCAAAGAACACCTGGATGAGTTCGTCAACAGGTGCCGAGCGAAGGCTGTTGAATGTCAATTTACTGTGGAGGAACTCACTGAACGAGTAGTTGAACTCGTGATAGCCTCTACACCCTCCGAGTCCTTCCAAAAGGATCTGCTTGACAGACCCATTGGCTACAGCATTGACGAAATGCTCATCGAAGGGCGGAAGTATGAAGCCATCGTTGCCGGCAAGCAAAGTTTACAGTCCATGGAGACCGGTGGGGCGTCAGTGAACGCCATATGGTCCAAGAGTCGAGCTTGTCGAAACTGTGGGTTATCACACCCACCCAGACGGTGCCCCGCATACCATGATACCTGCAAGGCCTGTGGAGCGAAAGGGCACTGGTCCAAGTGTTGCAGAAAGACGAGAGCTAGAAGCAGACAACGCAGAGGATCCAAGTCACCACGGAGAAGACGCAGTCCCTCCGGGGAGAGACGACGCAGTCCCTCCAGGGATAGAAGGCCCCAACAACGAAAGCCCAAGGGCCGAAAAAAGGATGAATCATCGACACCAAACACTACTGAGCAGGAGACAGATGTCCATCAGTTAGAATACACGGACAATGCGTACGAGGAAGTGTTCCACGTTGTCACTGTCCCAGACTTCCACAAGAAGAACGATAACACGGGTAACGAAGCCTACAGGATGCTTGATGTGGTTTGCCCTGACCTTGAAGGCAAGCACCGCCTTAAAGTCAAGATAGACACCGGAGCTGGAGGTAACACACTTCCACTCAGAACCATACGACAGATGTATGGAGACACTTGGAGATCCCAAGTCAAACCGGTGACAACCAAGTTAACCGCATATAATGGAACACCGATACCCTGTCTGGGCAGCATCAATTTGCTCTGCAGATACCAAGATCCTACATGGTCAGAGAACAGATTCTACGTCGTCGACGTCACAGGCCCAGTGATTGCAGGTCTGCCCATGTGCCGTGACATGGGAGTCGTGACGATACATGCTGCCAGACTGACGTCAGTACAATCAATTGAGCAGCTGATGGAGGCGTATCCAGATCAGTTTGACACCATTGGAAGTTTCAAACGAAGGGCGACATTGTACCTCAAAGAAGATGCGGTACCCCATATTGACCCACCCAGAAAATACAGTGTGCACCTCAAACCAAAGTTGAAAGTGGAAATTGACAAGATGGAGGCGCTGGGGGTAATCAGGAGAGTGGCGCATCACACAGACTGGTGCAGTTCAATCACCACGAGCCTCAAGCAAGATGGTTCCATTCGTGTGTGCCTTGACCCCAAGCGTCTCAACCAAAGCCTGCGCAGGTGCCCCCACAAAATCCCTACGCTAGAGGAACTCAACCCAGAGTTTTCCCAAGCCAGAGTCTTCTCTAAACTTGATGCAAAGGCCGGTTATTGGGCCGTTCACCTTGACGAGAAGTCCCAGGAGCTCACCACCTTCCGGACGCCGTTCGGACGGTATTGCTTCCAGCGTCTGCCATTTGGCCTCGCCATTAGCCAGGATATATTCCAGCAATGCATGGACGAGATAGTTGACCAAGTTCCCGGATGTGTCTGTATAGCTGACGACATAGTCGTTTACGGCCGTACTGACGAGGAACACGACGCCAACCTTAGGAACCTGTTCGAGGTTGCCGGACGTGAGGGTCTTGTATTCAACAGCACCAAATGCAGGATTAAGACAAAGAAGATCAGTTTCTTCGGGTCCATATACTCTGACGTCGGGGTACAGCCAGACCCAGGGCGGGTTGAGGACATACACAACCTCCCCACCCCCCAGGACAAGGAAGACCTCCAAAAATTCCTTGGTCTCATCACATATGTGTCTGCGTACATTCCCAACCTCGCAGACAAGGCAGCGATCCTCCGAGATCTTCTCAAGAAAAACATCCCTTTTGTGTGGCAGGAGGACCACCAAGCAGCGTTTGAGGCACTGAAGCTATCGATCACAGCGGACGCATGCCTTCAGTACTACAACCCTGAGATGCCAACGGTACTTGAGGTTGACGCTTCACAGAAAGGGCTGGGAGCATGCCTCACTCAACATGGCAAGCCTATTGCCTTTGCATCCAAAAGTCTCTCACCGGCGCAGAAAAATTACTCCAATATAGAGAGAGAAACGCTGGCACTGGTGTTTGGCATAGCCCGTTTCCACAACTACCTCTTCGGGAAGGAGTTTGTGGTATACTCAGATCACAAGCCGCTAGAAATGATCTGGAGGAAGCCCCTATCTAGTGCACCACCAAGGTTACAACGCCTACTTATCAAAGTGCAAGGCTATAACTTCACCGTGCACTACAAGCCAGGACCGACAATGATCTTGTCCGACGCCTTGAGCAGACTGCCAAACCCGAAGAAGAACGAAGACATACACCTTGACCGACTGGTCGGTGGCATAGATGTCATTGAAGGACCAGAGCTCAAGCACATCGATCTCCTTCACTTTGGCCAGACTAAGCAGACCCAACTGCAGGTGCAGACCGCGCGTGACCCAACCCTGAGTTCCCTAACCCAAGTTATCTACGCCGGCTGGCCTGACGAAATCAAGGAGCTACCCAGAGATCTAAGGCCATACTGGCCCTACAGAGATGAACTGGGAATATCCTGGGGTGTCATCTTCAAAGGGAAACAAGTAGTAATCCCTGATGATCTACGACAAGACATCCTGGCCCAGCTCCACACGGGACACATGGGAATCGAGAAAACACGACGTTTGGCTCGAGAAACCGTGTACTGGCCAAACATCAGCCGTGACATCGACATTGCTGTAAGGGCATGTGAATACTGCCAAGAAAACCAACCAAAGCAGAAGAAGGAACCCCTCCATCCCCATGAGATCCCATCCACCCCATGGACCAAGATAGGCACTGACCTGTTTGAAATAGGTGGAGATGACTTTCTTCTGATCATCGACTATACCTCGAAGTTCCCAGTCGTCCACAGGCTGCGAGATACCAAGAGCGCAACGGTAGCTGGTGTGACATCCCGCACACTTGGCATGTTCGGAGCGCCAGCAGAAATAATATCGGACAATGGCCCACAGTTCGTTGGAGCGCCGTACCAGGACATGTGTGCTTCGTGGGGCATAAGTCACATCACATCTTCACCTCGATACCCACAATCCAACGGTTTCGTGGAACGTGCAGTGCGGACGGTCAAGACACTCATAAAGAGATGCCAAAAGTCGAAGCAGAATGTTGATAAAGCACTTCTGAACTTGCGAGCTACTCCCATTGATTCCAAACTGCCGTCTCCTGCCGAGATTCTGTTTGGCAGGCCACCTTGCACAAGCTTGCCAAGCCGCCGCCCATACACTGAGGCACGACACGAGGAAATGAAGGATGCCCACGACAAGAGGCGTGACCGAATGAAAGCAGATTACGACAGGAGATACTCAGCCAATGAGCTCCCACCTCTCCATGTTGGGCAGAAGGTCCGGATTCTTGATCAGGATTCTCGGGCTTGGCTGCCAGGCGAGGTGACAACCGTGTGTAGAGAGCCGAGGTCGTATAAAGTCGCCACCCCAAACGGTAGCATATTGAGACGTACTCGATCCCACCTCAGAGAGATGACAGATTCACGACACTCTATCACTCCCAAGCGTGTCAGATTTGCAGACACTGAGAAAACCAAAGACCTCAGTAAGCAGCACAAACTCCCAAATCATAGCAACAACGCAGCTAGGGCAACCGGAGATACTCCACAGACCACAAGGTCAGGCCGAGTAATTCGCAGACCAGTGCGATACATCCAGCAATAAGGCCATCTTACCCAATATACCCCAAGCCCATGACAATATCATACTTGCAGAGTGTTCATTGTTTAAACGTTTTTCAAGTTGTTTTATCTAAACTTTTGATTACTTAAACGACTGAGGGTAGTTAACCTCAAGAATTTGATGAGGATGAAAGTTTGACTAGCATGTAACCCTTCGATATAACGTTAAATCATAGACCTGTTACTTGGAGTTACAGTTGAAGAGTTTTAATAGTTACATGTTAAGAGTTTTTGATGTTTAGAGCCGTTTATAGAAGTTCAAGTTCCAGCCCACCAGAAACATGTGAAGACATTAGAAATTAGAGACGCAACACAATTAGTTGTTATTTACCCATCATTTTTATTCAGTAACTTACCACATTAACACATTAACTTTCAACCTGTGCGGAAAGTTGTCTAGTAAATGTTAGAATCCAACATTGTACTTTCAAAGGGGGGAGGATGTTGTAATATTAATGTGGAACTACATATTCATATTGTGCGCACAGCGCATGAACACAGTGTGTGTAATGTGGCTATACTCTTGTTGCATCATGGCGGAATAAACGCACTACGTCCAAGTGCCTGGGAACCTGAACAAACCTTGTCATGCTATCACTACAAATATTGGCGTCAATATTTGCGACTTGGGTCCATGTCGTGAATATTGGCGTCAATATTGGCGCAAATATTTGCGACTTGGAGACCATGTCGTGAATATTGGCGTCAATATTTGCGACTTGGAGACCATGTCGTAAATATTGGCGTCAATATTGGCGTAAATATTTGCGACTTGGGTCCATGTCGTGAATATTGGCGTCAATATTGGCGTCAATATTTGCGACTTGGCTCCATGTCGTGAATATTGGCGTCAATATTGGCGTCAATACGATGTCCCTTTAAAAGCCACCATAGTTTCCTGTTCAAGCACCCAAGGCATGATCAAGATTGGATTTGCCAACTCGGCTGTCTGGACCTGTCCACCCTCCGATCTCTCGCCGCAAGATGTAGCTAGACCATGCAAAAATGATGGTACACAGAACCGGTAGATTACTGCACGGCCGACAAGGACATCGGCGAATGTATATAATATTGTGCCAAAATGTGAGCAACTCATTTTCGATGGATCATGAGAGTGGCGTTGATATCAAAATATTCTTAATTATAAGGGTTTTCGTAAAAATGCTGAAATACTAATAATCTCATATAAGTCATATTAAACAAGATTCACGTACGTTACCTATATTCACGAAAAGACATATGATCAAAGATGTACTGACTATGGGTGTTTTTTTTTTGTATCACTCCGAAGTGTTTTTCTTTTCTTTACATTTGCTACTTTGATGTACGTCGTAGTACGAAAGGAATTATGGAATACTTTACAAATTTGGAATTATTTGCGTGCCGACAATAATTCAGGCGCATGTTTTTGTGCGTTACATGTGTAATGGCAACTCCGAATAAACCTTCTGCGTTGGGGTTATCTCAGAGGCTGTTCGTTGTTGTTTTAATTTAAGGTCTTTAAAAGCCATACTTTTCCCCAGAATATTGCACATGTAATCCTCCGTTGAAATAAGCGTACAATAAATCTGTCTAAGAGCAACGACGTCAGTAACTTCACTCGATATCTCACGGATGTATTTGATGTATGCTTTCAATTTGCGACGCTTAATCGTAATTACATTCGGTCATGCCAGTTGGTTTTTTTGACGCGACGATATTTTGTATGTCTCACGCGGGAGGTTTTTTTGCTCCTCTGGTTGTGTACAATACTGCTCCAAACGGTCACAATAAATGACGCCCTCTCGTGCTTCTCGTGGATTGAACCCTACACGGCCCGCCGTGCAGCTCTGAATTTACTCCGAAAGTTTTCACCTCGAAGTATAGTTCATTGCTTAAAGATAAAGTTCATTTTGCTTAAACCAGAGAGTGAAGTGAAAACATGAGCGGGAAATAGTAAAAGTGGATCCACTGACCACTAAAATGTACATGTGAGCATGCATCGGATTGAAAAGAGCACATGTTCAGACAGCCATCTTGGCAGCCTTCGCTCGTACCCCCCGCCCTGCAAACAGGACGCTGGGATACTCTGATGAGCTTCACAGAATCTTGTGAAGGAAGTGGCCTATGACCTATGTATAAAGCATCTGGCTGCAGCTGTTCAAGACCGCAGTTAGACAATGTGCGCAAATGCTATCCGAAAATTTCCCATAGAATTGCGCACATTCCATACCGGATGTGATTTCTGTGTCATTGCGGACCATGTGGACAACATTTTGAGCGTCGCATAATGTAATCCGACCGTTCGTGATTTGAAACGGAGCCTGAGCGAGTGACAGGAATTGTAAATTAACAACACAGATACATTTTACAGAATTTCCTATATTATTACGCTTTTCAACGAGAAAAAAACATCTCTAAACTGGAATAAAAGAGTAATGAATCAGTCTTAACGGCCGTTTCAAACCTTGCAGAGTCATGACCTTGATCACGCGCAGGTCACTGGTCACGCAAAATCCAACCAATCAGAGCGTGAATTCATCAGAGTATCCCAGCGTCCTGTTTGCAGGGCGGGGGGTACGAGCGAACTTGGCAGCCATCTTGGCGGCCATCTTGGTTACTCTTGGTAACTCATGTCACTTGGTGGTCGGTGTCCGTCTGTCTGCCCGTCTGTTTTTCTGTCCCCGAAAAAAATTACCAAAAGTATGGTGTTCCATATATGCCATCGGCGTCGCAATATCGAAGCTCAATTTTGTGCACTCGCACCATATAGGGGCAGAGGAAACTCTTTTGTTTGAATTGTATTTTTACATAATATTATTACCACATAATGGGACACGTTTTGGTTAAGCTGAAGGTTATAAATCAACAGGTCTTTAATTCCAGTCCAGTTCCATACCCCACGAATGCCCTTTTTACTGCATTGGGAAAAGAATTGGGTGGTACACTTTTCGGATGGCTTACGGCCGATATAGGGGTGGATTCCGTGTACTTATAAATAGCCGGAAACTGTATCCGTATCTGAACAGCACGTGGCAATCAATCCTACACAATATATACAAGTACGCTTTGGCTGGGGCAATGATTTCGTAGTACATAGCAGTTTGCTTCGTGAAGAAAACGTTTATTATAAACTTGGGGAAAAATACAAAATGTTGGCAAGAAAATAAAAAAAAAAACTCCCCAGTGACATGGAGTTCATGATCCTGCTTGTGTGATAAAGAAAATGTCATAATTATTTACATCGCAAAACCACACGCAAGCTCGTTTAACAATAACTTGATTACTATGCCGCAATAGCGATCCCTCATGTGGGTCACTTTGAATATGGAAGTTAAGGTTTCAAAACAAAGTCGAAGTATTAAACGTGAGTTTGCTGAAACAATAGTCTGGGTATCATCCGTTATGATCCACGGAGCCAAGTCTCTCTCTATTTCAAAGCATGCAGATTTATGCGATATCGTGCCTCAGCCAATCAGAATCGACTTTACTAAATCGTGACGTCATTTCATTCCCAAATCAGGACTAAATGTTTGATTGGTCAATTCGAATGCAGTGTTTTGTAATACAACAGCCGGGCGCGTGTCGCGTAACATGATACAGAGCGCGTGACCACAGCCTTTGTTGCTGTGTCTGGGGTATTTTTTTTAGATCCATGTGAGCGACAACGGTGAATGACCGAAGACCCAATATAGAAAGCGCCTGCTGATTGGTCAAAATCGAGAGGTCAATATGCGGTTGTCTTGCATAATTAATCATCGAATCTGCTCAAATGTTATAGACCTTGGCTTTCGCCATGGTCCATTACATAGACTCAGGGGCGTAAATGGGGGGGGGGGGGGGAGGGGGTATATATCCCCCCACACTTTTCGACCGGGAGGAGCTATTGAATCATCCCCCCACTTGTTCGTGATGAGAAAAACAAAATGCGGATTTTGAGGTATTTTTCGAACATCCCAACTACCCAAATGTATTCAAAAGCACTGAAAAGTGGAGAAACAACCGGGTACAAAAGCTTTTAAAATGCCCTGTTTTGATGTAGGCGCGAGTATACATACATGTTGATATACATCTATATCCTGAAGAGCACCCCCTAGTGTAATGTGGTTGCAACAGGTAATTTTTCCCATTCACTGCAAAAAGTTTAAATACATAGGCTTGTTCCTACAACATTTTATTTTTAAAACAGACTCATCGCCCACAAAAAGGCCCGGAACAATTCCGTTGCACGCCTGTATTTCGAATTAAATTACAATGCCCCTAAAACAATCTTCTAAGCCGCCGGGTTGGGAAAAAATGCCTCAACTAAATTTTGGTACTTTAGTGTTTCGTTAATAATCCCTGACATTTTCAAAGAATGTACCCAAAATTGCATATAGATGATACATTTTGACCATACCACTGACTAGTGACTACCCATAAGATTATACAGACTCATTAACCTACAGGGTGAGTCCAAAAAGCGGAACCCAAACCCCAAAACTTATATTTCATATTATAAAAATTATGTAGCACCAAAAATAATAATGACCGGAAAGCCAAAATCATAAGCTACTTTTAGATGAAAAATTACTGAAATTGCTCAATCTGTTCAAAGAATATTCAGCATTTAAACACAATGACCCTAAAACCTGTCTCGTCCAAAAATGCGATTTCAAGAATCGTCGTCACAATGTCTTCAAACATCACCAGCGATAAAACCTCAGTTTAAAAGTTAAAAATATTCTACAAAGTCCTTTTGAAGGCCCGTCTTAAAAAAAAAAAAAAGCATTTATAAATCATATTGTTTGCCTAACCAGGGCTGTTAATAAATATATTGCGTACTACAGTTGTTGACAGTTGTTAAATTCTGTGTCATTTTCTTTGTTGTTCCAGTCAAAACACACAATGAATTGCTGTTTTTGGACGAGACAGGTTTTTGGGTCATGGCGTTTAAATGGTAGCTTATGAAATTGGCTTTCCAGTCAATATTATTTGTGGTGGTACATATTTGTTTAAATGTGAAATATATTGTTGGGGGTTTGGGTTCCGCTTTTTGTTTGACTCACCCTGTAGACTCCATGGCCTGCACGCTCAATATTCATCACCGCTTGAATCAGGCTTTTTTTTTTATTAAAGATAAAACTGATATAGCGTGTTGTTTGAAACAGAGTTGAAAGGTCAACGAGCAATAATCATCACTTTAAGAAATAGTTATCAAAAAATTCTTGATGACGAATACACTGCAGAGAACTGAGCAGAACTCTCCTGATCTCCGATTCTTTTCAGCGCCGCACTTCTTCACAGAGGAGATTAAAATCTCCTCTTAAATTACTACAGCTTCATCTATTTTAGTCACTTGCTTTCTATTCTCTCTGGCAGGTAGGACTGGAACCAGTCCAACTCCAGAACATTATATAAACATCAAAACTACAAACCGTTTGGGATTTTAACACAGCGGTAATATGTCGTACGAGGGCATATTACCGCGCGGGAGGCGATCCACAATGGATCACTAGCGTCTTCAACCAAGACCCCCCAGGGCACCCCTACAAACCTTAACACACGACCTGAAGCGCCCAGTCTTTTCGTAATATGTTCCTTTTGATTACAAACGACTATGGGGTTAAAGGAAGAAATTTGATATCGCCAAGAAATTCCAACGGTCTCCCTAAAACAAGAAAATAACAACCCTGTTTTTGCACTTATAAAAGGTCCACAGGGGACTATCAATATTTCTGAAGTTGACAACAATCTGAGAGAGGGTACCGGTAGTAGGGTAGGGGTTAACACTGGAGCAGTTACAACCTTATGGTATAATGATGACAATAAAAATCAACAGTTTTTTTAAAATGTGTTTCTTGTTTAACCTTTACCTTTGTTGCGTTAGAGCCTGTTTTGTTGAATACTTTCAAACATGAGTTTCAGCAACCATATTTGTTTCCTGTAGAAATGTTTACTACGAATTACAAATGACTGTCTTTGAGTAAAGGTTTCGTTTTCTTTTCGTTTTAGTAGTACGCATGTCTAAATGTCGATTTGACAATTCATCAAATCACACGTTGTAAAACCCTCTGTGCCTTTTTGATTGAAATGAACATAGTTTCGTCAATTTGCATGATACGGGCTGTATCAGGTATACATCCAGATGTATGCTTCCTATTTATAAAGGCTTCCTGCCTGCATTAAAAACCGTATACGATTGTAATGCATAATTCTGTCTACACAGAGGAAAACTTTTTACGTCGAAACATGGACGGGATAACGATCATTATTATACAGTCAGGTGACTTTTTTCGCTGTCAGTGGACCGAATCTGGCCAGACATTGTGTAAGTGTGTGGTGCAGAAACACCAGCAAGAACACTTATAATTGAGGCAGACGCTGAAGATTATGACAAAGCGGATGATCATCATGATCGTTATGATCTCGATGACTGTTCAGAAGTTGATATCAATTTTGGTTGAAAGTATTGAATTGTACTCAATTCATCCATCTCGTTAACGATTGTACTTCGGAGAAGCTTTTTTCTATTCCACTGTCTTGTTTTGGATACTGCTACCATCAAACACTCCCTTTGGTCATTTTTGTGGGATGGAATTTTTGAAAGTACGTGTTCAAAGGACGATTACATTCTGAGTTCAGAGGTAAGAAGTACGTTCACGTACCAGTATGATAGCATGCTTTAAAGCATCATTCAAGTCATTAATTTTCTAAGCATTTTTACGGGCACCATTGGACATTTTCACCTGGTGGAATATTTTATGCACATGACCCACTGAGGATTGCACTTTATGCTATACCCTGTGTTTTTCAACATGTTTCATTTTACTTTAGAATATCTGATGAAGCAACCATTAAACAAGCTATTTGGTGTTCATTCAGTGGTATTCCATGGTATTTCAGAGGGATGCAATTTTGATAGGAGGTACTGAAATAAAGAATAGGCCTATATAAACTTGCTTTAGTTTTGAGGTCAGATGCGAGTACATAGTTAGGATGGTAACATACACATTACACATTATGTGTATGTGCAAGGTTTGATTCAAGCAATGTTGAGGCATTGTTAACATTCAGTCATGGCCACATTTGACCCTCTGATGATTGAGGCATTCAACCCAGTTCGTGTTATAATGTTTTTTTCTGTAACTGTACATTTAAAAACTTGAATATATAAAGAAGCTGACATCAAACACCCCTTGATTAATCCGAAGGGGGGGGGGGAGTGCAACGTTCGATGGGAGGTGATACCTGCTTTAGCTCTGAGTTGTAACTAGTAACGTAGTAACGAAGATTATAGACCCATTTTTCAACTATTATATGTTGGCATATTTGTAGCGTGATTCAAGTCAGTAATTTTCCTACAATTGTTTACCTTTTGTTGTGATGTTTTGCATATTTAGTATCTTAAATAATCAATTTATTCTGTCTTTCCCATTTTGAATTATAAACATATGTAAAAGTCTTTAAAGTTAATTTTATATATTAAGTGCAATGTTCTTCGGAAACAAAGAGACAGGCTTTGTTTTCAGAGGGGCGGTCCCGGCCTACACATCAAGAGTGGCAAAAGGAGAACGCCGTAAAGGCGACTGTTCAACCAATGGCGACACCTACCAAATTGGTCAAATTGGTCATGGTACACAATTGAACCCACAACGATATTCTACATGTACATGTATACGATTTGTATTGCATATGAAATACTAGTCCTAGTTTGAGAATCATCAGCATTCATCAAGTGTATATATATTTCTCGTCGTCAATATTTCATTGTATTTCACCTACTATGTCGTCCTCATCTGATAAACAACCAGTCATGCATAATTGACAGTTGTGTATTTTTAGGTAAAATTATGCGGGTATTTTTGTGTGTCTGTAAACAGACAATTAAAATAGCCTTCCAATGCACGAACGTTGACACAATGACGTACATGTACTCTGTACAACCTCTTGTGCAATTTAGAAGAGACAAATCAACAGTTATATATACCATAGGTTATATACAATATTTGCATTGTTATTGTACTTTTGGTGTCTTTTATTACAGATTATCATAATCATTAATTAAATTACTATAACAGATGTTTGTGCCGGGATATACGTATCCAATCTTGTTCGAGTTGAATTCATAAAAAAATACTGCTGTGTTCGTCGCTACCATGTTATGGTTGTACTTGTGCTTGTGCACATTGTCATGACAACGTGAGAGTTTTAATTAAATCAAAGCAGTGGGGTTGGCGCGTGATCACGCTATCCAAAGAATGTCCATTGAAAATCAGCTTTTTCATTCAAGGGATGCTTCGATTACTCAATGAATTCTGTAATAATTATTAAGTATCAAGGGGTAACAAAATTTGGGTTGCGAAATAACTTCTTCATTTTATTGGTATAGCTGGTCCAGATTTTTTTGAACACTTTGACAGAGTGTGGGCGATTCTTGTGTATCAGAAAACCCCTGACATCGTTCTCTATCCTGTTATTAAAACAGCCATACGTACATGCGTATCCAATGTGGGCATTCACAATTTTGAAAGCGGTCTGTAAAATTGAGACCACGAGCCTAACTCACCGCATGTCACGTTCCTGGAACAACTACTAAATTCTGTGTAAAAAGACTACGGTTAGCAGGGATTACTGCAGAGTCACGACTCATTCGACGAGTGCCCTCTGGGTAAAACCCGAAAGCATGTGACGTTCAAGAGAACGTCGATAATGTTTTGAAATTCTTCGAGAAAAAAACCCAAAGGGTGTCGATGTGTATAGTACTTCAACGTGTATTTTGGTATCATAGTGATAAATCTTGACAGTGACGGGCAACGGGGCAATTAAGACCAAGAGCATCGATGCAAACCAGGGTTGTTTTTTTTTGTAACTATAGGCCTACTACTACTAGGCCTGCCTCTATTTTCTTGAAATACAGGCGGTAAAAACGCGTCTGCCGCCGGACTGTACGATCACAGGTGCGACATGCAAGAATCAACTTGACACAAATAATTTTTGACATTTTGAAGAAAGGGAAACTTGTCATTTTGACGTAACAGTTAATCCAAGCATTATTGTGTTTTGATGGAGAAACAAAATATTCAGCACGTAGTAGTCTCGTATGGTCCGCTGTAGAGGGAAACACGGTTGCGTCTGCCCCGGCTAACCTCTTGCAAGACAGGTGTTAGAAAATTGAATGCCACCAGTAACTTGTAACTATAACCAAATTATGATATGTACATGTACTTACTTTTGTATGCACTTGTGACTGTGTAGTCAAGGTGCTTACACCGACCTTCCGATAGTGACGAGTGCAGGCGACCGTTTCTTCCAATGGGTTTGCACCGCCGTACATACGTGCTCTCAGACCGGGACGGTACGGCACTAGCACGACCCTGCGCCACCTCTGCCCGAGATACATTCTGTTTGCTACTACTTTCCACCTTTTCACTTTGAGATACGATTCCATTATCACAAGTTGCAGCACTGGCCCCTCTTTCTGGGTGGTTTAATTCCTGTGAGGCGGAGAGGGACGATGTTCTTTTAGCTACTTGCTTCATGGTGCATCCGATAACCTGTCACGGAGTATTTATACCCTGTGCTGATATGCTACCAGTTTATGTGATAACACCCCTCGGGATATCCACAGGTTTTTTATCGTTCCGAGAGAGACATCAACGAAAATGTAACATTGCACAGTAATACATACATGATTCTCCGGTTTCAATCAGGAATTTCTCAGATCACAAGTGACATCTTGGTGACCATTTTACCTCAAACTCCGTAACCAACGGGGTGGGGTCTGATTAGAAATCACAAATAGTACGTCACATGCTCTGGGGAACTCGTGGCCTCTCCGCCATCCGAAGGCTGCTCCATGATTTGCTGTCACAGTTTCTTCTGTATGACGTATAGTATATTTGTCCTATGATCACGCCTTATAAGCTTTCCGTCGAATCAAGGGCACGTGCACGTACGTGGAACAGACAGTAAGTAGCCTGCGATACGGCCCATCACCATTGATATTTTATGGCAGTATCGTATAAATATAGATCACCGATAATAGCACTGTCGAATTTAGAGTAAACGGGATACGTCATATCAGTTATTGGAGAGTGTTATGGAGAGCCTACATCGTTATGCGTTGTTACATTTGACCAGTAGGAACCGTGCCGCATATCTATTTTCTAGTTGACACAATTCAACCCAATTACAGGTCAATGCTACACTGATCGCAACTTCCTTTTGACTCTTGCAAAATCCGCTAACTTCGTGGTATTCATCGACTACAATGCTTTCAATATTCCGCATTCCTTCTCTGTTTTATGACCGAATCATTTCAATTGCGCCCTTCATAACACAATGTGTTGCGGTTCATGATGTTTTATAGGTTTGAGGCTGAAGCCGTACAAAACCCATGAACCATCACAACAGACGATTGTTAATAGGCCCGGGGACATCTTTTTTTATTAAATAAAAGTTGCAACTAGTAAAGCGGTGCGACAATTAAATACTTGTTCACGAGTCTATACCATGGTAACAATAACACTTTCCGCATAGCTGAAACACAAAAAGGACCCGTTTGAAACGCAAGAGGGCAGCAGCGCTTTGGAAAACTTTAAATAAAGTTGCTTTGGGATATACATTAAACAAGCATGTACATGTATTTGCAACCATCTCATGTTGTGTTCATGGACTATATAGGGTCCACTGAACTAATTCAAGCCCTATTGAAAACAGTGGAAAATCAACAAAGTTCGGGGCCAAATAACATGCAAAGAGACATTACTGGGTTTTTTTTCAAACAAAAAAATATTTAAATATTCACACCCAAACAAAATCACCTCCCAAAAAGTGATAGTTCCCAAGCCTGCATGTAGCCATTTTACAAGTGGCATCCTTCCACTTTCTAAGGCAGATAGGACCCATTTTTCGTCCGTAATTTTATCAAGCCTGCCAGATGGAAGCCCAAAAACCAGGGAGTTGAACCTTGGGTATATTTACACAATTCCACCGTTTTTAAAAGCCAAACGGTCTCCGTTTTCAAAAGAAGTTGTTGGGGTCACTTTTTATGCTAATGAGCTCGCATAGAAATTCTCACTTGAATTAGTTTAGTGCACCCCTATGGGGTATGGGCCAGTGCTTCCTGTAATCCACTTTCCAATATTGAATTTCCTAAAAATTCAGAAAAAGCACATTTTATTTCCTTAAATTTCGTCAGATATCTTAGCATTTTGTCTAATATTCCTGAGATTTTCCTTAAGGCCAAAAAAAAAAGTCTCCGGTTTCTGGTATGGAGCTTGCCCCAAAAGTGGTGCGGCGACGCGGCTTTTTTTTTTTTTTTTACCTGTTTTTTTTTTTTTTTTTGGCTTCAAATGTCGGCTGATGACTGCAAATGGTGCCCGACTAAACTTAGTGCAAATATATGGGAGTCCAGAGAGGCCACATAAATCTTGTTCTCGATCATAACCCCTTCTAAAAACACGTTAAAATTGTGCAGCAGCAGAATTCCAGTCAAACCAGTGAGTTTGGCGGTTTTGAAACATCATCTTGTATTGAAACAAAAACTTTTTCATTTTGCCGACGCGCATTGGCCTAAAAAAAGTTGAACTGAAATACACCATGGAAACAAGTATTATTACGTTGTCATTAGTAGTTAGTTTTAGAAGTCAGTTTGGGCCTAGGGTATCACGACACGGGCTCGAGAATGTGGCTTCGGCTACTTCTCTGTCGGCAATATCGTGGTGGACGCGGCCCGCCCTACACAAGCATGAAGGGATCACAGCATGCCTGGGGTCCGCCCGATCTTAGTCCGATGGTCCGAAAGTTCATAATCCGAACGTTCGATGGTCCAAACACACAGATTTCCTATACCTGGGGGTTCATTTATCTGAAAGTGAAATAAGGTTTGTTATTCCGAACAGTTGGTGCGATCTTCAGGTGGTTTCGGACTACGCAGCCTTCGGACTAACGGACCTTCGGACTATCGAGCGGTAACCGAAAGCAGAGCCGCAGTCAGTTCCGTAGGGGTCCCAAACATAGTCTAAGGTTGCTGAAGAACGCATTTTATTTATATTAAAGCAATTTCTTTTATTTTCTTACATTTCATGAACGCTCAAAATCTTCCTTGAATTTATGGAATTTCCTGAAAATTTCCTTAAATTTTTCATTCCCTCAGAAATTTCCTTAAGGTGTCTAAATTTTCTAAAATAGGGAAATTTCCATCGAAGTGGAAACACTGCTGGCTGAAACAATGTTGGACAGGTATGGAAGAATCGGTCCGCCATCTTGGGAAAACAAGGGCCTTCTTTAAAAAAAACAAAACCCAAAACATCCTTCTTATAAAAAACCCCCCATATTTGATACACTTCCACTCTTTATAATGTAAATTTTTTTGAGAATTGTTTTTGTTATATCCATTTTTTAAATTATGGTCCTGTGACCTTTGACCTCCTGCCTATATCAGCCTTTCTCGACTTGGAAACCAACTGGCTGTACTGATAGAATGCTGCATAACACCATCCCTCAAGCCTGGGGTTGAGGGCTGAAAAACATGCACAGATTCAGTGAAAACACTCATTAATACTAAACGGTATCTTTTATTAGTAGTAAATATAAACACAGTACCATTAATAGTTTGAAACACACAAAAAAATATCTTACTGCTTGAAGAGAACATAAGTGCATGATGAAATGGTGAAATAGAAAAAAATTGCTCCAAATAAATCAAGTTGCTCGATAGAATACTTCTACAAGCTTACCATGAGACTTGTTAAGATCCTTTCAGACGGTAGGATGAAAAGGGTTTAGACCATTATATTTTTTTACATTGTTATTTATACAAAATTTAACAGCAAATGTCTACCGTTAATCGATCCATTATCAAGTAGACAGTTGCTGTTGCCACGCTTTATATACAGAATGATTTTACATAACTAGGAAATGTTTAGGCAAAGCCACCAAATAATTCAGCAAGGGAATACAAAGACAAAATATTTAGAAATTTCAATTCAAAAGAAACGTCCAAAATGAACCATCGAAAGTGTGACTAGTGTCTCGGCAATAACATGTGCATAAAGCTTAATACAACACACTATCCTCAAATTCACAAGAACAGGAATTGATACCCTACAAACAAAATGGTGACACTAATACAGAACACCAGAGAAAAGCTTCTTACAGGAGGAGATATTTAACATACATGATTTTAATCAATATAAAGTTGTGCACACTTGATTTTCTTTTGTCGTGCGAAGTTTACAATTAATGAATCAAGTTGTGTACACAGTACACTCTAACAGGAAAGATGCTTCATACTCATTAAACATAAAGATCTTTGTCATGTAAACACAATGGTAATTGTCTTGATTACAATTTAGAGCTCCCCTTGAGCTTGATTGGTCAGTGCTTTTTGCTTTATATCCAAATCTCAAATATTACGAAAGTCTTGCACAAACAATGTCCCATCTGATGGGATGCAGAAAAATTATTACATAGAGAACTTTCTAACAAACTGAATTGTACTCTCGGAAAAAAAACACGTTATGCTTACTTAACATTTCAATGATTGAATGTGACAAAGCGCAATTATAAAAACAAAAAAATAATCTGGTAGAGGGAAATCATTAATATTAATCTCCAATGAGATGCATATAAACTTTACAGTGGCTTAACTTCTTCCAAAGAATTCAGTTCCAGGGCCCAATCTATCAAGCATCACAACACGAGAAAGTCATACTATGGTCCATGAACATGGACGATGTCACCCTTTACCACAAATTGCTTAATACTTACTTTCACTGGGAAATACAAACACTGCCTTTGACATTATAATGTTAATCACTTAAACATGTAAGATGACTGAATGTTTACATTTACAATGGAAACAGTCAATTTGCCCTGCAGCATCTGCCAGATATGACACATCACAATATCCGTGTAAATACCACCAAGTATTAGCAACTGGTCAGATCTGATTAATTCATACATATTCATGATCTGGGTATAGGTGGGGCAGGATCACCTCAGCCGGGGAAACATGTACTCATTTGCACACCAGTTTTCACTGTCTGTGATGAGCTACCATTCAACAACCCAGACTCAAGAACCATTTTAGTATAAAGAAAATAGGTCTGGCAACTAGACAAGACAATGTAAGATGCTCTCGGATTTTCGCGCTCACCTATATAAGAATGTGTAAAGACGAGAACAACATATATCCCTCCTCCAGTTTGCCAATTGAAGCCAATGTTACATGATGGGAACATGGTCTAGTACAAACACGGTAGTCTTAGTAGTGTTCTAATCCAAGTGTGACAAGTATACTGAAATGTATCACAGCGTAGTAGGAAGTTTGGTCCAAGTGCTTGGGTTAGGATCTCAGTGCTTGAATAAGAAGGCATGCTGAAAATGTTCACATATTTTCACAAGCACTTGGACTTACACCAAAATACAAGTCTGACCTCTCATATTCCTAGCACTTCCAGGTAATTGTTCAACACAGCTTTGGTGCCAAAACTTGTTTACCACTACATGGGAACCACTTTTTTTTTTCAGTATACTTGTGACTTGGAAAAAAAAAGGATCTGACTACATTAATGAGCAACTTACAGTCCACAAAGAGAGTAGATTTAGTTTAAAGATACAAAAAACTATATACAAACATTTACACAACTATTTTCTTAATCAGTCAGACCATCAATTCAAACGGAAATTTACAGAAGTGAACAAATTTGAAAAAATACCAATCTGACAATTAAACCCACGAGTACACTCCTGCAGAACTTCAAGCATGCCCTCGTCTTGACAAAACTTGTAAACTCTTTCGCTGCAGAAATAACTGCCTACACTTGAAATAAAACAATGCACGTTTATATTTCAAACCAGCGGGTGCCAGTTGATCTGATTGATATTGGTTTGTGCAAAGTTACAGGCTGCGCAAAAGAACCTCCACTGTGCTCCACATACATGACAGCATCATTCTGTCAATGTGGATATAGTATGAGTGCATGCGCTCGGTAATCATTCGCACTTCTAGACTGGTTTCTGCTGAGTGCTCTCTTCTCAGAAGTCTAGCATATTACAGTGGGTCTGGGAACCAGCCATTTTGCTGCACTCTTTGTAACGCTAAACATATGCATCCTGTGGAAGTATCATCCTTCAAATGTAAATGGTGAATGTAAACCAAATATCAAGCCAAAATGCAAGTGGTTTACGATTATAAACATCCCTTTTTAATTCACTCAGAGTGCCCACTGTAGTGAGGCTGTTCCCCTATTCAAAATTACCCAGTTTACTGGCAATGCCAGTGTCTGCTGGCAAACTATACATGTGACACTGAAATGCCTTTAGATATTTTATTTCACTTTCTTGATGATTACAAGTACTTTCAAAGATATTAATTCTGCTCAGTATTTATTCACTGCGCAAATGACCAGCACCGTACAATCCACTATCTCTGTTGGCCTGACAGCAACCTCAACCCTTTGACAACATCCTCAGTGCTTACGAGTCAGACAAAACACTTGATATTTTTACACCAAACATTAACTCTTGATATCACAATCCTGTCACAAGTCACAAGTCGCCAAGTTCAGTCCAACTTCCTCTTTAAAGAATCAAGCCATGTACATAAACATCAACTGACAAGTTGTAGGACTTAAGGCCGGTTCATACTTCATGCGAAAGCGAATCGAATTTGACGTCATGAAACATTCGCTGCAAAATTCACCCGAGTTGAAATATGTTCTTGCCATGACGTCACAAATTCGCGTTCGCTTTCGCACAGAGTATGAACCAGGCTTTAGACATACTTTATGATTGTAGTCAGGTGTCAGTGAGGGCCATCCATTATAGAGCTAGGTCCACTTTGTAGCCTGTCAGGTGACATAAGAATACAATCTTTGAAATCAGCATCAGGTGAAGATGCTGCCAAGAGACCCCATAGGGGATATACCTTCTGGTAGAACAACTCTAATAAATGATGGATACATACCATAAGGGAAGGTATTTGATCGATGGAACTGAATATACAGATGCAGTCTGACTATTCGAAAAATTCTAAGAACAAAGGACAAGTGACCTGTGACCTCAAAGATTAAATGTAAGAGGGAGTATAGACTTCCACTCAAGCAATATTAATGACTGGCCTGTCCAAAAGATGACCTTGGATGACCTTTGACCTTGGTGACCTTTGACTCTATGAAGCCTCCAGTCCAGGGGACTGGTTTGAATGGGACAGGGATTTCTTCAGATTGTTGGAAGGCCGAATTGGTGTGTTGTAGCTAGTGGCGAATGGGAACCGCTGATGATAACGATCTAATCTGAGGTACTTCACTGTTACAAGTTTACCTGAAAAACAGAAATGGATCAGATATTAAGGGGATAATAGTGTGATGGAGCAGTTATAAATGTGTGGTTTATAACCGGTTAGGGGACTGGCTGCTGATAATGGCCCGAGCCGAAGACGAGGGCTATTATCGACAACCAGGCCCCTAACCTGTTTGAAACATTATGTTTATACCTGTTTCCTTCACACTATTATCCCCATTCATAAAAACTGTTGTGGTTTAAACCATAAAGTCAAAAAAATTGGCGAACTTTTCACGTGTTTTGTTCTTTCATTTTTATCCCATGTCTGAGACTTTTCTGTGGTGCGCGTGTGGACACCTCTCCTTACATGGAGATCAAATCAGTGGCTCTTGAGCATGCTCGCGCTCTCAAGCCAGTGTAGTGTGTAGTGGCGGGGAGCGCGGGTGCTTGCGGCCGGTTTTAAATATCGCTGACTTGGATTTTTTCCGTGGTTTAAAACCACCCATGTGACGGGCTCTCGACCAGTAGGAATGGGCAAACTGTAACAGGTATGTATGAATGAATTATAAAGAAAACATATAATTACATGTACTCACTTGAGGCTGAATAGCCAAAGACTTGCAACAATATGATAGCTCACGTAAAGAAATAGAAAACGTACTGAGATCCAGCTTGACAAATGAACAGGAAAATATGTTGGGGAAATATACATTTTGCAACTTAAGGGCTGAAATAATAAAAAGACTTGAGTACTTTTAAGGATGATACTGAAAAAAAAACACCAAAGTGAACGAACTTACAAACAGTAATGCACAAAATGTTGAGAAATCTACTTACCATCAAACCAACTTCCTTGTAATGCTCTGTATGCACAGCCTGCACTTTCTGGTGTGGCACATTTAACATATACACATCCCTTTGAATAAATGGAGAAAAACACATTATCATGTTGTACATCCTGGGAACAGTTCAATATATTTCAATATAAAAACTTAACCTAAACTTTAACATACATACAGTGATACAGGGATACGGTCAAACAGGGATACAGAATTTTGAACTGTGTCCCCCAAAACTTTGTTTAGGCGACCCAAAAAAGCAAGGACCTCACTGAAATGAAGTATATTAGGTTCTGTATCTGTATGGCTACGTTGCAGAAACCTATTCAGGCATTAGCGCAACGGAGTACTGAGGTACTCAAGGCACTGGGAGTTATGTCTAGTGTTAGATGAATGAAGTACATGAGAGATATGAGACCCATTTATGTGGCACCAGGGTTTACAAGGTGCTGCGGCCACTGCCAGAAACAGCGGGGCTCTTAGCGACAAGAGTTACTGGGTTCTTTAATGTGCATTACACAACACACGGGATCTACGGCTATACGTCCCATCCGAAGGACGAAGCAATAGTGGTAAATTGCCTTGCTCAAAAGCACAAGCACCATGTTCCCACGGTCAGGATTCGAACCCGTGTACCACAGCACACGAGTCGAACACCGTAACCATTGGACCACAGCACCCCTGTGGTTGGAAGGCCTGATGTTTCCATTCTAGCCTAATCTTTCTCAAATGCCTTTTTAGAAAGATACGAGAAAGTTTCCACTGGGATTGAAATGTCACGACCTCTACCTATTGTGATTTGTGCATCTCAGATCAATTCAGTAGGTATTTGCAGCAGATTTTGAATGCACGTCACAAATTGTCTAATGATAATTTGTAATGTGACCACCCTCATTGCGTGAGTGAGAGCAAAGCTTGAGACAGATTGAAAGCACTCCCTTGTGTACTACTTGCAACCGTCCTCAATGTACTATACTATACAACATACTTTTTGAATAAGAAGTCCAGGATAGCATTTACGCCGTAGTAAACAATACCACAGATGTGGCAATACCAACCGGACAGAGTCAATTTGGAAGCATTCCTGTCTGCTTCACTGTGCCTCTTGACTGAGTGTCTTGTTGCTTTATAACCTTATTAAAATTGTTTGCATGCCATTTATCTTGATTTTTATTTAACCCAGCTGCCAAAAACAAACCAACCTACCTCTCTTGAAGTTCTGTCCACAGCAACGTGAACAATGCCCCCATTGTCACCACATCGTTCCAGTATGGCATCTTCTATTGCCACATGCCAATCGCCATCTGATTCCCTGAACAAACAAAAACACAACAAAATGAACAACACATTAATGACCATCATTTCCATAATGTACAGCTTTCATCTAAGAGGGATTGATCCTGGCTGGATAACATTAACTCCTGTTAATATGAGGCTCTCCAGACTGAAAAATGTCCTTATAATTCTAATCTAGAACTATTCATAAGATGCATTGGGGTGATTTGCGTTGGGGTGATATTGGAAGTATGTGGAACCTTGTCTTATGCGGTTGGTCATTTTTCCCAAATCACTGTCACCAATCATGGATCGTCTGTGCGAAATAATGTATATGTACATGTTGTATGTACATGTTAAGTGGGTGTTTTCTTGAAAAGGTAAAGTGTGTATTGCTTTTTAAAAGATTTGTCATATCGTATTAAAGGGAATGTACATCATTGGCTTTTACCAAGAAAAACAAAAACGTTCAAGTAGTCTGGTTCCCTGACTCTACTAAAGATGAAATTGATAAATTTATAGATGCCGGAAAATTGTAAGGTAAGGGAACCAGTCTAGCTGGCCTGCACCCGTTCATGAACATGTAACCAACAGCAAACAAAATTTGGACTGAAAAATGGTAAATTTGGAGCAGTAGTTGAGAAATAGTTAGGTTTTTCCAGCGGTGGTCGGCCGACCACCGCTGGAAATTAATTTAAAAAAAAAAACACTTTCCTTGAAAATGACTTCACACCAGGTGCCACAATTTTACAGGATGCTTTAGAATGTCATTTACCAACATCCTAGTAAGGTATTTCATAAACATTTGGTAGTTTTGTTTTTCGATGTTTGCAAATGTTGTGTATAACCTTTAAAGTGAGATGTATAATTAATAAAATACATACAATAATGTAGTAATGAAATTTGTTATGAAATAAAGAAAAAATCATTTGAATTGGGATGGATAAAATAAAAGAAAAACTGTTTTAGCGGGAAGTCTTAGAGATTTATTTTGGCCATTGACTAGATGAGATTTAGTTCATTTCATTTACAAGAGTTAGTGAGACAAAAAGTATAACTGTATGCTCATGATCTCATCCTAACCAAGCTCATAATAATGAGAATCAACTGTATAGGCTATTGTGTACTGTCTTTGGGCTTAAATTCTTTTTATGAGCAAAATTGTAACCCCCCCCCCCACCACAACAACAATCAAAAGGAGTGTCAGCTTCTTGTGGTATAGTTCTAATAAACCTTGGACTTCCCCCCCCCCCCCCTACAAGCCAGGACATGAAATGTTTGATATCATTTCAGGTACATGTATCTGTTCTAGTTGCCAGTGCCAAGGCTGGTATACATCATTTAATGTAGGTATACAGGCAAGATGTCTTTCATTTGCACACTTGTTTCTACCAGTTGCTATGTGACATGTGATACCATTCAGTTTTCTAGACTCATGAACTTCAAAGAGATAGGGCAATGTATTACATTTCTGGATTACAATGCTGGATGTCTGTACTTGACATGAGCATTAGTATAACTGAGGCCACAAAATTAATAAAGAACCTGATGATCTTGTATTATGAAACATGATTATAAAAATTGCCATGGTTTGACTCAATAAATCAGTCCAAGAAGATCTACACACAGACAAATTTATTTATTTGGCTAAATACTGTCATCGTTTTTGGACACAGCCTGTACCAGTTGTTATTTTCTTGGCTATAAACATGTATGGGTGTATTATTTCACAACAATTCAGAACAATGAAAAAAAAACCACTCACATTTCGGTGCAAAGAAGCTATAGATATTCTTTTTATGAGAAAGTATCTACAAATCCCATCCGTATGCATGTATGTGTGTTTATGAGTTATTCCCGAGTCGATAGCGAAGGGGCCGACAAGGCTTAATTTGCATGGATTGTTGGGTATGGGCTACGTGCGCCAACGAAAGAGGGCGCCCTTTTACCTAGCAATGACGTCCCATGGGCGGGACATTTAAATGGTTGACGTGCACCGTTCCTTGTGTGTGACGCACGTACACCAGGGGATTTGTACTATTTACACGCAGTGGTACGGCTGCCCATTTCGGCAAAATTGCAGTCAGGCAAGATGGTGTCGGTCGGTC
Organism: Patiria miniata; assembly: GCF_015706575.1. Lineage (NCBI taxonomy): Eukaryota > Metazoa > Echinodermata > Asteroidea > Valvatida > Asterinidae > Patiria > Patiria miniata. Next base: position 8,027,722 of record NW_024037063.1, read on the forward strand.
ACCCCCCAACTGTACTTTCTTTGCCGGTGAGGGGGTACTTGTGAACGGAGCGGATAGTGCTTTACTCTTGCAATAATATCACAGCATGCTTTAATCACGTGATTAATTTACTCAATACTTTAGTGCGGGAAATTACAACTCGAGTCTGTCTTCATCAGCAGGTCATCAGAATGCCGCTGTCAACACAGTATTTGATGGAAGGCAGCCAGGCATAAGATTTGTAAGTTACAAATTGGAGTGTGTGTATAATTTAAGAATATATTGTACCTGTATAAAACAATTGTTCATTTTCGGGTGTCTGGTGCCTATATTAAATATTCTCTGAACCTATATGAATGTATTAGCAGTCTTGTGTACTTATTGTCAGAGCATTTAAACTTCCTTATGTTCTGTAAGCGTCTTTAAGGTGTGTAATTCGTCTAATGTTATTCATTCCATATGCTTAATATTTACAATCATTTCAGTTTCACCTGCTCTGCACAAGCTGATTAATAAATGAAGGGGAAGGCATCCTCGTATGACCTCGCATTTGTTTTGGTGTTGTGCATACCTACAATGACATACTTCGATATTAAATGTCTGTACAAAATATTATACTTTTCATACATTGGAAAAAAAGTGAGATTACAAAAGTACTAAATTAACTCTAACCGCCCTAAATCCTTCAAAATCCTCTTTGCCAAAGTGGAAGAATTTGGAGGATTGAGGTTATATGGCAAAAGTGCATTACTGAATTCGTAGGATGCACTTTGTCAAGGTCTTGGGCCGGACCTTGTGTTGTTTTTGCTCAGCCGTGCATAAATATAGGCCTGGACAATGCTTGAAATCCTCCGTACTGCTTTGGGCTGTCCCTGGTCAAGCCTCAACATATTAACAGTCACTGCTGCAGGATTTTGCAGGATTCAGGCAGTGGTCACCCCTCCATGGACCATATTCAAGAAATAATGAAGGGATTGGCAGGATTGAGGCTATATACTATTTTTCCATGAGGCCAATTCGGGTGATTCACAATGCAGTGCGCCACAAAGAGTTTGCCACAGAGAGTTCATTTATCCCAGTGCATTGTGGGAGAAGGTCGACAAATTCGCAGCGCGGGACATTTGAAATTGATAGTTTTTCCGGTCAGTAATTTCGTAAGCATATGATTCAAGTATCTGTTTGCCCTTTTGTTTTTTTATCAATATGGTGTTTTTTGTCAGGTGGCAGAATGCTAATGCCCCAATCTATAACAAATTAGCTCAAGTTGTCTACTGACACTCATTCAAATTGTTCATGTTTTGTCGACCGTAAACTTGAAAAATAGACTTTCCATGGCAAACTCTTGGTGGCGCACTGCATTGTGAATCGCCCGAATTGAAAGATTTTGCAGGATTGAGGCTAAATCCTAGCAAAAAAAGGCCTAGGGAGTTAGGGTTAAACAAAAATATTACTCTCCGTGTTTCACAGTTTGGTCTGGGTCTGGGGATTTTAAGGTCTGGGTCTGGGAGGGGTAGGTCTTGGTCTTGAAAGTTAAAAGTCATACATGATTCACAAATCGTGTTATTTTGGGGCTCACAGACGGGATAAAATTGTCCTAACTGCATCAAAGCATCTCTTTCATCAGAGTAACAGTGATATAGAAATGACTCACAGTGTAGGATCAAACATGTTCCTGATCTTGAGGCATGGTGTTGGGGTGAACCGGGGCACCTTGATGGCTGTATCCAGGTTGTCAAAGGCTGTGACAAACAAAAGGATTATAGGAAAGACAGAGGAAGTCAGTAGGATTCAGATGGGTTGAGTAGTGAGGTACAGATCACAACACACTTAACTTGATATACAATGAGTTAAGTCAACATAAAGTATTTAGAAGTAAACATTAACCCTAACCACCCCAACTTCATCAAAATCCATCCCCTATTTTGGTGGATTTGGGGGGACTTGGTCCAGAAGGCCTGGCGTGACTAAATATTGATGGACTATGATGGACTTGGGCCTAATGCAGGCCTCGATCTTTACCACGGCCACCGCGGCCAATGGCCGCATGCCCTTCCAACTTGGCCGCAATGGCCCTTCAAAAAATACACATGTCGCGGCCAACTTGGCCAGCGTGCCCTTTTGTCATGTTTGTATTTTACCTCAGCATGTCCCGTCATGACAATCATACATCACGGATATTGTGTAGAGGATCTGTGCATACAAACACCATTCAACATACGTCTAGTCGCGGCAAAAATAATACACGTCTTTGGGTTATGTTGTTGTGTTCGTACGTACACACGCGGGTCATCTCATACACCGTACCCCGGCGTGCAGCCCTTCCCGATTTACCGGCTACGGCCCAACGTACGGCGCGGTACATCCCATCCCACTGTACGATGTACATTATGCACAAATGCCAACGCAACAACCGCTAACCGGAGCGTAATTATCATAATACACTAATATATTCAACTACCAGGAAAACCTGATTGATGGATTTTGACAGACTTGGTCCAATTCCTAGTAAAAGATGCTAGGGAGTTAGGGTAAAAGTAAAATATACCATCTCCAAATCAACATACATGTCCAAATCAACATACAGGTGAATGTATAATTTAAGCATGCAATAGTATTAAGTAACAAACAAATACGTGTACATCCTCCCGATAAAGTACAGTCCTGGATCCCTGCTGTACATTGCACATTGTGACCAGCCCATGTACATGTAGGCTGGTCCTGAAAAGTTGACTTGACCATTGTCAACTAGTGCATATGTTTGATCAAGGCTAGTCAAACTGCAGTTAGCCATGTTTGGCCAAATTTGCTACTGGACGACTTAAGAATCAACTTCCCGATTTCTAGCCAATCAATTTGTGGTATGGCGAATGCAAAAAGTTGTGTTATACAAGGAAGTTATTCAAGAATTTCCTGGTTTTTAATGTTAACTTAAACACTAAAACACAATACACACAAATGGAAGCATGTAATTAGGCATTCCGTGCTTGTGAATTATCCAGTGAGCATAATGGTACAGCAGTTCTCTGTGTTTTCAATACCCACATTTTCCAACTAGTCTGAATATGCAGCTCTGTTAATTTGAAAGACTTGGCATGGGAAACTAACTCACAGATCTACAGGGTCTGACCGTATGACTTCAAAGTGACCCTCCGGTTTCCGCATGATAGGCCTCCGTTGCAGTAGGTTAGCAACCATGTCGTGCATTGTAAACTAGACAGTAGGGTTTATTTTCACGTAAAATAACCACAGACATACGGTTGTCATTATAGTGCGGACCCAGCACTAGGTGTTGGCTCCACATATTTCTCAGTCTTTGCCATCCATCACAGCTTGGAAGGCTTGCCTACTACCCACTTCGCTTCGTGCTATAGGATCTTTGCCTACTACAATAGTGACGCTGACTTTCCGGTAAGCGGATGCAGGCCGAATAACCTGGGTCAGTGAGAGAGCCCAATTCCAATGAATAGTTGATGCGTACAGCATGTTGAACATCCAATACCCATACAGTAGACACAATACAAGACTCAATACATCTGGCCCCAATAATCTAATTAGACAATGTCCGGTAGCTTCAGGTGGACTGACAGCTCATAGCCTACATGCAAGCAGTTACTTTCTTTAAAACCTCCATTCATAAACTTTGGCTTGATACACCTGTGCCAGGTCTTAAACCACTACCCTATATCTGCTACAAGCCAGAGTATGTATATTCACAACAGGTGGACCATAGAAGGTGAATCAATACAAAGCTTCCCTTAAGCCTGGCTTTAATCAGAAGGATGCTAACTCAATCAGGAAATCCCTGTCCACTTCACCTCAGGTAGACTACTGGTAATACACCAGACAGCTTGGGAAGGGAGTCTACTCAGTGACTATTGTATAGCTTGTTGGAGGTCAGTGTTCATACAATGAGACTATGTATCCGTCAGCAGTACCTACACATACATCATACATGTAGGTGGATGCTGGCTATTTATAAAACCACACACTGCTGACAGGAGCACACTCCTGAATCTTTGTGAGGCAAGATTATAGGTTAAGATCATTACATAGGTACCAACTAATCTATTGCGAAGAAAATCACTAACAGATAGCATCCCAGGGCATGACGATTAACATTCATTTTTTAAATCAGCCCCTCTGTGCCGTATATCTATCGTATCTATCATAATGAATATGATATACAAAAAAAAATCCGATCATAAGTTGGTTTTGATTTCATCTATGTATAAATTCATCCATACTCTTGTCTAACCTCCTTGACAATAAGCTGTAACAGCAACAACCCATTTATGTCTGGCAATATGTCTTGTAAGTGGGTGTGTGAGGAAGGACACACAGACAAAACAAGACAAACCTGCATCTTGACACAGCCAAGCCGCAAGATTCTTGGGGAGTCTCGTCCTGAATTAAAATCACCACTTTCCTTCATACCCACCCAAAGTGAGAATGACCTCTGAACTGTTTGACTTACCCGTTCCTTGCCATACTTTCACTCTGTTAGGGTTCAACTCCTGTGCAACAAAATGAAATTGGAAAAAAATGAATATATGCAACTATACCTATATGTTGAGATATTTGGAATCAGGGAGATGTAAATATTTCATATTTGGCTTGGCCTGTACCCACATAATTGTTACCACTATACTCAGTGCTGTCTGAGAGCTTGTGAGATATGAATTCACAAGCTTACTCAGGATGGACTTGAATCCACATTCTCAAGCTTGCTAGTGCAGACATAATACTGATTGTCAATCTTCATACATGCAGCGCACGATTTTCATAGTATGGGATTTTCATTGTACAGCTATCAGTCCATTAGTATGTTGCAAGTTTTCTACATTCTACAGTTCAACTTTGGAATAGACTTCTAAGCATTTAATGCCGCACAAATACCTATCTCCACCAGTAATCCATCCTCTTTTGAAAATTACAATTCCACTAGAAGCAGTGAACCATATGATCGGCACAACAGACATTATAATGAACATTGTCTGACAATGCCATTGCTTACAATTGTGTTTGATTAAAAAACAAATTATACAAGTATTTTGCATTACCATGGCATTTGCCATGAAGCACCAGCATCCCACTGAATTCACGAGTGAAAATGCACTTAATGACTTAATTCTTTGCACTACCACAGTGATGGAATAACATACCAATTTCAAGCCTACTTTGTGTAAGACACAAGCCGTGAGTTGACTCACCAATTCTGTCATGGGTGTGAACGATGAGATGACTGGTGAGGGTAACATCCATCTCCAGACAGGGAACTCCTCACCAGATACTTGCTGTGTCTCCACACGCACTCTAGACTCATTGGTGTTGATGAAATGCACAGCACGCTCCCACAAATGTTGCCTCTCCTTTCTGTTTCACGTCAAAGACAAAATTAAGTGCATTCTTCATGTAAATTAATAACCTCTGCTTTTCGTATCTGTAACCAAAACTTAATAATTGATTACTTTTACTGTGTCACCAGAAATACATTTTTCACCTTGCAAATAAGCCCGGTCCAACCACTGCAAGTAGTACATTGTCAATCCAAAGCTCTTGACACCTTTCAATATGAAGCTATAATGTATGCATGGTCTCCCGTCTTTAACAAATTGTATTTTCTGACAAATTGCAATAAACTGGCTTTGTGAAAGTAAAAAAAGCACTACATTGGATCTTGCATATGTCTATGAGCTCGGCACATAATTTTCACTTATCAACAGAAAATACAATAAATGGGCATACTTCAGCTTTGTTTTTTTGTTACACAACCACCTTGCAGGTTTATGCAGCAGGTTAATGCACACACACTGCATGCCATTCACATGGTGAACCTGTACGTACAGTCAATGACCGCAATTAAAGTAGGCCATTTAGCAGTGTTGAAGCACTCCAAGTACAGGATTCAGACTCAAGTCTGTCTCTAGCCCCAGTTTGCAGTTTGTGTGCATGGTGCTTTTGAACAATTAATTCTTTTTTTATTTCATTTGTTTAAAGAAAATACTTTGTGACTCGGACTTGAATCAAATAACTTGTGATTGCGTTTGGACATCAACCAAATGAATTAAGAGTTGGACTTGGAATGGACTCAAGTTACATGTACTTGACTACAACACTACCACTTGGCACCCTCTACAGCTACTGCACAGTGAACACTCCTTATGTTTCTCATTAAAGCAAGGAACATTTCAAATAATAATAATATAATAATGGAGAAATTTATAAAGCGCAGACAATCATACAAAAATCCACCTCAAGGTGCTTAAACAAAGAGAAAACATACACAATGTATTATTTAAGTTAAAAAAAAAGAAGAAAAAGTTGCAGACCTTTGTATACAAATGCCTTCTTAATGTGTCCACCACTGTAAACTGTGTACTGAATGTTGCAGGCCTTTTGTACATGTACAGTCAATCATGATTGAACTCATACCTAAGTCTGACTTGTGTCCTTTTGGGGGTAAATCAGAGACTCTATGACTTGAACATTGGATGGAATTGTTACAAGTAAAAGAAATAATAATAATTTGTTTCATACTTGGCAGCACTGACTCATGGCTTGGCTCATACTCATAATGTGTGCTTAACTTGCAACTTGGATTCAGACCCAACTGTAATAGGGACACAGACTCTAAATCAAACCTCAAATTTTTGAGAATTCAAATGCAAGTTTAGCTGTCTAATGCATATGAGATTTTGAAACTTACAATTTTGAAACTAAATTTCAAAATTCATGTTTATGTAATAATGCATATAACGTTTAACTTCAATTTGGGTTAAGAATTTTGGAAAACATTTGAAATTACGCTGCTTACTATTCATTTCATTCCATTGGATTCTTTGGCCCATCATTCTGAATGCTTTTACTATTAATTTTTTATTTCAATAGTTCCAAGTATTTAACTCAATCATAAATCGTAAAAGTTAACAAGAACTGTGCACCCTCCACATGTCTTATCTCATTTCCTTTGCCCGTTGAAATGTGGAAACGAATTAAACTAATTTGTTTTTAGATTTCTGGCGTCAACATGTAATTGGTTTTTAGACAAAGTATTAGATGACACATAGGCCAGACTTCCTCTAGGGACCTCTTCAAAGTAAGAACCTTCCTCGAAATATTTATCTCAGAAGGAGCGTTAAGATAAAGGCAGTACTAACAGCCAAACATTTGGCTTGTTGGTTTTGAGCCCTTTCCTCCACTTTCCTAACCCAATCATGTACATGCTGGCAGTTCATCAATCACCCATGAACACCCAACTCCTTATCTTCAATACCCTACCTCCTCCCCACAGACACACACCATGGTTTCAAGCCACAGGGATTGGCAGGGTTTTGCCTGTATTTGATTGGACATCCTCTTTCATTTGTCTTTACTACATACATTGTATAACATTTGTGACCCATTTTAGAAGTCCTGTTGTTTGATTTACTACAAACATGGATGACCTGTTTACAATGCCTGAATTAAACCTTACTTTCAATATTTGGATATTTCTCATTGATGTGCATGTTCACACATATATTGTACTTGTCCTGTAGTTGTGCAAACTATTAACCAGATGTGCGATAATACAACTGCTTCCTATTACCAGTACATGTACTCGTAGTGGTGGGATTTAAATTCAGCTTTTGGGTTTGAATTCCACTATTTGGTTTCCATAAATGGAAACCTGATATTCAAAACCGGTCTTCAAAAATTTAAACCTCCTTTTTTCAAACATTTCTGCATGAATGCTACATGTGCTTTCACCACTGTGAAGAGAACTAGCTGATAATGTTCATAACACAAAGGAAGTTTCCTTACAAATATAGCGATTGTAAGTACTAAGCAAATGAACAAATATGGACAGCAAGAACTTACACCATGAAACACGTTAACATACTTTTAACATACTTTTAACCTGACGATAAAAAGTGTAGGGTCAGGCTATAAAAGGAGGGTCGGTTGGCAAAACTGATTTTTTTTTTCTGCTTTATTAGAGGACCAAAGACACTGTGGGACAGTCTTAAGTCCCTACAACTTCAAATTTTCCTGAATAGAAAACTTCCCCACACTGTAGTCTCTGCTGAAATACACACACCCACACACGTTTGTTTTACATACAGTACCTAGTGTGGACATTCCTTTGTTTTCGTGTAGTTAAGAAAAACCAGTGAAAAAAAATCATTTTTCTCAAACTGTGAAAACTCATTCAACCCATTTCCCCCCCCCCCCTATGATTCCCTTTTGTGTTTCTCTTCATTTTGCCACCAATAAACCTAACCCAAAATGCCTCTTAATCTGTTTTCCCGAGAGGGGGAAACATTGTGTGGACGTGGGCAAGTCCACACAATGTGGCTACTACCTGGTTTATGTGGCCATCTTTTGTTCGGAAGTCCACACAGTGAATGTAATGCTTGTACACAATCTTGTTTCGTAGTTGTGGGGACCACACACTTAGAGCAATATTTATTATGGGGACCGCAGACTCTATGGGGACAGCAGAAAGTCCCCATAACTCGGTCCTAATGCCGACCAGGGCAGCAAAACAAATGTCAAGTGCACACAAATGACTTAATCTTATGACCAGGCAATGTAAATGTATCCACCAATAATACCACCCGATTTGGTACCTCAAATGCATTACTTATATGAAACATTTTATCAACGTTTTCTGTAATCTTTGGAAACTTTCTCTTCACTCAGTTCCACTATTAAAACAAAATCCCTTCTTGCAAGAAAGCAACGACAACATACAATGTATGATAGAAGCATTCAACAGTTTGAGACTTTGTTTAGACAAGGCTCAGTCATGTACGCTTGCACTGAATCCACCTGTCATGATCAATTTCTCTGGTGCCTATTGCAGCTCCCTCTCCAAGATTGCCAGGCTGGCTTCCCTTTTTACCCCACTCTATACTAAAACTGATCAGGTGGCAGAGAAGGGAAATAGGCACAAGATAGAGAACATGCCGTAGGACTTGATGAAAGGCAAAGGAGCGGATACTTACAGTGATTAGTCTTCTAGGCTTACAACACAGGAAACTGATGGTTTATCCATGACATTAAAGTTTAGCAAAGGCAAAGAGTAGGACCCTTTTGAGTACATGTGCATGTACCTGTTGTCTGTAAACCATCTGTTGCGACAGTTGTTTTTACATGAGAATTTGGAAGTTGCAAATGACAGGTCTCAATGTACTTTTTAGGACAATGTTCACTTGTACGACTTGATAATCTCTCACGCGTGCAGTCTGTATATATATATATTCAATAAGCTAAATACATTTGTGCGTGGGAACCTACACTATTAAAATGGTTGAATAATTTCCACATTATTGAAATAAATGTGTATCCCTACAATCCCACGGACTCTATGCAGAAACTGTACATGGCACCGTGTGGCCATGGAGGTTACATGTACAATGTATGTACTAGTTTGGCCCACTTATGAGAGCACATCAAGTGCTTCACGTATAAGTGTATTGGTTCACATGATCGGTTCTAAGGAGTGCATGACACAAATTAAAATATGCATTAACCCATATGAATAAGCATGGGCAACAGGTATTTTGGAGATGTATTAAGACCAAAAAGGGACAGGTTTGATACTGGTACCTCAGGTAAAATCAATGGGCCCATATTGAGAGATGGAAACGTATTGTCTCTAGAGCAAGACAGGGACAGTAAGATCCCAAGATTAATCTACTGGGACATCTCATCAGCTGCCAGATCAGGACCGAGACTAAGAACTGATGACTGGTCACACACCAGAATAGCACAAACGTCTAGAATTGATTGAACTTGGACTGAAGTGCTTTGTCATTCTGTAGCCTATCTGTATGGTGTTTTTCTCCTATGGGACCACTGGTTTTGTTTAAGGATCAAGCGAATCCTTCAAGTTGATTGAGATTGTCTGCTGTCAGACTGGTGCATTGGTTAGTGACAGGTGTTGTCATGTCAGATTAGTGAGCTAGTCCTGACATCCTGTCTGACAATCTACACATGGCAGATACCCTAGGCAAGGGATTCCCCGACATCAAACGTAATTTCTTAGACATGTATCATATTTGCTCTAGTCAACAATATCTGAAAGACAAATCTTTCTTTGAGGACCAAAAACGTGATATTTGAAGGGTTTTTTAGATGGTCATGACAAATCAAAAGGCATGTGTTTCCTTAGCAGAGTACTTGCTACATGTATGTCAGTTAATAATGTTGACACAAGGAACATACATCTGTACATGCACTACATTTAAATGTATTTAACGTGCAAAAAGCATGACTTTATACATGTAACTGATGTAGATTCCTACTTAACATTCTTATTAATTGAACAGTTGAACCGTTTTGGTTTCAAATGCTTTTGACCATGTTATGACGGTATTACAAAGTGACGCATAAATCTCACTGGACTTTGTCACTGTCTTGTCTTCAATAAAAACTGCTAGATGTACTACCGGTAGTACATCCAGAAAAAAAGTATGCTTTGTCATAAATGTCAAGGCTAAATTATATCCAACAATATCACGCAGACATCAGACATAATAAAGACGTGGGAGTTGATTGCTTTTATATGAGTAAGCCAGCCTATGAATATACTGCTTTACTTGCTGTAATCTAAAACAAAATCATTAAAATAAACCCAAATCTGATGCTTTAAAAACTGAAAAGACTTTGTCTTTGCACCCTGCTGTAGCAACCTTGTTTTAAGATTGCATGTTGCACGAATCAGGTTTTCCCATCAGGAAAAGGGACACAGCTCTATTCTTCACTGCATTTACATCAAGTGTAAATGAAGTGGTTTAAAGTGTTGATGTAATGTTACGCCGTATGAAAAATAACGTGGGTGGTTTTAAAGCATTGTTTTAAACACTGGCTGAGAAGCGTTTCAACAGGCCAGTAATAATGTTGGCCCCTGAATCAGGACAACAAATTTCTGCTTTCGTCTTTGTATTTAATAACGAAGGAGCATAATTCATTCTTCAATTTTGTGATCTTGGAGTTTAAGAAACATTTGTTTTTGATAAAGCAATTTATTTTATTACATTTTTATTTAATTTGTTTTTATTAAATGTAGAAACAAAACATAGCTTACATACGAGTCCAATGCTTAAAATTTACAGTAAAAATATTGACTGCTCTCTCTCTCTCACATCACATGTGCATGTACATCGGACAGCATGCTGCAGCTACCTCTACACGTATTCCAGGTTTATATAACCAACATACAGATCCTTGTCATTTGATTGGTGGAACTCACATCACGTGATAATGTTCCTCCCACTTCACTCTGAGCCACTCAATATTTGTATTATATTGTACATGCACTACAGGAAATCACAAATACAAACACACATACACAGGCTTATTATTACCAGCCTAAACACTGCGTTGCTCCGGCCTAGTGAAAACCGTGCAGAATATGCCATCAGCCTGGGGGTTTGGTCAGTATCAAATCAGGGCATGAATGATTATAGTGCGCATGCACAAGGTATACCGCCCCTAGAGTGGTAACAAGCATTTTGATGGACATTTGGAGAAAAAAAGCTGCCAGCGCTGCAATGCTATCACATATTTTCAAACTCTGGAGGTGTATATGTTGCCAAAAATTGCTACAACGATTATTCCCCTCATTTAATATCAGTGGCAAACATTTTGGACTGAGGCTGATGGGCTAGAACAACCTTGCTCCAAAACTCCAGTGTATTACTGAACTGTACTTACCATGCACAGTTGGTACGAGTAGGCACTATGTATGAACATGTGACACTTTTCTACGATTCTGTACTTAGGTTACACACAAAAGGACTATGCACTGGATGGTTTGCTAAACTTATAAGTTATAGCATCAAGATAAAAAAGTAAAAAATTGGCTGGTTCTGTTTAATATTTTTACCCAAAAATAAAATAAAGATAAGAAAGTAAGATGTTTCTTTCAGGGTGTCATTTTGTCTTTGTGGTGGGAAACAGCAATCACATGACCACATCATAGAAATGTCCCGCATATGGATAGCAATACAACGTAAAATAGTCTAACAATATTGTCAAGTTTTGCAGTTTTTGACCAAAATCGTATTTATGAAAGGGAAGTCATGATAGGGGCCTGGTCAATATAAAAGACCAGGCCACTAACAGGTTTTAAACCAGACGTTTAAAACTGATCTACCGCACTATTATTTCCTTTTTTTCTGTTAGTTCATTATCCCATTTCCTACTTTTGTCTTTCCAGTTTGTGCATAACATGGATGATATTTGACCCATATTTGCTATTTAATCGTTTAGCAGTCAAGAACGTTGACCATTTGAATGTACCTGTGCTTGAGTGGTATCAGGGTGTCTCTGACGTGTGGTATGGCAAGGTATGGTGACAAGCTCTTGTCTTTACTGCAGGCCTTGTGGTGACTTGCCAGCATCTCTGCCAAAATATCAGCATCAATAGAAAACACTACATTTTTTTCCGAACTTTCAAAATCACATTATTATACAATTGACATTTACACGTAAACTATACCAAAATATTTAATTTATTCAAGCTATATGGAACCTTTAAGAATATTTGATAGTCAGAGAACTTTTTTACAGATACTATCTATCAGATGTGGATGTATTTGGAAAGAAAACATCAATTGGTCCAACAATATGGGCCATATGCCAAGCTGCAGTGCTATTGAAAGTGAAAGTGACAAAGAGGCTGCTTAAGAATTTAAAATGTGGAACCAAAGAAATCTATATTTTCTTCTATTATCATCATCATGCACTGAATGGTGGGATATTTGGGCCTGAATTGTGAACTGTTTTCTTCTTGTACTTTTCAGCCATGATAAACAGCATGAGGACCAGCCCAATAGGAAGGGGCTGTCTGGGCTGGGCTTCCACAACATTCCTGTACAGGAAGTGCTTAAGGGAGGTCTTTGTGGTCCCACCAAATAGGGCAGACACTTCTCAATTAACAACACATACATGTATTGTGCAGTACACGTACCATGTTCAACACAGGTGCCATACAATTTGTAAATACACATGTACTTTTCATGCAAAAATTTACGAAACCATGGAAGAAAAAATAAAAAATAAATCTAACTTCAGGAAAAACCCCAACAATTTTAATATTCTTCTAGTAATTAAGAACACATGAAAGTATATTATTTTTTGATGGAAGTGTGGAATGCAAATTGGAAAACAAAAAAAGGAAAGGCAACTAATGTACACGTATAAATGGTGAATTGGGTTAGATAATTGCAACATAAAAGAAGTTAAATAAATAAAAGTAAAACACTGGACAACCAACCCTTCACAGGACATCAGAATATATAAGCAGCAAATCATGCTAATTGTTCATCCCTTCCTCTACCCTTCAAGAAACAGAAGGCAATAGTGGATATGTGCAAGGCAAGTACTAACCTGTGATGGCATCTACTAGCTGATGAACCTGCCTCTTGTCCTCCTTCTCTCGTCTGATTCTATACATAATGTACTTGTACAACAACAACAGACACAGCACCACTGTACACATAAACACAACAAAACAACAATTCGGATAAATTCAGTATTTATGAAATCTGTCTGGTTTTTTTTATAGCAACTTGAGTGAACCATGAACAAAGTATTGATGGATCGTCAGGTGCAGTGTTGTAACCAAGCCATATCTTTTACAAGTCAAGTCAAGTCACAAGTCAAAGTTTCACCAGCCAAGTCCCAAAATCTTTCATCAATTTCATCAAAATCTTTCATCAATTTTCAAGTTCATCTGAACATACCGGTATTACATGTATGTTATAATTCACATGACACCTGTATTCTTAAGTCGACAGCAGTAGCGACAGGAACCAGTCTACGTGTAGGTGTGCGCAATGGGGTTTATTAAGCGTGCATCATGTAGGGAGAATTTAAAAATAAATTCAAGTCAAGTTGCAAGTGATTTTTTTTTTCAAATCAGGTCAAGTCACAACTAATGTTTTTAAATCTGAGTCAGAGTCCGACTCAGCCACTCGAATCAACAACTCTGGTCAGATGAGGCCCACAGAGTCCTAGAAAATGGGACTCGAGTAAGACTTGAGTATGAGTCTGAGTCATGAGTCATACAACTCTGACAAAAGGCAACCACTACCTTTTTTTTCTGGGATCTTTCTTACCAATACAAAACAGAAACAGTCTGAAGAGAACCAAGACGGCTGAGCGTTGGACCCTACACAGCCATGACATGTTGACATGTTCTGATTCTAACCATACAGTCTGCTTCTCCAACTTCACAGCATCTACAACCTGGTCAGCAGAATCTGCCACATGTAGTTCCTTACCACTCTCATCATATAGCCTGCAAATCAAATAGCATTCACTCAGTTTCAAACGTCTGCAAGTGATACGACTTGGGGATGAAAGCTGGATTGGAACATGAAACTTTTATGGAGAGCAATTGCATGATAGTGTGAAGCTCTGATTTCATGTCAAGTAACAGTGTTATACTCAAAAAGTTCTCCAATGTATTTACATGTATTCTAATCTGCATTCCACATTTATTCCAAGCAGTTTTAACTCTTTGAGAAGTATGCCAATATCCCTTCACCCTGATGCCAGAGCCAAACCATTGAAACAAACCAAAATTTGCCAAACAAAGCACTTCTGAACCGTACCAAACTCAATTGCTCAATTTGGCATGCTCGGAAACGTAGTTTTAGTGCCTTATATTTATATTTGCCTAACCAAAATAAAAAACTTGGCACCATAAAATTATCATAATTATATTCTAATAATGCCAAATATTTTTTTTGTATTTACTTAGATTGTAGATTTCCGAGGTTTCCGAGGATAAAAATAATTAAAAATTCAAGCATGTGGGGGCGCCCTTTTCAACGCACCCATAACGGTGCTCTCAGTATTCTGACCTGGTATACAGACCCAAAAGTACTCTTACAAAATGTTGTCATTCAATTTTACTGCACTCAACTTATCAACATTTTCCCATTAAAATTATAAAGTAACAATGATATTGAGCTGAAAAAAGAGGCAAATTTTCAGTCTGTACTGCTTGCACCGCATGGTGGAATAAGCGAGCAGTTAACAGCATAAAATGCCGTGTTGAATGGCCAGTTGCCAGATCAAGTGCATACATTGTACATGCAACCCACCATCTATATATATAAGAGAGAGTTTAACTCGGCCTCCGAGACGATGTTTGCTCATGAAAGGATCCGAGACCGCGGGCTCCCGCTGCGCCAAAATCGCTCCACGTCCGTGGAAAAATACGGAGGGTGTCTTCCGCCGGGTCGGACACTTCGGGTCGTCCTGATTTTCCCGTACGGACCGGCGATCCTTTTCGTCGATTTTTCGTGACTGCATTTTGCGCAGGAATTTGCCGTCGTGTGCGCTTTCACGTTGACTGCCTGGCCGCCCCCTGTGCTGGCTTTTCTGCGAGTCTAGACTGTGCGAGGTCAGCGAGGTCAACGTAGGGGTTTCGTTTACGTGTTCTACTCAGCTGTTCTGCAAAAGCGTTCCCCAAATTGTGGTGTGGGGTGACCTTGGTAAAATATTTTTTCTCCATGGTGCGTGGCCACCGAGTGCCCCTATTCTTTCATATGCTTCGCTTGCCGCCCCTGCGCCGAGTGCAACGAATACTCAGAAGGACTTCACATTAAGTATGCCTTGCGCGGTCTGACCAATCGAAAGTCTACACTGCGTAGTATTTCCGGGCTATCCAAAACTGTCGATGGCAACGCGTACTGCAGCCTGCTCCACACCCTGGAAACGAGGTTGGGTCTATGGTGCTCGCTATTTGCATGATTTGAAGCACAAGCATGTGAGTGACGTGTATAGTGCTCTGTTGCTTCCATCGTGTGTTAATACAGCTCCATGCTTCCACGCCACCAAGGCTGAGCGTTGTGAGTTCGCTGCCCGCCACAGTGTTGCGTTATAATTTCGGGGGCCTGTCTGGGATCAACGAAGGATCGATGCATTGCTTCAAACATCGCGATCTTAAACGCAGTCACACAAAAAATCAACGAAAATGTGTCCGATCCGGCGGAAGACACCCTCCACATTTTTCCACGGACGTGAAGCGATTTTGGCGTCGCGAAAGACCGCGGTCTCAGATCGTTTCAGGAGCAAACATTTCTCGGAGGCCGAGTAAAATTTGCTCTTATAAAGATGGTTGACCCAAGTTGAATAACAGTTGACTCGACAAGTTCCTCGCAGACAGTCTCGCAAATTGTAAGACGTTCAAGTTTCGTTTGTTGAAGAGTCCAATATACTGAAACTTAATTATGACCTTCTTAATCAGCCTTCGCCTGTGTACTACGGCAAGCCTTTCAACTACGTTTTCTCACAAATGCCACTGCCTCACAAAATGCCAATTTAACAGACCAACGGGAACATTTACAGACTGTTGCCATGGTACATAATTATCATGGGCGTCAATCGGTGGGGGACGGGGAACCCCTCCACCCCCCCCCCCCCCCATTTTAAAGCGGTGGAGACTTTTTGGGTCCCCTCCCCCCCCCCCCCCACTTTTCTTCCCCGAATAAAAATTGTAGCTACTACATGTATAATGATTCTATTACTCAGAATAGCTCATTTTAAGGACACCAAACTCAAAAATGATGTTTAAAAGATGATCTTTTGCTAAAAAAAATTGTTTTAGTGGTCAGAAATTGCCTCAGATCGCACCACAGAAATTGCTTTTCTATAACTGCACGTCTTCTCAACTAAATCCCCCAATTACATTCATCTCCCCAAATTTTCATCCCCAACTCTACGCCCTACCCGATAGTATGATCGGGTAAATCAACGAGGGATCGATGCATTGCTTCAAATATTGTGATCTTTGAACTATGTTGGGTTGGAATAACGAAGAGTGCATAAATAATAATATTGGCGGTTGTTGGCTGTTTGGCCTTGCTTATATTATGGTTGAACCATGCCAACCTGAATAAAATAGTTAAATCGACTTTTTCCTCGCAGGTCTCGCAAATTGTAAGAAGTTCAAGTTTACGTTTGTTGGAGAGTCCAATACTGTACCTTCATAATGACCTTCCTCCATGATTCAGACTATGTAATTTTATGGTAACACACTCAACATTTTTATTGCAAATGCCACCTTCACGTTTTATTCCATTATGATTTATTGTCAAAACAGTACAATCAGCCTTCGCCTGTGTACTATACGGTAAGTCTTTCAACTCAGTTTTCCCACATTAACAAACGCGACTGCCTCACAAAATGCAATTTAACAGACCAACAGGAAAATTGACAGACAGTTATACATGTCATGGTACATAATTATCATGGGCGCAGCGTCAATCGGTGGTGGATGGGGGACCCCCACCCCAACATTTTAAAGCGGGCAATATCGTTTGGTTCCCTACCCCCACTTTTTCTTCCCCGAATAAAAATTGTTGCCTACTATAATATTCTTTTGCTCAGAACAGCTGATTCAATGACTCCAAACTCGAAAATGATGTTTAAAAGATGATCTTTTGTTTTACTATCGTACGTGGTCAGAAATTGCCTCAGATCGCGTCACCGTAAATTGCTTTTCTATAGCTACATGTCTTCTCAACTAAATCCCCCATTTACATTTAACTCCCCACACTTTCAACCCCAACACAAATACGCCCTACCCGATCTATGATCGGGTAAATCAGCTTGTTCTATAATAAATGCGAACATTAAAACTACAAAATAATGTAAAAAAAAAAAAAGTGTACACAAGGAAGGAGAAATCAAGTTCTCAGACTGGGCAACAAACTTGAATTTTTAAATCGTTCCAAACGATGTTTGCATGGTATTTCGTCTTAAATATTTTGATACCAAAGATGGAAAGCATGTGTGCATTGATTGGTGGATGACATTGGCAGCCTGGCCGGTAGCGCAGCTGGATTCCTTCTGTTCCGCTAGCATTCTGCCTAGCATATTTTTGGTGGCATGAACAAGTATACCTAGTGCACTGCGCTGCACAAAAACGTAGCACATACGATCGAGCAACGAGCGGGTAGCAAGGTGTATGTACGTACGATTATCCATTTCTATCTTTTCAGCTCTATGCCGAGACTGTGTGTTCAAAAGCTTCTGTTGACTAATCAGAAGGCGATATTTTTTTTCTTGGGGGAGGGGGGATAGGTCATCAAAGGTGACATTTTTTCGGCAGTTGTTTTTGTGAAATTTTTAAAATCCACCTTTTTTCAGCCGCAATTCTGTAATCCAAGTTATTTTAAAAAATGGCCTAAAAAAAAAACCTTTGAGGTTGAAAGTACCTTATTAAATGAAAGGAATTTATAGTCATATATTTCAGTCCTTACAATGGCAACACAATCTATATTCCAAGCTGCACTGTGTCACTGTGCGTGGTAGACGTGGTGTGGTAGAGCGACCAAGTGCATGCACTGAACTGAACCACTGAGGGCTGACTTGCAGTACCCTCAGACTTACCTCAGACCCCAGTGAGAATTGTTGATTATCTTCTGTAGGGCATTCTTCAGATGGTATGATAACCAGTCCTTTTTGGCATCAATATCCTCTTTCTGCAAAGGAAACAGATTTCAGAGCTTAGCAGGACTTTCTAAAATCTGAAATCAAAAACCCAAACTGTTAAGCTACTAGCATGTAAAGCTAGGTTTGTGTGGTTTTGGATTTTGAGAGACCCGTACATCACAGTATTTGGTATTATCAGGTAGTTCTTTGGGCAGACTATCATGTAATCAAAACAAACTAACACACATTGTGCTAGGGAAACTGCAAATGGACAGCATGGGCAGAACTTCAACAGCCCTGCTGGATGACTAGTAATCACAATGTTCACCTTATCTGGACACTGTGACCACAAGGAATTTAAATAATTATCCATACTGCAGATCTGACCAAGATGTTTCTGTCACCTTTAATTTTAAAGGGCATTTATACACATCTGGCCACATTTCAGAGGGAAAATGGCAGTAATGAAATTCCATACCAAGGCATCGTTTTTTGGAATATCGACAACATCATTTAGTATTGTTCTGTATCAAAAAAAATATTGTTACTAAATGGTGTTATTTAACGGTATAGTCCATCGTTTCTTATTTGTGCATTTTGCTTGTTTGAAGCAACAAACTTGCTCAAAATCTAAAGAAGGGTGCTGAACAACTAACTTGATGAAGTTTCAGCTCAGCTTCAGCTGTATATTTCGAGAAAAACAGCATTCTAGGATCTCGATTTCAAATCAAAAGTTGCTGAATCATGTTTTGAATTGGGCCTGAATTCAGCATCCGAGACACGTTCTTAATGAGCCGATTGCAGTTACGCGATGTCGCCCAATGATCCAACGAATTATAGCAACCGCGCGCGCAAGTGCGTCGTGTCAAGGCTTGCGCGCGCTTCGCCGAATAAAAAACACGAACTACTAACAGAAATTTCCACCGGTGCGTCTTAACACGCACCATTGGAAAGGCCTTCTTTCGTTGATGTCTTCAAAATGACAACTTGCCGCTTTCATAGGGAGTTTAGTCGCCTTACTTTCATTCAACCAAGTATGTTTTTCAACAATAATTACGTCAGTTACTTTTTGGATAGCTGCAAATGATGGACTGTAGCTTTAAGTATATTGTGAACAACTCACAATGAGGTAGATTTACGATTAAGTACATATTGTGAAGAATTCATTGTGGTCTGATCTTTCTCCATTGTATTAAAATCGTCCAGAGAAAACAATCAATACTAAACAATAGCAAAAGACCAAGGGTTTTATTCCCCCATGCATGAAATGTTATGTATCACACAGGCTGGTATTTAGAGTTTAATCTAAACACCTTTGGAAACAACTACAAATATTGACTTACAAATTCATACTTCAGGAAAGCCTGCACCTCTGCAAATGACATGTTTCTGCTTGTGACATCTTGTGATCCACACTCGTATTTTCCTGTAATTTATAAACATGAATGAGTAATAGTTTAATGGGTGTGGGACTCTGTGGTTAGAATTACAGTATAGTCTGGCAAGTTTACATTCACTGTTTACAATGTGCAATGTACGTGGATATCTTGGTACCAACAAAGAGTAGTCTAGTCACAGGCTCCTGTGTTAGTCTTTACCCAGTACAATATTGTAATCTGCAAAATATGTAGAAGTCATGTATTCTGCAAAATCTTGCTGGCTTTAAGGTCAACTTGCACATGTTATGGGCTCTCTGCATTAAAGGGAATATACAACATTTGCAAACATCGAAAAATAAAACTACCAAGTTTTTGGGAAATACCTTAATAGGATGTTGGTAAATGACAGTCTAAAGCATCCTGTAAAATTATGGCACCTGGTATACTGTCATTTTCAAGAAAAGTGTTATTTTTGTATCAATTTCCAACGCTGATCGGCCGATCAGCGTTGGAAACAACTGGCTTTTTTTTCAAATACTGGCACCAATTGACCATCGCACTTGTTTACAATCAATTACAAACCTATGAACGGGTACGAGCCAGCTAGACTGGTTCCCTAACCTTACAATTCCCCAATGTATGTAAACTGCTCTGTTTCTTCTTATATGGAGTCAGGGAACCAGACTACAGGAAAATGATCGTTTTTCTTGGTTTTTATAGCATTTTCGAACCCAAAACCTCCAAAAAGTCAGTGTAACTATATTTGCTTTATATTTCCAACCCCCCAATTCCAACCATTTCTGAAAATTACAGCAAAAGCAAATGATGTATATTCCCTTTAACAGTATAATACATGTAGTACATGACCACATTGAGAGCCTTGGATGGGAGGTACACACAGTGTGCATGTACATGTACTGGTCTGCTTATGTATGCCATAAAGTAGACATGACTTATTTTATCATGAATGTGCATAAAACCATGATGTCTTCGTGTGAGCATTAAGTGTCGTAAGCGATGTATTAAAATGTCCCTCCAAGTGGTCTTTCTCTTTGTACATTACATCAAGGTTGAACCTGACTAGGGTGCAACTTGCATTTTTTTAATTGCCTTGTACTAGAAACAGAAATGGGATTTGTCAAAATGGCAATTTGCAATTGTGTGCGGTTCTAACCAAACATGCACACAACGCATGTGCAGTGGACCGTTGTGATCCCTACACTTAGGAATGACTACTCCAAAGGACTATTTTGAAAGCAATTGATTACGGGGTTCAATGGCATAAAGTGCTTTCCAAGAGCATATAACTTTAACATAAATTTACATACATGTACTCATGCATGTAGCTCATCTTGAAATCATGCAATGTCTTTAAAAGCTGAAATAATTATACATGTAGAGTGATGGCAGAACTCTAGGTAAAGAAACTATGTGGAAAAAAATACATGAACAAAAACAAGGATAAAGGAGAGTACAATAGCCACTGACCTGCTACCTCCGATAACTTGTCATACAAAGACTGCACGATCCTCATAGCCTGAACATGCCGAGTTTCTTCTGATGGGAACTGGAAAAAGAAAGAAACAACAACATATTATATTAAATTATCTTAATAGTTTCATGACAAGTCAGCACAATGTTTAAGATGACACATGAACACAGGTTGACACATGTGAAAGAACAAAGCAGATTGGCAGACATACACTTAACTGTACACACAGCATTAGACCACTGACTTGTGTATACATCTACGTACATTTTATGGTAAAGAAAAAAAATTCTTCTTACATCACTTTTTGTTGACAGCCCAACTTTGCCTGTAATGGCATAAACCTAAGGGTTACAATGTTACTATGTATGTCTCAAATTTGAGGCATGGCTGCATGTTAAAATATCTTGGTAAAAGAACACCGCTTTTCTCTTACACTCAGAGATGAAACTGGCATATGGCAAAACAAATCGGAAAATAGGCCGAACAAAAATATGTGTCCAAAATCTGGGCCGCGACACACATGTATGCATGTACATGTACTTCATGCCAAATATCAGTGTTATGGCCTGTGTTTCTACCGTTGAAACACTCCAATAACGACTGGTGAAAGAGATTAAAACTACGTTCGTGATGATTTTGATGTGCTATGTCCATCGACTTTCCATCAACTTTTCTTCTAAATTATGATTGAAATAAAATGACATTTTGTGAAAAAATTGTTACAAAATCAAATTTTGTGGGACACATAGTAAGAAAATCAGAAATTTCGTTGGAAAATTCAAAAAGTCTGATTTTCGATTAAATCAAAAAGTTTCATCTCTGTACACTCACTGAAATGGATGAACTTCACTTCAAAACATATGCCTCAGAATGAACTTGTAAAGGCAGAGGCTGTACATGTACGTGTGTATGTACAGGGTGTCTCCCAAAAATGTAGCAGTCAAACAACATTTTTACTATTATAAGATGGAATTAATTTGATTAATATTTTTATTCATGAGGAAACTTTTGTAAAAAACTTACCATGAGATAATAATACAGTCCTCCTGATTTGAGGCGTGCGATCACACCCCAACACCATCGCACACCTAAAAGCTTCCCGAGAAGTGTGAATAATTGCACGCCTGAATTTCCCTGGACCACAGATCACACACCTAAAAACCACACACCTAGAAAAAACACACACCTAGAAAAATCCAGGTGTGCCTTTTTCCACACGCCTGTGATTTTCAAATCAGAAGGACTGATAATAATAATATTTAATAATAATAATAATAATAATAATAATAATGTACATGTGTACATGTACATGTAGCACCCTATAAAGGTTTACAAGGTACTGCGGCGCATATTGCAGCCACTGCCAGAAACACTAGGGCAAACCCCTTCTCTTAGCGGTAAGTGTTACTGGGTTCTTTAACGTGCATTACACAACACACAGGACCAACGGCTTTACGTCCCATACGAAGAACGAAGCAATAATGGTAAATTGCCTTGCTCAAGAGCACAAGCACCATGTTCCCACGGTCACAAGAGTCGAACACCTTAACCATTGGACCACAGCACCCCAGATGATATAGTGTTTCTTTACCTTCTTTACACTTGACAGAATTTTTGTTCTGTGTGATTTGGACATTTTGTTAAAAAGTTACGGAAAATCTTGTAAAGACCGTCAAAATCTGTTTAGGCCACTTTCTTCACCTTCTTGGTTAGTTTTGGCCCAAGACTGGATTTGGATTATGTTCATCTAGCGGTACCTGCAGACGGTTTCTAGCTACATGTACTGGTACAATGTCCATGTAGCTGTAGCACGCGATGCATGGCGCTGGCAAGCTCACCCAAAAGACATTAATGCTATCAACAACACAAACCAAAATCCATTCTTGGTAAATCGGGCAAGCCGCCCCAAACAAATCTGAGTTCTGAGTCTCTGGACTGGGGTGTCCAAATGAGATGGGATAAAGACCATTGTGTAGAGTATTAACATACCTTCAGACTCTACAGATACAATGTAAGTTTTGCAAAAAGAGAGTGCTAGTATTTTTAATAGTTATGGATTTACTGCTACATTTTTTTAGACGCCCTGTACAAAGCGTACAGGTAAGTAGTTAGATGTGCTTTGCCCTTAAATTAACAAGGATACAGTGTCCACCTATACATGAGCTGAATAATAAGTCTTACCAGATTCGTGTCACTTCTGCTATTGTCACTGATGTACTTTATATCTGTAAAAAGCAGAAAAATAATATGAGATTTAATGATCTGTTCTTGAAATTTTGTGACCAGGTGGTTCACTGAACTAAGGTAAACAAATTATTAAACATTAACCAAGAAAGTTATAATTTGGAACTTAGCAGAAGATTTTGAAAGCAGAAGATTATAAAAGTACAAATGTTAAAAGCAGAAGATGCTAAAACACAAATGGGAGAAGTTAAAACACAAAATATGTAGCATACATGTACATGTTTGATACACATTAATGTGATAAATTTTCCAAAATCACCTTTAAATCTAATTTTCAATAAAACTACAAAGTACATGTAGGTTCATGTAGGTGAAGTGCATTGTACATCCCGGTATACCCTCAAAAATGCAGACAACTGGTATCATTAGCACACATGTATGATTGTATCATGTGTCCTTTCTCTATGATTGTACTGAGACTACATGTATACATGTACATCAATAGGCATTCAGAGCAGTATGCAGTACATGTATGCATGTACTCTGATCCCTATCTGCAATTGTACTGCAAACCACAGAGTGCCCAGAGGCAACTGAATGGGGGAAGGTGATGACAATGTGGTTTTGTGGCGTACCAATATTGAGGCACTCCACAAAACTCCCAAAGCAGATCTTTGCAAAAAATTGCTCCAACAAAATGAAATTCAGGATCAAATTCAGACTGTGTAGGAATACTAATCACAAGTATGAATAAATATTATGAGCCATTCAAAATTATCAATGTTTTTAAATTGTGGGTCTAGGAAAATAGTTATCACCTGTACCGTGTGCACGCAATCTGATTCGTTTTTTGTTTTTTTTCCAATCCCGTCCCCATTTTGTCTATGGAACATCCCCTTGCACAGGAAGGGGGTATTACACATGTACAAAAATGTATGTGTTCTGATAAGGCGATTAATTATGCAAAACAAGCCTGGTCTTGACCTCGAGATTCTGACCATTCAGCGGGCACCATCTATCGGGTGATTTGGGTCTTAACCCATTGTGGTATTACAAAAACATGACAGCCAAATTTACCAGAACACCATAGTCCACATTTCTGATCGCAATGACGTCACAATTTCTAAAGTCAACTCCAATTGGCTGACGCGCAGGGTCGCATACAATTTGCAATCATGCTCACACATAGCAGATGTTGGTTACGGGAGAGGGCCGGCTCTATTGGACTTCCGTAACCGGCTCTGTTGGACAATGAGTGATACTCAGACTCCAACGTTTTTGGGCTGTATCACAGTCTGGTGCCCGTATCTATAGACTAATCCCCAAATAGACTCAGACTTGGGGGGGAGGGCAGTTTGTAACATTATAAAACTTTACATAACCCTAACTCCCTAGGCGTTTTTGCTAGGATGTAACCAGTCCTGCAAAACATTCCAACTGCCGCCATGTAAAAATACCATACAAAATCATCTGTTATTTTTTTAATATGGTCCATGGAGGGGTGACCACTACCTCAATCCTGCAAAATCCTCCGACAATCACTGTCACTATTTTGAGGCAGAGCCAGTGACATCCTGGAGCAGTGCAGATGAAATCAAGTGCCAGTATACCGTAATTTCCTGCGGATAAGGCGCGCGGCGGATAAGGCGCAGGTCCCTAAAATCACCCCAAAAAAATTCAAACGCCAACAGATAAGACGCACCGCCGCATAAGACGCATGTTTGACCGCACACAGAAGAACACCAGGCGTCACCCGGTGTCGGTACATCGCCACAAAGGGGCCATTGTGTTGCCTTAGAACGATCACACTATTCGGAGGATGAATTAAGCCGTGTCCGCACTGGACTTTTTTTTTGGAAGGTTTTACCGAGACGATAGTAAAATGAGAAATGGTCAAATGTGACCACTGTCCGCACTTGGACTTTCGACACGGGAAAATTTACCCAGACCGCGTGGGAGAAGTAACCGAGCTGTCACAGTGTCAGTATAAATAATTACTCACCGTACACAGAAAACAAATTGCCGATCACATTTTCAGCCGCCGATACGCACAGTAATATTACACACGCCATTTGCATGCACAACATAATCGTTTACACGATATTATTTCATCTTGACACGCTAAATCTTGACGAAAAGGCCTGTAATTCTGACGCATTTGTGATGCACGTCGTCGAAGCCATGCCGCTGTACGATGTTCCGTGCGGCAGCAGTGCCATCAGTATTCGTTGGTTCCCATCGCATGCTTACAGAATCGAAGCTATGATGTGGGCCAGGAACCAGTGACTACGGCCTACGTACGGTACCGGACCATGATGTTCCGTGCATGACTACAGTAGCGTATCAGGACGAATTTGGATCGTAGAAAATAACATACATCGGTGGAGAAAGAGAATTTCCGCAAATTAATTCTCAGAACGTGATCTCTCTTCTCTGTGTATGTATTTGTCCGTTGAAATATATATTTTAACGAGATTTTACCGCTCGGACTTGATGATACACCGCAGCGTGTTTCTACAAAATGTTCGGCCACACGTGCACTGAGGTTCGTGCGGTCTCTGTATGCATAACATGGCGCTCGGGCCGGAAGTACGCTTTCCTGAGCCGCTTTTACCGACTCGCACTGTTTTCATCTTGATTTTCAGGCTTGCAGAAAAAACCAACCGCACACCTTTGAGCAACACCAAAACGCGGTGAATGGAGGAACCTTGTTGACTTCGGTTTCAAAATGATGCCGATTGTCATGTTGACATTAGTACTTCATATTATCTTAAGTCTAAAGCAGACTTCGCAGATATCCTCTACAATAAACACCCTCAACGTTCACACAATAGAACTTGAGTGAATGCGATTTCCAAACGTTTAAGTAATTCTGATTGCAGCATTTTCGGAATGAAAAAACGGCCACAAAGATTAACGTTTGTATGACGGCATTGTTGGAATGAAAGCACGATCACTAGGGGGATCAACGCATTGTGGCATTGTTGGAATGAAAGCACGATCATGGGGGATCAACACATCGCGGCATTGTTGGAATGAAAATACGGTCACAATGTCTGGAGAGTTGAGCCTCGGTTGACCGCATTATTGATTGCGGCATTGAAAGAATTCTTCACACAAAGACCGTCACTTTGAACTCAAGCGACACCAGATAAGGCGCACCTGTAGATAAGGCGCAGCGATGTTTTTGTGGTCTAGAAAGTCAGATAAGACGCGTCTTATCCGCAGGAAATTACGGTAATCTAGGCCGAAATTTATGCACAGCTGAGCATAAAAACACAAGGTCCAACCTACATTGTAAGACCTTGACAGTGCATCCTCCAAAATCAGCTGCACCTATGTGCCCTATAGCCTCAATCCTGCAAAATCTTCCATCTTGCATATATTTTGGAGGATTTTTAAGGGAAGGTTAGGGTTTAGCAGGTGCAGTCTCAGATATGTCAAACAATACTTTACATGTTCGTAATAAACGTTCATATGTAAAGTGTACACCTCCCAACAAAACACACGTGTACGTGTAATGTGTGTACACGTACAATGTACATGCGTAGACACATGTACATGTTCACATGTGAGAATATGCTCGTTAATAGTAAGGATGTTGGGCCAAGCCAGGAAAGCCTACAGACTAGCTTATCCTGACTTACAGACCTGCTCACATGTTACTATTAATACAAGCATCTAGGCATCATGATCAACTGGAAATGATAAACATATGGCTGGTTCAAACCCTCTGCATTCCAAAGTAGGGTGCCAGCCAGTTCATGCTATACTGTGAATGTATACTGTATGAGTGCATTTAACACGTGTGTATGTGCGTGTACATGATACAGTATACACAAGCCCAGGTTGGACGAAGTCTTCATTGCATTACGACTGACGTCCAGGATGAGAATTCTCTACATAAGACCACCCAAAATTTGGACCAGATTTTTGTTACGTTTTACCTCGTTACAGAAGCTTATTTCACGCCTACATTTTCTATGTGTCCTTCTCTATTGATCCAGGGGTTCAGGAATTCCATATGTGATGCTGACCGACATTAATCAGGAAATAAACTCTAAAGCAACGTTAAACTTGTACGTGTTTGTAGTCTCTTTTCATCAGTTTTATTCCCGAGTCGTACGTCATGTACGTGCGCACGAAAGCGCGCACGCACGCTAGTGCCCTCATTTGTTTAGTTTTGGTTGGAACAGTGACGTCACTCCAGCCGACTGACGTCACGAAAACGCTCAACCAATGACCAAAGCCGAAACATGTTTCTGGTAACTGGCGCAAAAACACGCTCGGTCATGGGATTAGCGACCGCGCCTTCAAGTAAGTGCGCGTGCGTATGAGGGTGGTTACTAAGCAAATCTCGCGTGCGCACTGCATATTCACGCTGCATAGTCTGGCTCCCAGACCAGACGTGATATGAGCGCCGAGAATAATTGTCATGTCTAGGGAACCAGACTACACGCTGCACGGACGTACGTCATGTACGACTAGAATAGACTCTGCGGTGAGAAACTGATGAAAAGAGTCTACAAACACGTACAAGTTTAACGTTGCTTTAGAGTTGCTTTAAAAATTGGCTACAAGGTAAAAATATTGAAATTATCGGTCATACATTTTTTCGCCCGGTTTTGAGCACTTAATACCCTGGACTCCCTCCGTAATGTAGGGGGGAAAGGGAGTCCACCTGGGCTACAGTATACACATACATGACAAAAACGTGAAATATTATTTGCTGAATTGTGAGGACGTTGGTGACACGGTTATAATTGGAAACACCTAAGACACAACAGAAATCAAGCCAGGCAAAATGAATTGAACATACATTTTTTTACATTTACATTAGAAATTCGCAATTATACATGGTATACATGCACGTGTACATTTATTATTCCCAGTTACACCTGATGAACGTCCAGCACGAAGGACAATTATTCCCTATGTTTGTTTCAATGTGTCCGTTTTCCATTTCAAGAAATCGTGTTTCAATTGTAAAATTGTGTTTTAAAAAAGCATCATCACATTTGTCATGTTGCTGATGTA
This sequence comes from Patiria miniata, assembly GCF_015706575.1. Classification (NCBI taxonomy): domain Eukaryota; kingdom Metazoa; phylum Echinodermata; class Asteroidea; order Valvatida; family Asterinidae; genus Patiria; species Patiria miniata. The sequence goes on from NW_024037063.1 coordinate 8,056,234, forward strand.
AACTGAAAATGACTGAACAAGCTCACTGGTAATACAACTGCCACACAATTTCAACTATATAATCACAAAAGATGTAAAGTACAAGTAGTTACTATAATTGACATCACTATAGTCAATGTTATCTTTAGGAACTTTGAAAAAGTGTACATACACACGTAGCAAGCTAGGCAGTAGGCATACATGTAAGTACACGTGTATGTCAAACTTAAAATAGACTCAACAACAGATCCTTCATTACTGCAACGGGGCCCATTGATATCTTTCATCGATAACTTTGGCCAAGCTGGCCAATTGGCTGACATGACAGCTGTGAAATCCAGGAAGGAAGTTGATGGTGTGGACTTTCTTGAAGTACTAGTGGCATGACTTTCTCTCCTTTTGCAAGCGATGCTGAGTCAGAATGGATGCATGGAGTCTCCCCGACAAGAAAAACCTCCTGTGATTACCATTATTTTGGGGGTGATCAGGCTGATCCCCATCAATGTTTGACATTTTTCCAGCATGTTGGACATTAATTCTTCACAATGTTTTTTTACACATCCTTGAAACTACAGACAAACATCACCCCTGATCTTGAGCTGTGCAAACAATGTATTACTGTGACATCACGATGATATCATCAGGTTCACTGTCTCAAACTGCTAAGGACGAGATACCCATTTACTTTGTTAAAAATGTAGCTTAACCAGAATCACAGCACTTTTCTGGCCTAATCTCATAGACCACATCTTGGTAAACATCTTTGACTCCCGAAGGTAAAGTTTGCCTGACCTTTACTTTCTGGGTTTACCATAGATCAAAGTTTTATAGGTGAATTTAAAATGCAAACAGACGCTTAAATCCAAAATTAAATCACGTTCTTCCAAACAGTTCACAGGATGTAACTGGTACACATGTGAACCATGAGTCCCAGATGTACACCTTGTTCCAACATCAACCAATAATCAGATATCAATTTTCAGGACAAAAATCGACAAAATACTTTCAACTGTAAGCATAAATAGTGTATCTGAATTCACTTTTGTACATGTATAAACCACACTACCTAAACAAGGAAACTGTGAGAATCACTTGGCTCCATGAGGCTCTACAAATGTACGTCTGGTCTCCTCAAACATGTATGATAAATGCAGTTCAGCTATTGTACATGCGTCTAGCAGACAGCCTTGATGCGATGATTGTGGCTGGAACTTTACTGGTCAGGTTTAAAAATGGTCACTCTAGGGGTGGGAGGGGTCTGTGGGAGGGGTCCGTGTTTTGCCAATGACACATGTACATGTACATGTACTGCAGATTCAGATTGTGTTGGAAAGGAGTACTGAAGTAAAGTCATCCTTTCCTGGCAGATCTTAGGAGTTGGTCCTCACATGCAGTGCATGCCTTAGAAAACTCTCTCTTCACTATGTGTATGTATTAGAGAGCAAAAATATGAATGTGACATATCAACATTGATGAGGTTGTCTCTACACTCACTCAGAATCAAAACATTATAAGTCAAATAAGCCACCCACAATGCTGATGCACCCCACCAAACAAGAAATCTTCAGCCGAAATGTACATGTACATTGTAGTGTATTAGCCCAGGTGGACTCCCTTTCCTCCCTACGTTACGGAGGGAGTCCAGGGTATAAAGTGCTCAAAACCGGGGGAAAAATTTATGACCAATATTTTCAATATTTTTACTTTGTTGGAGAAGCCAATTTTTACGCCGTAGTATTCTATGTGTCCTTATCTATTGGGCCGCTGGGTTCAGGAATTCCATATGCGATGCTGACCGACCTTAATCAGGAAAATAAACTCTAAAGCAACGTTAAACTTGTACGTATTTGTACACTCTTTTCATCAGTTGCTCATCGCCGAGTCTATTCTAGTCAGCGTGTACGTCCGTGCAGCGTGTAGTCTGGTTCCCTAGACATGACAATTATTCTCATCGCTCATATCACATCTGGCCTGGGAGCCAGACTATGCAGCGTGAATATGCAGTGCGCACGCGCGATTTGCTTAGTAACCACCCTCATACGCACACGCACTTACTTGAAGGCGCAGTCGCTAATCCAATGACCGAGCGTGTTTTCGCGCCAGTTACCAGAAACATGTTTCGGCTTTGGTCATTGGTTGAGCTTTTTCGTGACATCGGTTGGCTGGAGTGACGTCACTGTTCCAACCAAAACTAAACAAATGAGGGCGCTAGCGTGCGTGCCCGCTTTCGTGCGCACGTACATGACATACGACTCGGGATTAAAACTGATGAAAAGAGACTACAAACACGTACAAGTTTAACGTTGCTTTAGAGTTTATTTTCCTGATTAATGTCGGTCAGCATCACATATGGAATTCCTGAACCCCTGGATCAATAGAGAAGGACACATAGAAAATGTAGGCGTGAAATAAGCTTCTGTAACGAGGTAAAACGTAACAAAAATCTGGTCCAAATTTTGGGTGGTCTTATGTAGAGAATTCTCATCCTGGACGTTAGTCGTAATGCAATGAAGACTTCGTCCAACCTGGGCTAGATGTGTATCACAATGGATGCTTTAAGGCAGTCTGTAGTGTTGGCCTCAACTGTAGCCTGTAGGAGGTCACTGTACCACATGTATACCATATGAATACATGGATATGTACTGGAATTCAGTTAAAAAGATACAGTAGCATCTGCCACTTGGGTGTGCAGCATAGATAGGGTAGGCAAGCCCATAAAAATGCGACTCAAATACTAGACTTCCTCTGTCTTGTGAGCCACACACCATTGCATCCAAAAATTCCTGAATAGTTGTATTTCCTGAATTTGAAATCTAGACTGTTTTTGTCACTTCATATTCGCTTTGAAAGCTACTTTCCTGAGCAAAAACTAGGAAAAGTTGAATTCCTTACCACTAGATGTTTAGTTTTCCTGTTAAATTGGCAGGAAAAGTTTGTAGAGAGTTAAAAATACAATTTGTTTCAATTGTTAAACTGTTAACTGGAATACAGACATGCCACGCTATACTCACCTGCAAGATTTCCATTGCCAACATTCATGTACACTGTTGCTAACACAATGAAGAAAAGAAAGGCACATGACAGCAGAATCATTGGAACATAGTGGCCAATCCTGGCCCCAAGGCTGGAGGCAGAATGGTCCTCAGTTGCAAACTCCTCATACAGATTTTCTTCCTCTTCTGGGAAACTGGAACTTGGCGACTTGCTAGCTGATTGTGAGCTGCCTGGCTGAGCTGCCAATGAATGAGTTCCAGATGTATGGTTTGATTTTGAATTCAGAAATGTAAAACCTGGTGTTTTGGAAGTAGTTTTGTTAGACATGTTGTTAGATTTGCTTGAACTTGGTGTACTGTGATCGTGGATGGGAATTTGTTGAGAGTTGAGATTATTTCTTGAGGCTGGGGCAAGAGCATTACTGTTGTTTTGGGTGGCACTTAATTTACTTGCATCCACTTCATCATCATATGCATCTGACAGACGAAGACGATTGTGAGATTTACGAGGAGTGCTGGTCCGTGGTGTTGATGTGGGGAGACTTCGCCGTGGAGAGGGTTTTGTTGTGGACCACCACAGACCAGAAGATGGCCTACCAGTTACTGATAAACTGCTTGCTCCATGATCTTTTGTGTATGTTTGGTTCATCAAAGGGTTTGTTGTGTGTGCAGACTCATAACTTTCTTTACTGTTTGAAGTATTTCTTCTTCCTGTAGCGTGATTCGTGTTGTCTGTGTCAATTTCCATATCTTCCTCGTCATCATTTTGATCATTTCCATCCACATCAGAGTCTGAAAAATCGTCATTCTTAGGCATTAGTAAGGACTCAGTAATGGCGACTCGATCTGCCTGCTGACGGCGACCTCCAGATATGTCTCCTGCTGCCCTCGACTTGTTCCCCGTGTCTGAACGGGCGAGTGATGATCTCGCACTCGGTAACGTACCAGTGGAATATCTCTTCGATTTGGTACTAGCATTTAACCGTGAACTAATCAAGGAAGGCTGCTTTGAGAGTAAATCAACGTGTTCGTCTGCTGTCCCGTTATACGATGTCTGTGGCTTTGCCTTAGTGCTTCTTCGCCGTAAAGATTTGCTTTGGCTGGGCATGGAGCGACGTCGGCTACCCGCTGCCGCTGATGACTCGACATCACTTTCGTCAGAGCTGAACCCAAGCAACTTGCGACCTGGTGTGGGCGGTTTTGGCGTGGTTGTTTTCAATCTCGCCTCAGCTTGGAGTTTCTCTAACTTCTTCAAGTAAACTTGACGGGTGGAGTCTGTCACAGGGCCAGCACTGAAGCCCAAACGCTTCAACTCTGCTCGAAGTTCCCGATCCGTGAGTGCATTTGATGCCGCCATTTTGTCGTTGTAACCCCGAATTCCCGGATGTATAACTGTACATACTGCACTGCACTAGTGCATGCACTGTACGTGGTAGGCGCAATATACTACTAGTACGTACTGTACGTAACGTACGTAACGTACATGTACATGTACATGTACGTACGTGACTGCATGTAACTGCGCGGCACATGCACAATGGATGTGTCGTGTCGATGTCCTCAAGACGGAGGTCACGTAAAGTAGATGACAATCAACATGTTCCTCACTGTGCAAATTAATCGCATGGAACTTCGAAGGACAATGAAAGAAAAGTTATTGCGGCCCTCAGTGAAGTAAATAAACATCTTTTTAATTATTTGTTTGTTTCACAATTCGGATGGAGGATCCTTGCCTATGATAGCTTGTCGAGATGGAGGGGTTCCTCCCGGGCCTATGGGTCTTCGATCTGGAGAGCTACAAACCGATACCGGTTACACCTCTATGTTCCGACACCCCTATGTTCCGACTGCACATATTCCTATTCCTAACCCTAACCCTAACCCTAACCCTAACCGGGAGTAAAACAATCTAGGTTGTCGGAACATAGGGGTGTCGGAACATAAAGCAGTCACCACCGATACCGATAGCGTATCCAGGTTGACCGCCGTCACTGAGAAAAGGGAGGGTGGGGCGGCAGCTAGGCACATTATTGGGAACAGGGGCGGCGGGCGGGGGGGGGGGGAGTACGTCTTCCCCCCCCCCCCCAGGCATGTGCCACCCCGTGTGCACCCGCTCAGAATTTGGGAAGGCAATAAATGCCGAGCTTATTGTACCCAAAACAAAAAACCTTTTTTTCATAGCGTTGCAGACGTCCACAAAGGAAAAAATAAGACCTTTTGTGTTTGATAGACACAAATTTTAAGACAGTTTTTTTCTCTGGACACCTGGCCTCCGTAAAATCTCATAGGGGGAGAGGAGTGGGGGTTACGGTACCATAATAACTCAGCGCGGACGACCATGCACACTTTTTCGGGGAGGCCCACGCGCGAAATTCGTTACTAACAGCCGATAGTTGATATATTTTCTTATAAAAAGGGCACTTGTTCAACATTAAAAATACCCCCCCCCCCTTAAAAAAAAAAGCTGGCTACGCCTCTGGTCATACCGTGGTAATCCAATTAAAGTCAGTGGCCTGCGCGCGCTGTTCCTGTTCAAACAAGTGTTTTATTAATCGTCTGACTAGATTTCTAGTTGATATGCATCAATTGTAAAATTGGGCGATACGGTAATTTTTGACGGCAGTTTTATTATTCATATTGTGTAAAATCGCTTTCAAATAAATTACTGCTGAATTTCACTGGAAAGAGAGACTTTCTAAATCCTGGGCTGTACAAGACAGGAGAAATAACAGTTTGAAAGCCGATAGGGGGCGCTGCTCAGTGTGAGAACAGGATGAGTCCTGTAGGATCACCCCTAAAATCTTTGTTCGAAATTCATATAATGCAAGGACATCGGTAGGCCCCTATGTTTGAAAATCGCTCATCGGGAGTTGTCATCGGGAGTTGAACATTGTAACATCAGGCATTGATTTCACTCAGATTCCTTTTCACTTGCAGTTTTCCAACTGGCGGATGTACGGTGCGTTGCGTCTGTTGCTCTTCGACAAAATCCCTTTTTTTCTGTTCATGACTTTTCAACTTTATTGGAATTTTGCGTCGGGGTGATTTAAATCAAATTAAGCTTTGCCCTTCACTGACGTTTAAACACTGTATAACTCAGAGTGTGTTACCTCCCGAGTGAAAGTTGGAAAAAATCACTCGGGTGGGACTCGAGCCCACGACCTCCTGCTTTCTAATGCAGATGTCTTACCACTCGACCACCGAGCTAACGGGATCGGTTGGCTGGTTCGAATCTGATGTACATAGCAGCGGGTATCGCATAAACTAGTATGAGATGGAATTTTGCGTCGGGGTGATTTAAATCAAATCAAGTTTTGTCCTTCACCGACGTTTATGCGGTACCCGCTGCTATGTACATCAGATTCGAACCAGCCAATTGTTAGTTCGGTGGTCGAGTGGTAAGACATCTGCACAAGAAAGTAGGAGGCCGTGGGTTCGAGTCCCCCCGGGTTATTTTTTCCAACTTTCACTCGGGAGGTAGCACACTGAGTATGCAGTGTTTAAACGTCGGTGAAGGGCAAAACTTAATTCGATTGTCAACTTTTGTTTTATTCCAACCTAAAATCCTTTATTTTCTTTTGGACGTCTGCAACCACATAGCTGACAAAAAATAATGTGAGTTTTTTTCAAGTTTTTTTTTTTGGGGGGGGTGCACATAGATCCACTTTTTTTTTGGCGGTGGAAGTCTCATTCAAAAGCGAATACATTATTTTGTAGGCCCTATTGCTAGAAAAATAACCAGCAAGTTAGAGAAGGATTCTCTTTTTGGAATCTTTTATATATCAATTCAACTATTCTTGAGATGGAATTTGGGTCGGGGTAATAATGATATTTTAATATTAGCTTTTGCCCTCCACCGACGTATAAACACTGAATACTCAGTTCAAAGGAGATCCATACGGGAAAAGATTTACTACCCAAAATTCTTTCAGAACTTGCTGATGATCGCAAGGAACACAAACACGCCCCTTTCTCTCATCAATAGTTGCATCCGGAACCTCCGGAAGCACGGGAAACTGAAGAATGTCGGGTCTGTCAAAAGATGGAAGTGGGAAACCAAAACTCTTGAATGTGTAACGTTAATTAAAGATATAATGTCCAAGCGTCTTTTATGTTCCTTCTTATTATCATTCATTGCTATTTTGCCCTTTTAATTGCTACTTTTGAATGATACATCAAAGAGAGAGGTGGCCTCCAAAAAGGAAGTGGGCGGGGACGCTAAACATGTTTGTTGTTTTCGTCTTAGGGTAAAGGCTTCATTCCCCGCGCTGATTTTCCAGTATCATCCCAAACAAATAGATTGCTTTTCTAAATTGCTGTTTTACATGGGTTATTCAATTTTCAATAGGACGTCGACTGAAAAATAATCGGCCCATGTTTAGTTGTTGAATTATTATTAGTTTTGTCGCGGGGTAGGCTGGTTCCCGCCCCACAATCAGTACATATGTACGGACCTGTAGCCAGTCTGCTGGCAAAGCGCATCTGTTTGTTTGTGCCCCCCAAACAAGAAACCTAATTAATGTAGGCTTACGCATTTAAAATGATTCATCCCTATATCAGGATCGATAATGTAGCTGTCGGTAGCGCAATGTGGGAATGTAAATTCCACACCCCTTACCTATAAAAAGTACATCAAATTAACAACATTCCCATTTTGCCCAGGGCAATAGCCCTGTAACCTAATGACGTCACGCTTTGTTTATGTGTGCTCGTTCTTATTTTAGCAAATTGAGGAGAGTCACAAGCTCCTAAAAGAAAGCGCACATGTAAACAAAGCATGGTGCCATGTTGTCTCAGGTCTATGTAACAGTTGTACGCATTAGCTCCATGATTAATGTAACAGCCAATTTACCGGCTAGGGATGAATCTTCCCCTTATACATTTGGCCACTTTACTTCTCTTTCTCTCTAAATATTCCCCGAAAACAAAACCATGGCAACTATAATACTTTTCTGGGTTTTTTTTTATTAATATATTTATTTTTTTAATATTCTATCCTAATTTAATCAAGTATTTTCCACCACCAACAAAATGAAATACAATAGAACAAATAAGGGGCTCTTGAACCCCAACATGTGTTTGAGTTTGAGTATCCCAAGTCCATCAATTAAATTAACATAAAACTTACATAAGCAAAAGTAGCCATCTCAAGTGTAGATTCATTCAATCATTCATTCTTTATTATTGTTACCATATCTCAAAAACAAAATTAACATTAGAATGTCAATCTCCATTCCCCATTGAATTAATTAGATGTACGAATTCGCTTTTACATTCTGTTTTTAATCTAAAGATACATATCCAACCAAAACAAAGCCATAATGCGAAATTAAAAAATGTTAACAACACAACACAAGAACACAATGTTTACTCATTCGTAGATATACAAGTCATGCACAAGTAACATAATTTAGACACAACTAAAGAATATCCTCAACACAGTAAGTTTGCCTTAAGAGCAACGTTTTACAAATGACACCAACGTCATTTATACACATGACAATATGATATTACAAAAATGTACATGAAATCCAAGGGCCTACTCAGATTTTCAATACCAAGGTTGGTTTAATAAAAAAAAAAATAATGTACATACAATATTCAGTTTCATAAACTTACAAGACAAAATTAAGCATTCAGTTTGTACAAATAATGCTTTGTGCGAAGAAATACGTAAAGAACATGGAATGAGACCAAAATGCTTACTTTGGTGTTTGATTTCTTTCGTTCCATTTATAGTTTAAAGTAATTATGTCCGTTTTAAACACATGCAAAAGTAACAGATACTTTCAATTATACAGAACATCCTCAACAGTATATAAAGTTTGCCTTACGAGCTGTAGTTTGACAAATTGAGCGTTACGTAGTGGGATTGCACTTGTTCTTCAAGTAAGATGCTTGACAGAAAGAGAGCCATAATGACAGAAAGAATATGAACACAGGGTAAAGGAACAATACCTTTTGTGATACATATACATGTATGTTGAACTGACCACAGGACGAAAAGTGGTATCCACTTTGAACATCAAGGACATGCAGCTACATTTAACCTAATCAAAGCCACAAAGAAAACATATAAACAATTGTAAGTACCAATTGTTTAGTTCATTGGGTTGTTTGTTTTCTCTTGTTTCAATACAACTTCATCAATTACAAGATCTAAAGTTAAACAAAATTTGAAGGAATTATACCACATGTAACCACAATTGAAATAGGTTTCTCACTAAGAGGCATATAACATTTCCCAGTTAATTTAACACTTATATCATGCAAATTCCCTAGACAATTTAAATGTTAAATTTCGTTCATGAACATCGTCAAACACATTTTTAAATTCCTTTTTAAAAATCCACCAGTTGAATTCATTTACGGCGCCGTATGCCTACAATTCAAATGTATATCATTCTAAATCGGCCTAACTTCGGAACATTCCTCTCCTTGATCGAGTCCCAAAACGAGTGACAAGAAAACGCAGAGAAATCAACAGTATTAAGGATGTCAGTGGCTGTATTTAAATGACAAAGCACTTCAAATTTGCTTTTTCAATACAACCCCAATCGCTTCATCTACAAGTGTAATCATACAACACTTTAATAAGATGTACTTGTGGATATTTGAAATTGAAACTAAGAACTGAGCGCGACGATTTTCTGGAATGAGATCAGAGCATACTTTGAGTTATATTATTCCTTCCTCTATGGTCAAGTAACCTAACCGAAAGAAACCTACATGACTGTATTACAGAACATGTACACAAACCTTCTAGTTAGAATGCTTAGATCCAATCTTTGATGTGATCCTGACCAACTGCTCGCAAGCAACCTTTTCATATACTGATATATTCTTCTAACCCCAGAAAATCTTTTGGGAAGGGTGAATAATTTTCATATTTCCCAAAAATGGCTAGTGCATAATATGTTTTATAATGACATGCTATCATTGTTGAAACATCTTCCACATAGTTTTAATAGGGTCAGTGTGCCAGTAAGTCACTTTGTGAATGTAAAGCTTCTGAATACTGAAGTTTGGCAAGACTACTTGATGACTTGATGGTATAGTGGTAGCCATTTCGGATCTCTCAGAAATAATTATTCATACAGTCACTTATATGATTTAGAAAATGTTTTGTAAGTAAGGATATGTAAAGAGAATCCCCAAAATGTACTTTAAAAAAGGGTACCAAAAAATGCATAAATATATGGCACGGTGGCCACCTGGGATTTATGCAAATAAGAAACCATTTCAAACCAACGTTAAGGATTCACCCCTTCCTAAATATGCTTTGAACCAGTCGGTCAAAATGCCACCCATACATCACCCGACTATACCAAGTTATTTTGAGCAACTGTATCACACAAAATAACTGTGTAGTCATCGGTAATCTAGCCCATAAATAAACTTTTAATGAACAACTAAACTTAGCATGTCTTGTACGATTTGACTGTGGCAGTTGATTTTGATGGCTTCTCTGATGCGGTGTGGGTGCCAGTGGGTGATGGGGGTGATTGAGTCTTGCGTGGTTCCCGTTGAAGAGTCGTAAACTTTGTGTATAGCCTACGTTTGATGATGACCGACTTGCCAATCTCTTCTCTCCCGTATTGTTTACCTCGAGTCTCTTGGTGAGGTTCTGCCAGTTTCTCTCTGCAGGAAATAAAGAAGACTAGCTTGCGTGTCTGTAGCTGGGCTAGATGAGACCTCGACGAATCAATTTTGTCAAATTCAGGAGATTGTATGAGCCTTGTTATTATCACTCTCTATATCCATCAGTGAGCATTTAGGCGCCCAGAACAGGTGATCAGAATGATGCAGACTGCCACAGCCGCGGTTGAACCTTCTGTGCCATGGTCTACCTTACGTGCATGTAACATAGCAGAGTATGGAAGAACAGGACTGATGATCATGAAGTGCTCCATACAAGTCGACATTCAGTTTAAGGAAGGCTTGCACAAGGAAGGCAGCAAATGAAACCCAAAAAGTGACACATATCCGGCTACTGCAACACGAAGACAGGGATATCCTCACAGCCATTGCTGCCAATGACTCTCCAATAGGTGCTGAAGTTGGAATTTCAAAATAAGCACATGACCTTCAATCCAGAGTAGTGAATGAGTGGGTCAAGTTGAATGCTGTTCACAGGTCCCACATCTTATGTCAATCATCCACCAAGTCCTTGATTGTGTGGAGAAAAAGAGTAAAAAAACGGAATAACAACAAAACAAACAGCGAAACTACTCATTCAGCAGATGGGTACACAATAAACCTCACCAATGTGAAAGCATCTCAAAAGACCCTCTGAAAGAAAAGAGATAGAATAAAAACCATATCCCATGTCAAAATTATCTGATATTGTCCAGCCAACAAACCTCCAATATATTTCCATTTTTACAACAAGTACTGATGTCCAACTTGCCATCTCAAACTCCAAAGATATCCCCAAGGTCTACCTCCACGTTAACTGGGAAGAAACAAAAAGTGTTAGTGAAATGTCAAAACTCTGCATCTTTGAACCCTCAACGAAGACGAACGGAACTGAAACAAGGGGTGAACACAGTGGGCCCGGACAAATATGGAGACGAAACAAACAGACAGACATGAACAGAACGGAACAAAACAGCCGGCAACCCCACCACACACACTTTCACAACGGTTTTCCTGGAGCTTAGACCTGCAAAGAGGACATATCTCCATCCCAAGCTGGAGATATGATCCCAATTTCATACCAAAGACCCAGGCGGGGTAACTTCCACCGCAGGTGACACAAGTTTCACCTCCCCCTACCCCCAGCCCTTCCCTCCCCGATAGACGTCACACGAAAAAAGGTTACAGGTACTTAACTAAACTCGATGAAAACCGGCGTCTTCTCTCTTCGCAGCATTCAAAAGCTCCCTGTGGCAAAAAAAGGAGCAAGTATACATTGTAAATTCAATATCGACATTTTCTGACATCACGTCCTGTCATCAAACCTCCAATACATTTCCATTTTATCAACAAGTACTGTATGTCCAACTTGCCATCTCAAACTCCAAAGATATACCCCAAGGTCTACCTCCACGTTAAAATCCATGCAGCAAGCCCATTCAAATACAAGGAAGCGCATCAAAACAGAGATGTTTTGCAAAGAGCAACATTTACTCATTTACCTGTGGGAGATGAATGCTCCACTTGGAAGACCTTACATCTATCATTACCTCTTCCTCCCTTGGCCTCCCATGCCATAAGAACCACGGCATGTGCACTAGGTGCCAGACTGGGACCTTGAGTGAAGGAAAACATGCAAAACAAATTCAGTCCAATTTTGCACACTTTTTAGCTGACACAATTCTCCAAATATTTCGTGAGGCAATGACAAGATCAACAGCCAAGTTTGAAGTCTAAATATTTTTTTTAAAATTTCTTTAACATTTTGCACCTGCGAATAAAGCCAATTCACTTTAATTTGAAGCCTTAGACTATAGACTGGTACATGTCCAAGATTTTCTAAAGATTGGCCTTTCAGAAGTCTGGTGGTATGACTATAGATAATTCTTTTGGCACAGTTGATTGATGCAGTTTTAAATGAGTGTCCCAAAGTTGTGAACTAGCGTATTCATGCCTTTCAAACCTAAACCTACGGAACATTTTCGAACAAGTGGGTTTGCTAATACTTTTGGTCATGGTGGTAAAATGCCACCTGTTCTTAAATGTTTGTGCCCAAAACTAGCCCAACAAATAGGCACACATGGTGCAGACCATTAAGCTTCCATAGACCTCATGCAGTGACAGCCTAATTACGCGCACTTCTCAAAATCATTAGAAATACTGATGAGAACGCTCCAAGATATTTGAGACACACATCAAATTAAAGCTTGTTTCATCATCTTTCATTTTCCTTGCAATTTCTTTTGGGGGGGGGGGGTATCCAATGCCTTTTTCGAGAAAATTCCATCCAAAGATGATCACCCCTAAAAGCAGGCCTGATGCCCATCGCCATTTTGAAAACGGACGCCAACGCTCTATTGCAAAACAGTGCCACTTCAGTTAGGGCCTAATTTCATCCACATTTCACATTGATATATACGAGCTCACAGTTCTCTGCGTGGCTTTTATCGTTCTTTTTTACAAATCCTTAAGTTCACGGCCCTAAAAATGCTCTAATACCGGAGAATTTGAGGGCATGCAAATCATGATTTGGCCGGCATATGCAATTTTGGGCCTATTTACTGATCTGCACCAATGGTTCAATGGACTTCCTCACAATACGGAAGTCCAGTAATTTTGAGCCACTTTTTTATGGGGCTGGCCCAAACATGAAGGCCTAAACAGAATTTCGGTAATCCTTATCTTTAAGGACACCCTAATTTTTAAGAGTTCTTTTCAAAACTGACTTTTGCAGATGACTATCCAGCACCAAAGTGACTTTTGCAGGCTGAAGCAGTCTTTTTCTTCAGATAAATTAATGTTAGTTGTAATTTTGAAAGCACTTTTAAAGAAAATGTGACTTTCCTACCGTTTTTTGCAGTTCGCCATCTTGCTTTTTTAATATATTTTCTGTTTGTCATCGTCGTCTTTAACCCCTCATAAATCAAAACCCTGCCCCCTTTCTTCAAAATTAAACCTGCTGATATTCAAGAAGGTATCATTGCCAACTGTTCGAATGTGTCAAGAAATATCAGAATGTCTTTTTTGAGTGACTTTAGTCAGTTGTTTTGGTGAGTCTTTTAACCAAGGGCGGATCCAGGGGGGGGGGGGGCCAAAGGGGGCCATGGCCCTCCCAAAAACGAAACCAATTTTTTTATATTTTTATGTGACATCGCAATAAAGGCAGGCAATGAGTACACCACCATCTTTTCCTCGAAAAAAAAATTGGTTAAAGTGGTCAGAAATTGCCTCAGATCGCACCACAGAGCATCTAGAATCCAAAAATAATTTCGGGGCCCTTAAGCGGGCCCCGAACCCCACGCCGTAATTTTTTGAACCACTTTTTGGGGACCAAAATTTTTTTTGGCCCCCCAAAATTGTGTTCTGGATCCGCCCTTGCTTTTAACCTTATATAGCAACGGGGTCCTAAAGGTAAAGATTACCAGAATTTCTGCTCATAGCTGCATGGATTCTCCTACAGTGCAGTTCAAAATGTTTTTTTTTTAAATAAAACATTGATGTTACATGTATTTGGTTTACAATGTCCAAAGCAGAAAGATAGGATCCAGACGCCACTTCTGAGTTGTGTAAAAAGTCTATGGAGAGTCGAGTGCATTTTCAAAGTATTTTCCAACAAAATACATTGGAAATGTTTTTCAGCCCCAGATTCAGGCCTTTTTAACATTTTTGCAATGACATGTATTTTAACCGCGTTTAGAAAATTCTGAGTGATGCTCGTTGAAAAAGTTGTTACATTTTTTTAATTTAACAACTTTTCATATTATCACCGGTTCAACATTCGGTGTTAAGGATACTGAGCAAAGGCGAAATAACACAGAGAGAAATAGAAAATAATTGGAGCAATACTCGACCCTATAGCTGCGCAAAGCTTTGGTCAATTTATCATTACCAGGATCAGGAGAGGGGTTCATCGGGTCCAGTGCACCCCCCCCCCCCCCCCCACCACCACCACATACACACTCCTTGTCTGCTGGGCACCCATACGTGTTTGGATTTTGGGAGCTTTCTTTTAGATCTTTTACTTTGAACGAGTGCCCAAAATGCACAGTATATAATCCAGGTTTTGGGAGGGGCGGGGGGGGGGGCAAACCAACATTTCTGAAATCTTTGGCCTGCTTTTTTTTAGTTCATGGTTAACATGATAAAAAGCGGTTGAGATTATTTCTTCCAAAATAGCAACTGTGTGTTACTGGCGCTTTAGTTTCCTTAATTAAGTCAGAAAAAAGGAACGAAAAGCAAGAAAAGATAAAATGTCAACAGGAGACAAAACACCGTTACATATACAAAATGAAGTTTCTCCCGCCATAGAATAAAATATAGACCTAACATGTTTCAAATAGATGAGGCGAAAATATTCACAATGTCCCATAGGCCCATAGGCTCAACCAAAGGCCCATAGTCAGTAACACACTTTTAAAACTTCACAATTGGCATTGTACGGCGCAAGCGAATTCAGTGAGGCAAGAAACATCTTTTTGTCGCGTCGTTCCAACATACTATAGGTTACCAGCCTAAGTCAGCAAACAACCAATTCACTACAAGCTAGACCTCATCACACCGGCGTCGCTAGGGGTGGGGTCTTAGGGTGTCACCTCCCCCCCCCCCCCCCCCCCCCCTGGCTGCGTGGCCAAATCGTCGTCCTGCTGTCCGCGCGCGAGTGGCAAACTCGACTATTCGTGATGAATCTTAGGTCAGGCCAACCTCGTCCCCAGGGTGTCGAGCAGTACGCGCCCACCACTACCTGCTCTCTCACCCTGGTATTGGATCATTTGCATGTGCAAGATTTTTGTACACGTATGCAAATGAGGAACAGTCAGGTGCCTGGATATGCGTTACACATTAGCGTTTGTTTTTGTATGCGGTGTTTGAAATCAAACTGTTACGATCTTATCGAGACAACATGCAGTATCATATTTCATATTAATATGAGCAAATTGGAAAGGGGGGGCGGCCCCCATGCCCCCCGTGGCTACGCCACTGCTTATGAGGCGTCGGACTTATGAGGCGTCGGACTTATGATACGGCCCCGAACATTTGAACAACTTGTTCATGGAGCTCAAACTCTATATAGGCCTAGAACACAAACCATCTAAATTTTGCATTATCGGACAGCCGTTTGTGTTTCAAATGTTACAGTAAATTTGGAATTTGATTTGTGACAGGAATCAAAACTGAAATGCTTGATATTTTTAATCTCCTTTTGTTTTATCGTTCTCATGGTGCACCTCAAACTGAATACATGTTGTTTCTCAAATGTACGTGCATAAAAGCACCTACAAGTGGAACAAAAAGTTAATAATAAAACTCCTATACACAGCCTTTTCAGCACAGGATCAGGAACCCGCACTCACCACCATTATTGCTGTCAATTCTTTCCTTCACTTTTTTCCTCTGAATTCAATTAAGAGATCCATGTTTGCTCATTAGTGAATGTGTTGTCTCAGGCACAAGGGCTTGTTTGCATAGAGTGAAACGAGCCGGACGTATATCTTTCACTGTCCGACTGCCGGTGCCGTATTCCTGGTTGACCTTCCAAATCTACAACACCGTCTGCTCTGTTTTGACGCAACTCCAGCAGGGGTGAAATAGGTAATTAGATTTTCTTTATACATAATTAGATTTTCTTTATACAACATTTTCACGGGTCTTTTCATGTTTTAATTTATGTTACAGTATAATCAACACATTATATTAAAACACTGATTTCTTACAAGAAACGGTTGTGAAGAAAGTGAAGACTGTGAAGTCATTTTGATTAGCCGTTGATGATGCTGCAATGAAAGTCTATGGTTGGGGAGTACATGTAGTTTCAATCGATGCATAGACGCGCTCATGTAAACTGGTAGGTTTAGATGACGGACCATGACAACGTCATGTATACTCATACCGGAGCCTCCAAAGGGGTCCTGATCCTCGTCCGTGTAAGATTTTTGCACGAATGACATATCTATTTCGTTTCTGATTAATAAAAATGTTTAAAGGGGATGATGGTTAGATCGCAGTAGATTTTGCCAGCAATGCCGTCTCCCGTGAGGGAGAATTTGTGTGCGATGATTAAATTCAGTGCATGGCATGGTGGATACTCCATCATACTACCACCATGCATGCTCCCTAATACAGTGCATCCCAAAATACCGCAATTTTTTTTTCGAGGCTCTAGCTTCGGCGCGGAAAAACGTGCTGCCATTATTTTTAAATAATTGTAAAGCTTGGAATCTTAACTTTATCCCTGGCGAGCATTGGTTTGATATTTAAAATAGTTTTAAAATTATTGGTGTTCAAAAAAAGGCATGTCGAAAACAAACTCAACCGATTTTAAGGCAAATCGATGATGCGGTACATCAAATTAATGCAAACTCGAGTGCTGTTGAAATAATAAACAAAAACAGTTGATTTATATTACAAACACATTGAACTTGAAACGAAGAACAATATAATGAATTTATTTAAGGTATATAGTCTATTTGGATCGAAAAGGAATCACAGAAAGAAAAGGCAACGATTTCGTCACATCATGAACATGATGAAGCATATCCACATTAGAAAAAAAATGCGCATGATTGATTTTCCTTGCAATCGGGTGAGTTTGTTTTTGACATGCCTTTATTTGAACACGAATAATTTCAAAACCTTTTTGAAAACCAATCCAATACTCACCAGGGATAAGTTAAGCTTCCAATCTTTAGAATGATATAAAACATAATGGCGGTACGTGTTTCCGCGCCGACGCTAGATCCTCGCAAAAAAATATGTTGCGGGTCATTTGGGACCCGTTTCCTTTAACATCTACTTCATTTGCAGTAATTTCTGTCAAACAAACACCATCAAGATCATGTTTTTAATGTAATTGGAGTATATGATAATCGTGATACTACTGTAACAGTTTCGATTTTGTTTTTTTTCTTTGCGATGGATTTGTGTCATATCCGTTGTTGTTATTGTCGTTGTTGTCGTTGTTATTGTTTTTAAGAAATAATTCGCGTTGTATATTATGCATAGAACATCTAATAAACGGTCAATTTTAATGCAGGTCAATCAGTAATTACAGGCAGAATGGAATGAAGCTTAAAGTCAACATTCAATATACTACAACGATCATTCAAGTATTGTCCGTAAAATCTATGCTTATTAATTTTTTTGTCAGATCGAGATGAACACTCAGCACAGACTCTCTGTGTGTTTCGTCCTCATCACATTTGGAACGTATATCTGTAAGTATTATCGGCCGTCCTTTGATGTTGAGACATAAATCTCTGTTCACTTGAGACATGGCGGGAAATCAGTTCGATTCCCAAGTTTGAAATTCGCTTGCAATTGGCAATTCTTGCTGTTACTTCGTTACGTTTTATTTCAAAACCTCAAGTATTCTTTCCAAGGTTTGGGTAAATTTGTTTGAATTGAATGCCAAGGTGCGGATGTCTTTCCTATACAGCATAGCTATTTGATAATCTCTACCACTGCTCTTCAACATATTCGATTTTATTATCCTAACGAACTTTCAGTTTGTAGGCTTTGTGTTTTAGCTAAACCGAAAACTACTTGTTTATTAACGTTCGTTGGAGGTTTTTAACTCTCTGAAAATACGCCTTTACTTGGGGTTGCTTTTACGCCCATAAAGCACATAGGATTCGCCTGAATTATGTTCCAGCGCTAATAATTCGAAATGTGAAAAATAATAATTCCAATACTCATTGTGGGCAGATTTGTGGTTCTATGTCTCATTCTATTTTTCGTGGTGAAACTCGAAAAAAAAAAGAGTCCTAATAATAATGTCCGAGTGAAACACATAGCTTTCCGTAGGTTTCCCCACTGTTTGAAAACATTTTCTTTTCTAATTTACCCTTTTAATATTCAAATTCGTCCAGCAAAATTGGTTTAGTGCACTTTCAATACATTCAATTTCGTCATGTAATTTCAATTTTATTTGAAGCAAATTCAAACCATGAGCACACCTATATTCGGGGAGGAGTATTCGATTTCGTATCGACTACGCTGAACTATGTTATTGAGAAACGAATTCGTCTTATGTCACAAAATTTCATCTTGCCTAATTATGACATTTTCAGTAGAAGGCATATGGTCTGCTGATAATATAATTTCGCACTTTGTTTTTCTTTTTCTTTCCTAGTTGTCATAAATTTGTTGTTTGTGTCTTTTGCTTTTATTTTCTTATAACTTTCATACCATTAATATCACATGTTAATGTTGTATGTGCACGGCATCCTGCTAAACATTACATTAAAATGGATTGCCCGAAATACTGTGCCACGATCGATATGAATTGAAACTGTAGGAAATAGTAGCGTGATGATTCATCAAAATATTGGAACTTATTAATTTGATATCCCAAACCGAAATTTTATGCGAAGCCTGATAAGAATATAGGAAAGCTCATGGAACTAAAAAGGAACATATCTATATACTGAGGTGACCACATGCGCACATAAACCATGGATGTACGAAATTTGCCAATTCATTTAAAATTGTATATTCCTCAGCCGCAAGAGCCAAAATTTGCTACATTCACCAATCTGCTTTGAATGGAGGCGTTGCCAAATGGGTGACGCCCCTTGATCCATGCAGTTGTACAGAGACACGCCCAGGGGGCGTCAACATATATATGGAAGATCAGGAAACACCCGACGGCTACTTGGATCAGGTGATATTTACACAGGATACGGACAAACTGAAGGCGTGGTTTGGCTGTGACGGTGTGGAAGGTATTCAGTGTTTCCAATCTTCTTCGTGAATATGTTTATCCTTTCAAAGGGTGATGGCGGAATGGTTTGATTTGTTCCCCACTATTGGGTTTATTTCATTACTCTTGTTCGAAATTGTGCGGCAACTTTTAGTACATAACAGACATCCTTTCAAACGACCGGAAATGCAAGGTCGCTTTGCATATATACACAGGCATGCAACTGGGAAATCCCAAAAAAGAGGAAATTCAAATCTTCCCAAGACTTTGTACAGTGTTTTTCTATTTTCAATGGCACACATGGGAGGTCAAAAAAGAGGAAATCAGCTGATCAGCTGAAAAGTTGCATGCCTGTATACATATGTATTTGATTACGACAGAGTATATTCCATAGGCGTAGCCAGCGGGGGGGGGGGGGGGGGGGGGGGGGGGGGGTATTAATAACCACCATATAATAATTGTCTGTTAGTAGTGTGCATAATCGTCGGTTTTGAACAGCGCCCCCATCGACAGATGGTACCAGCCCCCGATTTTACGAAGGCAAAGACGTGTCCGGAGAAGAAAAAAAGCCTGTCTACAGTTCAGCACGGATGAGAAAGTGCCCTTTTCAAGAAATGTTTACCCTCCCCCCCCAATAAATATGACCGTGCTACGCCCCTGTATTCCATATTATTAGTGTCTTTACAGGGAGATTTAGAGTGACAATCTTGTTTAACATAGCCCCTAGCTCCTCTGTTGTCATCCGGCGTTTCATTTCGGGCTGAAACTGGTGGATCCGTCCCGTTGTCGCCTCTCTTCATACTATAAAGCAAGAACACTCACAAATTGAAACCATTCCATCACGAACGCTTGTATGTATTTATTTATTTGTGTATTTATTTTTTAATGTTGAAGAACCAACACCCATCGAGATTCCCGGTGAAATTACCGATTGCCAAGATGTCCTCCAACATGGGTCATTGGAGAGTGGTTTATACATCATCTATCCGGGTGGAAACCAACCTAGTTTGACAGTGTACTGTGATATGGATACAGATGGTGGAGGCTGGATCGTGAGTATACCTTGAAGTTATTAAACCCGCAAGTAGATTTTAGCAAGTAGCAATACTAACGTTATTCACATTCGAATGATGCATCAAAGAACAGCGAAAACCCCAGCCCACGTTTAGTTATGAACAAATCACTTTACAACTTATATTTTGAGGCCCACAATCACTCAGGATGTATGTCTGTGCGTTCAATGGGCGCAAAGGCAAACCAAAAGTAAACTGTAATTTTGAGAGAGTTGAAAATGTCCTGAAAAGACCAAAAAATACGTTTTTCCGTTAAAATACGTTTTTCCGTTTAAATGAAACAAATTGAAAATTTGGTGGAAAAAAAATGACGTGTCGAAGAGCACGGGTAGATCAACTTTAACATTCAATCGTTGTCATGTTATTTTCAGCAAAATGTTGTGGGTCAAAAGCCGAAATTCATAACTGGTTTTTTTTTTAAGGCAGGAGGGAAAAAGTTCACCATTAAAAGTGTTCGATATTTTCCTTCAGGTGTTTCAGCGAAGGGTGAATGGGTCTGTGGACTTTTATCGTGACTGGCAGACTTACAGGTACTGAAATATATTTAAGCACAATTATAATTGATATTAATCTCAAAACTTGCATAAACATATATAAATAAACGGGAGGTTTTTTTTTTATAGACAAAGCAGTCAATCTCTCTATGCTTGGGCAAATTTGGTACGGTACCGCTTCAAAGCAACCAGTGGCGTACTAGGGTCCGGTTTGCAATGCGGGGGGTGGTAATTTTCGTGTGTGTGGTTGGAAGGGGGCGGATTAAATGATGGGGGGGAAAAAACACTAGGGGGGAGCTGAAAGGGCGCATAGTATAGCGGACGCCCCATCCCCACCCGCGTTCTGATGTGTATGCCACTGTTTAAGGAAAGAGTATCATCGCAACTTACATTTCCAGAAACGGTTTTGGAAACTTGTCTGGGGACTTTTGGCTGGGCAACGAGAACTTGAGACGTCTAACGGGGACTGGCAGCTGGGAGTTACGCGTGGACCTACTGGCTTGGGACGGCAGTCAGGCATATACAAAGTACAGAGCATTCCGTGTGGTTGGGAACATGTTCCAATTGGAAGTGGCTGGAAAAGAGCCAGGCGGTGGAGGAGGTATGTCATCAATATTAAGGTCTTGTTTCAAGACTGCATTTGGATTTTATTCCCCTTAATATGCAGCCGCCCTGCCCCTGGCAAGCGTGGTCAACCATCGCGGCGGTAGAGGGCGCTATCAATGGCTTTGTGTCCGGGCCGTATATATATAGCTGCCTCGTTTCACTTTCCCGGCCCATTCTTCTCCATAGCATAATTTAGAACAAGTCAAATGAAATGGAACGCAATGGAACTTAGTGGAAGTGAATGAAACATTAAGATTAAAGATATAAAACATATTGAACCATTTTGAAACAAGTTACAAGAAAATGTCGGGAGCCTCCACGCCCCAACGCCCACCTCCTCACGCCCCGCGCTACGCTGGTGGGTCAGTCTGGCCAGGTTAAGCAACTTGAAATAGGGCTCGGGGTTGGAGGGGTGTTTTTCAAGTCAAGGACGCGTAGAATGCATGCATCATGGGAAGGGAAAAGGTAATAGATATTGGAGGGGGAAGATAATTGGAGTGGTTGTATGCCTGGTCAGCATCTGGCAACTTCAGTCATGGTGAATGTAAAGTCTAGAGGAAGACCAATGTTGTAGTCTGGCTAGAATTTGAATCTACGAGTAAGGCTAGCCACACATTCTCTTTTTAAAAAGGAAGATGCCATAGACAGACAATAGACTTACTACGTATAGGCCTAGTGGCCATCTTAATTAGAGGGTATCTTTGTGTGTGTGTGGTTTTTTTTTACTTCAGTAACAATGAATGCACAATAGATTGACTCATGCTATCCCAGCTTAACAAAGTCATTGCCGTCTAAGATGGCTTCTACGAATAAGGGCTGCAGCCCTTATTCGTAGAAGCCATCTTAGACGGCAATGACTTTGTTAGGAATGACTGGATGGTTCCTATCCAGTCATCAGTCTCTCTCAACTCCTTCTCATGCTCCTTCTGTCCTTCCCACCGTGAGGGCCTGACTCCTATAGAAGTGTACACTAGTCTGGGATGCATAATCGGAATTATTGTGGAAAACATTCAAAATCCATCTCTAGTCAATGATCCAAAGAAACCTCTAGGCCTGACACCTATTTCGAATGTTATCCATGCATTCCTGATTCTATAACCACTGTTGGTGGTGTAAAGAAAACTTTTGCAAAAAGGTATTCAGAAACTTTTGTTTGCCGTGTAATTATTTGTACAATATGGGGGGGGGGGGGGCAAAAGACAAAACGGAAATCTCACTCCCCTTCCCTTGTTCCCTCGAAAATGTTTTTGCCCACACCGCACGCACGTGCATTAGCTTACATGTACTTGACCGTACTTGCCAGAGACAGGCTGATGAGAGTCCAATCGAGACATGGACCGAGAACCATCAACATTTCTGAATTTATAATACCTACCAATTTACTGGTGACATTAATGAGCGTTATGGTTCTCACTGTCACAAGACAAGAGCATTATAACTGGCATTATTTCTATCAAGCATTGCAGTGTGCACGATGGTCATTGCCTGTTGTCGGGAATAACCAATGGGGGGGGGGGGGGGTCAATCCGGGAGAGGGTGCGGCAGGAAGGTGGATTTGAATCACCGAATGGTCTTCTGCTTTGACACGTTTTCATCGCAATCATATTCTTTACTCAATTACAATGCCTCTTCATTTTGAACCCTTTTTTCGTCATCTATTTTCTTCCATCACAATAATATTATCGCTCCACACGATTGTTTTCCTCCAGGAGACTCCTTGTCTCATCACAATGGAAGCAAATTCTCCACACTGGACCAAGACAACGATGGCTACAGTGGGTCCTGCGCGCTAGACTACCAAGGAGGTTGGTGGTATCATTCCGCCTGCATCTTGAGTCATCTGAACGGTCCTTACCAGGACTATGAGCAGGCAATGACGGGGGACAGCAGAGGCATCGTCTGGTTCACATTCCAACGAAATTATAATTCAATGAAGGAAACACAAATGAAAATCCGAAAAACGTTGTAAAATGTTAACAGTTAACTACTTTGTAAAAAAAAGACATTTATAATTGGAAATTTAACCATAAATAAGGGTGCGCGTACACGGGTGCGCGTAAAAGGTCCTTGCGGCCTATAATTGGGATTGTAGAAATGGTTAAGCATTTGTGACTTGTGGCTTCAAACTCGGACGATTTTGTTTGAAAAAAAAAAACCTTGTAGGTCTATTTGGCATAGATGCGGGGGGGGGGGGTTACATTTAGACCTGGGCCCAGAGATTGGCGACCGTTTTAGGGGAGGTTTTGGGATGGGGAATATAAAAAAAATTGACGTAGCTAGCTCTGGTTAAATTGTACAGAAAATTGAAGAAAAAAAACATTGCCACCTTACTCCTGAGCGTCACAAGACGGCGTTTTTTTTAGTCCGATTTTGCGTTGTTTTAGTGGAACCCATGGAGATGTACAGGGTGAGTAAAAAAAAGCGAAACCCAAACCCCAACAATTATATTTCATATTTAAAAAAAATATGTAGCACTAAACCTAATATTGACTTGAAAGCCAATTTTATAAGCTACTTAGATGAAAAAAATACTGAAAGTGCTCAATCCGTTTCGAAGAATATCACCATTTAAACGCAATGACCCTAAAACCTGTTACGTCCAAAAGTGAGATTTCAAGTATCGTCGTCACATTGTCTTCAAACATCACCGGAGATAAAACCTCAGTTTAAAAGTTAAAAATATTCAATAAAGTCATTTTGAAGGCCCGTCTTTAAAAACAAAAGTGGATTTGATAAGTCATATTGTTTGCCTAACCGGGGTTATTAATGAAGATATTGTGTACTACAGTTGTTGACAGTTGTTGAAACAAGTTTATTGTGTCATTGTCTTTGTTGTTCCAAACAGTCAGAATACACAATATTAACTGCTTTTTTTGGACGAACAAGGTTTTAGGGTCATTGCGTTTAAATGGTGATTCTTTGAACGGATTAAGCAATTTCAGTAATTTTTCTTCTAAAAGTAGCTTATGAAATTGACTTTCCAGTCATTGTTATGTTTGGTGCTACATATTTTCTTTAAATATGAAATATATTTTTGCGGAGTTGGTTTCCGCTTTTTTTTTGCTCAGGCTGTATAATTATACAGCTCTAGATGGTGGAACCACGGATCTCACGTGGGTTGAAGGTAACATGAAACAGCGCCCTCATTTGACTCACCGAGTTTCCGATCATGTAAATTCACTGGTATCCTTGCAAGTGGTTCGAAACCAGTGGAATTTTGCCGCAAACCATGGTGACCGTTTTAGCCGATTTTCGGCTAACTTTGACAGATTTATTTGGTTAAAAAACGAGTTTGACAGAAAATTTGACAGAATGGATTTTTTTGGCAGATTTCTGGCAGAATTCTGCAAGAAGGTTATTTGACAGGAAAACAGCAAATTTGCAAATAAATGGTACATTTGTTTTACAAAACCTTCAATCTTTTCAAACAAACCCTTGCAAAATAGGACAGGTTGCCTGATGTAGGTGCTGAGGTTCACTGGGAACTGGATTTCGTCTTGACACAACCGCGTTTTGCCTGACATTTACGTAAATTCCTATAATCTTTATGTGGCTATAGATTGTCTATAATGCAATATGAATATTCATTAAGGCAATATTACAATATCTACTTGTGATTTAAAGTGTTTATAGTGTATTTCGAGTAATTCTGGGGAATTTGGCAGATTTTTGATCCATCTGACAGATTTTTGAAGTGCATTTAGCAGAATTTAGTCATGACCTTACGGTCACCCTGCCGCAAACCGGCGGCTGGTTTTTATTTTTACACGTCGGGCTAAATCGTAATCGTGTAGTGACAGTAAAATTCCTGTAATTCTTTGCATTGAAAGTATGAAGACTAACTAAATGTAAATCTAAATACATGGACCTCTCATCTACACAATATTTGACGGAAATCTTGCGTCTTTGTTTTCTTCTCTGTTGACGAGTTTCCTGTGACCTGTTCCACTGAAGTAATCGTGTGCTGCTGTTGATTTTGTAGTTGTACCGTCATGGAAGCCGCATCCACGGCAGGCGAACAGCTGATGACACAGTCAGCTGATTCGCCGTTGCCGGACCCTCAAACTCAAAGACTCATCAGTGAGGACAGCAAAGTAAAAAATAAAACTGATCTTAAAGAACAGGACAGTCTAACTAAAGGACCGCCTAAAATCGAAGGGACGAGGGACAAGTCTGCACCACCCATCCGAAGAAAAATGATGCAGAAACCAATGGCAACGTAAGTACAAAAATGATGTTGGTCTAGCCTGCCTAGCTCTACTGGCGCGAGCGCTGGAACTTCGGGGTTGTGTAGTTGAGGACACATCCGTTTTTTTTGTTATTTAAAAAGAAGTTTTGTCGCTACCCCAAACTTAGCTCTAGTACTGAGTGGAGCGTTGAATTACGGGTACCCCTCCATATAGACCCGTGATCGAACGTGGCGTTGTATACAACGCCACGTTCTTGTTTCATTTCGAACCTGGCGAAATCGATCCGACATACATAATTCCGTATGGGTGTTGAGTACTCACCTAGAAATCTAAATTTGCCCGTCCGATTGTTTAGGCTGTGTAATTTCGACGAAATTTGCCCATCAGTAAAGACCCATACGAACGTGTAGAAATTAGATTTTAACCTGACCCTGACAAAATAACCCCGGACGCGTCTGAGTCGCTTGGACAGATTGACGGCTGTTTCATGTCGCAACCCCGAAAAAAAAAACCCCGCAGACGATTGGCTGCTCGGCTCATCTCGTGTACAGTACGTGTGTGCACACACACGCGGGCGCACGTGCGACCGCGTGCGGTGCGGTGAGAGAGGAAAGAACGTGCTCCGATCCGCGCCGTACGACAGTATGGGCTTTGAACACACCCAAGGTGGAGACGGCTGAAACGTACACGTTCTAAACAAATTAATGACGTCTCCACCCTGGGTGTGTTCAAAGCCCATACTGTCGTACGGCGCGGATCGGAGCACGTATCATTACACGAAACAGTCGTTGATAAAGCGCGACTTGTTTTTCTTCGCGATCGAGCAACGACGGTGACGTCACGTCAGACGCCCTCATTGACAAGCTAATTCAAGAACTGAGCCTCCATGCAAACACATTGAACTGTAAGTTTTCAGACTATTTTGCTGTTTTTTTCCAAAATGTTCGCTGTTTGGGAACAATATAAGGGGTCTCATGGAATGTCAAGAATGTATAGATCAATCCAGGAAAACTGTCTCTCTCATTTGTATTCTCTTTACCGGTTTTTTGGGGTCTTTTTGTCCTCGCGTGGGTTTGTGACTATGCTACTGTGATGGTGCTACCATGTAGGAAAGGTGCTACCAAAGTATGGCAAATCGGTGGAGCGTTTGTATGGAGGGGTACCCGTAATTCAACGCTCCACTCAGTAGAGCTACCCCAAACTCTGCAATTTCAGGAAACGTTACCTGTCTGTAGCATGTGTAGGCTGTACTAGAACTAGACCCGTGAACGTGGCGTTGTATACAACGCCACGCGCTTCCCTCGGGTAAATACAAGTGAACGCATTCTATCTTTTGATCCGCTACATATAACCATGTATAATTTTGCCCATAGCCAATCACTGTGACTTACTTGTTGGGCCTCCTGTGAATTTCCGCGAGTGTTGGATCTGTCATTGCCAAGAAATTTGATGTAAAGTACGGCACAACTTTGTCACAACGAATGTTTTCAAAATGATCAGAAAATCAAAGACAGGCATGACACAGTTTTGACACTCTGGTACCCTGAGTTCCGCATGCGCAAAACGGCAGGAGTATCACCAGTGGGTACCCGACTAACTGTCTTACATGGCAAGATGACCGTAAATAATAATAATACCATATAAAATTCTGCTAAATCCACTTTGAAAGTCTGCCAAATCATCCAGTATATACCGGTATTGCTGTTCCATTGTGTTTTTCAAACCAAATGTGCCATATTTCTCTAATCTTTTTCATTTTCCTTCATCTTCATAATTCTGCCGAAAAAAATATTCTGCTGATTTTCTGTACAACTCATTTTTGTATGCAAATATTCTGTCAAATGTAGCCAAAATTCGGCTAGAACGGTCACTCCATCTTAATAACCGCGGATCACAATAGAGTGTTTTTACTATAGACTGAAGCGTGGCTATGTATATAGCCACGTTCACGGGTCTATACTAGAACTAGTCCGAGTAACTTGGAGTTGGACCCAACTTATCGCCTTTTTAACATTCGGACATGGTCTGGCGATAGTAGGGTCCAAGCTAGCTCTACTGAGTGGAGCGTTGAATTACGGGTACCCCTCCATACCAACGCTCCACCGATTCGCCATACTTTGGTAGCACCATCACAGTAGCATAGTCACAAACCCACGCGAGGACAAAAAGACCCCAAAAAACCGGTAAAGAGATTACAAATGAGAGAGACAGTTATCCTGGATTGATCTATACATTCTTGACATTTCATGAGACCCCTTATATTGTTCCCAAACAGCGAACATTTTGGAAAAAAACAGCAAAATAGTCTGAAAACTTACAGTTCAATGTGTTTGCATGGAGGCTCAGTTCTTGAATTAGCTTGTCAATGAGGGCGCCTGACGTGACGTCACCGTCGTTGCTCGATCGCGAAGAAAAACAAGTCGCGCTTTATCAACGACATTCGACAGTATGGGCTTTGAACACACCCAAGGAGCACGTATTATTACACAAAACAGTCGTAGATAAATGTTTGGGAACAATATAAGGGGTCTCATGGAATGTCAAGAATGTATAGATCAATCCAGGATAACTGTCTCTCTCATTTGTAATCTCTTTACCGTTTTTTTGGGGTCTTTTTGTCCTCGCGTGGGTTTGTGACTATGCTACTGTGATGGTTCTACCAAAGTATGGCGAATCGGTGGAGCGTTGGTATGGAGGGGTACCCGTAATTCAACGCTCCACTCAGTAGAGCTAGAGCTAGGTCCAAGCTAATCCTCATATGCCGAGCAACACAATTCTGTCATTGACCCAAAAACCCAACATTGCCCAACAAAAACATCAGATGTCACCCTCAAAATGGCCTACAAATTACTAGATACGCCACCTGAGGTACAAGTAGACATTGATAAATAAGAAGGTTGTACTGAAGTTTACTTACGATCCGGATGAAAAGTGAAATTTCCTGTTCAATTCCGAGAGCTCCCCTCGCGATCGTGAGCACGTTGAATTTCGATTCGTATACATGAATTGCGATGTGGTCTTCATGCCAAGCGTTCATTCGATGGTCCCCGTATCCCGAGTGCGATTCCGTTACAGAGCGCCCGTGATGCATCGATTATGGTCATGAGTAGACTGGATTACGTTTGTACAAGTGCATTTTAAACAATAAATGGGAGTCAGGAACTAGCTTGTACTGGTTTCCGTCCATAAAATCTGTCCTAGTTCCCGACTCCCTATTAATTGTGTTGCTCGGCATATAGGGATTAGCTTGGACCCTACTATCGCCAGACTATGTCCGATTGTTAAAAAGGCAATAAGTTGGGTCCAAGTTACTCGGACTAGGTATGGCCTAGCTCTACTGAGTGGAGCGCTGGAACTTTCCGAACCCTCCACCGAATAGGCTAGCCCCACTAGTGTGGCCGCGATATTGCTGCACTGTACCTCTGGCCACACGCCTGGTTCTCCCCAGTGACCCCACTACTGAGGAGTTTGTCAATAAATGCGCAAATTTTCTTACATAAAGTTGTATTCCATGATGTCTCGGCTGTTCTTCTCTGAAGTGCTTAGGTGTCCTAATATCCATTTTTGGGGGAGAAATTTAGGCATCTTTCTGGAGCCCATATGCACACGAAAATCACCTGTTCATGGCAGCCATTTTGAATGTAAAAAGCGATGACCCCAAAGCTGTGACGTCACGTTTATGCAAATCGATCTTGTCGCTCAGGTGCGCGAGTTGCAATGCGATGGCTGTTTCTTGTACAATTGATTGCCCATACTGTATGGCTGCACGCTATATTATAGCCTACTATTGGTCGAGAAATTGTACAAGAAACAGCAGTCGCATCGCAACTCGCAAGCCTGCTGAGCGACAATCTTCCGAAAATCTAAAATACATTGTGGAACTTGTAGCACTCGTACAAAGATGAAAATTTATGAAATAATTTTGTGGCGGTCATTGGGTAAAAACTGAAACTTAAATAGGAGACTAAAATATCTTTTGAAACACACAATTTTTTTGAGTAATCTAAAATCGCTTTTAATAGGAACTGTATTCAAACAAGTTTGATATCCATGAATGCTTTTTTACGCTGAGCGATATAATATACATATATTGCGCATGTGGTTACCTGCCAACATGGCCATTCATACTCAGTAACACTGCTTGCTGTGTTTTTCCCCCATGGCATTATCCATAGCTTAGGCTAATTATTCATTCTTTTAGTGTATTTTTACCCCAGCTATTATGATGTTATCCATACGTGTATTTCCTTTTCTTTTTTAAGATTTAATTTACTTTTCCTTCTAAAGGAAAAGTAAAGTCTGAGAAACATTCGGTTGACAATGGTCAACTGCTTAGCTACACGTATATAGCCACTGTAGTTCATTTTTTTCAAAACGGAAGTTAAGTCTGAGAATCATTTGGTTGTAAATTACATTAGCAGCAGGAGCATGAATTATTTCACCAAAATTGACTTTCAACAGTTAACTTACAAGTTTTATTCTTGTAGGGTCAGACTATTCATTTAGAAATATAACTTGGAACTGTTCCTATGGAGATACAATGCATCATGGGTACCATAAATAATGCCTGCCTTATATATGCATGCTTAGTGCATGTACTATGCACTTCCCTCAATATTACCATCTAAAAGCTTCTCTGTCTGCATTCTTAAAGTGATATCGTCAGTCGCATTTCATTTGTCACTCGCATTTCATTTGTCACTCGCATTTCAAATTTCAAGGGCTCTCTATTATAATGTGCTGGGTTTTTGGTTTTAAAGGCCCATGCTTTTATACTTGGTATTGGTGGGAGAAGTAAATTATCAATTATCAGCAATATGATCACTAACTAGTTTAAAATAATAATAATAATAATAAGGTCTTTTCGTCACTCGCATTTCATATGGCTAAGCGTCCACAGCTTTGCACCTGTACATGTCTATAGAAAAGTCATGGGCAGATTTTTTTTTATATTGTTTTTAAGGTATAAAGTCATACTACTATTTACTAAATTGCATAATAAGTTTGTGACTAATGCTTTTTCCAAGAAAAATATGCAAACAAATGAAAATGCACATAAAGTAGTACCTTTTAAAAGCCAAACATCACCAGGAAGAAACGTGACATATTTCATAGAAAATGATGGAGATTTGACTAAAAAGGTTTATATCCAGGTCCTTACATCTATTAGCAATAACTTATGAAATGAAAAGGGGCCATGTCCCTGTTTGCTTGGAGTTGCCCATGTACTTCACAGGGCCCTCACTTTTTGTTCATCGTGTGAAACACTCATTTTGTTTTAAAAACCAGGCCACACATCTCTGTAAATGGTTCGAGCTAGCAACCTTTGAACCACAGATCTGCTCATATTTGTGTAACCCCTCAAAGCTTGCCTCAAAGGCAGACAGTTGGCCAGATAAATGGCATCATGTTTCATGTTCAGACACAAAGTGCGCTGTTGGTAAAGAACTACAAGATGTCTCGAAGTCTCCATGGGATCTCTGTTCTTTTATTCATTCACAATGCAAATGTAACTCGAGAAGTTGAGAATAATCAATCAAAATCTTGCTGTTATCATTAGAAAACAGTATTCACAATATTCAGTGTAATTCTATCAATGGTCTTTATACTGGTACAAAGATGCTGTTTTATAAGGGAATAATAATGTGCTTTGCCGGTTTTAAACAATTGTACGTTTATTCATTATCGGCGACCAGGCCCCTTGCCAGGTTTAAACATACTTGTTTAATACCGGCCAAGCACATTCCAATACCTTTCGGTCTAAAAGTCAAAACAAGTCAAACAATTATAAATTTCGAATGATTTTGTTCAACAATTCTACCTCATGTTTTGTGAACCACCCCTCTAGCTGTGTTAATGGTACATGTATGAGCCTCGCACAAGTAGTACTAAAAATCTCCTTATATGGCGATGTTGTGCAGAATACAGCGGTGCCGGGAAAAAAGTGTTTAAAGCCAGTCGGTGTTTTATCAACCATTTAAAACCACCCATGTGAACCATTTTGAAACAAGTTAAAAGGCCCTTTTTCTTCTTTTCTGTGAAGTTTGTTCAATAAAAGCTTCACGAAAAAAAGTCAGGTTTAGGATTACTACACTTAAAAAGACTGCACCGTTCATGTAACATGATATGCAGAGAGTACATTGTATGGCCATGCATACAGCTTACATTATGAGTCATCATAAGGATGTACATGTAGGTAGAGTATCAATTTAGCCGTGCATTGATGCTGTTATTATTCGCATACTACATGTATGTATGCAACCTCCGCGCTGTATCTTGAGCCATCATCACAGCCCAATATTTGCCCTCTTGATTTGCCCCGGGCAGGTTTGTGCAGTTCTGTTTCTTCTGGCTCAACTGGGGGATGTCAATTTGTCACTAATCGGTTGCTCCCGTTTCACACTGGCCGCACAATTTGGCATTTATTAGCAAATAGGTTATTGCCAGTAGTGTGTCATCATGGATGTTAACTATATGGGCAAGCGGGTTTTAGCAAGCTGAGTGTACATATTAAGATGCTGTGGCACACTCTATGCATTTATATATTATCCTCAATACCCCCTGGGGAATAATGAAAGAAGTAGAATTATGCTAGGTTAAATTCAATTAATAAACTGAAATAAGTTACATGTTTGATGAAGCAAAACAAAAGGAAATGAATAATTCAAAGTTAATATTTGAGCAAAACCTGCAGACTTACATGTACAATGCAGTGCAGTTTTTAAGACTTAAAATAATGGCACTAAATGATAACCCTGTAAGGACATCACAATGATCACGCGTTTTTTTTTTTACGTCATTGCAAATATCACAAACTTTTGCATTTTTGTTGAAACCTCACAGATATTTGCGATGTTTATCACAAATATCTGTGACGTTTCAATGAAAGCGTCATCTTAAAGAGATTTGTGATAAGGAGCAAAAACAATTATTTTTGAAGAATGTCTGCTGTGTGCCATATAAATGTATACTTTTGTTGACCATATTTGTATTGACATGCAGTTCAGGTAATGGTTTTATCTGTAGCATAGACAACAAATACTTTTACATGCTTTCTCATGTATGCCCGGGTATTAGCAACCAACCTTGACACAAAGTCCTGGACTACAATGTAGATGTAATGTTTTCTGTACAGCGTTTAAAAGATGTGACCTGTGACATTTGGCCAAGATTTGTCGTCAATGGATACAAATTACAATTACAAAATTGAATGAAATGAAATACATAGAATAAAAAGCAGAAACAAATGATTGTGTGT
Source organism: Patiria miniata (assembly GCF_015706575.1). NCBI lineage: Eukaryota > Metazoa > Echinodermata > Asteroidea > Valvatida > Asterinidae > Patiria > Patiria miniata. Next base: position 8,089,163 of record NW_024037063.1, read on the forward strand.
ACATTGTGAATTTTCTTTGGTTGTTTGCTTTGATGAACATACATACATGTACATACTGTAGCTGTGTTAAATTATGGAAGCCAGGTGTTGAGAGAGAGATGAGTGCCTTGTTACTGGCCTCGGATCATGTGCTGTGTAGGGAGCTTGCAGTATAGACTCTACACAACAGGATAGATGAAAATACATGTAGTCTGGTTCCCCCCCCCCCCCCTATCAGTATGTAGAGATCAAGGACAATCATATTGCAGGGTAGATCTCCCTGTGCTGAAAAGCAACCCTAAAATAAAACATTTTTTTTCAGAAGGTTGCAGATGCCCAAAATAATAGGAGTTTTGTTTTTGTGAAAGTAAAATTTAAAATGTAGATGTACATGTATACACGTACCCGGTACATTGAAAGGCAGCGTATACCATGTACACTTAAAATCCATCTTTTATACACTGTTAGTCACAGGGCTTTGGATATTATTTCCCCCAACCGTGTTGAAATCATCACAGGTCCACCGTAACTCAGGTAGACAAGGCGTACCATTCACCCTTACTACATGTATGCTGTGTACTTGGATCGGCTGTAGATCTGACATATTTCTACCTGAGTAGAACCTCTCATCGGTGGTCCTGACCAGGGTTGGATGTTACCCCTGTAGAGTGCCGGACCCGTGTAGAAGCCGTGTTGGATTCTTGCTAGTGTGAAAGGGGTTCCCCGAATCTCCGTGTTGGAGTGGGTCCGACATGAAGTTTTCAGATTTATAATATCAAAGGCCTTTACACATTTTGCCCTACTGCATTTACATGTAGCTTACCATAGCTCCATTAGCAAACCAATTGTCGTACTGTTGACTGAAAACATTAGATGGCCATGATCCGAATTTCAAAGAAATGCAGGGTATTAGACTCAGGAGACCTTGTTATTATTTGCTACATGTATATACCGGTATTCATGTATGCATAGCCTTCATTAGAAGAATAACCCAGCCCTTTCATTGTGCAGTACAGCAGTACCAAGCTTCCAGGCCCAAGACTAAAATGCCAGCTCCGGAAATTTATACAAGAGACTTGCTTATTGTAGCAAATATAAATGTGTTTGGTCAGCATATTAATAATAGAATGTGGGGGAAACAAATTATAGCCAAATACCGCTAGACTTGAATCATACCATAAATGTATGTACTTCACATGTACACATGTATGTATGGTCCTTTTTCTCACAAAATTGGGTCGGCCACTTATCATTTCATGCCTTACCAAAGGCAGCAATCGAAAAAGCTTTTTAATTTGATTTTTTTTCCATCTCGGTATTCTGGACAAGCAGGGAAGAAATTGCATTATGTCGGATGAGTCATGTTATTGTTTAATGGCAGTGGTCTTTTTTCTGGTTACAGATGAAAAGTGACAAAGTACATAAATGTATGTTGCACATGTAGTACATGTACCTACAATGTTTATATCTCCTGATGCAGAGCATCAACATGTAAACTCACATAATGTTATGTCCGTTGCTTCTCAGCTACCATGGCTACTAGTACATGTACCAGTATACTGCTGCCTTGTGGCACAGTGTTTATTTATACTGTCAATCTGAGATGATTTAAGATGAATTGATGCTTGGAAAGAGAACTGTACATGTGCATCTACATGTTAGAGTGGTAGTCACAATTTCTTTTAGAGTGTTATTTTTATAAGGAGTAATAGGCAGGTTTCTTTGAGGCGGTAGAGGGATTCATGGTTTACATTACATGTAAAGTAATTGTATTAGAAAAGATAACAGCAAACAATTAACAAAATAATCAGGTTTCCAACTGATGAAAAAGTGAGGACAGGACAGCACTGGGTCTGTTGATTAGGTTTGAATTTTTTTTGTCTTGTTCTTCAATCACAATAAATTATGCGTTTGTGTTCGTATACATGTGTGCATGCATGAAGGCATCATTAGAAATAATGGTTAATCTGTAAACAGTGTCTTTCAATTAAAGATGCATAGTTTATGCGTTATAATAGAAGATGAATACATGTACATGTAGATAATACCTGATGAAACTTACCAGTGACCAGGCAGTGGAAGTCCATTCATAATATGTAAGCCAGAGGTTCAAGGGAAGGTACAACATTTGCAAACATCAAAAAAAGAAATGATCAAATTATCATGAAATATCTTACTGGATTGTTAGGGAATGACAGTCTAAAGCATCCTGTAAAATCGTGACTCCTTGTGTGCTGAAATTTTCAAGAAAACTTGTGTTTTTCCAACGCTGGTCAGCCGACCAGCGTTGGAGAAAACTGGCTTTTTTCAAAAACTGCTCCTGCTTTTTCATATTTAGTTATTCCGCATTTTCTTTGCAATCGATGACACAATTGTGAATGGGTTCAAGCCTGCTAGACTGATTCTCTGACCTTACAATTCCCCAAAGTCTATAAATTCTTCTGTTTCACCTTAAGTGGAGTCAGGGAACCAGATTACAAGAGCATGGTTGGTTTTCTTGGATTTTCCAACATCTCTGAGCCCAAAACGTGAAGCAAGTCAATTTAACAATATTTGCTATAACATACTAATCCTCGAAATCTATTTATTTCTGAAAATTGCAGCAAAAGCAAATGTTGTACATTCCCTTTAACATACAATGTACCGTATATCATTTCATTTCATTAGCTAATTGCTTTTTATTGACATGTCATGTCAGTATTTGCTTTTATGGTAATGTGTACATATGTACATGAATTACATGTGCACTACAGTAGGGTGACCAGTAATGGAAGGTGCATCGGTAGATGGTGCCCACACTACCTCTTTTCACACAATGCACACTACATTTTGTCTGGAGTTGTTAAAAATCAGGATTGAAAAAATAAAATTGAAATCAATATTTTATTTGAACAAGATTTTTAAAAATAGCTTTTTTGATTTTGAGTTACAGGGTACTTGTACTATTTATGCAATTTGTAAATTGATTACCATTGAACGTCAAGTGCATCTACCGGTAGGATAATGACCAATGTCAAAATAGGTTTAAAATGGATGGCAAGACTTATTGAATTGTTACATTAGTTAATAATTAATTAGGTGTTTCTTCTCTTGTAATAAACAGAAAAATCTAAACATTCAATTTATTTTAACCAACAACATTTGAACTTGAATATTTTTATCCTTCTTGTACGCCTCCTCCCCTTAAAGGTAAGATACAACATTTGCAAACATCAAAAAGAATGATCAAATTACCACTGGACTGTTAGGGAATGACAGTCTAAAGCGTCCCGTACAATCATGGCTCCTGGTGAGCTGACATTTTTATGTAAAGTGGTATTTTTGTAACAATTTCCAATGCTGGTCGGCCGAAACTGCTCCTACTTTTTCATATTGAGTTATTCCGCATTTTCTTCGCAATTGATAACACAACTGTGAAGGGGTACATCATGTAAAAAGACACCATGTAAAAAGTACATGTATATTCATGCCATTAAGTGTTAGCCTTGGTGTCTTTGCATCTGGTGCAATGTGAAAAACCTCATGAACCCACCACAGTACCTATGCATATTTCAAATCTATGCATTTCGGGCATGCATGTTGATGCGGGTGGATTGTGAACACTGACAAATTAGACAGAGTCAAGAGATCAATATCAGTCATGAAGTCTGCAAACTCAGTCTAGAATGTAATACTACACATCAGAATCTGGAGTGAGTTTAGCAGGACTGTAGAAATTGATCATTCCTATTCCAGCTGTGAAACTGATGACACACCATGAGCTTTAACATGATTAAAGATACGCAGGCATTAAAAGACAGGTACATGTATGCATCATAGGAGCCAATATTCATGGCACTGATTACAGATTAGCAGATGATTAATAGATGTGTTAACTATCTATAGTTTGCATGGGTGTGCTAGAAGGTGGGCATGTATTCTACATGTTTCAATGAACGGTGGTGTTTTTTTAATTGCTATATTTTTTCTAACAATACCAAAGTTAAGTTACTCACTTTTGAATGTGACATTAACCCTCCTGCTGTCTGAACAGCCACAGACAGTCAAAAAATCAGTCCTCTTCCCCAGCCATGCCTTTTACACACGCTAGTCACCAACAGTCAGATCATATTTGAAGCAAGCACTGTGACTGGTCAAATTCAGTCAACAGACAAAAGCAGGCCAGTGGTAGGCACAGCTGGCTTATCAATCACCTACAGTCAAAGCATAGCTGTATCAAGTTACACAAACAGTCAGAACCTGTTAATCCTACTAAGTATGCAGGCAGCATTCAACTGCTAAAACAGTCACTTGACTGATTTTGACTGAAAGGACAACCTTGCACAGAAGTATGTTTCTACGTTTGCATAGGAGGGTTAAAAGAAAAAGTTGGCCTACATTTAGTTATGAAATAATTACTGAACAAATTTCAAACTTGTTTGCGACCAACAGAAATTAAATTATCTTGTGGTACACTGGTTCCTGCCCCCTATCAGAATCAATAATGTAGGAACCAGGTTAATGTGTCACTGCAAAAGCTGTCCAAAGTAAAAGCCGTTTTTTAAGAGGGTTGCAGATGCAAAATTATAAAAAAGTAGGTTTTTATGGGGCAGGGTTAAAATAAGACATACAATTTGAAAATTTGAAGGAGAAAAAAATAACAGTGATTTTGTTGAAGGTACACAGAACTATTAAAGATGGTGGATTGTACTTGTGGAGGTTTTGGTGCTTTACATTTGCTGGTCTCCATTCCCTAGTTTAGAGAAATGTGGTGTGGTTAAAGCTGTGAATGAAATAATGCCAGTTTTAGCCCTGCGGTGAGAAAAACACAAATTGAAAACACAATGCACAAAGACTTGTCGCTGTCTGACTCAGTTGAAATCTTTTGAAGCAAAAGATTTAAAATTGCATTGTACCCAATCCCAGCAGGGAAATGAAACTTGGTTTCTGGCCTGGCATTGTTGCTCTTTATTTGGTAAAGAATTTGTAAGAGGATGTGGTTATCAAGACACAGCAGGACTCAGTTAATATGGGTTTTTCCCCCCATTGTTGTAAAGCATTTGCAAAATAAACCTTTGCCTTATTCTCCAACATTGGACACTCCTCAGGGGTCCTTATTAATACAGTTGTAAATAACTGTTTGATTGTTGCCATCAAATTGTTTCATTATACTCTACAAGCTGCACACAAGTTAGTGGCCACAGCAATCTCTCTGTGCTTTCATGACCATTGCAAATTGTATTCATTGTAGGTTGTTAATTCATAACACTTGTGCTTTTAACCATTAGCATGAAGTGGAGATTAAGATTTTATCTGAAAATATAAGGCTGCTTCCTGTCTGAAACCAGAAAGTCATGATATTCAGTTCCATCGATGACACAGCTACCATAGAAGCTCTTGTCTTGATTTATGACTGTCATCATGTGTTGGGCCAGTAGTTTATAACATGCTCAATATCCTAGTAACCTGCCATCATGATTGTAATGCTAATCCTTTGACACACTCTGCGCAATCAGCGAGATGGCTCTACGTCATTGGCTGGCTGTGGGGGAACACATATAGTCATGATTCTTTCTTTCATTTTTTTTTTGACATTCACACAAATATGCACAAATCCAAAAGCCTTGAGACTTTATGATGTACGGTACCTTGATTCTTGTCATTTGCTTCATTTTCTTCTGGCTAGTAGTAGATTTAGTACTTGGATATTAAAAGTGCATGTCCACATTTTTTTTTAGAACAGCCGTGATATCAACTGCCGCCAAAATATTGGTTCTCTTTTGAGGTAAACTGTTTGCCCTATACAAGCTGTTGAAAAATGGTAAATTTCATCTCCATATTTCTTCTTGAAATGTACAGTGCAATATGTAGCTTTGTGCAAATACAGGCCCATCTGTGCACAGATTTAAATTGGTTTTGTAAAAGTGTCAGTGATTTGTACTCATAGTACCGGTAGTTTACTCACCAAATAATTAAGTTATCAAAATGCTGTCAGAACCAAAGTATGAATGAAATGTAATAGCCTTGAGTTGCGCATGAATGGTGTTCCTAAATGGCAGAACCTTCTGCTTGTCTCTAATTTCTAAATCAACTGTTAATAATTTCCTGATATTCTTACATTTCATTTGGTCAAGTTTCGGTACATACATGTATGTACACCGAGCTGAGTTATATTTAAACACAGGACAAATGCAAATTATTGCTTTTTCATTTTGACATTATTGAATCAACAATTATCTTTTTGCTAACTGCCTTTTATGTATTAAAATGTTTTCTTGTCATAGAATTATTTCTATTGACAAATTTTGCAGTGCTTTTTTTTTTTTTACAAATGGCTAGGTACATGTACCGGTACCAGTATGTCAAAAAAGTGGCATTCTCTGTGTCATGTATGCCCATCCTATACTCGCACAAATTGCAAACTAGATTTCTTCAATTCCTTTTTATGCGCAGTTTCAAATTTTAGCCAATCCAATCTGTCATCCATCCTTATACATGCTTTCCTGTTGGTATGTAGAGCAATTACCTGTTTTTTCCTTTTCTACTGGCCTTTTGGAATGTGTAATCTTCTTGCACAATTTGACCACATCAATATCTTTCTAGCTCTCTGTAAGTTGGGTTTCTGATGGCATAATCAGTTACAGTGCTGTGGCTATGACCACAGATTCTGCATAATGCTGGATTATGCAGCCTTCAGTGGTCAGCGTTGGAATTACATACAGCCTTGGCCTTAGCAGACTGAAATTTATGAATGGAAACAGCAGGAGGAAAAACCACAGATCGCTCTTACGAATTGACACACAGTATCATATGTATGTACATGTATACATGTATGTACATGTACATGTACATGTATGCTTCATTCGTGTAATGTGTACAGATATTTGTGGTTGAGGGGTGTATGGAAGGGAGGATGAAATGCAGTATGTTCTAGAATCAAAGTTCAGAAACACCTCATGAATTAGAATGACACTTAACCATAATCACTTTTAGGGAAGATACATGTACAACATTTGCAAACATCAAAAAACGAAACAGTCAAATTATCACGAAATACACGCCTGCTAGTGCTAGACTGATTTTCTGATCTTAAAATTCCCCAAAGTCTATAAATTGCTCTGTTTCATCTTAAGTGGGGTCAGGGAACCAGACTACAAGAATATGATTGGTTTTCTTGGTTTTTCCAGCATCTACGCACCCAAAACGTGAAAAAGGTCAGTGTAACAATATTTCCTATAACATTCTAATCTTCCAAATCCATTTATTTCTGAAAATTGCAGCAAAAGCAAATGTTCTACATTCCCTTTAAGTCTTCTGTTCTGAATGTTTGCATTTTTTGGACAGTGACAATAACATGTAAAGTAAAGCAAATTCTTATAGGCCTAATAATGTATAGATTTCAAAACATCCGTTTTAAGATTAATAATTCATTCTAGAGCCTTCAATACATACAACTAAAACTTGTTAGATGTTTTATCTCACAGTAATTTTGTCTCTCCGCTCCAAATCTTTTAATTTAAATAGGTATGTTTTTATGCACATGTACATGTACATCACGAGATTCAGAGAACATTACATGTGTACATGCACATGTAAAATATACATTTCGGGCTACTAATCAGTTTGAGTGACATACATGTACCCGGTATATACGAACCTCAGAGTTGAAGTGGGGGGGGGGGGGGGGGGGGGGGGGGTGCTTAGGACAAAATTGAAATAGAAGTAGTTGGGAAGATTTGAAATGCACTTTAGAAAATGACATGTTGATTGCTCATTCAAAGTCCAATGGATTAGCATAAGGGCAATTCCAAGGAAAAGTGGAAAATCTACGAAATCTTCAGAATTAAGCATCACAACCTCAAATGTGGTATCAAATTAAAAGGGACAACAAGACCTTTCATTTGAGTGGTGTGCCACTAAGATGGAATATGGTCAAATAAATGTTTTAAAACTATTTTGGGGGCTAAATTTATGAATTTTATTGAGTCATTTTGGCATCTTGTTTTCACATGAAAAATGCAAGTGTTATTGTGTGTTTTTGTTTTAAATGCAGAGAGAAAGGTTCATGCCAAAAGCATTGTTTTTGTTTGATGATGAATTTCTTCTTTGTTTACAATGTCACTTGTACTAAAGATGGGCGGACAAACTGTAACATGAGTTACCGAAATATATCCCTATTGATTGTTTTGAATAGTTGTTATAGCAGCATATGACCTACACCCTAATGATGTAAGGACACTGAAAAGATTCTTCCAACAGTGCACAGTATGAGGATATTGTCAAATGCAAGGTATTTAACTTCTTGCCGTGTCCTTTTTTTTTGTTACGCGAGTTACCAATAAAAATCGCATTGCCAAACCAACAGTAACGTATTTTGTTGGCCTTTTTGGTTTTTTTAGTCACTTAACTTCTAGGGATCTTCTGTGAGAAAAATCCACCCTAAATAATGTGACCTTTTAGTTTACAGAATTAAAGCGCAGAGTTGATGGAAGACACCCCTTTAAATGTGCAATTCTGGTGATTCACAATGCAGTGCGCCACCAAGAGTTTGCCAGGGAGAGTTCATTTTTCCCAGTGCATTGTGGGAGATGGTCGACAAATTCGCAGCGCGGGACATTTGAAATTGTTATTTTTTTCCGGTCAGTAGATTCGTAAGAGTATGATTTGAGTATCCGTTTGCCCTTTTCTTTTCTTTTAATCAATATGTGTTTTTTTTTGTAAGGCGGCAGAACGCTATGCCCCAATCTATAACAAATTAGCTCAAGTTGTCTACTGACACTGCTTCAAATGGGCCATGTTTTGTCGACCGTGAACTTGAACAATGGACTCTCCATGGCAAACTCTTGGTGGCGCACTGCATTGTGAATCGCTTGAATTGCCCATTACATTTTATATCTATGTTCAACTATGTACAAAGTACATGTATGTAGTAGTTTGTATGAAGTCTTTCACATTTGAAGTAAGTAAATTCCACATCTGAAGTAAGGAGTAGCAATTTGAAGGGTTGATAAGGTCAAGGCTATTTGAGTCATTATCCTGGTATAAGACCAAAATGCCCATTCAGGCAGCTCAGCAAGGAAAATAAACACAAACTGTATACATAGCCAGACAGACAATACCCGTCTTCTAGCATTGAACAGCTCAATGTAAACACTGCAAGGAAGACCAAGAATTACTGTACTTACACTAACAGATCAACAAAGCCTATGGCCACAGTCTTTTAGTTGCAAAAACAAGACCACGACTACATTCGAAAATTTCCTTGCTCTGTGATTAAAAATAACAAAATCGGATGAATAGTAAAGCACACAACAGAACAAAACAAATGCACCATGTATATTTTGTGCATGAAAGAATTGTTTGGTCCTACATGCGGTGTGCGATGTACAATGTAAAACAGGATCCAAAACTATTAAATAACATCGGGGATGCATTTTGAACATTCAATTCAGAAAAATGCTTTTTGAATATTCAGTGAATGATCAAATATTTGAATATATACAATATATTTGGCACAGTCCCTTCTTCAGGTTTATTTAGATGGGAATTTTAGTTTAAGATCAATTCATTTGTCCTCAGTTTAATCCTGTGTGTTTAATCCTGAGTTGTTTGCCCTCTAAAATACTGCTATACTCCTTCTATTGCATGTACAGTATAGCAAAAACAAAACACCCCAAATATTACAAAATAACAACAACAAAAAGCAGAGAACCACCCACAAGCAACTTCATCTCAGGAATGTTTTTTTCTGATGTTGGGGAACAAATTTTCTTTGAAAAGATGGTTTGCTACCTTGAAACCCTCATGATAAATTACATTGTACTCGTAGTCAAATGTGTGTCTTCGTGATGTTTTACATGTACCGGTATATTGTAGTTCTTGACCAGAAGCAGTGCATATTTACTGTATCATCTGGCACATGACCTATAAGTTTTAATCACATATCAGGCAAAATACACATGACAGTATATTCCAGTACTAAGAATTATAGATGAGTCACATTGAATTTATCAGTCAAGAGAGGGGGCTGTTTAAATCTACTGTGTTGAGAGCTGTAGTCCCAATGGCCTTGCTCTATGGCAGTGCATACTATTTAATTATTACCCTGTGGATGTGATTACTGAACACTGGTGTCATAAATAAACACAGTTGTGACAAATTGATTGTGTTAATGTATATGCCTGCAATCTAAAGTACATTGTGTGCGTGCGTGCATTTGACTACCGGAAATATTTTATACATAATGTATGCAGCCTAAAATATTCTGTTACCATACATTAACAGTATCCTTCCAGTTACCGGGTACTACTATACATTTTAGAATTATTCAAATTATGAATCTACACAGGTAAGAATAAGAATAAGAAAGAAACTGTCTTGCAATTGCATTTCAAGTACATAACAACTTGTGTTCAGGCCATACAAATACCCCAATTTTGGATTTTCTGTGTTGTGCACCGTTTTTTTTGGGGGGGGGGGGAGGAAATCCACTTATTTTGGAAATAGTGATTTTTTTCATTCAGTGGTGGCTAGAAAATGTAACCCTTTAAGGACTGGAACATTTGAGTTGTTCTCAGGCCTGCAGCTTCGGATCAGCAAATTGTTAATTTACTTCCCCTGTATACCATTAAAATATTGTGGCGGGAATATCTGTGACCCGATCCGTAGTCCCTTTACCCAGACAACCTAGCTTAGGATCAGTATCCCAGCAGCCGGGAATGCAGGCCCGTTTGGATGGAAATATACCGCCCTATACGCGTAGCAGCACTCACCCACGCCCCTCAACCTCCAAGATGGACAAGACAAACAATTAAGTACACAACAGTCAATGGCCTCAATTACTGATTGATTTATTTACACAGAATCATGTCATATGATGGACCTCTCGTTAAGTTATAATGTTAGCCTCTAATAAGTGATTGGTCTCTGAGCCTCTCAATTATCTCTGTAGGGGTAGCCTCGCATTAGCCGCTACGGTAAGGCAGTGCTGGGCAGCACGGCGATGCCTGGCTGGGGATAGCCTCTGAATCCCGGGTAAGAACCGTACGCCTCTAGCGTTCCTGTGCGCCTCCACTCTCCCGCCCTCCACCGTTTCCAGTCGCGATCCTTCCTCGAGGCGGCGGGTAGATGAGCGCGCCCTTCCGGCTCCGTCACGTTACAATCAGCAGATCGCTGTATGTCGCTCTGCCTCCAGTAGCCTCCGCGGACTCCGTGCCTCCTTATGCCAGCCTGACTCCACCGCACCACCCAGCACGCCGTCAGCGCGCGTAATAGCGTGAGCTCTTATGAGGGCTGTGTCTCCGTCTGCGTCTACAAGAACGTCTCTTCCAGCAACTGCCCCGCGGCCTCTTATATAGGGGCCCGCAGCCGCTAGCGCGCCCTCTTTAGACTCTGCTGCTATAGTAATTTTCGCCACAAAGCCTCCTTCTTAGCATGAACGTCCTCGTTCATAACAGCTAAAGACCTGAGATTCAAAGCAAATTACTATAAAAATCCTTATCTAACTTTTAATCAAAACGACGACCAGGTCCATAACTTCAACAAGTCGGCGCCTCTTTATACATGCGCCTTATACAAGAAATATAGTTTACTTAAGTTTATAAACTTTAATAAAACTGTATAGGAAACTTTATGAACTGAACCTTTTTGACAAACGTTAAAGAAAACTTTATATAAACTTTATAGAAAACTCTTTTAAAACTTCAAGAAATGGTTGCTTTGATAAGCGAGCCTAACTCATAGGAAACCGTACGAACATGTTGCCTCCGTGTTCTCTCGAATGTGCTGTTACTTCTTGCGGAAATCTTGGTCGAACTGGACATCGTACACCCTCTCCAACCGCTGCTCACGAACCTTCACACACCCCTGGTACTCAACGGTGGTCGATACCTCCTTCACCCGGGTAACCTTGCCTCTCAGTACCCCTTCCAGAGGTGTCAAGTGGATTGGGCCCAGATCCTCTCGGATGTGCGCAGCTGCTGCGTTATTGGGCGCTGAGTAGTTTGGCTGGCGGTTCCTTCTGTGCCTCCAGTTCGCGTTGAGTCGGTCGCTCCTCTCCAGTGGTTGTTCGTCAATGTCGTCTTTCTGATTGGGTATACTAAGCGCCTCTGCCCATGTCCCAGCATCTCCAAGATTCTTCACCTTCTGTCCATCTGGTCTCTTTAACACCGTACCGTCTGGTCTCCTTTGACTTGTTTTCTCCATCCTCGCAACTCCTCTGTTCCTGCTCTCTCAGTCATTACGTCTTGTCCCCATGTCACGTCCTAGGTCAATTTGTGTGTCTTCCTCTACTTTGTTTAACCCGCCTCTTCCATTGTTTGGTCTATCTGTTGTTCTATGGCATGCTGAACGACATCCTCCGAGGCGTCCTCCAGCGCCCTATATTTTCCAGTGCCGAACTTGGACCCATTCCTTTGAGCCTCAATCTTCTCGAAGTTTCCAGTTGCTAAGGCTGCCCGTATCGCCTCATCAAGTGTGGAAGGGTTGGCCCGGAATACCCCCCTTGAATAGACTGACTAGCTATCGCATCAGAGAAGTGTCCTCTTGCAAGGCGGTCCCTTGCGGTTTCCGTAAACTCCGCGTACGAAAATGACGCCAATTCACGTACCGCCTGGCCGAGCTCCTGTATGGTTTCCTTCGGCTTCTGCCACCTATTCCTTAACTCCAGGAGGAAATTTTCTGCGCGCTCTCCAGGTCCAAAACGCCCATCCAAAAGCTTGAGAAGTTCGCTGTATGAATGCCTATTCTTCTCACAGTCCCCATGGTGAAGAAGTATCTTTAATGCCAGACCCTGGAGGCTCGCCGACAGAAACACCGCCGCCTCCTCGTCATCCCATCTCTTGGCTATTTTACATGACTCAAAGTGTTCCTTGTAGTCTATCCACGGTTGTTTACCTCCGAAGCGGTCTGGGACAATCCTTGGGCGACCTGAGCTCTTAGTCAGCCTCTCCTGTAACTGCTTCTCCCCGATTATTATTTTTTTTTGGAGAGGCCATGGCGTCTCCTTATTAGAGGCTCCTGCGCCTCCTATTTCACGAGCTGGCTCCTCACTTTTCTCTAGTTCATTTATGACCTCCACTGGCTTCGGTAACTCCACGATTGCCTCCACAGGTGGCGTTGTGTCTCCTCTAATACCAGTAGATTGTGCCTGTGGCATCCAAGACTTATTTTTCCTCATGATACTCCTCGGAGGCGTCCAGTTACCTCCAGTATCCTCCTGCCCTATGTCCTGCACCTGGGAAATGGAGGCAAGTCCAGTGTGTACACCTGAATCCAGCGAAGTCCCGTGACCTATGCTCTTCCAAGCATCCTCTAGTCGAGATATCCTACTCATTAGTTTCTCTATTGTAGCCTCCTGGCGTGAACTCTCCTCCATTGAACGCTGGAGCTCATCCTCCCTTCCTTGGAGGTCCACTCGGAGACCGTCAACCTCCTCCTGAAGTTCCTTAGCAGTATGGTCTGTCATTATTAGTTTGTGTCTTCGTCTTATTTAAATTAAGTCTGATCTATTTAGGGCGTCCTATCTATTAATTCATGATTGTCCTCGCCTCCCCAAGGATGAGAACGTGGGCAAATGGTAGCTAGGCGTATAATCCCACTTCTGACACCATTCGGGATCGGAATATCTGTGACCCGATCCGTAGTCCCTTTACCCAGACAACCTAGCTTAGGATCAGTATCCCAGCAGCCGGGAATGCAGGCCCGTTTGGATGGAAATATACCGCCCTATACGCGTAGCAGCACTCACCCACGCCCCTCAACCTCCAAGATGGACAAGACAAACAATTAAGTACACAACAGTCAATGGCCTCAATTACTGATTGATTTATTTACACAGAATCATGTCATATGATGGACCTCTCGTTAAGTTATAATGTTAGCCTCTAATAAGTGATTGGTCTCTGAGCCTCTCAATTATCTCTGTAGGGGTAGCCTCGCATTAGCCGCTACGGTAAGGCAGTGCTGGGCAGCACGGCGATGCCTGGCTGGGGATAGCCTCTGAATCCCGGGTAAGAACCGTAAACGACGACCAGGTCCATAACTTCAACAAGTCGGCGCCTCTTTATACATGCGCCTTATACAAGAAATATAGTTTACTTAAGTTTATAAACTTTAATAAAACTGTATAGGAAACTTTATGAACTGAACCTTTTTGACAAACGTTAAAGAAAACTTTATATAAACTTTATAGAAAACTCTTTTTAAAACTTCAAGAAATGGTTGCTTTGATAAGCGAGCCTAACTCATAGGAAACCGTACGAACATGTTGCCTCCGTGTTCTCTCGAATGTGCTGTTACTTCTTGCGGAAATCTTGGTCGAACTGGACATCGTACACCCTCTCCAACCGCTGCTCACGAACCTTCACACACCCCTGGTACTCAACGGTGGTCGATACCTCCTTCACCTGGGTAACCTTGCCTCTCAGTACCCCTTCCAGAGGTGTCAAGTGGATTGGGCCCAGATCCTCTCGGATGTGCGCAGCTGCTGCGTTATTGGGCGCTGAGTAGTTTGGCTGGCGGTTCCTTCTGTGCCTCCAGTTCGCGTTGAGTCGGTCGCTCCTCTCCAGTGGTTGTTCGTCAATGTCGTCTTTCTGATTGGGTATACTAAGCGCCTCTGCCCATGTCCCAGCATCTCCAAGATTCTTCACCTTCCGTCCATCTGGTCTCTTTAACACCGTACCGTCTGGTCTCCTTTGACTTGTTTTCTCCATCCTCGCAACTCCTCTGTTCCTGCTCTCTCAGTCATTACGTCTTGTCCCCATGTCACGTCCTAGGTCAATTTGTGTGTCTTCCTCTACTTTGTTTAACCCGCCTCTTCCATTGTTTGGTCTATCTGTTGTTCTATGGCATGCTGAACGACATCCTCCGAGGCGTCCTCCAGCGCCCTATATTTTCCAGTGCCGAACTTGGACCCATTCCTTTGAGCCTCAATCTTCTCGAAGTTTCCAGTTGCTAAGGCTGCCCGTATCGCCTCATCAAGTGTGGAAGGGTTGGCCCGGAATACCCCCCTTGAATAGACTGACTAGCTATCGCATCAGAGAAGTGTCCTCTTGCAAGGCGGTCCCTTGCGGTTTCCGTAAACTCCGCGTACGAAAATGACGCCAATTCACGTACCGCCTGGCCGAGCTCCTGTATGGTTTCCTTCGGCTTCTGCCACCTATTCCTTAACTCCAGGAGGAAATTTTCTGCGCGCTCTCCAGGTCCAAAACGCCCATCCAAAAGCTTGAGAAGTTCGCTGTATGAATGCCTATTCTTCTCACAGTCCCCATGGTGAAGAAGTATCTTTAATGCCAGACCCTGGAGGCTCGCCGACAGAAACACCGCCGCCTCCTCGTCATCCCATCTCTTGGCTATTTTACATGACTCAAAGTGTTCCTTGTAGTCTATCCACGGTTGTTTACCTCCGAAGCGGTCTGGGACAATCCTTGGGCGACCTGAGCTCTTAGTCAGCCTCTCCTGTAACTGCTTCTCCCCGATTATTTTTTTTTTTGGAGAGGCCATGGCGTCTCCTTATTAGAGGCTCCTGCGCCTCCTATTTCACGAGCTGGCTCCTCACTTTTCTCTAGTTCATTTATGACCTCCACTGGCTTCGGTAACTCCACGATTGCCTCCACAGGTGGCGTTGTGTCTCCTCTAATACCAGTAGATTGTGCCTGTGGCATCCAAGACTTATTTTTCCTCATGATACTCCTCGGAGGCGTCCAGTTACCTCCAGTATCCTCCTGCCCTATGTCCTGCACCTGGGAAATGGAGGCAAGTCCAGTGTGTACACCTGAATCCAGCGAAGTCCCGTGACCTATGCTCTTCCAAGCATCCTCTAGTCGAGATATCCTACTCATTAGTTTCTCTATTGTAGCCTCCTGGCGTGAACTCTCCTCCATTGAACGCTGGAGCTCATCCTCCCTTCCTTGGAGGTCCACTCGGAGACCGTCAACCTCCTCCTGAAGTTCCTTAGCAGTATGGTCTGTCATTATTAGTTTGTGTCTTCGTCTTATTTAAATTAAGTCTGATCTATTTAGGGCGTCCTATCTATTAATTCATGATTGTCCTCGCCTCCCCAAGGATGAGAACGTGGGCAAATGGTAGCTAGGCGTATAATCCCACTTCTGACACCATTCGGGATCGGAATATCTGTGACCCGATCCGTAGTCCCTTTACCCAGACAACCTAGCTTAGGATCAGTATCCCAGCAGCCGGGAATGCAGGCCCGTTTGGATGGAAATATACCGCCCTATACGCGTAGCAGCACTCACCCACGCCCCTCAACCTCCAAGATGGACAAGACAAACAATTAAGTACACAACAGTCAATGGCCTCAATTACTGATTGATTTATTTACACAGAATCATGTCATATGATGGACCTCTCGTTAAGTTATAATGTTAGCCTCTAATAAGTGATTGGTCTCTGAGCCTCTCAATTATCTCTGTAGGGGTAGCCTCGCATTAGCCGCTACGGTAAGGCAGTGCTGGGCAGCACGGCGATGCCTGGCTGGGGATAGCCTCTGAATCCCGGGTAAGAACCGTACGCCTCTAGCGTTCCTGTGCGCCTCCACTCTCCCGCCCTCCACCGTTTCCAGTCGCGATCCTTCCTCGAGGCGGCGGGTAGATGAGCGCGCCCTTCCGGCTCCGTCACGTTACAATCAGCAGATCGCTGTATGTCGCTCTGCCTCCAGTAGCCTCCGCGGACTCCGTGCCTCCTTATGCCAGCCTGACTCCACCGCACCACCCAGCACGCCGTCAGCGCGCGTAATAGCGTGAGCTCTTATGAGGGCTGTGTCTCCGTCTGCGTCTACAAGAACGTCTCTTCCAGCAACTGCCCCGCGGCCTCTTATATAGGGGCCCGCAGCCGCTAGCGCGCCCTCTTTAGACTCTGCTGCTATAGTAATTTTCGCCACAATATTAATAACATGTAAACATGTATGACTTGGATACATGGAGAAGTTGTATGCCTATTCAGTAGTGGGCATATGGCCATATTGAAGTTGTCAAACCATGCTCATTATTCGATGAGAAAGATGGTACACACTGCCTACATGTAGGTGTTAAAATTGTAGCTGGAAATTTGCTGTGGGTAAAAATTAGGCATTATTTTCATATATGTAGCTATTTTCATTGCTAATATGCTCTAGAAAAGTAGTTATCCTTGAATGTACCGGTAGTTTTTTACTAATGTGTGAATTTTCCATATTTTTGAGTTTGTTTGGATTCTCGATACATTTAGGGATGGAGTGGGAAAACAGGTTTGGGCAACAGTCCAAAATGCAGCTTTATGAGAACCATAGAAATGACACCCTACATCAGTACATGCATGTACTTCAAAAATCAGATTGATTCATTTACGGTCTGGTACAGGCAATTGCACAGTAGGCCTAAATCCATGTATTAGTAGTAATACAGCTAACTACTACCGGTATGTATACACAGCTTGTAATGTATACACTGTTTGTAAATGTATGCTTGTTTTCTGTGGACAATGCCCTGCCCACCTGTAATGCTAAACCACCTGTGCACTGAGCCATGTGACTAGAGCTGGGACACCCAGTGGGCACCTGCAGGTGGCAAGAAAATAGAATTGGCCATGACCTTTGGTCTGTCCCAGCACGTCATTATAATCCAAAAAAAGATACTGACATGTGAACGCCCACCGACCAGGTGTTACACATGTACGCTATACCTCCATAGTTAGCAAGTTGTACATAATGTACAATTTGTACTTTGCCTTATGAGTTCAAACGTTTGCCTTTATTGATATTATTGATGTTGACATTGTACAATTGAACCGGTGTCAGTAGAACGAGTGGGCTGTGCTCGTGTCGTCATTTCATCAGATTTTGGGAATTGCAGTCAGCAGACATGAATGAAGCAAATGTGTATGCGTAGTGTTGGATTTAGGGAGTTGTATAGGGCTTGTTTATGATCCTTAATTCTGATGAGTACGAATGGGAAGTTCATGTGGTATATAGCATGATACCAAAGGTGAGTAATCTATTTGTGTTTTTAAAGCAAATAAGATTTTAATTTCAAGGTTTATGGACCAAAAATGGCAAAAGGATTGTAAACGATGTAGTGTCAGACTAGGCATTCATCTCCATAAATGCACCTGACTCTCAAGTAAATGTTTTGTTTTTGGAATAATGTACATCATGTAGGAATACAGTTATGACCCATAAAAAGCACACTGGAGGCACGAGGGGAAGAGTTATCTTAAACACAGATTCCTTGGTTTATATTTCTGATTAATTTTTCGTCCTCTTCAATGTGCCCCCAATTTATATACAATTGTTGTGAATGTAGCACAGTTGGTGTGTTTGTGACGAATACTTGATGACATTATCTGACCCATGGATGTAATCATCAAATGCATGTAGAACATGGGCATCGCCATGATTTTTTCAAGAGGTGCGCAAAGCACTTTTCCCCCGAAATCCCTGTACTTTTCCAGCATATTCTTGATTTATCATTTTCCAAGGGTGGGGAGGGACATTTGCCCCCCCCCCCCCCCACCCATTAAATTAACAGCCATATGACTGCGCGCCCCTTTTTCTTTCTTTCTTTTCCTTTTTTTCCCTCATATTTTTTCTCATTTTTTTTGGGGGGGGGGGGGCTTTTCCGGGGGATGGGGGGTGAAATTGCCCCCTTGCCCCCCCTCGCGCCCCCCCCCCCCCCCACAACACCCATGATGTAGAGGTGATTATATAACCGACATACAGATCTTGGTTGGTGGAACTCACATCACGTGACATTTGTTATTGCTCCCATTCACGCCAGGGCTAAAAAAGTACTATCCGCCCATGGGGAATGGGAAATACTATTGAACAGTTAGGGTCAGTCTTGTTCCATGACGCGGTATTTGTGTGCAAATGCATGCTGGTGTGCGCGTTCAGCGTTGCGCGTAGTGGGTATTGTTTCAAAGAGCCAGCGCTACAGCGTTGGGTTCAAACTTTTTCGTTAAGGGGTGGTTTGGAAGAGAGAAATACATTTTTCACCAATTTTGTATTGAAATAAAAGTTCAAATATATCAAATGACAAGGATCTATATGTCAGTTATATAAAACAAATATTGAGTGGCTTTAAATTGTGAAATTGGAGGAATATTATCGCTCAGTAAAATCTGGACTTTTCCATTTCACGAGGCGAAGTCGAGTGAAATGGAAAAGTCCAGATTTTACCTTGCGATAATATTCCTCCCATTTCACGCTTATCCACTCAATATTTGTATACTATTCAGACATGCTGTCCTCTTATGTATACAGGTACATGAACATGTCTGTACATCTGCGTTCAACTTGTGACATCACTCTTGAATCGGTAGCTGTGAAGTTTTAATGTAAGGATTTGTTTGTGATAATGCACATCATGTAGAGATACAGACCTGCAATAATGCACACTAATGCAATAATGCATGGGGAAGAGCATGATCCTGGGAACAAATCTACAAAAACAGTTCCTAACCCCCTCCCCCCCCCCCCCCCAATAAAGGCCATTATTTACATGTAGAAATGGGAAATGCGATGAAGAAAAATGTCATCCAATTTTCTGTTGAGAAATAATGTGTAGCACAAGTATAATGATTAATAAGCTGATACATGTACATTGTGTAAATGCACTTACTGTATTATAATGCACATTGGACATTGTACCTAATATGCCGCAGTGTTTTGTATCCAAAAATGGCCCCAACTGTGTACAAAAACATACAGTGCCATACCATACCATGCATTACTTGGTGTCTAAAAGTACTTGCCATGTACATGTACGCATGGATTCATTTACACAGAACAGTGCATGGCTGCATGCCATCTGCGGTTTGTCCATGTGTGAAATGAATTTTCCAAGCAGTTGGCAAATCTGTTGTTGTCTGGATCTTGCATTAAGAGTTCAAACATGCTGAACTCTGGCAAAGTAAGGTGATGTGTGTATACCTGAAGGTTTATCATGAGAACATGTACCGGTAGTTGGTCCAGATTGCAGTTCCATGTACGAGTATGTGTAATTAATGTACATGTCTGATTGCACATTGCCACATTATGGAAATGCAGCACCTCTTCTGAACTTTTGGTAGATGCCCTTTTATTGTTTTGTGTTTGGGCCCAAATCCATGACTCTGCTTACTGGTAGCAAAATATCGTGGTTACTGTAGCAGAGAATTCCGTGCTTTCATGTACCGGTATGTACGATTAGCGTATTTCATGGGTTAGCGAGGAATCTTGGCCTATGCGCATGCATACGTGTAGTACATCCTGTAACTAAAGATTCTGTGCTTACATAAGGGACAGGGTTAGCACATAATTTGTTTGGGCTAGTGCTGTTTGCACAGAATGGTGATTGTTAGCGTGGAAACAGTATGTGGTTAGCAGAGACATGACATTGGGACCTACCGGTACATGTATGTACACTTTCTTCATTTGGTCACTGTAGTAATGATAGTACCGTACATGTATGTAGGTTTGAGTACTAGTTACATGTACTTGACACAGTCTGTTGGAATAGTCATTCCTAACAGTATGTTGATGATGACCTTTAAACTACATGTTTGCGTACTACGGTACATTTGTATGTCTCACCATGGAGGAAGGAATATTCCTTCCTCCATGGTCTCACCATTGAACTCGCTATAGAGACAATGATACACATTAGGCAATAGGCTCAATCTCATGGTACAATGCTTTGACTCCATTTGTCAACAGACTTCTAACAAATGAAATGCCAGTTTTAAATCCTGCCCATGTCTGACCTTATTTATATCGAAATATGCCAAAGAATTCGAAAAAGTTCAGAAATTACAAAAGTACCGGTATTGCACATGAGAGAGATCATTCAGTCAGCAAATCAAATACGTGTACATGGTAACATTTTTAGATACTATCTGGCGGGCTTTCTTTGGCAATTTCTGTGACAATTTTGAACAAAATATTTTTACAAGAGCAAAAAATGCATCAGAATGTGGGCTTTGTTTTCACAAAGGAAAACCCCTGGTGCACATTTTGTACAAGTATGATTAAGTATCATGTATATGTTTTTAATCTCATCTTAATTGTATCAAAACAATTTAGTGAATGCACAATCTTGTAAGTGAAAGTAAAACTAGGTTTTGTCACAGTGTCAGCAATACATGTATGTTGGCAAATTTACTGTGAAATCACTTCCCTTCCAGTATTATATTACATGTGCAAGTTTCACATGATGCACATGTAGGATCATCACTTTCGTTTTCATGTCTTTAAACTTGATCATGTAAAATCAACATGTACATGTTACAGTAATGTATACCCCGGTCCATTGGGACTAGCAGCAATAAACATACACATACCGGTACATCTGTTCTCCAAACTGGGACCACTTCCCAATGCATTCATGATGAATCTGCATTCCTGTCAAACGGATACAGATTTTGTTTATGGCAAGAAGCTTCATTCTAACTAAGGTGCAAGTACTGTCATAACATTAACAAGAATGAATGCTAATTCATCAGTTTTGCGTCATCTTCCTTATGAAAAGAAAATTGTCATTTATAAACTGAAGAGAAAGTGTGTACAACCATGGTACAACGTATTGTGACCTTTACTTCAGTGCAGAGTGCCTTGCAGAGTGAGAGTATCATATCAGTGCCAAAATCCTTCATTCAAGGAAATAAAGGAATGCAGTGCTGCAAAAAATAAGTCGTTAGTTGAGTCTGTTGTCTGAAGAAAGTCCAGTGCAGTTTGTAGTCAAACATTGTAACACGAAGGCCTGAAATTGCAGTACAACCAATTGTTTTTGGTTGTGTTTTTAGTTGCACAGCAATTCAAGGTTTGAAGTTACGATGTTTCACTTTGGTCTACAAACGGCACTGGACTTTCTTGAGACAGCAGACTAAGCAATGACTTATTTTTTGTCTCTCCAGAACTAGACCTCTTTTGGATAATTTTGAATTGATTAGGTTTCTGGATTTGATTGTAATTACCAGATTGCCTGAATCTGCCCACACCATGTCTCGTCGGCAGAGCAGTAACACCCAGTGGTACGTGGAGCTGTAAGTACTAACCTACTCTGAGTCGTTAACATTTGATAGTCTAATGGTAAATTCTCCATTTTTTATATTAGCCCAATATGTACAGACAGCATATAGCTGCCTGTTCGTGTTTATAGTATAACAAGCTGATTTACCCGATCATAGATCGGGAAAGCGGCGTAGTGTTGGGGATGAAAATGTGGGCAGTTAAATGTAAATGGGGGATTTAGTTGAGTAGGCATGCAGTTATAGAATTAGAAAAGCAATTTCTGTGGTGCGATCTGAGGCAATTTCTGACCACTAAAACCAATTTTTATAGCAAAAGATCATCTTTTAAACATCATTTTCAAGTTTGGAGTCATTGAATCAGCTATTCTGAGTAGAATCATTATAGTAGGCTACCACTTTTATTCAGGGAAGAAAAAGTGTGTAAGGGGACCAAACAATTTGTCCCCCGCTTAAAAAAAATGGTGTGTGCGTGAGTGTGTACATGTATGCCAGGCAGTCAACGTGAAAGCACACACGACGGCAAATTCCTGTGCAAAACGCAGTCACGAAAAATTGACAAAACGGATCGCTGGTCCGTACGGAAAAATTAGGATGACCCGAAGTGTCCGACCCGGCGGAAGACACCCTCCGCATTTTTCCACGGACGTGGAGCGATTTTGGCGCCGCGGGAGACCGCGGTCTCGGATCCTTTCAGGAGCAAACATTATCTCGGATGCCGAGTAAAACTTGCTCTAGATGCAGACTATGGTTACAGTACTTACCGTACTCTTATTTTTTGTCTGTCAATTTAAAAACAAGAAAGAGTAAATACATAACATTGCAGCCTCTTTAATGTCCTACATGAGTGTAAGTAAATCAATTTCTAGTGTTAGAGCAACACAGCCAGTCATCAAGTCAACAGAGTGGCTCACTTGGGAAGTAAGTGTCCCACTGCATGTCAATCTCATGAATTTTTCATAACCAAGTATCCCAATACCTTAGCAGTTGGCATTGTTGAAATAGGGTCCGTGCACGTGTTCTACTTTCAAGAATGTCATGTGAAGGAAGAAATGGCAAGGGGTTTAAAATATTGTTGAAATTGGGCAATTCCATCATTATGGACGTTACATTCAGAGCCTAAACCCAATTTGAAATAAAGTAAAATACAAAATATAAAAACATACTGAATATAAACTTTTCTCTCTGCCTTAAAAGCAAAACCACATGCATTTTGCATGTGAAAACAAGATGCCAAATTGACCTACCTAAAACCTATAAATTTAACCCCAAAACCATTTTTTTTTAACATAAAAATACATTTAACCACATTCTACCGGTATCTCACTGGCACACCGCTCAAATGAAAGGTCCTTGTTGATACCTTTCATTTGATACCCCATTTGAGGTTGTGATTCTCCTAGTGCTGAAGATTTCTAATTTGTCCACTTTTCAGCTACATGTATTCTGTTCACTCTGCGTGGAGTTGTCTAAATGGTATTGTTATGTCTGTGGTATTTGTTTTTAGTACTTGTCATGAGCAGTGACCTTTTTAAAGTACATGATTGATAAATAGTCACAATATACAATGTATAAATATAGATACATTGTGTAAAAACACACATTTAACTATCTGATGTACTTGTAAAGAAGATTATTTTAATAAAAACACTTTTATTAAAGGTACCGGTACATTTACATATCGCCGTAAAACCAGAACAGCACATTTTTCATCTTTCAAAATACGGACTTCCATATTAAATATAAAAAGTGGACCCCATATTTATAGAATGACCCACATCTGAGACCAGAATGACATGATATATGAATCTTATTTGCCTAACTGTCTACAGACTATCCTCCCTAGTCATTAATCTTCCTTCAGGAGACTGTGACAGTGTGCTGCATTATGAGACTCAATTCTTTGTCTTGAGTCTCCATGGAATCATTGTCGTTGCAGAGATTGCCGACACAGCTGTATGGATATCATAAGAATGAGAATAGTTCAGGATTAAGGCGTTGGGCGCAGGTACCTGTAGGCTCCAGGCTGTAGTGTCATGGTTATTAGGCGTCTGAGTTAAAGGGAATATACAACATTTGCAAACATCGAAAAATAAAACTACCAAGTTAGGATACCTTACTAGGATGTTGGTATATTACAGTCTCAAGCATCTTGTAAAATTATGGCACCTGGTGTGAAGTCATTTTCAAGAAAATGGTATTTTTGTAAACATTTCCAACGGTGGTCGGCCGACCAGCGTTGGAAAAACCTAACTATTTTTCAACTACTGCTCCAAATTTACCATTTTTTTCAGTCCAAATTTTGTTTGCTATTAGTTACATGTTCATGAACGGGTGCAGGCCAGCTAGACTGGTTCCCTTGCCTTACAATTTTCCATCATCTATAAATTGATCCATTTTATCTTTTGTGGAGTCAGGGAACCAGACTACTCACTACTTGAACCTTTTTGTTTTTCTTGGTTTTTCCAACCTTTTCGAACACAAAACTTCAAAAATGTCAGTGTAACAATATTTGATCTATTATACTAACCCCTCAAATACCGGTAGTTCATTTCTGAAAATTACAGCAAAAGCCAATGATGTACATTCCCTTTAAGAAACACCAGCTCAGGGGTACTTTCCAGTTTACAAAAACAATGCAAATGTTTGTCAACGTTTTGCTATCTTTTTTTATGCGTAGCCAGTGGTAAAACGTTGGCAATGTTCACTCTGAATTGGAATGCACCCCAGGTCTCTTTCTGCTGCAGGAATACCCATCGTACAATGTATACTTGGCAGTGGAATATTGTACAGACATATATACAAAAGCCTCTTCAATGACGCAGAAGCTGCAGATGAATTCAAGCCAGAATTGAAGGCTGGCTGAAGTGTACATCTTCCTTCTCTGACCACACCTCCACTTTCCCTGTACGGTACCTTCGTGCATACAATTTGAATTCTTTAAAGTATAGTATAAAGTCTTGGGGCAGCATAGAAAAAAATCAGTTCAATTTTCCTGACATTCAAATTGTATGCATGTACACACATCGTCCTTGCTTCCCTCCATCATACTGCTAATTTACCTGTAACAAGTGTACAAACTGTCTGCTTTTGTGTAAAGTTCTACAAATGTTTCCATAATGGGTAGGATTACATACCTGTAGGTTAAATTTGGAAAAATCCTTGACATTAAAAACATTGGTTTAGGAATTCACAGGAGTCACACCAGTATTAGTGCTGAGCATTTTTGAATAATTTAGTGTGCAGTTAATGGAACTTGGATGTTATTGAATATTTTAATATTCGAACATTGACACTCAGATTTATAAAAAAACTTAGTTGAATATCGTGTATTATATCAATATATTTTTTCCATCTTGCCGACTACATAGCTGATATTTGACAGATTTTACAGGCTATGCAAATTAGGGCTACTATTCCTCTCAGAAGCTCCCAAATCATGCGTGTAAAGTGGCTGTCCACAAAAGTGTGGCATTTGACAAACAAAACCACTCAACATACAAATAAAACAACATCTCAGAATTTTTCTGTCATCTGCCCGAGACCATATTTTTTGGAGAAATGCTGTTCAGGTATTGGGCGGATTATCAAATATTCGGATATTTGGTATATTCAACACAAAAGCCGCTATCGATTCTCCATGGAAAACCTTGTGCTCTTTGTTCATCTCTTGTCTTCAGAATTAATACTTGTGTAAGGAGTACTTCAAATTATCTCAAGAAACCTCAGACAAAGGAATTCCAGCCTGCATTCCCAGTACAAGAACTCAATATGAACTCTGCACATGGCGCGTGCCGTGCACCCATTATCTCTAGCTTCAAACTGGTTTGATGAAATGCGATGCCCCAGTGTCCCGTCGAGAAGATGCGATCATTTTTGATGGCAGCATGTGGAGCAGTGTGCTATCAGTAACAGGAGGGATGAGACTGACTGTCTCCTAACGTCTTCTAGACATGTAGCAGCCCTTAATCTTTGACCTAGATTGTTCATCTGAGATCTTATATAAAGAGGTTGGTGTCATTGCGGTCATTGGCTATTATTCAGCTGTAAACCAAATGTTTACACCTGTAGTTGATGTACATACATGCATTTACATGTAATGTTGAATGATTGAAATTTGTCATTGCAGTGCATTTAAAGATTAATGTGGCAAATTTTGACTAATTATGATTATTACATATTTGAAACAATCTAGAACATAGAAAATGATATAAGGGGAGTTTTAGCCGTAAAAAAAATTACAGTTCAAAATCTCTGCTTAAAACCCGGAAGGAAAGCAAAAGCCGTCAGGAGCATCTGCTAGTGCTACCGGTACAAGCCCCTTTTTCATTACGTCAAACGACTGTTTTGTGCTGTACTTCTACATGCGTATTGTGAATGCATTTCACACATTTTGATTTATGATTCGCTCATGTATTGAAACAATTTAGGCCTATTGTCAGACTGCGCATCCAGACTCCATGACCTTCTGATCATGAGTCACAAACCCTAACCACTAGGCCACACTCCCCACAAACAGTCACAGACAGTCACAAGACAGTCCCAAGACAGTCATAGACAGTCACAAACAGTCAAAATTCACTTCCACTTCCCCTGCTGTACTTTTAACAAAGGCTAGTCACCAATAGTCAGATCATACATGTACTTGTATGTCAAGCAAACACTGGTCAACAGACAAAGCAGGCAAGTTGTGGTCACAGCTGTTTTATCACTCGCCCAGAGTCAAAGCATAGCTGTATCAAGTTACTTAAACAGTCCCAGCCAGTCAATCCTGCTTTATGTAGGCTGGGAACTCTTAACTGTTGAAAACAGTCACTTGTTTGATTTTGACTGAAAGGACTACCATACTTGGCACAGAATGTACATGTACATGTGTACGTTTGCATAGAAGGCTTAAGAAACTTTAGCCTTGGTCAATGCTCTCGTCGTTATTCGTCCCGTACGCGGTCAATCGTCAGCATATATCCTCACGCGCTATGCACATGCATGTGAAAATACAGCGCGAACAGCGACCTCACGCGGCCACTATTTTTATGCAAATCAGTTGGAGACGATGTCGAGCCTTGGTTCAATCGTCGGCCAAAGCTTATGTTTTTCTTTACTTTGCGCTAGATTTCCAGCGCACGACCTCGTATGTGAATACAGATAATGTAGGCGGGGCTAATATGTGGAGTGTCCAATCACACCTTGGTAAATCCGGACGTCATCAAATTATTTGCAGCTTTTCCGCCTTTTGCGGACGTGACAGGAACCACAGTTTTTGTGCATTGGTGCCGTGTGCAGAGACACACAATGTGTACGTGTATGGACTATGTACGGTGCTACGTTTCACTATGCAAGTTTCCACGCAACGATCGACCAATAAGAACACGACATTTAAGGTCAGCTTAGGCTATTAACATAATGAGCACCACCCCAAAACCTCACATGGACGATTGAACCAAGGCTCGACATCGTCTCCAACTGATTTGCATAAAAATAGTGGCCGCGTGAGGTCGCTGTTCGCGCTGTATTTTTACATGCATGTGCGTGCAAAGCGCGTGAGGATTATGCCGACGATTGAACGCGTACGGGACGAATAACGACGAGAGCATTGACCAAGGCTAAAGAAACTTTGGCAATGCTCATGGCTCTGCATTTGTTTTTGTTTTTTAAGAACATTCCACAAGAGGAAAGGAATTGTCAGTGGATTGGAGTTGAAGAGAGGTTTGCTTCTTGTCAGTTTCTAGGATGACTGATGGCATCTGCGGTGTTCGATACATGCTGATACACATGTATAAATCACATTATGTATCACATGAATTCACCCCTGGACTCAGACATCAGTCATTAATTACCTTCCTGTACACACGTATGCATACATGTACATTGTACAAACTGACATTTGGTGTGCAAATCAACGTTAGACTGGACTCCACTGGTGCCTTGTCGAGCTATTCTTAATTGTCGTTGTGACTTCACACTGCCGAGTCTCCCCATTTGCTGTCTACTCAGCCATGCATTTGCCATCTGCCTTGCTTTTACACATTGACACAGTGCTCGTACCGACTCCCCCCTCCCCTTTCCCCCTCCACCCCTTGAGTCTTAACTCCCCAACACATCAATTTTTAACGCTGCATGAATCATCCAAGATCCTATTAAATTTTGGTCATTTTCTGCCTCAAGATGAATAATGCAGGCGACCAACAGTTTTGCAAGGTATAAAGTCAATAATTGTCCACAGGCATTTGATAAGGAAAGGGCAATCCAATAATATTGCACACTTTGGTTACTTTACAAGATTACCGGTATTTGTAGTGTTCTTATATTGTGTGAAAATTGGGAGAATTTCGGTTAATTTGATCCTGCAGCCTTTGTAGTTGTACATGGTTGTAGTAACGTGACAGTGTGCTTAAGCGATTTAGGAATTGTGATACAAATAACAACACAGAAATGGGGCTCATTTCTAATCTAGCCCTACGGTGCAGATTAAAGTAGCTGTGTGTGTACATTATTGTTTAAAAAAAAAATTGGGCAGATTGCCAAAGTTTGACTGGCCATACATGGAATTGCATCAATTTACTCTATGGGCTAATTGCTGATTGGGTTCTTCTAGGGATGAGCAATGCTGATAATGAGGATGCCGCCTAAGTCCCTTGGGGCAACAATATGCAAGACTGTGGATTCCTGCGTGATAAATCCCTTGTGAATAGGTAGAACAATTGCAATGTGTTACTCAGTTCCTTCCCCCTGATTGGACTGCACTAGCCAATGCCATGAAGGCAGGCAAAATATTTGTAGTACCGTAGTACATACAAATACTTGGAATGATTTCATCCTGTAATTTTTAGTTTTTAATGATTACTCTATTTCCATTAATCTTGTTTTTAAAGCAAAATATTTTGTCTTATGTCAGAGCATATAATCATAATCATTGTACATGTAGCCTATTACCAGTATTTGTTTTCAGTGTCAAGCACATTTAGTTCATGTAAATCAGTGCCAGTCACAACATGTACAGTTGTACCTGTAATGTGCATAAAAGTACATTGTACACCCAGGTGGTCAAGGGTGTCCATCGCTTCTCAAAAGTGGGGGGGGGGGGGGGGACCATACCTTGGTGAGCACTTACAACAATGTATGCGACCGCGAAGCCCTAACGGCGTGGGGTTCGGGGCCCGCTTTTTTCCAGAAGTAAATGTACAAGTGCACAGGTGTAAATGCAATATTGTACAAGTTTTGACAAAGCATTCCTTGAAGAAACTAGCCAGCTACATGTTAGTCCACCCTCTTCTGTGTGCCATTCCGCCAGCAAAACTGGAACCTATCCAGGTTGTGGACCAGGGTTGCAAAGTGGAAATTTATCCCTCCCCCCAAAAAAAAACCCCACCAAACAAGCAACAATTTTTGTTTTGTTTAAAGTGTGCCACCCAATTTTTTGAATTACCTGTAATAGTTCAGGATGCTGATGTTCGTGTAGTTGCATATTTCTATTGTTATATCACTAATATAGGCAACTTTTTTCTCTAAGGTAAGTGTGCCTTTTGCGTGCTTCCTGCTTTCGGTCTCCATGATATAGACGCAGGTTAGCAGCGCTATGAAATTGGGCCCAGTTTAATAAAGTTCAAAGAATTATGTTGAAAGCGGGCTATTACATGATTGATTTTGAGTAGGGAGGGGGGGGGTGTTGGAAGTGTGACACCCCTCATGATTCACCTGTGTTTTTAAGAATACAAAGTGAGTGCATGTTTTCCCTGAATGCTGACAGAATTAGGATAGGATTTGACAGCCACACACCTGCTGGCTTGCATTGTGCATGTACTAGGTTTGTACCATTGACTAGAGAGATTATGTTAGCTTGAATCAACCCACAGGTGGCTGTATAGATCCAGACAGTGAAAGAAAAACCATGAAAAGACAGATTTGTTTGGCATGAGCAACCTGAAGCCTAGGAGACCCAGCCTGGATGGGTAGAAGCCAATTTGTCAACAAGTTGGGGGTTTGAGTGCAGATGTCAACATGTTGTATTATTAGTACAGGTGTGCGGTCTGGAATCATTTCCACTGATTTGATCAACCAGACACAAGTGTGATGGTCATGTACATTGCCAAAATTACCTCGTCTCGGCTGCATTTCCATAGGTAAGTTTCTTGCACTGCTTTAGTTTTTTTTCTTGGGAAATAAAATGTTATCCTTTCAAAAACATTAATATATCCCTGGGTTGTCCAGCTTCACACCATCACACCATACATGTACCCCTCCCCTAAAAAAGACCTGTTTTGTTTTCAGCTCTGTCCCCGTTAGAATTTTACCAGGAAAATAAGTTCTCTTTTATCATATTTTATTCATTTTTTTATGAGAAAATTATTTCAATCATGTTTTTCTTCATGTACCGGTATATTATAACATGACTTACTGGTGATATTTGGTCATCATATTGTAATATGGTACTGCAAAGGTTTTTTTTGTCAGTTTGCATGCATGCATTCATTGGTACACATACAGGTACGTACATGCAGATTAAATTCCATCCATTGCATTTGTCAGTCATTGTACTGTTCTCAAGCTCAGTTCAAATACCGCCTTCCATTACACAAGATATCGCCCTGCAAATTAATAAGCTCAGAGTGTGTAAAAATGACTCTCAAAATTCAAGGATTTGGGCCATTTTGGTCAAGGAGATCCCTGGAGTACTCCGGCCTGGGATGTAATTTAACAGTGGTCATCCGGTCACACCTTGTTTAGCGTTGACCCAGTTCCATTACAACCACCTTCAGGAGTCCACTCACCCATCCCCACCTTCTATTGTACCATCGTCTCCGGTTACATCAACCCAATCCCACTGAACACCCATCCATCTTGCCCATATTGACACAACACAGTAATGCGTTGATGAGCCATCAGGTCTCTGCGTTAATCACATTGTCTCGCGTCTCGGAGTGGTGTGCATCCCAGGGGGAGAGATAGACAAATACTAAAGAGCAGAGTCACGATTTCTGACTCCTCGTGGAAATTGGTTTGCGCTAGCACGTCTCAGTGTGCCGCTGCGGCTGGTAGTAGCTGCGATGACGCCCGGATAGCAATACAAGCATGCACGTGCCAGGTCCCTCTGGTCCAGGTTTTTCCGGCTGGTGATGGCATTGGCCTCTTGGACCCCTTGCTCCCTTTCCATTCACTCATTCACTCCAATTGCTCGGGTGGATGCAGCAGCCTTTTGTTCAGTATTTTGTCAAGCACACATAGGGACACGTAAATGGGAGTGTGTTTCAGCATGCGGTCATTGCATACCTTTACATAGCTGCATGTGATGCTCTGTGTTGTCTCCGCAGCCATTGGATTTGTGATCTGTTGCATGAAATCATACAGAATCAGGTATGAACTTTATCATTTCTCAGTGTTTCATCCAAAATTAGATTATGAGTAAGTTTTTACTCTGAGGAACACCTATAAAATGTTAATTGGCCATTTTTATCATTCTTGTGTTATTCTTTATTCATGTTACTATATTCTTACTGACAGCAGAAACAAATTTCCAAACGACCACGCATATACCAGTATGTACATGTAAAGATGTTTAAAACATCTTGGCACATGGTATCTTTACTGAATTCAGGTAGGCTGAGCATGGGAAGTGCATTTAACCACTTGCAACTTCAGATGTGCTTTATGACAGCGAGTAACAGCTCAAAAATTTGTCTTACTACAAATCTTTGCAAAGAAGAAATTCAGGCCCACACAATGCTTTTTCCAGAATGAACCATTGTATCATGCCATTGAGTACCTAGTCCGTCCATACAGTGCCTCTACCTTCAGATATTGCAGCAAAGGTCAAGATTCTTCCCTTTAGCTGTCCATTTCATAATTGGTTTGGATGACTGATGCAAACGCATAAAGACATCTTTCAAATCGTAGTTATTTGTGTGGCTTATAGTTATACTCCAATATCTTTGCCTGAAGGAGGACATTTTTCTCCAAAGATGTTGACAAGCTGCAAAGTCTTCTTAAGACGCTTCTAAGATATGCAGAAGGCTTGTGCAATCTGAGATTGTTTAACAAGAATCCCTGCTTACATTGTTGGCATTGTGTCAGTCTGTTGAGATTTGAGAATAATGGCAGGGGTTCAATAACCTGATATACATGTACTCTAGAACTGGACTGCATGTGTGTACATGTACTACATTGTGTATGTGCAGTACATGTACAGATAATCATGGACTGTTCTTGGACAGGTACTGAAGGTATGAATGGGTCCAGTTTTGTGCTGTCTCTGTTACATCTGGCACTATGATTTTATATTTCTGGATGCACTCCTTAATGCAGTCATCCTCCAAGAGTGATTATGAATACCAGACTACCTACGTGTACATGTACCCAACAAATTAAAAACTCCTTTGAAATTGTTCTTAATGAGGAATGGCAAATTACAAAGTATCAAGTTAAGACGGACAGAAATATGTCGCACATTGTACTCTTAATTTATCCGCTCCGTTCACAAGTACCCCCTCACCGACAAAGAGAGTACAGTTCGGGGTGACCGACCGACACCATCTTGCCTGACTGCAATTCATTTGCTGCGAAGCGCGGCCACTGCGTGTACATGTGTACATAGTACAAATCCCCTGGTGTACGTGCGTCACACACAAGGAACGGTGCGCGTCAACCAGCGAAATGTCCCACCCATGGGATGTCGTTGCTAGGTAAGAGGGCGCCCTCTTTGTCAGCGCACGGAGCTCATAGGATGAGCTTTATGAGTTACGTTTGTTTAAATTTTCTATCAAATGCAGCCAATACCTACTCATTGTAAATTTCAAATCAAAGCAAACTAAGGAATTCACATTATCAGAAGAACCAATTCATTATTTTTAAATTAAAAGTAAAGCCATTGTTGGGTTTTGGCTGTCACCGACGTATTTTTAATAAACATTGTAAATTTGGTGTTATCCCGAGTGATTGTGAGAAAAAAAATCACTCGGCTGGGACTC
This sequence comes from Patiria miniata, assembly GCF_015706575.1. Lineage (NCBI taxonomy): Eukaryota > Metazoa > Echinodermata > Asteroidea > Valvatida > Asterinidae > Patiria > Patiria miniata. Next base: position 8,122,081 of record NW_024037063.1, read on the forward strand.
GAACAAATAACCCCCTGCTTACTAGTGCAGATGTCTTACCACTCGACCACCGAGCTTGCCAGGGTCGGCTGGCTGGTTCAAATGTTATGTAGCATCAGTTACTGCAACCAAACTATTCACAAGATGGAATTTGCATCCGGGTGATGTAAATTCAATTTTTGGTATTGCCCTACACCGAAGTACATACTCAGTGTTATCCCGAGTGCTTGTGAGAAAAAATCACTCGGGTGGGACTCGAACCCAACACCTCAGTGCAGACGTCTTACCACTCTACCACCGAGCTTGCCAGGGTCAGCTGGCAGGTTGGAATCTGTTCGAATCTGAAGCAGTGGGTAACGCTACCAAACTATTCAAAAGATGGAATTTGCGTCCCAGTGATATTAATTCAATATTGGGTTTTGCCCTACACTGACGTATTTCTCTTCTTTCTACAATCACCTGGGACAACACTAAATAAACAGTCTTTATAAAAAATATGTTGGTGAAAGGCAAAACCAAATATTGAATCAGCCAGATGCAGATTCCATCATATGAAAAGTAAAGCCATTAGGATAAATTCAATTTAAGTGATCATTAGACTATTCAGCAAGGAAGCATTTTGTTTACTTGCACTAGTCGAACAAGGATTCTTACAAACTTACATACTGTATTGACACTGTACTTTTTAAAATTATCAATAAAATCTCCATAAAGTTCACAAAGCATCCATGAGAAACAGTACCTCTCAATGCAAATATACCAATGGCACTACTTTTGTCCAGAATGTGCTGTATCAACACATTTTCCTGTATATGTACCGTACTGGTAGGTTAAAATAAGTTTTTAAATAGAGTGAGCCGGTGAACTCTGAACTAGTTTGGAAAAGATTGAAACACATGTCCTTAAACTGTCTGTCATATGTTACTCTACAGCTGAACAATAGACCTACTGCACTGTGTGCCCTCACTGGGGGTATTTGGATTTATTTTTATTTATAAATTCACAGAAATCAGATGCAAAAGATTTCTTGATGATTTTACCCAATCAAAATTGTGATAAGTTCATTGTACCCACCAACAGAGGGCAGTATTCGTTACACTTCTATCAAAATGTTTTCATCTAAAGTTGGAAAGTCCTGATAAATCAAATTAGCCCCCTCTGTTGCTCAGTTTGAGAAATGTGAAGAGATCCATACAAGTTCCCTGCTGCTGTGCCTTGAACTTGTCTCAGTCAGAGTAAGCTACAGTGACATGTAGTGCCTACTCATGACACCTATTAGTGTTGTAATACTCGAACTCAGTGTGAGTACAGCTCGAGTACTTTTGGGAATATTCGAGTATCAAAATACTCGTACTGGAATTCACAGCACTGGTACTCCAAAAGCAAAGTACTTTGGTTCGACTATCCGACTATCCATCATCAAAGTACTCGTACACGATTATTGGACTTGAGGAAAAATTGAGTAACTCGTTTTGGCTTTCAGAAAGTCTTAGCCAGTGCAGCAACAATCCATATTGCTGCATTGGTGGTTTCAGTTTCCACTCATTACTTGAGATTATAATTGTTTTCACTTGGATACTCCATTAAGTACTCGTACTCTGAGGTCCATGTACTAGTACTTGTACTAGGATGACTTGTACTCGGATGACAAAGTACTTTACAAAACTTGTACTCAAAGATCCAGGTCCTTAGACTTTGTACCTGTTCTCATTCTCAAGGGTCAAAGTGGTCTCGAGTGGTACCCGATCGCTTGGTACTTGGCAGTACTTTGTACTTCGATAAAAGTACTCGACTACAACACTGCCTATGTTTTTCTGTAACGTTCCATGCAGTACATTTCACCCAAACTTAAAACTACATAATGTAAACTACAGAACGGTTTTACCACATTTGTACTTCAGAAGTCTAACGTGATGAGATTGTATTTATTTCCCCTTTAGAACTTGTGACTCAAGTCAGTCTAGCCTGGCATATTATTATGCAAAATTTGTAGCATGTTTTATTTTGTACATGTACCTCTACTCAACGAGTGTTAAATTATGTTTTGTGAGTTTTGTTTCATATATCAGTATAAGTTGAAGAAAATTATGGTCATCTTTTTAACAAAAAGGGCATTCTCAATATCAGACTGGCAGACAGAAGGAGAAGATGAAGGCCCCATGTGTAAAGTGCCTGGAAAAAATACTTTAAATGTAAGAAATGTTGCTTAAATTAATGATTTGGTCTTACTTTTTCAAGAGATCAGTAGACTGTCTCTGTTCTAGCCTGTTGACCCCCACCTACATTTTACACCATGCAGTTTAGTTGGCTCAATAAGTGTTACTCATTCTGATACCTAGTGCATGAATTTTAAACAGGTACCATACAGTAAATGTACATATGTAGGTCTCTGAATATTGATGACCATAAGCCCTCATTGGTGCCTGGATAGATGACGACTAGACTGGTACACCTGGTCTCCTTGCTAGATGCAACCAGTGACTTCATCTGGCAGTTTGAGAATGGCTTTTTTCCCTACCTCTGTGGTTTTAACTGTCTGAATAGAGAGTTTGCACAGAGTGCTGTTGCTGTGGACAGGTCTTTGTCTCTCTGCAAAATCAATGATTAGAAAGCTTGATGAAAAGAAGCCGTAGTGAAAGGCTTCACATTTTCTGTTTTTAATTTTGAAAGATTGTTGGTGGAAGCGAAACAAAATCAACTTAAGGAGTTTTAGAGAGAGGCAGTACAAGGAATACATGTAAGAATTAAATCAGGGCACATGCAATCTTGTTATATTTAAGGGGAAAAAAGAGCTTCTCAAACTTAATGTGTAGGGCCTATGTATTAGAAAGATACAACACTTTTGCATGGATGCATCCATTTACACTGAGACAGTTTCCCATAGTACTGCTTTGAAATATGCCCAGTCTGCAAAACTTGTGAGCTGTTTGGTGAAATTCCTGTCTGTTTTTTTTCTCTCCAGTTTTGGGATCATCCCTTAAGGATAGAACTTTTTTTTGGAAATGTAATGAGGGTTTTCTCCTACAATGTTTAACATAGAGATTAAACTAATGCTGATTCGTTGAGAAGATCATGGACCTTTAACATGTGGTTAGAGCAACAATGAATGTTGTCCCAGGAGGAGGAGAAAGGTATCCCAAGACATCAGTAGATAGCAGTCACTTCCCATCAGTCATATCCCTCTGTAAGCAACAGGTGAGGGAAGGCATTACTTCAGGTCCTGCAAGTATTGCCAAGAAGCACTAAGATGTGTTATTAAAAAGGGTCAAGCACCTGTGCAACGGCAGCAAGGAGCATGGCTGGTGGAAGGTACCGTGTGAATTCAGTTGGGAGTGTAGAGATTGAGGCAACATGGTGGGTTAGGAGGCAATGTGCCCTCTGACATACATGTACCACGGTTAGTTTGTGGAGTTGGTGACAAAGACAAGATAAGTTTGCGGTAGCACCATGTGAATAAATCTCTTTTGTGAGTATGTGTGGTCCTGAAAAGAACCGGAGGGACTCAGCGTTTCGAACAGTATGCTTGACCAAATTTGAAAAATATGTTGTAGATATATTGAGCTTTCTTCATTTCATAAAAAATAAACGCAGGTATTATCTTATTGACTTGTAACTGTGATAATGTCATGTAATTTGCATGTATACTCTATAGGAGTTGGTGACGTAAGCAGATCTTTGGTCAGTCCTGTTGTAATGTGCTGTACTCACTTTTACATGTATATTTAATACAATTCAGTCCTTTGTTCCAGGTCTACATGTCAGGTAAGTGTCATGTTCAAGTCCTAGATTATATCTCAAAATTAACCACATCACAAAAATAAGTCCTAAACATTGTACTGCAATGCTGTAATTTGTGCTATGATGCAAATACATTGTAACTGTTGTGAGAGTTGTATTGGGTTGTGTCTTTGGAGACTCGGGACCTTACTTTGGACAATCTATCGATCATTCAGATCTTCATTGACCCCTTCTGTGCTTTTTGAAAGTGGCTTCATGCTGACCAATTAGATCACCATTGACGTAGTATCAAACTGAAGAGATCTGTAACATATGAACAACTAATAAAATTGAAGGGTATCCTAATGGCTTCTTCTGTGAGTATGTTACTTTTCCTGTTCTGGTGCAAACAGTCCCTGCCTCATAGCCTAACCAATTTTCATCTACAGGGTGAGTCAAGAGGAAAATGACAAAATTTGAAAAAGATGTAAATATTTAGCTTTCTCCTTTTTATAAAAATAAACATAGGTATAAAGTACATCTTATTGACTTGTAACTGTGATAATGTCATGTAATTTGCATACTCTATTCCCAAGATATATCTATGTCAATAAAAGGATCACAAAACTTGGCTGTCCACCACTGATCATTTACTGTTCTACGAACTGATGAATGTCCATTGAGTACAATGAAACATGGAGGTTTTCCCACCTTGATGAAAGAACGAGAACTTGTAAAGGAAAACATACACAAATCACCATCTACATTTCAGGGGGGGAAAAGTTGACTTGTTCCTCATATTCAGAACACAACATTCCTCATATTCCAAACACAAAATCTGACAATAAAAATAATGTTTCAGTCTTGATTTCAATTATTAAAATCTCATTTGTATTTGAATGCTTGTGTGTAATCTGTAAGCCCCTAATTCTCACTCAGCTCAGTAGCTTCCAATGGCATTCCATGGACAGCTATAACAGTGGGTTCTTTTAGTAAAACATGCATAACTTTCGATGGCATGAATCAATTTCAGTAATTCTTTTTTTTCTTCAAATGAGTGGACTAAACTTGTTCTTTTAAGATGTACTTCGACAAGATAAGTTTGCGGTGACACCATGTAAATAAATCTCTTTTGTGAGTAATGTGTGGTTCTGAAAAGAACCGGACTGACTCAACGTTTTGAACAGTTTGCTCTGCCCGTCGTCGGGAGAATCTAAGACGTACTTCATTGTTGTGTCAAAGTTGATTGCTTTTAAGAAAAAAAAAATGTAATCCAGGTCCTTTTCTTTTTGACTCACCCTGTAGTCTGCCAATAGTTTAAGCTGTTTTACAGACTTGTAAATCACAATAAAAGGAGAAAACTATGAGGACATCTTCATGTATGATTATGAATTCAAAATTATTCGCCACGTAAGATCTCAGAATTAAAAATAACCTGATTCACTCATCACTTGGTCAGCATGAGTATGACCGGAGTTTTATTGGAAGAGATTTCAAATGTCTGGAGATACATCTGTGAAACTTGTTTCAGTGCTTGGAGAGATTGGTCCAGACGTTTATGCCTGCAGCTGAATCCTCCCCCCCCCCCTGAAATACTTCAAATGTCTCAGTTGCAAGGATACAAGGATGTACCATGCTGAAAACTACACGTAAGGCTTGGGTGACAAGAGAAGGAAATGAAGGAAATATGCGTTTACACAGACCCATTTCATCCTGGTCATAGCCTGTTGGGAGTGAAGTGTTGCATCTTACTTCCTCTTACATGTGCTTACTGAAGGAACTATTTCAGAATTATATACACGTAGCAGTTACTTGAGATCTGTTTTGACCTTAAAATACACATAAAGTCTATAGAATCATCATTGTTGGAACAAGCTAACAGTGGCTTTAAAGGTATAGTCCATCATTTGTAATTTGTGCATTTTGTTCGTTTGACCATGGTTTGCAACAAAAGTGCTCAAGATCTAAAGAAGGGTGCTGAACAACTAACCTGATGAAATTTCAGCTCAGCTTTAGCTGTATATTTCGAGAAAAACAACATTCTAGGATCTCGATTTCAAATCAAAAGTTGCTGAATCATGTTTTGAATTGGGCCTGAATTCAGCATCCGAGACACGTTCTCACTGAGCCGATTGCAGCTACGCGATGTCGCGCACTGATCCGACGAATTAGAGCAACCGCGCGCGCATGTGCGTCGTGCCAATGCTTGCGCGCTTCGCCGAATAAGAAAACAAACTCCTAATTTGCATTTGCACCGTTGGAAAGGCCTTTTGTTAATTTCTTCAAAATGACAGCTTGCCAGAAAGAATAATTTAACAGGGAGTTTAGTTCCCTGACTATCTTTCAAGCAAGTATGTTTTTCAACAATAAGTACGCCAGTTACTTTTTGGATAGCTGCAAATGATGGACTCTGGCTTTACTACAATATCTTCATTAGGCACAAACATGCTTTTTCAAAATTTCGAAATTTAACGGAATATAATGTCCTGCAACAAATAAATTGTGCTTGTTTGTTTTTGCAGGCCTTTATACAGTTTTAGAAAGTGGTTTCAATGGCGCACTGCAGTTCAGAAATTGCGCCCACTGTTCAGAAAGAATTAGGAGCGTCCCGCTCTTAATTCAAAAGTTGGAATGAATTAATTGATTACTCGTTGTGGGCCGATTTGTTTTTGTGCGATGTCTCATTGAAAAGCTCATAACTACATGTACATGTAGTGTAATGCTAGAAAATTATCAATTCTATTTTTCAAGGTGCCACACCTAAAAACTATGCATACATGTACACCAACTTTAAATATAAGGGGATTTTATTAAAAAAAAAAAAATTAAAAAAAAAAAAGCTGATTGTTTTTTTTTTCATTAAGTGAAACAAATTGTTTACGTGTACTTTGAATTTTGTACTTAAGTATGGACTTATACTGACATGAAGGCCTAATGTAGGGAATGAGTGTCTTACTCTTACAATGTTTGGTACATGTAATTGTCTTTTGCAGAAGTCTGTAGAGAAGCACATTACATGTGATTAAAGGAAACTTGATTCAATTGATCATGATTCACTATTATTAGTCTGTTAAGGGCTCAAGATGACATAATTCTAACAAAGTTCCCTAAAGTAAAACTTGTGTGTGGCATTTATAATGAAAAATTGTTGTCGACCTAAATGTAGATGCAAGAATAAAGTGCAATTAAAGTTGGTCTGACTAATCCCCGAGAAATGTCATCTTGCTATAGCAGTAGGGATGTACATGTACAGTGAACATCATTCGGCACTGGCAATCTACTATCAATAGCGTTGAAATGCTCAGGATGACAAATGGTTGCAGTGTGATCTGGCGCTGAGTCACTTCGCAGTCAAGGTGTGAATTCATCATGCATTGTTACCATCAACCATTGATTAAAAATTGTATCCATAAAAATAAAATGATGTCTCTGGGACGATTGGAAGAATTGACCTCCCCTGCTTATCTTATGGAACTTCCCAGATTACACTGCATCACTGGAGCTGTGGGTTATGGCATTTGTTGGTATTGGGGGTGTAGCAAAGGCTGAACGGTTGGAGGCCACAGTGATAGATTTACAGCAGAAATGCCGTAGTAAAGTAAAGACACTTATTCCCCTGGTATGTTTTATTTCTGGACAGTGTTCGTGATGGCATGTCACTAATTCCAAGGAATACTAGAGTGCATGTTCCTTGCTGCAAGAAGAATGTTTCATTCATATGCCTGTGTGCTGGGACAGACTTGAGGACTAGTGTTGGGGATCGTGGCCGGTTTAGGCCAGGGGGTGGTTTGTAGCATTAGAAGGGTTGGGTTTTGTTCTTATTAGGTCCCATTGTCACCAGTGAAGACTGTGAATGACAGCAGATTGATAGCTGCAAGAGGCCAGGAGACCCCTGATCACTAGGCCAGCAGAGGTCAGGCTGGACGGAGCTGATTGACACTGCAGCACTGCTTCTGGTTGGGATGGAGATAACACACTTGGTATGTAGTCAAGTACCCGTATATACTGAAGTCAACTTGCAAATCCAGTGCTGTGATATGTGGAACTTCACCAGACCTTTTGTAATGTGTGGACTGAGTGGACTGCAATTCTTCTTAAACATTGAAGGCAGAGGACTGCAGAATTTGATTTAACTGCACCACAGTTCATGTACATGTGTATGTGTTCAAACCAATTTGATGCTGCACTTCAAACTGGTCTGAGAATTCCCAACATGCAGACAGCTTACATAGCAAAAGGAGCATGAAAATGGCATCTGCTGGGAAACTCTGAAAAGTTCAATTGCTTTTCCAGATGAGTGGCCTACATGGATATCCTCATTATAAGTTGAGGGGTTAGGTCAGGGCGGTGAAGATTCCAGGAGTGGGCAAGACCCAGACATTTTGCTGATGTGTTAGTGTTACAGGACTGGCAGAATGGATGGCAAAGCATTCAACAGTCTGTGACTCATTGATCCTGTGAGCTACAGTAGAAACTCATGAACCAAAATGTTGTTGTCGTGGGTACAAATGGTTCCAATGTATTTCCATCAGATCCAATGAGAAGGACACACAGCAGGCAGGGTGTTCATTTCTCCAGACTTGGCATGATGACATGATTACTGCATGAGAGGAGACTTAATCATTATCAGTCATAGCTGGTTGGAAGATGTCAATGTGTACATCCTCCTGACTGAGCTGGGTGTGTTTTTGGTTGCAAATAGTTAGAGGACTTATTTCTTCTGGATCGATTGTGAAAGTGCTGTTGCTGCAGAAGAGGAATTATTCTTAAGAACACAGTGCGCAAGATTGCATGTGCAGTGTAAATATCAGTGGTAGTTTTGTTTTAGGTGATAGAATGATGAGTAAATTGTGATCAGAGAGTAATTGACTTCAAAAGCCGATAACTTGATGTGAAGTGAATACCTACTACTTCTGACATTATTAAAGAGTGAGACAACAACTTGCAAAAACTGGATGCTTCATGTTCCTGCAGTAGATGCAGCAAGGTGCATATCCTATCCTAAGGGACCAGTGTAGGGGTACTAGCCCCACAAGGATCAGCCTCGGGATTTTAGATGTGTTTCCCTGCTTTGCAGATAGGTGCTTGGATCAGTTTGCTGAGGACAGGAGAATAGTTGGACCAAAATAAGGTATGGGAAATCATGTAAATCATATTACGAGAAACGATGAGATTTGTTGAATTTTAACACCTTCTTTCCTTGAGGTTCGATGTGTCAATAGTTGTTTTATTTTTGTCAAAACCAAAAGTGCATGAAATACATACATACATCAGTCTAGCCACATTCCTAACACATAAAAAAAAATGAAGAAAAAAAATACATTTCACTTGTGTGTACCTTACACCTTGCGTCAGAGAGGTTTTCTTTGTTATTCTCATACATGGAGTCATGTACCGGTATTATTAATTCAGAATCAATGAAGCACAAATGGTCTACTCACGCCCATCCCAGTACAAAAGCATTTCCCTGTAAAGCTGCCTCTACGTGGTCTATAAAGTGCAAATGCCATTTTTGCATACACTTTTTTCTATGAAAAAGGATGGTTTGCTTTTTTTCTTACCTGTGTAATGTACATGTTCAGTTTTTAACACACTCATACTTTTTGCAGTTTCGACAGACAGTTACATGTAATGATGTACATGTAGCAGGGTATGCTATAGGTGTAGATTGAGTCTCCTTGTAATTTGAATCAGTCCATTAACCTTTTGTGAACATTGACCTCTGTCTGAACTTCACCTGTTCAATATGTTGGCCCTGTAATGTAATTTGGATTTAGAAGAAACCGTGTACAGTATTTTATTCAGCAGGACCAAGCTAGTCCTGTGGTTTACATTTCTCGGAAAGTGTGTGCGTGGTTTTTGTTGGCACTGCCAAATACCAACTAGCATGTGCAAACCATAGAGCTAAGAACTCAAGCTACCCTCTGTTACAGTTCGCTGGAAGAATTGGATGTGAAATGTGCTGGAGTTTTCACTGCATGAACCTTCTCATCAGAAAACAACAGAAGATGGTTGGTCACTGCAGCAGTCTTAAAGCATAATGGTTTGTTCTTATCTTTCCTCTGAATTTTATTTTTGATTTTTGTAATGTTTTGACAGTAATAGAATTTGTATGGGAAATGTTTGACATTAATAAATTTAACATAATAAATGAGATTTGCTTGTTCCGTGAATGTTACATTGACATCATACTTGAATCTTTGATATTGGTACTTGGAGTATTTTATTCTTGGATTTGTTGTCTAAACGTCTCCGAAAATTGTGAAAGAAGTACCCTGGAATGGCTGCAGGGCTGGAGCTCTGTTCAGCCATAACTATCCAACCTTATTAATAAATCCCTAACTCCCTAGGGGGTGTGCAAAATCGTATTGAAATTGGAGGATTCAGGACTGTTAGGGTTAAGCCTCAGCTTATTGACATGTGGTACTGGGGTTTCAGCCTGTGATGGTCAAGGGAAAATAAATAATATTTAGCCAGTAACCAGAGAAGGATAAAGACTCCCTGGGGCCCTGGTAGTACTGCCAAGTCTTTGGAGCGGCACTTTATGGGCAGAAGCCACATGTAGGTTTTTGTCACGAACTTTTCCTTTTCAATGTATGTGTTTACATTGTTGTAGTGTTGAAGTTATTGTAGTCTAGTTTTTGTATTGGGAACATTCTGATCCTGTGCTTTCTTTGAATTGTATTTTACTGTCCAAGTGCTGCTGATCTGAAAAACAAAAATAACCATCTTGTCAGTACCAATTTGCATTCTGTTGAATATACATGTATGTTTTTTGTTCTGTTTAAATGTGCACAGGTTTTTGACTATTTTGTTTCCTCCCTACATTGTATCATTAATCGATTATTCATGATTAACATCTAATGGAAGTACATGTACATGTATGCATCCATATACGTTGCATACATATACACATTAATTGCTTATCGAATCCATTTGCATTTTGCAGTAGCAATCAATGTCCTCGGTTTTGTCTAGACTGTGCATGTTTCTGCCAGACACATTGGCTAACATGGTACCTACAATACATGTACATACCCTCTTCCAAACTCCAGCCAGTCAGGTAAAAAAAGTTCAGAGTTCCTCAAATATCGCAGGGAGGTTTTTGTGCTGCACAGCATGGCGCTTGATGAGTCATGAGCAGGAACCAACAATAACCCTTGACAGCCCATCGGATAGGTTGATGTCCACTATTTGAATTGCTGGAATTGCACCAAGTTGGACAAATACAATATTGCTATTGTTTGGAATGTTTGCAGAGACTCGGCAACTGACTAAATATGTGTTTCATTAACATTTACTCTTGTAAACAATACACTGAATGTGCACTTTTCAGAAAGACCAGTCTGTGTTTTATAAGTGACATGATTTTTTTCCCAAGGCTTCTAATTAATATTGGGTCTTCAACTCTCAGAGCTGCCCATTCACATGTCAAATAAATAAGCCAACTCCTTTCAAACAGTACACTCATCAACTGTACCATTGCAGCTTGGGTCTACATTTTTGGGTGGTATTTATTCAAGCTGACTCAACACATGTAATTTGATTTCATAACTTTTTAACTGGATAAAGGGTCCCTGATTGTCAGTGTAGAATATGCACAGATATGTACATAATTGATCTATATATCCATACATGATATCTGTCAGATGTGACCTACATTATGGCTAGGTTTTCCCACATGTTTGACCCCCTAACAAGATTTGAAATTGAATTTTCATTCCCAGCAGGGCCCAGGAAATGTGATGGATACCAGTGGTCCATCACACACAATGTAAAACTGCAGCATTCATTTCTACAAAGATGAACATACTGTACATCATACCGGTATCTTGATGTCACATGTGAATTTTGAGGACTTTTGGTCATATAAATCAAACATTTTAATTCAAGAAGGCAATTAGTTCTGAGACAGATTTCTTCTTTGAGATCAGTCCCTGTTCTATATTATTTTGATTAGCTCTTTTTCAATTTTCGACAAAATGCAGGTGCAAACAAATCTGATCGGCAGCCATTTCAGGCTTGAAATTGAATATTCATTTATTTGATCAAGTCAAAGTTGGAATAATCGATTACTCAATTGTTCGAAACTGCACAGCCCTAAACTATATGTCTTTACTTGTGTGATATAATCTGCTACACTTACAAAGATTCAGTGTGTCATTTTTACTGAGCAATTACTAAAAGTAGGAACAGCCCATATGGCCAGCATTAAAATCCCCTCCTGATAGCCAGGCTAAAGGCACTTGACATTCTAGGCCTTGTCCGTACATATGGGAGAGACACTTCTTGTTTCTGGCTATCTCTGGTTTATCCATGTGGTCATAAAAAGTCAATCAAGCAAGGTTTTCTGACAGACAGACTGGAGCACCAGCTCTCCCCATTGCCATGTACAGGAGACAGGGCCCGCAGGAATATCTCAACCTTATTTGGTGGCTCAGACATTGACAATCCTCACATGTTTATTTGTGATGGTTTCTCTTTGTGCAAGGCCTCATTTGTACATTTCTATTTCTGTTGTTAAGTATTCTCTTCCAACAAGCTTTGTATGAGGTGTGTTTTTATACTGTGTTAGCGTACATGTACATCAAGAGAAAGAAGTCCTTTAACAAAAGTTAGTTATGTGTTGAAGTTGAAGTCCTTTCCTACAGGGTGAGTAAAAAAAACCTGCAATAATGCAAAGGAACCATCTTTTTTTCAAAACCAAGTTGAGTGTAAGAATGTGTAAGAATGACATGTTCATTAGTAACCTTGTGTGAAAAGATGAAGTTAATCGCATTTTCCGTTTGTCTTTTGTGAACCTTTTTTACTGCGGTACCCGATTTACGTTTTTGTCCACGAGGCGTCTAACAATTGCATAAGAGCACAAAATATGTCCCCCAGAGCCGATCTTTCTACCAGGTCTAGAGCTGAGACATGCGTTGCCTTGCAGAGTGCCAAGTAGAGGGCAGAGCTGCAATTGTGTGAACATATAGCCCAGAGAAATGGTGCATAAACATAAGGAAGTGCAACAGACAAATAAAGCTTCAGCTATGGTTCAGTCAGTTTTAAATCTGTGTTGTCTATTTTATCATTATTGTACCGTTTCCGCTCTTAGTCAAAATTCCGATGCCTTGTGTGCAAGAATGTAAATCGCGTACCGTAGTAAAAAGGTTCACAAACAACCAACGGTAAATGCAATTAACTTCATTTATCTCGCAAGGTTACTAACGAATATGTCATTCTTACAAATTAAAAAAGTTCCAACCTTTTTTTACTCGCCCTGCATAAGCAGTTTGACTGGTTTGGTAGAGAATGTCATCTGAAAGGGTTGGACTACAGATTGTCAGGGATGTGAATATGGTGTTAATCAGTTGTTATTGTACATGAACAAAATGGGCAGTTTCTCTGACAGGAAAGTCAGGAAATTGAATTTGCCTGGCTCATCTCCTGAAACTGGCTTTCCCATTCCAATTCTGAGAGGCTTTTTTTTTATTACCAATAACTTATAAGTCCTGAGCGTTTGGAAGTGCATTGCACTTTAGGGTTATCTCTTATGCGATCTCTAATCACGCTCAAAATAGGAAAACAAAAAATGATAATTGTTCAGTTACTAAAGTTATGATGGTTTGGTAAACAGTTGTGTAGAAAGTCATGTCCTGATGTGAAATGAAATCTCAGTTCAGCTGCCCTTGTTGATCATGTTCGGATGCTTGAACAAAGTCTTTCTTGTTCCGTGGTCTCAAGAGGATTATCCCAGTCGAGCTAAGCTGGGGGTAGGTATACATCATTCAGGGTGTAGTTTCAGCTGCTGTCTGAAGAGCAAGGACCTACCTTGTTCTTTCTTAAGTCCATATTTAGGGCTAAGTAATAACTAGATTTAAAGACTCTTCCCTTCATTTCATTTGAATTGAAATCATCGTGGCTGTTGTGGTTTCCTGATGGTAGGAAAAGCTTGCATCCCTGACCCTCAATCCTCCAAAGTCCTCCAGGCGGTTTTGGAGGATTGAGGCTGAATGCAACATACAATTTTGGAGGATTGTGGAGGATTGAGGGATGGACATTCAGTGTCGGTTGATTTTGGAGGATTGAGGATGAATGATGTTTGAAGAAGAGGATTTTGGAGGATTGAGGCGAAACGCATTTTGAGGCGGGCTGTTGGAGGATTTTGAAGGATTGAGGCAGTGGATATCCATTTGAACAGTGCAACATTTTGGAGGATTGAGGATGTTTTCTAGCAAAATGGGCCTAGGGGGTTAGGGTTTTTAAGGTTAAAGGGAATATACAACATTTGCAAATATCGAAAAACTAAACTACCAATTTTTTACGAAATACCTTACTAGGATGTTGGTAAATGACAGTCTAAAGCATCCTGTAAAATTATGGCACCATGTGTGAAGTCCTTTTCAAGAAAAGTGGTATTTTGTATAAATTTCCAACGGTGGTCGGCCGACCACCGTTGGAAAAACCTAACTATTTTCAACTACTGCTCCAAATTTCCCCTTTTTTCAGTCCAAATGTTGTTTGCTATTGGGTTACATGTTCTTGAACGGGTGCAGGCCACTTAGACTGATTCCATTACCTTACAATTTTCCGGCATCTATAAATTGATCCATTTCATCTTTAGTGGAGTCAGGGAACCAGACTACTTGAACATTTTTGGTTTTCTTGGTTTTTAAAAGTATTTTTAAACACAAACCTTCAAACATGTCAGTGTAACAATATTTGATCTGTTATACTAACCCCTCAAAATAGTTCATTTCCGAAAATTACAGCAAAAGCCAATGATGTACATTCCCTTTAATAAACCTGCTGGTTATGGTCTACACCACAAAGATGTACCAGTACCATTGAAATGTCATTAAAAATGTCATTAAAAAATTGTGAAGGTCATGTGGATTTGATATTTTTTTCTCTTGGATAAGAATGTTCACATTTTTTTCTCTTGGATAAAAGTTGTTCACACCGAGAAATCCCTATGTGCTGTGATTTACATTTCTACATTGTCTAACATTTAAACCATTGGTAATTCACTCCGTTTTGATTAATGAGTAATGTTGCATATGCCTTGATGTGGCAAGAGCTACCATTCTCAGATCCTATGGGGACAGTAATGTGACAGGGGGTGGGGGAGCTGTAAGGGAAGCCCAGGGGAAGTCCTGGGGGTGTTGGGGTTCCCCCAGGGGGAGCAATCTGGGGGTGTTAGGGAAATCATAGACATTGATTGATGACTTGGTGTACAGCTGTTCATGTACATGTAGGTACCTTCAGCAAGAATGTGAAACTACCGGTATTACTCATGTACATGTGCAATATATACTACAGAATAAAACATCTGCTGATTGCAAGTGGAAAAAGATATTGTGGATGGCAGCAGACACATATTTATAAGCTGTACATGTATACATGGAACAGTACATGTGCATAAGTTATACAATAAGATACACCTGTTGGAAACCAAGAACTACATACGTGTACATAGAAAAGCACTTCATTAGGATTTGTCCTACACCTGGTATTTCCAGTTACGTCCTAAAACTGTGAAGGCTTCACATTACAGATTCAATCATTTAATATGACTATTGCATCTGGCGAGTATGCAATTCATGCATGCACATTGTTACTGAACCACACATGTGAGAGACAGGGGACCAGACTGCTGTACTACATGCTGAAACGTAATGATATTTTTCTTGACAATATCCTTAGGGCTTACAACACCTTACACATGTCTGAAGATGTCCCTGGTTGACAAGTGAAAACAAGCAAGAGTGAAATCCACACTGTCAGCCCAATGAATGTGCTGATAGTCTGTTATTCTTTGGGTTGACATTAAACAGCCAGATACCAACAAGGGACATGTTAGTTTATGGCCAGGTTATTTCTGTAGCTGTCTGCATGAATCATGGTATGGCATTTCACCTGACTTTGGCAAGGAGTGGAGTTGACAATTTTTTTGTGCAAAATTTGGTTGTTGAGCTGTGTCCATTTGGAACTAACATTTATAAATAAATATATAGTTTAGGTTTTTGTTTCAAATATTGATTATATTGAATCCATTGCAAACAGAATCATATACACAATGTACCGGTACAATGGACATACATTTTTGTTTGCACCTGTACATGTATATGGGTCTTTCTACAGTATTGGGTAAAAGAGTGTGACATTTACCTCAAAATTGAAATTGCTTAGAGAAGATTTAAAGACTCAAACATGAATTGAGGGTACAGTCACCTTTTCAGAAAAAGTAGCAAAAAGATAACTTTCTCTTGTACAATAAAAAAATTAGGGGTTTTGTGTACTGCCTTTAAGGGGTATTACCTATGTAACGGGGACGGACACCTTGGTAGTCCCAGCAGTCAAGCAAGGTATTTGAGAAATTGTGGTATGTGTGTTTTTAAAGTGCAAGTGGTTATTGTAAATAATATCACCCTAGAAAATCCCCAACAAATTCCCTTTCAGCGAAAAAAATATGAAACACCCTCTGAATCACTGTATTGTTCACATGGTCAAAATATTTTGTTTATCTTTCCATTGAAAGACAATGATTAAATGCATGAAGTCTGTCATGCCAATAACTGAGTGTTTGGTGGTCCATTACTGACTGCTTAATTTGTTGTTTGTCAAGTCAGTCTGATAATACGGCTCACATTCAAAAAGGGTATTTATTTAGCATTAGCACAGAATTACCCACGTAACATTGACGGACGCAATGGAAATAAAACACAGGCACTGACAGACAACTGAATTCTGACAGACATTTAAACATTTATTTATTTCCAACAAAATTATTTCTAACAGTTATGCACATATCACCCCCAACTCCAATCATCTTAAAACAAGTTGGGATTTTTTTTAAAGATTTGTTCCAGTGCGCCATGCCTGGGAACACTTGGCCGATTTTGTGCCCAATTTCCGGACACAACCTTTAAAAAAAAAAATCGGACTAAATTTATGATACTAAAGTAGTCAACAGCAAGTATTATTTAGAAAAAGTTACTTAGTATTTAACTTAATGAACATTAAGATTCACAACAAAGAGAATGAGCTACATGCATGGGGAAAGTTGGGAGAAACTTTGAAGTGCGCCACGTCGTTGTTTTCATTCTGCGAACACTACACTGTGACAAGCTGTATTGCACTTAAAAGCCTACACATAACAGCCACGCAACACGTGCGTTTTCCACACAACTCTGTCTTGTCAACAGGCCCTGTGGCATAAACAGCCAATGATTTTACCCCAAAAAACGAGTCGTACAGAAAAAATTTCACACAGAAAAAGAGTATGAATGCATCAACATTTGTTAAACTATTTTTAAGTGTTGAATCCTCACCTGGATTTTTTTGGAAAGTCCAGTTTGAGAGGCAAACTTTCGCTCATGACAGCCGCACGAAAGTGCGAAAAAAAATGGCGGCTTTTACTGAATCGGTAGCGACTCGCGAGTCGACGGCTGTTTCCAAATTTACATTTTTGCCCCTTGGTGAACCTTCTTCGTGCCCTGTTCATTAACATTGTTAAAACCGATTTTAGTTGAAAATAAACTGTTTTTTTACATCACATACCACCTCAGATTTCCCCTTGAATATTGACATGGACCATTCAGTCCTGCAGTGCAAAAAAATTACACGGGGTAGCTGTTTTTTTGCGTCCGGGTTTGCTGCGTCCACATTTATGTCCGTATCATGTTACAAGGGTAATGACACACCAGTCATTGTGTCCGTCTCTTGTGTCATCAGCTCGTTTAGTTGTATTTAATTTCACCTAGCTTCGAACACTGAACATGATGTTACTGGACATCATCTTCTATCACTGGAAACAAATTTGTCCTGTCTCGCTGTGCTAAGACGTTTTAAAAACCTTTGTCATGATTAGCCACGTAACGGCCATTATCCACGTAACTCTGGTGACGGAATACCAAACATGAAACATCCGTCAGGAAGTTGGAAAGACTGTTCAAGAACAACACGTCAGAAACCCATCTCAGTGAGGGGAAAACACCATAAGATGTCAACTGGGGATCTATCTAATTCTGAGTTGGCACACGAGCGTGATGTTATCCACGTAACGATTTGACGGACAGTTGGAACCGAGATTTCGTCGGCCGTTTTGAGAAACTTTTCCATGAAAACATTCGCTGTCATGATATGTGCCTCGCACAAGATAACATAGCTATAAAACAGTCATAACCAGGTGGGGATACAAGGCTTGGATTTTCCAATCTGGCAAGGGATTATCCACGTAACATTTTGACAGACACAGTTACGTGGATAATGGCTCACCTGACAGTCGGCGTGTATTTACAAGTGAGCTCGCAGCGGTTGCATCTTATATTATTTATGTGGGGGGAAACTCCAACTCTTCAAACACTGTCAATTTAGTTTAATACTGAGACTGAAACAGGGAGAAAAAGCAATAGTTTCCTGCCTTTCAGGAAATGTCACAATATTTAGCACCATTTTAGGGACACATTCTTCAGGGTTAAGTGAATAATAAACAAACACAACAACCAATGGTTTTCGTTTTATTTCTGATATATCTTTAATACATACTTAACAATATCACACATAACTTGTAACTCTGCAATGGATTCTTAATAAAACATTTGTGTAATCTTTGTCCGTCAAAATTACCCAATACTGTAGAAAGACCCATATGTACATGTAGTTTTTGTACCAGTTACTTAATACATATTATGGGTAACCTAGATTTGTCAACAATAACATTTATGTCTAAACTTCATTGTATTTTCTGTTATGTACCGGTACATGTACACTGTACATGTGCATGTTCATGCACATGTATGTATGTTTGATTTTGAGGTTTCTTCCAAGATAAACAAAAATGCACTTTTACTGATACTGCTAAAGTGCTAGAGTTTATAAGTGTGCTACAGCCATAAGAATCACTGATGTTTATACACAGGAACTATTATGAAAAAAATGGGTAAATGGGACATTGTACAATGTACATTGTTGGTATGAGATGTTGCACAATATAGGAGTATGCATACCCCACAAACTTGTACATTGTATACATTATTTGACTTGACTAAGGATGTGGCTGAGTGTTGTCTGAAAGTTATTCCTGCCAAGGGAAGTATGCAGCAATAAAACCCATTGGACCTCAGCTTGCTGCAGACAGCTTGTCAACAACACAGGTCATTTTAGAGGTTCTGGTCAATGCAGTGAAAGGCTGTACATTCCTAAAGAAATGTATTTAACAAGCACAGAGACTTGGATAAACAGAGAAAACATTCACACACAAAATGGAAAAGAAAGAATGACTTCAGTTTACACGTACATGCACATGCCTGCGTAAATAGCAATGAACATGTTATGGCATCTCACTTTTTAGCTTCTGTATCCCTCATTTTGTTTGATCAGTCACAGACAGTCAAAATTTCAATCCTGTTCCCCTATCATGCTTTTTACACAGGCAAGTCATCAACAGTTAATGTGCTGATTTTTTTTAAATTAGGTTCAGATGTTTTGGTAAAACTTATATGTTTTCAGACTCTTAAAACAAGTTTTGGTTTCCATACCTGAGATCCAAGCTGTTCAGTGGGGCCAACTGGCCAGGAATGTATGGTATTCAGCTTTTAAAAACCTGAAGATTTTTAGTATCAGTGAGGCAGGAGGCTCATGATAAATCATTAATGCTGCCAGAACGATGTGCAAGTAGGCAAGGACATACACCTTTAGGTACCGGTACAGTAATTTTTGAGAGTAAGGTTGGAAATCCCATGGACAGAATACATCATAATCCATCAGAACTTCATTTGCAGCACAATACTGTCATCATACTGGAAAGAATCACTTGCCTTATGACCCAACTTGGGGCCAGCATGTAACACTCGCAGAAGTTTGACAGATTTATGTCATGCAACCTGACAGTGAAAATTTTAACCATTTATGGAGGCACAAATCACATACCATACTTTCTGTTCTACACCTAACTCTGACTTGTATCTACATGTATTTTGTTTTCGCTCCGGAAATGTGACACAGCTTTTAGTGAAACTGAAATGGAATCCTGAACAAAAAATGCACTCGGGGTTTTCACAAGGAATTGTAACATTAGATGATTTCATATTCATCCGCTGATCACAAATACCCAAAGGAATTAGAATAATAATATTGAAAACTAGCAAATGGATTGTCATGTGAAGTTTCTGCAACAAGCTAAGAAAGGAGTATATACATGTACAAACTTTTTTTGGTACAGAGACCATCGACTTGCAGTCGGCCAACATGAATTTGTTGTAAAGATTCATATGACACTGCTCAGTGATCAGCCATTGAGAAAGAACATGCAAGGGTCACTTGGCCCCTTTGCTTGGCCTAAGTCCTGACAACATCAGGAACACGTCAGTCAATCCAAAGTCACCTTCTGCCCTCACCACAGCCAGTCAATTAGCACGTTGTTGTACAATGTAACTGTTACTCTTGCAGGTCACAATCCTCTAGGCATTCCTAATGAGCCTTTAGATGCCATGTTTACAAACCTGTCTAGATGGGTGTTAATCCCCTGTTGTGACCTCTTAGGGGACACAGATTGACCCTGTGTGACCTCACAAATGTACCCCATTGGCTAGGGACCCTTTACCATTGTCATTAGCAATGGCCTGAACTACATGTTGTGTACTGGCCTGAGGGTTTGTTACTTGATATATTTGTGGGATGTCTCCTGGCTGCAATTGGCATGCCTGCCTCATAGCTGCCAACTGTTACTAATTTTTCGTAATTATTACGAATTGTTTGTTAAATTACGAAAATACGATTTGCCACTAAAACATTACGAATTTCCCATTTTCTACCTAATGAAAAAAAAAAATACTTGTAAAGTATCGTTTTTGACCGAAAACTTCTGGCGAAATGTCGCGATAATGGATGGACTGGTGACAAGTCTAATAAGAATGCAGTAGAGCACCTGATAGACATCAATGCAGTGTGCGCAGTGGAGTACTTGAGGACCAGACTAAAACTATTTTTCAATGGTGTGTCATTTGTGTGCATCTCGTGGATGTGTGGTTGTGTGTACTGTATGTGAGTACTTTTCAGTGACGATCGTGAGCACATTTGGTCGCTTTTTGCCGGGTTGAGACCCATCAGTGCGACAATTTAATCATGGAATTTAATAAGAGTATGGTTGGAATAATTGGTATTACAGTTTGAGTTTGTCACAACGTCCAGAAAAGATAAATCAGCATGCGTTTGCAAGGTATGTTGGCGGGATATTTCTATTGCATACGGTCATGACGGTGGCCCTAAATCATTGTGTGTAAAAACATTGATACGAACTCGAAACTCCACATCGATAGCATGCATCTCCAAAACAATATGCGCATATTTTATTATTGTTATTATTTATTTGACTCCAACAAACAAATACAGACATTAAAAAAAATTAATTAAAAAAAAAAAAAAAAAAAAAGTTTTAATTTTTTTTTTTTTTTAATTATCTTTTGGCCTACATTACATTATTATTCACAAGAAGAAGGGTATGCACATGTATGTGTACATGTAAACCATGTACCTGTACTCGATGTTGGTAAAGCTTTTGATAAAACGAGCAGTTGAAAATGACCGCGCGGGTTGATTACTAATTGGGATTTTGAAATGTTGGCAGCTATGCTGCCTTCCTTTCTCAGTCTGTTGTGCTGTTACTGTGTTACTTTTTTTGAAGTTTGGATCATGAAATCCCCATAAAACATGTGCAATACTAACCTGATATTTAGCTAACAAGATGCAAAACATAATGTTTTGTATTGTATTCCTTTTCCTGGTTATTGTACTTTTTTCTTCAAATATTAAAGGTACATGTAAGTGAACACTTTGAAAAAATAATCAATCTTAATTTCACTTTTTAGCTCAAGTAGATATCATACCGGTAGTTCTTGACAAACTATCTCAATTTATCTCGAAGCAAAGCGAAGTTTCCGTTGAAAATGCTTCCTTCCATAATGGTCATCTTTTAAAATAAGTTTTTGACTTGCAAGCATCCTCTTGTTGTGCATAATGCCAGTTTGTCACTCGGTTAACTAAAGTTGGTCAGCGGGGAGCAGGCCTATTTGAAAGAAAAGCCTTTTCTGTTCACGATGGTTTGGTCTTAACCATCACAAAGAAATGATGGTAATTCCTCTGTTCGTGAAAATGACAGCATACTGGGCGCAATGATCTCACAACATGCTTGATCTTTTTATTTACTTAATAGATTCAAGTATGCAGGATATAATAATATTTTGGCTGTTTCATTTTTGAATGTTCACAAATGTTCTCCATTACCTTTGAGCTACAATACACTGTATCAGGCAGTACTCAATATAAAATGATCAGAATTATATAACCGACATACAGATCCTTGTCATTTGATTGGTGGAACTCACATCACGTGTCATTCGTTATTGCTCCCATTCACGCCGGGGCTCAAAAAGTAATATCCGCCCATGGGAAATGGGAAATACTATTCAACAGTCAGGATCATGCTTGTTCCATGACGCGGTATTTGTGTGCAAATGCATGCTGGTGTGCGCGGTCAGCGTTGCGCGTAGCGCGTATTGTTCCAAAGAGCCAGCGCTACAGCGTTGGGTTCAAACATTTTTTGTGAAGGGGCGGTTTGGAAGAGGGCAAGGATCTTTATGTCAGTTATATAAAACAAATATTGAGTGGCTTTAAATTGTGAAATGGGAGGAATATTATCGCTCGGTAAAATCTGGACTTTTCCAGTTCACTCGGCTTCGCCTCGTGAAATGGAAAAGTCCAGATTTTACCTTGCGATAATATTCCTCCCATTCCAAGCTGAGCCACTCCATATTTGTATAATAGTGTATATGAGTGTGTGTGCCTTATATGTGGAAATGAAGTGTGACAAAATTACTGGTAATTCCAAACATAAAAACTTCTAAGTTGTCTAAAGTGCTCTTGTAGTCATCAGAATTCACCGGAACATTGCGTGCTCCATGCCATCATTTCCTAGTGTCTTCCTGTAGCTAACAGTTTGAAATTGTTTCAAGCCTCAAGGCTATTTTGTTTTGTCAGGAAATGCTACTAAAAACATTACAGCTTAAATAAACTTTGAAACCAAAATATACATTTTATAATTTACATGCACTGTACATGTATACTATACATGGGAATTACCAATACACACGTATATTCATTAAAAGCATTGTTTCATTTTCAGTTTGTGAACCCATAATTTTTGTATGTGTCAATAGCATATACACCCATAACTGAAAGTCCATACAGCATACCCAAACGTACATGCATATGACAGTATTTATCATGTTACATGTACATGTACATGTAACACTTCTATTACATTCAACAAAAGTCTGGCAGTGGTAACCTTCTTGTTACACGTCATGAATGTCCACTGGTCTTTAAATGACCAATCAACCAATCACAGCTTTGCTGGTGACCCATGTGATCCCAGGAATAACCTGGTCTTTGAGTGAACAATCGGCACACAGGATACCATATGAAGAACCAATTTCCAAGTCGCATTTCCTGTGGTCGGTGCACATCCTGTACTACCTGCTGTTGTCAAGATTTCCCATTACACCCCATTATATTGCTGCAGTAGACAACACCCTTGCAAGGAAGTCGACACGGATCTTTATCATCCAACTGGACGTTAACAAAATTCCCTCCAGCTTTTGGAATCTCGGAACAGTCTGGTCTTATTGGTACTTCCAGTGTACATGTACTGTATGACGTTTCCTGAATCAAGTTTTCAAAGAAGTTTAATTGACGCTTTGCTGCTAACTTTCAGTGTTTTCAGATCAGAAGGGATCAATCTGCACTCACAGATCTCTGAACATTTCTGTGGATGTATTGATTCCAAAGTTACATGTAGTTGTCGTTTGGAATCTCACCAGCTTAGTTTCCTCGACACTCTGAAAGTTGAGCATTGTTATTGGGTGGAATTTGCATTATTAAGATGGCAGAAAGAAGTCCAAGTCCCTACATTCGACGGCCAGGAGGGTTTGTCACAGCAAGTACCACACACAGTCTCCACAACTTCAATACCAGCAGGTAAACTATGTCTTTGTACTAATTGTTGCTTTGATGAACTTGGTGCTTTGTTGGCTTTTGTATGATACAGGGATTGTTTTCTGTCTTGCCTTGAACTTTGGGAAATAAGTTTGGTGAAAATGTTCTTGGTGTGTACAGTTTCCATCAAGTGACAAGTCAGTGTGTTAGGAGAATTATGACAGAATGCACAGGAAAGTCCAAAATGAAAGAGTACTGATGTGTCTTGCCTTCAGGTCCATTCCGTGGTGGTGTCTTTCTGCTAATTTTTCCCCTCACATGTTTGACATGACATCCACATTTGCTAATTAAAGCTAACACCCATTGTCACCCTATGCCAATGAAAACTTGGAAGTGGAACAGAATCTTGGAACACCAAACAATTCAAGGCAACTTAAACTTGGCAAGCCATGTACAAGTAAGGTTAATATTTTGATACAGCCAGACGAGAATACAAGGAAGGAAATGTTGACTAAAAAAGTAGATCAGCAAGCACTAGATGGATTTGGTCACCAGAGAACGAACCAATGGCTAATGAGTAACTGTACACAAACAATGTTATGTTCAACGAGTTGATGTTGTACCAGCATCTGTTATTCTTTCTATAAGGTTAGTAGCACTTTAACAATTTTAAAGGTTTACAGTTGAGAAAAACAAACAAAATACATATGTTTGACTGATACATGTAGGGTGGGATATATGTTGAAGTCAAGATTCTGGTGGTCTGTTCACTTAAATGGTCTTGCTGGCTGTGAAAGAGACGCGTGATGAATGCTGCATTGAACTATCCAGAGTGCATCTTGAGTTATATGTGGAGAGACATGATAAATTAGGATGTCAAGTTACTGTAGCTGTCATCTATCACTGACTTTGGCACTACTAATGATGTACACAACACAAACCATGTGTTTATTTTTACATTTGTGTGTGGAGTCAGAAGTCAGGTGTATATTTTACTCAGTGCATGCTCAGAAAAAAAAAAATTGTATATGATTGCTGCATTTCCATGTTGAAATATCAAACGTAAATAAACTTCCTCCCAATGAGATTTGTTTTACATCAGCTTTCAGTTTTTAATTGAAAATCTGTGGTTTATTTTGAAGTTGTTCTTTGCTGTAAGATGTACATGGGGCTACATGTATAGTGTACTTCACAAACGTGTATAACAGTCATATGATCTATCATGTAATCTCTATGATAATTGTTATCCCTTATTTGTTATCCCTTATGTTACCATATCACTTTTGTTATTTCATTAAAACAAAATATTTGAAATGGAACCATTTATAATAGGCTACATGACAGTCTTTTAATACCAGCATTCCGTTTGGACTTTGCAACGAGACGCGTATCTGTCATTCCAATGTAAACAAGTAATGAGCGTCATCCTGCAGTCTGTGTCATCGTCATTCTATGGTACAAACGTGGGAGAATTGTCTCTAAAAGATAAACCTGTGATGATACCAAAAGATATTTGAAGAAGCTATGAATATGGCTAACATGTGAGTAATATTGAACATATCTGTGCTCCAAAAGGGTGGAGTACAGGTACATGTACATGTTTTAGCATAGAGTCTAAATGGTTGGCGTGTTTAAGAAATATTGGTCATGATTTCTCAATGTCTTCTTTTCTGTCTGACCATCCTAAATGTGAGTACTGACATTTGTTTTCATTTAGCATTTGCTGTTGGACCATATGTTTAAAATGTAGTAAAAATAACATTCACAGTTTCTTATGTTTGAATTTTGTTTTCAGAAGTCAGAATCATCATGATTAATGCATGTTGGTTTACTATTAAACATCATTTTTTTAAAATTATAGGCCTACTAAATCAAGATTTGTTGATGTGAAAATACCGTAATTTTAATGCTTTTGAGGTTTTGTCAGAATTTGTTAATTCCACGCCTTGACTACAAGTACATGTATTCTAAACTACATGTACATGTACATGTCCTTGTACATGTAACTGCTTCAGGCAGGACATGAACATACTACATGTACCTTGACATTTGGCTGTTTTGATTTTCCGATAACAACCTTGTGTTCAGGACGAGATCGAAATCCTCATTAGTGCGTAATTCCAAGTAGACCATACAGGCTCATGATCTGTGTGGTATCTACCAGTATTTGCAACATTTCCTGTAACCTTCCAATCCTGTTTGTTTCGTTTCCGGCAACAAACTTTACTTGTTACCTCAATTTTCAATAAAAGTAAACGCTTTCACAGTGTTCAAGATGAAAGGTATATGTATGGTTGTTACGCAATACGGTATGCTTACTGTAGCAAAATTTATGAAACAATATACGAGCATTTATTTAATTTCCCTTAAAAAAAAAGCTGTGGAATTTTTTTTTTTGTAACAACCTTGGTAAGTTGAGTAATAGTGATAATGGGGCTTACAACAATCATGCTTTGATAGTTAATTGTCCAAGTATCATCTGTTCACTGCAAGTTATCCCACCAGAAATGACTGGGAAAGCTCTCCGTCATTTAGATTTAGGTACCGGTACATGAAAGTTTCTGACATACTCACTGTGTATATGCAACTTTTGTGAAATTGGGCCATTGGTTTTCAATGCTGTGCAATGAAATTTTCGGCGGATCTGATCCAAATAACTTGTACCGGGTATTTACTGGTACATACACTTCTGCAATAAGAGTATGATATATTGAACTATTAAATGTTAAGTATTTAGCCGGATTTGGTTCCCTCAGATGAAAAATAAGGTTAATTTTTAATGGTCTAAAGGTGTGTTTGTACCTTTACATAATGAGTGCATGTCTTTTTATGCCATCGTTTCGTACCAATCAATTACCATTATAGAGCAGGTGGCAAAAGCACACTTCTCTCTACCTCGACACAAGGCCAGTAACACCACTCAATGCAAGTCCATGGCATTTACATACATGCTAAGTTGCATCATGATGGTCTCTATCTTGAACCTTTATCAGAGGTGATATTTTATTAAGAGGTTGCGACTGTGAAGGGGTATCCAGAACTGTATTTTGTATTTCAGTGAGTGATAACATTGAGAGGAACTTTATAGACACTGTATTATGATGAGTGTCCTTACGGCCGGCTGGGTGTAGCAAAGGGATGTTTTCCAGTTCACAAGATGACGGTGAAGAGTGTACATGTGCAGCTAGACATTTGAAGGCAAGTGGTCATGTATACTACCGGTATGTACAGTACGGTACTGTACATACCTGTACGGTATCTCTTGGTCTAAGACTTCATTAGGATTTTGTTCTCTTTATGCAGCTGGTCCCTATGTTAAAATTATTTATTTGATGTGTTCATTTTGTCTCCTCACATGGTACACGTATATTATCGGAACATTTTGAGCAACCCTGTGTGATTGATGTTGTTCAACCAATTCTAGTGCTCATAATGGAATGAGTCATTAGCAAGTTCAGTGCCTAGTCCATGCACTATTCTTGACAACTTAATTGTTTGGCAAACAGACAATCGGTAGATATTAGTCAATAATTAATTTTTATCCTTACATTAGGAATATTTTTTAATTGGTAGACAGTGTACTGTACTGTACGGTATGAGTGTATTAACACACAGTGTGCCTGCTCTGATTGTAAATTTACATTGCATACGTGTGCATTGTACATATGTATGTAGATCCTTGCATATCTGTACATTATTTTTACAGAATCGGTTTCCCTCAAGTCTGTGTTTTATGTCCCAATTAAGTGACTATCTGACAACTTTTATGGGGTTTCTTATTCACATCATATGAAGTTAGAGTTTCTTTACACACTTGATGCAAAATGCTGAGGTTTTTTTTTACATCATGGGACTGGTAACCTACATCATACATGTAAAACAGATAATCAGTGTTATAGGTTTAGAGAGTCATGTGCATACATGTAACTGTCTCATTTTCTGTCTGATCATCATAAACAGTGGTCTTTTCCATCCCCAAGCACAACTAAGACCATTATCACTGTCAACAAATGCACAACAGTTTAGGACCAAGAAAGAAACCATAAAGTAAATCTATTGTCTGGCCTGTAAATCCTTCACAGTTGTATTGTCCCTGTGAACAATCATGGGTCAGTTTCTAGTAACTTAATTCCCCTGCCAACAATGGCAGTATTATCACTGTGATTATGCCTGGCCTTCTTGCTGGATTCAGTGACTAGCGGGCTTTTTGTTGTGGAGGGATTTCCAATGAGCTGACTCACACACAGCGCTGCAATAGTGCATATTTCTTGAAAAGCAATTTTGCCCCGTCTTCCGGTTTGTGGCTGTTTTCTTCATCATTAAGAGAAAGACAATGTGTATCCAGATGGATCTTGGTGATCTCTGAAGTTTATAATCCACCTTGGTATGCAGTGCTTCTCATTTATATGGAACCTACCGGTCGGTATTGTTGTTGATCTGTTGTTTGATTCGTGGCTGTAGGCACAGTTTGGTAAGTTTCATAAAGTTTCAGGCCATACTTACTTATTGCTAAAATAAATTTTAAACCTGTTTTAAACAGTGTTTTTAGTTCTTGGTATCAAAGAGTAGTAAGTAGAATGTAACTTTGTAACAGTTATGGAAGTAACAGGTTTACATGTATTTAATGCTGTGGGAATCATTTGAGAGGCGTTCGGGCAAAATGAGACAGAACTGGGCAGAGGTCGAAATGAGGGTCAGCAGGTATTATGAAAGAGAGTTCAATTCTCCTTGCAATACTGTTTTTTGCACATCAATCGGCCATTCCATTGACAAGTTGTGTGTGTTTAAGTTTCACATTAATCAACCTGTCAAAAAAGTAAATACTGAGAAAAGGCCTTTAAAGTATCGAGTTTTGTTTCGAGGTGCAAAATGTCTTTCCCTAAAAAAACCTTTTTTCCCTCAATTTTTATACTATTTTTATATTTTACAAATATCAATAAATCTGAAAATCAAAAAAAAAAATCACCCCCATTTGGTTTTTGCATTTTTCTCCACTAAGGCCTGAGCCCAGTTCCATCTCATTTTGCCAGAACACCTCACATTTTACTGACCTGAGCAATATTGCATTACATGTACATGTATCACAATCAGGATGTTTGGCTAAACTTATGGTCCCAAACTGCAATGAAAAGGGAATACCATATTTTGTTTCTCCAACTGTCCAAATGTAAAAATGCTGTAATCAAAACCTCAAAAATACATGATGAGAAATTGAATGCGCGCATGTCGTTTTTTTTCCCAACAAAAAGTACAGTGTGGTGCGGTCACTCAGTGCCTGGACTGGTTCATGGATATGGTCAGTGTACTTCAATCAGTGCTTGAAGTGCAGTTTCACACTCCAACTCCAATATTTACTGCCAGCGGCACAGACTGATATCCGCCAAACCTAGTGTTATTTGGACCAATTTCATGCTCAAGTACCATAGCTGTGCCTGTTGTAGCTTGAGCCCGATTTCCTGTGAATGACCACTGGTTGTCGCTAGGACAGATCACATTCCATGGACACTGCCTCCTTGTCTTGACAAGTTGCCATCTTCCTGTAACAAATAGTTGTGAACCTCAAAAAATGAGGACACTCCAGAATTTGGACATTTCTTAAGTTCCAGTGGTATAATTTATCATTGTAAAAATATAGGACAAATTGTGCAATAACTGGTTATCATTAGCATACACTGCATTTCTAAAGTATTGGAGTTGTTAAGTTACAAGATACACAATACAATCTCTGGGAATCATTTTCATTTTAGGATCTAGTTTTTCTAGGTTGTATCCTCCTTGGATATTGACCAAACCTGGAAACTTGGAGTCAAGTTGCAATATCGGATGATGGGATATCAGCTGCACATGGAAATCTGCATTTGTTCCTGTAAAGTCAACAGGAATTCTGCTTAGCTTAAAACTCAGGGAACTCCGTACATGTACAGTACATGTACAGGCCACAAAGCCTGAACAAAATCACAATCTGTAGTGATGCAGGGTAGTTTGATTCTTCATTAGTAAATTTTACAGTGTACATTTAATGATACTATAGCAATTAGCATCACCATTCGCCAAAAGTATATTTCACTTATTTTTTAGATTTAGGCCTATATATATAACAGAAGGACCTGGAGGTTAACACTTTAAAGTACACAAATAAATGAAGAGATGCATCGAATAAAA
Source organism: Patiria miniata (assembly GCF_015706575.1). NCBI lineage: Eukaryota > Metazoa > Echinodermata > Asteroidea > Valvatida > Asterinidae > Patiria > Patiria miniata. The sequence goes on from NW_024037063.1 coordinate 8,151,916, forward strand.
ACCACGTCATTTTCACCTGTCAGATGTGCACACCCCTCATCTGCCCTATGGCCGTCAGGAAACCTCCAGCCTATCATCTTACAATAATTGATTTCCTTACACTGGGGGACTAATTGCTACTGTCTGATTCTGGTCTGGTGTTGGCAATCGTTGGTGAGTGCATTTTAGGAGATAAGTTTATTCATTGATTATTCCCTGAAACTCTTGGTAACTGAATGTCTTGACAGTTTTGTAAATGCAGTACTTTGTACTATGAACTTTGTGCATGAACAGCAGATGGTCCTTTAGAGCTTGGTGTTTGAGACACACTATAGTGGGTAGGGTGTGGCGAAGTACATTTTACGACTGAAATAAGAGTCTGCATACATGGACATTGTAGCTCTCTCTTTGCCACCGTTGAGGGGGAACTTTGCTACGGACTCCATCACCTGATTTAGCAGGCCTAGAGAAACGTACAGGAACGGCTGAAAGTCTTCTAGTAAAAGCCGAATTTGTTTTAAGTTGCAAGTATGTGATTCTGCAGAACTGCGGTTTGCATTCTTATGCAGTTTGAAAGATTCCATCACGGTTTGGTCACACTGGAGAGCAGCTGCTTGGACATGTAGCTGTCAACACGTAACATTGCCCACAGGAAGCCTAGACATCAGGCAGTCATTTCTACTCTTTTTGCTGAAGGGGAACACCTACTAGTCACCTCCTCTCTGAGGACCTCCAAAAATAGCTGCGTATATCCAGTCCAGTCTTTATGATAATGTACGACCTAGTTTAGTTGAAAAAATTGAAAAGCCAGGTTTCAGCACAACATTGACTGGTACCGTACATGTGTACATTTACAAAGTTCTGTAGATTTCGACAGAATTTTATTATAATTTGTGTCTTTATTAACAAAACAAGATGTGTAACAAAGCCTAGGACAATATTGTCACAATCACAGGATTCAATGAATAGGTAGTATTACTTGGCAAAGATGAACGGTTCAAATCTGATCATGATGTAGTTGTTGTCTCTGTCCAGGTTTTCTCTGACCGAGAATGTCTTCCTGTATATGTCTAACCAATCAAATGTACATGAAGTGCAGTCAACTGACTAAATTTTTAAAATTTTAACCCCAAAAATGGTCAAGTATTATTTGGACCAGTATACATTCAGATATTGCATCAATCACAGAACAGAAGGTATGTCTGATGAATGTCCAACTGTAGTCCAACAGCTCTAATAGAACAAAATGTGGGTTTTCTTTTCCAAAATTGTGTACTTATCTAATTAAATTATATTTGTCAGAAGTATTGTAGTAGTACAATACAAAATAAATACATGAAAATGAGGTTCTGTTTTATCTTGGATTGAAGTTCTGTCTTTTAAGAAATCCAGATAATCTCTCTTTCCTGCATGTGCAAAAAAATTACCGGTAAATGCATGACAGTATGGTCCTACTTGAATAGCCCCCTCTTGTGACAGGAAATGGGTGACCACAATATATGTCACTGTTCACCTGTGGTTCGTGATTGCACACATGTGCGTGTTGGTCAATTATATTGTACATGTATAGGCACAAGCAAAATTTAGCACCCTTATCGATGTAATAAATATAAACTTTAAACTCTTGGTATTTGTCATGGCATACAGCGTACAGTGTATTACCTTATAGTGTCCAGCTGACGTCCACTTGACCTGTGTATTGTGGTGCTATAGAATTCAAATATCAATATCATTACAATTATTGCAGTTAGTAATACCTTCTTTGTATTTTGGTGATTTTCAACCCGTTGTGATTAAGTAACTGATTTAAATTGAAAAGACTTCTTTGCATGAAGGAAACAACTCACATGCAAAACTGGAGGCCTTGATTTAACTCGAATTGATATTGAAATGATAGCGATTACGTGTCAGTGATACTCAGCCTAGTTTGATAAGCTGTCATAAATTTGTGTTTGATGAGGAATATATGCATCAAGTGGCGATATCCAAATAGACAGATAATAGATGTTAGTAGAGGTGCATTGTATAGTTACATCATGTACCGGTTTAGTACATGCAAGTCTGTCTACATGTGTACACGTACATTTACAATCACATTTACATAAGTGGTATTATGCATGCTGGTATGCATATAACATGTACATGTGCATGTATGTACACCGTACATGTACAGTTGCCCATTTAAATGTATAAGTCATCATTTACGCAAGGCAAATATGAATCTGTATGCTGAAAACTGCTGGTTGTCTTCTCAACAATGGCTGCGAGTCTGCGACACATTCATATTTCTTCATGGGTGAATAAGTGTCCCTGCGTTGATCAATGATAATTGCTCTATTGATCCTGGTCAATTGGTTGGTCAGTTGGTGAGTTTCCTGCTTACGTATGACCCTCTGATCAGAGTGGATTTCTTGCCAACATGTGATACAACGTCCATGTAAATGGACTTGGTAATTATAATCATGAATTCGTCTGACGTCATCCCGCGAGGACTGAAATAGCCAGTATCTTGAGTACTGCTACTGTCTGCTGCATAGGAAGGATGAGACACAATGAGGCAAGCCAGTGGTGAAGTGTAACTCTGTGTTTCTGTCTCACATGGGATCAATATAAGCATGGGGAATGTACCAGTGACGGAGGCGTTGGGACGCAGTGGTTCCTACAACATGTCCCCACAGTGGTAAGGATTCTCAATCATGTCAGCGGCTTAGATTCTGTCAATTAACTCTAGTACATTGTAAAATAACATGATCATGTGGGGAAATGGTGTGTGGCGGACGGTTTATCTGGTTGGGTTGCTACTGCAGACGTGACTGCTCTGCTGTCTGACCTCAGTCAGGCGGAAATGATGCACATCAGCATCTGTAACTGGCTTCAATAATTTCATGTCAAATCTTTGATTTGTTTTTTGTGTGTCCTGTCCCTAGAGCTAACTGTGATTCACGTTGTTAGGTAGTCTCTGTGTATTTGCTGTCTGACCGTAGCCAAACTGATATTGTGCTTTATCATTGGAGAGTCTACATGTATGTATGATTTTATGTATCAAAAACTATCATTGCATGGATAAGCTCTGTTAAATATGATAGAAGGATTGGAAATCTGAGCCTTTATATGCAAAAGAAAGTTAAGCTACTTTCCACAATGTATATGCGTAGTATAGTGTACGACAGGTTACCGCTGTGAATACCTTGTAAACTGGATGGTCATTTTGTGTCAAACTGTTTTTGTACATACATGTACCGGTTGGCCTATCGGTACATCTGTGATCTGTCTTTCACCAGCGATATAAAATGAAACTTGAATCAATGTTGGCAGCCAAAGCCATTAGACGGATCACATTTCCACACCCCCCTGATTCCTAAATCAGTAAATTGACGGCAATGGAGATCTGTCACAGAAGTGTACTACGATCAATAGTTTATGAACCCTGTATTGGCATGCACATGTATCATGTTTCACTGATCATCCTACAAATGTGTAGGTGTACATGTCTGGTACAATATTCATGAGTGTGTGCAAGTCCTTGTATGTTTAAATGCCTTTTTTTATGATAAACATATGTTTGTCTACCGGTATATCATTTAAAATATGTAAAATAACTAGCTGTAAAAAAAACTATTCACTGCACTAAGCCAATAATCTCTCAGGCAAACAGCACCAGCAATACTGGCCATATCTTGTGGAGATTGTCCTGTGTTATGTCCTGTGTTTGTCATTTGATGATGCTTGGTTCCATGAGGAGATATGTACGGTAGGTCAGCTTGGATGAGTGAGGCCCAGCCCCTAGGGGTGAGGAGGAAATGGCAATCCATTCACCAACTTGGGAATTACCATTCAGTCATCTCAAGCATGTTTGGAAACCAATCTGACAATGGGACAGTCTTCTAGTCAGCTGTCTTGAAATGCAAAAGTTTTGACTCTCCTGCTGTCTGAACAGTCACAGACAATCAAAACACCAGTTCTGTTCAGACAGCAGGAGAGTCAAAACCTGCCATGCCTTTATACACAGGCTACGCACAAGTCACAGGTCAGTCAGATCATATTTCTTGTAGGCACTGTGACTAGTCAAATTCCATCAACAGACAGGCTAGAGGGGGAGGGGTAACACCCATTTAAGTACATCTTAATTTTATTATCTTGTATCAAGAGGATTTTTGCTATGTTTTACCTTTGCTGGAGGTATTTCAGCAATTGTTTACAGTCACATATTTAGATGATTTTATTTACAAGATTTGGGATATTGTCAACTTTGCGCATGTCTTGTTAATTTTTCAGCCACTTTGCATACGTACATGTATATGTTTAAATCACCATGGATTATGCATACATGTACCGGTACCGCATGCATACAATGTACTTGTAGTCCAAAGGCTAACTGGTTTTTTTTAAATCACGTGTCTAGTTAATGCAAGGCGAAAAACTCTTAAGGCCATCTACTTGTGAAAATAGAGGGGAAAAGAAGCCAACATGATCCACTGAGATACTGTACCTTTCTCTGTTCTGTATTGACTGAGGCTTAAAAACAGTGCATAGGCAGCTGGCTGAGCAGAGATCAATGGAGCAGATCCTAATGGAGAGTTAAGGCACCATCCTGTGAATCAGAGTTGCCTCACGTTAGTGTGGCTGATGACCAAACCCAGTATCTATGGCAACCGATCCATTTGCTTCTAAATGTTTGGCAGGGAAGAATGTCTGCTTTCTAGCTGCAAGGACATTGAGTCAATTTTTACACATAGATTATGGGAGAGAGGGAGTCAGATTTTGATGGGAACTGTGTGTATGCTTCAGTTGTGCAAAATGAAATATTGTTTAGAGACATCGCCATTTCATTGAATTTGAAAATTATCTGTTTCCAAATTTTAAAGCCTTTAGGAAAGTGTTTGTCAGACTATGTACCTTCTTGTCAGGGACTTATAACTCTTAATTGTGTACATTTATGGCTCTGTCTACATGTAAATTGTGAATTTTTTTGTGATTTCTTTTTAGAGAAATTATGTAAAATATAACCAAATTGGTGAGAAGTTTGTCTTTATAAATGCAATCATCAGTCACCATGGCCTCATTTCTGGAAGGGAGCATGAATTTTCCAGATATATGAGCTATCTCTGCTAGCTTTGTCAAACTGTTAATCATTCAAACACCCATTCCATGTTTATTGGATCCTGGCCCCAAAGTGAATCTGGCTAAGACTATTTTGAAATATTATAGATTGTTTGCATCATCTTTAAAAAAAAAAAGAAAAAAAAAGGAAATGTTGTTCATGGAAGGACATTAAAATTGTTTTCATTGTTCTACAGACAAGTGCATGTGGTACATGTGTACATGTACAATGTATAGTGTTATGTGAATGACATGTACATGTACATGTAAACATAATGTGCTAGCCGGTATTTGTTCATGCATTAATTATTAGAGAGTACAGTACAGAGAGGCTTTGCTCAGTATATGATCATTAACTATCTTGCTTAAAATAAGCCCTTTAGCCCTGGTTACTGTGTCCATGGTAACCAGTCAAACTCATTTGCGCGCATGTATCGGTAGTTTGCTTTGTAATATTTGAGCTAGTGTACTAAAGCAATTGTTATTTAGAAGGAAAAAAAAATCACAAACTTGGGAATTTGAGGGGAGAAACATTGGTGCCTTGAGCATTGAAAACAAAAAATTTGTATTTTTGTTATTATTATTATTATTATTTTGTATAATTTTTGGTTAACAAATTTTGATTTTTCAGTTTATTTAGCTAAACATCCTATTTTATCCACGCTTTAATTAGATTTCTTTCTACATGAGCATGTACCGAACATGTCCATATTACCAGACCTTCTGTTGCCTCAGGAATCTTAATGGATTCAAAGGTTCATGTGGTCATGTTAGTTTCCACAGGAAGCGAATCTTCCCATTCAGTCTTATTGCTTGAATAACAGGTGACATAGGCAGACATGTGTCAGGCCTAATGAAATATTAGTTAGAGTGGCAATTCATTTTTTTCATCCCAATAGTGGCATTAACTGCCACTTAGTGACATGACATTTATTCAGGAAAAGAAGTACATGTAGCTGTCAATGTGAATGTACATGAATTTATTTATTGCTGGCGGATCTTTTAAATTTGCAATGGTTTATTTAAACAATTGTTCCTTCCCCATGGTAATGATATGCTAAACCCGCTTTTGTAATTTTTGAAATGTATCATTTTCTTTTTCTTTACTTTAGTATTATTTGTTTATGAAAGTTGTCCATTACAAGGCTGGAAAATAACTATGTAAAATAAAGTCAAAGACAAGCACAAAGCTGTAGAGGTAAAAATGAATCATTATTTGTAATGATTTATTTGTAATAAATGTTATTCAAATTGTAATTTGACGTACATGTACATTTTTATTTCTTCTGAGTCAAATTATAGCAATATATTTTCAGCTGTTAAAAAAAACCGATTTGATCAATAAGGACTAAATATAAAATGACACCATCTACATGTAGATGAGAAATGTCATTACAATATATAGTGGCTTTGTAAGTTGTTGAGGCTATAGGAACTACATGTACATGTTGATAGCACTGTGTGACCTTCTCATGAGACCCAAGGAAGAATAGGTCACTATGTGCTTCAGGCACTGCTCAGGCTCTGGTATGGCTGTAGTGTCTGACAACAACTGTTACAGTTTGTATTTTTGTCACATAGGAATAATCCTGCATAAAAACGTCTGTGAAATCTTGAGAGAATGTCTACAGACATATACATGTATTATATGTCTTTGCAGTTGTACAGTGTACGTGTACATCTAATAAACAAGGAACTCTATCTCAGCCAGAACTTCAAAAATCACTTGTACGAATTCCCACCTTCATGTTTAACATAAAAACTATCTACTGTATAAGATCTACATGTGTATGTTGATCTCCCCACAGACTAAAGCAATAATGAGACTAGTAGGCTTACAATAGGGAATGATCCAATACTTGTTTTTGGTTAAAACACTGTAGGCATACATTGTATTTGCAGTGGTGGATATGCCATGCAATTGCCCGCGGATATTATTCAGCAAGAATGACTGGCCAATGTACCTGCACCAGGTGTTAAATTGGGAAATGCTGATTCTGCTGGTAGTACTGTATACACTAAAATGTATCTGTTGGATTATATTCCTCACATAAATATAGGCCCCTTAGCCACTGTTTTAGAATGAACGAAACACAAATTACACACGTACATTATTGTACAGGTAAGAGACAGAAACAAAAGATTACAAATTGCAATAAATTTAGAAGGTTGATATACAAGATATCAGGTGTTTTTTTTCTCAGAGGAAAAGGATATGTGAATGTGATACATGTACTACAAAACTATAAAAATTGTTGCGTGATCATTGGATTTTCTTCTGGGTCACGTCAGTATGATTTTAGCACAATTTTAGCACAAAAGAATTCCATGTAAGCAAACGATCTGTCCAGGTGAGCAGTTGACATAAGCCATTCAGGCTGAAAAGAGGTACACTTTTTACTGCTGGTTGAGAAGTCCACCAGAGAATTATTATTTTTGTTAAAACCATAAATTAAAAGCAGTGCTTCCTTAAATGAATGCAGTGAACAATATTTTGAGTAAATGATTAACCATGTAGATATGCAATATTTGCTCGTGGTTTTGGTTTCATTTTTGTAAAAGCTGAACTCGTTCTTTCTTAATTCATTTACATCCGCTTTAAAAAAAATTACAAATTAACAATTCACCATAACATTAGGATCTGTTTATCTGTTTTACATGTACATGTACATGTATGTTGCTGTCTTGTTTTAATGAAACAATGAAATCCAAGTGATCAATTACAGGAGAATTCATTCATTTCACCAAACTGTACAAAATGTTCAATTAATACAAGGTACCTACATGTACATGTACATGCATTACAAAGATGTCACAGTAACTGGACATGTACATCCTTCACCATACCTGCTTCTTATCTAGTGTGTATTATTAATCATATCTACACGCATTGTAACTTATAACTTCCCTAGCTTTGTATCGGTTGTGGATTGAGGTCACCTACACGTACAGCACCAGTTCCTGCACAGATGCATATTGTCATGGATGTGTACAATGATTGACATGCATACAATAGGCCTATAACTTGAGTTTGTTACTCATATCTTTAGTTTTCAAATACAAGTAGTTACTCATGTGGTATTCATGTTTTAAATACTGGTCAAATGCACAATTTTAAATGTTAATTAACAAAGTAACATGATGTCTGAATGACGCTGCACTCGTATTACATTTGGGGGGGGGGGGACAGTGTCAGCTTAAAAAAAGTTATATTTTTAAACCCTAAAATAGTCATCACTGGATTTCAGAAGAGAATACATCAAAATTATTTGTCTTTATTGTTGTTTGTGTGACCTTCACATATTGATATGACATTTTTGTCCGCCAGTGTGTACATGCATAACGAATTATCTGCAGCCCAAATCTGCAGAAAGAAATGAACAGCCCACAGTGCATGCAGTGTGGGCTTGGTTGGTTCTGTTCCAGTGAATCTATATTGTGTACTGCCAAAGCAGAGTGAAGCCTTTGTCATAAAACACATACCTGGTCATCAGTGCATGTCAATTTTGGGAAAAAGTTGCAGTATTTTATCAACTTATTTATTTGCTATGACGACATGGGAGAGGCAACTCCCTAATTTATTGAAGAGAGATACGAACTTTGATGGTCAGCATAGCCACCATGCTGAGAGTTTGGAGGAGCTACACGTTTTGGCAAAATTCCCTAAGAATCATGGAACAGTTTCTCGGCATGTTGCGCAGGTTTCTTATTAATTGTTATTATCCATTTCCTTCTATTACATGTGCTTACAGTGATCCACATGAAGTTGAGACTCTGAGCTCTGTGGACCTGGCATCCAGACAGCCAGCTCCGATTGAAGAGAAACCTCAGCCAGAGCAGCATTCTCAGGAGCCTGAGGACTTACTCAGCTCAAGATCTGTGGCTGAGAAAGCTCGTCATTTTAACTTGAAAGTTGAGGAAGTGTCAAATGAGTCTTCCAGTAGAAGAACTAAGCCCATAGATTTGACAGGAACTCCTACAAGGACGATAGCTATTCAGACAGAGAAAGACTCTAGCGTCAGGCGGGACGGGAAATCCAAGCTTCCTATCGTACGCTGGAATACCTTAGAAAGCTCTAGCCCAGGCCTGGGGGCTTCACCATCTTTTCAACGTTCCACGTCCATCCCTGACGGCCAAGTAAGACCAAGGTTTGACATCACACCAAGACCCAAGGCACCTAGAGGTTCACTACGACGCGAGAAGTCCATACAACAACGACGAGAAGATGAAAGGCACATACAGAAGTCTCGAGAATTGAGTAACTCATATGAGTTGTCTTCAGATCTCAAGAATAAACAGGTAAGACTCACTGATGTTAACTTTAGAGTGAAACTAAGATAAGAGGCATTTGGTTTCATGTCCAGATGCATACATGTACATGTATGGTTGAGGCTTTATGACCCAATTTCTTGGCCATTGTGTTGAAATGATAAGGAAAAGTTACAAATTTATCCGAATATATCAGTTTTTGCATCTCTTGCAGATTCCATTCCAAGAAAATTGTAGGTGGGTTCATGTCGTTCCTATTCCTGAGCGAAAGATCGAAGGATTGCTAATATATATTTTTTTTCATTCATGTGTTCCATACACACTCAAAATCTGATGCAATTCAAGATTTGTATTAGGCCTGTTTCTGTAAAAAAGTTTGGATCCGTTGTGAGCTTTTTGACACAGCATTTCCTTTAATCAAATCAAGTATCTTGCGTGTACTTCAGTCATACCTTGTCTACTTATTCCTCTAATCATTATGGTGACTCTTGCGTCATTCAAACCATTTTCATGTTTTTTGTTTTGTTTTGTTTTATAAACCTCTTCAACATGTCAGTAAAAAATTCCACAAAATGCACATCCAAAAAAAAAAAAAAAATTATTAGAATTTCAATTCTTTATTTCTTACCCATACGTCGTGCTTTTAGAGGTGCATTTTGTCTCGCGTCATAACTACTGAGTGTCAATCATTTACAGCTCCATACATGGCTGTACTTGTATCGTGGGGAAATCTGTGTGTTATAAGGATTTTAAACAATAAAATGTTAACGTTGTATGAAGTCAAGACTGCACACATACATTTTTGGTTTTGATTCAACCCAATTCTTAATGTCTTATGATAATTTCTCATCACAAGCTATGTGTACTTTTTGTAAATTTGTTTTCATAGTTTTGTCATTTATTTGGGTTTAGTTTTGAATTAACTTAAGATATTGTTTTGATTGAGTATGGAATGTCTTGTTTCAGGTTGAAATGCTTGAGAAGCGGTATGGTGGTCGCATCAGAGCTCACCACGCTGCCAAAGTTATTCAAGAAGCCTTTCGACAGCACAATATGAAAAAGGAATTCCAGCGGCTACGTCGCACTCCATCAGAGAGTCGTATCTCGCGTTACTTAGACAGTCACTCCAAGCAGTGGGGCATTGGTGGAAGTCGTGCTAGGGTGATGGTTATTGGCAGTTCAGGCCCTACTTCCCCTGTCTCCACAAAGACTCCACTCAAGGGTATACAAGAACTGGGAGCTGTAGAGCAACTACGTGGAATTGAAACTGTAGGTGCAGAGAAGAAGAAGCACAAAGTCCATCATAATAACAGTAACAATGTCACACCTAAACGAGGTTTAGTTGCATCTGCCAGTCCAGACCTAAAGGTGAAAGCTGACGGTGATGCCTCCTCGGCAGAGAGAAGTCGTTTGAGTTCACAGACTGTTGTGGTGACATTGACTATGCATAGACAATCAGATGAGAGTGATACATGTAGTCATACTAGCACAGATTCTACACCACTTGGCTCTCGTGATGACTTGACTGCAAGGGGCGACAACCAAAGTTCTAGTCCCGCAAATGTAGCCACAACTGAGAAGACCATCAAGATGGTAATACAAAACACGGAATTGAGAGATGGTGGCGGTAGGGCTTTCTCCTGTAGGCTTGGCAGCCCTGGTCAAGTTGCTTGTGCTAAGAGACTTCCATTTGATGACTTAGACCAGACGCCTCAAGTCCGTGACTCGACCAAGAACGAACCAACTGCGCTGACAGAAGACAAAGCGTCTGTCGATCAGAGCGAAGCAACACAAATAGATTTCAAGGACGAAATAGTTACTGGTGAAGATGTTGTTGAAGTCGCTAACAAAGTTGAACATGAGATGGAACAAGATGAGCCAGGGACAGTAGTCCCAGCTCCAGAGGAGCCAGTGATGGAAACTACTTTTGAAGTGAGTGTTCAGGAGGAATCTTGTGCCAGTCCTTCAACGCCTACCGGTACCTCATCAGGTGAAGTAGAAAGCCCCTTGGTGCCAGCCATCAGTATGGAAAACAGAAAAACTGTTGTGTCTAAAGCTGTGATCAAAGAGGGTAAGGCAAGTCCCAGCACTAAGAGAGCCAAGAAAAGCCCCAAAAGTAAAAACGGAGAGGACATTTCTCCCAAGAAGAAGAACTGGCCATTTTCCCGAAGCAAAAGTGGCGATCGCACACGAAAGGGTTCTCCTACCAACTCTCCTAAACCACAACGGCACAATCCTAGGGCATCAGTGCAAAGGGAATCAACGGAGAGCGTACAGAAGCAGCCATCAAGCAGTGAGGAAGTGCATGAAGGAAATGTGCAGGGGAAACTCCATGTTGACAGTCCTCTGCAATACCGGAAGTCCAGTTCCTCCTCAACAGATAGTCAGAATATATCAATCGAGCCAAAACCGTCTATTACACAACCCAACGAGGATCCTTATGAAAGGCCACGCATGCACACTGTGGGATCTGTTGAAGCCCTTGCCAAGAAAAAGAGTGCTCAGGAATCAGAGAAAATGCGGTCCAACTCTCTAAGCAGTGGGGATCTGGGTGACAGATCAGATCAGATCTCATTAGCCTCTACGGTCACCACCAGTGATTTTGATAGAGAATCCATGCAGGATGTACCTGCCGTGACTGTAGCAACACCAGAGGGTTCATTGACGATGCTGGATAAGATCATCTCCACCTCCTCAATAGACTCGGACTCAGATGATGAGGATGAGGTTCATACACCTTGTCAGAAGCGTGCCTCCTTGCCAATTGTCAGCTTGTCCGGCCACACGGCTTCCACACCTCCAACCTCCGCATCCAAGCAGCTGGTTTCTAGGGTGCAGAGCGCCAGTGGGATGGAGTCCCCAATCTGGAAGAGAAAGAGTCAGAACACCAAAGTGGCAACCAGAAATGGGACATTGGTCAACGGAACCGCAGGGGTACCAAGCAAGACTCTGGCCCGATCAGAAACAGGAGACAGTATGAGTAGCGAGGGTAGTAACTCGTCTTGTCGCTTCACAGTTGGGGATGATTCCAGTATAACAGATAGCCTGGACAGTCTGTCCTTAGAGTCTAGTTTCATGGAGTCATTGGAGAAGAGACCCATAGACCCAATGCTTAGTATACCAATGACAGCTGTCCGCTGGAGGAGATATAGGATTGGTCTCAATCTTTTTAACAAGTGAGTTTCTCAAACTGCTTTTTTTTCTCTCTCTCTTTCTTTTTAACCAAACAATTCGTTAAAAAAAGTTAATTCAAGAAATTTCCTCATAAGCCACCACCTGTTTCGCTGCTAGTTGAAAGCCATATTCACCATATTTCCAAAAATGCAATAAATGAACCTAGTTGTGATACAAATTTAGTAAATTAACATTGTTACAAACTTGAATTGCTTTTGCAAGTCATCTTGGCAGAAACTAAATCACTAAACAATCAAACATGTACAAATGTTGGCATAGAATGATTACAATCGATATGCACACGGGAAATTTAGGCATGTTAGCTGATCTGTTGACCTGAGTTGACTCTATGCTGTATGTAATATGTTCAGAGATGATGGCATAAATTGGAATTGCCACAGAACTGAGATCATTTGGCTCTGATCTCAGCCCTTTCCTCTAAGTGTATCTCAGAGTTCTTAAGTTATTGTCTATTCAAGAATGTGAATTCTGTTATGGCATTTGAATTATTACAGTTTTGAGAGTTGGACAGCATCGAGTTCATGTACATGATTGACTCATGGCACACTAGGCGCCAACGACGGCTGTTGTGAAATTAATTACATCCTGTCCTTAACACAGAAGTGTTAGTCAAGATCCCCCTCCCTCTGCTGCAACTATTACCCGTACCTTCCATAAATCCAACGCTTGTCATCTCAAGTGTACATTTTAATGAACATTATCATGTTGGTCAGTTACGTTGTGTACACTTTGGGCAACAGGAATGTCAAGTTTTTTTTTAAATGAGTTTGTTTTTATTTAGGTCCCAAGAAACAACAGCCCTTATAAATTGATAACACTTCATGACCGTTCCCAAACACCCCAAAAGGTTTTTTTATACCGATTTATAAAGCTTTTCCAAATGTTCAGTTTTTTATCATGATCTTTTTAGTACTGCATCATAATAAAAATGTAGTAATTATTCACCTTGTCGTACATGCACATTCAGAGTGATACTAACAATTACATGTACTTTTTTTTTTCCCAAACAGAAAACCAGAGAAAGGAATCAAGTTTTTAGTAGATAATAAATTTGTTGAGAACTCTCCGAATGAAGTTGCCAAGTTTCTCCTGAATCGGACAGGGCTGAGCAAGGCTAAGATTGGAGAGTATCTGGGCAATCTCCAGAAGGAGTTCAACATGCTGGTCCTAGAGTAAGTACTAATGAGTAAGATGGGTGGTGTTAAAAAGACAATTGGTGTAGTTTACATGTATATGAATGTGATATACATGTATACAAATCTCCTGAAATACTTCCATATTGTCTTTCAAATCAAATCAACATGTAATTTGTATTAAGCTCTTTTAACAGTGTGTATTTATAAAGTTTCAAACAATACCGGTAGTTGACTTGCCCAACTTAAAATGTACATACTTCGTACCTGAATGATAATGTAACTTATACCACTTACTGCAGGCTTTTACATGAAATAAGGGCAAATGAGAAAATATGAAACAGATAAAAGAGGAAATTTCTGTCAACTGTTTTCTTACAAATAAATCTATCATTAATGAATACTCAATTAAAGGGAATACACAACATCTGCAAATATCAAAAAAACAAAACTACCAAATTATTTTGAAATACCTTACTGGGTTGTTAGTGAATGACAGTCGAAAGCATCCTATGAAATTGTGGCACTTGGTGTGCTGGCATTTTCAAGAAAAGTGGTATTTTGTATCATTTTCATTGTAAACATTTTGTTTACAATCGATTAATACACCTATGAATGGTGCAAGCCAGCAACATGTAGACTGGTTTCCTGATCTTACAATTCCCGAACGTTAATGTTCCGTTTCATCTTAAGTGGGGTCAGGGAACCAGACTACAAGAACATGATTGCTTTTCTTCGTTTTCCAGCATCTACTAATACAAAACTTCAAACAAGTCAGTGTAACAATACATTGTATTTGCTATAAACTACTAACCCCCAAATCCTTCCATTTCTGAAAATTACAGCAAGAGCAAATGTCGTATATTCCCTTTAAAACAAATGGGGGAGTATTTTGCATATTTTGTCGAAACAAGCTACATGTAGGTAACATGAAAGGGTTCTTCCTCCAAATCACATCAAAGCTGGCAGATAGATATCAATATACGTGGGCATGCATAAAATGAAATATTAAACACATAATAAATATATCTGTATAATGCATGTTTAATGAAAACAACCACCAACTCGTAGGATTTTTCCCACAGTTGCTGGCATATATTGGAGCGGGTCCTTGCAAATATTTGTATAGATCCTGTTCCACCTCGTTGTGGTTTCCTGTAGGAATAATACCCATGACATTGCCAGAGTACACTCATCCTGGCAACTGACGTCAGCCAGGCAAGGGTGGAGGGGGTGTTAGTGCAATCATTCAGCAGTTATTTTGGTCAGATTCCTCATACTGATCATCCGTGTCATGCGTGACCATACAATCCATAAATTCAAACACATCTACATGTATAAACACCATATACCTGTGGAATTTGGGGCAGGTGGTAAACCTACATGTAGGTTGGTTTTGAAAGGCTTGTTATGCCAAGTCAAACCAGGAAGTCATTTTATTTTCTAAATTCAACCTTTCATTTGCTTGTTTGATTTTGTTCAGTCTTTCTGAGAACCAAACCTCAACAAATGCCTCATACGCATGTGAAAAATTAGAGGTGAAAAGTTACTGAAGCAAGCAGAAAGTTGTAGGGACAAAAACTACCCAAGTATCTAAGTTTCTTTGCTTGTATTTTTTTTAATACTCAACTGATATTCAATCATAACTTAGAAAATGATCTTTTCAGTTTTTGGATTAGATGATAGATTTTTTAGTCAAATAAAGATTACCAATTCAAAAAGAATACATTGTGTAAAATTGGATTTTTCAGAGTGGCCCAATTGTTGTGGGTGTTGATTTTGTCTGATATAAATTGGATGATGGGTGGGGGGAAAAACAGGAGGATCTGTGTTAATCCGAGCAGCAGGAACTGTCTAATAGAAACATCAGAGTGCACCTGTATTGTCAGAATCAAGAGCCAACCTTGTTCCATATTGAAATGGATCCTATTAGTTCAAGGGCAATCATTTCATCATTTGTTCCTACGTCCAACTATCGCCCACTTTCCATAAACTCAAAAAAAGTTAGTGTGAACATTGCAGTTGGCTTTTGTGTAGTGCATGTAAATTCAAATTAGAATCCTTGCTATCAAATTTAAAGGGTAAAAATCTGTCAGAATATGTGTAGGGATAAAATGTACCGGTACTTCAAATTTTGCCATAATTTTGTTAACACAATAAATGTTTTTCTTTCACTTGAGAATGAATTGATTAATTTGTGGTTCCTCCAGGACAACTGTCCACCCACCTCTTTTGCCTGTTGACAACCACACCAACCTGTCAGTGCAAATTCAAAGCTGATTCACAAAGTTTTAAGGATCAGCCCCGGTAATTGGGATCTTTATTTGTAGTGCTCAAGGATGGTCAAATTGTCTGGGACAAGGTTAAGCCTCACTTCCTTCCTTTCTGGAAGCATATTACTGATTACAAACCCAAACAAAACGCCCTTACAGTGAACACCCATGGCCGTTTATTTTAAGCAACTGTTGCATAACAAGTGGTCAAAAATTGTTCAAATTGGTTAACCGCAAAGATATGGCAGTTATTGTGCTTGAAACTAATAAAATTCCAAAAGCTTTGGACAATAATAAACATTGATATTGATGACAGTTATCCTTGAACCCTTTAGTCACTGTAGTGCCCCAAATTGCCCTGCCTATTACTCACTGTAGTGTCTGAAACCGTCTGAACATGCTATAGTTTTATTGATTCTTCAGTGAATAAACACAATGTAATACAATTTAGTAAATTGGTTACCCATTAAATCACTAAACGACCCGAAACAGCTTTGCCTGTTGCTCCCTGTATTGCCTGAAAATGTCTGAGCACTCAGTGCTTTTATGGTTACTTCAGTGAATTAACACATTAATACAATGTAATACAGGTGCTTAGATAAAAGAAAATAAGTTTAGCCAAGTTCAGCCAGTGTTGAGATGAATGACATTTTTCAGAAAACAGGATTGTCTGAACACCAGTGAAATGCATATACTTCTCATGTAAGACTCGACTTCAAATCACTGTTTCTTTGCCTTTGTATTACAACAGGTGCTACGTAGATGAGATGAACTTCCGTGATTTGTGCATTGATGAAGCATTACGTAAATTCCAGACAGCATTCAGACTTCCAGGAGAAGCTCAGAAGATAGAGAGACTCATGGAGGTATACAAACCAATGTTATACAATGGTTGTCTGCTATGATGTAGTCCATATCACCAAGGGGTGCAAATGATTCAAAGTAAAATATTGCCCAATGTAAAGTTGTACAAAACTCAGGGAATACACCTCGACAGGCAACAATTGTTTTGTTATACCGTGGTATTATTTGGGTAAACTGATTTGAGATGAGCATTTCTAATTCTGAAGTCCAGTGCTTTGGTCATATTTTATGTGCATCTTTGTTACGTATGCACGTGTACACGTCTTGCCTATGTTGTACCCAGGGTCTGTTCGCGCTGAGTTTTGCAAAGATAGTTTCATCATATTTGAGAATGATCAAGTTCGTGTACGTGGAGCACACGAGGTGATCTACTCCGCTGAGTCGGTCAGGTCGTCAAACATGAACCTCTGAACCACATGTATGTCACATGAACTGTCCTCAACCAATGACATTTCCCACGTTAATACCATGGTATACCACACAATCCCATTTCCCTTTGGTAAACCTCAGCCAAGTACAGGCTTATGCAAAGGATTGTATCTGACGCTTATGTTGAATGAGTCATGTTGGCACCTACCCGGTGTATAGATTAATGAACACTAATAATTACAGATACTGGCACCAGCCAAACAATGTATCAGTTTTCCAAAACTCAATCTGATGATTCTTTTTGCTCTCTCATCCATCGAGTATTAACATTTTCCTTTATACCACAAGCCATTTCTCACACTGGCTTATATCTAATATCCATATTGTCTTTCAGAGTTTTGTCAGTGGCTGTTGGCGTGACAGAGAGACACTAAGTCACCAATTTGATCTAAATCTTTTATAATTGTCCAGTTCAAAGTTTTGATTGCAGTATTCTGTTCTTGTAGAAACCTTGCAGTGAAGCTAAGTTGCAAACCAAAGGATGGCTGAGAAGTAACTCTATTTAATATTTTAACCCAAAAAACTTAAGATCTTCAAGCTTGTATAACAAACCTACATATAAAAAAATATGTAATACACACCTTCTTTAACATAGAATAACATTGTAGCAGATAGAAAGGGCTTAACTAAGTTTTTATCTTTGCATTCAGGTTTTGTACCGTAGTTTTTTATATTCATAGAATTACAGTATGGCCAGATCCCACATAAACAAAGAATTTGCAAAAGCATTATTTTGAGGTCATAACAGGCCCCTTAATATTTTCTAGTGCAGTGGTTTGATGTATGTACAGAACCACATCAATCTTTCTTTGCTTGTTTATAACCTAGGCCTTTGCTCAGCGATATTGTATCTGCAATGGTGATGTGACCAGGGCCTTTCAGAAACCAGATACAATCTTCATCTTAGCGTTTGCCATCATCATGCTGAATACTGATCTGCATAGTCCCAATAACAAGCCAGAGAGACGCATGAAGCTCCAGGATTTCTTGAAAAACCTCAGTGGTAAGTGACCCAAATAGTCAGAACATGTGTTTTCAGAGACCTAAAGACCCGTTATAACTTCAAGTAAGTTGACATGAAAATGTAGAGCATTGAATGTTTTCTCAAAGGAACAAATTTCACTATGCCTCGCTGAACTAAAATTGGGCTCAACATCACCAACTTTCATATTATGTGGGCAGCTGCATAATAGAACAATTACTAACAGAGTATGCAACCCTTTCCGAAAATGCACAAGGACATGGTATTTTTATCCCTGTGGCACGTAAATTCAGCCCTTCATGTAAACTTGCAACAGTCTTGCCAGTGCGTATGGACGTACTAAACTTTTGGACGTCCAACTTTTACCCTTGGTGAAAAAGAGTGCCAGACTTTGTAACGTGTTGGTTCTGTTTCTAGGTATTGACGATGGCTGTGATATTGATCCTGAGCTTCTTCATGGTATCTACAATCGCATCCGGCAACATCCTTTCCAGCCAGGAATGGACCATACAAGTATCGTCTTCAAGATTGAACAGAATATCACTGGCAATAGACCGGTATGTACGGCAACAAACACCAGATTGCCTTCCTACACCAATAATTTCCTTCTTTAACTTATCCACTTATGCAGCTGTGTCATTGCATTTCAAGCTGGACTCTTAGCCTTTTCTATCCCTAAAAGTCAAACAAATGAGAAGGACATACAATCCGTATGTAACAAAAGGCAATGTTCTTGATTTCTTTGTGATGTTGGCAATGGAGCATTCTGGTTTTGGTCACAACACAAGCCCTGCCCACTTTGCATATGGGCCACAGCATCTTCCCAATGCCACACTGCTTGTTCAAGCTGCACATGAGCACGTGCATGCATGGTACACTTCGGTTGGACAAGCCCTGAATTCCCAGCTACAGACCTTGGTTGAAAAATACTCCACTTCATGGCTGGATTGCTGCACCACAACAGAGGTTTAAGAACTTTGCTTTGTTTCTTCCCTCCAGATCCTAGCTGAACCTCATCGTCGTCTAGTCCGTGATTGCAGCTTGTCAGAGGTCTACGATCCCACCAAGAAAGACAAGAAGCATCCCAGACATGTCTTTCTCTTCAATGATATGCTCATGGTATGCAGCCAACTCTTTATCTGAACATCATCTACCTATTGGTTAATTTGTACGATAGTTTGCACAAGTATATGATTGTTGGCCTTGGTCTTTCATTGTCATCTGCTAAAAAGGTGACTCTGAAACCAGACCAATATGCTCTTTTAGATGTAGAAAACACAAACCGCAACATTTCTTTTGGACTTATTTGCATGATATTACAAAACAATTGTTGACTGCTGTGATGTAGGATATGCCAATTTTACCCCATTGGGGCGCAAAGCAACCCTCAGGTGTTAAAAAAACGAAATCCCACATCACAGCAGTCAACAATCGTTATTAAAGAAACACATGATTAGTGCACATGGCTTGCACTACATGTACACAATATTGCAGCAGATCAATATTCCCATGATTAGCCAAGCAAGCTTTCTGATATTCATTGTGTTTTTGATGTTGTAACGGCCAACACTCGGCTTGTTAACTTCTTTGCTGAAGGTTACTAAACTGTACAAGAAGAAGACCGGGAGTATCTATGGCTTCAAGAAGGCCTTCCCATTGCACACTGCTTGCGTGCTGGATTTCTCCTCACAATGTAAGTGACTTTTCTCTTGTAAAAGGGACATCTTACATCAAAAGTTCTCAACTTTCCACTAAACTAAAATGCAGCTCTTGGCTTGTTAATTATTATGTGCAAGTCTTGTTGAAGTAGCAGTTTGACCTAAGAAGAGGTAAATTATCGAGATAAATTTCTTTAAACAAGTTCTTTAAACAAGGCAAGTAGTAAGTACCCCTTTGTCACTGGAGGTAAACTAACAGTACTCATTTTTTTAGGAGCATAATGCTCCGAAACATCTCGAAATAATCAGCGTAAAAATCTTGCTCATATCTCCTGCTGTACCCATGTACAGACAAATTCCTAACATGCAACCCAGACAGACATGCATGTGTAAAGTGATACCTACACCAGACAACCCAACTCAATGAGCTCTAAATGACATATTCTGGATATTTGAAGTGCATTTAAATGACCCTACAGATCAGTAATGGAAGGCTGAAACACTTCACTCTCACTAATCGAAAGTGGGTTTTTATCTCAACTGCATGGACCATCTGTTCAGCTTGGGCAATGCATTTACTGATGTAGATCACAACAGATTGAAATCTGGGTCTCCTTGAAAAGAATAATACTCGCATATGATTTTCATTTTGCGTTTAATTATGCCCTTTTATCTGAATGGTTGACAGATGCTAGTTTGTCTCTATATTATTTGTACCAAAATTAACAGATTTTTTTTTATAAACTTAGTGTTAATAGATAGTCAGTGTCCTAACCTTATAGATCATTCACAAAATAACAGTGACATTATTTTCTCTGAAAAATGTATTAATTTAAATTATCTTTCAGTCTTGACATAGTCAACAGTGTTATTCCTCATTACCCTCTAACTGGATATTGTCATTAAATTACTTGATTGGATTATCCTCATCCTAAGATTAGCAATGACATCATCTACATTGTAGTAGTATTACCTCAAAATGGATTTTTTTGTCTTGTGTAGATTATCCCCATGGGATCCGTCTGGTAGCAGCCATGAACAACCGTACACTCATCACCTTCTGTGCCAACTCCCAGGAAGAGAAGATGAAATTTGTGGCTGATCTGAGAGAGACGGTCCAAGAGGTCAATGAGATGGAGGACATTAGAATAGGAGGTCAGTACACACTCTTACATGCAAATATTCATCAAGTATGAATATTCATGATCATCAATACTTATGAATTATTTGTGCCCAATATCTCTCCCCCCCCCCCCCTAAAGAAACATGCCGCTATTCAGCCCTTATTCAGAGGATGCTGTTGACTTTGGAATGGTGTTCCATGCACTGTGTTTCCTCAAAGGCTTCCTATTCAAATCCATTTTCATTTGGCATTTGCATCCATGGGTGTAGTAGGGATGCTTGCTTGTCTATCTCAATTACAGCATGTGCTATGAGAATCAGCACTGTGTTTTTACACAAATTTTGGCAATTTTTAATTATACTAATTTGAACTGTCCATCTATTCAGCATATGCAGTATAAGTATTTCTGAAAAGTGTGCTCAAGTAAAAAAAATCACCAGAGTTTGAATTCAAGTACAGTTCAACCATGTTAATTGCTTAAACAATAGTTATGAACTGCATGCTGATGCAATAACACATCTCATTGTTGCACTGCATACTCATTTCTTGTGCAGTCTAACAATTATAAACTTAGTCACATAACATCACACTGTTAACCATTGTTGACAGTCTTTGCATTTGATCACCAGTCATTTCTGTTTCTTGAATGGCCTGAGTTTACCCTTGATATTCCTTGGATTCTACTACAACACCCGTTATTGTAGCTTTCCCTTGTCTGACCTCAGCATCACTATATTGGTATCCTGTCCTGTGTACACATTTATTCTGTTAACATTCTATGTATTGTTACTGTGCTTGGACTATGTGGAAGAGCTGGAACCCTGACTTCTTTCTATGATTTTCAAGTTAGCTTTCTTGGCACGAGGCATGTGAGATGCACCCAGTGACTTCATCATTAGCAAAACCAGAATGCACGATTAAACAGATAAAACAAATTCAGATGAATGTAATACAACCAGTCCTGAAGCCAGTGCATTCTGTATGGCTGCATATGTGTAGAACTAATTCACTGATTCTCTTCAAAGTAAATGTTAAGTGTGACATTGCTATTGCGATAGTCTTGGTGTGCTGCACTTAATTTATGGCTAAGTTTGTTCATGGGACCACTTTATGTACCCCTTCCCTGAAACAGAGAGATTTTGGGTAAAAGACGACTGGCACTTGCAAAACATTTTGAGCTGATCTTTGTAACAACATTGATATTTTAATAAGGTTAAGAAATGTTAATATACATGTAGGCAGGGTCTTTCCATACAGTATGCAGTATTCATTAAGCATTTGGTCATTATTGTTTATTTTCATATGAAGTTACCTTCCAACAATGCAAAACAGTGCTCTAGATATCACTAAATCTTGTAATCATGGTAATAGAGGATTGTGCCACCCAACAAGCTCAGAATATCTGCCCTGTAGGCAGGAGATGGTTGTTTCAGTTCCAACCAAATACCCTGATCACAACTTCTATGAAAGTGCAAATGCCTAACAGGCAGAGCACACTTCTGAAATTAGGCCTGTTCATTGTAGAACCTTTAAGAACAACACAGTGGTATTTCTGCCTCCGTGCAATGCCTAGACTTTGCTTTCTGATGGAATGAGCCCACTGATTGCATCCAATAATGTGCACCCATGATACGACCTGAGCCTGTCAACCCTGATTGGAATCAGTCAATTACTTTTGCATTTTGTTTTCTTGCCTTCCCCCTCTACCATGCTTCCTTTAGTTTACCCCCCAAGGGAAATGTGTCCCTGGGAAGGTACGTATGTATCCTGGGTGCAAGACACCAACATATGATTGCTATGTATTGATTGCTACCCACACTCTTACTATATGGAAGTCCAAACAGTTTGTGTTGTTGCACGAGGTGTATTGTATATGTACTAATTGTGGTGTATTAATGCATGTGTTCCTAGCTTAAGAGGAGAAGCCCGACACGTTTGCTAATATTCTAAGGCGTTTCAATTCTCGAATGGGGGCTGTGGAACACTATTGGGAATGGGGCATTCATCTGTTGGATTTGCTGGCAACTAAAAATGTGCCAGTTTTGTGGAGTGACTGAGGTGTTTTTTTTGGTACAGATTTCCTGTATTTTACCATAACCAACTCTCATATAACACATGTGGTTATTCTCTCTGCAGAACTCAATTTGCGTCACGTGTACAGGAAGCAAAGAAGCATGTTTTGCTCTCCAACATGTAATATATTTTGTCTCCAAATTTGAACCAATAAGCATTTTTTTTTCTTCAGTTAAGCGCCAACATTTTAATACAGGTAGCTGGTTAGTTAATAGCAAAAGAAATTATAATTTTTCCATCATGTTCCTGACTACCTGACGAGGGTCAAATTTACTCACCTTTGATTTTTTTTTTTTAAATTAAAGGACACTTTACAAGTCTTAGATTGGTTGAGATATAAGCATAAATGCAGACAAGTTATCAGAATGATCCAAATTCTTGATCATGCACCAATAGCCGTGTGTATTAAGCCCCACGCACTGTGTACATGGGCAGCAACACACACACCTCTCCAGAGCCACGCTGCATGGTCCAGACGCGTTCGTCATGTGGACACATTTCACACATATTTTGCAAAAATGTTGGATATTGACAAAATGTCTTGGATTGGTCAATTCTCTCTTTGTTCCTTTCTCAAATCTTCTTTAGAAACAATTTGAGTCTAGCTTTAAAAGGTGGACCTTCATGCGGCCCTTAAAGCCTTGCCATAAACTACCCTATACCTACAGAACACAAAAAAGATGTATGAGTTGTGCTTTGAAAAGACAGTGAATCATGCCTTTCCCACTTCCTGCCTGTAGTTGATTCTTTCCTGTTGATCACGCCATGATCTTTGATTCGCTGGTTGATTTACTCATGGTTAAGTGTGATTTCTAGGAGTTGTTCCAATTTGCTGTTAACAGCTTGAGCCTGGATTATGCTTAGACCAGCCATGCTTGGTTGTAACATCACTCTATGCTGAGGATGGTTTCAGATGGAACTAACTAACGTGACCGTTTTTGACACAGATTAGGGACATCAACAAAGTAGCGATTGGGGAGACACCCTCTTCCTAAATATTTATGTCAATGGGCTTAACATCATATTGTCCAGACAATTTATAAGAAAACATGGATGGTTGGGCCTTGGGGCAACTGATTTCATCAAATTCTTTGTTGCTGCATGCATTGAATAACAGGACAGTTGATTTTAAAGCTGCATAAAGGGCATTCAAATACTCAGAGTGTCTTGATGAACATCTATAGGCAGATCAAATCCTTCATTTCACAAACCATGACCTTGGCTTCTCATCTGCTTGCAGTCATCCAGCAGAGCTTTGTCTATCGCTGCCATTCATAACATCTGATCACAGTCTTGCTTTTCCTTCCTTATTGCATTGTAACCATTGAGCATTTCTCACAGCCATGCAGCCTTCAACTATCCTCCTGAGCTCTTCTTGGAAAAGATGTGTCAGAACTTTAATGGATAATAGTCTTTAGAATAGTTATAGGGTGTTAGCAACTTGGTCTTAATCTTGTAGGGTCGATATGAGCTGGATAAAGGTCTCCTTTGACGTGGGTGTGTTTTAGCGCATTGCTGCCAACAACATGAATTAAATTTATATGCTTGTTTTTGTGCCTTTGTAACGTTGATGCAACAGGTAATATTATGTGTGCATGCCTTTGTGTTATTTTGTGTTTGTGTTTGTGAGAGAATTTGCCTGTTATTGTAAACTTTAATTCAATGCTGTATCATCCCTTTTTGTTAAAAGCAATCATTTATTTTGTACTTTTTAGTGATAAGATAAAGCGATGGAAAGGGCATTATGCCCAACACAAAAATGTTTTTTTTTTTCAGATTTTTTTTAAATTATTTTTTAAGAATATCGACAATCAATGAATATCTTTGAGTTTTGCTCTCCAAAACATTTCAATAACCCATAAAAAAAGGTATTTGGAAGTACATGTACACTGGCCTGTATATGCTATAATTCCTGATATACATGTGCGTCACATAAAATGACAGACTCAATTTCAGTGTCTTGGCAGTTGAATTAAAAAACACTCAAGCATCACTAACTTTCTGGTGAACTGGAGATCGCTTTCCAGTTTTAGAAGGAAAAGTTCTTATCAACCCTCTTTCTCTCCGTTTGTATTTCAGCTGAGCTAGAGAGGCAGAAGATTGTGCGCAAGAGCCAGGCAAGTACAGCTGACTCTGGACTGGGTCTGGATACGGAGAGCTTTGCTAGTACACAGAACCTGAGTGGTAGCATGGACTCATTAGCACCACAGGCTAGCGACAGTGGTACCTTGAAGAGGACTGCACTGTCCAACTCACTCATGGACCTGAAGGAAGCATCAGGTAGGTTGATAAGAAACTACAGGCCTGTTCACTGGATCGTCTCACCTCACCGTGTTGAAATCAACACCAGTCCAGCATGCGTAGAGCCAGGTCCGAGCGTAAAGCCTGTCAACCCTGGTCCAACCGGGGCTGTTGAGAGCACTGGACCCGTGTAGAGGCGAGGTTAGATTCTTGCAAGAGTGAAAGGGGTTCTCGACATCTGGGAGATTATGGGTCAAACACAAAGAGTTTAGATAATTTGAAAGGGCGTAGGTGTTGATAGTTGGTGATTGCATTCTATGAGGACACACAAACCTCATGTCTCATTTACAAATTTGATCTTCTTTCACAATGTTCACAACCAGAAATAAGTTCATTTGGACTGTTATTAGAATTATTCCCCTTTTACATGTTGTGAGGTTGATGCTTGTTTTCAAGTACTATTACATCCATTCCTAAAGAAGTATTGAAGTAATGACTTCATCCTCTAAGCCATTTGTCTGAGAATGAGTGTTTTTATTGTTTTAGTTTGTTTCTCCAAACTCAAGTTATAAAACGAGAAGCATTGTCGAAATGACAAAACATAAGGGAATTGCAATGAGACTTCGCAGCACCTGAGATAAGGATTCTATATCTCATTGTAAAATCTGGTGAGAAAAACTGAAGTGTGATATCTGCATGAATTCCTGAAATTATGTGAAATATTTGCCTTTTTTGATTTCTGTTAACAGCCAAGAAGAATCACAGGAACAGTGCTAGTTCCTTAGACAGTGGAGTGGTATGTACTATGTCACATTCTCTGTGCTCTTCTTTCTTTATTTGTAAAGATATTTGATAAGGTGTGCATTCATTCTTTATTTCAAAATAATAACACAAAATTGAGAAAAAGGATTGATTTTGAAGTTGATGGTAGCATTTTTCCTCAGTCTCTAAATGCTACCTCAGGCTCTCTAGCAACCGTGACATCTTTTATTAAATTTTAATTTGTAAAAGGAAAAATCTATCACCAACTCTCGGTCAATATGTGAATGAGTTGGGCACATTTTAGAAATATCATGCATTAGAAAGAATTCCAGGCATTTTCCTATCTTCATTATAAAAGCACAGATCCTTAATGCAGACATATACATGTAACAGCACACCCTGAACAACTCATATGCTGTGTTGGTGATATACATTGGATATACATTGTATCTTGGGGGTGGTGGGTAAAAGGCAAGTTATTCATAAACGGAATTCCAGAACATAACTTCAGACATCATGTACTGAATTCCAATGCACTGAAAAATAAATCAGTCATAAAAATTTACAGAGGAACATTCGTCCTTATATATTTGTTTGCTGCAAGATTGCAGAGATATGGTATATGAGTTGACAGCCATTATCCCCTGCATTGGAGAAACCCTTTGTTTTTAGAATAACATTGATTTAAACTCCATTTCCCAGTGAAAGATTGAGAGAGATTTCTATTTGATGTATGCACATTTGTGTCTGCTTTCTTCCTTTCTGCACTCTCTTTAACACACACTCCATTTAGTGGGCCATCACGCGCATTGTGGCTGTGTGAGTGTTTTTATTCATGTCTTGAATGATACAAATGCTTGGTCCGTGCATTATGTGGAATGTTGAATGAAATGGCAAAAGTCTGTCTGTCTGTATGTCTGTATAATAACGAGAAACCTTAAACCAATCTGTCTCAGGGAGAAGGGGAGGATTGTGCAGCATTATTCGTATGATATACGCTTCTCCCATCTCCTAGAAATGCATGGTTTGTAGGTTCCCAAAACACCCAAATGTAACGCCTTCCACTGATTTGTAATAATGTTACACAAAATTTGGAATTATACACTTTAGTGTTGCTGGTTCAGGTAACGTTTTTACCGATAGTTAAGATGTCTAGAACCTTTAATCTATCTGCCTGACTTCCGTCTACTTTCCTTCAATCTTACAGCAGGAGGAATCAGGTTAGCATGCGGTACTTTCCTTGCCTTCCACCACAGTGACCGGGGTTCCAATCTCGTGGGGCCAATATGTGGATTGAGTTTTCAATCACTGCATGATTCTGTGGGTTTTCCCTGAAGGATCATTCCGGGCTTTCCTCCCACTTATAAAAGCTGTAGTTTCCTTCCACATGTTCTACTGAAAGGGCCCCAATTTCACAGGCTTTGCTGGATTTAATGCCAACTAATAAGCAAATGAAAAGATGATTGAAACTTTGATTCCAGGAGACCTAAATAACTTTGGAGCTATCTTGATCTCTCTCCCCTGATGCAGTTTTGAATACTATACGTACATGTATCCTAAAATGTATTGACACAATGTTTACCAATGTATGTGTGATAGTCCTATACCATTCTACCTATTGGACAGAATATTTGCATTTGTTGATCTGCGTACTTCTAGAAATCAGTTGTATTTACCCTATCCACCCCCAACCCTTCAAAATCCAACTGCATCTTTTTTTCTTTTTTTTTATTATGTTGGAGTGAGTACTACATGGGGTCAGGCATACATGTACATGTACCACCGTAATCAGAGTCCAACAGTTTGGGTGTTGAGTCTACCATATGGTGTTGGATGTTGCAGGAGTGAGGAAAGTTCCTAGTAACTCACTCAAGGGGGTTAGGGTTAGAGTACTTTCTAATGTACATGTAAGAGGTTACCAAGTGATTTTCATGTCTAGAAATCTAGTCAGAGTTGTTCCCCTTGCATGTGTTAATAAGGGTTGCATATATATACATGTCTGTAGTAATCATAGAGCTATAGTAAATTACTAGAGCGCTACCTCCTCATTCTTATGCGCGGAGATACTTGATGCCATCTTGCACACAGACTGTTTGTAGAACATAATGAAATTAGATAGAGTGTATTTTGAAAGTGTACTCTAAATGCAATGCGCAAGTGCAACATACGTAAGCAACTTAAGCGCATTTTAACGGTTAACAAACGTCACAGCAAAAATCATCTGCAGCAGATACGTGCACACATTTGTGTTGTTTGCGCAGAGCAAATGAAACACTCATTTTAATGTGCATTTCAGTTTTGAACATATTAGCTTCAATAACACACCTGAATAGAATACAAACGCAAATAGCCGTACAAAAGTTTGAGTTTTCCATAGGTTTGTGCACAAACATGGATGCGCCCAGCAGCCATCACTTTGTACATCGAGTCAGCACTCTAGTAATTCAGTGTAGCTCTATGGCAGTAATGTAGTTTCTTCCTAATTGCTTCTTGAAATACGTGTTTTTGTGTTGGTGCATTGGTCATGTATTTTTGTAATACAGAGGATTTCATGTGGAAAATGTTGTTGCATTTTACCTGAATGCTATTAAAATGCATGTAAATTTCCAGGTTTTGTTTTATGCACTTGAAAACATGCCCAACTGCCTGAGAATTGCAACATGAAATTTTGGAACAAAAAGTAATCTTTTTAACAATAATTTTCTGTGCATTTCTGCCTGTACACAGACCCTGGATATCAACGCCACAATGCCCCTCCCCAGAAAGAACCGCACCGGCACCAACCCCGTCAGTTCAGTCTTCAGCACACGACGCAACAAAGTCACCCAACCGACCTTCGACCTCAGCACCGCAGGCAATAGCGACACCTCGGACTCGTGATGTGGTCTATTCCACGCTGGTGTAACAAGCCATTAAGCCCCAGGCATGTGCACTGGCTCTTCATGAGCCCAGTCTCTTAAACATCTCACCCATAGATTGTGTCAGCTGATGGTATTGTACAAATTGCAACATGATCAGAGAAATAGTAGTGGCAAGTTACACTGAGTGAGAGGAGGTAGTGTGAAATCACTGGTGCCAAGGTGGGCTGATGTGGACTACCATAGCTCCTAACGTGGACAAGTAATACACTACTTACCCGAAATGAACCATGTTGTATTTGTTCTGTTACACCCATACATAATTCATTAGTTCCATTGTAAGAAATTCATTGGAATTCCATGGAACATCCCTCCCATGAAATGCGTATATACTGTCATTCTTGAAGGTTGCAGTGTGGTACCACTAGCAACCCGACTTGCATGTGCAATTGTTGCATAGCTCAGGGTTTCAGAGCTAATTATGGGGTACTGCTGTCCTGGTAGCACTGACTGGTTTACGTGCCTCATGCGTGTGCCGTGTGTGCAGGGTAGCTGCTTTTGCTTCCCAGACAAACCTATGCAAGTATGAATAATGCTTTAAGCTTCACTTGTTGTTACTGTACTACCGCCTATTGTCCAAAAGACTAGTGCAATTGCAGAAGTGCAATAACAAGTGAATTTCAGTACACACAAATTGAATAGATATTGTCTTGCATTGGGAGTATATAATCAGCTGTCCCGTGTATCTGTAGGTGAGGTGTTTATACAAAGCAAATATTGACTGTTCTAACGTGTGGTACAGTAAAAAGAGCCTCACTCAGAGATCCGTGGAGTGCTATATTTTCCCTCCACTCTTGCTTGAGAATATACATACAATATGGTATGGATCACCTTACAATGGTATCATTTGATTGTACCACTCATTGCAGTCAATATTAGCATACTAGAAGGCAGTGGTGTAGTCAAGTACTTTGCCATGAGTACGAGTATGAAAGAAATGTACTTGAGTATGAGTATGAGTACTGCAACACTGCTAGCAGGCATATGAAGTGTGACTCATGAGAATGTGGAGGTGCACATTGATCTATGCAAGACAAAGCTTTTCCTCTTTTACTGCATTTATTCTAGCTCTATATGACTATCTTGCATATGCCAGTGACATCTGAAAAGTAACATTTTGTCATTGTACTGACCAATCAAATTGCTTTATGACTATAACAATGAACAAGTGAGGGCGTTGTTTTCTTTTCTGGCTTTTGCAAGGTTTAAGGAAAACAAGACGAGTCCCTGCATGCATGATTGATGCGGCATGATTGTCAAAATCTGACATAGTTTCTGCACATCCACTCTGCTTCATATTTAACTTATGTAACTTCTTTGAAGCTTCCATCCCATTGTTCATTTGTGTCTCGGTAAACAGTAAAAATGTGGTATTAAGCGCGTTCAGTTTTGCTATTGAACCAGTGTTATGAACACACTAAAACCCAATTGCAACAACTCAGAATATAGTTTAGGTAGATTTTCCTTTGGGACATTAATATCCATGATATATATACGTATATATTTTTAAGAAGGAGCTAAAAGTCCAGCACTTTTTGAGTAAGAAAACTAGAATTGTTTTGCTTGTGTATCCTATTGTGTATAGCTATCCAGAGATAAGTTGTGTCTAGTTTCTGTGCTGTTATAGTTTGGTTTTCGTATATGGCACATGATGTAGGGTTTGATATTTAGTTTGCTAGCTTGGGATTTGCAACTTTGCCACAAAAATTTTAAGATAAATATAAAGATCATAAAATGATCGTATTTTTTTGTTATTAATTTCATTTATCAGAAATACAGGTGGAATGTAGGTTAGCTATACACATCAATCATATTGACAAATATGTTGGTTTGTATACCAAAAAAAAGTCCACCTGTTTAAACGAAATACATAAAAGTTCAAGTCTTTATTAGTTTAATTGTGTTGGACAATATATTTCAAATGATGTTTATTATATTTAAAAAAATTGATCACATAGGGAAATGGTTTCAGAAAATTATGTTTGAAAAAATCATTTCTGCTATGCAAAATATAAAAAAAAGTTTAAATATTGTATGGTTTTACTTGTTTATGTATATTCATTTACTTTTACAAAATTGTGCAATTTATGAATTAATAACTGAGCTTTCAGACATTTGAGATGGAAAAAGTCAACATTTATACTAAAGGGCCTCAGACAAGAATGGAAGCAAATGGGAAAAATGGGGGGAAAGCGATTTGTTGAATTCTTTATTTCAGTTATGCTGGTAGCTTTCTTTATTTGACATGGTCCTACAGAAACTGCAGTTGTTGCATTGGTTTGAATGGTGCTAGTATTATAGCAATAATATAAAGAAGTGCTACTTTCTAATCTGTTACCAGCAAATGAGATCTTTTTGTGGAAATATAAACATTGGTTGGTAGCTCCTTAGCAACATGTGATCATTTTTCAAGGTGCATGTACCAAAATTTTAATTTAAGCAAGAAGATTGCGTTTGTTTTCTCGCCAACTATAAATCATTATTGAGTGTTTAGTTTTGGAAAAGTCATCAAGCCCTGAATTCATTACAGATCTTGTCAAAAGCTCACTTTGGGCGCATTTGTAGGACCCAAATCCGGATC
Source organism: Patiria miniata (assembly GCF_015706575.1). Taxonomy (NCBI): domain Eukaryota; kingdom Metazoa; phylum Echinodermata; class Asteroidea; order Valvatida; family Asterinidae; genus Patiria; species Patiria miniata. Next base: position 8,183,496 of record NW_024037063.1, read on the forward strand.
CTTGGAACAAGTACCTGAACTGCGCCTGATTCAGATCTTAAGTCACATGACTAGCTAAAAGAAAACATGGAGACAGTTACCGTTGTACATTGTTTCCTTAGTTACCAGTTTTGATTCTCACACTGATCCACCTCTCTGGAAGGATCCCTGAGATGCTGATCAGTATCTGAGCCAAAACCGAATGGATCAGGATCCACATCAGGATCTGTGTGAAACACATAATTGTTACAGTTTCTCCTGTTGCGGTACTATAAATACTCAAACTTGATCTGTGATGTTAACAATAAGTTTTTGCAATCTTGACCCTACTGTTTATGGCCTTTATGAGTTCAAATGCACTAGATTTTACTCTTTATTGCAACCAATAATGCAAAACAACATGCAAACAGAATTCCTCTATGCACTGGACTAAGTGCAACAAGGCCAGGAAAAATTGCATATCACAGCTCAATGAATGCAATTTTGTATACACTACTGTTTGCCCCGCAATTGTATGCTTTGTCATTATATACATGTACATGTATACATATTTTATCAATTTCTAACAACCGCATAGACAGAAAAAAATAAGATACATGTTGACTTATAGTGTTTCAATATGGACAAAATTGTTTAAGATGCATTAGACAGTGATGTACACCAGTTAAAAAAACCAGTAACTTTATTACCCAAGTGTTAAAACTTAAAAAACATGTATCACTATACCTGACATAAGCATTGAAATTATCTATCCCTGATATTGTATGTACCATCCAGTAATATTGGAATTTGAACATATAATAGTTCACTCTCTCCTTTGGGCAAAATAAATGCTATTGCGAATTAAGTCTCATCACAGACATGTTTCCTACCAGTATCCAATGGGATCCATTAGTCAGAGAGAACACATGTTACATAGTTGCTGTATTTAATGTTGTACATTGTAACATATTTTAGGGCATTTGCTGTCTTGCATCATTTGGAGTTTGTGACCAATACCATTAGGAATGTGTCCTGCAAATTATCAAGTTGTGAGGACTTTTTGGCACAGTTAGTTTTCACATGCACTGAATTGAAATGTTTTTCAATTATTATTGAAAGTGAGCACCATTGTGCTCCCTTTTTGTGATGAGGATTGCCAAAGATAAGGTCCCCAATGTTATGCAGTAGCAGTTTTTATGATGGTTTGAAATTTGTCAATTATTTTCCAAAACAGAGATGGCAATATCATTACATTGAGGATTATTATCGATGTCCACAGTTCAATCACATTCAGTGACCTGTATACAGAAACGAAGTGTAGGTCCAATGAATGACTGTGCTTGCAGCACTTTCTGCATGTCTTGTAAAGCTTTTCTTGGTGATGGAGACAATGGGGGGCGCTATTTGTGTTTCCTGTTCTGGAGGAATGCGTGTTCTTTGTCCAAACCAGTCTTCCAGTCAGCCTAAATGGGCACGGACGGAAGTTGGAAGAGGAGTGATGTATAACGATGAAGAAACCCAAAGAATACTTGCCAACTTCATCAACGCAATTTTGTCAGGGATTCAAACTTAACATAGTGTGTGGATAAAAACACGGTTATTTTCTATTAAGGTGAAAAGGCTTTGCCAGGTTAAAAGTAAAAAAAAAAATAATAATATTAACCAGAAAAAAAAGACAAGTAACCTAGATAACAAAAATGTACAATACATTCTCGCCAAATTTGTACGTGAAATGTCGGACTTGGAACGTTTTTTAATATCTCACTATAGAATGCAACACAAGTAATCTAAGTTATTTTTTGCCAACTGTGAAAACTGTAAACTAATGAATGTACAGATGTTTTTGTGAGAATAGATTTGGTTTATTGTAACAATGTATGGTTATATTTTGTACAAATTATCCTACTTCCCATGCATGGATGCTGTGATAACTGTTCAGTAATTTAGTTGTTTTAAGTCTATTTTCTTCGGTCAAGATAGAGGTTCTGAGTACAAACAATGTGCTTTTCAAAAATGAACGAGTGATTGTTTGAATTATTGTCTGGTACAATTTATGTTGCACATTGTGACTTGCTTTTCACAGAGTGCATGTACATGTAATATATGAATTCTGTAACGTATGTACTACTAGTATGTTATGTCCAGTGGCCCTAAGAGTGAAATAACATTAAGTGAGACTTGCACTTGTGTGTTTAATATCTCCATCATTTCAGTTGTCATTGAGGCTCAACTAGAAAAAAAAATGTTTAAGTTGAAATCTTAAGTCTTTTCAAGGCCCTAGTGCATTTCACTTCCCCTTAGCTTTTCCTCGGGGAAAACATAATGCTACATGAATCAACTCAGGAGGTAGAAATGCAGTCACTGGTACCATCTGGCTGATACCATCTGTCGATGGGGGCGCTGTTCAAAACCGACAATTCTGCACACAAAGAGCCAATATATGGTGCTTTTCAGGGCGATACATGTGCAAAATTCTGAAACCACACCACACAACGCAAGACGCTTGCTGCACGTACGTATGTGGTAGATGAAAGCTGAAACGTGACGACAGCGTGCACGTAGCTGTGCATGAAGTGTGCTGGAAGATGAATTGTTAAACCCACTCACACTCATGGAACACACAAAATAAAGCGCTTGAATGCCAATCACAAATTTGTTCTGAAAGCTTGCATAGATCCTTTTAATATTCTACATTTAATTCCAAAATCCTTCACCATAAAAATAAAGTCCTTAAAAATACTGAGCCAACTTACTTTACAAAGTATTTCACTGCAAAAATTCCAAAAGCTATTTACAGTTGCATAAAATAATCTCTCTGTTCAATCCTTACTGCCAAGCATATCAATTGTAATGGACACCAATATAAGATTGTATGGTAGAATACATGTGACTTCATTGCATACACTACTTTGTACATCTCTCCTACATTAGAACAACATGCAGGACATGACCCCAATACATGTACTTCTTGTGCATAGTTAATTGGAAAAAAACAAGCTTGACACAAATGTCTAGAACAACAAAATGGGTATTGAAGGACAACTTGCAAACTAGATGGTGAGAAGAGGGCACTATTTACCATTCTGAAATGAACAGGACTGTACATGTCGTCATGGAGGACGAAAAGTGGACATCTCCATTTTGTTCTGCTTTCCCGCCTTTCTGCTACCATAAATGCAGAATTTACTGGTTTTTAAATAAAATCTACTGTCATGCTTTTATGCTACCTGAAATGCAGATTTTGCTTTTCCTCCCTTGCTGGAGGAAGAAAAGTGGACATTTGCTTTTTCTCTTGTTCAAAAATCAGATCAAACCTTTTCTGACGTTTCCATTTTTCTGCTTTTCTGCTACCCAAAAAGCATATTTTTGCTTTTTGCTTTTCTCATTTCAGAGTTCCAGAAAAGCCAAAGGAACCTTTGGTAACTACCATTTGCATTCTGCTTTTCGGCTAAAAGGAAAATGAAAAGGTGCAGATGTTTCTCAGGAGGTCTATTTGAGTTTACGTTCACAGGTTTTCAGACGCTCCCCCTTAAAGAACTTCCGCATCACAAAGTTACGAAAAGAAAAATGTATTGAAAATGGCCATACTTTTGTTATCTGCTCTTCTGACAGCAGAAAAGCAGATGTCCACTTTTTGTCTCCTTACCATAGTGTACCCAAAGTGTCTCATTTGAGAAATCTTTGCTGTGCACAATAAATCCGTATTCAGCTTCAATCGAATCCTTTGGCACCATATATTTTTCTGCACAAGTATTTAGATATTTGCATTTTACTTCCATAATATCTGAAAATATTTGCATGCAATTTCAGTGGTTAAAAAGCCTCCATTTTAAACAGATTCAATTTCAAAACATTGTGTATTCTGGCAGCACACATCGCCCCCACAATATAAGGGAGCCTTTTCATGTCAAGGTTCCTGTGGGATAACAAATACAACAAACTCTCTCCGGTTTTAAGTAACCAAAGTAACTGTACATGTGGGCATTGTTATGTTAGTACTGTTACTATTCTACGCAGAACAACCGGCCATTCGTACTAAAGTGACAAAGTGACATCAGTTCTCACATTGCACATGAACAAAAAGGAGCCTTTTTCTCTAAATGTTTGAAATTGTTCACAAGGACAGCGAATACAGCAACTGAACTATCAGCATGCTAGCATCGGTGGATTTATAGGATCTCCTCCAACTGTTTCTAATCTATGTAAGTTGTCAGAAAAGTCAATTATCAGAACATCAGACATACATGTACTGTTCTTGTGAAATATCAGATTTTTGACCCAAGGTGGCAAAAAGGTTCACTTTTTCTATTTACTTGGCACAATAAAATGTTTATGCATAGGCCTTGGTGGGAAAGACAATAGCAACGAAGTCCTATGTCCAATTTGATTAAAGTTTGATAAGGTTTCCCTGTATTCTCAAGATGTACAGTATCCACTCAGCTATAACTTTAACAGGTAAGTTGTTATGGATCTAACTTAAGATTTGGAGCAATTTTTTTGGCTTCAAACTAAAAAAACCCAAAAAGGCACAAAAATCAAAAGATGCTATGCACCTTTAAACAAATAATGAGGCTTCCCAAAGTTATAAGTCATTTGATCAAATGTGGAGACACAGTGAGGGGTGATTGTGTGTATTACTAGAGATTCCTGAGGTCTGTTTCCATGCCATAGATCAGAGCCTTGAGTTGATGTAGCTCACTCTGCATCTTCTTTGATCTCTTAGCTGTCTGATGAATATTATGCAGCATGAACATATCACCATCTTCCCCAACACCCACTGTCACCTGTTCAGCATGGCAACAAAACAAGAAGGGTTTACATTACAAAGCACTGACAATGATCCAGGGCTAGGGATGTAGTTGATTCCATTCACAAGTCCACCACAAGTCCAGACACAAGTAATTCGTGAGTCCATCACAAGTCCAGGCACAAGATACACTGGATGCCTTTGTCAAAGCTCATTTGAATAGCTTGTGAGTTAAATTGGTGTTGGAGGACTTGTGGTGGACTTGCAGGGACTAGTGATGGACTCGACTACATCCCTGCAATGATCTCCTTGCAATCTTGATTTCATTGACAACATCATTATGGACTATGCGTAGGAACATACATGTAAGATGACACAATAACATCTCACTAACAGAATCTGCTTCTTGATTAGTCGAGAGCACGTTACATGGAATGCACTATTTTACTTTATATAACCGACATACAGATCGTTGTCATTTGATTGGTGGAACTCACATCACATGGCATTCGTTATTGCTCCCATTCATGCCGGGTCTCAAACAGTCCCATTCGCCCATGGGAAATACTATTGAACAGTTAGGATCATTCTTGTTCCATGACGCAGTATTTGTGTGCAAATGCATGCTGGTGTGCGCGTTCAGTGTTGCGCGTATTGTTCCAAAGAGCCAGCGTTACAGCGTTGGGTTCAAACATTTTCGTGAAGGGGTGGTTTGGAAGAGAAAAATACATTTCCACCAATTTTGTATTGAAATAAAAGTTCAAATATCAAATGACAAGGATCTATGTGTCAGTTATATAAAACAAATATTAAAGTTCGACATGTTTTTGTACATGGTGGAAGTGTGGCCTTTATTTACGGAGGTAGTCCAGTAAAATGGCCACATATGGGGCTAAGCATGACCCAGCCTTTGGGGTACTTGTTCGCAGTGTCCGCACCACGATCTGCATGAACTGCACTATAGCTGACCAACATAGGAAAGTAGAAAACAGCAACGGACAAATGCAAACTAACAACATGACTGACATGAAAAGACAATACTCCACCTTGTAGAGTTGCTTCTCAACATCCTTGAGTCGGTTTCTCAAGATTCGGGTATCATTCTTGAAACCTTCTATCTCCAGATTCCGTCGCTTCTCCATGGCCTCATACCGCTGGTTCATCAGGTGTAAACGCTTAGCAAGCTTTTCCGTCTTATCCTGTGGAGAAATAATCACAAGAATGAATGGTACCGGAAACAGGTTTTGGAAATAGATCAGAAATGGCTTAAACTTTGCATGAGCAGTTGGAACTGTTTGAATATCAGAGTTTATTTTGTTCACTTCTTGATAGCAATCAGAACAGTCCAATGAAGGGATTTTGTCGTGGAGGCGCATTAGTGCAGGTGGACAGGTGGACATGTAGACGTTTCTATAGGCCATATCGCGCTTCAGTATTTATACAAAAAGACAAAAATAAAAGTTCAATCTACTTATCAAACATTTACGTGGCTGGCAGCAGCATTAAGTAGAACACATTTTACGATATTTCCAGTGTCGCTATACGAGTGGCTGGGTTTCTATTAATGAGAGATGAAACGCTCAACAGTTTGAACTAAAACCGCTGATGTAACAAAGCCAATTGGGTACTGTAATGCAGTTGTTCAGGTCAAAGGTCACTTGGGATGGGCATAGAAGTTTTTAATCAATGTGCATGATGATCATAGATGGAATGGTTTGTCACAGGTGAGCTATAAATGCAATGCAAGTACAAACGAACAAACAATGTGAAAAGCATGTGCTCATGTGTGCCTTGTTTACACAGAGCAATCTGAAATACTCATTTTGTGCATTTCACCTTTTGGCATATATTGGCATCACTTACACATCAGTTTCAAATACATGTGCAAATGTAAATATGACTTTAGCTTATAAAAAGCAGTACTGAATGTTGAGCTCTCCATAGGTTGTGCACAAAAATGGATGCACCCAGCAGTGTACATTCTGTACAGTAAGTTAAGTCTCTAGTCATTTAAAGCTACAGTCTATCATTTGCAGCTATCCAAAAAGTAACTGATGTAATTATCGTTGAAAAACATACTTGGTTGGTTGACAGTACTAAATTCTCTCTGAAATTATTCTTTCTGACATGCTGTCGTTTTGAAGAAATCAACGAAAGAAGGTCTTAAGACGCACCGTTGGAAATTTCTGTTAGTAGTTCGCTTTTTTATTCGGCGAAGTGCGCGCAAGCGTTGACACGACGCAAACGCGTGCGCAGTTGCTTTAATTCGTCGTATCAGTGTGCGACATCGCGTAGCAGCAATCGGCTCAGTGAGAACGTGTCTCGGACGCTGAATTCAGGCCCAAATCAAAACAGATTCAGCAACTTTTGATTTGAAATAGAGATCCTAGAATGTTGTTTTTCTTCGAAATATACAGCTGAAGCTGAGCTGAAACTTATTTTGAGCGTCTTTGTTGCTTCAAACGAAAAAAATGCACAAATTACAAATGATGGACTATACCTTTAATACAGCTCTATGGGATATCCCCATACTTGACATGCATGGTTTGATCACTTGCCCATAGCCCCACATTCCTCACCCATACAAACCCCATCCCCCTCCCACCCTGACTACCATCTCACCTTATAGGCATCCTTGCTCACATCATCTCGTTCTCTAATCCTAGCCAGTTCATCCTCCAGGCCAATCACCTGTTCACGGTACATATCAGCCAGCTTTTGTGCCTGCTGCAGTTGGTTTTCTAAAGACTGCACATTCAAAAGAACACAAACGCAATTCCTTTTGTTTTCCAGGTTCATCAACATAGAAGATTCTCTAAAGTGACTAAACCATCACACGTTCCTGGGCCTAAAAATGCCATTAGAAACACGACACAAAATTGGAAATGTTGTCAATGACAAACAGTGATTCGCAACAGTATTCTATTCTCCAGAAGAAATACTAGGTGCAATTCAAATTGTCCACACTTATTTGACATCGAGTAATAAACGTCACGTTTTTATTTCTTGCATGTGTGTTTTTGCTCTATTGGCCGTGAAATTGGAGCAATTGTTCATAATTATGCAAACAAGTTAATCAGTCAGATCTGTGCCGAATCATGACATCACAGTGGCGTCATCGTTTGTCACATGACACACCTGGAGGCGCGGTTCTATGTTTTTTTGTCCAGTACTGTTCACAAACTCATCTATGTTTCAAGTCACAGACCATACAGGGATGAAACTGGCCTATGGGGAAAAAATCTGAAAATAGGCCGACCAAAATTCTGTGTCTGAAATCTGGGCTGCGCTACAAGTACACATACGTACTATATGTACAATAAACTTCGTGTTCAATTTCTGGACATCGCCTCCTGTTTTATTTTACATGTACATGTAGATCCCAATGAAATTTTACGATGTGAAAAATGTTCAGTGTTTCCATAATATTAAAAAGCCTGAATTAGGGTTGGAGTTTCTGACTCGTAATTAAAGAAATTCACATCTTACTTGAGAACACGGAGAAAGTCAAGGAAAAAGTCCAAGACAACAACTCCACTAACGCATGGTAGGTGGAACTGGAAAAAGTTTGGCATTAGGCCTGTCGTCTTTTTCATCCAACAACCGCCAGTGAAATTTATCTTCTATGCTCTCCTCGCCATATCAAGATTTTGCGCGGAAGAGATCGTCAGACTAAACCACCACGTTGCAATCATTCAGTATCATTTGTACAACACTGAATAAAGTAGATCTGCCAAAGTCCAAAATGCTCCTTATGTGCTTTAACCCCAATAGTTTGTTTCCAGCTTTTGAGAGGGCCATTCAGTTGTGACTTTGTAACAAGATCCTTTTGTTTTGCTAACTTTAAAAAAAAAAAAATTCTGAATGGAAAAGTTAGTTCTTTTTTTTTAAAAGCAATTCAAACAAAGTTGCTTGAAAACTATCATTATTGTAATGTATTTAACTTGAAATGATTTCTTTGTGCAGGAAGCTTCTCTATAATGCCCACCTCAATTTCCAAGTTCTGTGTTTGTCTCTCTTCCAGTGCATGATCTGAGATGATTAAGACGTCATCTTTGGAGACATCTAGTTGTTCCTTACATCGATCCAGCTCCTGTAGTAGACGGTCCTTCTCTGCCATCCAGACTCGCTCCTGAGATCGTCCTTCATACTTCAGCTCTAGATAGTCCTTAGTGCTGTCATACAACATCTGCTGTGTACGATGTAACCTATTAACAGAAGAATGTCCATGACAAGTGATGTATGATGGTTGAACAAGGTAGCTGAATAAAAGATACACATTCTTAGTAGGACTACTTTTGTTTAAAGAAAGCCACGTGTCTTATTAGTCATTCATAAGATTTAATTTTGCGTTGGGGTGATGTAAATCAAATTAGGTTTTGCCCTTCACCGACATATAAACACTGTATACTCTCTGTGTTACCTCCTGAGTTAAAGTTGGAAAAAATCACTCGGATGGGACTCGAACCCATGACCTCCTGCTTTCTAGTGCAGATGTCTTACCACTCGACCACCGAGCTCACGGGATCGGTTGGCTGGTTCAAATCTGATGTACATAGCAGCGGGTATCGCATTAACTATTATAAGATGGATTTTTTTGCGCCAGGGTGATATCAATCAAATTAGGTTTTTGCCCTTCACCGACGTTTAAACACTGTATACTCAGTGTGTTACCTCCCGAGTGAAAGTTGGAAGTGATTTTTTCCAACTTTCACTCGGGAGGTAACACACTGAGTATACAGTGTTAAACGTCGGTGAAGGGCAAAAACCTAATTTGATTAATTTTATATCATTGCTTTTATTTCTCTTCGCAAGTTCCAAAACTGAAGATTTTACCTTGCTTTAAATTTAATATGGCCGACTCCTGAATAAAGCCCATACAGCTTGATGCTGCCATTTCGGCGCAGGGCAGCTAAAATCAATCACAATAACCACCTCTGCCCTCACAGGTACCCATTTACTCCTGGGTGGGGAGAAGCAATGAGTGACAAAGTGCCTTGCCCAAGGGCACATGCAGCATGACCCCAGGCTGGACTCGAACCCACAACCTGTAGAATTACCCGCAGACCACGAGTTCAATGCTCCAGACCATGAGGCCAGGGCACTCCACATATTTAGAAATGTTTTGCCAATTCATGCAACAACACAAACACCAGGTAATATAATCTATTTGAAACCCTGCCCGTTGTCCAAACTGCACACATGTGCATTTATCTTTATTGGTACCTTCAAGGATGTAACTGGGGTCCAAGTTGCTGGAGGGCACTAAAGGGACCTCATTTTCTAGTAGGAGGTACAAAGTGGGTTCTTAACAAATAAGCTCATTTTTAATGCCCTTAATTCTAAGCAGGGGGGGGGGGGACAGCAACAGGAGGCGGTCTTTGAGCAGAGGGGTCCATGCCCCTCATCCCCCCATCCTTAGTTATGCCACTGAGCACCTTTGTCAAGTTTATCTAAGTGCTAATATAAGGAATCAATGAAGGGAGCTCCTACTTTTCATTGAGGGAGTGAATCTTGGAACGATCTCTCTCAATCACAGTCTGCATCTCTTCCATCCTGACCCTACGATCCTCCAGCAAGGCTTCCGTCTGCTCTCTAGATAGCTCAGCTTGTTCCTTCATCTGAGATTGTAGAGCTTCAATCTGTAGCAACAGACTCTCTGGCTCTGCCTGCTGCTGGTCTGAATCAGGATGGACAGCTTTGGGCTTGGCACTGGCAGGCCGCTGTTGGACTGAAATGAGGATTGGAAAATATTGACAGGATCAAGTGATGGATTAGCAAGACTTGAATAGTGGGAAGGAACCAAAAGAAACAACCATTTTGGAGCTAAAAATCACGATGCCCTAAAAACTTGAGATACATGTATTAACCCCTATATGATCAATTATCGTGATTGAAGCAACTTTACTGATGTGTATGTAATCTTGGAAAGTTCATGGTATGATGAGGCGGCTTTTTTGCCAAACTCACTTCTCAGGGGAGTAACTACAGGTAATTTGATCATCTGATCAAGGAATTATCAACACACCTACCAAAAGCTGCAACAGATATATACATTTACTGGCACTGGCAGGCCGCTGTTTGACTGAAATGAGGATTGGAAAATATTGATGGATGGTAACAGGATCAACCTGCTGGTGCAGACTCTGACAAAAGAAACCACCATTTTGGAGCTGATCTGATCAATTATCGTGATTGAAGCGACTTTACTGGGATAACGTATGTAACTAATCTTGGAAAGTTCATGGTATGATGAGCCAGTTTTTTTGCCAAACTCACTTCTCAGGGGAGTAACTACAGGTAATTTGATCAACTGATCAAGGAATTGTCAACACACCTACCAAAAGCTGCGACAGATATATATTTACTATTATTACTATGAAAGTAAGTAAGTAAAGTCTGTCATGAGCCAATATAGCCATCAGGTCGGCGTTTATCTCTGGTTTTGTAGGCATGAAGCTACCGAGGATATTTCTACTCCCCCTGGATAGGATGCCAGTCCATTGCAGGTTACTCCCCAGCTAATGCCGATACCCACTTATACTCCTGGGTGGAGAGAGGCAAGTGGGGGTGAAGTGGCTTGCCCAAGGACACACATATGGCCAGCAACTAGATTCGGACCCCTGACCCTCTGAGTCACAAACCCTAACCATATTAATACTATGATCCACTAGTTTATCTGACCCACAAATACTAAAAATGGGCCTGATATGGTTGGTATGAGATCTGAGGAGTGTTGGCTTTGCAATGTTTTATCAACCACCCTTTGCCTCAACCATACCGGTATGTAATCTCTACCTACCTTTTGTGTTAGCAGTAACTCTGTGTTGTGCATTCCTCCGTGTTCTGTTGTTCTGTGGTCTGCTTGGCACTTCGGCTTTTAAACCCAATTTTTCACCCTCTGGAAAAAAAACCAGACAGGCATGTAAGAAGAAAAGATGAGACGTCTTGGAAATTGGTGTCAGGTTACACCTTCATATACCTTTGAAATCTGATGGACAGTGTGTGCAGATATATAATTGTTTGCCAGAATAAAATGCAATGTTCAAAGTTGGGTCAAAAGTCTTCTAATGCCCGACTGTAATTCATTGTAATAAACCAGTTCTGTATTTCAATGACCTGAGGTCATTTGGGATAACATTGCTGACACGATGTTAGGCGATGTTACGCGCACGACCACTCTAGTGGTAATTTACACACAAGCGTCGCGCACCCGCATTCATGCGCCTTTGATCGTTCTCTTATCCCGAATGACCCGTGACCCATATCGTTGTGCACATAAGCAGTTGAAATACCGAACTGGCTTATCCATGGCATTCCTTGAGTTGTTTGCTTGTTTGGAAAAGGATGAGACATTTAGGACAACTTGAAGAACTGTTGACACTTAAAATACCCAATACAAGGGAACTTGACTAGGTTTACTCTTAATAATGTTCAAATGGGGGCAGTTCCGCAGTGTCAGACGTACATTTTGGGCAATTCAACAGTGTATGTAATTGTAGTTATAATCACGGGGTAGATTTTAATTCTGATAAAACATATCAGTTAGTCACTAGTTACTTTGATGAGTCAAAGAAGAAATTATTCATCCAACTTTGTTGCTGTAGTAGAAATTGGCTCAAAACACCGGACGTACTCAGACAAATCAATTTTTTGTATTGTCATCAATTAATTGTTCATTTACAAGTAACAGTGGAACTGCTGAACTTGATAAAAATAAAATACATTTCAATAAAATACAGATAATATGCTTCAAATTGATAAACAGATTTTTTGTGGCATTTGGGTCATTTAGAATTGTTGGCATTCAGGTCTATAATTCTGTGGAATTGCCCATGGATGGGCGAGGGAATTGATTAACAAATTTTGGCCAAGGACATTGACAAATATGAGTCTGCAGCTCCGTTGGTAGAGTTGCCAGTGCGGTGTTTCAGTGGTGACAAGTTCAAGTCCTACCACAGTTAATTTCTCTGCTCATTTAATATATTAAAAGAAAAGCCACCTGTCTTTGCCACGTACCTGCATGTGGATGTCTCTTTTGTGGGTGTTTCTGTGTGACAATTGCCCGCGTTGATGGTTCTTTGTGGAAGTATGTCACTTCAGGACCTGATGGGCTTGATAATGATAACAGATGCTGGATTCTGTCAAGTACAAATCAAATCATTGGAAAAGTTCAAGTTAGTACACCTTTGGTAAATCCAAACTAACAGGGTTTGTTTACTTCCATATCACATTATACGTGTAACTGATTCTAATGTGGAGTAAGCATCACCAACATTCATATGTATGTACATGTATACAGCAACTCATTCATACTTTTGCGCTAGTGTAGAACAAATTGCAATTTATTAAAATATATAGAGACTATAGGCCATCAGCCTCAGTCCAAAATGTTGGCCATCGGTATCAAATGAGGGGAATAATCGTCATAGCGATTTTTGGCAAGGTATACACCTCCAGAGTTGGAAAATATGTGATAGCATTGCAGCGGTGGCACCTTTTTGGGTGTTATCACCCTTTTTTTCGAAAGGTCCATCAAAATGTTCGTTACCACCCTAGGGGTGGTAAAAGGCTTGTGTGAAACTTTTTACCTGTTTTTGTTTTTTTCAAAATCATCTTTTGTATGGAATGTAAATTTTAAATTTTGGTGTGTGAATTTCGGCGAAGTGGTAATTTGGCGAAGTGGTTATTCAGCAAAGTGGAAATTCGGCGAAGTGGAAATTCAGCGAAGTGACCAACACCCGTGACAAGCACAACACACTAATCCAGATCAGCTATTCACTATGATCCATGGAGTGCAGAACATTAGCTGACAGCCTTAGTCAAGACTTAAAACATCTTCATCAGACAATCCCACGCACCTTTTTCTATCTTCCAGTTCTTGTATCTTCAGGCGGTCATTTTCAGCAAAGAGCCTTAAGACATGATCTCTCTCCTGGAAGAGATAAACCTGCATGTCACTCAGGGCCTTCTGAAGCTCAGCGATTTCTTCCTCACGTTGGCGTAACTCCCATTCAAGCTTATGCTAAACAACAAAGAAAGGGACAAGTATTGTTGTGCTACATGTGACCATGATTTGCAAGTTTATGAGTTGTTCCATTGGAGTAGTGGTAATTTGTACAGGTACACACACTGACACAATAGCAGCCAGAGAAATAAAAAAAAACAGTATTGTGATTGAAAACACTGGACTATTATATCAAAGTATTTATTTGAAACCTTATATTGCCCTTTACTTCCTTAATCCAATAACACTTTTAAAAAGTAACAGATGATGTCACTGTAAAACCTGGTCTTGAAATTGGTTTAAAAAAATCCCATTTTCTAACATCTAAGGGGAAAAGATACTATAAAGACGAGGGACAACGGTGCCCATGCAACTGCATGTATGGGGTCTTGACTGAAACAAGAAATTTTTGCGGGTTTTTTTGGCAGAGTTTGGACAAACTTGACCTATTTTTTTGTTGGTTACTCAGTTCGTAAGAATGTAAAGAAGCATCTGGCATGTTGTCTGGAGGAGTTTGAGTAAAAATTGGCCAGGATTTTGGTACTTGCCCCCCCCAAAAACCTGTATCTTCGTTCTCTACTAGCCTATGGCTGAAAAAGGCCTTGTTTTACGGGGAAGATCCCCATAGAAACAAGGGGTAGGACAACAGGACAATTGTGTTTGTTGCCTTTATGAAGTATGAGGTGCATGATTGATAGGAAGCTACCTGTTGTTCATAGGTCATTTTGTATTGTTCAAGTCTGTTCAGCATGTCTTCATGTTCCCCATCAAATTCGGCGATCTTCTTCCGATAGTATTCCAAGAGCTCTCTGGAGGGACGTAAGTGGCCCAACCGTTCATTGACAGATGGTATGACCATGGTGACATCTTGGCGATCTTCAACATCGTCATTGTGATCCCTGAAGGAAACATGGCCTATGTGCTCTGTCGCCATGCCACTACGTGCTGAGGATCTGGAAGGGGCAGTGGTTCTCTCTGGAGTACGAAATGTAGAGTTGGGCTCACTGACTCTGTCGAAGAAACAAGTTTGTTATCCTGGAATTTTGAGAGGAAATTTGGAGATAAAACTAGACGTCTTGAGATGGGAAATTTGATTTTCTTACTTTTTGAAAATGTAGTACTTAGTTTCCACAGGGAATATCAAGTGGAGAAACTGTCTAATTCATGATGAAGTGTTTACACCTAGAACCGTTACATGGTCCCTCATTTTCTCCGCTCCTGAGCCCGCACTTCCTCTGGGCATGCGTACGTATACATGTACATGTACATGTATGCATCAATCAACTGTCAGCCGACTGTGCCAAAAGAAATATCTAGGATATCGGGTACAAAGTCACTATTTCTACACATTTCCCCATAGTCAGGCACCAGACAAATGACAATGAAAGAAGAAGTCAGTCTTGTCAAACAGTTGGACCATGGATGGACATGTACAAGTCTAGTTTTTAGCCTCATTTTGAAATCACTTGACTTCCCTCTCATGTGCAAGCCACTGCCAAATATTGAAGAAAAGTCTCCTTTAAAAATAGAATTGAGTCTTCAAACTTGGTTGGAGAAATACTGAGGACCATTTCTTTGCCAATTGAAAGTTTTGGGAAATTTGCTGGCTAAAGAGTGAGTTAAGTTGGCCTGATCATCTTTTGCATCATTTTGAGCACTTGAGGTCCTAGCCTGTGCTCAGCCGTGCATAGATTTAGGCCTAGATTATACTTGAAATCCTTCGTACTGCTTCAGGATGTCACAGCCTTTCACCAAGGCCATCATGGCTTAACTTGCCCGCATTCAAAGCGGCGAAACCGCGAAGCGACTGGAGATGGAGACCACATACGCGAGTGGCGAAGCCACGAGGGCCTTTTCTAACTTGTCGAGAAATTCTTATGTTTTTCTGTACAATCTTGATTTTTGCTACCCCGAAAGGGTAGCAAAATTCCAACCAATCATCAGCCTTTTGGTGCGTGCGTGGCTAACACCCGGACGCGTCGATGCATCCGGGTGCTTGCACAAAGTTTTTTTTAAAAATGCGAGTCTAGTTTTCCACAAGATCGTGACCGCGTAATTGTTCTTACATTATCTTATTTTAACTTTACTTATAAAAGTATTTCAAGAAAGTATTTGAGTGTATGAACTTATTTTTTATCTGAACTTACAGTTATTTGCTCTTACGTTTTCCTTACTCACCCTTCGTTTAAAAATGGAAGCGACTAGGCAAAATCCGCGTTGTGATTGGTTAACCTTCAGCACTCTTCTTATTTGCATAAAAACTATGAATAATTCAACAAAATCAAGTTGGGAAAGGCCTTGTGGCTTTGCCACTCGTGCGTGCTGACTTCATCTTTGCTCCAGTCGCTTCTGGTCTTCGCAACTCTGCCGCTCTAAGCCACGATGGCCTTGGCGAAAGGCTAGGATGTCACTGGCTCTGCCTCAACATATTGACAGTGATTGCCGCCTTTGCCGGACGATTTGCCGCCTTTGCCGGACAGTCCTACATGTACATTTTCCCATTGAGCCACACATTTGATTGGTTTGAACCGATAATGTTTGATCTTATGTGGTAGTAATAAACAGACTGGTTCCCGCTTGCAACTTAATACAAGTGCATTCTGAATGGCACTAGAGAGATCAGGAACCAGGGTACATTGTATGAACTGGTTCCCACACAGATAAATTCCGAACAATAACAAAGGGACCGGGTCGGACACCAGTGTAGATACGATCGATATGCTATGCATCAGTGTGACGATTTCACCGCATTTTCATGAAAGTGCTTTTATGAAAGTGCTTTCAAAATTACAACACAGACAAAGAGACTGTTTTAGCCTACAAAGGTCACTTTGGTACTGGACAGTCACCTGCAAAATTGAGTTTTGAACAGAACTCCTAAAAAATAGAGGTGTGCTAAAGATAAGGATTACCCTAAGCATGGAGGAACAAGCCATGCCTTAAGCATACTAACTAAGTTGGAAATTTTTCTTGACCAGCAGCAGTTGACTTTTTGGCGATTGTGTAGTGTAGGGCCCAGTTCCTACAAGGGAACAAAATCCACTTTAAAATTGTTAGACCGACCAAAATAGTTGGCAACATTCTCAATAAACAGTACATGTCATAGATAGAGGCCAGGGTTTTGATTTTTTGAGGGAAATTTGGGGGTAAAATGACGATGACAGCGCGGCGACAACACGCTACCCAAAAATAAAGATGCATCACCACTAATGATGTGCAAACCCCGACCCGAAACAGAAACCGACCCGACCCGACCCGAAACCAACTGCGGGTAGGGTCGGGTCAGTTTGTCCATCTTTTAAGTTGGGTCGGGTTGGTTTTGGTTTTGCATTTTCATTTTCGGATCGGGTCGGGTCGGTTTAGCCTTCTTTTGAAAAGAAACGAAATAAACCGAAATAAACCGAAACAGTTTAGAAATTTAGGTGATGCAATATTATTGATAGTCACTGTGACCGCAGCCCTAGTGTGGTGTGGCCACCGAGCGCACTATCAAGTTCCCACGGTATTAATTTCTCCAGTCGGATCGGGACTGACAGTGAAATAGATACATTGCAACAGTTTTCATGATACTGCGTGATGATACCATGCGTTTGTTCAATAAGCGGAGTTACTCTCGATCAACCCACTGAGTATGACAGAGAGAGAGACGATGGTTTTGCAAAATGCCACGTGGGTTAGGGCAGGCACAAAAAAGTGATCACTTTGTCCAAGCAAGGTATTCAGGGTTTTTTCGTTTTTTTCCGGGTCGGTTTTACCTTATTTTTTGTCGGGTCCAGTCGGGTCGGTTTGAGGGAGTTAAGATCGGTTTCGGTTTGGATTCGGTTTATATCTCTAATGTTTCGGGTCGGTTTGGCCTGGACAACCCGACCCGATGCACATCATTAATCACCACGCGATGTACCGTGACTGAGCACGCATGGCGCGCTGAATAGCAAGGCCCAAACAGGGCAGGAAAATCGTGATTTCTACCATGTCTACCCCAAGAAACTTTGCAAAATTGCAAAACACGGGTCATTAGAATTGAGAAAAGTCTGCTTTTGATTGTAAAGGTGATTTTTGAGCAATAAAAAACATTTTTGACTCCAATTTGATCAAAACAAAACAGGGGCCCTACACTACACGATCGTCGACTTTCCAGTCAGCCAGTCCATAGACTTTTAGACTGAGAGCTGGACAGGATAGTGTTTAATCAAAATTTTGGGAACAAATCCCCCGATTGTCTTAAAGCATAGTATCATCGACCCTGATCACAGAATAGCCAGTCTTCAGTTTCACTAGATCAGACAAAGGCCCATTGGCGCCATGCCAAATGTGGCCAATTTTGCATTTAATCAAAATTTTGAGAACAAGAACAAAACCATTATCATTTGATAGCTTGGAACTTGTAGATTATGGAAATATAACTTAAGAGCGATTTTAGATCAGACTATTTAACTTAAGAGCGGCCCGAAAAGCGCGGAGGGTGGGCATGGCTATCACCCCCTCTTTTTTCCTTTTTGCTGATACCGTTGCAACTCTTAAGTTATATTTTCATGTTCCACATGTGCCAAGGCATCAATACAAACTGCTTTCATTTTCTCCTCTACCGTTGCGTTGCAACGGTATCAGCGAAAAGGAAAAAGAGGGGGTGATAGCCACGCCCACCCTGCGTGCTTTTTGGGCTGCTCTTTAAGTTAATTAGTCTGATCTAAAATCGCTCTTAAGTTATATTTCCATAATCTACAAGTTCCAAGCTATCAATCAAATGATGCTGGTTTTGTTCTTGTTCTCAAAATTTTGATTAAATGCAAAGTTGGCCACATTTGGCATGGCTCCAATGGGCATGATGGGCCTTTGTCTGATCTAGTGAAACTGAAGACTGGCCATTCTGTGATCAGGGTCGATGATACTATGCTTTAAGACAATCTGGGCATTTGTTCCCAAGATTTTGATTAAACCCTATCCAGCTGTCCAGCTCTCACTCGACAGTCTCAGTCTATTTTGACAACGCCACGTTCACGGGTCTAAGTCTATTTGGTAACAGGTCATCTCGTACCTTGGGCAACTTGTACCTTGGACAACTTGTACCTTCAACTCGACATCATTATACCGAGTCGTACCTTGGACAACTCGTACCTTCGGCAAGTCGTACCTTCAGTTAAGACGACTCGTACCATCACACGTAAGTCAAGTCGTACCGTCAGTCAGGATAATGATCCGAGGCTGAATGAAGTGGACCATACTCATTGAAAGTGGACTGCTTATTAAAATAAAGACGAATCTCTTTGTTGTATGGGCTCTCTTCCCCCCCCCCCCCCCCCAAAAAAAGGAATTTACATGTATTTAGCCATTAGCGAAGCCGCGCCACGCACCGGCGCGGCATGCACAGGCCCGCGCGGTACGTGTACGGTCAACCTAGCCATCCGTGCAAAGTGACACGGTTCTTGCGCCGCGCTGACCGGTCAATATGGACGTCTGTGCACGGTGGCATTGACGCAGTCTGCCGTTACATTTTAGAGACTTAGGCTATGTGCAAATATTATGGAACTGATGTTTATAGGGATCAGGATTGATAAAAATGTTGCAATCTGACGCCACTTTTTGCTTCATATTATATATATCATCTCAATGAAGGTCATTCATTGCAAAAATGATGACGTGAATCTTGGACTGACAAAATTTCCAAGTTTGTTAGGAAATACTTATTTTCATCCAAAACTTTGTGTTTCTTTCCTCCATGGTTTACCGCAATTTTTTTTTTTACAAATCCAGAACCTAAAAAGAAAAGAAAGAAAGTATGTTAAAATTTATTTGACAAGTTATCTCAGGTACCGAATCAAACATTGAATATGCACAAGGAATGTACAAGCAATTCCATTAAAAACAAAATGGCAGTCAGTCAGAGGCCGGCCCGGCAGTCAATTTCATTGCCCTGCTGCAGGCACAACGCGGAAAATCACGCTGCCTGGCAAAGCCATTAGATCTTGAATGTGGTTCTGTGGGATAGAAATTAACTTTGACTTGAAAAGAATCGTATCATTTGGCAGTCAAGGAACCATCGCATACAAGTGCATACAAAATAGTCACGCACGTACATGTACTCTACTTTTTATTTTCGCAGTGGCTATTGTTACGGCAGCCGTAACGCATTTCCCATTTTCTATCGTTACGGTAGACTGCAACTTTTATAAAAACATGACAAGAAAATATAAAATTAGAAGGAAAAAAGTGAATTTGAACGTTATGAAATTCGGACTTTATTTCCCTTTTAAAAAAAATCCTCCAAAGCCTCAGGTTAGAAAAGGAAAAAAATTCGAGTGCAAAACTGAGATTCGAACCCGCAACCTCGCGGTGCAAAATCCTACCTTCTATCGACTGAGCCGTTGCACTGCTCGCCAAAACGTGTGGAAACAAATAATTATATACCTGCGTGCGTATCAAAAAGTATCGTAGAGGGCGCTAAACAACGACTGCCGTAACGATAGCCACTTCGTTTTATTTTGCATGGTGCGAGTCGTCTTAATTGAAGGTACGAGTTGACCAAGGTACGAGTTGTCTAAGGTACGAGATATCCAAGGTACGAGTTGTCCAAGGTACGAGTTGTCCAAGGTACGAGTTGCCCAAGGTACGAGTTGACTCGAAAGCGTCTATGCTTGTCATTGTCTATTTGTACACAATCGCGGAAGTGGCGTCAGGTTGCAACATTCTTTCCCAACTAGACTTCTAGAAGTGTGGAATTTAACATTTCTTAAAAGTGGTTCAGAAGTATTTACACATCTTATGCTTAGTAAATGTTATCCTACCTGCTCTGTGGTAAAATGTTCTTAGCGGACATGTTTAACCTGTGTGTTTTTAGGGCGCACTTCCGTTTAAATTTTGCGCTTATCTTATTGAAGTTTAGACAGGTGCCGATATGCGAAGTATGAGGCTTTCAAATAAAGTCGTCTGGGTGCCACTTTTTCCTGCCTGTCGACGATAGGGCGGCAAAGGGGGCGCTGTTCGCAGGCTGTTCTGTTCGAACGGTGTCGAGTCCGCGGGGCGTATCATAAGTCCGACGCCTCATAGTCCGACACCTCATAAGTCCGAAATTTCGGACTTATGGCGTCGGACTAATGAGGCATAACATTTATTTATTCCGCCTCATAGGTCCGACGCCTCATAAGTCCGACGTCGGAAAAACGAGGGGTTTAATCAGTGTCGGACTTACGAGGCGTCGGGGTTATGAGGTGTCGGACCTATGAGGCGTCGGACTTATGAGGCGTCGGACCTCATGAGGCGTCGGACTTATGGGCCTTTATTTTGTTTTGGGGGATGCGATTTTGTCGGACTTATAAGGCGTCGGACCTATGAGGCGTCGGACTTATGAGCAGACCCCTAGTCCGCAACTCTTTTATTCTATAAAATCAAAGCATTTTAGGGTGTTTTTTTTCACAGAAGATCCCTAAAAGTTAAGTGACTTAACTACCAAAAAGAAGCCAACAAAATCAATTTCTGTTGGTTTAGCAATTCGATTATTATCGATAACATGGCGTTATATGGCACATAAAAAATGAATTTAAATACAATTGCATTTGGAAATGTCCTAACTGTGCACTATTGAAACATTTTTCAGTACCCTTACATTAGGGTGTAGGTCACCATAGTATTATGCTACCATATCAAAATATTACAATTAAAATTGAGCAATCAAATATCTAGACGGATATATTTCGGTAATTCTCGTTACGGTAACTCGCGCTACAGTTTGTCCTCGCATTATTTTGGTGCAAGTTAGGCCTAACACATAAACTATTCAAACAAAAATAACTCTTTGTTCGTAGATAATGAACCTTTTCCTGCATTTAAAAACAAAAACCTTACAATACCACTTGCACTTTTTGCAAGTGAAAACGAGATGCCTAAAGTAATGAGTAAAATCCATAATTTTAGCCCCACCCCACCCCAAACATAACGATTTTTTTTTTTGACAAATTAGATTGATACCACCGAGTTTGAGGTGTGCTGCTTGTAGTCTTGATGATTTCATAATACATTTTTCACTTCAAGTTCAGCCGTGTCCATTTTGCCAAATTGCCCACAGAAGGATTCATAAGATGAAATTTGCGTTAGGGTGACCAATATTGGGTCCGTTGCCCTTCACCGACGTATAAACACTGTATAATCAGTGTGTTACCTCCCGAGTGAAAGTTGGAAAATATCACTCGGGTGGGACTCAAACCCGCGTCCTCCCGCTTACAATAGTGCAGACGTAATTACTAATCGACCACCGAGCTTGCGGGACTGCCGGTCGGGGGGGGGGGGGGGGTCCGGTAAGTCCGACGCCTCGATAGGTCCGACGCCTCATAAGTCTGACGACGCCTCATAGCTCCGACGCCCCATAGCTCCGACGAATTAGCAGTACCCCAAAAAAAAATGCCACCCTGTCCCTTCCCGGGCTTCATACTATGAAGCCCGGGAAGGGACAGGGTGGAATTTTTTTTGGGGTAATTAAATTGCTATAATTCGTTCCCACGAATTGCTTTTTCGTTCGCACGATTTCCTAATTCGTGGGAACGAATTGCTAACTCGTGCATCCGGGAACGCGTTACTATGAAGCCCGGGAAGGGACTGACAGGGTGGTTTTTTTTTTTGTAATTTGCTGATTCGTTCCCACGAATTACTAATCCGGTCGCACGAATTGCTAATTCGTGCGCACGAATTACTATGATTCGTGCGCACGACTTGCTCACTCGTTCGCACGAATTGCTATTTCGTTCGCACGAATTGCTATTTCGTTCCCACGAATTGCTAATTCGTTTCCACGAATTGCTAATTCGTTCCCACGAATTACCAACTCGTTTCCACGAATTACTAAAGCGTTTCCGGATGCACGAGTTAGCAATTCGTTCCCACGAATTAGGAAATCGTGCGAACAAAATAGTAATTCGTGGAACGAATTAACAATTCGTGCGAACGAAATAACAATTCGTGCGAACGAAATAGCAATTCGTGCGAACGAAATAGCAATTCGTGCGAACGAAATAACAATTCGTGCGAACGAAATAGCAATTCGTGCGAACGAGGTAGCAATTCGTGCGAACGGATTAGTAATTCGTGGGAATGAGTTAGCAATTCGTGGGAACGAATTAGCAAATTAAAAAAAAAATGCCACCCTGTCCCTTCCCGGGCTTCATATTAGTTCGTTCGTTCGATGTATCATTCAAAAGGAGCAATTAAAAGGGAAAATAGCAATGAATGATAATAAGAAGAAACATAAAAGACGCTTGGACATTATATCTTTAATTAACGTTAGACATTCAAGAGTTTTGGTTTCCCTCTTCCATCTTTTGACAGACCCGACATTCTTCAGTTTCCTTGCTTCCAGAGGTTCTCGATGCAACTATTGATGAGAGAAAGGGGCGTGTTTGTGTTCCCTGCGATCATCAGCATTTTCTGAATGAATTTCGGGTAGTAGATCTTTTCCCGTAGATCCCCAACTGAGTATACAGTGTTTATACGTCGGTGGAGGGCAAAACCTGGGTGTCGGACGCCTCGCCCCATTTCCACTTCGCCCCTTTGTCACTTCGCCCCTAACCACCTCGCCCCATCCCCACTTCGCCCCCACCCCCATACGCCATTGGTTGGTTTCATCACGGACCGTCTGCTTTCATGAATATGACGTTATAATGTTGGAATTCCGAACTATCTGAGCCACAGGTGCATGCTGCATGGCTGTGTGTCCATTATCACATTCCAACCTGGTTGCCTAGAAATACTGTTGCTAGGAGACTCCCTTGTGATGCCTGGATGGGAGCTGCCGGTTGCGTAGCCAGAAATCTTGTATGTGATTATTTTTCTCGCAGCATGCAGAAAACTAGTTGCTCAAGAATGCTGCCGCTTTTGGGAAATTTGTGCAGGCAAAGTTTTTCACATTTTGGAATTAAAATGCAGTTTGCATTTCCGTTGAATAAACGTTTTTTTTTTAAAGAAAATCGGAGCTTAAAAAAAAAGCTCATTCGACTGACACTAAGCAGATATTAGTCAATGATTTTCGCTGCAGCAATTAGTGAATCTTTTGGGATTGTTTTTGCCAATTAAATAGACAGATTTTTTTTTTACATGTAACTGCTGGGGCGAAGTGGGGACGGGGCGAAATGGGGATGGGGCGAAGGGGGGATGGGGCGAAGTGGGGATGGGGCGAAGTGGAGATGGGGCGAAGTAGTTAGGGGCGAAGTGGTTAGGGGCGAAGTGGAAATGGGGCGAAGTGTCCGACATTCGCAAAACCTAATATTAAAATATCATTATTACCCCGACCCAAATTCCATCTCAAGAATAGATGAATTGATTAATATAAAAGATTCCAAAAAAGAGATCCCTTTTCTCTAAATTGCTGGTTATTTTTCTAGCAATAGGGCCTACAAAGGTTATTCGCTTGTGAATGAGACTTCCAAAGCAAAAAAATCGGCCCATGTTTGGTTATGAATTCTTACTTTACAAATTCAAATTGCTGGCTGACAGCTGACAATAATTTCGTTCCGGCGAAGTAGGCTGCTGGTCCCGCCCCACAATCATCATCGATATGAGTTACTACTGACCGGTAGCCAGTCTGCTCGCAAAGCAGATCTGTGTGCCCCCCCCCCCCCGAAAAAAAACCCCACCCTTTTTTTCAGGGGGTTGCAGACGTCCAAAAGGAAAATAAAAGATTTCTGGTTGGAATAAAACAACAAAGTTGACAAGTCATGGACAAAAAAAGGGATTTTGTCGAAGAGCACACACGCAACGCACCGTACATCCGCCAGTTGGAAAACTGAGTGAAAGGGAATGTGAGTGAAATCAATGCCTGATGTTACAATTGACAACTCCCGATGACAACTTCCGATGAGCGATTTTCAAACAGTACCGATGTTCTTGCATTATAGGAATTTCGAACAAAGAATTTAGGGGTGATTTCTACAGGACTCATCCTGTTCTCACACTGAGCAGCGCCCCCTATCGGCTTTCAAACTGTTATTTCTCCTGTCTTGTAGGCGCGCCTACAGCCCAGGATTTAGAAAGTCTCTCTTTTCAGTGAAATTCAGTAGTAATTCATTTGAAAGCAATTTTAAACAATATGATTAATAAAACTGCCGTCAAAAATACCGTATCGCCCAATTTTACAATTGATGCATATCAACTAGAAATCAAGTCAGACGATTAATAAAGTACCGTTGTTTGAACAGGAACATACAGCGCGTGCAGACCACTGACTTTAATTTTGATTACCACGGTATGACTAGAGGCGTAGCCAGCCCTTTTTTAAGGGGGGGGGGAGGGTATTTTCATTGTTGAAAAGGTGCCCTTTTTATAAGAAAAAATATCAACTATCGGTTGTTAGTAACGAATTTCACGCGTGGGCCTCCCCGAAAAAGTGTGCATGGTCGTCCGCGCTGACAGATGGTACCAACCCCCGCCCCTCTCCCCCCTATATGATTTGGCGGAGGCCATGTGTCCAGAAAAAGAAAAAAAATGTGTGTCTATCTAAATCAAAAGGTCTTATTTTTCCCTTTGTGGACGTTTGCAACCCTATGACAAAAAGTGTTTTTGTTTTGGGAACAATCAGCTCTTTTATTCGAGCAGACTGAACTGGCTCCCGGTCCGCACATTATCAACACTGATTGTGGGACGGGAACCAGCCTACCCCGCGAGAACGGAATGTCTTTCTGGCACTGCAGCCAATATTTCGAAATTGTAAAGTAATAATTCAGTGACTAAATTACATGGGCCTATTCTTATATTTCTTTGGTCGATGTCTCATTCAAAAGTGAATCATGTTTGTATTGCTAAAACAATAGCAATTTAGGAAAGGAATCTATTTTTTTTTCGGGATGATGAAACTCGAAAATAGCACGGGGAACACAGAATTAATTCGCTTTTAACATTTAAAAATAGCAAATTTATTGCCTTCCCAAATTTTGAGCGGGTGCACACGGGGTGGCACATGCCTGGGGGGGGGGGGGGGGGGGGGGGGCACCCCCCCCCACGCGCGTCCCCCCCCCCCCCCGCCCTCACACCCCCCTTTCAGCTTTATAGTTACATCATAGAGCTAGGACCCTATGGTTACATCAGTTGTCTTGGATTCAACCGAATTTACTTGGCTAGGGCTTAACGGCTGAAGCCACATCCCATACTCTACACACGTACGTCCTGCATGCCTAGCCGTAGCCACATCCCATACACACGTACGTACGACCTGCATGCCTAGCCTAGCCGTAGCCAAGTATTATTATAAGGGTGCTCAGAAAATGTCCACTGGTTGCAATCCTACTCGTGATAATAAATATACCTGCCGGGCACCCGTGAGAGCATGACCGCAGCGCTCCCAGCTGTTTGACCCCTGAATGCCGTAACTATTTTCAAAGCTAAATTTGTGTCGACGATATTGAATTTTAAATATCACTCCGAGTCTTCACAAGAATAAACAATCTGGTGCGCGATCAATTGGTTAATTTCTTGCACTTTCACGTTTCTGATTTTAAAGTAATTTCTTGTTGTTAATAACAGCTAGAAACGAGCCGTAAACAACATTTATGATACAAATGAAAGCACTAATTAACGGTCGCTCTTGTTCAGAATTGCACAGCGTAAAGAGGTCCTACGTGCGATCGCGAGCGATCCGCTCGTCCTATAGAAGCCCCGTGTGTTAATGTTATGAATGCAAAGTCTGTGAACTGTGGCATACCCAGTTCTGCATTAGAAAAACAGTGGATTGTCGTATGCTGGGCAAACACTGGGGAAATTTCACTAGATACCTCATTTCTCAGGCTTGGAAACATTCTGTATTTTTGATGTGGTAAATGGCATACAATGCTTGAGCAGGAGCCATTTGTCCCTCCACCGGAGGCTCCAGTCTTTGAGCCGACGGAGGAGGAATTCGCCGATCCACTCGGCTACATCGCAAAGATTCGACCCATTGCGGAGAAGAGTGGCATTTGTAAAATCAGGCCTCCTTCGGTGAGACTAATTTTTAAAGTCATTTTTCTCCTTGAATTATTCAATGTTATCTCATGGAACTGTTTTACATTTTTCCGCATTTACTTCATCTACCTCGCCGATGTTTTTGTGGCGTGATTTCTAAACTTATTTGGAAGTAATGTGGAAATATGTGAAGAGTTGACGACGTGAGAATTCACATTTCCTGACAAAAACACCGGGTTGTTGGGTAAGCGAACGTACGTGTGTCGCACGAGATTTTCATTGTGTTCCACGTTGACAAGACATTCTCACTATAGGCGTGTACCTTACATGCCATACTAGTTGAAGCTTGGTTGAAGTATTATTGGCATCTATTTTTTAATCCATGGCCAATGAGCATCTGTCATCAGTTTCAAATGAGTAACAATCCTTTCAATTAATCAGGCGAACAACTAATTGTGTAATTCAAATATCAATTATATATTTTTACAATTCAAAAACATCAATTATATATTTTTTTACTGTTCGTTTCAATAAGCACTTTCTCAGAAATATGCGTCATCTTGTTCACGGGGCAAAAAGAACATTCGTTGCTAGACACTGGCGCATTTTGGAACAAAGGCATGATGACTTTGAAGCGTAAAAGTTTTCGATTGAAGATGCGTACACAGCAACGCACGTAAATTGGCTCGTAAGCAAGATGGTGCCTATTATTATTAGGTCTTCTAGTATTACCGAAATACCGTGAAAGTGCTTATTCCCCATGGGATAAAATTCAGCGTTCATTTTCTTTATTTGTTCATTGGAGGTCATATCATTTGCTCTAGTGAAATGTTGTCTTCAATATTTCTCCTGACAAATTGTAATACAAACAAGACAAACAAATTGTGGAAGAGGACTAAAAACTTTGTCCAACTGCCTCTGCCGTGATACTCTTCTTTTACGACCTGTGCAATAATGCATGTAATCATAGCTTGCTGTCTGATGCCGTGTTTACATCATTATTGTGACTTTGTATTCAGAAGTTGGGATTATGCAACTTCAACAGATCAGAGAAAATTTGAAGCTTGATAAAAGAGGGCCCAGAATCAGAGAGAAAATGCAAATTAATTAATTATGTGTGACTCCCCCAAAACTGGACATAACTAATAGAACTAGTAATATCTCGCATATTTTGCTTCCAAATAAATTGTAAATTGTCTTCATCTTATTGTGTAAGTCTTCTTGATTACTATTATTATTAAATTTGGTCAACAACTGGTGCTTGTTTTTGTAAAGTAGAAAAGCCACCTTCGAACAATTCTGAACCTATGGAATGTTGACAATATTTTTGAAAAATGCTGAATTAGATTTTACTGAGGTATATGCACAGTTTACAAGTAGGCCTAAATCAGATCTCACATGATGTCTTTTGAGAGTCACGAACATAAGAGCCGTACCGTAGGAGCACGTTGTTATGTCATACTTGTGTTTGGATTGTTTTTCAGTGCCAACAATTATTGTTTCAAATTAATTGCATTGCTGATCATTATTGGATGACATGGTGATAAATGTGAGAGCTAATTTTCAAAGTTAATGGCGGTAAGATGCTTGCACATTGACCTGAAAGTGCCCTGTTGTATCATGTAGTCTCTTTTGTATTACAGAAATAGCAAACCTTCAGAAAATGCTTCCTTTGGAACACCTTTCCCTCATCCTTTTTTGGTCATTTTATTTGTACAGTGAGTGTGTACAGGTACACCTAATCTGTATAATTTTTAGTTTTCCACCGTGTTCCATATGGTTCAATTTTATGGTACTCCCTCATGAATCAGCTCCCTGACTGTTAAACAAATTATACGATTAAACATATGAAGAGAGCTTTTTAAAATGCTGCTATCATTCTTTTTCCATCTATTTGAGGCAAAGCTCCCTTTTTCCCCTCAGTTGTCTAAGGCCAAGTAAAAAAACAAACATGTTTAGCGTCCTGCCTTTTTGAAAAAAAAAAGAATTAGGAGTCCTCCAACCTCGTCCCCAGGGTGTCGAACAGTACGCACTCATCACTACCTGCTCTCTCACCCTGGTATTGGATCATTTGCATGTGCAAGATTTTTGAACACGTATGCAAATGAGGAATAGTCTGGTGCCAGGATATGCGTTACATAAGCGTTTGTTTTTGTATGCGGTGTCTGGGGTAAAAACAGAGTCAATTCGTTGCAGCGCGAGCACGGCGTGAGTTACAAAAACACGATTTTTTTACATTAAACTGTTACTCAAAGCAAATCCTCAAACAATGGGCCGATCCATTTAGACTCGCCCAATGGTACCGGTAGTTTGACCAATCACAGCTGTGATTAATGTCCGACATGCATCCACAAAGATCCCACATGGGTGCATGCGTGCATGACGCACATGTATTTCGAACATACAATGTGGCACTGGAGTGGCGACATGTATAAGTTACTCACGTGCGCAGTGGGCGGGGCCAAATGGATCGGTCTGTTGGTTGAGTAGGATTTTAAAGGGGGGGGGGGGGTATTCAGACGCTGTTAGTTTCTTCTAAGGGGCTCGGTGTCTCAAATAAACAATTTTGTTTTTAAAGCTACAGTCCATCATTTGCAGCTATCCAAAAAGTAACTGAGGTAATTATTGTTGAAAACATAGTAAGGTATAGTGAGATAGTAAGGGAACTAAACTCCCTGTGAAATTGTTTTCTGGCATGCTGTCATCTGTCATTTTGAAGAAATAAATTTCCATTTTTTATTCGGCAAAGCGCACAAGCGTTGACACGATACACATGCGCGCGCGGTGGTTATTATTCGTCGGATGAGTGCGCGACATCAGTGGCTGCAATTAGCTCAGTGAGAACGTGTCTCAGACGCTGAATTCAGGCCCAATTCAAAACATGATTCAGCAACTTTTGATTTGAAATCGAGGTCCTAGAGTATTGTTTTTCTCATAATATACCAGCTGAAATTTCTTCAGGTTAGTTGTTCAGCACCCTTCTTTAGATTTTGAGCATGTGTGTTGCTTCGAACGACCAAAATGCACAAATAACAAATTGTGGACTGTACAAAGAAAGCGCTATTGGTTTCTGCACTGTGATGGATTTTGAGGGTTCAGAAAAGTTCTTGGCAAAAAGCCAGATGATTAGGAATACATACCGGTAAGAGCAAAACAGGCGTATGCAAAGTTACTGCTGAATATCTCCTGTATCATGTGGACTGCTTGCTACCGGTACCAGAAAATTGGTGAAATGTGCTAAATGGGAAGGTATAATACATACGTGTATGTCTAACATCTACAGGAAAAAGGTTGCAAAACCCTTAGTTTACATCTAATGCGGCAGCAGTTTTTAGCTGAATTTCAAGCATCAAATTTTGAGCAGGACCGTCACTGTCAACAAAAGACAGGTGCCACATTAAATTGTATTAAATTCACGGTGAGTGTGAGATACACTGTGAGGGGTCCCATGCTAACTTCAGATTATGATATAGCGCACATGAAGAACATGTGCCTGACTGTGTATGATAAGTTGCACAACCACTCAACTTTTGAGGACCAACATTTTGTACCCTCAAAATTCCTTTGCACACTGTAATTTTACATGAAATTCCAAACAGCAAATGTCCAGGGCATACATAATATATTATTTTGTGAATATTCACATTCTCTACTTGTGTGTTTTCAAGCCAAAATGGGCACTTTCTCTTGAAAGTGCTCCAATGGGTAAGTCAAACTGCATAGATTGTGCACAGTCTTCCCGCACCACAGGCTACCATGTTCATATGGTTGTCTGATTGCATACATGTACATTGTACACACTAGCCCCAATGTGGCCAATTTACTGGACTACCTCCATAAATAAAGGCCACACTTGGAACACGTACCCAAAAATGTAGAACTTTGTCATATTTTTATACTCACATTTAGACTTTGTTTGTACTTGAAGTTTATTTATGCTGAAAAAGCACACTCACCCTCTTTAAAGGGAATGTACATCATTGGTTTTTGCTTTAATTTTCAGAAATGAACTATTTGAGGGGTTAGTATAATAGATCAAATTATTGTTGCACTGACATGTTAAAAGTTTTGTGTTCGAAAATGCTGGAAAAACCAAAAAAACAAAAAATGTTCAAGTAGTCTGGCTCCCTGACTCCACTGAAAATTAAATGGATCAATTTATAGATGCCGGAAAATTGTACGGTAAGGGAACCAGTCTAGCTGGCCTGCCCCCATTCATGAACATGCAACCAATAGCAAACAAAACTTGGACTGAAAAAAAAGGTAAATTTGGAGCAGCAGTTGAAAAATAAATAGGTTTTTCCAACGGTGGTCGGCCGACCACCGTTGGAAATGTATACAAAAATACCATTTACTTGAAAATGACTTCACACCAGGTGCCATAATTTTACAGGATGTTTTAGACTGTCATTTACCAACATCCTGTAAAGTATTTCATAAAAACTTGGTAGTTTTATTTTTGGATGCTTGCAAATGTTGTATTTTCCCTTTAAAGCGATAGAAAATTAATCCCCCCTTTTTCCGACGTCTATTTTTCATGTAATCATGTGCAAAATGAACCTGGAAATATAGACGTCTGAAAAAGGGGGATAGCTGCCAACTAGTACGATTTTTTCGTAATTATTACGAATTGTTCGTTAAATTACGAAAATACGATTTGCCACTAAAACATTACGAATTTCTTATTTTCTACCTAACGAAAAAAAAAAAATGTAAAGTATCGTTTTTGACCGAAAACTTCTGGCGAAATGTCGTGATAATGGATGGACAGGTGACAAGTCTAATAAGAATGCAGTCAAGCACCTGATAGACATCAATGCAGTGTGCGCAGTGGAGTACTTGAGGACCAGACTAAAAATATTTTTCAATGGTGTGTTATTTGTGTGCATCTCGTGGATGTGTGGGTGTGTGTACTGTATGTGAGTACTTTTCAGTGACGATCGTGAGCACATTTAGTCGCTTATTGCCGGGATGAGACCCATCAGTGCGAGATTTTAATCATGGAATTTAATAAGAGTATGGTTGGAATAATTTGTAATAGAGTTTGAGTTTGTCACAACGGACAGAAAAGATAAATCAGCATGCGTTTGCAAGGTATGTTGGCGGGATATTTCTATTGCATACGGTGGCCATAGATCATTGTGTGTAAAAACATGATACGAACTCGAAACTCAACATCGATAGCATGCATCTCCAAAAAAATATGTGCACATGTTATTGATGTTATTATTTATTTGACTTCAACAAACAAATACAGACATTAAAAAAAAATTAATTAAAAAAAAAAAAAAAAAAAAATATATATATATATATATATATTTTTTTTTAAATTATCTTTTGGCCTACAGTACATTATTATTCACAACGAGAAGGGTATGCACATGTATGTGTACATGTAAACCATGTACCTGTACTCGATGTTGGTAAAGCTTGTGATAAAACGAGAAGTTGAAAATGACCGCGCGGGTTGATTACTAATTGGGATTTTGAAATGTTGGCAGCTATGGATTAAGTTTCTTTTGCTTTAACCCTAACTCCTGGGGCTCTTTTACTAGAAAGTATCCTGAATCTGCCAAAATCCACCAATTTTGTCGTGCAAAAAATGCTGGTATCCTGAATCCATCAGAATCCCCCAGTGTAGATTCTGGAGGTATCCTGAATCCGCCAGAATCCACCAGCAAAAGTCTTGATGGATTCTGGCGGATTCAGGATACCATGGTGGCATAAAAAAAATACAGCATGTTTTTCCATAGAGTCTTCAAAATCCAACACCTAAATTTCTGGTGGATTTTGAAGGATTCAGGATACCATGCTCGCATGAAAATTGTGATGTGTGTTGTTGCATAGGATCCATCAAAATACACCAATGCATGGCGACCCCAGCATGGATCAGTACCGAAGTGAATACGTCTCGCGCACAAAATTTGTGTGAAAGACATTAGCGCATGTTTCAGCCCGTAAACCATATAGAATGAAAAGACTAGATCGGCAGCGCGTCCACACACGCCCAGTCACTGTGCGATAAATCTCTGCCATTTTGGTTGTCTCTCATAGACGCACAACAAATTAACGTAAAGTAATGGAGCTAAATGTATCTTTCCTCCAGCACGTGACCTAGCTCAACACGCGCGAAGCAAGAAATGCGCACCGAGTATTTACGCGATGCGCACACATAATTATTAGCGATGCACATGGTGTTCTTTGCGCGTAAACGGCGTTGCGTTCGTCACGTTTTCGCGCATTATTTGTATCTTTCCTCCAGCACGTGACCCTCCATGCAAGTCCACCCAGTACATGTGTGTACATGTTTGTACAGTATGTGACAGACTTGGCAGGGCTAGTGCCAGCAGTATTTACTTGACCACAAACATTGCAAAAGAGTTAAACTGTTGAGATCCTGAATCCATCAAAGTCCCCCAATAGCTCAAAATGGAGGTATCCTGAATCCATCAAAATCCGCCAGTTCCGCTAGGCTTTGAATCCTGAGTCCATCAAAATCCCCCAGTTTGTTCAATATGGAGGTATCCTGAATCCGCCGAAATCCCCCGAAACAGGGGGGTGGATTTTGATGGATTTAGGTACGTTAGGGTTAAAGAGGGTGAGTGTGATTCTAGTTCTAAAGCATAGATATACAAATGTACTACAAAGTCTAAATGTGAAAATAAAAACTTGATAATGTTCTGCATTTTCGGGTGCATGTTCCAAGTGTGGCCTTTATTTACGGAGGTAGTCCAGTAAATTGGCCACATTTATGGGGCTATGTACACACATGCTCATAGATGTCTTCACTGTGTCAGGCAATCTTGTTTTGTATGCAGGTGCCTGTAAGGCTGTAGCCAAATGTCAGTGCCAGAGTGCTGACTGATCAGACGCGCATCTTACTTTGTACATTGTACTAAGAGAACGTTGGCAAATCCCGCCACACACACTACAAGCAGCGAATAATGCCAACAAATTATAATCCACAGCTGACAATTTCAGACAAGTGCTGCATGTAATGATACCAAGCAGGCGACAATGCAATGTGTGAAATCAGACACTTATAAGCTGCCATGGTAATGAGACATGTGCGTCTCAAGCACAGGTTCATGTATGGCACAGAGTATGCATTCACAAACCTATAACGTCGTAGCATGAGTGCAGGGTGACAGCAGCATCAATGTTCAATGCTTTTCCAGACAACTGAGGGTGTTGTTGCTGTGATGTCATTTGGGGGTTTTCCATTGAAATTGTGAACCCAAAAATTTGTTCATTGAAAACATTTGTGAGAAATGTTTGCACAACGAATCATCGAAGAAAAGAAAATTTACGACAACAAGGTATCCCCAATTCTGCACAAATAGCTGTAACAACGCGGTTTCTGCTTGGAATGACTTTACACAAATGACCTATTACCATTTGTGAGTTGGCCATGCCCCTTAGACAACCCTATGGAAGTTTTGTATGTTAAGTTCTGTTTGTCTCAGATTTTGCGTCCATTTGTACATCATGTAATTGGACAATATTTCGCAAACTGCATTGACACGATAGGTCAATTGCTAATGAATATTGAAATTTGCATTAGTATAAAAACAAATGGGCACCAAAATACCATGAAATGGGACACAAAGGTGCATTTCTAGGGATTGCCTAAAAAACATTATTGCATGGGCCCCTTTAAATATAACATCCTAAATCCTCCAATTTTAATAATATTTGTATTTCTGTGAAGCACCTTGAGCGTCAATTTTGACAGATTTGGCGCTATACAAGAATTTATCATTATTATTTTATTATTTTTCATATACCCTTGGGACTTGAGGTTTGAATCAAATGTTAACTTCTGTTAATGATCTTGTCGTGGGTATGATGTACGGTAATGTGCATAACTATAAACATGATAATCATTAAGTTGCACTTGTTCTGTCCCATTCGAATGAATGGATTAATTGTTATGATTTCAAAAAAATCACATTAAAAGTAAAGCCCTTCGTAAACATTTACATGGTGCTTTTCAAGCAGTCAAGGTTGAATATTTATCACTTCATTGAATCAACTTGAAATGTAAGTTTTAAAGCCCGTAATAATACCCTTCTTTTTTTCTCCATTGCAAAAGTCCTAAGTAGTTTCACGGGCTGCACGCATGCCACATGTACAATGTACTACTGTAGTACATATACATGTATGAAAATGTACATGTATGTACATGTACATGTCACTATACACTCTAGTTGCATCACCCAGTTCTACCACTGTGCACATATGTTCATTATGTCTGATCAGCCAGACTGTGTGTACACTATTTTCACCTTTTTTTGTTGAGATTTGCTCCCTTATCTTCACCAATTATTAGCTGTACAATGACATTTGACATTTCATGTCTTATATCGATCTGTTGCAGGAACATGTACACACTTGACCTTGACAAGTCCAGGAAAATGGAAAAAGAAACATTAAATTTTGAAAATAATAAACACTAAATGTTTGTTTCCTTTTGTTTACTTTGATGACTCCAGGATTGGCAGCCCCCATTTGCTGTTGATGTTGACATGTTCAAGTTTACACCAAGAATCCAGAGGTTGAATGAACTTGAGGTAAATGTGGAAACAGCTTTGCCTTTGTTGTTATGTTGCATGTAGCAAGTTTTTAAATCACACAATATTTCCAGTGGATTTCTCGTTTCATACAGTTATGTTTGACACTACTGGGAATAAGCCAGTCCAAATTGTATTTAAGTTCAAATGTGTGTCAAAACATGCACAGGACATCAGCTCAAGAACTTCTGAATACCAGATACCCGAAAGCAAAAGTGACAGTGAAATTGGACCCCTTTGTTGCATGGTTAGATAGTTACGTTTAGTAGAACAACACAGCATTTAACATGGCTTCTCAGGAATATGAAATTTAAAAAAAAATATACCTCGTACTCATTCATGAGCGAGAGCGGAATTCTTACTGGTCCATTCACCAGCATGTGTCGGAGGCTAGTTTTGTTATTTACTAAGCGCGCACATGAGGATTCATGCACAGGGTAAATGTGCATGTAACGTGGCGATGGTGTGCTACACATGCACTTTTCTAATTACATCGTACCCATGGAACTATCGTACAGGGTTAGTGCGCATATGTGCAGAAAATGCCTCAGCTACATGAAAATAAGGTAGAGTAAAAAGCATATTGTTTGTGACATAAACGCTCCTTTGGTATTTGAAATTGACAAACTAGTTACCAAGGGGAGCTAATATCGATTATCCACCCTCAAACCATGTAATATTGGTTTAATATATATTTTGTCCTTTTTCCAGGCCAAGACTCGCATCAAGCTGAACTTCCTTGATCAGATTGCAAAGTACTGGGAGCTTCAGGTTGGTGATTTTTATTTAGTTCGTAAGATATGTTACCCACCATAGTTAGACCAGGCTAAAGTACGTCATCTTGATTGTTGGAACTTTGAGATTCAGCTGCTAGGTTTGGTTTCTATATTGGAACTTATCAGACATACATTTTTGTGGTTGAAACCTATGACGGTTGTGGACAATAAGATGTGTGAATACTGCGATATATATGTGCTGTAATTTCACTGATAAAGGCTGATAAGTCTGATGCTTGTGTGGTGACTCGAGTCTGGATTGGGGATGGGGATGGTTGGTCACATTCAAGATAAGGTATAACCGGGTTTGATGCACAACTGAGGCAGTCATATGCATCTAGATTATAATGACAAATGATTTCAAAGAAGCTTTCAAGTAGCCTTTTTTTACATCAGAATTTGATATGTGTTTTGCCCACAGGGTTGCCGCTTGAGAATTCCCAATTGTTATGGCAAGTCGTTGGATCTGTTCAACTTGTTCAGGGTAAGTCAGTGGACTTGTTAGGTAGGTGGGTGACTGTAAAAACAATCTTGTTTGATTATAGTGTCACATACATGAACATGTATATTAACCAATATTAAGATGGTTTCATTTCAACATGTTTTGGCCTATTCATGGTTATGTTTGATAAATGACAGTGTTACAGAATATTTGTCTGCTTTTGGAAATCATAGTTACAAAAGGATTCCTAATAATACAGTTTAAAAGAAAATGGTTTAGCTAACTTGATATTCACATTAATCTTCAAGCAAACTTGAATCCTCAATCTGGATTGGTCGATCCATTGCAACAAACCGGGCTACATTATTCCACGGTCCATACCTCACTCTGCGTATTACGCTGTTTGAAGATGCGTGGGCCATTCCCGTTTCACGCACCAAATTTGGATTGCCGTGTTATAAGGTGAATGTATATCACACTGCAAAACACTCTTAAAAACATTTTACTTGTATTCATCATAATAACATATCATTTTGAGCTGGCCCACGCCACGACGTTCTGGATGATGAAGTATTTACTTTGTTTGATGATTAAATGACTATTTCATTGAGTGGTTTTACTTGCTTAATTCACCATGGACAGGTTGTACATGAAGAAGGTGGATTTGAGACATGCGTCAGAGAACGAAAATGGAGCAAAGTTGCTGGAACAGTACGTTTTACTTTAAAGAATCTCCAACCCCATTTAATTGATTAATCTATGTGCAGTGATACGTGAAGCACACTGTTATCCATGTGATATATTAAAAGAGAAAATATGGGCTTGAGGGGCAGAAACAGGGAAACGCTATTGTGTAAATGCTGTCATCTTTAATGGGTCTATTATTTCCATTGTGACAAACCAAATATTACTCTCAGGATTTGCATATATGTAGATGTCTGAATCAATCACCAACTTAATCTGTTTATGTGGAGAACTTTAAAACATTTTCAATATCCTTGGGTTGAACAGTGAATATAATAAGGCCCCCCCCCAAAAAAAAAAATGTTGTGTTGCCCTCCTCCGACCGACCCCAAAACCTGGAAATCTTCGGTCGGGTTTCACTTGAAAAAACTAAAATAAAGTTTAACCTTACAGTTAGTGTTTCTTTGTAATGCCAGAATTTTGCATTTTGTTACAAAACGTACATGTCTAAATGGTAGTACAGTTCGAATCGACTGTATTTTGTACTGGTGTGATGTGTGATGTACTGCATACATTATGCACATGTGTACATGCACTGTACCTTGTATCCCATGCATGTACATATACATAGTATAGAAAATAAATAGTTAATGTGAAACAGTGTTCACCGGATTAGTTGTTCGGACATCCGTCCGTCCTTCATGGAGTGTTCTTCTTGCATAGTTTGGCCGTGCATTAATGGTAGCCTAACTATTTTGTGTATGTTGGCAGAGGGAACTGGTAAATGAATGGAATAGGAGAAAGGGTATGCCTATATGTGAACTAAGTACAACCTCTCCCCCCCCCAAAAAAAAAAATCCCCAACCAACCAATCCTCCTTATATTTTTCATGGGAGAGCAACACAAGTTTTCTTGGGGCCTAAGTTGGAGACT
This sequence comes from Patiria miniata, assembly GCF_015706575.1. Lineage (NCBI taxonomy): Eukaryota > Metazoa > Echinodermata > Asteroidea > Valvatida > Asterinidae > Patiria > Patiria miniata. Next base: position 8,221,531 of record NW_024037063.1, read on the forward strand.
TGATGTCAGCTGTGCAACAGATGCTGAAATTGTTTCCATTCTCTTTAGATGGGCTTTGCCTCCAAGGCAGTTGGCTCTCAGTTGATGAAGCACTATGAGCGAATACTGTGGCCGTATGATATCTTCCAGGCAGGAGCCACTCTGGACACCCCTGTGGTAAGACATCTCAACCCTAAATGGGCCAGTTTTTGAGGGGACGATCACACAGTGTGAGGGAGAGGGGGGCGTGAAGCAACCCTGGCGTGAAGCAACAAAATGGAATCAAATTTGGCACACATGTAGAGCAATTCAATCTGAACATATTGAGAGAATTTGATTTTCGTAGGGCACTGTGTTTTGTAATTATTGACTTTGCAAGTGAGCACACTGTTACCATAGCAAGCTGTACTATGCTTGTATAGTATATGGAAAAATGCAATTTCCGTGGTGACCAGCCTCAAATAATGTCGCGAGTGCGGTGACCCCTTAGGTCAATTTTCATAAATTTGATATCAAAACGTGCGCCAGACTTGAAGCTAACAAGTCACGAACGCTCACAGTGAGAAATGCGTGTTTTGCAAAATATTGTTACAAAAGTGCAGGAAGCCCCTCCCTCCCCCCTCCCCCGGCCCTTTTTAGGTCAAGAATCAGACTCAAGACAATGGTTGAAAGACATTTTTTTACACAAGGCTCAAAGATTATCTCAACTTTCATTGTAATTTTATAGCAACTACCTTCACACATGTTTGTCGGGTATGAGCAGTATGTATAAATGGATGATATAATAACTGAACAGATTTCGCTGCCGAAAAATGATTTGGCATTGTCAGTTGAGATAGGATTGTGGGTTCAAAGTTTTGAGTGGTTACCTTGCAGAAAAATCATTTTAATGAGACTCTGGTTAGTAGGTGGGCCTGATAAATTTCTGTTTGATTTTTTATACAAGATACTTCCTGAGGGTGACTCTAAGGATAAAGACTATGTGCCTCATGGTATTGTCTCCCGTCAGGCAGTCAAACCATCTGGTGGAGGGTGCTACAGTAGAAGAGTCAAACGCCAAGCTCCAGAAGTATGTTACTCTCCGTCATACATGTAGATGGCTAGATGCTGTCTCTTGCATTTCCCAGTGTTGGTCTCTGTTATGTTTAATCAGCTCTACAGATCGCTTACAAAAGTCTTTGAATTAGTTGTTCATGTACGGATATTTAGTATTCAGATGCCTGTCATAGGTTTTTGTGAAGGTGTGCTGGCCTTTGATTTCCAGCTTGAAACCACACTTGATTGGATACATGAGACAGCTTATTTACATGTAGCAGCATGCAACTTCCAGCTGCAAGCTCAAACTGAAAAGTGTTCCAAAGCTTTTCTGAACAGTTTGTAACAGCGCTGTTACAGATTGCATGTTTTATACAGAAAGGCTTCATTGTTGTTCAAGGATTCAATTTGTTTTTTTTTGACTCAGGATCCTCTGAACATAGACTTCAGCAATAACCCGGAACTGAAGAAACTTCAGCTGTACGGTCCTGGTCCAAAGTTCCAAGGGTTGGGTCTTGTGGCAGGTGGTGAAAAGAAACCAGGTTAGTAAATCACCCTGGAGACAGGTTGATTTTTGTTGCTACATGCTGTTTCCATGGTGTTTCAAAGCTGTTTTCCTAAATTGGCCTTTTAGTGCACAACTTGTAAAACCTCGCATGATCTTTGGTTATGCAGAATTTAATTGAATTGCGTACATCAATTGCATATTACCGCTTACTGAGAAAGGAAAAAGCTGATCTGCTATAAGTATATTCTGCTCCGCAGCTCACTCATAGCTCTGCTTGATTTGATTGAACCTTGAAATGGAGCTGTTTGTAAAAAATCCGACAGTTTAAATTGTTACCAGGCGAGACAGAGCAAGCCAGAAGAGTGCCCATTGTAGGAATGGTCATCAAGTAAATAAATTACAATAAGATTACTGATACAAAATTCATTAACTTCATGAGGGTTTAATGTTCCGAGAAAAGCTTAGCACACTTGCTTAACAGAAGATGAACAATGCAGGGTCTTGACTTTAATATTTCAGAAGGCACAGTCAAAGAAGAAGAAGCCACCACGAAGCCAGAAAACACTAAGGAATCGGATTCCAAACACAGGCGATCTTCACCTAGAAAACATGAAGAGAAGCCAGCAGGAACAAGCATGACCATGAGAGACCGCTCCAATGTACTCAGTGCAAGCTTTGTAAGTGGAAAAGATCATTTCAATCCGTCTCTTCAAATGTGAATGGAGTATACATGTTGATCTTAAAACCCTGTTTGCTGCATTGAAAATTATGGAAATATTTTATTTTCGTATTAAATGTAGCTGGTAACTAATGAAGTGTTTTGTTTTTTGAAGACAGAAACATTGAAGATTGATTACACATATTAAAGTGGAAACCTCAATGTATTCTGTTTTTACAGCAAGTAGTTGTTTGTGTCAGCTTCTTCAAATCCAGAATGTACTTGTAGTCATTCATGAAATGTGTCTCCCAAAGCATCCAGAACTATTTTAAGATGAATCTTTGACATTTATGACTGAATGAATCTATATGTGATAGTGTGTTGTGTCATCGGTGTCTGTCTGTATGACTAGTAGTCAAGATTCTCCCTTGTTTCTACCCTTAGATTGAGAACTACATGTGTCGTGGTTGTGGGCGTGGTGATGCTGAGGAATGCCTTCTGCTGTGTGATGGATGTGATGACAGCTTCCATACCTTCTGTCTTATTCCTCCTCTCTTTGAGGTGCCAAAGGGAGATTGGCGATGTCCTAAATGCCTTGTCCAGGTATGTGTGCATCACTCCAACCAATAGTGTCTGTCAAAGTTGGTCATGGGTAAGGACCCTATGCAAACTGCCTTTAGCTGAAAGCATCCCTCTGAAGTTACAAATGTTGCTGTCAGTGTCGGAAACCACCCCTGTATGCAGTAATTTGTAAGTGGAAGTAGAACATTGTTGTCTGCTGTGATGTAGTCCATGGTGTTTTGTACGTCTGAGGGGTGCACATATCACCCGGGATGAAGTAGAGGATTTTTTCACTTTCTTACGCCCTATGCATTATCATGGAAAGTCCAATGCTTTGGTCTTCAATAATACGCACATCTGCATTCACTCGCGTGCATCCGCATTGACACGTGCGCTATTGGATACATCACTTATCTTGTGCGAAGTGTCTATACTATCTGTGTTGTGCAAAGCAGTAGAGACGAAAATATTCATAAGTCTCAGAATGTTACGGGGAGAATATAATTGGGATATCAGAAACTAACCTTTACTTTTATTGATCATTACTTTTTTTGTTTTGTTCAGGAATGTAACAAGCCAACTGAATGCTTTGGCTTTGAGACTGCTTACAAGCAGTACACCCTGCAGTCCTTTGGAGAGATGGCTGACCAATTCAAAAGAGATTACTTCTCCATGCCAGTCCACGTAAGTCAATCTTGTGATTAAAAATACTGCATTTTTAAATCTAAACTTAAATAAAAAAAGCTTAGATTTCCAAACGTTCCCCCAATTTTTTGTTCTTGTGTCAGCTTCTTCAAATCCATCAAATCATCACAAAATTCACCAAACCCAATAATTACTTTGACAAAATGGCACATGCATCGGACAAAATGGAGACATCAATCCCTGTGATGGGCCCAATTTCATAGGGCTGCCTAACAGTGAGCATAAAACTTGTGTCTGCTATAACAGAAAATCATGATACTGATTAAGAGTATGTCCACGAGAGGACCATGCAGACCGTGACAAGGTGGGGGTCGGCGGATTTGGTTAAAATTCTGGGGGTAGGTGGGTCATAGGTAGCCTTGAGGTTGTACAAAATATTTGGCCAATCTGACCTCCGTAGCAGAAAAAAGAGCCAAAAATGTGTTTTTATTAGTGAAAAATGGTGATTTTTATGATTTTGGGGTACAAACGTTTAAACGCTTGCTGCTCAACAGGGGAAAGCAGCAGAGAAATGAAATTTGCAGGGTCCTGAGGTTGTATCCTGACCTAAAACCAGGTACTCAAAATTTAGAAAAAAATTGCTCTTAGGAGGCAACGGCACTAAGGGTACCCCCAAAGTTGAGTCATAGAAATAGCGATCTTTAAGTCGCCGTAGCGTCATTAGTGCAGGTCTTTGAACAATGACACTCAGGTGAAAGAGAGTTCTTATCATGGTCCTTAAGTATCAAGAATAAAAACATTGTCAGCAGTTTTTAGTATAAAATGGCAGGAGTCTGTTTTACCCCTATTTTTCGCTAGTAAAGGGACGGGGGAGGGGCATACAGTGCCCCCCCCCCTTTTCTGTATTTTCAAAAGTCGACAACCAATTTTTATGAAATTTGCTACCAAGTTTTATATTTCCAATTTGTAAATAATGACGTCAAAAATATTTTTAAAAATCTTTAACAGAGGGCTTTTTTTTGGGCACCTTTTTGGTCAAAAAGTGTATTTTTCACATCATTTTTTCTTTTTTGCTTGAATGTTATGAAAATTGGCAAACGTGTATATATTCATGATCAAAAAAATTAAAACATATTTTAATACTGGAGACGCCATAAGGGGTGCTATAATTCCTTAATTTATCCCATTTTTAGGGTAGGGGGTTTCACTTTAAATCAATATGGCCGCCACCTTTCAGAGTCCAGGATGGAATGTATACCCTGCCCGATTTGTGGCAGAGGGAGTCCCCACAAATGTTCCTATACTCAACACACACTTGTCTTTTTGTTAACAGAAGTATCCCCCAATAATCATCTAAAGAATTCCCGAGATTACCAAAACAAAATGAAGACACAATGGGGGTGGTGGGGGGGGGGGTTACACCCTGCCACATATCGCGCACCAAATGTGGGAATGATGAGGCTTGGATGACAATTCTGTTATTTTTTTGGCATGTTAATGTAACCCGGAAAATTAATAAACTAGGAAAATAATAAATTGAATGAGAAAAACGCTAAATGTTGGGGCACTCGTCAAAAATGAGACACACCTAGATGGGGTAGGAACAAGTAGAGAGGAATTTGAATAAATAGAAACAATGACAAAGTTTTAGAAAGACCAAAAAAGAATGATTTATTTTACCAACCAAAATTTGAAGAAAACCTTTCAAAAAACCAATAATCAAAAAGGATCCAAATTAACTTTTATCCACCCCACCAAATAAGTAAAATGGTAGTACTACAGTCGACTTTTGTTATAAAGAACACTTTTACAAAGATGTCCTACTGCTGCTTATATAGAGCACATTCTGAGGTCTCGAATCTCTAGTTCTCTTTGTGTCTCTTTGTTTCTCTGTCCTTTTAAAGCAACATTTCTGTTTAAAGAGGTAGTTTGGGCAGTCTCACCGACCTTGCTATAACGAGAGTCAACTGTACAAAACTAAATTGAACTTTAAACTTAAATGGAAGTTGAAAGAAGAAAACTGAACCAACACAGTATCAAAATAGAATGACACATGGAACAACCTAACGATCAAACTCGAAAAAACAATAGAATATAAATCAAGAAATTGTTTTCCTTCTTAAATTAACATTAAAAAACAAAAACAGTCACTGTCTTTAAATAACAAACCATGATAACCCTTTGTTTAAACACAAAATACGTAAAGGAAGAGAACATGGAACCACTAATGCAAAAATGTTAGTAAAAAAGGATGCAATAAAAAAAAATGAAAACGGGCACTACTATCAAAATTTTGACCACTTTGTGATGATTAAGCAGTTGTTTCACCGATTGTAATCTTCATGAGCCCATCTTCTTGACGTGGTGCTAAACAATGAAGAACTAAACCAAAGGCTTCCTTTGCCTTCCTTCTATAATAATGGATGGTGCTATCAGATGCTTATTCTAATGACAGATGAAGCTGCCCATCAACAGCAGACATTCCCCCCTGAGTAAGGAAAGTGTTCAGGGATTGCAGCTCCACATTCTTTGGTCAGGGGGTTGGAGCCCAAGAAGAGTCAAGTGCACCTACATCCTGTGTAATATCTCCATCAGTTGATGAGGACTCAGATGTATGCTAGAAATAATCATAAGAAAATAAAAACAGTGAGATGCATGCTACATATAGGGTTGAAATACAAATTGATGTACTCAAAGAAGAGTGCTTACAATTCATCTGTGATAAATGAGATGCAATATGTCAAGGTCCATTCTTAGTTCACTCTCTTTACCTCATGAACTGAAGTGCACGCTGTGTCGGTGGGTTGGAGAGATGGTACACCAGCCGGCGATGTGAAATCACTGATTGTACACTGATGCTCTTCTTGTTCCTTAGAGAGCACATCGCTAGATGGTAATTGTTCCGCTGTCTGGTGCGTAACTGCTTGTTTGTGCTAAGATAGACAACCTCTACAGATACCTGAAAGTTATATGAACAGTGAGAATTAACAAAGTGTTAAGGCCGCAGCAGGCTTAATATTTTTTTAAAGTAAAAGATATAAAGCGGGGCGTATGTAGCCAACAATATTGAGCAATAGATGCCTTGAACAAAACCCATGTCATAAATTCCCCCCCCCCCAAAAAAAAATAAATAAATAAAAAATAAGAAATCTTCTTTTATTATTTTATATTGCCTGTATTTAATTGCACTTATTACTTTTTCTTTTTCTGATGTGGCTGGCTCTGGAGGATTTGTATAAAAGGGGAAACAAATCTGAAATTGTTCTTTAAGTTGTAAATGGTCTGATGAGTCACATCTCGTGAATAAAAGTAAAAAAAAACAATGTAAGTGCAAAAAAAATATATATGTTTTATTCCCCAAACTGCGCATGTTCAGTGCAGTTTTAACTTTCTTTATATAAAACAAAATAAATTCAAAATCCAGCTCCGGCTAAATATTCACCATGTGTGTCCACTGCCGAAAACCATGTGTGTGGTCCAGAGCTGTGACAACCAGTATTAATTTTTCGCACAATAATAAATTTCACTGGTCCCAAGTCAACTGCATGATAAGGGATTTAATTGATATAACCTACCCAGGAACAAAGTCAGTTGATCAGAAATGGACCTTGACCATGATTAATTCATTTTAATTTTCAAAAATGTATTTTTGTTTGATTTCTGTCTTCTTACCTGTTCCAACACTACAGTAATCATGGTACCCCATCGATCAAACATCTATGATCTCACGGCTAGTTGCTTTATTCACATCACGGAATGGTTTGCCTTTCCCTTTATGGAGTGTATGACAACATTTCCTTGATGATGTCCAACTCAACCCTAACTTGTATCTATGCGCTGGACGTATTGTCTTATCAGTGTATGCATCGACGTCGAACAAACCACATCGCAGGAGGATCAGTTTCCACTCGACATTCACATCATATGCAGCGACTTTCCACTTCTGCAAATGGCTCCGTATGTCTTTTGTGCATCGATTAAGTTGCACTGTATTTAGTTCGCGCAGATAAGAGGGATTTACACCACATTCGATGGCTTTGCTATACTCAAAATTACTAAAAATCACATTGCAGCCGCACAGACGGCATGTCCATGGCTGCCATTTTGACGGTAATGTAATGCGAGGGCGCCCTCTTTCGATACCGCGCGCTAACTGGGTGGGCGGCAACAGGACGTTCCCCTCCTAGCTACCGGATCAGTGCGCACCACCAAAGGTAGCCCACTCACCCACCCAATAGGTGAAGTCTGCAAAATGTACATCTTGTTATGCTCTTACAACAATTCCTGCAAAATGTCAATTAAGGGCAACCAATTGCACTCGGAACTGTCTAGGGGGCTATGTAGGTTTGGTCTTGAAAATTAGGAATTTTTCAACTTTGTTGACCGTGAGCAAACAAAAACAAGAAGAGCTGACAGTTTTTTTATTTTTTATTATTGTAGTCGGATATCTGAACTATATTTCCTCCAAGTTTGTTGACTCTCAGCCCTGCATTAATTAAGTTATGGTTTACCGCGTAAAGGACTTCATTTCGTAATAGAGCTGATACGTGTTTTTCTTACGCCTATATCTCCGCAGTGAATGCTTGCATATCAAAGATTTATATTTCATCGTTTAGAGGAGATTAAACCCTTTCTTTTGATATGTAGGTCGACAGTAAACGATTTAGTTTAAGGGTATAAACGAGGCTATAACTTTACACCAGAAACAACACAAATTTACTCCCCGGAAGTCACCCTTTTTGCTCAAAATTGTTGGTGCCCCGTACTCGGCCACCGTGTGATTATTTATCGAGCTACTCCACCGAGTGGTATCGTCTCAGGTGGGGATCAAATGGCCAAGATTTGAACTTAATTCGCTGACCCCCCACCTTGTCGATTTTTCAGGATTTTGCATGGTCTTCTCATAAACGCACACTTAAGCACGGTTTCTTGGCGTGGATGTGCTAACAGTTGCGCGATGGAGAATTCTATTGTTATGTCACTGATTTAAGCAACTTTTTCCTTTGGGGTTAAGCGTGCTTGTACTGTTCTTACTGCTTAATGGTCTCTATGACACAGACGAAGGCTCAGTTAGCATTAAATGGGCTGTTAAGCAGCGCTGTGAAATGGGCCCTGGTTTAACCTTGCCTGTAATTCTAACACACCTATTGCGTTGGATTGCTTGTATATTTTTAGATGGTGCCTCCAGAGACCATTGAGAAGGAATTCTGGCGTCTGGTGACGGCCATCGATGAAGATGTCAAAGTGGCCTATGGTGCTGACATCCACTCCCTGGATCTTGGTAGTGCCTTCCCTAATAAGAAGAGCAAGGTCGTTGGGGAAGAGGACATGGTAAGCAGGCAGGACTCTTGTACTGCTGTTAGTCATTTATCACAGATGCATTTGGAAGCCTTGTAAATGATAGGCTTTGACAATTACAACATTTTTGAATTGGTTCCAATTCCATACAGGTTTCACTATTCCATTCAGATTCCAATCCGATTCTCTCCGTCTAAAAAAAATAATTGAGCAAAGAAATGCAGAACCAGTAAAGTGTGTATCATCTTGTACAAGTTTGCCACAAATAAGCACACAAGGAGTGACCTCAAATTTGTTTTTAAGTGTCTGGAATCTATTCTTGGGAGAATGGAATTGTTACTATACTAGGAATTGGCTCTTTAAAAAGGTGGAATCACGATTCCGATCTAAGTTTGCAATCAATTCTATTCAATTCTGACCTGGAATCGCACAAGACTAGTAAATAATAACCGTCACTATTTATTCCAGCAAATTTCACTGTAACTTGTGTGCCTGTGAAAAACCCTCAGAACCACCAAGTCTTTCACCTAAATCTAAAGTAATACCATTTGGCAGTGTCTACAAAAGAGTGTTGACTTGTTGCCAAGAAGCTGATTTGCAGCAGTTGAATACACTTAGGCCTTTTCAAACATTACTTACATGTATGTTGAATGCCATAAATTCCATTTGATTAACTGTTAATTTGGCATTTGTAAACAATTTGTTTTGGAGCATTATTGTGGCAGTGGTTTAAAGGTTTTCATTATTTTCATACCAGGGATGGCAACTCAATCATTTGTTGGGACTAGTAGGAAACCAGTATTGAAAATGTGTTGAAGCAACAGTCAAACCACATTCCTTTGATTGCATGTACAAGATTGTCTGTCCTTTGATTACCTGTAGGAAACTTTGACATTTATTTAAATGGATGTTTATGAAGTACCGTGATGCCATTTTGTTTTGCTCAGGAATATGTGAACTCTGGTTGGAATCTGAACAACCTGCCAGTTCTTGACGGATCCGTCCTGTCTCACATCAATGCCGATATCTCTGGGATGAAGGTCCCCTGGATGTATGTCGGCATGTGCTTTGCATCCTTCTGCTGGCATAATGAGGACCATTGGAGTTATTCCATCAACTACATGCACTGGTAAGGGCAAGTCATTTAGACGCCGAAACACTAACGAAACAAATAATGTTTGGTTTGATCTACCAAAACTGTTGGACAATTGACCTTTTTGTTTATAAAGATTATATTTATAATGTTGCAAATTACAATAATACTTCATATCATCTGACAAACAAAATCCAAAAGCAACCTGAAATTGCAAACGTGTCAGAAGAATTTCTGAATGAGGTTTTTGTCAACTGGATATTTAGTTGAGTCTTGTGGAAGTCTGGAGTAGTAAGTTATTTGGACACTTCAAGATTTTAGTTAGTGATATTTATGTAATATTGGATGGCTCTGAGGGGGATACAAGAATATATTGCACGAGCTAATTCGACTCGTGCAATATTGTTGTAGCGAGTGCAATATATTCTTGTATCCCTGAAAAAAAGCCTTCAAATATTATTATTATTATTATTTATATCAGGCTGACTTGATCCGAAAGAAAGAAATTTCTTGTCATTGTCTTGTAAAAATTGCCAACCGCTTCCTCAGTACTTTAACGTTAACCCTTTAGTCACTGTAGCGCCCGAAACCACCCGAGCAATAAACAGTACCGAATGCGCTATGCTCTGTGCACTGGTTAACAAGTGTGAGTTTCTATACTCTTGATATAGTGGGAACCAGCGAAAATGATTAAATGCCCGGATGAGGATTATATCAAGGATAATATTGTCCTCATCTGGATACTTTTACTGACGTAATATTGCAGTCATCTGGGCACTTTTTACAAAAGCATGCAATACACTGATTTATTTTACCACTGGAAGCCTGATATAAATAATAACATATCAGTGCAATTGATACCATCCGTGGAATCTGATTTATATCAGTGTGGCATTTGTGTGAACACATCGGTGTTGATTTGACTTAAAAATTACTTTTGTAAAATTGAATGACCTGGGTTTCATGAGGGGGATATAATTATCTGAGGGTTCATTGACTGAATGTCAAGCAAAATGGTTTATTGTTGTATACAGAGACAAATCATACAGCAGAATAATCTGTATGAAGTCACTTTTACTAACCCTTACTCCCTAGGCCTTTTTGCTAGGATGTAGCCTCAATCTTGCAAAATCCTCCAGTTGGCCTCATGGAAAAATAGCATATAGCCCCAATCCTGCAAATTCCTCCATTATTTCTTGAATATGGTCTGTGGAGGGGTGACAATCACTTGAATCCTGCAAAATCCTGCGGCAGTGACTGTCAATATGTTGAGGCTTGGCCAGTGACATCCTGGAGCAGTGCGGAGGATTTCAAGCATAATCCAGGCCTATATTTATGCATGGCTGAGCAAAAACAACACAAGGTCCGGCCCAAGACCTTGACAAAGTGCATCCTAAAAAATCAGTAACGCACTTTTGCCATGTAACCGCAATCCTTCAAATTCCTCCACTTCGGCAAAGAGGATTTTGAAGGATTCAGGGCGGTTAGGCCTAAAAAAAAAAATCTCCGGTTTCTGGTATGGAGCTTGCCCAAAAAGTGGTGCGGCGACGCGGCTTTTTTTTTTTTTTACCTGATTTTTTTGCTTCAAATGTCGGCTGATGACTGCAAATGGTGCCCGACTAAACTTAGTGCAAATATATGGGAGTCCAGAGAGGCCACATAAAGCTTATTCTCGACCATAACCCAATCTAAAAATACGTTAAAATTGTGCAGCAGCAGGATTCCAGTCAAACCAGTGAGTTTGGCGGTTTTGAGACATCATCTTTCATTGAAAATTTTTTTTTTTCATTTTGCCGACGCGCATGGCTACGGCGACGCGCGCGCATACCAGAAACCGGAGACTTTTTGGGGGGGGGCCTTAGGGTCAATGATACGAAAAATTCCATTGAGAATCCTGTGCTGTGAAAGTGTGCAATAGCTATCAAGTGTGTACTGGTAAACAATTTTCGCTTCTAAACTGTTTCAAACCTCTCAACGGAGCATGATTGTATCATATTTAGTATTTTAGAATGTGTTCTCGGACTGTCTTGTTCATGATGCTAGACATGAACCCTTTCCTATATGTGATTCCTGTAGGGGTGAGCCTAAGACATGGTACGGGGTGCCCGGTAAATCAGCAGATCACTTTGAGCAGGTCATGAAGGAACAGGCCCCTGAACTCTTTGAAGCACAGCCAGATCTCCTCCAGCAACTTGTCACCATCCTATCCCCTACCATCCTCATGAAAAACAATGTGCCGGTGAGTTAACTCAATATTGATCTGTACATCAAATACATCGACCGGTGACTACTTCCTTGGGGGTCTTAGATGTAGCTCAAACAGTAGTTTGTTGTTGCTTTAATGCTGTGTTTTGTGTCCTTCCTAATATTTCAACTGCTTAAATTCTTTCAAAAGTCGTATTCTTTGAAACAGTCCTCCTGTGCATGCAGCAGGAGTAGGAGTATTCGATTCCATTTGAATAGATCTCTCTCAAATAATGTCACTGCTTACAGATTGTCAAGTGCATTGGCATTTTGGGAGTCAAATTTTTGTGACGCGCATCAGCTGTGCTGTATTTGGAAAAAAGTTTGAGCAACATGCGTGCGTGTTTAGAACATTTTGCACACTGCGTGCACACGTGCCTGATGGCATTTAATACGCCGTTGTACTTTTCCTATGAAGATGGTTGTCTACGAGAGGGGTCTATTACTTAGAAGTTTACTGTTTAAAATAAAGGTGTAGCACTAATAACTAAACATTTTTGAAACTTTGCAAGCCCAATTTGATCCAAACATCATGATAGAAAAAGAGCTAACAAGCCCGATATGACCATTGCTATTGCAGCTGGTAAGAACCAACCAGTGTGCAGGGGAGTTTGTGGTCACATTCCCACGGGCCTACCACGCTGGCTTCAACCAGGGCTACAACTTTGCTGAAGCAGTCAACTTCTGCCCGACTGACTGGGTAGGTAACCTAACCCATGCTTGGTGATAACAACTGGCAGATACTCCCCATGTTACAGTCAGAATGTATCTTGCATTTAACCAGTCTCAATCCTTGGTCAAAAGTCATCTTGCGATTAGATTTGCTGGTTTTATTACAGTGTATTTTTTGAAAGTATATTTTTCCCCAGATTTTTTGTAGCCTGCGCATGATTCTTGATTTTCCTTGATTGATCATTGAGCACAAACGACAATTTATCCGACAGTTGCAGTCAGAGATTTTATCCAGGATTTGCTTTGCTTAATATGTCTAAAGTATAGTGTAAACGTTTCAGATCATCATGTTGGCTCTGAAAGTGTATTTGGGAAGATTTGTAGTTATGACAAGTAAGAAATTCATAACCCACAATTGTTACATGGGAATTGCTCTGTTTTCCTCTTTGTAGCACCACAAACCTTAATTAGCCAAGGACAGCAGCCGATTTCACGAAACTGTGCGTAGCTTGCGCCATGCGCAAGACTTGCGCCATGCGCAAGACTTGCGCAACAAATTTGTTGCGCAGCTGCGTAGTAAACTGACGAACGATTTCACGAAACTTGGCGTAGCTGCGCAACGTTTTAAGTAATTTCAACATCTTGGACGAGGATAAAAACAACATTTACGACAGCTGTTTGTGTGTGAATTTGTTCTTTCGTGAAACAGTAGTTGGATCACCTCAGCCCGCAATTTCGAAAGTTATTTTGTCTGACTTTCTTCGGAATTGTTCAGCAACTCTAAAAATTATGTTACGAGTAAAATAGAAATTCATTTACTTCAAATATAAAGTTGCGAGTGTCTTGTATCAACCTTGTTAAGTTGTGCAATAACGGGCTCTCACGACAGTGCCAATTTGCTGGTAAAATATGTCTTTTTCAGTCACTACGCCACAACTTACGCCACCTAAAATGATTGTGCAAGTTATGCCATAATTTATGGCGCAAGTTGCAGACTTACGCACTATCCGACTTTCGTGAAAAGTGAAATGTTGCGCAGCATGAAATGTTGTGCAACTTATGCAATAAATTGTGACGCAAGCAGAGTGGCGCCATTGCTTTAGGTTTTGTGAAATCAGCTGCTGGCCATTTTCAAAAATTAAACCATCACTGTAAAGGGGAGAAACACACATCCTTTATCAAAACCTATTTTGACGAGCTGCCTAGGGGTGTCTCTTTTTGACCGAACATGTCACTAAAACTCATTGGTGCAGTAGTGGTTTGGTTTGTTGGAAGAGGTTTGAGTGCCAGTGAACAAATCCATCCAAATTCCAAACCTTTTGCTGAAACAACACATGGACGACCTTCTGACTGAAACCATTCTTCCAAATAGCTAATCTGGTATTTGATAACCTGAAACAATCATTATATTGGAAAAAATCCTAACTTAAATTACCCCTAACCTAACCTAACCTTATCTTACCCTCACCAGACTTTGTAAATTTGGGTTTTGCGAAAATACAATTTTGTCTAGAAATAGGACGTGAAACATTAGGGAGACATTGAAATCGTCTCCCTGATCTACCTTGTCTCCCTAAGGTTTAACTTTTGATAATGTGTCTCCTTAACGGTACATATGCAGCAATTACTCATTCCTAATAAGAGACTTCAGTTCTTTGCTTATTCAATTGAAACCTTGCAATTTATTTTCAATAATGAGTTACTGTCACAGGGGTGAGATATGTCAGGATTTTTCCTGATTTCAGGATTTTTAAAGAATCTTTTTGAAATCTTATATTTGATATCATGACCTTGTGTCTTTGTTTCCTTGTCAAAAAGCTGAGGAGGTTGATTTTTGTGTGTGTGTGTAAAATGGAGAGCCATTGCTGATGGTATTAACCGAGTCCTCATTTCTTTGAATTGATCTTGACTCAGCTTCCTAACGGTCGTTCATGCATCGAGCATTACCGCAAGCTGCGCCGATTCTGCGTCTTCTCCCATGAGGAGCTGGTCTGTAAGATGGCTGCTGATCCGGATAGTCTGGACTTGAACCTAGCAGCCGCTGTCCACAAAGAGATGCTAGTCATGGTGGAACAGGAGAAGAGATTACGCAAGAAGCTACTAGAAAGAGTGAGGAAAACTCGCATCAACTCAGCCTGGAAAAGGCTGTTTGACTAATGTAGACTCAAATGTAACCACTGTGAACAGCTTCCTCGCTCTTTTTCTTGTTCAAAATGTACCCATTTTTCTAGCAAAGTTAAAGATCAATTGTTCATACTTAACACAAATCGGAATTGGAAGTGACTTTGATGGCATGAAACATTGAGAATGAAATTTGCGGAGTTTAAGGTGTTCAATTTCTGCAATGCCAATTATTATGCCCCGCGGCGAAGCCGGAGGGGCATACTGTTTCCGCCTTGTCCTTCCGTGGGTGGGTGGGTGGGTGTGTGTGTGGGTGGGTGTGTGTGTGGGTGTGTGTGTCCGGACAAATCTTGTCAGCGCGATAACTTGAGAAATACTTTACATATGAACTTCAAATTTGGTTTGTGGATTGTCCTTGGTAATCCTAAGAAGCCTTTTGCATTTGGGGCCGAAAGGTCAAGGGTCAAGGTCACAGTGGCTGAAACAATAGAAATTTTGTCAGCGCGATAACTTGAGAAATACTTTACATATGAACTTCAAATTTGGTTTGTGGATTGTCCTTGGCAATTCTAAGAAGCCTTTTGCATTTGGGGCCAAAAGGTCAAGGGTCAAGGTCACAGTGGCTGAAACAATAGAAATTTTGTCACCACGATAACTTGAGAAATAATTTACATATGAACTTCAAATTTGGTTTGTTGATTGTCCTTGGTAATCCTAAGAAGCCTTTTGCATTTGGGGCCGAAAGGTCAAGGGTCAAGGTCACAGTGGCTAACACAATAGAAATTTTGTCAGCGCGATAACTTGAGAAATACTTTACATATGAACTTCAAATTTGGTTTGTGGATTGTCCTTGGCAATTCTAAGAAGCCTTTTGCATTTGGGGCCAAAAGGTCAAGGGTCAAGGTCACAGTGGCTGAAACAATAGAAATTTTGTCAGCGCGATAACTTGAGAAATACTTTACATATGAATTTCAAATTTGGTTTGTGGATTGTCCTTGGTAATCCTAAGAAGCCTATCGCATTGGGGGTCGAAAGGTCAAGGGTCAAGGTCACAGTGGCTAAAACAATAGAAATCTTGTATTTATTCTGAGATCATAGGGATTAGGGATTAATTCATATAAAACCTACAGAAGACACTAATGCTGTCAATGAACGTTCCATTTGACCAAGGTACATGTAAGTTGATGTTAGAGTGGTGTTATGTCATGGAAACAGTCACGGTTGCGGGGCATTTGTGTTTGTAAACACACCTGACTTGTTTTCATGATGTGTTTGCATTTGTGGATGAATTCAAGAGCTCACTTTAGTCATTGTAATTTCTTGTCAATAATGTTGTTGCAGGGCACTACTGAGGCAGAACGGGAGGCCTTTGAATTGCTACCAGATGATGAGCGACAATGTGATCATTGTAAGACCACATGTTTCCTGTCTGCTGTGACCTGCCCATGTACACCCAATAAGCTGGTGTGTATCCATCACACGGAGAACCTCTGCCTGTGTCATCCTTCCAAGCACTGCCTCAGGTAAGCAGGGTTTTCCCCGTTGACCATTGATGGGTGATGGGTCTGAGCCACTCTGCATGGCTGCACACAATGGCACTGTTGTGATAAAGTATACAAATATTGAGTGGCTCAGAGTACCGCGTCATGGAACAAGAATGATCCTAACTGTTGAATAGTATTTCCCATTCCCCATGGGCGAATGGGACTTTTTGAGCCCCGGCGTGAATGGGAGCAATAACGAATGTCACGTGATGTGAGTTCCACCAATCAAAAGACAAAGATCTGCATGTCAGTTATATAATTAAAATTATTATATCTGGTTGTAAAACCAAGGATTCTTCAAAAGTGCAGTCGTTACTGTAACTCTAACAATAATGAAAACGAAGAAAGTTTAGTTTTAAAGGTGGGAGAAAACCCCAGAAGAGTATTCAAGGGAAAAGCCTTTGGAACCAATAAGGACCAGTCTACATATTGACCTTGATGGGAATCGAACCAAGGTGATAGAGATGGTAGGCGAGGAAAGAACCAGTGCACCAACTTGACGCCCTTGCTTTGTCACCAGAACTATAATTCATCACGAGGTGGCTGCTGTCATACGGTTAACACTGCTATAGTTATAAGGACAACAGTGTGCGTTATATTGTTGTTGCCACAGTTCTTGTCTGCAAACGATTTTGATGGATAATCAATATGCTTATACTTTGAATATGACTTTGCAAAAAGTTTAGTAGTTGTACGAGGATAAGTGCAATATAATTTTAGAAAGAAATAAATATTTGAGTTTTTTTAGAATCTAATGATGTGGTGCCCTGAATGGTAAAAACACATCCCCCCCAGGTTTTCAAACAAAATGTGAGTGAGACATATATGGAACTATGAATGAACTGGCATATGTATTATTCTTATTCCTAGATATCGCTATACTTTGGATGAATTACCTGCTATGCTGCATCGACTCAAAGTCCGAGCGGAGTCTTTTGACAACTGGGCCAACAAGGTGAAAAATGCCCTGAATGCATCCCAAGACAACAAACTAGGTAGGATGATTATGTCAGAAAAAAAACATGTTGACTTATGTCCCACTGTGGAGTCAAGAATTCTGCATGTACATATACCTACATTTCTATCAATGGCTGATGAAACAAACTTGTTACGTGTATGGGCTCCGTGCGCGAGCGAAAGAGGGCGCCCTTTTACCTAGCAATGACGTCCGATGGGCGGGACATTTAGCTGGTTGACGCGCACCGTTCCTTGTGTGTGACGCACGTACACCAGGGGATTTGTACTAAGTTCACGCAGTGGTACGGCCGCGCGTCGCGGCTAAATTGCAGTCAGGCAATATGGTGTTGGTCGGTCACCCCCAATTGTACTTTGTTTGCCAGTGAGGGGGTACTTGTGAACGGAGCAGATACTGCACAGCGACTGTTCTTAGAGGGCACTTGTAATTTGAGCATCGTTCTAGTATAATTTCATTTTTGTCATAAGCATGACTAACTTATGCCGATGATATATTAACAAAGCACACATGTATAGGAACACTCCGTGATTTCTTTTTTCCTTTTTCCTTTTGGAGCATTCCATTTGGGACACGGCGCTGTTCCTCAGGGTGGGTTTACATACTCAAACAAGCATTCACACATGGGAATGCCGTGTTTACGGAGGCGAACAAGATTACCAACAACCTGTGAACCATTCCCTTAAAGGTAGAAACTGGACCTTTTGCATCGTCTGTGTGTCCACAAGCACACCCCTAAATGCCTTATATTTGCCTAGAACCAGTCCATTATTTGTCTTTGTGTAGATGTGACACAGCTAAAACAGATGATCGTTGAGGCAGATGAGAAGCATTTCCCTGACAATGAGCTCCTTCAGCAGCTGGTGTCAGCTGTCACAGAAGCAGAGCGTTGCGCTACCATTGCCACACAGCTTGTCAGCAAGAAACACAGGACCAGGTCTGTACCTAAAAGTCCCTCCTTTTTTTTTGAGGGACAACGTTTACTCTGCACTTAACATTCCTTCTTAGTAACTGACTGTGTTACACATTCCCTGCCCTAAATTGTATCTATCAGAAATGTGTCTTGGGCATTTTTGTATGAATCACTTTTATAAGGTATATTATCTTGTTGGCTGCCTTTTTTCTTTTTAATTGAATTTAATATCTGAGCAAGTTTAGAAATACAGCAGCTAGCCATTTCGATGAAGAATGACACTGTTTCATGTGTTATACATGTAGGCAATGGAAAGAAAAGCAAATGTACTATCCTGTGAGTAGTGCAAGGTATATATTTAAATCCTAAATTTGCATGAGGGTTAGAAATTTGTGCTGATCTTGTTTTCAATCTGTATGTGTCACAACTTATGAACTTCTTCCTGATATCTGTTCCGTAGACAAAGACAGCATGGTGATTCTAAGTATGTGACACGGTTGACTCTGGAGGAACTGAAGGACTTCATGGAGCAAGTCCAAGGCCTACCCTGTGAGATCAGAGAGGTGGAACTTGTACAGGTACACTAGAGATTTGCTTCTCTTAACAAGTGTAGATTGTGATCAATTTAAGGTACTTAAGGTTTCTCATTTTAGCTGCAAGTTCACACAGCAACTTTAATATTTGGATAAACAATCTGCCCTATTTGTGGCAAAATCAAAGTGGGTACCAGTTTATTAAGTGTGGTTTATTTCCTCCATCTTATTGATTTCATGATTACCATGTTACCCCGACCTGTACACATTTATATGCCGTCTGTATCCAAATGTGATAATTGTTAACACTTAATGTACATATGCAAATTTATGTCTTCTAAAATGCATTCACTCTTTATTCGTTAAAAATGACATCATCAAAACTTGAATTTTAAGAGATTTATTTATTACATATGGTGTTTTCTCGACTAAAAACAACCCGAGCCATTTGTCCTATTTGAATTTGGCAACCATTCTCATCAGAAGTTTGGTCTGAACTGTCGATATGACATTATCTCTTTCAGGACCTGCTTGCCAAAGTGGGAAGCTTCCAGACAGAGGCACAGGATGCACTGTGCGATACCATCCCAGACTCAGACAAGCTGAAACGGCTGATTGAAGTGGGTAAAGGCATCGATATAGAGCTCCCAGAAATACCCAAACTCAAACAGGTTGGTGAAATGTCTCTACAGTCAAATGTAGACTTGCTTTGTTGTGAATATCCTGAATCATAATGTGGTTTTCGATATTGAGTGTGTGATAAGTACAGTGCTTGACTAAGTCCGAAGTGCAACACAATTCCTTTTTTCCCTGTGTTTTTTTGGTTTGTTAATAAACTTGTTTACTCATTAGCACTTGTGTTTACTTCATGAATCCATAAGCTAGACATGTTAGGGGGGGGAATTGTTGGGTTTGGGCTGGTATATGTAGTTACAGGCAGGGGGTTAGGGCTGAACAGGAACTAATGGGGGATACAAAATCTTATTTAGAAGGCTTTCTACCGTGACAGGATCTTTCTAAAAAATGACATAAAAACACTAACCCTCCTATGCAACCTGAACATTCTGTGCCAAGTAGTCCTTTCAGTCAAAATCAAACAAGTGACTGTTTTCAACAGTTATGAATTCCCAGCCTACATAAAGCAGGATTGACTGGCTGGGACTGTTCATGTAACTCGATACAGGTTTACTTTTGCTTTGGGTAATTGATAAGCCAGCTGTGCCTACAACTTACCTGCTTTGTCTGTTCATGGTCTGTTGACTGAGTATGACTAGTCACAGTGCTTGCTTTACATATGATCGGACTGCTGGTGACTAGCCTGTGTTAAAAGTATAGCAGGGGAAGTGGATGGAAATTTTGACTGTATGTGGCTGTTTAAATAGCAGGAGGGTTAATAAGCAAGAGACACCCAGGTATACCTGGGTGAATGGAAACCACAAAGGAAGGATATAAAGGATTCTGAGTGGGCAGTGAAAGGGAATAAAGGGGAAGGGTTGGGTGTAATGAGAGGGGATCATCAGGCAAGGGGAGGGACAAAAGAGTGTGATAGTGGGTATAGATCAAATGGGGAGGGGGAGGTAGTGTAAAGATCAAAGTGAGGAACAACAAAAGAGGGATAAACCGCATGAGTAGTAGCGAGAAGGATTATCTGTAACAAATGACATTGAAGAATATTGCAACAGATTAGTCGAAACAAAAAAACCTGTTGAAATTGATTGCAATGTATGAGTCAGTGGACCACGCATCTTTTATTTAGTCCATAATCTGAAATTCATCTTAATGAATTAAAGAGATTATACAACACTTGCTTTTGCTGTAATTTTCAGAAATGGATGGATTAAGGGGGATAGTATTTTATAGTAAATTATGTTACACTGACTTGTTTGAAGTTTTGTGTTCATAGATGCTGAAAAACCCAGAAAAACAATCATGTTCCTGTTGTCTGGTTCCCTGACCCCACTTAAGATGAAACGGAGCAATTTATAGACGTCGGGGAATTGTAAGGTCAGGGAACCAGTCTAGCTGGCATGTACCCTTTCATAGATGTGTAATCGATTGCAAACAGAATGCGGACTAACTAATTAATGGTAAAATGGAGGCAGTATTTGAAAAAAGCCAGTTTTTTTTCTAATGCTGGTCGGCTGGTCGCGTTGGAAATTGATACAAAAATACCCTTTTCTTAAAATTGACAGCACACCAGGTGCCATGATTTTTACAGGATGCATAAGATTGTCATTCACTGACAGTCCAGTAAGGTTTTTCATAATAATTTGTTAGTTTTGTGTTTTGATGGTTGCAACTGTTGTATATTCCCCTCATCATGCATTGTTTCCTTGTCTAATCCAGGAGTTGTCCCAGGCTCGTTGGCTGGATGAAGTCCGTGCTACCCTTCAGATCCCCAACAGTGTGACCCTTGACACCCTACGTAAGCTGATTGACTCTGGTGTAAGCCTGGTGCCTCATCCTGCTGTAGAGAAGGCCATGGCAGAACTACAAGAGCTGCTGACAGTCAGCGAGAGATGGGAAGAAAAGGCCAAGATATGCCTACAGACAAAGTAAGAATTGTCTGGCGATTTAAGATGTACTGTTTGTGTTTTGTATTTTTGTTTTGTAGTTTCACCTTGACTTTTTTTTTAAAAATTTGTTACTGTTTTAGACACACAAAAGATATTCACTTGTGAGTGAGACATTGAAGGAAAAATCGGCCTATCTGAAGTTATGGAATAATTACTTTACAAAATTTTAAATTGTTTATGACCCAACAATAATTCATCACTCACAGGGTTGACTGGAAAAACTTTCCAAAAAATATTCTTCAACTTTTGTACGAAAACCTATACTTTTCTGAGAGTTTAATATATTTTCCAAATCACCGAAATGTTCTTAATCACTGAAATTGTTCACCAATCCATAGTTGTGTAGCAGTGTGTTTCTTGGCATTTTATACATTGCTGCTCATATGGTAATAGAGCATGGTATGTTTTCTACTCCTCTTAAGACCTTGTCGTGCTATGGCTACTCTGGAGACTATCGTCAATGAAGCAAGGAACATCCCCGCCTTCTTACCTTACACTGCATTACTCAGTGAAGCCCTCAAGAAAGCCAAAGAATGGACCAGGAAAATTGAAGAAATACAGGTAGGTAATAAAAATGGATACCCTAGTGATGTCTGTTGTGTAGTTATGGGCCATGGGGCTGATTTCACAAAACTTGTCTGATCTTACGACTCATCTAAGCACTTATGACGAGTCCCCTCTCTGAGATCGATCTTAGCTAAGACGCATCCTAAAACCAATTTCACAACACCTGTCTTAAGCAAGACACATCAACACTACCAATTTGATGGCTGTTTCGTGCTTGTCATGGTGAAATTGATCATAGGACGAGTCGCAAGTTAAGACGAGTAACCTTCCTAAGACGCGTCTTAGCTTTTTCGTGAAATCAGTCCCTGTTCCTATAAGAGAACAAACATTCACTTCATGTTATCACATTCACCCAAGTAGTAAGCGATGTTTACAACCAACAGGAATGTAGTGGGCGGGGTTTGGCTTTTTTTGGGAAACTTTAGGGTAAAGCGACGGTGAAAGGTACAAAAGGCAACATGAAAATAAAGATCATGAATGCACAAAACCTGATGGCATCAAGTGAAAAGTGCAAACAAAAAGAAAATCACATTTTTTTCCAAAAGATACAGTTCAATAATAAAAGGACTCTTATGCAACATAGTTGCATAGTAACATAGTTGGAATTTCAGTATGGGAGTGCCATTGTCGGTTCAATGTACATTTCTTGAATGGATTTGAAACTAATAATAAGATATGAATTCATTAGATTAAACAAATCGTTTATAATATTCATGATACCAATTGATTTTTGTTTTAGTATTTGTTCAATGTTTTTATCACCTACAAAATTATGTAAGTGTTGACAACAATACCTATATTTAGGAGTGTAACAGAATCTTCATAATGTTAAAACCAAACTTGGTTAGTAAAAGCATCAACTAGAAGTACAGTAAAATCCGGCTAAACCGACATCGTACAACTCGTCAAATCGCTCAAGTCGGCCATCTGACTAAAGTCCCAATTGTCCGTAATGCATTTCCATTGAATTTTTTATTTCTAAGTTGGCTTTTATAAGTCGCCATTTCGCTCATGTCGTCGTGTTACTCTCGGTCCCCTTTCCAGAAAAAGCATCACAAAATCCTTTGTGTAAGTCGGCATTCAACAAATCACGCATTGGCATCGACTTCCTGTACTGCAGTTGGCAAAGTGTCGAGTGAAAAGTGGTTTCGCACAGTCCGTGATCGCTGCATGCATCAGTGTCGAAAAAGGGTGTCCTACTGCATACCTCTATGCGGCGCTATAGGATCTTTGCTGCATACATCGCATATGCATCGTGAGCATATCAATACCAGTACCCCCTCTAGGCTGTACGCATGCGCTCTGTCCATTTTGGGGGTCGTCTTTTGAATGACTAGTGCTGCAGTCAATGTGTGCGTGGTATATACCGGACCACGCACGCATTTAATTCGTTACTGTGCACGTACATATGTATCGTGGTCTCCACTATCAATACCCCAAACGTGATGATACAATTCGAGGATTAATTTGCTGGATTCAACTCGAGCATTAAGGAGATAATCCAGGGTAAATCGAAGCCAATTAGTGCAATGAATCATGTGCGCAAAAGACCATTCATGTAAAGCATATATTGGCATTCGCGTAAGTCGTCACAATTTTTCGGGTCCCGAGAGTGCCGGTTTAGCCAGAGTTTACTGTAACTTGATTTCCTTTTTGTCCTGTTTAGAATGGAGAGCACTTTCCCTACCTGGACCTTCTGGAGAGTATGGTGATGAGTGGCCGTCCCGTTCCTGTTCGCTTAGAGCAACTGCCCCAGGTAGAGTCCCAGGTCTCCGCAGCCAGGGCATGGAGAGAGAGAACAGCTAGGACATTCCTCAAGAAGAACTCACCATACTCACTGGTTGAGGTTAGTCAAGCCCTTGCGTATGTAATGGACCAAAACTGGGACTAAAGTATATCTATAAATGAAGAGTAATACTCTCTATTACAGTTAATGAGGGCTTCAGTAAAACCATTGGAAGTTTGTCAGAAAGACTTGGCTGTTTCAAATGAGGATTAAAATATCTACTTATTAATCATTTATAAATGTGGTAGCCAGAAGCACAATTTCATGGCACTGCTTACCGTTTGCAAAACAGCCTGGTGTTCCTCAACAAAAGATTCTGTGCTTACAGTTAGCATATTTAACAGGTTAGTGAGGTACTTCAGCTTATGCGCATGCGTAAATCCCATAACTCAGGATTCCATACTTAAAGGGTTAGTGCAGAAACATTGTCAGCACAGATTGTTGTACTAGTGCTGCTAGCTTGAAATGAATTAAATTTTGTAAACAAGCTATTTTTATTATAAATACCCACGTATCAAAAATATATTCAAAGCTGTTTCTACAGGGTGAGCCAGAATGATCTGGACCCAAATGTTTTGATAGTTGCTAGATATTTTTAACGTTTTCTTTAATTTGGGTCCAGATCATTCTGACTCACTCTGTACAGCGGGTTTCTTCCGCTATAACTTTAGGCCGACACTCGTCTTTAAGGAGAAGACACTGCAATGATTTCCAGACAATATACAAATTAACGCACGCATTAATGAAATGGTGATCGTAATGGCAGAATTTTGTGGTTAGCAGAGATATGACATTGGGCTCAGATCGTCAACTGAAACAACCACCTTGTCTGGCCAGTACATTGAATACATCTGTACCATCATAATAGCCAGTTCATCTAAGAAGCTTCTGTTTGCTCTCATGTTGGCCTGTCCCGATCTTGTTATTATCACCAGGTGCTGTCACCAAGGCGGGATATCGGTATCTATCAGTCCACTAAGGCACGCAGAAAGAAACAAAAAGATCTGGAGAGACTCCGAGAGATGGAAAAGGAGTATGCAGTGGAAGTCAACACAGATGAGATCAGGGACCCAGCAGCATTTGTAAGTACTACAAATGAAATCAGATACAGGTTCAATGTTCAAATAAGTATGAATCAGTTTTCTTCCGAGTCCCAGTGTTGATGTTTTTCTCTTTTTCACAGCGTGGATGTAAAAACTGATTGCACGCCAATAGAGATTTCTATTTTTACGCCACTAATTTAGGCAAAGTTATGCTGCACCTGCTCCTTATGCTCTGTGTCAAAGCACATGATTTATTTGCTAACATGTGCTTAGCAGCCTACTGACATTGGGCCCTGACTGTCAACAAATCTACTGAAATGATCTTTCCTTTGCCATCAGGTGGCTGGCTACAAAGACAACGAGGCCCGAGAGATTGAATTGATGCGTTTGTTGCGAGACAAGAACCGTCGCAAACAGCAGATGGAGGAGGAAGGTACTGAGCAAGGCAAGTACTGCATTTGCCGTAAGGGTGTCGGTGGCTTCATGCTGCAGTGTGAGTTATGCAAGGACTGGTTCCACAATACTTGCGTACCTCTTCCCAAACCCAACGCCAACAAGAGTAAGTTCCTGACTCCAGTTGTCAGTGGAGCCAGCTCGTCTATACAGCAGCCTCAAGCACGTGACATGAAGTTCTTGTGCCCGATGTGTTTGAGATCACGCCGACCCCGTCTGGAGACCATCCTTTCCTTATTGGTGTCACTTCAGAAGCTGCCAGTACGACTACCTGAAGGAGAAGCCTTACAGTGTCTGACAGAACGTGGTATGAGCTGGCAAGACCGTGCCCGCCAGGCACTGGCAACAGAGGAGTTAGCATCAGCATTAGCCAAACTGTCTGCACTGAGTCAGCGCATGGTAGAGCAAGCTGCCAAAGAGAAAACAGAGCAGATTATGTCATCAGAGGTCAAGAGGGCTGCTGGTAATCCTGAGCAGCAGGAATACAGGCAAAGCATCTCACAGAGTCCAGCGAATAGGGAGTTATCCACTGATGTCCATGCTGCATCTATTCTCCATGGTATGTCACCTGTTCCTACCCATCCTCAACCTGATGCTCATCCCCAAGCAGAGAACGATACACCTTTCCCTGATGAAAACAACACCACACCATTGGCTATGGACACCGAAGCTCGTCAGCCCCCACACATGATTGGACTTGAGAAAACCATTCAAGACTCGTCTGCTGAGCAAGAAGATACCTACCCTCCACCCGACGTCTCCGATTCTGACTTATCTCCAACTGATCAGCTCCCAGACACTGAACACGCCTACAGTGCCGTTACCAGCTCTGAGCATGCATACAGTGCTGCCCCTAAGGCAAAGCAGGAGCCAGTACAGCAACGTAAGCACTCTCGAAAGTCTGCAGTCATTCCGAGACCTGTGGAATCTCCTGTACTGGAACTGTCACCGATGGTTAAGGCTCAGCTAGAAGATCTAATGATGGAGGGGGACCTGCTGGAGGTATCACTTGATGAGACGCAGCACATCTGGCGCATCTTACAGGCTTGCCAACCAGTACGAGAGGAACGCTTCATGGAACTCTTTGTACAGGTACTGATTTGAATTATCTAAACGAAATGTTTCATGAAGGAGAGGATACAGATATTTGATATTTAAATTTACTGATTTGAATTATCTAAACGAAATGTTTCATGAAGGAGAGGATACAGATATTTTGATATTTAAATTTTAAGGTCACTTTTCCCCTAAAACCTGTAAAAAGCCGACTTTATCTAATCACCTTTTTCATATCACCTTTTTCATTGAATATTGGGAGGGAAGTTACACATTTTGTTGATAAACAAAAAAAACCTCTTTGATTAATATTTAAAAAGAACCAGACATGGATGGCAATAACATACAAATATTGAAATTGAGTCTTGAGTGTGTTTTGAGCATTGAATAACTGTTAGAGTTTTGTTCATAAATTGTCCCCCACCTTCAATTATACAATGTTAAATTATGATAACTCTGGTCATAAAAACTAAACCATTGAAGAGAAAGTATGACATATATAACTTCTTTCCATCATTTGAAAACTATTTACAAAACTTAACTGAAACCGGATCTTATGTTCTTGTCTGTTTCAGCAACTCAAAGAGGAATCCATCACTGAGAAAATTCTGATGCGGCCCAAGATCATAGACAAGGAGAAAAAGAAGCTGAAGCGCAAACGAGAGAACGAAGGAATGAGCGAGGATACCGAGACCTTCCGAGCAGCCATGATGGAAGAGGCTCACAAGCTGGAGAAGAGAATGAAGAAGAGGAAGAAACAGGAGAAGGATGGACGCGGCATCAAGAAGGAGCAGCTAGGCCTGGCTGATAAGATTAAGAAGGAAGGCAAAGAGAACAAGATGAAGGAAGAAAACAAGAAAATGAAGAAGAAAAAAGGTAACTTTTATTAGGATCAATGGCATAGAGGTTTGCAGATGAAAGATAGGAATTGGTCAAGGACTGGCTTCGAAGAGGAGGAAATAAGTGGGCTACAAATCTGTCCATTGTTTTGGACTCGTTCTCTAAAATAAAATGATTCCTAAGACAGGGCCTTTTAACAATGCAAATTTTAAAAAACAAATTGAATTTTGCTGCCGAAAGGCAGATTAAGCCATTCAAATTACATCCATTCTTCCCAATTTCACACAAAATTATAAATGTTATTGTCAAAAAGTTGTCAGGCTTTTTTAACACCAAGAATATAGTATGTGCTCTTAGTAAACACTAATGTCTTCAGTGTAGTTTTAGTGCATGTGATTGATTATTGTTCACATCCTGCTAAGTGCGGTTTGTATTTAGAATTAAAAATCCTGTCCGGGGATTATTGTAGTGTGTGTATCCCTGCTGTATTTAAACAAACTGGTGAAAAACCACCTTAGTAGACTTTGATGCACATTTGTATCCCATTTATGGGATAGTATACTTGCTGTGAAATCGTAGCAACATTAACAACCATGTAGCAGTGTTGGTTCACAATGGATCTCTTACCAGGTTCTTGATAATAGAATTGCAGATTGCACATTGAGGATGAGGTTGCTATTACATACTTCAGCATCCTGGGATGTTTAACCAAGCTTTCTCTGTTGTCAGCACTGAAACCTTTCAGCAAGATATCAGGGATGAGATTTGTCAAGATTTGTCCTGATTTCAGAATTTCTTACAAAGGATTTTCCACCAGATTTCAGGATTTTGAAAAGATCCCTTATGAAATCTGGAATTCCTGAGATTTTACCTCAAAGGTGTTTTTACTTTTAAAAGTTTATTTAGGACAAAAGAAATGGGTGCATTAATTGGTGCCTTTAGATACATACAAACATAAACCGTAGACCCTACATTGCTCTGGAGCCGATTATCTCGTAGATTTCTCATTTTCCTTCAATCTCACCCCCAAGATATTTATTTGAATTGTATTTTGATTGTTCTTTCATTACCAGCAGTCAAAGATGAGAAGGAGAAGGGTAAGAAGCTGGAGACTGAGCCGTTTGTCAATGTAGACGGTGATGAGGATGATGAGCAATGCTCAGCCAAACACTGTCTACAACCCACCGGTGATGACATCAGTTGGGTCCAGTGTGACAAGTGTGAAAAATGGTACCATCTACTATGCATTGGTGAGTCATCCATCATTCAATTCAGTGATAAGTGGGTCCCTATCTATGGAATGTTCATGATGTCACAGTCACTGCAATAACTTCATCAAATTGAACGGCAGCACAGTGAGCAACAAGTAACATACTGGTGTACTTTGGTTGTGCAGGTATGGGCATGTGACGTCATGAAATCCCGTTTATTCATCCTAGTCCTTACTTCAAAACATACCATGAGAATCATATTCTGTCCACAGTATCGGAGTGTTGTGTATGGAATCTGTGCACAACTAGTCCCTGAATAGTGAAATATGAGAGACTTCTGTGACCAATTTTCATGTGGAAACATTACTTGTTCATGCACATTCAGATGAAAATAAGACTTGTACTCCACGCCATACACATGCAACCCATAAACCTGGCAGGGACTGCATTAAGATTTTTATCTAGAAAATGCAGGTGGAGTTTAAGACGACTACTAAGTATCCCTGCAAGTTCTGGTCCTGTGTGTGAAAAATCCCACACACTGTACTGTTACTTATTCTGCATGGAGTCCATTCCTGTAAAGAATTGTAAACCTTGTGGAACTCCTGTGGTCCAGTGACTTGCCAACTGATGCATCGTGACCATGTGATACTTTTCTCTCTGGGTGACACAGGTATGACGCAAGAGCCAGCTGATGATGAAGAGTTCATCTGTCGCCCTTGTATCAAGAGACAGCGTCAGTCTGTGGCAGCCAAGGCACGCCATGCAGCTCAGAGGGCTGCTGAAGCTAGGAGAAGCAGCGGTTCCACTACGCCAACACCACCCTCCAAACCACTAGACATCAAGATCAAGATGGAACCAAACTGTCTAGAAGATACCACGGGGACACCAATGGAAGAAACTGTTCCTGATATTAAACCAATAATTGCGGACATGTGTGATTCGTCCACGGAGAAAACTGAGACACAATCACTCAAAGATTCTAGCTCATCAGAGACCCCAATGTCTTGTACAGACCAAAAGTCAGGAGGTGAGCCAGTCACAGAGACATCTGAAGACACCAAATCAGTGGTGGCCCAAGTAGATACCCCCAGTGACATGGACAAACAAGTCTCCCAGAAAGTAATGACAAGTGAAGAGACTGGAGATACAGTGGCGATGGATACTACAGAGGAGATCATCTCAGTTGTCTCTACTCCTGTGGCTAACTCTCCCATTGCAGCAGCTGCCAGTGAAGAACCCATGGAAATCCAATTTCCAGACACCAAGAAATCAGATAGTGTGGATAGTGTGGTCGCTGAAGAAATTCCATTGGAACTTAACACTGGAACTTCACCGGAAAAGCCATTGACAACTTCACATCCAGCATTATCTTCTGAATCCAGTGTTGACACATCAGTGGAAACTCCCATGCCACCCAGCCAAGAGGCTCCAAGTGATAGTCAATCACCACTGACATCTACCCCTCCAACAGCTCCTGCTGAGCCTAGTACAACCGCAGATGAGCCCAGTGTCACCCATCAAGAACCCACTCCACAAACGCATTCTGATGCAGCACAACCCTGTGACACCCAGCATGATTCAACATCCACCCAGGTACAAGCAGAGTCCTCCTCAACCCAAGAGACTCTAACAGAAACTTTTGAAAGTAACATGACTGAGTCATCTTGATGGGAAGCTAGAGTAAACGTGTTAGAATGCTCCTCTAATTAGTAATTGGTATACCAGACACTTTGCTTGTAATCAAAACGCCTTTGATTGGCTACCAGTTTGTTTTGTAGAATACATGCCATTAATTACCCTACCAATTAACGTTATAATGAACATTGTTATGGTTGTTGGATTCAGTGGTGTTATACATATTGAAGGTCCGTTCCATGACGAATACTCACTAAAGAGAGCACTGGAGTTTGTAGAAGTATAAAGTTTGACACATCGAGTTTTACTGTCGCATCATGAAAGACACTTATTTTGTTATATCAGTTTCATAAACGAATGGAGATGTAATTGAAAAATTCATCAAAGATTTGTCACATGTCTGGGATCTGCTGTTGACTTCAAATGAAGAGTGTGTTTGTGTGTACAGTAAGTACTATGAGCTATTAGTGTAAAAATTGTACTCTAATGGAAGAAACGTGTAATTAACAAAAGGGGTAAAGTGCGCTTGTGTTAATATTTAAAAAGCAGCCAAACGATTTATAGCTGTTCATATTAGTGTAAAGCTTAGCACACTAAGACCTGTTACGCTGTAGCACGTAAAAAAAAAAAAAAAAAAATTCAACATGATCTTGCAAAAAGCTTGTTTGATTAACACTTTTTTTGACCAAGTGATGATGGGCATTAGTCGGTTGATTTTTCTAATTTCTTGTGCAAAGTTGCTCTTCATCCGATTGAACAAGGAATAATAGTTCTAATTCTAAATTATTATTTTTAGAGTTTTCAGAAATTATTTTTTCAGTTGACATTAGACACAATGATCAGCTACATTATTTTGAATCGACACCATTAGGTGGCCTTTATGGAGATTCATACAGATTTCACAGGTCATGTATTGTTTTATTCATTTTTTTGTTTTTACTTGACACCTCCACCTGTAAGTAATGATGTTCTGAAAAGATGGTTGTTAAAGTGATAAATTGCCCTTGAGTTTTGTAGTAACAGAAGTCAAACATTACATGTGACTTCTGTTTAGTGCTTGGAAAAAAAAAGACCACAGTTGTCAGTAAAGTGTAGTGCAATTGTGTTTTTGTTTAAACGAAAGTGCATTTTGACAAATCAACAACAATAGTAACAATCGGCACTTTATCTTCTCAGTATGGTTTGAAAGTAATGCATGATTTGGATATAGTCATATCCATTTATCCAAGTAGTGTGCCAAAAATATATTTTTTTTTCCAGTTGATCAGTTGTTTTTTAACCATACATTTCTATTCCTTGTTGTCTTAATTTGCGTTTTTCTGTTTATTCTTGCAATACATATTTCATTTTTTCTTGTTTGTTAATTCTACCTCCTACAGTTGACTGAGAAAGATGATTTGATTTTATTCCCTTTTACTTTAAAACATGATCTACAAGTTATGCACGTGCACTGCAGATACGTAATTTGTTGGCTTTTGCAAGTGGGATCAAAGAAGTGACTGAATAAGTTAAGTAGTTGACGTATACTGTATGTCACATACAATCCAAAATTTTTGCCTTTTATTCCCTCAGCTCGCAAACTGTTTTTGAATGTGTTCTGAACATGCAAGCTTAAACTCACAGCTGTAGCTAAGGGCTTTTCATTTTACAAATTTGACGAATTAAAGGTCCCTTACCAGAAAATATGGATTCTCAGGGGAGGGAGCTGAAGTTTAAGTTTAAGAAAGAGCTGAATTGGTAGTAAGACCTAAACACCAAAATCTCACTCTCCGTGCCTGCATCAACCCTTGTGGCTTCTCGCTAGCAGAATACCGTAATCAAAAATGGGAGTTTGTTATGGAAATATATGTAACAGTAAATAAGTACCAGCAAATGTAGAAAATAACTTAAAAGCTCCAGTTCTATGATGTATTTACCCAGGAACCCTGGTACTTCTATGTTTACAATAAATTACATGCACATATCTGAATACATGTATGTACGCACTGGTATGCCAATGGGGAATCCAATTTCCCTCAAGAATCCGTTTGAAGTATGAATTTGTCAACAGCATAAAGTGAACATTTTGCAGGCCCAAAAATGCCTACTTGTGGTTGTTTGGAACAAGTTCAGATTTTCTGCATTTTTTTTTTGCAGAAGCTTACACTTGTCTCACTAAGAAAGTAGCACAGTATGTAGATTATTTCTAGTCGCATCACTTTGACTAGTTAATTGGTACCAACACCTACAGCTTTTTGTTTTTGTTTTTTTAAAGATGCTCTAAAAAAAAAAAAAAGTCTATATACATGAAAATTCTTCCGTTTTGCAATAAGTGAAGAGATTTTTCATATTGGTCTCTAAAAATTCTTCGGGTTAAGTCTATTTCCTGGTCTATATCTTTAAAAGTTAACAATATTAACTTGACTACTACTTTTCAAACAGTGGCATGTGAATGACTACAAAATGCAAAAAAAAAACAACTTTAATTGTTCAGAATGCATGGCTCAATTTACACTTTTATTTAACAGCTTGCAATGAACTCAATTTGTTCCTGGATTTGTTTGATTTATAAAAGTATGGCATTTACTTTATTTGAAAATAGAGAACAGACTCGGAAGAAGTAGTCAAAATGATACTAACTGATTGGTCATTTTATATTTTTCTCTCATATACATTGTGTTCAATTGAATTTCCTGCATCCATTTCGGAAATATTTTTTTAAATTTACTTATTTTCCTTTATTCAGCAGCTGTCTATCATAAACATGTAGAAAGAACTTAAAATGAAAATTTAAAAACCCTTCTTCAGTTACATCTTTGTTCACGTAACATATTTAAAGTACTACTGTGTAAAGTAGAAGTTGAATATTCAATTTGCCACTTTCTGTTTTTGAATTGATGTAGTTGTTTCTTTTCCAACCAGTGTAGTAATGGACTGTATGCCTGGCAGCCATCTTACAGGGCAATGCCTTTGTTTTTGCTGGGATAGGCATGTTACTGAATTAAAAGAAAAAGAAAAAAAGATGCCCTCTAAAATGGCCGCCACGCATAAGGGCCGTTGTTTGCATTATTCATCAGTGATTATTATGTACATACATTTTGAAAACACCTAATTTGAGATTGTTACATTCTAAAGTAAGTGAAGGCTTATACGTCCTTTATGTTGTAAATATAACATTTACCTTTTTCCCTTTTGACTAGGATTATACAGTTAAAACAGTTGGTCTCTTCTTTTTCTCTTAAGAATTACCAGTTTGATTTTTGTTTACTTTAAACTTCTGTTCAATGATAAAACATATTGTTACATGTATGTGGAATACCCCAAAAACAAACTGTTGACACATCATTTTGCCTAGTTTTCGATACTCATGCAGAGTTGAGTTTGACTCAGATATATGAAATTAAACAATAAATACAACAAACAGTGTAAATGGTGCATATTTGAGGCATAGGTAGAAAAGTGAGTTGATCACCAACCACGATAATGCGGCCTTATTGTTAGTACAAATCCCCAAAAGATAGTTAACATAAATAAGATGGTGCCCTGTAAAAGACAAAATCAACCTAATATTGAGGTTTTCCTTACTAATTTAAATTTATATTTATTTGCCATTGAAGAAGCCATCAGAATAGCTTCCTATAGTTTCATGTACACATGCTACATTTATGGTCAAGAGGAACATCAAATTGTCATGGAAACCCTTTTAAGATGACGGTAGGCCCAGTGTGCTACCCAGACAACTTAACACATTATGCAACAATAACAGAAATCATATTTGCTTTTTTTAAATCCAAAGTTGCATTGCAACACTTGACAATATCTCGGCGTCAGTGATATTTTCACGTTAAGAAACATGTATTTTCTCATTTGCTTACATTTGGCCAATTCACCAAGTAGGTTTTTCTGAACAATGTGTAGTGTATTATTTTATGAACTTCCGAGGTGTATGGATGAAAAGACACAAAGTGACTATTTCTGTTGATTGTTAATTCTTTAACTCTGTATGCTATTAATGAGCAAGTGACATTGTAGAAATAGAGGGGAAAAACATTTTGTTTTGTTTATGTGTATCTTGCGAAGGATTAAATGGTATCCTAACAGTAACGATGACTTGGAGAGTGCTGATTTCATTAAAACCGCATTCAGAAGTGCAGTATGAGGAATGTGGCCTGGCTCTGGTGTGTCATTAAGTAGATAACTTTAAAGTTGTGTCAGTGCTTGAATTCTTGATATAACTTGCCCCTCACATCCCCCACCCCTTAAAAGACAAGGAAAAAAGAAGTTCCTTAAATTATGGGCATTTTTCAATTACCGGTACTTTGGCAAGATATTGAACTGCTTAATTTACTTTTCAAAGACAAAACAAGAAGAATATACTATGAATACCCATACAATAGCGGAGTAAGGTTGGTGTAGTGGTGCTTTCCTCGCCTTTCATCGCTGTGACCTGGGTTCGATTCCCGCCTGGGCCAATATGTGGATTGGGTTTTCAGTCCCTACCTGATTCTGTGGGTTTCCCCAGAATATTATTCTGGGGTTTTCCTCCCACCTCTAAAACTGTAATTTTTCTCATTCTTTCCTCTCTACATGTTTTTTTCTTCAGGCTTGTGAGCTACAGTACCTAGGGCGCTTTTGAGGAGTACCAGAAAATAAAAATAATACTAAAATGCTTAACTATTGTTTAGGAGAGTTGTTAAGTCAGAGTTGGTTAAAGACGGTACCGGTAGTTGAAATAATAATGTATTCCAGAGTTGTCAGTGTTTAAGAAAACTCAAAGTGATTGAGGCATGTGGACCAACCATGACCAATCATGACTTCTATTCTAACAGTGGCTGGTTGGGAGGATTAATGTCATGTCCTGAAAAGGATTGTGGCTAGCATGTCTTACACCTTCAAATGTCCCTTTGTTAAACTTTTTTAAGTTTAGTCCCTTTATATAATTATATAATTATCAATACCAAGCTATATGTGCATCTCTGTCACTACCCCTAATGCCATTCAGGCCAAACCAAATTAAAGGGCAGGATTTGGTTTGCCATAATTAACCACATTTGACAATAAAAGGCCTGCAACGCATCATCGTGTATACCGGTCCACGGAACCAGGCAAACAATGAAGAAAGAAGAAAAGGTCATGAAGAAAGCAACAAGATAATATCACAACAAAGAAAAAATGGGACACAAAAACATGGTAACTTTTTATAGCTCCATGCACAAACGAAGCAACCATCTAAAAATGGACAAATGCAAAGAGAACTTTAAGTCTTGTTATTTCTTTCTTCTGGTCTTTTGGGGAAAATATCACATTAAGGTAATTAAAAGAAAGTTAAAAGTTAATGATGCTGTAGGTGGCCCTACATCTTGCAAAGTACTCGCGGTGCTCGCGTGCGAACTGTCAGTGACGTCACGCGCACAGGACGACGGGATACATGGCAGGCAACACGGCAGAACAGCAATGGCGACCATAAACCACGGCAGTCCGTCACAGTTTGTGGGCCAGCCCTGGTCGTCATGGGCCGAAAAACTTGTCGGTCGTGAAAATAAAGGTAAGCCCCGATCTTTCAGCCTTCATTTGATACCGGCCAAACTGCTATTAGGGTTTTCTTTTGTCAGAAAACCGTCCCATTAGTGTTTGGTGCATGGCATGTTTCATCGCGGGTTTTCCCTATTCCTTACGCACGTACAGATGCTCTATCATCGGTCCAAGGTGATGAAGCGGACGGGGCATTGGAAGTTCCAGATGAGGACACTGACAAGGAGCAGGACAAGGAACAAGTTATGAAGCTCAGAATAGAGGGTATCCTTTTTCTTAAAGGGCTGTTGCATTAGCCCAATGTATTTTCCGAAATTGCCAAATGAATTAGTGTCATTGTTTGTGCATGTGCCATGTGTATCATTAGCGCTGCATCATCTGATCATCAGATGATCGAGGATGTGTCGCATCTTGCTTCAGTGATCGACGGACTTACTTTAATTTGGGCGATCGTGTAGTGTAGGGCCCGGTTCCTAGTATAAGGGAACAAAATGCACTTAAAAATTATTGGACCTACCAAACTAGTTCAGTCATTGTCAGTTGGCGACATTCTCAATAAACAGGTATGTCATAGATAGAGAGGGCAGGGTTTTGATTTTTTGAGGGAAATTTGGGAGAAAAATTACTATGACAGTGCGGCGACAACACGCGACCCGAAAATAAAGATCAGATGGTGATCACCGCGCGATGTACCGTGAGCACGCACGGCGCGCTGAATCGCAAGGCACAAACTGCGCAAGAAAATCGTGATTTCTACCCCAAGAATCTATCCAAGATTGCAAAATGGGTGTCATTAGAATTGAGAAAAGTCTGCTTTTAATTGTAAAGGTGATTTTGAGCAATAAAAACATTTTTGACTCTAATTTGATCAAAAGCAAACATGGGCCCTATATTGCAGGATCGCCTTAATCTGGTGGTTGGTGTCTTCATGATGTTGCTAAATGGTCGTATCAACTGAAATTTAATGTCTATCATATCTATATTTGACCTAGACCCGTTAACGTGGTGTCCATAACATTAAGTATGCCACGCTCCCGCATTGTGTAGAAACGCTCAACACACATGATTGTACGGGTACCCGGACGGCTCCGCTCCTACCATTTCTTGCGTACATGACTCAGAGTACCAACGATGTAAGTGACCTCGGAAAATCAAAAGTTGTGCTCGTATGTTTCTTGTTGTGTTGAGGCCATTTTTCCCCTTAAGTTTTTTGGGACTTCGAAATTTTACCATGACGAATCTTCGTCTGGCTCTGTTCTAATTTTGTGTTAAAGAGATGGGAACCAGACCTATTACAATTTCGTACTTTATTTCCCTTTGAAAAAACTCATCTAGAACCACTAATCAGAAAAAGAAGATGAATACTCTGCACTTAAATGTAGGATTCGATTTAAAACAATATGCCTAAAAGAAGACTATTCTTTTTTTTGGACGCAAAAGTAAAGTTTCAAAATCGTGGGTCATGCTGGGACTCGAACTCAAGCGGCGTTGCTTGCGAGGCAGGCACACTATCCACTAAGCCACGTATTCGCTAGAAGAGGAATGGTAATTTAAAATCTTGCATGGTGTAGGCCTACTCGTGATCTGCTGGCTTAAAAATGGAAAAAATGCGAGACCAGTTCACAGCTTAATAAACACTTTCTTTGCAAAACTGTAGTCGCCCAACTCCAAAAAGTTGAACTTGAAAGATTCATGAGACTCTTGCAATTATACTTTCAACAAAAATATTTCTTGTACTGTTTCTGAACATGAGTAACATTTATCAATAATGCCATGTTATTTTTTTACTGGCTATCCTGGCTACATGTACCTTCCAGCACAGAAACCTGCCTCCTCCCCCCTCCCCCATCAGTAAAAATCCTGCATACGCCACTGGTAGGCTGGTCTTGTGTCAAGAAGTTCACTTGCCGTAAGAGGGCGTTATCAAAACGAATCACGATCATTCACGAATGGCTATCACAGCAATGTCTTGAGAATCTTGTAAGTGGGGGAAATTAGTGCGCATGCGCTACTTGTGCAGACAATCAGGGATGCTGGCTTTTTTGGGCTAAAACTCTAAGCAACTTATTTTTTACTAGACTTTAGACCCCATTCAGGAATAGTGATGGTACAATGATCACTCAGTACAACTTGTCCTCGGTACTCGTCCTCGAGTACTACTCAAGTACTTCTTTTAGAGTACTTATACTTGTACTCGAATGTCAAAATATTTGTACTTGAAATGACGGTTCTCGTACACGGATAGCAAAGTACTCGTACTCGACATGTCAAAATTGTACTCGATCATCTCCGAACTCGTACTCGAATAGCAGTACTCGGAAAAAAATGGTATAGCTTAACTTACCCAACCTTATTTTATTATCGATACTTGCAGTTGGAAATGGTTGATTGGCTTGCAGAGAAATAAAAGTTCTCTGATTTTTCTCTGTGCACGTCCAGACAAACACATTATTTTAACAGCTAGCCGTGAGTGGGACTGTATATCAGTCAGACTGGGCCTTGGCCAAGAACGCACAATGAACCATTTGCTGTATGGCCATATTCGGAAATAGAAGTACTCATACTCGGAATACAAGTACTCATATGCGGAGACCTGAACTGGTACTCGGAAGTACAAGTATGCGTACTCGTACTCGGTAACCTAAGTACTCGGCAGTACTCAGTACTCGGGGAAAAAAGTACTTGACTACAACACTGCAAGTTGTGTGTTGGCCCTGTGCAAGTACAGCATGATGTAGCACAATCAACTTTCATCTGAATCTGAATGCGCACAAACCAATAACATCTTCCTATGGGTACCATACCATGTCAATGGTGTTCAAATATGTGTGGTATCTCGGTCACTATTTATGGAGTGTTTGTGTATGGAGTCCATAGCAGTTTTAGGTCTCTATACATGTAGCTCATGGGAAAACAAATGAGACCTGCAACACCAATCTGTGCAAACCTTTTCTTACTTTGGTTTAGGTTCACATTTCAACACAGCATTGAAAGTAGTGCTGGAAATACTTTTTGGTTGGCGACATGTTTCCACCATCAGTGTGCAACACTCATCAGGGGTTCCACCTTGTACCTCAGTGGCAGATCCAGGGGGTGCAGAGGGGGCGCTGCCCCCCCCCCCCCCCCCCCCAGCAGTAACCTCTCTGGATCCGCCCTTGTACCAAGAATGTTTTTCCAATATTTTTGAATTTTCAAGGGTGGCTTAGCAGTGATTTCTCTTTGCTGTATATTTCCAAATTGGTACAACAACTTTTGTCTCCCTCCATTCTTTTTGGAACATGGTCAGCCATGTGGTCATCCATTCCTGCAGCCTGGATCCTTGGGCTGGCTGTCACTGCCTTCCTAACGTCATTGTCTGGATAGCTCAGCAGGAACTGAGACAAGTTGTTTCTACCTTGTTTAACTGGTTTCAAGAGCCTTTTGAAATACTCCTGCCATCTGCTGAGAGCATTTTCTTGACGCTATCTTCATAGTTGAGGGGTTACCATCCTTGTCATGTACAACCTTAGTCTTGTAGCTTGCACAATCTTGAAGAATTCTCATTCATTTCCATTTTATATTCTGCTTGGATCTATTCTATTTAAATATCCAAGTTTAATTTTCTTTTCTTTTTGCAGAGAGCAGCAGAGCAACATACTATATATGCTGTTGGAATGATGACTTACTTTTAATTGCAGGGTATTCAAGTTTTACAGTATTCTAACTGATTCAATCTACACCTGCATGTTGTGTCTTGAAATCTCCAGGACAGCCGGAGTCAAGGTAGATGAAACGTTCTTTATCACCACTTCAGTTTATATTGCCCTTTTTATTGGTAATCAATTTTGTATTTATTTCAACCTTTGACACACTTTCACTTTCACAGCCAAAACCCTGAACTGAACTCAAATTTGCTGAAAACGATCACCAAATTCAGTTGTTTGTTTATTTATTTACTTATTTTAGCATCACTAAACTACTGAGTGACTTGCCACCAAAGTAGACTGAGTGACCAGCCACCATGTGCAGACGGTCAAAAAGTCATGCTGTGCAAATGTTACGAATTCATCTGGGCCCATTTCATGGCTCTGCTTACCGTTGGTGAAAAATCCCTGCTTACTGTAGCAGAGAATTCTGTGCTTATGGTAAGCATATGAGCTCTGTGCGCTAACAAAAGAGGGCGCCCTTTTACCTAACAACGACGTCCCATGGGCGGGACATTTAGCTGTTTGACGCACACCGTTCCTTGTGTGTGACACACGTACACCAGGGGATTTGTACTATGTACACGCAGTGGTACGGCCGCGTGTCGCGGCAAAATTGCAGTCAGGCAAGATGGCGTCGGTCGGTCACCCCCAACTGTACTTCCTTTGCCGGTGAGGGGGTACTTGTGAACAGAGTGGATTTCGTGAGTTGGCGAGGAATTTTGGCTTCTGCACATGCGTACAATTTTGTAACTAAGGATTCTGTGCTTACAGGGTTAGCACAGAATTTATTCCGCCAGCACTGTTAGCACAAAATGGTGATCGAAAGCACAGAATTCTGTGGTTAGAGAAGCCATGAAATTGGGACCTAAATAGTTAATACTTGAAATGAATGTAACAAAAGGAAACAAATTACACACTGAAATATTTAGTTTTTAATAGTTTCAAACGGTGTTTGCCTGACATTTTGTTCCTGTCATTCTCGAACAGGCTGGTTTCCAGTCAGGCTGTCATTTTTTTCCAGAGGGAACCAGTCTACCAGTACTGCTGCACAACAACTTTGAAAAGAAAACATACTGACCATATATTGGGGAGGGGGAGTAAGAAATACAAGCAGCATTACTTTTATTGGTGTATTTGATGTCCTAAGGTTGCTGAGAAGTGTGTTAGGTACGACAGAATGGACCATATGAATGTGTTTTCCATATACGCAACTCAACTTTCATGTCACTTTTTAACTTGAGTGTAAAATATGGCAATTTTATTCACGCTGGTAAGCTTTGGCAGTAAGGCATGGTCTGGTTGTAATCTGGCACATGACTGGGTCTTTTAGAGGGCCTATAACTGGTCTACAATGCTTGATGACAATTAACAGATGTCGGTAAGTCAGTCGCAAATCCCTTGTACATTCCAATTTTTACCACACGTGAACTGAACCATTGTACAAACAAATATTTACAATCAGTTCCATACATGGTGTTAATCATTATAATGCTATGGTTGTAGTGTCATATTTAGCAATAATTCTCCATTAATGAATGGAAGACGATTGGCTCTTAGTCTTGTTCAAAGAGTCAGCCCTATGTACCAATCAATCCAGAACAAAATTCATTGCGACTTTTGCCACTGTGGTCTGTTGATTTGCAAGCCAGAAAAACACTTTTTTGAAAAGTACCAACAGAGCCAGTTCAATGCTGCAGTCATGTACTGGTACATGTACAGAAATCAAGCAAGATTTTTGCCTAACTTCCATGCAACATTGATTTTTGCTGGTTCCAGCGAGGGCCAGTCTGTAGTCCTCTTTGTACCTCACTAACTCATTGGCCTCGCTGTCACTTGTGAGCTGGGCAGTGCTATTGTATAGGACTACCCCATTACGCCAGTGAAAGGGCTAAATCCAGCCCACTGTGTACACAGAATCGCAGATGCATGACAAATTTCCAGTGAATAGCCATTCTGAAACAAATAGAATTTGGTGGGCTCTGAGGCCAGCTTTACTAGGCCTGCCTTGTCTTTTTTTTTCTTCAGAATATTCCCAACTTCACCAAGTACTGGTGATTGAAAAGGAAAGAGATATGGCTTTGTGAAGAGACTTTGCTGTTAGCTTCAAAATTGGAATGTTTGCTGAAGATTTTGTTTTTGAATAGCCCAGTCTAACAAGAAGCATCACGTAACAAAAGGTCACCACATTACTATTCTGTTTCTGTAACGTAGCAATTACATGAACCTTTCCCAGCCACTTGTACAGGGTGAGTAAAAAAAAGCAGAACCCAAACCCCAGAAAATATATTTCCTATTTAAAAACATGTGTAGCACCAAAAATAATAATGACTGGAAAGCCAATTTCAGAAACTACTTTAAGATAAAAGATAAAAAAATTACTGAAATTGCTCAATCCATTCAAAGAATATCACCATTTAAACGCAATGACGTTAAAACCTGTTTCGTCCAAAAAAGCAATTTATTGTCTGTTCTGACTGTTTGGAACAACAAAGAAAATGACACAGAACACTTGTTTCAACAACTGTATTACACAATATCTTAACAACCCTGCTTAGGCAAACAATATTAAAAGATTTATAAAATCCACAATTTTCAAAAGACAGGCCTTCAAAAGGACTTTGTTGAATACTTTTTACTTTTAAACTGAGGTTTTATCACTGGTGATGTTTGGAGACAATGGTGACGACGATTCTTGAAATTGTATTTTTTGGACAAAAGAGGTTTTAGGGCCATTGTGTTCAAATGGTGATATACTTTGAACGGATTGAGCAATTTAAGTAATGTTTTCATCAAAAGTAGTTTATAAAATTGGCTTTCCATATATTTTTCTACATATTTTTTTTAAATATGAAATATATTTTTTGAGGTTTGGGTTCCATTTATTTTTTACTCACCCTGTACTTTCAAATTAACTAGGTAGATACAAATTACTGCAGAATGTTTGATAAATCAAGTCAAACAAGGAAGTTACCCCTAGTACATTGCTGGGCTTATCATCATAGAGTGTGAGCTCATACTGAGAGAGATCTCATTGTGACCAACTACGGCACAATCAATTGCTGACAGTGTTGTAGTGTACAAATCTTGAGTCACTTTGGTCGAGTCCGAGTCTCGAGTCATTTGGTTCAAGTCTGAGTCCGAGTCACAAGTCATTTCAGTCAAGTCGGAGTCCGTGCCACATTTGTATGAAATGGATGTGCATGGACATGACACGCATACATGTGTATGTAAGTGGAAATGATAATAACAATCATTATTATTTGCAACACCGCCTGGCGAATGGTGCCGTACAGTTCGTGTAAACCATTTAACCAAAATCAATCAATCAAGTCAAGGCCATATGGCAGCTGGAGCCCGTCCAACGATCTTGGTCCAGATGTCCTAGCGTAGCTCCTCAGGAGTGGCCAAGCCGGTGTCCCGTTTCAGCATGTCCACGAAGTAGAAATTTCTCCCACGTGAGGCAGGGCCCCATGTGGGCTCCCAGAGAATGATTGGGCTAGCGGCCAGCTCCAGGACGCAATGTCCTGCAAGCGTAGAGGTCTAAATTCCTCATGTGATCCTGGCACGAGATGTTCTGGGCCATGTGCAGCATCCTGGTGTAACACCCATCCAGAGACTTCTCCAGCTTAGTAGTGACAGTCCAGGTCTCAGCTCCTTACAGAAGTACTGCCTCTACTGTAGCCAAAATACTGAAATAAATAAAAAAATTTCAACCTCTAGGCACAGGATCGGCCAAGTATGCTGATTGGAGAGTTGCCAGCTTCATCTATAATCTGTTGTTTGGAAAGATTTGTATATTTTGTTCACTTCCAATTTAACAGATGTTTGGATACATCTTGTTGATTTCATTGATGTTCCACTTCCACCCACACATGGTCCTCTTTTGCAAGTGTCTTCCCTTAACTCACAGCCTCAGATGCAAATGTGTTTGGTATCTGCCCAACACAAGATGAATTCTACCTGGTGGTGTGTGAGCGGTGTAGTCAGGTCGTCAAACCACAGGCCCTGGAAAGGCATATGGGTAAGTCGGACAAGATAACAGTCATGACAGCAATCAAATACTGACATTAGTCCAGTATACAATTGTTGTCTGCTGTGGTGTAGATGTAGTCCATGGGGTTTTGTATGCCCGAGGGGTGCAAATGACACCCGAGGTGAAGCCAAGGGTGTTCAAGACTGTGCTGACACGAGGACGCGAGGGGTAACATCACCTACCTTGTGCCCGCTGTCTATTTAAGCTGTTTTGTACAACGAAGCGGGGATGAAAATATTCAAAAGTCTGAGAGAATGATGGAAGGTGACGTACCCGGGTAACATGAGGTATGTACTCGAGATGATGTGATCATCATTCGTGAAGTTTTGGGGTACGTCAAGTGAACAGTGAAGTACCTCACACCTCTTTAAGGCTGGATCCAAAATGTGCAGCAAAGTAGTCTCGGTTCAAAATGGACCATTTTTCTCCTTGACTTACGGAACACCATCCTGTGGCAAAGCTGCCTTTAGAGGGCGCCATCAACTCCATCCACTTACAGGACAAAATAAAATGTCCTGTGTAAGTGGCAGCTTAGGTAGGTAAAACATGGAGCTATGGTAAAAGGACCCGAGATAATAAGGACCATTACAATTAATATGAGTACTGAAGAAGTATGTGGCTCAGAAGATGTTGCTTTTGAAATCACTATTTTACATGGTTGCATGTATTTCATCGGGCACATGTTTGGCAAAGTGCAACTCGCATTAAAATAGTGAGATGTATGTCGGGTTATTTAACCACACAAAATGGAGATATATGCAGCTAGTTTTTTTTCAAGCCCCGTGTGTATCCCTTATGCTCGTCATTTCAAATGGTCCCTACCATGAGCATTCCTCTTACTCCTGCATACCAAATGCCATACGTTTAACAGTATGTTTTGTCTCATGTGTCATTTATCCAGCTGCACTTATCAGGCATGGTTGCAAATCCATAAATTGTTGGGAAAAAATATACTTTCTTCCGCCCAAGGGTACTGTTTTAGTTTTTAGGTCATTTGGTTGCATCCTGCTGCCCATTTGCTTGTCCAAATTGCCTTGTGTCATTTAGCCGTAGGTTGTAAAGCCAAGGCAAGTTCAATAAGTTGATTGTATTGATACTGCCCTGTTCCCATAGTTTTGTTTGTTGCCGCAAGGTTTAGATGTCATGCACTTTATGGGCGTAAGTTTTGTTCTTAGCATTCCTTAGGTGTATGCACACATATACCAGGCTTACAAAATCCAGTTTCGTTTTCGAATGAGTTTGGTGCTTAAGTATTAGGGTATACTGTAATAATGTGGCAAATACTCCTCTTTCAAACCATGGATGTGTTACAATGTGCCAGAAACTTG
Organism: Patiria miniata; assembly: GCF_015706575.1. NCBI lineage: Eukaryota > Metazoa > Echinodermata > Asteroidea > Valvatida > Asterinidae > Patiria > Patiria miniata. The sequence goes on from NW_024037063.1 coordinate 8,266,036, forward strand.
TAGTCTAGAGTCAAGACGTTGTTGTAAAGTAGTTACCCGATCACCTGCAGTACTTCTACGTCGATAATTGACAGTGCGTCCAGTTGGATATCTCGTCAATTTGCTTGGCGTGCACGGTGTGGACCAGTGTAGAGAGGGCATTATCACAACGAATCAGTGTCATCCATGGACCGCTATCACAACAACATCTTTCTTGGGAATCTTGTAAAATATCCATCTGATAACGATACATTGCTACACTTCAGTAAACTTCAATGAAGTATCTTGTGAATATTAATGTTCTATGGGGTTCTATAGAAATTTCCATTTCAATTATTTGTAGTTCTTACTGAAGGTACTCAGATAAGTATAACGAACTTGCTGCAGTGATACAAATGAACCTGTTAGTCATGTGCCAAACTGCCTTGCCTCTTAGTATTACTCCTTGTGTAGTGTTATTGATTCATCACTGAATAAACACAATGTGATACAATGTACTACAGGTCCTTATGGCTAAACTAAAGTGTGACCGTTTCCCCTGGCATCATCGCAGGTTTGGATAAAACTGAAGTAGCTGCTTCACGTGGGCTGTGATGATAACCTGTCTTCAGTTTTAAGGGCAATTCCATCAGAAAGTGAAAAGATGAAATTTTTCGAAATCTAGAAACACCACAACATCAAATGTTGTATCAAATTAGAGGGGGCCTTTCATTTTGAGTGGTGGGCAAATGAGATGGAAATATGGTAAATTGCATTATTTTTGCACTTTACCAAATACAATGTATGGATGTTATGTAGTCATGTTGGCACCTTGTTTTTACACGCAAAATGCATGTTTTATTGTGAGATTTGTTTTTGAGGCAGGAATTCATATCTTATGCCAAAAAGTTTTTGTGTGAGATTATTAGTTTCTAGTGAGCATTTCCTCAAAACAGCAACACTGCACCATGCATCAATGATTTTATACTAAAGATTTATTGCCAAATGTTTTTAAGACAACTCACGTTGCTAGCAAATGTTTAATTCACCATCAATTTGCAAGTGACATTAACGGTATATATGTTGATCTGTGTGTACATGATTGAATGTCCATGGTAAAGCAAGATCAATTTATTAGCCTCATACCAGTACCTAGGATGCTGGATCTGATGAACAATGTACTGGATCTACTGTGTCAACTTAGAATTAGTTCGTCTACATCTATGTAAATGATTACATGTGCACCTGTTCTTGTACATTATTGGCCACTGGACCTTGTAAGTCATATTTTATAATCTTGTCATAAATTGCCACTCCACCATCCTGGGGTTTATGCAGTCAAGCTGTCCCTCTTCCCAACACAAGAGGGAGCTATACATTACCATCATCTCCTTGCCTTGTCCAAGTACAAGTAGGCCTGCATGCTGCGTTACGTGTACAATATGAGTACAGCCAAATCCATTATGGCTTCTGGAGAACTATGCCATCTGTCTCAATTCTGGTGCATACACAAAGTTTCGTATTTAGTCAACTGTAAACCGTCATCTAAGGTAAATGTTCTTGTAGATGCCAGCCTTTTGTTTTCTGTGTGCTGAACACTTTCTATGTAGAACCTGTAACAAAATTCATATTCTATTTTACCAGGTACGTGAACATGTGTGCAATGTGTACATGTACCGTGAAATATCATGATTTGTTTATCCAATTTAAGTTTGTAGCAAAACCATCTGTCCAATGGATTTAAAGTACATTAGTGCACTTACGGTACGCAGCAATGCTTGTAGAATGTATTGTTTATCATTGTGTAATTGTTTTTCAAGCTCATGTACATGTAAAGTTCATGAACATGTACATGTACTTGACTTGTTGACTGTACATGTACCGGTAGGTACGATGTACATGTACATGTACTTGTAATGTACACACGTACATGTGGAGTTTCCTGTTCATCCACCAAGCCCATAATTTCTCCTGACATTTGGAATATCACAGATAGCACAGTATCCCTGAAAACCACTCTTCATCAGTCTTTTCCATGTTTTGTACATTAATTTTAACAAGCAGACCTACATGTATACATTGTCTCCACGCAATTAGACATGCATTAGTTTAGGTCACAAAATCTGCATTTTTTCCTGATAAATAGTCCAGATCATTCGTCATTAGGTGTTACTGTATACATGTAGTTGGCTGATTGTAATTAGGATTTATTGATGACTGAGATAAAAGCAGCCGTCCTTGGTGAACTTAGGATTGTAATTTTGGCAATGTAAAACCTCAAAGTTCCTCCTGGTCCTCTGCCTGAGGATGTCTTCATTTTGGCCGTGTAGAGTTCTTCCATATGAGAATTCCAAGCAAAAGTGGACATGGCTGAATAGAGGTAAAGTTATGAAATCTTGAGCACCACAACTGTAGTTACTGTAGTATTTTGTTGTTAAACTTGTTTAACCAGTCTAAATGAAAACAATGAAAACGTTAATACTACAAATGATAATTACTCAAAGCAAAAGGCACAAAGTATCTGGATATTGAAAATTATTCACAGCCACTGGGCAATAAAATAGCCACAATTTAAATGTACATGTATACGGTTGGCCTACGTGTATGTATGTAATGAAACAAATGTCAAAATCAAAAAGTTTCACTTTGCGTACAAGGTACATTGTATTAGAGTCCACGACAACACCAATCCTTGTGAAACGTGTAGAAAGAATGTTTGATTGATGGTCCTTCATATAAGGTGGAGAACATACATGTAATATGATGATATCAGGCCTTGCACATTTCAAGGTATAATCCAAATCTAACTTTTGTATGGAGAAAAGTTAGGAATGAGACTATCAATTGGAACTTTAATGTGGTTTAGGTAAGCCTACAATGGCAAAGTTGATTCATATTATTATTGTAAACGGATCATGCAATGATTAAAGCAAAAGTGAGTGTGCTGACTGAACAATTTATTGATATTCTACAAGAACTCAGAATTCACTTCAAACAAAAACATTAACTCTGCATATACTCGGAGCTTAACTTTTAATCGAAACAATTATTTTTTTGGTAATTATGCAAAACCTAAGTTGAGTCCACGCCAATAAAGTAGGGGTGTTTGAATGTGCTAAAAAATATCTGACACTGTGTAATTAAGTGGAATCAGTTCATTTAAATGATTAAAATGACCCTCAATCAATTTATTTGGCCAAAAATAAGATTTTTACTAAAACGTGATTTAAATCAGGGATTTTTATTAAACAAATCAATTGATGTAAATCGCAATTTAAATCAGTGATTTAAATCAGCCAACCCTGCTATAAGTTAGGGTGTGGTGACTGAAAATGAACAGTTTTACCAAATAATTGTTATCATTGTGGAATTGCCCAATCCAGGTTGATACAAGAAACTCACAGCTTTGTTTTTGAAGTAATTGAATTGCTAACTTACCTGTGCAAAAAATTACTCCTCCAACATGTTTAAATTGTTTAAAATGTTGTGCGTATATATGCCAATTTTCATGAAATCGATCGTAAGTTTATTGCGCAGCTGCACAACAAATTCATTGTGTAAATTCCAGTTCACTTACAACCCAAGCTGTCACTTTGCATTTGATAAATTGGCATTTGTTTACATTTGTCTTTAATACAATTTATTTTTTCCCCACGGCATGTACTTTTTGTATAAATCTACAAACACATTCAATGCATACGTTGTGTATTCAGTAGATGACAATATTAACTTTTACCCATGGGTACTTTTCTTTGATGTTCATGTACATGTACATGAGTGTGCCAATTTCCAGATGTAGGAATTTTGTCAGCACTTTCATGAAAGATCAACCAACAAATTAATTGTTTTATGCTATAGTGAGGTGTACATCTAGCCCTAGGAGTATCCCTGTGAACTATAGGCCTACCGGTACCTGGCAAACTCCAAAGTGAAAGAAATTCTTGGGGGACAGGTAAATGACTTACTCATCCATGTGTATACTGGCGTACGGTACTCAGCCAAGTTGAATAATGGACACACACACAAATAGGGCCTTAGTGGGGTGTTTGACAGCTCTATTGGATGTGATGTATGTATTCATATTGCTGCTTCACACAATCTTGCCCCACCTGGGACTAATAAAGGCCAGCATCGGAATGACTCATTGACCTTGTGTGTTTCTTTTAGACTCAAGTACATGCTCAAGTCCTTAGCTACTTGTACATGTACATGTAGAGTGAGAGTTAGCTACAACTGTTGAATCATTCACTGACAGCTTTGTTGTTTTACATCGTAGAGATATAGTGCTCATAACCAATACCTTTTAACATGTTTAATTAATAAGAGTATAGAAGACAGTCTTTCCTCAGTGTATTCTAAAGATGTACTGTTCAATGTTTTTTCTCCAAACAAATTTTAAACTTTGTATGTTTTGTTAAAAAGTTAAAAGTGAAAGATGGCTTTTATGTTTGGTTGCTGTGATGCACACACAGATCTGCTCGGCCTGCTAACTAGTTTCTGGCCCCTATATTATTGATCCCAAGTAATAGGGGGCAGGAACCAGTCTACCCTGTAAGCACTGACATATTGTCAAGTTAAAATGATTTGAAAGTATTTATTTCATTTATAAATGTAACTGAATGTAGCCCATGCTTTTGGTTGAAGTCTCATTCAAAAGACTTCTAGAGAATCACTTTTGTATTGCTTGAAAAATAGAAATATTTGAAAACAGCACAGACAGTATACACCATTATCTTTAAATGTAACACGTGTCTCATTACTGTCTCGCTTTGTACAAAACTGTCTACAGCCTATGAAATTTGTTAACACCATAGCAGCATTTACATGTGTGTGCACGTCTGTTATCACCCTTCACGATGTTGGCACAGTGCAGCTACACTACACTAGAGCTACCATTTTAAAGCTGTAGTCCATCATTTGCAGCTATCCAAAAAGTGACTGACATAATTATTGTTGAAAAACATACTTAGCTGAAAGATAGTAAGGGGACTAAACTCCCTGTGAAATTATTCTTTCTGCCATGCTGTCATTTTGAAGAAATCAATAAAAGAAGGCCTTTCCAACGGTGCTTCTGAAGACGCACCGTTGGAAATTTCCGGTAGTTCGTTTTTTTATTTAGCAAAGTGCGCACAAGCGTTGACACGACGCACACGCACGCGCGCCATCTATAATTCATCGGATCAGTGGGCGACATCGCGTAGCTGCATTCGGCTCAGTAAGAACGTGTCCCAGACGCTGAATTCAGGCCCAATTCAAAACACGATTCAGCAACTTTTGATTGGAAATCGAGATCCTAGAATGTTGTTTTTCTCGAAATATACAGCTGAAGCTGAGCTGAAACTTCATCAGGTTAGTTGTTCAGCACCCTTCTTCAGATTTTGAGTAGGTCTGTTGCTTCAAACGAACAAAATGCACAAATTACAAATGATGGACTATACCTTTAAAAGTATCCTCTATGTTACTATATACCGGTGCAGACCAATCGCTGTCACTTACATCACAGAGGCCCCCATTAATGGCGAAAACATTGTGCTACATGTAACTACTGCTCAGGTAATCCATCATGAGCAGTTGCTTACAAGTACAATAGCGTGCAGAATGGTTGCTCCATTGAAGGGGGCCTAGTGAGTCTACAATGATCATGGCTCCGATTCGTGCAAATGCACACGTAGGCCGACATTGTATGCAGTGTTCAGAGAGGGGTTTGTTTTTGAACACTCTAACACATGCATACTGTTTACCTAAGCCCATACATGTGTACATGACTTTTAGTTTTATTTGCACTTGATGTGAATTTTACACAGTCCGCTTCCAAATGAAATTTTACTCATAACCCTAATCCCCTAGGGGGTGTGCAAAATCATATTAAAATTGGAGGATTCAGGACTGTTAGGGTTGGGTACACATATATGTAGTACCCAAGTACGACTTAAATTACCACATTTTTCTTGACCCTCTAAAGACTTATTTTGGTGTGATTTGGTTTGTTTTTACCTTTACACATGTACATCCCAGGTTACCATTTTTAAATGACCCTGCATTCCATAAAACAGCAAAAATGGCTCCTCCAAATTCTATATTTCAATTGATGTCAGAACATTTGCATGACATCAGCTAGTCTAGGGGCTAGATGTTGTTGTGGTTTGATACGTGATAACCGGCCACCGCGAGAGGGTGCTATCACAACCAACCAATATCGCCCACGGACTTGTAAGAACAACGTCTAGGAAATCTGCTGAAATCTCCCCCCGAAAAATGGGGGAAACTAGTGCGCATGCGCGACCTCTTCAGGCAATTACGGTCCATTTTCAGTCCCACACATACTACACACAACAAAAGAGCTGACCAGTGAAGTTGCGCAAACGTCTTGCTGCATCTTTTATTGCACTGGAAGAAATTTGAGAACTACCGGGGTACTGTAATTTTTTTTGAATTGCACGCTGCATTAGGCCAAACAGGTGTGCGCTTATTACACAACCAATACGAGTTTCCCTAGACAATACTCTGACAAGTTTGTGGGCAATATTGGTTGGTCGTGATAGCACCCTCTCGCGGCGGTGGGTTATTGCGGCGGCGGGTATCGCGTATCAAACTATAACAACGTGTTGCCCCTAGACTAGACATCAGCTAAACACTCACGCAAGGTTAGCCTAGATAAAAAACCTTTTGTGGTGGTGACATCGGAAACTAGACATAGTTAGGACTGTTTTAGGCTTGGATTCCATGCACCGAGCAGGCTTGATACTTTTTACCTGGCAATTTGATACTGTGAATTCTGCAATTTAAAAAAAAAATTGGAGGGGGGAGGTTTTAATCAAGACAAACAACAAAGTTTGAGTAAATGTATTTAGGAAGCATGTTTGTTGTCATGTTTTGTCTTTTTCATTTCTATTCATACTGAGAACTGATACAAAGAACAGATGGATGAAATGTTTGTGTATCAGTCAATCATCAAAGTAACTTAATGATTAAATTAAATTAATATGGGGGTACATGCACATACCGGGTACATGTGTAACTGACAAGTGTGCTGAGCGTGTATGAGAATTGGTACAGATCTGTATGCGAATGCTTGAATTAAATAGAAATAATATCAGTGTCTTGACGACTGAATCACATTTACCAATTTAGGCTTATAAAACACACATTTCTGAGTGACCAGATATTTTGTTGCCGTGAACATAATTCTGGAAATTCAATTGTCAGTGTGTTTATGACCAATGGGTGGATTAAATTGCCGGAGTACAAAGTATCCTGTTAATTTACATCTGAAAATGTGACAGCTATGTGCCTAGGGTGAACAAAAATGCACTTAGTGGCTTGTGTCTGGTTACAATACTGCTGAAAGCGGTAATAGCACTATAAATCATCAGTTGATCACAATTTGTAATTCATCCAAGAAGGAGAAATGAAAATCAATTAGGGAATGAACATCATCTATCGTTTGTTTGAACTTTGAACCGCAGCGGAAACTACATGTACATTTGTACATTGTACCATGTACATACAAGCAGCATGTAATCACTCAGTCTGCATGTCAGTGGCTGATTTATGTACAAGCTACCAATGGCCACCATTTACAATTCATTTGGGAATTGCATTTGTAATAGAAGTCTGTTAAAGTGTGATTTATTGGATAGAATTGTTGTTTTGATATTGCAGGGATGTAGACATGTACATTGCATAGTCAGTGTCAGCCAAGATGTGGTTCATGAGTATACATTTTAGGAATTATCAGAAATTGTCTTCATGATGATGATTGTGGCAGATTAGAAATCCAAACTCATGCTTTTCCCAAGTAATGAGACCATCCTGATATTATTTGAACTATTTTTGCCTTACAGAAAGGTCCTTTCAGGACTGAAACATTAGGCCCGCTAATTGTTGTGATTTATTACAAGATTTACCTGAAATTGTCGGATCCCAAATTATAAGGGCTAAGATTTAAATTATGGATTACATTAGAGTGTGTAGATGTTCAATTTGTGTGAATTTAACAATTTGTGAAATTGTACAAATTGATCCATGAGCCACTCATTATATTATGCCCAACAGGTGAATGACCTGTGTATATGTCCTGTCCTTAGTATTACATGTAGTATGATATTACTTATTATTATTTATATCAGGTTTCCGGTGGTAAAAATAAATCAGCGTTTAGTATGCTTTCGTGAAAGGTATCCGAATGACTGCAATATTATGTCAGTAAAAGTACCTGGATGAGGACAATATTACTTTTGATATTGTCCTCATCCTGGCATTTTCGCTGGTTTCCGCACGATCTAGAGTGTACATGTAGAAAGTACTGTTGGCAACCAGTCAGCGTAGCGTGCGGTACCATTGCACCTTCACGCGGCTGCAGATGACGAGTATTTATTCAGGTGTTATATAAATCAAATAATGAATGTTTCCCATTCCTGCAATGCAGAGAATAATTTCATTCAGTGACAGACGAATGTTCCATTACAAACATTCATTATTTGTATAGTATCCCTCTCAAAGCCATCCGATACGATGTTACTTTTTGCTCTTTCATGTACATTAGTCCTAAGGCTTTTTTATTTGTACGAGTGCTTGTAGGAGTCCTGCTGTATGCAGACATACCGGTACTGCATGGATTCTTGAACCTCACGGCGATGCAGAAGATGACACTAACTTTAGGTGGATTGCCCGTATTCGATACAACGGGATTGTCAAAACACGTGAACACTGTACATGAGGGTCATCCAGTCAAGTCAGCTTTATCATTTCTTTTATGTTTGAAGTCACATTCTTTCAATGGAACTTAATTACTAATAAATTGTTATGAGAATATTGCTGAATCCCGTTGCTACAAATTATCAAGGTTTGTTTCTTTGTCTTTTTGTGGTTGTTTTCATGCAGACATGATTACATGTATATTTTTAATTTTGATAAGTAGAAGTTCTGGTAACATGATTCACATCATTTGACTTCATGTGTATTGTACGTACATGAACATAAGGAACCATTTGCCAAATTTGTCATCTTTTCTTGAAATCACCGTTTTATTTTGTCTTTAATTTGAAAAGAAATGTGGTCAAAATAAAACTGCTTTGTGGAATTCCGTGTCCTATTAATTCGGTAGAGAGCAGCACAGAATACCACTGATTGGATCTCAAAAGCTAGAACATGTTCATGTACGGTACATTACCTCATTAGCATTGAGCTTGGCGGAAATTTGTTAAGTGGCTCAACATGTAGGTTCTGTCTCAGATTACAAGTATCCCGAGGTGATGTGATTTCAGACTTCAAAGTGTCCAGCAGAAAGGGAGTCATTCAGTTTTGAGATAATTAAGAGGGCATTGGTCATAAATGAATATGATATCATGATGTAGTGCCTAAGATCAACATCTGATACTCACAACAGATGAAAATTCATCCTACATAAAATGTACATAGTACGGTAGTGTGCATTGTACATGTAGGTCAAAAAATAATGTACCGGTATGTTTGCACTGTTTGTGGTACAAACTACAATGTGCCGGTAGATCACAGTTTTCTGTTCCCTTGTTCTTATTCCTCCACATGATGGATGATTTGAATTAAGTTAAAAGAGAGCTTGATGATTCTTTGTTTTCATTCAACAGGAAGTCATCATATTATCCCCTGACCCTTAAGTTCAGGATGTCAGATTCTCAAGTGCACTTTGAAACGTTAGTGTACAACACATGTACACACACACTATGCACAGCACAACTCCACACAAGCACACGTTCATTGGTACGCACGCAATGCAAGTGTACAGTTTACCATTGTAGTGCGCATTCAATTTGTACATTATTGCACATGAAAACAGTATTACTGTGATGTTCTACACAAAGTCATTGCACATGTGTAAGTAAGCCTCATAATGATGGCATTATGAATACTTGCATGAGCGTGTGTATGTGTGTGTTTAGGTATTGCATCTCAATATAATCTAGTATTTTTTACTCTGTGTCAAGCAGTGAACTGTTTGTTTTGCGTTTGGTGTGTCAAGGGATTGCAGGCAGGCACAGTGTGTGCTTTCAGGATCGTTGAATCATTGATTGAGCTGTTTTACAGGTGAATGTCAACGTATTTATGGGGATCACCGATTACCCTGGAGGGGGCAATCCGGTCAATCTAAAAATATCCCTGAATATTGGCTTGGTTCAAGTCTACATAGTGGAAATGCCCATGGATGGCTGTGTGAGCTGTAGTAGTCATTTAGCTGAAGTGTTGTGATTATGGGAAGGCATGGTGAGGGTATTCCCTAACCTTGTTATGCCAGTTGTCCTTAGTGTTTTGGGGGAAGACCAGAAGTGCATCAGAGTTCTGACATCAGCTTCCTAAAGTGGAGAACAAATGACATACACATACTAGTAGGGAATCTGTGCAGTACTGAACATTGCAGTGATCCATTAAAGTCATATTATCCTTCACATTTGAGAAGGAAAAAATATTAGCTTTACGTACTTAGTGTTGTGCGCGCGAACGAGTAAGTGTGTCTCATCAATTGGGCTCTCGAAAGTGGTCAAAAAGTGCCCTCTTACGGTCGCGAAGGCTTTGCATCGTGTGTTGATAAGCAAAGTTAATCCGATTACGTAACTAGATGCCACAAACAGAGCAGTGAAGTGATTGCATTCAAAAAAACATCGCTTTTTGGACGTTCTGTTTTTCAAAAAATATGTTCAATATGATTTAAATGTTAAATTATAATAGTAGAAGAAATCCTAAACTTCTTGTCATTGAAAAGATCGACGTTATTGATGCAGAAACGTCCATTTTGGTCACTGGTAAAGCTGACCTACATGTAAAAGTCTTAGAAAAATCATTCGAAAAGGTCCCCGTATCTATTCACTTATCTCATTGCTAGGAATCCTTACAAGTTGTTATTTCACGAGTAGTTGAATACTAATATCATCTGAGTATATTCCAAATTTCAGTTTAATCTGCAAATGCTTGTGTTACACCTTGTACTATCACCAGGGTAAATTTCGAGGAGGAACTTTTTTGCCGAGCAAAACAACACGTGGTACCGGTATCTACGGCCGGTACATTGGATTTTGCCGCAACCTTGATGTGGCGCATTATTAGCGTAGTCATAAGCATGACTCGGCCTGACTTCAAGTGGGTCTTATTATGGCTTTTAAAAACGGGAGAAATTGATGTTCAAATGTTTTGCCTGCGAACAACAAAATGTCTGTGAACAAATGTAACTGTAATATGAACTTGTTCTTATTAAAAAAAAAGTATTACGTAACCCTTACAACTCGACCTTCGCAACCGTAAGGCTGATATGGTATGCAATAAATAAACTACTGAGGGTACATACATAATACATGTACATTATAATTCAATTGTGAACATGTGTAAAATAGTACATGAGATTGAACAGTTAGAAATAAATCCAATGTCAATAAAACAGTAAGTAATGATAACTAGAGTTATTAATTCACACAAATGTGAACGTAACAAAAAAATGTGTAGGCGGCACACATACCGGTACATCTGCTAGCTTGCTGTACCCGAAGCTAAACAAGTATTTCAGGGGAATTCTTTGAAATGTACATGTAAAGAAAGGGTGGGAAATGTTCTATTCATACTTTATGCATGAACGATTTTAAAGATTGATCATAATGGATATATACATGTATGCATTTTATCATGGACATGAATGTAACAAAAATACATGGATACCTTACTCCTTAGCAATACACGTACATGTACATGTTTAACTGCTGGCTTGCCGTACACAATGATAAACAATTGGTTTGGATGTTCTTCGTGACTTGAAGAAAGGGAGGGTAGAGCTGATTTGTTTTTCATACATGCAGAATTGTAATGATTGATAATGCAGTGTTGTTAGAGGCCAGATGGTCTTGTCATAATCAGTAGACCCTATGCTTAAATATACATGTCAGTATAGAAGTAATACTTTTCAGTCTGATTTTGTTAAGCATGACATAGCTTGCGAACCGTACATAGCGAACATAGCTTGCGTACCGTAAACAGCCAATTGAGGAAAAAACAGGCTTTTCAGGCAAAATAAACAGAAAATGTGTAAAAAAAACTACACTTTCTAGTAAACCCGCAAAGCGTGGTAAATTGTAGGACTACATGTATGCTTTCCTTGGTTGCCAAATTTCCAGTGGGGTGGGGTTGACTGGGGGGGGGCGACGATTTTTCATGGGGGGGTCCATGTCCCTGCCATTTACATACATGTACCGGTATGTATGTAGTCGTGAATTTAATTAAATAAATTTTAAAAATAGCCATTGAACATTACATGTACATGTACGTGTATGTGTACATGTTGGAATCGGGCATTTTTGATAACAGCTTTGTTGTTTTGGACAAGGGCATGCTAAAGCACATATACATGTACCCAAAGACAAAAAGTCAGTTGTTCTGACATACAATGTACATGTCCTGCCTGAAGCCACCTTTCCATTAGTGGGTTTCAATCTGTTGATGCCCATTGCATATGTTTAGGCAGAAAAAAATAAACCACTGGCCTAAGCAGTAGACAGAAAATGGAAAAACGTTCTATGGAAAGCCGGCTTTATATGTACCCCGTATATGGAGCTTCTGTTATTGAGGTACAGGTAGCCATTTTAACATCATTTGGTAATGTTCAGTATCAAACAAATAATTGACATTATCCTACCATATTAATTACCGAAATATCATCCAAGCCTATCGGTAAGTTGTATGGGGTTTTACACCTATGTATAAGCCGTGCATGACCATGATGCAGTAGACCATAAATGTACACAGGTCTCCAATGGAGTGGGTTGTGATAAAAAGCCAGTTATCTTTGATGATTTTCCGATGCTGATTAACACACAATACTTGGTAATTTCATGGTCATTGCCCAACATGTACACAGTGTCAGTTGCACCGAGTCCTAACAAACTGTGACTGACACCATTAGATCTGATGCTGACTCAGATGCTACCGATACGTGAAACCATCTCATAGCATGGCCATGCTTAGAGCATTACATGAGCAATATGTGATTTTTATGGTGAAGTACAGTGTACATGTATTTGTGCACTTGGCCATGGCCATGACTATGACTGACCTAATTTCTGCAATCTAAAAGAACCTTTACTTGGGTATTCTACACTGTGCCATACATGGATGTACCGGTACATTTGCAGCAAACTTGTTATACCGGTACACGCACATTTGTACGTGTTCTACATAACCCCCGAGGACCGACACACAAAGGGAGAACAACAGATCCTTTCAGTCCTCGGGAGTTGGGTCTTTTGTTCAAAACGGTCCTCTGTGGTAGGTTGTGTGCTTAGTCTATGGGAGAGTGTTATATTACAGGGACAAAGGAAAACACAAAGCATTGCCCTCGGGAGTATAGTAAAACAAAAGTGTGTGTACTTATGGGTTGTAGCGAATAGTGATACAGTGTATATTTTGAAATTTTGGTTGGCTCCCTGTTTCATTGCAGAAATCTTACACACAGGTACCAGTACGTATACTGGTAATTCACACAGATTGTGCAGATTGGTGGGAAAAAACACATGAGCACCAGGGTTCAAGTCACCGTTGTTTATTTGTAAATGATGTACAGGCTAGCTGCATGGGAGACACATACATGTATTGTCGGCACTGAGTGTTACTTTTCTTAGAGTTTTGGGTTTCAGATTTACGTTTCGAGTTAACTTTTGGGGACAAACCAACATTGTCATGTACACGTGTATACATATGTATACATGCATGCTGTATAGTGCTTCACACGGCTGTTTCCAATGTACCAGTGAATATTTGGTGACTGCTCTACATGTATGTTCCGACACCCCTATGTTCCGACAACCTAGATTGTGTTACTCCCGGTTAGGGTTAGGGTTAAGGTTAGGAATAGGAATATGTGCAGTCGGAACATTGGGGTGTCGGAACATAGAGGTGTAACCGAATATTTACCTACATGTACACAGCAAAAGTTAATTAAATTAAGAAGTAAATGGTACCCTCATCTTTGCCTTTGGTGGATGACCTCCACTTGAGATTTGGGTCATTCCATGCCAACTCAAAACATTTTTGAAAAGGTTGGCTGATCACCATCTTGGCTTTGGTTACAAGTCAGAGCCTCTTCATGTATTTGAGCCCAAAGAACAGGTTTCATACGCAGGTCTCAACTTCTTGTCATTTACTAGAAATGACCCCTGCAAGTTCAATATTGGGCCTGACCCTCACGTTTTGCTCAATGAAATAAATTAAATCATAAATTTGTTTGCATTTTGAGAAGCTCATATCTTGGCTGTCACTTGTGAATAAGACTGGTTACCTATCTCACTGACTGACTGTCACTTGTGAATTACACTGTTTACATGTAGGCAGTACCAATATTAAAGTCTCCATGCATAGGGAAAGTGGATATTTTTCATTTCCGTCACGTTACCAGCTTATTCTATGAACTTTTTAGCAATTCTGAATCAATGAAAAAAATGTTTTGCACTTGGACCAGCTTTACTAGGCTCGCCTAGGCTTGTTCCTGACCTACCTGGCTATAAAAACCAAACAAGGATCAATGCACTGCATGTATGTGCATGCATATTTCTATGGAACATGCGTACTCCATGCATGATCATGATGCACTTGTTTTGACAGTGAGTGGATACATTGGCAGACTATTGACCACTGAAGTGAAGCAGACATGTATTTCACACAACTGGCCTGCCAAGCATGAGGTGTTTATTTGGTTTAACATTACTTTCGGGCTTGTGTCATGTGTATGTATGTAATCGTATGTTAAAATCTAGTACATTTTCTCAGAATTTGAGTCAAAGGAGCATTTTGTCAACCAGGTTTGAATATCTTACATACTTGTACATGTACATGTTACATCATGTGCATTTTGTACATGTACACCAGTTAAAACTTGTAGAAGAACTCTTTTGTTCCCCATTAATTAAGGCACAGTTTACGCTCCCCCCCCCCTTAAAAAATGAAGTACAAATTGTGATGTGGTGTTCAGTAAGTAGGTCCATTTCTATACTGGCATTGGAATTCTTAAATCTGTCCCAACACACATGACCTTGAGCACTGCTGTGTGCTAATACTTGCCCTTGACATGATCAGCATACAAAATGTATACATTGTAGTACATTATAGTTCCTACAGTCATGACAGTATTACCATTTGGTCTGCAGCATGCACTGCATACAATGTAGCTATTATAAGATGGAATTACAAAAATTCCATGTAAATATAATACCGGTATGCTACATCTTCCTACCGTATGTGTCTGCCCGGGGCCGAGTGAATATGTACACTTTGAATTCAAAACTAAATATTTAATTTAAATTTCTCCAATGTAAAATTCCATCCTACAAAATATTTAATGATTACGATTTGTTAATAGTTAGAGTGAACAGTCTATTCTCATTGGATGAGGACTCTAGGGGTTTGGAGGGCTGTGTACATGCATGTACTTCAGAGTGTATGGAGATTGGTTGTACATGCAGCAGAATTTGGACCTTATGTTTTCTAGATAATCCAGAATAATGTTGGTGCTTATCATCTTTCATTGGCTGTCATTGAAACTAAGTTAATTAAAGAGTATTAAAGCAGTGAAAAACAAATCTACTGTCTGAATACAGCCGAATATTTCTGGATCTGGATCGCACCGTTCTACATGTACATGTGCATACATGTACATGTATGCACATGTCGACCAACAAAGTCACTGGCGGGATGGTTGTAGATGAAGAAATGTAGAAGCACTTTACCACAGTTGAGCAAGGAATGCCTTCTTAACTGCCTTCAACTCCCTTGACCATGGATGCTCATCTCTGTTGCAACTACGGTAATTCATTTGGGAAAAGGCTGAAAATACATAAGCACATGTTACCTTTTCCTCCAAGAGGCATTGCATTGATTGTTTTGATTGTGTAGGCAATTTGAGATCTGTCTGCCGCAGTAATAACAGTGGCCTCTAACATGTCTGTGACTACCCGGCATTAACCTGGGGAAGAATGGTGAATGCAATGTATACAAAACACATTGGTTGAGAGTTAATTTCAAAAATGTAGAAAACCTCTTATGCATAATTATGTGAACATAAAAAGTTGAGTATGACCAGTTAACCCTAAGAAGGTGGGGGTTTTTTTTGGGGGGGGCGTTACATTCCGACCCCTTTATCTTGGAAATGCAACACATTTTCCTTTTTTAAATCTTGTAAAGTGGACTGCCATGGCTTTAATGTCTGGTGCATTCGTGGTCTGCAGGTAAAGTTTCCGCAGGTTGTGGGTTCGAGTCCAGCCTGGGGTAATGGTGTGTGTGCCCTTAGGCAAGGCACTTTGTCACTCATTGCTTCTCTCCACTCATGAGTAAATAGGTACCTGTGAGGGCAGAGGTGGTTATGGTGGTTTTTCTAGCTGCTTTGCGTAGGGCCAATGATTTTCCGCAATCCCGGAAAACGGAACGGTATTCACGGAGCCTGCTCCTCGAAACGGAAAACGGAGTTTGAATCTGAACAAAATAACTTACTTCTGTAATTTCATTCATAAAAAACATAATTTCATAAAATTTATTGAATACAAAATGAATAGTTGATGATTGATTGAACAGACGAGCCATATAACAAATGAGCGGTGTTTATATCACGCTTTTGGTGGGACAAAAACGTTCAAGATCAGAGCAAATCTTACGAGATCATTACCGTAGTAGTACGCGTAGTCATGGGAGTGACAGTCCCGACGCACGCCGTAGCTGTCGGCCAGTGCACGGTTGAAAATCATCACACTCACAACACGCTCTTGCGGGTCTCTTTTGCTCCATCGGTAGGTTTATTTTTCTCTGTGCAGTCAGTCAACCAATTGTATAACATCTAACTTTGGCTCTATAGAAATGCATGTCATGCTTAGGTCAAAAAATCTACCGTAAACTATCCTATTTTGCCGCTAACGTTAGCCCGAAAACGAAATGGCGTAGGCCTACATGAATTTCGCTTCGGCCAGTGATGTGTGTGACGTCATGGGATTGGCCTGTACGGCTATTGCATGTTTCTTGCGTGTGTGGCAGTGGCAGTGCAGTATACGACTTGACTGTGGCGAAGTTTAAATACTACGTCTGTACATTGATTGGCCGTTGATTAAAAAAAAGCAATCTTTTTGAGGGCAGTTTCCCGCGCTCCAACCAAACGACTTTTTCATTATCGTCTTGGAATTATTTTCTGTGTACATTGTATAATGCATTATATACATGTAAAATGCCAATTTTTGTATTGAATAAATGTGAAACGGAATTTTTCAGCCTGAAACGAAATTCAGGATTTTTGAAAACAGAATTTGCACTTTTCTGAAACTGAAAATCATTGGCCCTATTTGCGCCTAAAAAATGGCAACATCCAGCTGTACATGTACATGTATACTCCCCAGGGAGCTGAGATTGTCTTTGGAATGTTTCATTGGCCCAATGAGTAGGGTAATAATGATGTGGCACCTTGAGCACCAATACTGATGGATACATGTGCCTTATTATTATTTAAGACATTCATGCCTAGTTAATATGACATTTTTTTACTCAATTGGACAAATTGTTAGAAATTATGGTCATTAATATTTTACACTTCAATGACCCATGAAATGGGTGTCGAACTTTTGTAAGGCTTGGCATGAAAATAAACATTGCCCTACAACAGTTGGACCTTGGAAGTCAGTGTTAATAGACCTCAGTACCCCACTATGGAGTTAGAAATGTCACTAGAAAAGAAGAACAAAAGTAGGGAAGTAAAGGTCTTACAAACGTGGTACTTGTAACCTAGTGTTGTAGGTCTCAAGACCTGGTCTTGGTCTCGAGACCTTTTTTGTGGTCTCGGTCTCGGTCTCGGTCTCGGTCTATCAAAGTCTCGGTCTTGGGAGTGCTGGTCTCGGTCTCGGTCTCGGTCTCAGTCTCGGATGCCAAAGCCTAAGGTTTTACCCCCAAGCCCTGTCGAGACCTCAACAAAAAGTACCATTTACGTATGGCTTTATTCACTTGCAAGCTAATCTTTATTCCAAAGCTAAATGAATTTGTTTAAAGTGTACGTTTTCATGCTGAAGGAAAAGATGGAAGCTGGAATAAAGACCAGTCAATTCAGCTTGTCAATTCGGTACCTGTGCACAGCTATGTTGCCCATGTATTTCACTCCTACACATTGTACTGTCCTAGACATGACTACCAACGCTTACATGTAACATGTCCTTGTGCTTCATTTCTGACATTTAGGGAGTATTTGCTAGACTTTACATTCAACAATAAGCCTTCTGCAAGTAAAGTTTGACCTTTGTTTGCAGGAAGTTGTACACCGACTTTACCAAACTTGTTGGCTGCAATTTAGGCAGTAATTTATATTTTGAAACTGGAATTCGCCTGACTGACAACATGTTTTTCAGGCCAAGGTCTTGCATAGTTTGTTAGTTAAATTTACATAAAAAATCAATCAACATGGTAGCGGTATGAAAGTCGTCCAAAATATGTTTGAATTTTTTTCAACCTGCCAATAATATATTTGGAAATGTGAGATTTCTTTTGTTTTTTTCTTTATGCTTGGTCTTTGTCTTGGTCTCGGACGTCTTGGTCTCGGTCTCGGAAGTCCGGTCTTGGTCTTGAAAGAGCTGGTCTCGGTCTTGGTCTCGGTCTCGAATGCCTCAGTCTCGGTCTCGGTCTTGGTCATGGAGGTCTCGACTACAGCTGACTCATATATGTTAAAGACGACTTGAAAGTATCCCTATTCACATTGTTAGTGGAGATATTACATATGCATTTAAACAATGTTACTTTAATACTGTAAGCTGCACAAATACGGGATAAACCAAATCTAACTTCCCTTCCATCTGTTTTCTATGTAAATGTAAGTGGGCGAAGAGACTTCCTGTTTGTAGTTTGCTCATGTGCTGTACATGTACATACATGTAGTCACATTATTAATGAATGACATATTACGTGTAGTGGTGGGAGAAATCGGAGATTTCAAAATCAGGTTATCCTTTTTTTTTACAAACTGAACACCGGTTATCCGGTTTCACTGGAAATTCCCATTCAAACCACAATCATGCCAACAAAAAGTAGCGAGTGATATTTCTTGTGAACTTGTGGTTCATCTAATGGCCGTGGATAGTTTGTTGGATTCATGACAGCTGGGACTCCAGAGCTGTCATGTTAAAAGAATTGGGTAGGAACTCTCAGATCAGTCCAATGGGCTGGCTTTTCATGAACACAAGAGCACCGCTAATGGGTGAATGCGGTTACAATCAGAGAGCATGGAGCAAATTGGAGGACATTTCAGTTGCAGTTTTCAGCTAATTGTATCCAAAAAAAACCCGAAAGGTTTAATTTTTTGTAATGTTGGCTTTGAATATTTGGTTTGCAAACTTCAAACTGGATAATGGAATCCCACCACTAATTATGTGTCAGCATTCTCATGTACAAAAGGAGTTTTGTCTACGTAAAGCTTTGCAATGTAAAATGATATGCCCTGAAATCAACAGGTACCTGTAATAATTGTTCAAATATACTTAGCAGCTTGATTTATACACAGTGCACATGTGTACATTTGCAGAGATTTTTTGACGTACATTGTAAAAAAATATTTAGGGAAGTGATACACGTTTTTATGTTCTAAACATGCAGTGGTAACTTGATACAAAATCACTCAACTGTCTTGTTTGCCTTTTTTCTAACTGCAGAATTACGGCATGGCAAACCACCGGACAAACCACCGGACGTCCCTTGCCCGATGGAAATAATGCACTCGCCTCCCATCCGCATCCCAATCACTCCCAGAGCCCCCCTATGCCATCAGCCCCAGTCAAGTATCCCCCTCAGTGGATATGAGGACAGTCACCATACGCACAGTGAACTCTCTTTGCCATCGAGGGCGGCATCACAGCCGCAAGCGTCGGAGATGACCTTCGACACAGTACTTAATAAGCCATTGCCAGTTCATTTAGTGCAAAGACAGGAATCCCCCCACAATTACACAACGGGTAGAAGCGGGGATGATGCATCACCAGCAGTATCTGGAAAACTGAACTCACCGCTAGAAATACAGGTAACTTGCATGTTGATAGAAGTACATGAACAACTTGCTTTGCATTATTGATTGATGAAGAAGTAACTAATCCAAGCATTCCAGGAAGGTACTTGAAGCACTGTCAATAGTCTTAATCCAAGACTACATTCTTGAAATTATGTATGTATGAGTCCAATAACATGTGCTAGTATATTAGTCTGTGGAAATTGTGACTTTGAATTTAATGGAATACATAATTTGCATGAGGCGAGATTTGCACTGTTTATTGGGTCTTGTTGCATGTATACATGTATACAACGAATGTAAATACCAAATCACTACATGTGTTTTATTGTAGTTCACATTGAAAAGTTGCAAACCAGTTTCATCTTTTACTGAACTGACCAACATTTGTGCAAACAACTTTCAGGACCGTTTTGCAAATCTGGTGAGTCCCACCCTCCCAGTCGTCAGAATTGAAAAGATGTCACCCCAACAAGCCAACGATGCTGGCATGCAATCTCTGGGAATCTCACCGGTGTCATTGGCAAGCAGCCAACAGACTACAATTGAGTTGGTACCAGTGTCAAGCGGATCTCTCCAGTGTGCTCCCAATCTGGTCCCACAGCAGCAGTCGCAGACATTGGCCCAGCATCATCAGACAACCAAACCGGTTCCAACCGCTATGGTCCAGTTGGCACCGGGTCCCACCACAATGATGCAGACAGTGAAACCAGGCCTTGTCCAGCCACCACCAATCCAGCCAGCTCCTACCGGTTTGGTCAAGCTTGCTCCTGCTCAGCCTGTACCAAAACAAAGAAACAAAAAGCCGTCTCCAAAGAAGAATATATTGTGCAAAGGTAAACATTTTAGAACTGGATCAAGGTATTAGTTGCCATTGTCAAACAAAAAAGCAGCTTAGACACGTGAGGTAGAGACTTAAAAGTACTAACCTGATGAATCAGTGAAAAGTACTTAACAAGGGGTAAAGCTTCAAAAATCAGACGAGCCCAATTTTATGTCAAAAAGTGACCAACGAATAGCCCAAATATACTTCACTGAGATTTTGATTATTTGTTTGTATTGATATCACAATCACAAGCTACATGTAAGTTGTAACTTTTGCATGTGGTGTTGACTTTTAAATTGTCAAGCATTGTAGCAAGATAAGTACGGTATACTCATGTGGGAAAGCAGTAAGCTGGGTTTCCTATGTGTGTATTTTTACATACTGAAAAGCAATATTGCATGTGGCTGGATACCGGTACTTGTTGAAAACATTGAAATTAGGACAGTAGAAGGGAATGGAAACTGAGACAATTATGCAAAACAACAGGGATATTTGAACCTGTACCACATTGGTGGAAGAAGAGGTCAAGGTTCACTGTTTCTTTATTGTGATAGTTAGAGTTGATGCAAAAAACAGTCTTTGTTTGTCATTCCATCCCTTACTATAAACAAACTCTCCTTAACCCTAACTTCCCCAACTCCAACTTCCCCAACTCCATCAAAATCCACCCCCCCCCCCCCCCCATTCGGGCGGATTTTGGGGGACTTGATCCTGCAGGCATGATTTGACTAAATATTGGTGGAGTGTGATGGATTGGTCCTGGAGGCCTAAAGCAAAGCATGCATTGGAAGCAGTGTGATTGATGGATTTTGGTGGACTTGGTCCAGTACTTAGTAAAAGACAGAATGGAAGTTAGGGTTATTGAAGAAATACCTTTCTCATTTCAGATCGGGAGTTTGATGTGAACAAGCATTGTGGTGTATGGGTAGATGTCGACCAGAGACAGTGCACAAGGTCTCTCACCTGCAAGGTCAGCAAGTTATTTCTGCTCAGACTTGGCCAGACTTTTTAAAATCGCTGTATTAATTCACTTTTAATTTTTTTTTAAACGGTTCCATTTTGCTATCTTACAATACTTTCACGGTTGTCCAAATGATTACCCCAAAACTTTTCATTCATCAAAACAATTTATGGACTCGATGCACAAGTACCCCGCAAATGGAATCAGGTGGGAAACTTGAACACCAAGTGCTACCATACGCTTGGCACACTTGCTCAGTGTAATACATGTGTGAAGCAGTGAGCAGTTCACTGTTTCCTCGCACACTGTAACTCCTGTGAGTAGTCGCAAGTGCATTTACTATTTATGCACAGAATCTATAGGTTGGGATGGGTCGTGATGGTTGTACAGGTACCAGTCTGTACACTACTCATTGCCATTGTTCTATTGCTCATGTTTGGGCATAATTTGGCTCATCCATACAATTAAGGAAAGAATGATATTTCTGTAAGGACGTTACATGTATGTTTTGCATTCATGTAGTGCATGATGTACAGAGATATGAAAGGGACTTATAAGTTGAGTCTCACAGGTAGTCTTTTTATGGCACCTACCTTTTAATCTAGATTTTCTGTTTACCCCCAAACTGGAAATTTGACACAAAACTGGTATTGGCAATTTATAGGAACTGATTGAAAAGAGCTTCTTACCATGTTATACATGCAAATGTCATTGGAAATACCTGTTCCTTTTTTAACAGACTCATGCCTTATCACTACGGAGAGCTGTCAAAGGAAGACGGAAAACTTTCGATGAACTACTTGCTGAACACAAAGCCCGATCTCAGGCCCAGGCAGCTGCAAATAACCCATCTCTGCTCAAGAAATCTACTCAACAAGCAGCAGCATCATTAGCATCATCATCGGTATCCAGCCTAGCCCAACACAACGCCACCACGCCCCATGGCACAGCTAGACCCAGCACACCCAAGGCTACACAAAGCCGCCCCAACACGCCCAAAGCACTGACGCCCAAGGTCCTAACCCCTAGACCACAGCCAGTGGGTAATCTGCATGTGAAATCGGAAGCAAACAGCAAGCCATTGACTGTGTTCCAGAAGATCATGCCTGTACCTGGGCCTACCAAGACTTACAACTTCAACTTAGTTCTTCCGGCCAGGTAAGAGTGGCTAACAGTTTTTGCTGAGATTAGAAAATGAGTCCATAAGTGTTCTACCAGGAAATAAATCTGTCTACTGGTAGTTTCTACATGAACCATACAGGGTGAGTCAAATAAAAGGAAACCCAAATGATATGACCAATTTGTTAATGAAGTTCTGCATGTAGCACTTTCAAAATCTAGGATATGAAAGCCCAACTAATAAGTCTTCTTTAAGCAGAAGAATCATTCAAATCACTCATGTACTTTTTAAGTTACGGAATGTTAAACACAACCACTGTTTTAAAGATCTGTCCACGAATCACAAAAAAGGTAAGTGTCCTTTCGTCAAAACCAAAAAAAATTGACATGGGGATGCATATGAATTGTTTTTATTTTTGTCCTGACATTTGGGTTTCCTTTTTATGACTCACCATGTAGAGAAAGGAACACAGAAGCAGTTGCAACTTCAAAGACCCAGGCAACTTCTTGCCGCTGTATAACAAAACAATCAAGTGGTGAATGAAAAAGCAGCTACATGTACGTGATTTGATTCCCATATGTTCAGCACACAAAGCTGTATAAAAGCGGCCACAAACGTCTTGCAAGTCTCTGCAGTATAGTAAAGGTTTATTACTCTCAGCCTGTGGTCGTTGTGCTTTGGCCATGGGCATACAGGGAATGATTAGATTTTAATTGGCTAGCTAATATTGCCTGGGAAGTTCAAATTCCTGTATTCCTTTCTCTATGTTCAAATGATGCCCTCCTATTTGACATCAACATTCTGCATGTGATGCTGACAGACATGATAACTGTAATTCAAATATTCAATTTCAATGCAGTTGGAGTATTGTTTAGAGAATTTCATACATGTCTTAGTTGACTGTTCCCAATAACAGACCGTTTTTTCAAAGATCATTGCCCGTTTTGACCTAGGATAGGCAAATGGATTGATCACAAGAAAGTTGCTACTAAAGACATGCTCAAACTCTAGAGGCCTCTGCATGTCCTAGACATTGTGAATATTTTTGTCGGTTTTCCAAGAAAATGTTTTCTGTTTGACACCTGAATCCTGAGTAAATTGATGCACACATCACAAGAATCATCAATACTGTTCATATGTGCATAAAGTTAATGTTACTGTTTGTCAAAGTAGAAAAAGCCACCATCCTCCGACAGTGCTGGACCCTGTACCTATGGAGGCAACCGTTAACGAGTGTAAAACACATCCACAAGAGGGTGGAAGTACCAACAGCAGTAACAGCCATGGCAAACCTTCCGAGGGAGATAAGACAACGAAAGAAGACAAGGAGAAATGCGATTACTCCTGCTCCCATCACCATCCCAGACCAGTTGCAGTAAGTGCAACAGTCCTAGTTAGCTTTTTAATAAGCCACCTCAGTTGCCCTGATAAATAGATAAATAAATGAATTGTAGTGCTTATATAGCGCTTTCCATTGTATCAACAATCTCAAAGCGCTTTACAAATATTCCCCGTTCATCAGGCCATAGTACCACGCAGCAGCCGATATCAGTGCACATTCGGGCCTCTACCCTCGCAGGTACCCATTTTATTTATACTCCTGGGTGCAGAGAGGCAATTGTAGTAAATTGTCTTGCTTAAGGGCACAATCACCATGTTCTTGGCAAGGTTTGAACCCACTTGCCATCGTACATTAATCAAACTCCCTAACCACTGGACCATGATACCAACTACATGTACATGGAATTTCTTAATGTTACCTGTGTTCTGAATTTTATTGGACAGAGCAAGAAAAAAAGGTCATTTTTGATGTTCAAAAATAGGTTTTTAAGATATTGTCAGAATAAAGATGTTTTCCTTTATAATTGTTTCAAATCGACTTTCCTTTGCAGAATTATGCCTGTTTAGTTTGTGATGTCACAAAGTTGAAAACAGAACAAGTTTGGGAGAGGCATTTCTTGAACCAAAACACTACAAATCGTCCAGAAAATCACCTTGAGAGGCAAATGTACCATCTGGAACATTTAAAATATATTTTGGACATATTTAGAATCACAAATTTGCCAATCTTAAAATAATCTGAAAATCTAAAAAAAAAATAATAATAATCCAGCTGAGTACAGAAGTGTTTGATTGTGACAGAAAATGCCACATTTGTTCTTGCCGTTGAATTCAGCAGTATCTATTTGATTTGCTATACATGATTTGTTTTAGACCAACTAGCTGTGTGAAATGTGTCTTTTGTTTGGCCTTCAGAATCAGATGTAGATGGAAAAATGGTTCCTGCTCAATTCTGTAGTTTTGTTCCTCGTTAATATGATGAGTGAAGAATGAGGGACTGCAGAAAAGAACACTTGTTTGTTGTCAGTTTATTGATTTCTGAAGAGGCTCTTTTTTTCTCTATCCAAGATGTGTTCCTTTGGTGCACGGCAAGTTGGTAAGGGCCTTTACGCCTTCAATCGGAGATTAGATCATCTAAGATCCACCATGGCTGCCTTAGTGGAGAAACACTCCAGACCACCTCCATTCAAGTAGGTCAACAACATTGCAAATGTTCTTATTGTTATTTTTAAAATCTTTTTCATCGTATATTAATTTCTGGTAAGAAACCAAGGATTCGTCATGGAAACGTAGCTCACAACCTGACTTCCTGGACCACTGCTGCAACCTGTACAGGTGTGCTGAAGGAAGTTCAATAGTGCATTGAATTTCTGGTTGTAGTATTTTCCAAATACAGCGAAATCTCGATAAGTCAAAACCGGTTAACTGGAAAACCCGTTTAACTCGAAGTAAGAACTTATTCCTGTCAAAAGAATAGCACATCATGTATAAACATGCCCGCACTTACTCGAAATTTCGGACCGGAAGAAGCATGCCCAGTTCTGCGTAAAAAGATCGCGAAACTTTTGTCATTATTGCCGAATGCTCTTTGTTTTTTCACGTCGGGAATGCAGCATACATGTTGTCATTGTGATTGACTCCAACCCTAAATGCAACAAATCCTGGCTCTCAAGCCTAATTGCTAACACTTGCCTAAATGCAGCCAGCACGCCAATTGCTGGCTCGTTGCGGAGGCCACATGACCGCAGCAGCTTGCAAAATAGCATGCCCTCTATCGATCAAATAGGACTGGTCATGTGACTGGACATTGGAAAAACCCCGAGCGAATTGCGATCGCTAGAGACTAGACATCGACAAACGACACAAACTAAAGATTTGCTACACGAAGTTACACAGTTTGAGTGGTTTATTGTTGTGTTTATCGATACAGCAGACACTTAAGGTAAGAATATAACATCTGAGCAAAATGATAAGTGGGATTGAAAAACTACACCATTAAAATCAATAACAAGAAGAAGAGTGATGCAAATAACGTGTCAGGTATAGCAAGTTACGGTGAAAGCCATTCCTGTACATATACATATGCATAATTTGGGAACTTTGGAGAACTTTTGGGAAAAATTTAAGGATTTGTTTTAGAAACCACATTTGTGCATTGGTGCTGTGTATAGTGGTGGGAAATTGTTTAGCCTTGGCGGAAGTGTACACTCTCTGAGTGCTTTCTAGTTGTAAAAAGTTTAATTCTCTAACTCTTTTAGGAAAATCTGCTTATCAAGTGATTCATCTCAAGAATTGACAACCCCTATGGATACTACTCCTCCGTCCCATGCCTCTGAGCTTCAAAGCAACAATTCTGCATCTCACTCTGCTGCCTCCACAAGTGCATTCACTCTGTCAAGTGCTTCACCATTTGATAACACTCCTAGTGGGAGTAGGAACCCTGCTACAACATGTAGCAGCAGCAGTAGTGGAACTATTGCACTCAGTAAAACCAAGAGCTTGCCTAATGCCATGTGTAACAACTTCAACAAGGGGCTTGCCACAGGCAAGAAACTGAGTGGGAAAACGTCAGGGAAAACTCTGAGTAAATCTGCTGACGGTAAGGTGTCTTCATCCCTCCAGCATCCGATCAAGAACTCCAAGGCCCGTAGGAAAAGCGGAGGTGGCGGTGGCAAAAGCAATGCAGGTCTGAGTGGCAATGTTGCACAGAATTTGTTTTCAGTCTCCAATGCCAGCCCGGTAACATTAGCAGGCTCAAGTAGCTATTCCATTGTGACTAACAGCGGACTGCAACCGGGAGATATCCTCAGCAGTGGCATGGTTAACTTGGATCCTGCCTCTATCGCTAATCAGGAATTGTCAGGGAACCTTCTGAAAAACCTACGCTTTGTGGTGACCAACATTGAACCCAGTGTGAATGGTGGTGCTGTCGGTAATGCGGCAACCCCTCAAACCACTGGCAACTTCACTGTTCCCATACTGAATGCAACGCTTGGAAATACTCCAGTATTACTAGGGAACCTTGGTGCCCTAGCGCTGCCCTATGACCGGAAATTGAACGTGAAATCTCGAACAAAGAGTGCTGGCTCAGGCAAATCCTCAGTGGAAAGGCAAGGGCGACGCCTGTCCGGCAGCAATACAACAGCCAGTCTGCAGAATGTAGCAATACTTAGTCAGCCTTTTATTGACAGTTCATCCCAGGATACAGTAGGGACTGGTGCAGGAGTATCTGGTAGTGAGAGAGGAACCACACTCAATACCTGTCAACCATTACAGAGTCCACAGTCTGTACCTAGCCCTCAACTCAGACCGGTAAGGAACTATTGGACCGTTATCTTCACCAACCATACTAAATCCAACAGTATCCAGTTTACGATTGTTCTGTTTTAAACAGTAACAAAGACCTTTACAGCGCATCCCACAATACCATTATACCATAATACTAATATACCAGTTTAAAGATCAGAATTGAACTTTATCCCTGGCGAGTATTGGTTTGATATTTAAAAGAGTTCTAAAATTATTTGTATTCAAATGAAGGCATGTCGAAAACAAACTCAACCGATTTTAAGGAAAATTGATGATGTGGTACATCAGATGCAAACTCGAGTCACACTTTGAGTGCACTTTGTGAATAGTTACATACCGGTACTTGCACATGAATTTCAAAAGTGAAGCGAAGAACAATATTGTGGATTCATTTAATGTGTGGTCTACGTGGATTGAAAAGAACAGGAAACACAGAAAGTAAAACTTGGCAACCAGATCATCACATCATGATGAACCATTTCCACATTAGAAAAAATGCGCATGATTGATTTTCCTTGAAATAGGTTGAGTTTGTTTTTGACATGCCTTTATTTGAACAGGAATCATTTCAAAAGCCTTTCCAAAATCAAACCAATACTTACCAAGAAGATTCCAAGCTTTAGAATGATTTAAAAATAATGGTGCATTGTATGTGTTTCCGTGAAAATTGTGCGGGTATTTTGGGACGCACTGTAGATGTACATGTAGCTTTTGAATCATGTTGGATTCAGCCTCCTACAGTCTTTAGTGTTGTTGAATTTGTCGGATGTAGCAATGTCATTTGCTGAAACTTACTGATAATTGGCAACCTCTGTGTGGGGTGCATAGTGCATACAAACACTCATGTGCCTTGTAAACCACAGATCACAATGAACCTGACTGCAAGTCTGGCAGTCTAGGAACAAAACAAGTAATCAAATTAGGTTTTGCCCTTCACCGACGTTTAAACACTGTATACTCAGTGTGTTACCTCCCGAGTGAAAGTTGGAAAAAATCACTCGAGTGGGACTCGAACCCACGACCTCCTGCTTTCTAGTGCAGATGTCTTACCACTCGACCACCGAGCTAACGGGATCGGTTGGCTGGTTCACACACTGAGTATACAGTGTTTAAATGTTGGTGAAGGGCAAAACCTAATTTGATTTATATCACCCCGACGCAAAATTCCATCTTATAATAGTTTATGCGATACCCGCTGCTATGTACATCAGATTCAAACCAGCCAACCGATCCCGTTAGCTCAGTGGTCGAGTGGTAAGACATCTGCACTAGAAAGCAGGAGGTCATGGGTTTGAGTCCCACCCGAGTGATTTTTTCCCAACTTTCACTCGGGAGGTAACACACTGAGTATACAGTGTTTATACATGTACATGTACGTCGGTGAAGGGAATCGGTGAATCCCTGTATCATGACTAAGCCGTTGTTACTGCTCTTTATGGGCTTTTTTTTATTTGTACCATCTTGATTCATCCTTGACAGAACTCAGCCAGTCCTCAGCTGACCTCGCCGCTCCCCAATGGCATCATTCCCTCTCCAACCAATATCACATTCAAGCCGTATACGAGTACCTCCATAGGTACCACAACGGCAGCATCAGCCAATCACGTGCAACGAGGGATGAGTCCCAGTAGAACCAGTACACCCTCACCGAGTACGGGGTCTGCAGACGCATCCCCTAATGTAACCGCCCAACTGCTAACAGGCTCATTTAATACAAGTGGTAAGAAGTCCTTGTTTTTCACCATTAAACTTCTGCATGAAACTGCATACAGAGGGGGGAAATGTGCTAATAGATTGTGATCTCTGCAAGGATGTTTACATTATGGTCAAGCAAAATTAATTCCTTGATGCTGATTAGTCTCTAAGCATATCTCATTCTTTTGGGTAATATAATTTCAATATGCGAGGGCCGATTTTCCATAAATTGGCAGGAATGTTGGTCAGCCGGTACTATATAATATGATGTAATTTGGTTGTACTGCAAACCACAAGAGGGGGCTTTAGTGCATTTCTAGTCGTATTTTGGGCATAATTTCTACCTTTTTCATTCAAATACTTTTAGATTTGGTGCAAACAGGTTTTGGGTCATTATCCCTCAAATTAAATAAATTGGTGTCCAACGCCACCGCTGGGGGCAACATTACCAGTTTTTATGATTTTGTCCCAAAATTTGCATTTATTTAACCAAAGGAGGCAATAATGAATTACTTATGGTGATTTTATAAATGCTTTGCATTTTTGCATGCAAGAACTGGGAAAAAATTACCCATAAACAATGAAAATTGTGCAGAAAAGGTGAAAATTAAAAACAGCTTTTTACTCTAATGGTTGCCATATTGAATTTTCAAATTGCGTTAACCATCCATTTTTGTCTAAAGTGGATACTTGATAGGTTCAGGCGAAGAAAAAATGGTTTTGACTCACAAAAAATGCGTATTTACACAGTTTTATTTTAAAAAATCACCAAATTGTCTGATTACATGTACTTGTGTTTTTAAATAGGTAGCCATGGTAACCATTGACATCCTACACAATTGATTTTAGTGTCATATTGACCCTGGATTAAAGTTAGGAAAAACGACCAAATTTCCTGCCAATCGGCCAAAGCATTCCAGAGCTGTTATACCATAAGAAGTTTCACAGGGGGGTCCTGATAGGGTTAAGCACATTTCAATAGAGCTACACAAATTCTAGATGCTTTCCTCATCCTACACAGTTTCATAGAGCATGAGTGTAAGGCCAAAAAAAAAAATAAGTCGGTCTCTGGTCAGTGCGTGCGTCGATTTTAATCATGCGCGTCGATCTTTTTTTTTTCAAAAATGTTCCGCGGTAGCTCCAATAGCGCCCTCTATTTCCGCACCTCCTCAATTTTTTTTTACCAAAGAGCACCAAGGAATGGGAAATTGCACCAAGGCAAATGATCAAAAGCACCAAGGCAAATTATGGAGGACACCAATGTACATGAGGACACCAAAAAAGCAAAATAGTACCCACCTTGTCTGTGCAATCCAAGCTTGAAGAAAAAAAAAAAAAAAGCCGCGTGGCCGTGTCAATTCCGGAACTGTGGTCTGACCAGAGACCAAATTTTTTTTTTTTGGCCTAATAGCAGTTCTGTGTTGTTGTCATGTACGTGCACAAAGGCAAACTTTTTACTGGTTTCTACTTAACACTTATGGATTAACTAGTTCAAACAATTTTTGATGAAAGGTTTTATAGGAAATATTGAAAATAGTTTTATTTTTTAAACTTATGTCTATTTGCAATCCCAGGAGGTAAATTTTATCATTTTTCAAGACTATGACTTGTGGCTTAAGTAAGTTGACTAGAAGTTAAGTGTTTAAATTTCCTGAAACGTATTTAAGGAATATTTTTTAATTGATCACTTAGCATAACGTGTTGGTTTTTTTTTATCAGTTTTCTGAGTAAGGTGTTTGATAGTTTAAGTAACATAAATATACATGTGCTTCCCCATCAGAAAATTTGCTGTTAAGCAACTTGATTCATTTAGTGAGTATCAAGCTTAACATGTTTTGTTTTGTTGGTGTTTGATATCACGCAGGTAAACTTACTCTAGTCTCACCAAAAGGCAGCTCACACAACCTTCAGAAATCCACCTTGAACCAAAAACACAGCCACCATCAACACCATCCCCATCGGACCGTGTCACAGCTCTCCAACCAGCAGCAACAGCAGCAGCTTCAACAACAACAACAACAACAGCAGCAGCAGCAGCAACAAGCGCTACAGTTTCATCAGCTGCAACTTACACCCCAGCAAATTCAACAGCAACTTCAGCAACAGATTTCTAATCTCGTAGCAATGGATCCTCAGGGCAAACCGTTGCCGCTGAGTAGCGCCTTGATTCCTAACCTCTTCCAGAGCATTCCTACCCAGCAAGTGGGCACAGGGGTCCTGCCAGGGGGTCTGACGCTAGCCCCTGCTGTAGCTACAGAGCAAGGGGGTAAAGTGCTGTCACAGTCTACCGTCCTGCCACAGAGGGCCATTGCCTTACACCTACAGCAGCCAGGATCAGGCCAGCCAATCAGATTACAAGGTGCCGGACTATCTGACCAATCACAGATTGGTATGAGTCAGGATGAAGATAACAGACAGGAAATCAAGATGCAGCACTGAAAGCCAATCGGAGCCCGGCAAACAGATGGTGCCTGTGTGGATTGGCTACTTGGATGAGGGTATTTTGTGAATAAATTATTTTTGCCACATTGTATTTAAATGAATGGAATCAGGGAACAAAAGTAATATATTTAGTCGTTTATACTTAGATGTCTCATGACATCAGATGATAAGGCTTTATATTATTTTTATAATGAATTGCAATTAATATAATAATAATTGTGATTGTTTCATGCAGATATTGATACTCAAAGAACAAAGTCTAATACCTTTACAAACCTGAAGGCATAATAGTCCAATACAATTATTCACTTGGTCAATTTATAGAAATAAGAATTTTATACCCTTAAAACTATTCCCTAGTCTATGATCCCTGAAAAAAATAATGTAAGCTCCAGCTGTTGGGATCTGGCTGTGGTGACCCACCAAACTAGCATTTGGGCTTGTTTTTTGGTAAAAGACAATTTGTAAATCGCGACGAAATACTTTGCACTTGCATTTTGCATTATAACGTTGGTTTCACCACATATTGATGAATAGGCTAGATTCCACGGATCATAAAGCACAGTTGTAGTTGAGTCTGAGTCTCGAGTCATTTGGTTCAAGTCTTGAGTCTGAGTCACGAGTCACGAGTGCATGGACATGGCTACACATACACATACATGTGAGCAATACATAAGTGATGCGCTGTCGTGGGACATAGGGAGGGGAGCTTTTCAAAACAAACATGAATATTAGCAGCATGACCTGGAGGCTAGGGCTGTATGGTTTGTGTGCTTAACGTTCTTTAGTGTGGCTTTATCGAAAATAAACACCAGAATAATTACAATATTTGTAACTTTTTCAAGCAGCCGTTCCATTTTTTTCAAGCAGACCCAGTTCGTTTTTTTTTTAAGGAGACCCTGTGGCATCCCTGTATCCATAAACAAACCCATAAGCCCTATATGTGTTAACTTGCCGATTTATTCCACATAAAGATAACCCTCTGCAAACAGAAATATTGTTTATTCTTTGAGTATCAGTCATGTGCAAAGTTTCCTTTATTGAAAACTGTTTGATAATGAATTATATTTCAAAATGGAGATTTGTGCACTCTTAAATGTAAGCATTTTATATCTCAGCATCGAAACTAGTGTTTGTTGTCATTGTATGAATGAATTGTTACAATAATTAAATCATGGTGACAGACAAGTGATCTGTTACACTGCTCTTACTGGATGCATGCAGAATGGATGGGAGTTGGAGTATTGGCAGCCGTGATGTTTACTGAGATTTGTCTGTACTGGATGTGTGTGAAATCTACGCAATGAGAATGGTCAAAGGATGTCAATTAAAAGGGATAGTAAATTATGCCAACTGCATATGTACACATCAAAATTGGACAATTTTCACTTTAAGATAAGCACCGCGTCATGTACTTGCATGCATGCAGGCCACAGAGAACACCAGTAAAATGGAAGTGAGGTTGCAGTTCTGAAGTGAGTAATAAGACTCAATCTTTTGCTCCATCTTACTCGCACATTTTATATCAGCCCATTTTTTGATTGCATACAAAACTTACTGATTGTAGACTCGGTTTCAGTGGCATCCATAGACTTGTATACGTTTATCTGTGTGTTGATGAAGTGAATATGATCAAATCTTGATGTGGACATCCACAGTTTGAATACCCACATGGCATGTTGGAAAACTGTTTTTTCCTTCCTTGTTTTCCTTCTTTTTCCCCCTTTAATCTCTGTACTAATCTTTGACTTTTAACATAGTGGGATGAGATCATCCCATTTTTTAAAAGAAACGCTGCGCAGCTCTCTTTGATTTTAATACATTTTTGATAAAAGATCCACTATTCAGAAATAGTTAAGTACATTACCTTACCTATTGAAAGAGTGTCATTGCATGGTAATGATCGTGCCTGCGTGACTTCAATTATTGGATAACATCAGTATTCTGTTAGAATGACCTTGTAGCTTTACCTTGCCAACTTGTGTTTTTTTCATTTTCTGACAAAATTGTGTTTATTGAACCTTTGAATTCTGTGAACAGTTAATGTAATTACCAACAGGCAGATTTGCATCTGGGGGCTTCAACTGTAGGTCCATAAGTCAGCTGAATGAGTCCTTATAAATCAATGTGTCCTCAGTTGAAGGTATAAGTCCTCAGTTGAAGGTATTTGTCCTCAGTTGTATGGATCCTTAAGTCCTCATTCATAAATTAAGAAGTCAAGTCGCCAACAATGTTGCAATGATTGAATTGACACAATTCTGTGTTTCTAGCTTGCCACGGTTATGAAGTTATTTCAGTCATGACATTGTAGAAACTTTCAAATAAAAAAATAGGGTAACTTTTTTGACTAAAATACTTTATTTAAACTTCCAAACTTCTCAGATTGCAAATACTGTACAGAATATAATTTGACGTTAAGTATGTGCATTTAAATACCACATCCTAGGCCCATGCACATGTTTGAGTTACTGAATGAGTCAAAGTGTTTATGCAAGTCTATCTTATGCCAACTCATCTTGATTGTGTTGGACCTTCCTTTAGTCTAGGGTAATGGTCCATATGTTACTGGACTATGAATGTATATCATCTTGTTAACTTATTTGAATTTAAACATGGTAAATTCCGTAACCATCTGAGTGGTAGATAATGTTTCATATGCTTTACCCGTGGATTTGTAAATTCAGCTGGTGTTTTTTTTTTTTTTTTTTAAATTGATTGGATAATTAGGCCATACCCATAGCACATGATTACTGATTGGCTGAAATTCTATTTTCATAAAATGTTGCAGCTAAATGCGAAACAAACATCATTTACAAGAAACCACATTGTTAGCTTGCCCTTGTATATTTTCTTCTGTTTACAATGGCCCTGCCGCATTGAGGCAAAACAACGGCTGAAGATAACAGGGTTGGGGTCCTACTTCTACTTGGAGGATTATTGAGGTTATTAGAAGGCATGTATTGAGAAAACATCAAAATGAATGCAACAAAATGCAGTATCTGTAGTTGTTGGAGATTCAAGGAAAGAGCCTAGTTTACATGTGATTGGCCTGACAGTAAGCTGGTTTACTCAGCATACAGGCTGGTGTGGATTGGCTTAAGGAGTCTGTGCAGAAGTACCCCCTCAAGGGTTACAAGGGGAGAGTTGGGGAGATCACTGGGAGGGACATTCAAACGCATTGATGCTCATGCCGCATGATGCTCATGCAAAGATGCTGTGGGTTTGTGCACGATCAGAATAAAATGATTCATGCGTACATTGCACCATGTCATCAGCGCTCACATGCAATGTGTCCCTCCAACAGGGGGTCTCAGAAAATGGTCACAAAGCGCTATCATACCTCCTGTGACATCAGTAGTGTACAGATGATTCTCAAAAGCAGCACAAGACAAAGACTTAGTCTCTCCCATCTCAAGCTGAGGAAGGGATAACCATCACTTTGACTAGTTCAACTTCTTCTTTTTCGTCTCTGTCTTTCACATAGGTTGATTCTCAGTAAGTCAAGGAACCACAGTAGCACAAATCTGAATGGCTCTTCTTAATTACACTGCGAGGGAGATATGTTAGTTCTCTTTTGTGAGAGAGCAGGTTATTGTTCATGTGCTTTACTACATATTTTTAATATATGCTTCTGTCATACTTTTACCCAGTTGAATTTTTGACTGATACACAAGTCTAAAAGTATAACTATAAAGAGTGTTTATTTTAAATTGTGTGTCATTCCAGTCAGTTGCTTGTATTAATAAACTAGGATTGTTCCCTTCAGTGATGAAAGGTAGGCACATCAAAAAGCATATGCGAACAATAAGAGCATGACGGGAACCCTTGACCTTCTGCTGAAAGCTTGCTGGTGTTTCCATCGCCATGTAGTAGTGGGTATTACAATCAATGACATGTCCAAAATTGTGTTCTCTATCAAGTTCTTATAAAGACTCAATTTGTCATTCTAGATGATCCAGTGATATTTGAATAATTTTA
This sequence comes from Patiria miniata, assembly GCF_015706575.1. NCBI lineage: Eukaryota > Metazoa > Echinodermata > Asteroidea > Valvatida > Asterinidae > Patiria > Patiria miniata. Next base: position 8,301,689 of record NW_024037063.1, read on the forward strand.
ATAACTATTTATAGCATGGTGCATTAGTATTTATAGATAAAACAATTTAACAGTTCATGTGAATGAGCAGTGAATTTTGTAAATTATTAGCAGAATGAAATAAGTATTTATCTCAAAGTCCTTGATTCAAAGGAAAGCATCATAGTCTCAATGGCTTTGATTTGAAACCCCAAAACAAATTTGGTTTGTTGTGTATTCACTTCCAAAGGAAATGAGTATCCTCAAGTTCATATCGATAACGAAATATCAACTGATGACTAGAAACGGACATTTCATTGGAGTTGTCAGATAATTTCCTCTGCCTGAATGATAGTACTCCTGGATCACACAATGTGCTTTGAAGGTTCTTCATAGTACATAATCCCAATACACAAATAGATACATCTTTAAGGGTTCCAACATCTGTTTATTGTTTAGGTGCCAGCATATCCACAGTTTCTTTCGGAAAAACAGGATATCAATTGATTCAACAAAAAAAAACACTTTGAACTTCTTTCAGCTAATCTAAACACCGGATGCTAATGGGGATAGATCAATCAATCATTTAAGCCAATAAGTTGAAATGACTGTTTGTAATGTTACCGCCCTATTGAGGGGTTTGAATGAATGTGATGAGGACTATAAATATCAAGAATGTCGTTGCATCCATGTCAAAATTGTACGTTTTCTTTCATCTATAAAGTGGCATGGATATATGTGTACTCTGTAATTGTTGTTTTTCCAAGTTTTTTTTCCATACACTGAATACTTTGCTGTTATTTATACAGATTCTATTTCATATTCGGTGTAATAATTGATAACCAAGATAGATTGTAATATCTAAATGAGATATTACTATGTTCAGAAACCACCTGGTTTATCAGTGTGACCCTTCCCAGTACATCAACGGATTACACTGCAAGAACAACCATTTTGGTATTGTGCATGATTGGCCCATTGCCAACCACATAAACCTTTCCAAATTGTTGCAATTCATTTAGCTACGGCACCTCATTGACATGCAGAACGAGTTTCATCGGAAGCCATTTTGTTTAACAATTTAAAATATCTCTTACACATGTATCTTGTTGCACGATATTGTACAGCTCACACCAAACCAGTTATTCTCAACATAGGTGGTTTCCCGAGCATGTTTTCTTAATTTACAACTCCGAAAGTTCCCATTCAATAACCGAAGTTATTAACTCTCTTTAGGGTAGTACTTGTATTGGAGTCTATATATAGTATTCCAGTCACTTTACGCACTTTCATTTATGAAGTCCCTTTGTCAGATGTTTGTGTTTCAAAATTGCAGCAGAGTGTCATTTAGCTATCAGTTGAGCTCACTGTTCTTCAGCTAATATAGGCTGAAGTAGAAAGATTCATGCTTATACCACATGTCAACATACACACTTAGGTACTTCCCCCAAAGAAAAGTTTGCAGGTCCTGCGTATACACAAATGCCATATGAATGTTTCAATTCAAACCATCGGTATAGTTATTAATTAAACCCAAACGTATTTTTGAAGTAACAATTTCATGTTTTAAGTTTATCATACGTGTTTTCAGAAGTATTTTTGGAGTACAAACCACACCGATTTGAGAAAGTTAAAAGAGTTTTTGAAATACTGTATAAGCATTGCAATGTGTTTAATTCTTTAATTAATTTTAATTTTTAGCATTGATGTAGTCTGAGATTCCAGAAATACTGCGTGGAGTGTTGTAAGTTAATGTCTCGTGTATATGACTGGAGAGGAAAACAAAATGGCACGAATTAATTTTGTGTAATATGAAAATATGTATATGCCAAATGAATAAAACATATTATTGTACAGTTGAATAGCAATAGGCTACTGTTTTCTATATTTTTTTTCTGGGGAAAGAATATCACATTTCCAGTATGTTACATTTTAAAATCTAGTAGCATTGACAAGAAATGCATAAACTATTAATAAAAAAAACAATACTTATTGTTATTAATTCTTAATATCAAATAAACATATTTTCTAATGTATTCGTGTTGAAATGTATTGTAAATATTTTGACATATTTTTGCCATACGTCGAACAGACAAGTTTATGTCCTTAAATGTGTGTTCTGTATGGGAGTTGAGCATTGGACTGTTTTTCATACTTTTTCAGTTATTTATTTTTCTATGAGGTATATTGACATTCATGTGTTCTCTCCCATATGTATTATCAATAGATTCCTCAGTACAAATTGAATGGCAGCCTGTTGTGTTTCTTCCATTTCTCCAGTGAACCAGTCTGACTAGTACCAAGCCTAGCCCGGCCCTTACACAGTTTTTACGTCCAACATGCATTGATAGATCGGGGCGGGCTGACGTCATGCGATGAAACATCTTTTCATCATTGCATACCAGTTTTCATCGGTTGCTATGTGTTACCATTCAGCACTCCAGGCTTAAGAACCATTGAGTTTCAAGAACATAGGTCAGGGAGCTAGATAAGCCAATGGCAACAACAAAAATCCCGGGTGTCCGCGCTCACCTATACTTCAAGTCCCTCTTTGCAGATTTTGATAATGAAAATAATGCGCACTCAAGAACGTCTAGTCACTGCGTGCTGCATAAACACTGAACAGTCTGCCCTTCAACTTTAAAAAAAATCCAATAAAGGACAAGTCTTAGAATAGAACATAATGGTATAGACAGCATATCCTCTTTACAGAAAGGTAGTACCGCTCTACACCGTTTGCATTTGTTGGCATTTTATTACATGGACTGAAGCAGGGGCTTGTCCCTTTTGTCTCAAATTTGTTTTGTTTAAATCAAAATCAGCAAATGCTTTGTTTTGTTTAATGCTAGAATTACAAAAAAAAACACCAGACAATTTTGTAAAAAGGTGGAAATTATAGGCTTTTTGCGCAATGGCGGCCATATTGGATTTCCAGCATGTATTGTAGTTGGTCACATGACCACGAATTTTAGTCTAATTGAATATCTTATAGGTTCAAAGTTAAAATGTTTTAGACGAGCATATTTCCTCGGTTATTTGATATAAAATGGCCAAACTTTGACTCCCGATAAAAGTTAGAATAAGTCGTCAAATGTCATGTCTATCGGCCGAAGCATTTTAGAGCTATTACGTAAAATGTATTGTGCCCCAGCCCGGTCCTGATATGATAGGGTTAAGTCTTTTGGAATCGACTTTGTACGGTTTCAATATTAACCCCTCGACTAAGTTGCATCTTCCTACTATCATAGGTGTTGTAACTCACATACGACAGAATGCGGCCATCCTAGGTGTGGACGTATTTTTGTACTGCACCCCGTTACGCCATTCTTGAGGAACATTCAATCCCCCCCCCCCCCTCCTGAATGTGTTTTGTTGGCTCGTTTATACGGTGCAAAATCAGTAGCTGTTTACTGTAAAACAATGAACGCACACTGCCTCGATGATTGTTTGGCATACGAAATAATCACACGACTAAAATACGAACTTTCCCACGCCCCACTTATTCATTGCCCGCACCTTCCACATAGGCCTCCTTAACACCACCACAAAAATTAAACGAAGCAAACGCTGACATCCGTGTACTTTGTGGCGATCGAATTTTATTTCAATTTTACACCTGAATTAATTGCAATTTGCCAAAAAATTGAAAATATCCCACTATTGTAAGGAAAAACGACAACCCCGAAAAAAGGGGAATACGGATTTTCCTTTAGAACCAGTTGGGTTGAAATACTCCTCATACGTCGGTTTCAATGGTCGATGCTGCCCATAAATTTCCTGCGTGGTTTTGTGACTGTTTTTTTTTTATCCGCCCGGGGAACAAAATTAATTCCCCTTCCCTACCTGCATCATCAGCAGCTGAAATGACCCATGAAATAGCTTTGTTTTTGTGCGATGCAGTCTTTACCTTTATTTTAAAGAAATACAATGTAATACTTTTTCTTTTTGGGGCATCAGCAACCCTCTGCAGAAAAGTTTTTTTATTTTGGATTGCTTTTGGGCACAAATATTATGCGCCTAAAGGTTGCAGACCAGTAAATAAACTGCCATAGACCCAAATGATAAATTCCCCCATGCACTTCAGAAATTCAGGAAAAATACTCACAACTCTCCAAGGTGTTCGAGACACACATCAAATGAAAGCTTATTTCATCATCTTTCATTTTCTTATCAATTTTTTGGGGTTAACTGAAATTAGTAGAAATTTCCATCCGAAGATGATCACCCCTTAAAATAGTCCTGAAGCCCATCGCCATTTTGAAAAACGATGCCTACACTCCATTGCAAAATAGAGCGCTTTAAGGGCCCCGATTTCGTCCAAATTGCACAGAACTACAAGTATAAAGCTCGCAGTCCTGTGCACGGCTTCCACCCATATTTTTTTTTTACAAACCCTCAAGTTTATGGCCCACAATCGGGCATGCAAATCGTGATTTGGCCGGCGTAGGCAATTTTGGACCGATTATACTGGCCTGCAACCCTATGGACAGACCTGGTCCCTAGATTATCGATTAGGAACCAGTCTACCTTCAAGACCTTGCGCCGCAAGACATTAAAAGCTCTGAAAACAAGAGGTCGGAATAATCTACGGGGTACCAACCCGGTGCATGCAGGACGCAGAGACCGAGAGAATACCCAAGGCTTGTTGCATTGCAGGGATATCGATATGCTCAGCAGCAAAATAGAAGGTGAGGTTCTGTCGCGGACAACAGAACTGCCTGTTTCTAGTGTTTCAATGTTGATTCAGTATTGACAACCAGTCGATGGGCAAACATGTACATTATGTTTTCAGTGAGCTGCAGCGGCGGCGGAACGCTTTTCACTAAGGGGCATCACCAAAAAGGAGCACTTGCTCAGAAAAAAGGCACCTTCCGTCGGTGTTAAAGAGGAGAACATTGTGAGCAAGGGCGGATCCGGGGGGGGGGGGCCAAAGAGGGCCATGGGCCCCCCCCCCCCAAAAAAAAAAACGAAACCAATTTTTTTTTTTCGAGGGGCAGTTTTCCATCTTAATCGCGAGAGAGGGGTGTTTGTGCTTTCGAGGGATAGTTTCCAGTCACGAGAGAAGGTTTACAATCTTGCTAATGCGTGAGGGGTATTTGTGTTTTCAGGGGCACGTTTGCATTACAAGAGAGGAGACCATTTCTAAGCGTTATCATAATGCTTTCATGACAAGTGTGCGATTGAGGGGCAGGTTTTTTTTTCATCTCGAGGGGGCACATACTTTTTGTTGGCCTGGGACAATCTGGGGGGGGGGGGGGCAACCCCCGGTTCCGCTGCCCCTAAATGTTTGGGACTATCATGCCTCAAGTGACAACACGGCGCCTTTATGGTTCATTTGAAAATCTTCACTCGTCCTTTGGATAACGCGCTGGTAACCGTAGGCCTATATACATCATGTAAGTAATCTCTTTCATACAGAACCAAGAAACGCAGACATTTACAAAGCATTATGAGCAGGGTAAGTCACTTGCCATGTACAATCGTGCAAATAGTAGGTCGTTCGCACGCGGAAACGTTGACCCCGGTCAATGGCAATAACAAAATGTATACAATGAACGAAAGTTTAAATGTTAAAAAAGTGCACTTAAAAATAGAACCCAAACATTAATGCGATGAACGTCCACTTAAAGCGGCGTACAAAATAACCACCCCTTTCTTCAACCCGCATGGGCAGCTGGGAAGATGGAGATCTAGGCCTATGTATCCATTCTAGAGTCCCCATCTACTATGTAAAGGGTTACTCTGGTTGATTTTGTGCCGCATCTTTAATGGATTGAGTATTTTCCAATTTGGAGTTGGCGTGCCGTAGTTTTGGTTAAACTCCGGCGGTTTCTGGTCGGCCATCTTCTTGCGCATGAGGTTGAAAGTGGTTCGTACGTTTTCTTCTTTGTCCTTCAACATCCTCTCGCGGTTGGAGCCCTTGAGAGGTCGCCGAACGGACAGGAAGCTGCTGGATTCGGCCAGACTACCCTTGGAAGAATCTGTGGTAGTTTTCCCATGGTCAAGTCCATGGAGAAACTCCGATGGGTTGGGAGATGGTGGACGTACTACTCCACGGCGACTCCATGAGCGTGGACTACCAGCAGGCATGAAGAGTGGTGACACAGTCGACTTGGCACCCACAGTGCGGTAATAGTCATCGATGGTATAATCATCATCATCAGAGTGGTCCGTCTTGCGATATGCCTTGTTGTGAAAAATACAGTCTGGTTCCTTGCATTCCGGTTGATTGGTAGCGAGTGGGGATGACACTGGGGGTGCTTTCAGTAAGTTATTTTTCTCCATAATGCCGGCGCCTATGGTGACACCGATGCCACCTAAAGCATCTCTTTTGTCCTCCTCTTCGTCAAAATGAAATGATACCTCTTTCTTTAGCGATCCATTCGTCTTTGCCATGTCATGAGCATTAACCTTTAATTCTGCCCTTCGCTCACCGCCCTCCCTTTTGTTGTTTTTCTGACTTTGTCTCTTTCTTCCATCTCCACGTGCATTTTGCAGTTGCTTTGAACGCGGTGTCCGTTGATGCGCGCGTCGTGGGGCGCCTTTGTTGACGTCATGTCTTCTTGGCCAATCAGTTCCAGAAGGGAAACTTTTCTGCGTATGCGTCGCTGTAATGCCGTCGTCGTTTGGCGTTGATGACTGCAGACTCTCAATGCTGACACTCCTCGCGAGACTTGTTACCGATACTGGTGAAGTAGACCTTGGCTTCATCTCATATTTTCCCGGCAAGAACACGTGATATTCATCTTTACTCCGGTACTCTGCGACCGAACTGGATCCCCTATCATCCTCTGCTTTTGATGTCTTCAAGGATGTCTTATGGTGCCGCGGAGAACTTTGGACTTGTTTGCATGACTTCCTGGGAGTCTTTTTATTCACTCGCGTGCTCTTGGTGTGCGGCGAAACTGCGTGGTCACTCTCCCTACGCATCATGAAGGCGTACAAGTCAAAATTACTGGAGCCTCTGCGTATAGAAGGGCGAGGCCCTCTCATGAAATGATCAGGCAATATCGAAGACAAGTCACTATCTGCTAATGTGCTCCTTGAGCTATTGCCTCGTCTAGAAACCCGTCGCTCCCGAGCAAGCTCACGCTCATTAGCCAAATTTTCTAAGATCTGTTCCTGTTCAGACATCTCCTTGTCAATCTGAAGCAGTCTCTTGATCTTTAAGTCATCCAGACTCTTAAAGAACTTGCTGAGCTGTCGCTCGTCCAATTTCTGGGCGCGAACTGAGTGTTGCACGGTCTGTTTGTGGCTGGTCACTTTGATATCGGAATGGTCCTTTTGTTTCGGCCTTGGTGCCGGTGATGCTCGGTGCTTGAGGCAAGGGCCTCCATTTGTGAGACCGGGACGGATTGCCATCTTTGATGCACTTCTCAATCCTATGACAACTTCCAAATACTGTCTTCAAGTTGCTCTTGATTTTATCCGAGTTCGCAGGGCAAAAGTCAATCGTTTCTCTGCTGTAGTCACATTTACAGTGCAAGTGATCTTGAAGCGTCACAATCAACAACGGTCCCAGTTCACCTGCCCAAATTAAAGAACACTGAGAATTATTTCACTATCTGGATCAACGTATCGTCACATGCTGTATATTCACTGGGATTATGAGGTCTTACAAATGCAGGTTTCTGAATAGTTTTAGCAATGTATGTAACAGGTAATACCCAGAATTTCGTTAAACCTAACAAAACCAAACATTTAATACTTTTTGTCTAACTCAAAACCGTGGGCACATCTTGCTCAAATTACGACCGATCAGTACAGAAATTCCATAGCAATCCAGCCCGTAGGCCTACTTTTGTTTGACCCAAAACAGTGATAATGTGTACAAAATTGTGCAATTTGTGACAAATGATACCGAAAAAAGGTGCACCTTTGTACACGTGCAAGGTGAGTGTGAACCACAACTTGCACGTATACAAAAGTGCAACTGTTTTCGGTATCATTTGTCATAAATTGTATAAATTCGTACACATAATCACTGTTTTGGGCCAAATAAAATGTATGGCTGGATTGCTAATGAATTTCTGTACTGATTAGTCGTTATTTGAGCGAGAGGTGCTCAGTAGTTTTTGAGTTAGACAAAAAAGGATAGAAGGGGGGGACTTTCTTTTTTGGTCGAGTGTATAAGATCGAAGCAAGGCTGCCCGTGCGCAATGCTCAGTTGCACAAGTACGAACCGTTGCTGACTGCACCTAGTATTTTGTTATCCCTCAATCCTCGTAATTTACTCGTCCACTAAAGTTTCAGCTTAAACTAAAATCTGGGGATCAGATGCATGATGGGGGGGGGGGGGGGGGGGGGTTAGGTGGTTAAGATTTCAACTCGACCGATTGAGCAGAAGCATTAAGCAACAGCGTTCTTCGGCTTGAAAACTTCGTGCAGAAGCATCAACTTTCGCTCTTTATAACACCATTGATCACACTAAGTAGATTTTGTTATTGACTGAATAGAGAGAAAGTATCTTTTCACAAAGGAATAGCGCCCGACAAAGCGGATGAGCCTTGCTGGCCCAATGGTGCGCTTCAAGACGGATATACGTTTGTGGATAAGCTGATTAAGGTTGGGATTATCACGGGGAAAGTGTAACCGCGTAATGTTTACCGTTATAGTTACATAGAAACCTTTGCTTGTGTTCTCTGAGAAATATCGGTGTCTGGAAAAGAGAGGCGTACATGGAATTCTCTGTCGGAAGGTATCACGTAGAAATTCCAAATAAAGTCAAATCACAGCATCGTTCAAAACAAATCAGTCCTGGGTCATCAGTAATGCCGCTTTGCGAAACAGCATTTTCGATTTGTTTGTCAATTCATTAAAGTCTTTTTCGATACTCATAAAAAAATAATGGTTGTAGTAAACTCTACACTACACTTTATTTTAGGGTAGTTTGCAGCATTTCGTTCCGAAGTCATACGAAGTTGGTGATATTTTATGATATCGCAGTGACATAATGACTGTTATCATGGTCACTACACATTTTTTTATTTGACATCTGAGATTGTCAAGTGTTGACAAGGGGCTCCAACAACGGCATTATCAGTGCTCTGATAGCTTTCATTCCGGTGGGCATTCGAGAGTTGCCCAGTAACAATTACACCCTATTCCCACGCAGGTTGACGTCTGTCAGTGATTTACCGAAGAACTGGACTACAAACCACGGGACTCAACGGTCGGTATTGTTTGCTGAGAGCCGTGACCCATTTCATTATGCACAGCACAGGTGCAACAGGTAAACAATGTTGGAAATCCAATCTCTGTAAATGCCATCAATATCCACAAATTAACAATATCTGTGAGTTTCTTTGATGAATTGTTTCATAATTCCGCTTGGTGTTAAAAGTCACAGGTGATAAATCTTCAACCTGAATTTCTTGCATGCATGCAGGACCGACGAGAATAATGTGCACGCGTAATCAGACTTTCTGCGTTTTTTGTGTTGCTTCAAATTTGATTTTCATTTTTTAAAAAGGTTTCTTTGGATTCTTTTATTTTTGTTGTGACTTCATGATGTAAGTTGATAGGACAATATACACTACACAAAGAACACAGGAAAATGGTATGAGTTAGTAAGTGACTATAGCTAACAGTAACACGGTGCAAAGGAGAATAAACCAAGGGCGGATCCAGAACACAATTTTGGGGGGGCCAAAAAAAAATTTGGTCCCCCCCCAAAAAGTGGGTCTCAAAAATTACGGCGTGGGGTTCGGGGCCCGTGAGGGCCCCGAAAATTTTTTGGATTCTAGATGCTCTGTGGTGCGATCTGAGGCAATTTCTGACCACTTTAACCAATTTTTTTGGAGGAAAAGATGGTGGTGTACTCATTGCCTGCCTTTATTGCGATGTCACATTAAAAAAAAAAAAAATTGGTTTCGTTTTGGGGGGGGGGGGCCATGGCCCCCTTTGGCCCCCCCCCCCTGGATCCGCCCTTGGAATAAACCGGGGAAAAAAAACGTATTTCGCCATTTTCAAAACTCTGTTTCGATTCTCCGTCTTACACATAGGTTCTAGGATTGGTGACATGAGTGAGTAGGAGGTCAGACTAGACAGTTTCGCTCATTTAAGATCAGTGTTTAAATATGTCGCAAGTGTTGCTGGATTCAGAGCCTAGGGCCTAGTAGGCTCTTTGTACCGATATGTCACTGACTGACTGACTGTCACTTGTGACTTTAGGACTATCTAGACCCCTTAAGCCCAAATTGGTCTGGAACCACCAATAAGCTCGCCTGTATTCTTTTGTTTTAATACTTTTAATCAAAATTCAATTACTTACATGTAAAAGCTGGTAAGGTCTCTGGTAAGCTTCCCTGTCCAGAACAAAAAGTTTACTCGATTTTGTTCACTGCGGTGTCATGATCGCTACACTCACGAACGAGTAGGCGCTTGCCGTGTCCAGGACGTTCAGAAAAGTGGTGTCAAGTTTTGGCATTGTACATGCGACCCAATACAATGATTTCTCTGCCAAAATGTTATCTGAAAATCGTGATCAAGGCCTTGATAATATGTAAATATGAGGTAATGCCGGCTGCCATGGAGTAATTCATATCGGGCATGTCTCTGCCATAGAAGTGATGCTAGATCGTACAAGCATGCCGTGCGTCGCGTTTACAGTCACTGGTGGGTATCATACGCCGTGGTCGCATTACTAGAGGCCAGATGATGAGGCCACGCACAATCATTGTTCGTCACCAAGGCGATGGCCCCTCCCAACTTAAAGGGGGACACGAGGTACCATTTCCGACCCTGATACTATGCCGTACATTCAGTGAATGTTTTAACGCGATAGTATTGCGTTAATAATATTACCATGTTCACTTTTATTTACTCATTTCAAAAGTTCAAATAAGTTAAATACAATTATGAAAATGAATAGGGCTGTTGCAAACTGCTTTCTGACAGGATTGACTTGAATATACAAATCTAAAACTAATGCGGCCTGACGTTGCGAACTTAAGTTCTTATTTGCCTCTGAAGAAGAACTTGTTAAGTTCGGAACGTCAGGCAGCATTATTTTTTTTAGATTTAAATGCAATTGTGCAAAGAAAATAGTTAACATAAGAGGTTGTTTTAAAATACATCAAATTATTATTTTTTTACACTCATCTTTACTCCATGTAAACGCGAAATCCGGCATTGCATGGTCCAAAATTAATATTATCTGCGGATTAAAAACTCCCATTGTCGCTTGTTTGCAGTAATTTGGCTGAAATAATCTTGAACTTTGGCTTGAGTGGGGTCCAATTTGAGTGGGGTGTGAACCCGGGGGTTCATTTTGTGGAGAGGGGTATTCGATGGGTTTTAAACTTTTTTGCCTTCCTCTATTATTAATAATTATTTCTGGTAATGAAACAAAGAGTTACCCAAAAGCAGGATAAGCACTGTAGCTCGCAAGCCTGAAGAAAAACAAACGTAGAGAGAAGACAATAATTTTTTGTACACATTTAGAGGTGGGAGGAAGACCCCACAAGAATATTCTGAGGAAAACCTAAGGAATCAGGCAGGGACTGACAAAAGCAATCCACATACTGGCTCAGGGGGGATTCGAACCAGGGCAAAAGCCGTGGAAGGCGAGGAAAGTACCGCTGCGGATAGGGGCCGGCACGGGGAGACGCACATGTCTTGAGTGAGGGCAGAACCGCAGCCTTAGTTACGCCATACGCCACTTGACCAAAACATCAAAGTGGAGATAACCATTACATTCAGTTATCAAAGCATATTTCAATTATTTCGTTTTGCTTATTTTGTTCGAGTCTCGCGTTCCCCTTTAAAACACCCAAGAACTTTTCATTTTGGTAGATTTCATCAATTATAAATGAGCTGTATCCAATTATAAAGACACACACCCGTCTTTGCAGAATAACACATGAGCCCCACAAATCGATACCTATTGAAGAGTTCAGTTTGCCCTTCGGTGCGGGACAATAGTGGTCCATCTGATCGATACAAAATGTTTATCGACACACACATGCGATCTGCTTTGGCGTGACTTCTGTTTCGCGACTACTCATAGTCCAGATAAACCGAATGGGAACACACAACATGCAGACTGCTCTTTCATTTAAAAGGATGTTCCCTTTTCAGCTTGTACAGTTTTGTTTGATGTCTTATGTACATGTTGATGTCTTGTTAACTATTATCGTTACTGACTGGCCATAGGGGTCTTTCATTATGTGTGAAAAGGAGCACAAAACGATTTGTCCACTGACTACATCGCGGGGCGCGGGGGAGGCTAGGGCAAGGGAAAGGAAAACAACACAGTTGTTAAAGCCATTTCATAGGTAAACAGAAGAGCCCGCCCAACGGTGTTGTTAACCGAAGTGGTTTTTGTGTGCTTGTTTGTCTTGACATGCCAATACTAATTCAGCGAGTTTGCTTCAAACACTTCTTGTCAGAATCCCTCCCCGCTTCATCACCATGCGCTGAAATTACAAATGGAAGCAGCAATCTTGTAAGTCCGTGTAACGTGGCTGGGAGGAAATGGCGGCAAACAGTAAAACGTGCATAGGCAAGTCTGAAAAACATGGGGTCCAACTTGACTTATTGAACTTAACCAGGACATTTTAAGCGAGAGAGGCTCATTTTTTTGAGAGGCTCTTTAATGGTTTAAACAATTAAAAATAGTTCATGTTTGCCTTCCTCAAATTTTGAGGGGGGGGGGGGGGGTTGCACGGGTCTTATGCCGGGGGTGGGGGATGTTTCACCCAATGCCTCTGACGGGGCACGCCCCCACCCTCCCCCTGCTCAATGTCTTTACCCCCATCCGCCGATTAAAACCAAGGAAGATATTTCCAGAATGACCATGATTCTATGCTTCCGAGTACTTTTTAGTTCCACCAGCATAAACTTTGAAAGGAAAACTGCAGATTGCAACTTTGCTTTTCGAAGGACCACTTAGACTACTTAGACCAAATTCAGAAAAACAAAATGACATGAATTCGAACCTTGTATAATATCTCGTTAATTATTTCTTTTTGCCCCACCCTCACATTATGAAATGTGTTCCTGCCTCAAAAGAGAAAGTTTGTCCAAACAAAAATGTTGCAATATGCCATTCTTAAGTCACATTTTTCATTCACTGCTAACAATGTGTGAATGACTGGCATTTGGGGCTGACGCCCCGTCCACATAATTGGTCAGGACCAGGGGCGGATCCAGGATTTTCAAAAAGGGGGGCACAAAAACTTTGTGCGCGTTGCACACATAACGAGACTGAAGCGCGAAATCCCTTGCGGGCAGGGTTGAGGGCACTGGAAGCTCTACGATTTTAGATGTTCTCTCCTACATCATGAGTACTTTAAGCCATTAAGAGCAAAATTCACAATGTTTATTTTTTACTTTTAATAACACTATTTTTGCCTATCAAATATAGAATTTAAAGTCACTGTTGATGTAAGTTGAAAATGAACCCCAAAATTAGAAGGTGCTGATGACAGCCCCCGGGTGAAAAAAATGAACGTGTTATTTTGCGAGCGAGCGGAGCGAGCGAGCCAAAACAAGTCATGTTTACTATTAAAACATACATTTCCACCCAGAAATTTGCCTTGCAAACAAAGAAAATAAAATAAATTGAATTTCATTAGGGGACAGCCTGCCCCAAGCAGCCCCTACCCCCACCCCACCCCACGGCTGAGCAAATCAACCGGCCCAGAAAATTTCTCCGTCCCAATTCCTTTGAAAAATGTTGTATAACTTATAAGCCTGCTGAGTATTTCATTACGAATAGTCTTTACAAACAAAAAGAAGAAATAAAACTTTATTTCAAAACCATCTCGATTGTCATAAAAAAAAATTGATATTAGCAAAATTTCCCCGTAGCGTTTATATGTTTAGTCAAGACTTCAAAAAGACTGCCGCCTGTGTCCCAGTATAATGTGAGGTAACTGCGGTCACATATATACTTACTTTGTATATACACTTGTATACACTTTAACCACCATTTTTTTCCATGTTCTTTTGAAGTCTGCAGGCTAAATAATTTAAGACGAAATGAATCGTCTGCATTCTGCAAGTGTTGTCGAATCACTTCAAGAAATGTCAAGGCCTGAGGAAAATCGTTTATTTGTATTTTTTTTGGGGGGGGGGCTCCGATTTTCTTTAATAGAAAACAAAAAAACAACCTTTAATTTAACGGAAATGCAAACTGCATCAAAATTCCAAATTCCAAAATATGAAAAAGTTTGTCTGCACAAATTTCCCGAAAGTGGCAGCATTCCTGAGCTGTTATCAAAGGCCTTAAAGTTCGGTGGCCTACATACAGCTGAACCCAAATGTATATATGCTTTGTAACGAACAAGAGTGGCATTGTATCAATTTGAACAATGCGGCTATCAATCATTCTCTGGAAAGGCTTTTCGGAGCTGAGATTTTATTGGGCATTTTTTTTTCTCAGAGACAGGGGAAACCTTTATGCGAAAAATGTGGGAAACTGAATTGAACGTGAAATTTCACCTCCGTGTTGTGTACATGCACATAGATAAACGATTGGGGGATGATATTCCAAGTCCAAATAATTCATTAAATGTAGGGCTCCCGATGTCTTTTTTCGTAGTACGATTTTATTCTTCGCTTATTTAAAAAATAAAACTGCATGGCCTACATTATTTTTGTAAATGTTACTCTAAAATATTTCGGAATACATTTTGAAATTAAGTTTGAAGTCAAAGGGCTGTTGATAATCTTATTCGTATTCCTTTTAAAATTAGGAAAAACTAAGCATAGTTCGTATTAAAATTTCCCCTGGAATCTACAAAAGAATTAACTGAGAGTTCAGAACTTAATGGGCTAGGGTTTTGAAATCGTTTTACTTTAAAAATAAATCGAGAGAACAAGACATACTAAGTCGTATTAAAATAACCCCTATTTATTTGATGTCTCTCGATTTGAGGCAAAAGGGATGACGATTAATTCTTCGTGTATCTAAAAAATAAAATGCATGGCCTACATTATTTTGTGAAAATGTTTTACTCTAGAATATATTTTGGAATATATTTTGACGCTATTATTTGAGGGATGTTGTTAATCCTGATCATATTCATTTAAAAATAAGAAAAACCGAGCATAATTCGTATTAAATTTCCCCTGGAATCTACAAAAGAATTAACTTCGAGTACAAACTTTAACGAACTAGTTTTTTTTTTAATCATTTTGCTTTAAAAAAAAAGTTTTTGTAGAGAACCAGACGTAAATCTCTCTCTGAGGCCGGGAAAATAAAAGAAGGGGGTGGCGATTTTATTCTTCATTTATTAAAAAAAATACATAGCCTACATAATTTCGTGTACCGGTACATGTTCTACTCAAGGGTGGATCCAGAACACAATTTTGGGGTGGGCCAAAACAAATTTTTGGTCCCCCCCAAAAAAGTTTTGGTCCCCCCAAAAAGTGGGTCAAAAAAATTACGGCGTGGGGTTCTGGGCCCGCTTAAGGGCCCCGAAAATTTTTTGGATTCTAGATACTCTGTGGTGCGATCTGAGGCAATTTCTGACCACTTTAACCACTGTTTTATTGAGGAAAAGATGGTGGTGTACTCATTGCCTGCCTTTATTGCGATGTCACATAAAAAAAAAAAAATGGTTTCGGTTTTTTTTTTGGGGGGGGGCATGGCCCCCTTTGCCCCCCCCCCCCCCCCCTGGATCCGCCCTTGGTTCTACTCTAGAATATAATTTGGAATACATTTTGACATGAAGCATTAAATGCAAGTGCTGTATTAAATGTGCCCCTAGTCCAGCCGGGAAATAAAAAAGTGTCTTATAAAAATATATTCTTGCTTTGAAAGAAATTTTGAGACAATGATTGACAGGCGACCTTCAAAACTTATACATTGTATATTTTTGTTGATAATTATGTATAATAGTTATGTTCCAAGCGATTGATTTGATGACCGCCCGTCCGCCCGCCATAATGACTCCTCAAAAAGGAAAAAGATAGCCATGTTCTCAAAGGGATGTATTTAATGCCCGCCCGCCCTAAGATGACTCGTTAAAAAAAAAAAAAAAAAAAAAAAAAACAGTTGCAAAAAGGGGGGGCACGGGCCGGGTGTGCCCCCATCTGGATCCGCGCGTGGTCAGGACATATCGTATTTCTGTATTTCGGCTCAAAACCTATGCCCGAAACTCCTTTTGGATGTGGAACAAATTGTATATTAAAGTGGAGTTGCGTTTCTCTGTGTTCCTAAAACTGAATGCATACACTAAGGGAGATTATTTTTGACAATAAGCTCACTGACAAAATGAGCAAAATGTTCTGTAGTGTTGTGACAACAGAGGGCTCTCTATACAAACGGAAAGAAAAGAGTCAGGTACCGCCATTGATGGCTGGATACGCTATACGGAAATTAGGTTACTCGTTTGTCAGCGGGACATATCATGGCAGCGCCCATTTTCCAGGTTGATCGTAAATCTGGCCGGTATTCGGATTGGAAACAGGGCGTTTATGAACTAAGTATATTCAAATTATTTATAAACGACTGGTGAGGACTGATTTCATTGGAGTTATCTGTAGGCCCTTGCAGTTTGCTGGCACAACTTTTGGCGAGTGTGTAGTTACGGTAAATACGGGCAGTTTTCGTCAGTAGACTAACGTAATGCGCCTTAGCGTTAGCCCGACTGCGTCTGGCCGTACTATCGCAAGCTCTGTAGTACGGCCAGACGCCCAATGCTTCCAAAAAGACTGATTTTTTTTGGCCGCTGATGTAGCGATTTTGCTACAGATTTCAATCGAGATTATCTTTTCATCCAGGACAAAAATTGCCAAAGTTAAGGTTCTTCTTATTCGTAGAGCAACTCATACCTTTTCGAAAAAACGTTCTTTGGTCTCAATATTTTCATCCATCTGGCCAAAAGACGACTTTCAGTCATCATGTTCCACAAATATCGTCCCTAAAATGCTCCCCATGCGATTTCAAAATGGCGGCCGCGCTGTAATGTATGCATTATGCGAGCGCGCTTGGGCAAGATAATGAATATGCATCATAGTTTATGACGTTTGTCGGACTCTCGGCGCGTCTGGCCATACAAACACGAGGTGATGATCTAAATAATATCTAACCCTTCTAGTTCTCACAACACGAGTGCAATCCCTACATAATGAAAGCCCGAAGCTGATTGGCTGCTAAAAAAAATTAATAAGACGTTTATTTTTTATCAGCCAATCAGCATTGAGCTTTTATTGCATCAAGCTATCACGTTTGCCATTTTAATTTTTTAGTCTGTTTTTTTGGTTGTCATCGTCGTCTTTTACTTCTTAATTTCCCTCATAAATCAAAGCCCTGCCCTCTTTCCACAAAATTAAACCTGCTGATATTCAAGAAGGTGTCATTGCCAATTGTTCAGATGTGTCAAGAAATATCAGAATGTCAATTTTGAGTGTCAAATAGTCAACTGTTTTGGTCTTACCCTTCCTATATAGGAACGGGGTCCTAAAAGTAAGGATTTATTTTACCAATTGTTTCGGCGATCGTGAAGTGTTTGGCCCCGTGGCCCGGTTCCTATAAGGAAACAAAATCCACTTTAAAATTATTGGACCTACCAAACTAGTTGGGGACATTCTCAATAAACAGGTATGTCATAGATAGAGGGCAGGGTTTTGATTTTTTGAGGGAAATTTGGGGGTAAAATGACGATGACAGCAAGGCGACAAGATGCGACCCGAAAAAGATGGCGATCACCGCGCAATGTACCATGAGCACGCACGGCGCGCTGAATCACAAGGCACAAACCGCGCAAATTTTTGTGATTTCTACCCCAAGAATCTGTTCAAAAATGCAAAACGGGTGTCATTAGAAATGAGAAAAGTCTGCCTTTTGATTGTAAAGGTGATTTTTGAGCAATAAAAAACATTTTTGACTCGAATTTGATCAAAACAAAACAGGGGCCCTACACTTCACAATCGCCATTGTTCCCTAGCCCGCATTTTTTTTCTCCTAATTTCATATAAAAAATGGCGCATTTTCAGGCTCAATTCTGAGGCAATTTTGTCGGTGTTTTTGATTAACAGATCTTATAATTTAACCCTTTAAAACAGTTGATAAAGTTAGTCACAAATTCACGTGGTTTTCTTTCTGAATTTAATGATTTATTTCTTTCTGTCCTTGCATCTTTGCTGTATCCCAAAAAATGTTCACTCGCCAGCCGGGCTACTAAAGGAATAGTTTGACAAGCCCACTGCTGTTTTGACCAGCATTTGGCTAGCGTGCTACCGTTAATTTCGAACCCTGTATATGTGTCTACATATCGTTCATCGTATAACCCCATTGTATTAGAAGATACACTTTTGCCTCAGAAATTGACATTCATATTGTCAGTTACATTCAATCCTTAAAACATCTTTTTTGGGGCCATTTTTAATCACTTGGACTACGAATTTTCAGGCGTGGGTGACTAATGAATTTCAATAATAGTCATGACCAATGTCAATAGTCACGACTAATTTCAATAGTTGCGACTTGTCATGGCATAACAACTGGTGGACTATTTAGAAATTGATAGTCGCGACTACCAATGTTTTTTAGTATTGGTGATTAGTCGACTAGTCGCACTAGTCGCACAGGCCTAGTTGAGTTGAGATTTTTAATCTCGGTGTTACTCTGAAGTAAAAACTTCTTAATTGTATTGTTTATATATCGATGTTTGCCCAAAATAGATTAGTGCAGTGAAAATTCATCAGTTAAGTGCTTAAGAGATCATCAGCATGGCGACAGCTCAACCTGGTGTTGATTCAGGCTTCCGGTGGGAAACCATCACCAATGCGCTGGTCAAGCGTGTCTTCACATCGATGATTACAGTCAACGGTCAGCTGTTTCTGATTGGTGGCTCAGATGCTCAGGGCAAAGGCACGGATGACTTCCACTGTTACAACCCCAAGAACAAGAAGTGGGCACGTCTGTGTAACATCCCCACAGCCAGAGCAGGGACTTGCGTGGTAGCGTTGGGCTCAACAATCTTTGTGATTGGTGGTGTGGGAGTGGATGCCGTCCCTATCGATGCAGTGGAATCCTTTGATACCAGCAATAAGAAAGGACAATGGAAGAAGGACATTAAACCCCTCGCTGACCGGATACAAGGCCTGTCTGCTGTAGCATATAGTAAGTATGTCATGTCCAATTTAGGATACATACATTTAGCAATTGTTGACTACTGTGTGGGATATGACGTTTTTAACACCGAGGGGGTGTTCAAAACGTCATATCCCACATCACAGCAGTCAACCATTGTTTTGTTATACTTCTGTGTTGGATTTTGATGTAAAAATCACGAAAACAAACAGCAGTGAGCACAACAATCATGACAATCGAACGTCAACTCACATGCATGTCACTTACCGTGCTCGAAACGGCTGATTGTCTTCTAGTTCCCTGCTCCCAGTCATGTGTGAAAACATGGTGAAAATAGCGTGGGTACCAACGATACAAGCGTTTCACACCGTATGTACGTACAAAGTCGATAGCACACTCCCTGAGGG
The DNA here is from genome assembly GCF_015706575.1 of Patiria miniata. Lineage (NCBI taxonomy): Eukaryota > Metazoa > Echinodermata > Asteroidea > Valvatida > Asterinidae > Patiria > Patiria miniata. The sequence goes on from NW_024037063.1 coordinate 8,321,102, forward strand.
ACGGTCACAGGGAGTGTGCCATGACTTTTTATAAACTTAACACGTGAGCATTCTAGACCAATGAAAAATTGGTCTAGACAGAGGTATAATAATGACTATTATTTTTTATATCAGGCTTCCAGCGGTAAAAGTAAATCAGCGTATTTCATGCTTTCGTAAAAAAGTACCAGGATGACTACAATATCATGTCAGTAAAAGTACCCGGTTGACTGCAATAATATTATTATTGCAGTCATCCAGGAATTTTCGCTGGTTCCCGCACGATAAAGAGCATAGAAAGTCACAGTTGTTAACCATTTAACAGAGTGTAGCGCGCACGAATACCGTCGAACACGGAGCACGCTGCGCGCATGCAGCGCGAAGAAGACCAGGTATACGTGCACTGTTGTCAGTAGCAGCTTCAAATAGTTTGACGAAAAAGATGAAATGAAGACAGTTTCTTGAATTGTATTTCTTGCGGATCAAGTCAGCCTGATATAAATAATAATAATAATAATATTGGATAGCTTTTTTTCAGTGGATACAAAAATATGTATATATGAAAATATATATGACAATATTGTCATATATATTATCATATATTGTCATAGCTCTTGCAATATATTCTTGTATCCACCTCAAAGCCATCCAATATTATAGAAATGTTGACCTGGAATCTTCAAAGGTAGGCACCCAAATAGGCAGCACTGTTAGCAGTCGGAGCCGATTGGAGACCACGCCAAGTTTTGGAATATCCCAGTAACGGTCGTCAATTCAAAATAGTACATGACGCAGCAAAGTTCGCCCCTCATACGATCCGAGCGTATAAGTGATGCACAAAATCGTCGTTCAATTTCAAGTTTTGTAAACGTAAGCAATGAATATAAATTATCAACTCATTTTTTACAGTGTTAAATAAGCAAGGCAGTTAATAAAACCTATATTATACTCGGAAATATCCAGGCACTATCAAAGATTGTCGACGAAATGAAATCGGCAAACTTAGGAAATTTTCGAAAAAAGGAGGCATTCCTTCCGTTTTAGTCACATGACGTATATTTGTATTACAATGTATTACTAGCGGCTACCTGACCTAAGATTGGAAAGCAGACTACATGTAATGTGAATGAGTTTTGATATCTGATAATTATCTTTTGACTCAGATGACAAGATCTTGGTAGTAGGAGGAATGAAACCAGATACAACGCCTTGTGAGAAATGCCACGTCTTAGATCCAGACAAGAATCTCTGGCTAAGCCTACCTGATCTGCCCACACCACGCTATGCCATGGGGACGTTCCTGAAGGGGGATAAACTCTATCTAGTAGGTGAGATGACACTTTCGGCAAATCTCCCAATTCTTAACTACCAAATTTTGATATTTGCAAAAGGCAACATTTTTCAGTCGGCTTCTTTTATACAGCCAAACGCCACAAGTACTGATTCGCAAGAGCCATTTCAACAGTATTTGTACGATATTTCTTGCCGAAACCTCATATGTTCATATGGTCTGGGGTGTGCACTGGAGCGTTAATGTTAGAACAATAGGCCGTGCAAAACAGCCAATTCAAGATCAACACTCGGCCAACCTCCACAGACTTCACAGACTTTGTGTGTGCGTACAAAAGGCACGAGGGATTAGCGTGTTTAGACGTCACCCGGAGGCGTGTCGAGGCGCGCTTGACGTTAAAACCCGTCAGCCGTGCCTGTGTATAAAAACAGCCAGTGTGTGTGACCACGTCCTCCAACATGAACTGGTTAAATAGACCGATTCATGTGGACCTGCCCACTAAGAACGTGGGCAACGACACCTGCGCCTCTCAAATGTGCCATTCTGCATATTCCAGATGCATGGGTCGTAGGCAAGAACACGTCAGTCTTTAGTCGGACGTTGATCAAAGCTGTGATTGGACAACACATCATAGGATGGGGATTAATGGATCCGTCTAATGTTGACTTGCAAATGGATTCAATATGTGAACAACAGAGGGCGCTGTGTGACTTTGCTGGTTCAGACATGCTCTCCATTGCTGTTTAATAACATAGTTGACATACATCAGGTGAAGCATGTAGACAGGATGCCAGTCACGCCTTTGTTATTCTCAATAATGATGGTGGTAGAAACCAGTCTACATGTACCGGTAGATGCAGAGAGACGGGGCTACGCTGAGTGTTGAAACTGACACATCCGTTTTGCAGTCATATTCTAGTTGTGATACACGTACCGTTGTATTGTTAAAATTCAGTAGTTGAGAACTGTTCGTGCGACATATTTTAAATGTTCATGTTTGACAATGGAATGGTCTCTCCAGCACTCAACAGTTAGAAATGGACCTGGGTCCCTATAAATTTTGACTCGATCAATTCATTCAAGCTTTGGACTTCAGAATTAAAAACACCTTAAAATTCATGTTATTCTGACTTTCCCAAAAAGATTAAATTCATTACTTTAAAATTCAAAACAGTTATAAAAGTATAAAACCACGGTACATGTATAACAAAACGCATCACTGGCAAATGGACCATCCTACAGCTGACAAAAATGTAGGGGCCTAATGCAATATGTTAAAGCCCGCTGCACATGAGACCTGTCTGCTGAGCAAAAAGAATCATTTGTGGCTGTTTGAAGACGCAGCAAACGTTGACCGCACACACTGATATTTTCTGAGCTATGTGCTGACAAACGTCCACAGCCAACTTTGTACTCAGCAGATAGCTCTAATGTGTGGCAGGCTTTAGTTATGGTCGGGGATGGACAGTTACTGACCATTTACCAAATTTGTCCAAAGAAAAGTTTGTACTAAAATCCTAAATGCATGGGTCATTTCTGTCGGAGCAGTTGTAAACCTTATTTCACCCAGTGCAGTGTATACATAAATATAGTGTACTGGTCAGCACTCAGCCAAGTAGCTTGCACATTATAGGCCAGATGGCACCAGGGTGGTCCTGTATAAACCTCCTTCATATTCACAGTTGACTGGGTACAGAGACGAGGTACTAAATCCTGAAATTAACCCTAATCCTGCTAAATCAACAGAAAAGCAACAAAGGTAAACAGTTGTTGCATACTGTTGCATTTTGTTAGCAGCACACTCAAGTCCCGTGCTTTGTTGCATCTTGTTGCATTTAGCAGGGTAACTGCTCATATTGCCGAGGCAATTCAACAGAATCCACTGCTGCAGTTAGTTGCATTTAGCAGAAAAACTGCTTGGTGCCAAGGCTGGTATGCACTGGATTCACTGCACATTGCAACAGAAACCACTGTTGCAATTTGTTGCATTTAGCAGGGTTCTCATTTCAGCAGAATTGCATTTTGTTGCATTTGGCAGGGTGACCAGAGAAGGGTCTTGGGGGTAAGGGTTAATTCATATCTTGACAAAGCGTTTAACATTTGACATGTTATCAGCTTGGTGTGGATAGTAAGTCAAGTCATTTCAAGCGAGTTTTAAAATTTGAGTCAAAATGTCTTGATTGAGTCACAAATTCAGGTTAATTTTACCAAAATACATGTATGGATGAATGCTTCAAGATCATACAACTTGGAAGAAGAAATACAGCAAACAGTTACTGGGTCTACAAAGCAACAAAACAGACATTTTTTGTCATTTCAAATGCCTTTACTCATAATTTCATGGATCTTGTGGCGATAACAATAGTTCATGACAACTTGTTGATTTGTGCTTTGGCTAGGTGGACGGATTGCTAGGACTATCTGCCCGGCCGTCGAGGTGTTAGACATTGTTGAGAGGAAGTGGACCAGCCTTCAGCCTGTACCTACCAAGCGTGCCTTCCCATGTAACGTATCCACAGACGGATATATCTACTGCATTGGTGGTCTCAAACCTAATCCTAAGGATGGGTTCTACAAAGTGGTCGAGGAGTACGACATCGAGAAAGGTGATGGCCTCCCCACATAGGCTTTTAAGTATCCAGATTGATCATTCAGGACAGATCTCGAGTTATGACTAGGTGCAGGTGCCCTTGGCGATGTTGAAAAGTTTTGGCCAATTTAACCCTCACCCTGCTAAATGCAACAGAATGCACCAATGGTAAAACGTTGTTGCAAGTTGTTGCATTTACAGCAGTGTCCTGATCTGATGCATTCCACCCCTGCATTCCGTTGCATTTGGCAGGGTAGGTACTTGGTACCAAGGCTGGCACTGCACTGTGCTGCATTTGGCAGGGTGCTTAGTGAATACCCCATGGAGGTAATTCTTCTGGTGCACCAATAGGAAACCGTGCAGGATTTGTTGCTTTTGCAATGAGTAATGTTTGGTTTATTCTGTTGATCAGATGAGTGGAGGGAGATTGAGTCTATGCAATATGAGAGAGGAGACTTCACTGCTGATGTTGTGGGGGACAAAGTGGTAGTACTTGGAGGCATGGGTGAGTCTAGCTGAGAAGCTACATTATTACATATCACAGTATATCAGTAAAAATCTCCTTTTACTTTTTTGAACGTCTGGGCACAAACAGATCAACTTTGTGAGCAGACTGGTTCCTAGTCCATGCATTATTGATACTGACGGTGTGGGGGAGGGGGGGGGGGACCGGCCTTCCGCACAAGAACGGAATTGTTTTCTGGCAGCTTATAATTAAAATTAAAAGTAGTAATTCAATAATGGGCCGCAAACAAACTTGGGCGCATTCAGTACACTTGGTCTTGTGAATAGGCCACTCAGTGATATCTTCATTTCTTGCATAGAGTCCATGAATAGGCTACCAAATCTATTTCGTGTTATTATCTTCAGTGACAATGTAAATCCAGTCCTGGAACATGAAGTGAATCAAAGTGTAAGATCATTTTGACAGGTAGTAAGTGAAGGCATGCTACATTTTGGAAAAGATCATTTGTCACAGGCCTGCTTATAATTGATGTGCGATCATCTTACAAATGGTTTATAGTTGTCACTGAAGTGCTTGCAACTAGTTACCGAAAGATGCTGGTGACGTTGCTACAGATTTCAAATATTTGAAGTTTGACAGTCACTGACCTTACATTTCATCATGAGATTAATGGACTTGCATGATGTGTAAGAAATAATGAAGATGCACAAATGGCCCCCAAAACGGACAACCTTCCCATGGAAGGGTAGTCTAGGGGCTAGATGGTGTATCTGGTTTGGTACGCGATAACCCGCCACCGTGAGAGGGCGCTATCACAACCAACCAATATCGCCCACGGATTTGTCAGGAACATCATGTCAGGGAAATTTGTATTGGTTGTGTAATGCGCGCACCGTTAGGCCTAATATATGCAGCACGTAATTCAAAAAAATTATAGTAGTTCCAAAGCAAACTCTCAAATTTGTTCCAGTGCAATAAAAGATGCAGCAAGACCTTTGCGCAACTTCACTGGTCAGCTCTTTTGTTATGTGTAGTATGTGCAGGACTGAAAGTGGACTGTAATTGCCTGCAGAAGTTGTGGATGCGCTCTAGTTTCCCCCATTTTTTTTGGGGGGGGGGGGAGGAGATTTCAGCAGATTCCCTAGACGTTCTGACAAGTCTGTAGGCGATATTGGTTGGTCGTGAAAGCGCCCTCTTGCGACGGCGGGTTATCGCGGCCTCGGGTTATCACGTATCAGATCATAACAACGTCTAGCCCCTAGACTAATGGAAGGGCAGTGGTGACAAGCAAAGTTTTTACAAAACCATTCTATCAAAATCTTACAGTCAATTATTCTGATGCTGATGAGGGAGGAAATATCAGGAAATCGACATTAAACATCTGCTATTTATTGACCTAATTGTTTTACAAATGGAACATCAAACAACAACAGTCACAGCAAGAAATAGGAATATTTTGTTCAGCAGTAGTGATGCTTGATCATCACCCTTCACAGCTGAATTTACGCGGCGACTATAAACTGTCCACAAAAAAAGGCTAGGTTGCGTCCAGTGACTATCAGCATTGGTCATTATTGCACGACCGACTATAAACTGAACTTAACACACTGACATACTTGTATCTTTGCAGGTCACAGTAAGGAGCCTCATAGGATAGGTGAAGTCTTAGATCCAGAGACTAAGACATGGAGTGCCTTACCTCCTTGCCCTACTTCTAGGAGTTCTGCTGCTAGTACGATGATGGATGGTAAACTCTATATCCTAGGTGGCATGACACCGTCTGGCTTAACACTAGCTGTGGATGTACTCAGTGTTAAAGACAAAAGTACTGCACAGAATGCTAACAGACATGCTGGTAAAAGGCGCTGAGTGTTTTTTTAGATAAATACAGTTAGTCTGTACAAGGAGATTAATATATTCTTGCAGTGTGGTGATTTCTAGGCTGTTTGGTAGATCAGTACTCGCCAGTTGATAAAGACAATTTTGAAAAAGAGATCTTTCAATTGATGGTCAAAACGAGACAGAAGAACTGTGTGAGGTAACCAGCTAAGGCCGGCAGCCAAAACACATGCCCCCTCACCCCCCAAAAATCCAACATTGATGATCTGTGCAGTGGCATACTTCTTTTATTGAGGTGAATCCATATTTGCACCTTTAAACAATACCATTACTAGATTCCCAATACTAGATTTCCAATACTAGATCGTAGGTTAATTCACTGGATTTCCTGTGAACAGTTTTAGAAATGGGTGATTTTGAAAATTGAAGAGTAGTTCTAAAAATTGAAATCATGTTTTTGTTTGATTACTTTACAAAATTCTTGTGTGGAATGCTTCTGCTTGAAACTATTGAATATTTTGTTGTACTTTAACAGAACTTTAGTTTGTTTTTATACCATGAACTCGGCCATTTATTTGGTTTTCCTACATATATGTACAGTTTGCCCATTACTCCAAGCTTGCCTTTTGTGTTGAGGTTTTTGAATTGTGAAAATCCAACATTCGCTGAAGTATTAATACATAAAGAGCTAAATGTCCCATGGAGGTCCAAAAACTAAAATGTGCAAACAGTTTGTATTCCTGTCTCTAGAGGTACTTCTGGCTGAGGCTGTAATACCGAGAAATGCATTAATACTGCATGATGTGCTAGTAGCATCACTTCTTCGGTCTTCTGAGGTATCCTATGGAGGCTGCTGACGGGCGGCACAGCCAAGTCCAAGTTACCCTGGGCTTGAGAAGAATTGTGATTTTCTGGGGACTCTGCTGAAAGCTAGAAATAAGTATTTTGGCTACATACTCATGGTAGAGGACCCTTGCTGGCATATACGCCATGGGAGAAGGACTCCAGAGTGGTTTGTGAAGCCAGTGGTAGGGAGGAGCTAATGTCCTTGGGAACAAAGATGATGCCCCTTGAAAAGGGAAGAGGTTTTTCTTGTGTCTGAATGAAGAGGTCCTGGTTGCTGACTGCGTCTTGATGTGTGGCGTTGAGCTCAAGGTGCCAGCTCAAGTTGGCTGATGTTACCTAGGTTTCACGTTAGCCCAGGTGGACTCCCTTACCTCCCAACGTTACGGAGGCCAACATCATCCAATCTGGGCTAGTTTCACATTGAGCCTGATGTTTGTGGCAGAATTCCCCAAATTCCCCACAGTGCCCCCAGGGTGTGGCTTTTTGAATGTCATGACTGGAAGTTGAAGGTATTTGAAGTCATGATCATACCGTTAACTACAAACTTTCAATCATGCTTGATAGCACCTCAGTCTTTGAAGTGTCGATGGTTAGGCCAATTTGCCTGGTGGATTGGGATTGCCTGAATATCCCAACAGAATTTTTGAGGGAGTAGATGGCATACCTAATTCACTGCATACTAAGGTTGTGTTAAGCAGACCATTGGCGTGCATAGTTACCTTCTCAAGGCAGATCATACTAGGTGCACAAACAATAATTCATTGGTGTTGTCACAGCAAGTACTCAAACTCATTTAAAAAACTGGCAAATATCACTTTCCAAAAACAAGTATGGTGCTCTTATGAGTGCCATACCACTTATTTAGATGCCAATATAAGAGAATGATGACTCACTGAGACAAAATATCTTGCCAAGTTGGCTTCTTGAATCCAAGATGACGACTTGCTGGGATAAATAATCTCTCACAATGACTTGCTGGATGTTGAGATGATGGCATGTCAAGACAAATGTTAAGTGTGACATCATCACTTTGTGCGTTCTTATAATTATGTGATACGAGAAAAAGAAACAGGGAAACAGCGTATGGAAGCGATTGACATGGGATTAGTACGTATGAATTTCCATCTTTTCGCTGAAAATTCCTCCAATGTGATAATTATATCAACCTCTCATTGATTTAATGATGTTCCAGAAATGTCACTTTGCTTTGGAAGCTTTTAAACATGAATTTTTTCACGATGTAAAGTGATTTTGAGCATTTTGTGGCATTAAAAGATGACTTGGTTTCCTCAGCAGAAATACATATACATGTATGCTTAGGCATGTTGCTGAAACTGAAATTGGAACATGACCTCACGTATGAACCGTAGTCATATACATGTATATACAGATAATTAACACTTTTTCTGGATGCAATATTATCCATATTTTCTGGATGCAATGTTATCCATATTTTCTGGATGCAATGTTATCCATATTTTCTGGATGCAATATTATACAAATACAGCATGGTTTGAGGGAAAGTAGTGGGAATTACTGGTCCCGAGGTGTAGGTCAGCTTTACTGTTGGCGTCGAGAGGTAGTCAAGCTGACCTACACCGAGGGACCAGTAATTGCAACTATTTTCCAAAAACAAACCACACTGTATTTGTTTTACTACACTTCATAATTGCCTTTACCAATAACAGCCTTTGTAGATTTTGCATCTATATTCAGCACAAGATACTCAAGTTCCTCGTCAGCCAATGAATACTCTGATGCCAACAGTCTTTAATGTGTCTTTACTGCAGTAGTTACAAGGACTACAACAACAGACTGGTCCTGTAAAGATTACATGCCACAGACTTCATGTCTACGTAGTGGGTTCCACAGGGAATTTTTGATGCTACCAGAAAAAATACAGCATGCCAGCGAGCTGGGCGCGTATCATTTTTACTTCCCGGATGCACGGCGGAATCGGCCAATGACCTGCTCTGATTTGGTCATGAGGTGTAGTAATATAATATCACAACCCTTCTTTTCTGCAAAAACTCCTTTCTGACACTATGACTAAACTCCTGAGACAAATTACACCTTTGAAGGTATCAATCGATTTGCAGCCGGATTTATATTTGTAACCTGTGCACATTGCTACAGAGATCTGAGCAGCTGGCAAGTCCACAGCTGGTTATCAGCTGTGGAATCACCTATCAGCTGTGGCTATCATCTCGCGTGCAAAAAACCCCCAGAGAGTGAGTTGATTTCAAAACATTCATATTAAGTAAAACCTCGGGCAAAAATCAGCCACAATGTCTTAAAGGTATGTGGTTGAGAGGGGTTTAGATGATTATCAGTATGAAGTACAGTTATTTATTCCACCAAAAAGAAAGGGGAAATGGTTGAAACTGTTAATAACCAACAGTCATTGATTTCTGTACTGAAACGTATCAATACTACTTTAAGTGGGGAAAATGCAATAGCAATTTTGCCTACCGACAGGTTGGACAGAATTGATGATCGTTTTGCTCATGTGTACAACACATTGTTGAGATCCTTAGCATAGTTCATCTCTGGATGACAACATCTTAAGGGTCAAGTCGAGTGGCTCGTGGAGCTCCTTTCACTCCTTATATGTAATTCTTTAAGATGTAATGCTGTTACTTAATGTGTGGTCTTTTAATACAAGACATTACAGTACTTTTTAAAACATTTTTGTATTATGCATTACTACTACGTGCCTATTGTATGTAAACAGCAAGAGCAACATTCTTGTTTATGGTGCTCCACGAGTGCCATACCACTTATTTAAATACCAAGGCAATTTATGTCATGTTGAGATATTGTAGAAAGTAAGGTGAATTATCTTTCTAAGTCAACAAAATTAGGATGAGGATTTACCTCCAACAGTCGAGGTTTAATACCGAAGTTGATGTAACAATTTGATAAATATTCCCACCAAGTCAACTTATTGGTGTCGAGATGATGACTTGCCAAGATAAATTATATCGTCAAGTCCGGTGTCATATGAAAATCCGACTCCTATGAAAATCAGACTCCTTTTCCCTATTATTGATTAATCCCTCGCATGTGACCGGTCACTCTCCCATAATGATCCTAAAAGTAGTATGTTATCGTACTCACACATGCGCAGTACCACCATTGAGTCCACATTTCATGGAGTCAGACATTCACGCACACCGGCTTATTAGGCTCAGGATGACGACTTTCAAAGGAATGTAACGGCACATGTCTGGCAACAACCCGTGCGAGTTTGACAGTCCCTGGCGATGTGTTGCTGATGCACAGATTGCAAGTCGTAATCTCAGCTTCACTATGTTGACATGGCAATATTATCGATAGGGATATGTGATATGGACGGCAATAGCAAACCAGCCACAACTCTCCATTGATAATTGAGCAACAGTGTAGATTTGGTGCTCTATTTTTGTTTTCAAAACCTGGAATACACCATTCCAAGTGTTCATCAAAGTTGAAATACAAGTAAACTAAATGTTCAACTGGAATTGGTAACAGCTAAACCTTCAAATCTCATCTAACAGTTAAATTGACAACTATTTAAAGAGGTCACCCCTTTTGTATATGAAGCAGAAAGTGTTCAATGTAGAATTGTTTTTTGGAAGCAAGAAAGGCAGGAGAACTCTAACGTAAATAGTAAACATCAAGGTCAGATCAGTTAACCCCTTGTTTGTTTATTCAAGATAATTGGAGACATGTATTGAGTATGCTATGTTAATTCAAAACATAATTGAAGAGCAAACATGGTATAACGATCACGAGTCAAGATGTACCTTTTTAAAAGTGCTTTTCCCTTTGATAACCTGTTTGGGCAAAACCATGCGAAAAGGAAGCTTTGAATCAAATTCCAGAATATGATAAAACCAGAAACAAGAGTTGGAATTGGAAAAGTGATGTAAATAAATCATGAAATTAAAAACACAATCCTTTCGCCATACTATAAATGGTTATGAAAAGTGAATTACAAATAAAATGCCCAATTTGTATGCAGGAGTAAGATTCGCTAAACAAACTAACCAAAAGAAAAGAAGTCAATATTTTAATTTCTCATGAATATTTAGTTCACCGTTCATTAGTCTTATTTCAATGGATACTTTAAATACGTCCAAAGATTGATTATCGCAACAAGCGATCTTGGTGGCCTGCTGGTAAAAGTGTTGTGTTTCAAACAAGAGTTCAAGGTTTGAATCTCAATGAAGTAAGTGATGCAACATTTTGGCACTTGAAAATTAATTGAAAAAAAAAGTGGTGGCCCACACAGGCCCAGTATGGAAAACTTTCCCTAAAACTTATACCTGTAACACTGCTCTGGATTAGTATTGTAGAGATGTCAGCCCCATTATACGCTACTGGGCAGTTGTTCATGAAATGCACAACAGCATCTCACCAAAACTGAAAACACAGTTTCTAAGTGAGAGAGTGCGAGAACCTTTTACAAGAACTTGACTAGTTGACAGCTAATCTAAATGAGTTCAATAATGGTCATTGAACCAGTATAATAACTGTACAATAATTAACTCGGTGTATTTGCGCCATTTGAAAATATATTGGCTTGAAATTATATAGTGCATTGTTTTAATTCCATCTAATTAAGGCAATGATCATACTCAAAGAGTTAAAATAGTGTTTCAAACAGTACAAAAGAACTGGTACAGGTAAAATAAAAGTAGGGACTCCCCCAGTTGAATTCAACATTGACATTTTCTGCTGCAAGTGTTCGTTGCCCAAAACACTACCTACAATCATACAATGGTCAGTTTCCAATCTTGAAGACCCCATATTAAACACAGTCTTAAAATATGTAATTATTATGTAGATGTGCTGTGTATATAAATTAGTTTGCAAGAAATATAAGCTGTTATCTATATCATCTATATCTCTTTCTCTCTCACGCAAAATAGTACAATTTCTTCATATGGTACACATTTCTTCTGAATACAGTAGTACTGTCAAAAAGGAACTGTTTTGTTGTCACACTGTTGCCATCACTGTCAGATTCCCAGGCTTAATCAGCAATCAGCGTGTAGTAAAATAACACATTTGGGCACCAGCCTAGCCTGCAAGTGGCACTTTAGAGTGTCCTGATAAGTGTACACCAAAATGAGTATTACAGACACTTTTTGACTGTCCTTTTCAGAGCATGCACAATCTTTCATAGTGCAAGACAAGATTAGGTACTTGCCCCACCAAATCAGCCCAAACACTTCCTACATCCGCATGGAATACAAACCAAAGATGGCACCAGTGTGAGAAGAAACCCACCAAGTATGGTGTGTTTATAGAATTGATACTTATATGCATAGTACAAAAAATAAAGTTTCTCTGGATGTCTGTGCTGTGACTGTGCATTGTGGAAATGATATTCATGGCTCCTGAATGAAAACAAGCATGTTATTCTTGCAATTTAAAATATACATTGTAGACCACTTCAAGCATGCTATTACAGGCGATTGTGAAGTGTAGGGCCCCTGTTTTGTTTTGATCAAATTAGAGTCAAAAATGTTTTTTATTGCTCAAAAAATCACCTTTACAATCAAAAGCAGACTTTTCTCAATTCTAATGACACCCGTTTTGCAATTTTGAACAGATTCTTGGGGTAGAAATCATGATTAGTGCCTTGCGATTCAGCGTGCCGTGCGTGCTCATGGTACATTGCGCGGTGATCGCCATCTTTATTTTCGGGTCGCGTGTTGTCACCGTGCTGTCATCGTCATTTACCCCCAAATTTCCCTCAAAAAATCAAAACCCTGCCCTCTATCTATGACATACCTGTTTATTGAGAATGTCGCCAACTAGTTTGGTAGGTCCAATAATTTTAAAGTGGATTTGTTCCCTTTAGGAACCGGGCCCTACACTACACGATCGCCCTATCACGGAACACTCCCTGAGGCCCCCTTCCATGGTGAAAGCATTGTGCCAGCTATGGTACAAAGCAACTGCCCCGTGATGAATAGAAATCTGGGCCCAATTTCATGGCTCTGTTAGCGAAAAATCCCTGCTGACTGTAGCAAAGAATTCTGTACTTACGGTAAGCATATTTCACGGGTTAGCAAGGAATTTTGGCTTCTGCGCATGCGTACATCCGGTAATGTGGCACAGAATTTTTCCCTAGTGCTGTTGCACAAAATGGTGATCGTAAGCACGAAATTCTGTGGTTAGCAGGGCCATGAAATTGGGCCGTGAACAATAGCCAAAACAATTCTTTGCCATTGAAAAGGTCCCTGTGAGTGTACAGAGTGCTCCAAATGGTCTAGACATTCAACATGATCGTCTTTTTTTAGTGTCCTGAATCTTGTATTTACTCATTCCATTGAGTGTATGCGTACAAGAAGCAGTCAGATTAATTTCTCTCGTCTAATGTACAGTACATCTGGCTATCTGACACATAAAGTTTTAGAGCAAGAGAAACTGTCACTGAAGATCACTGAAAATAAAAAGTCAAATTTGTTCTGGATCTCTTTTGTTCTTTGTTCATGGACAATTCACCAAATTGTTTTTTATAAAAAAATGTAAACGTTAGTTCCTTCATGCAAAAGGAGAAGTGAGAGCAAAGTGAATGTGTAAACTTCAGCAATTGCAATTTCTTTGTGTCATTCACCATAACCCCAACACATTCCTTCCACTTTGAAAATTACATCAAGTGTGAACTGGTCTTGGTACAGGCAAGTTTGTGCTTCACAAAAATGAGCTGGCAGATGAATATTTGCCTAAATAGTATTGTGGAATGTTCTTATGATATTTACCCATGTGGGAGATGTGAAATTTGCTTTGCTTTTTGCATTGAGTACATAATAACCTTCAGTTTGAAGTGTTGTGATCCAACGACTGTAGCATCTGACTGATCTAGTGACATGTGTCATCAGAATATGTTATAAAACCAATCCTAGGAATCATAATGTGCTTGAAAACAGCAACTTTGCAAACTTGTACTTGATCTTGGGCAATTAGCAATGATCAAATCATAGCTGCAAATCGTCACGTTCTCAACATATGTTGGATGTAAACAGTGCTAACTTTGAGATGGTTATTTGTGGGAAAGCGAGGGACATGTGCCTCATTGATTGTCAGTGGTTTGCTGACACATTGTCACCACCCTTCCAGTTCACACAGGGATTATTTCCACATGATATTATTGAAGACAAGATTATTCTGACAGATATTTCTGGCCTCGCTCCCTGCGTGCTTATCTGTGATCCATTCTGAATACAGCAAAACGTTTGTATGTATACTCGGCCTCTGGCGCGAACTGGTTAAAAATATATCACTTCAGTCGACCTTTATCCCTGCAACTCAAGGTAGACAATAGGTGTATCATAGACAGGCTTTATACAACACCCCTTGCCAACTCCCATTAACAGTGATTGGCATGTCCCAGCCCAACTTTAAAAATATTTAAATGTTTTCCATAACGATTTCTTTTAAGTTTTCCAGTCAGTGTTAGTTTTCCAGCTAAGCTTTCATTCAAGTGCATAATATTGATATAGAGTGGCCTATCCCATGATTCCACGCACACACACAGACATGACATCACTGGCTAATACTGTTTGCTGATTGGCCAGCTCCCCAACCAATCACGTGTCTTCTTTGGGATCAGGCATGTTCTTCATCTCAAAGCACTCATTGCAGGGGGTGCTGGGCGTATTCAAAGACCCTGTATTAGGCACACTGTCTTGGTCCCGTAAGCTGGGGGGCTGGGACCTAGTCTCGCTAAAGTTCAGGCTTCCTTTGCTGGTAAACATCCGATAGAAGGGGCTCAAGTCCCGGGCAAGTTTCAGGATGGTGTCGTAGTTTGGTGGGGGGCTTTCGGGTGTGCGTTGCTGTCGGCATATGTGACGTTGGTAGCTTGGGTTTGAAGGAGTCAGGGTACCATCCATGGATCCATCAGGGGTAGCCACACTGGCACGGGATGAGTGATGAGTGCATTGGTGATAGCTGGGAGGAATGTAGTCATTGGGCTCCACAGAATTCAAACCTGAAGATGAAATTACAATCTTTAGTAAATTGATTACTATTGCATGTTACATACACACAACTGGCAATTGAATCAGACAAAACGTCAGTCTGGTATTCCAATCACACATCGTATCAAGGATTGATGATATTCCTTTTCTAAAAAGGGATAAAAAAATGTGTGTGTGGATAATCACTGAGATCAATAAAACTGGAGAGAAAGCTTCCCTGAAGATCAGTAATAGTGACTTGAGTCTTATTAAGGATAACACTAATCAGATCAAGGGGAACAAGTCACCTGCTAAAAAGCAAAATGACAAAATATCTTGACTAATAAAGCATTAACTTTACATCAGTTTAACAACAAAAATAGACCTGTGAGAAGTCAATTTTTCTTGAGTAGGCTAATTTTTTTTGTGTAAAAAATGTGAGGTAGTGAGAGCAGGAGACACTTCCCCACACTTTCTAGAAAAAAAATTGGGAATTCACTGAGTTTTTGAAGATGTTGAATTTAAGGAGTGCCTTTAAAGGTAGGGTAGAGAGTTGGTCACATCAATTTTTTGTTTGTTTGAAACAACAAAAGTGCTCAAAATCTAACGACGGGTGCTCAACAACTAACCTGATGAAATTTTAGCCCTGTGAAATGCTGTATATTATGAGCAAATATTGTAGGATCTCGATTTCAATTCAAAGGTACCATGTTTTGAAATGCGCCTGAAATCAGCATCTGGGACACTTTCTCATTCAGCAGCTATGCGATGTCATGCACTGAACTGACGAATAATAGCAACCACACATGTGCGTGTGCTTCGCGTCAACACTTTTGCGCACCCATGCACGGATTTGCCGAATAAGAAACCAACTACTATCGGAAATTTCCAAAAATGCATCACTTGACGCATCTTCAGAAATGGCCTTCTTTTGTTGCTTTCTTCAAAATGACAGCACGCCAAAAAGTATAATTTCACAGACAGTTTATTGCCTTCTGTATCTTTAAACCAAGTAAGCTTTTTAACAATAATTTTGCCATCTACTTTTTGGATAGCTGCAAATGATCTACTCTACCTTTAAACACTTGGAGAGTTCAACCAGGAATACTACTGATTCCAAATCAGAAATCTCTTCCCACTTTGAACAGCCTTAGAAACATCAATTATGCATGGAACAAGGTTTGGTTCTACCGGGAATAAGCCTTGTTCCTGAAGAGTCAGTCTGAAAGGAATGCTGCAAGTTTTGAGACGCTTGTAAGCCTGCATACAACACTGCATGAATTTTAATTAATTCTCAGAATGTAGATTTTGTTCAGTTTTAACATGGTTTCATGAGCTAGGTCTCCAAGGGCGTCAATCACTTTTTTAAAGTGGGGGTCATACCTTGATCAGAACTTATGTGAGCGTGCAGTGCATAGCCCTAACGGCGTGAGGTTCGGGACCCGCTTAAGGGCCCCAAACATTTTTGGATTCTGGACGCTCTGTGGTGCAATTTGAGGCAATTTCTGACCACTTTAACAATTTTTTTTGAGGAAAATAACCCATCATTTAAACATCATTTTCGAGTTTGGAGTCATTAAACCAGCTATTCTGAGCTACAGAATCATGTGATGGCTACAATCTTTATTCGGGGATAGAAAAAGTGGGGGAGGCGGCCAAACGATATATACCGCCCACTTTAAAAAGTGGGGGGGGGGGGGGGGGCCTGCCCCCCACCGAATGACAACCATGTAGGCCTCACCGATATTAACAGCCTCCACACTGTACACATCCCTACTGAGTGCTGGTCTGTACTGTCCATCAGGTCCCTCACGTTGTTGTTTGAGATACTGCAAGATAACGCACAGACAGAGACCGACACCAAAGAGTACCAGCAAGACAGCCACCACAGCTGCACCCATTGCAATGCCATACTCAGTGGAAGATGCACCTCCTGCATGCAATATACAACACAGATGAAACCAGAAAATGCCTGAATACAAAAAAATGATATACTAATGATATACTCTCTTCATATTGCAAAATGGTTCATGTTCAATCAATCATATTATTAGCTCATAAAATCTTCTTGCATACAATGTTTGAATTATAAACAAACTGCACGCCAAGATTTTGTCTTGTGTGAAAAGGCCTGCAGTTTGTTTGTCCGACGCCAGGATTGCAAGTTTAAAATGTAATCAAAAACTTGTGTTTATTAACCGGTGGCACCGGGCGATGCACGGGTGAAAAGAAGCCACGATTCACACTTGAAATTCTCACCCCCCGAGCCACCCCCAAGATTGCTCTTTCTCTGGGGCGAGTTCATCCCTGCTCGGGATCAGGGTTGAATATTTTAAACCCGGGGAGAGATACTTTCCCTGGGGTGAGAACTGTTGTGTGAAGCATCAAGCCACGAGCATCTAGCAAGGTGGTAAGGAAATGAACAGTTTCCGTTCTCTATTTTTGGTCTGACGCCAGGATTGCGAGTTTAAAATTGAATAAAAAAAATATGTTTGCTAAAGGAAGGTGAGACTTATTAAAATGTTTTCTTTTAGGAGGGATCATCGAAAGTGGCATTTTTTTTTGGTCGCAGATCCGTAATCCAAGTTACTAAAAAAATTGGCCTAAAATAACAATGTACACAATTTAGGATGGCTGTTATGCATAAGATTGCCAGAGTCAAATCACGAGTCGGGTCAATAGTTATATGAAGAGGATACAACTTACAAGGGATAAGTGATGACAAAGGAATGCCTTTGTCACATATCTATCATTTTTAACACCTTGTTTGTTCAAAAATAGGTTATTCATGAAGGACAGAGGTCTAAAGAGAAAAAAATGCTCAAGCTTACTCAGGTGGAACTCAACCCATGTGCAATTTCTTCTCGCTTGCCCTTGCAGAGTACTGAGTACAGGACGAGTATGAAATTACATAGGTGAAGGGCAAAGCCCAATATTGAATTTACGCCTCTCTGACGTCTCTATGACTCCGTGCTTGTTAGTTACTTGACTTGAGACTGGTAAGTGGAGGATTTGTTACAACTTGTGAGGACCTGAATCCATCTGAGTACAACCTTCCTTGCTGTTGAACTCACCGTGCACCAGACTGTTGTTCTGACTGCAGTCGTAATCCCCATAGCCAGGCAAACAGTTGCAGACAAAGCCAAATCCTGAGCTGGTAGGTGTGCATGTTCCTCCATTCTTACAGTTACATCGAGAAATAACTGCACTCACATGCTTGCCTGTTGACACAGAAAAGTCACAGTTATACTAATCAGACAGGATCAGAATCAACATGGAGAGTAGAATCATAACAGGAATCAACTAGTTTTCCCCTAAGCACACAAAGTTTGCTATATTGCAATTTAAAATCCAATATTGAGATTCAATTTGAAGACTGTAAGAAGAATTCAAAATGCTACTTATATTATCAATGATACATTTAAATTGTAGAAAACCCATATAAGCACATTGGGATGTGCAACTAGCCACTAACAAGGGTTTTCTGGATTCTTGCACTGATGAAGTAGCCAGGCCTACCATGTAACTTACCATTCCATCCAAAAGATGTGATTCCAAATGATGAAAACAGAAGGCCTATCATACCTCAGGGATAAGTACGTATTCCAGAACATGAAACTAAAAGTAATATGTGCTGTAACTCCTCTATAGTTAATGTTGCTTAATTTTGATGATATGCCTTGCTCTTCCAGTTGAACTTATGTCTGGTCGGACCTGAAAACCATCTATGTACAGGCTTGTCCTGCATAACAACTATTCACAGGCACAATCTTGGGAGCTCTGTTTCAGGATCATGCCACAATCAGACGTGGCTGATCAACTGATTTTGTTTAACTTGTTTGACTATTAAAATACTCACGTCTCCCGATGTACTGGCACCGCTCACCGGTGAAATCGTCTGGGCACAGGCAGATAAGGTAGTTTTCTCGCACCATGCACGTGCCTCCATTCTCACAGGTGCAATCGGCAGAGTCTAATTAAAAAACAAAAGGGAATTAATCAGTTAACGTGAGCGCTGTGAGGGGTATCAATTACCAGACAAAAGATGGCAGCAGATTACGGATTCATGGTGCCAAGCTCCGGTCCATACCTCCAAGGCATGATGAGGAGATTACCAATCTTGCTTTTTGGCAGAAAAGAAATGCATTGAAATGAGATAAGAAGCTAGAAATGAGGCCAGCTGCAGCTCTACAGAAAGGCAGAGATTGCCTCCGGTGATCAGCAACTATCAGCGAGGTAAGAAGTCAGATCTCGGGAGATTTCCTTGCAATTCTGTGTCTGCATGGATATTAGAAACTACAGTGAGGAAGTCATAAGTGCACATACAATACAAATAAAGCTTAGACAGATGTTAATTCTCCAAATCTGATTGCAACTAAATCTCTGAGGAAATGATGATTTTGTAAAGGGAAAGAGAGCTGTAATATTGTTCGAGAATCACTAAGGAACGAGCACATCTCTGGATCCATCTACAGGGCGAGTCAAAATAAAGGCAAAACCTAAAATGTCGGGACCATTGTTTTAGTGAAGTTCTGCATGTAACACTTTCAAAATCTAGGCTTTCTTTTAGTATGAGAATCATTCAAATCACTTACGTACTTTGAAAGTTACAAAATTTTAAACTCAACCACCTTTTTAAAGTTCTGTCCACGGATTACAAGAAGGTAAGTGTTCTTTCAGAAAAACGAAAACAAGTCACATAGGGATGTGTGTGAATTGTGTTTGTTTTGCTGAAAGAATGCACACCTTTTTCTTGGATCCGTGGGAAAAACTTTAAAACAGTGGTTGTGTTTAAAATTCCGTAACTTTAAAAGTACATGAGTGATTTGAATGATTCTTGTACTTAAAGGGAATATATATCATTTGCTTTTGCTGTAATTTTCAGAAATGGATGGAATTGGGGGGTTGGAAATATAAAGCAAATATAGTTACACTGACTTTTTGGAGGTTTTGGGTTCGAAAATGCTATAAAAACCAAGAAAAACGATCATTTTCCTGTAGTCTGGTTCCCTGACTCCATATAAGAAGAAACAGAGCAGTTTACATACATTGGGGAATTGTAAGGTCAGGGAACCAGTCTAGCTGGCTCGTAACCGTTCATAGGTTTGTAATCGATTGCAAACAAGTGCAATGGTCAATTGGGGCCAGTATTTGAAAAAAAGCCAGTTGTTTCCAACGCTGATCGGCCGATCAGCGTTGGAAATTGATACAAAAATACCACTTTTCTTGAAAATGACAGTATACCAGGTGCCATAATTTTACAGGATGCTTTAGACTGTCATTTACCAACATCCTGTTAAGGTATTTCGCAAAAACTTGGTAGTTTTATTTTTCGATGTTTGCAAATGTTGTATATTCCCTTTAAAGAAAGAAAAACCCTGCATAAGCCTACTTCATTTTTTTTTGCCCTGTATAAAAAATTGTCAAAGAGACAAGTACCTGACACTCACCTGCTACACATGTCTTTTTTTGGTGGTTTCTAAGTTACAATTGAAAACATAGTCCAATTGAGTCCCCCCCCCAGCGTATGTGCCTGAGTTTTTACGTGGACCTGCTCTATTCCTACCAGTGCTGAATTTTACCTTTGTAGAGCACCTGATCTGTGTATTAGTTGTGCTGGTTTTTTTCTGGTGTGAAACGGGTTTGTTAAAATCTTGTTTTGGAGAGTGTAAAAAGCTGTCTGTGATGTTGCATGGCAGGATATGTGTGGCATAGTGTACTTGGCATAAAAGTTGCACTTTTAACATCTAGATGACACCTTTTGCCGGCAACATTCTCCCTTTGATAGAAGGTTGCTTTTCAGCACCTGATAGCCAATGGTGTTTCATTATTCCATCATCCTTTTTATAATAAAAGCCTTGCACTTCTAACATGTAAACACCTTTCAGGTTTGATAAACTTCTTGTCTATTCATGTGATAAAGGCCTTTGACAGGCTTACCAACAACGAATGTAAACTAAAAACACCTCTACCTTTATTCAAATAAACAAGTATGCAGCTATGAAAACTCCAAACTTTGTATCCCGCCTTCAGAAACCATAATTATTAACTGTGGCTTCAAGAAATTTTTAGTACTGTGAATAAACAACAAATAAAGCTCATGGTAAAAAAGAAAAAGGAAAAAAACAAGCCCCTACAATTTTTCTTCCTTTGAATGTGTGTTTAAGTGTCATGTGTAACCACAAATGGTGATTAGTGGAAATTTATCATTAACCTAACATTTGCAGATTCCTAGAGCGCCTTGGCTACAAAGCAACAGTGAAGGGCTTGTCAATATGTATGCACTTAATAACATGGTGTAGCAGAGTGAAAACACTCCGCTCATAAGGAAGGTTGTACTTTGTAAGTGTAATTTACTTATGCCTTAATGTGTTCTAGCGGTTCAAGTGACATTCAAGAGACACTGTGTACACATGTACCTCTACAAATCTATTACAAGTTTTTGAAAAATAGGAGAAGTGCTTTACAAATTCTAATGTTCATACATGTATGCTCTTTAGCCCTTCAAAAATAATTAATCTTCATTTACAGGCTTTCAAGCAGACCAGGTAAAAAGGTAGAACAGCAGGATCAACATTAAAAAAAAGCTGGACAAAAGTAGGACAAAATAAGGATAAAAAAATTAGGACTTGTCGTCGCAGTGCTGACATACCGAGGGGGGGGGGGGGGGGAAGGTGGGCTCTGAATCTCAAAATTCAGAGAAGAATTAAGAATTTTGGCATGAATACTTGAAAGAACAACCTTTAAAACCACAAAAACGACAAAATCTCAAAATTGGCGATTCGCCGATTTGTCAGCTCTGTGACGTTGTGTGTAACACTGTTATCAAAAATATTAGATGAGATTTCATTTTTCGGAGTTGTGGGACAAACATTAGGATAAAATATAGGAGTAAGGTAACAAAAACATGGAAAAAGTGGGAATACTTGAAAGCCTGCATTTACACTGACATGAACATCATCATTAAGTTTAGTTTTTTGTAACTTCTTCCTAAACTTTTTCAAAAACGTTAACATTTAAAACATTCTTTCAAGAACCAAGAGTCCAACAGAGGTTCAAAACATAGCAAAACGAAAGTCCACTACATTACCTTTTTAATGTTTATTACCTCTATATGTTAGTTTTTGGTCTTCCCAAGAAATGTACAAAATGACAAATACCTAACACAACTCATTTATTTGTATTCAAAACACAGGAATCTATTGAACATGTCCAGAAGCTTTCTTCAGCTGCTGCTGTCTTTTTGAAATTAAGACTGATGTTGAAAAATGAAAATCTAATTTTGCCTCACAGGCAGCTAGTCATAAAGCCAAAAGAAGAAGAAAAAAAAAAGATGAAAAAAAAAAGATTTCAAAGAAAAGCTTTCATTTTCATCTATTCTTAATGCAAAGACATCTTGATAAGATGATTGCTCCAATGTACATGTATCATCAAGATTCTTATCCATCCCTTTCTTCAAGAACCAATGTAAGTGTTTCTAACAATGATGGAGCACGCATCACTTCCCCCAGCTGCCGGTGTGAAACTACAGTGTCACTGACTGACACACTCCTACAAAACTCAATTGATTATGGTCCGACAAATACTACATGTAACACTCTCATTCCCAACTGAAAGCCAGTGGGATCCAGACAAAATTCTAATACAGCTCATGTCAACAAGATTCACTCATCTACACAATCCCCTTGTGTTTACTGCATGGCTTCCTTTTATATCCCTTATTCGAAACATCGACCAGCGATCTTTTTCGTCAGGAGAAACGGACACATTAATTTCTTTCTTTCTAGCTCTACAGATAGCATCTTTCCTCTAGGGGATATGTCTTTCTTGTAGATACTGTGATTTTGCCTATGTAGATTTAACCGTGGAGATTTGTCAGTCTTCAGGCAGAGATAATTTGGGCTTTATTTATCATGGTGCTGACAGGAATGGAATTGATATATGCCCCTGGTTATAGGCAAGAACAGTACAACAGGCACTTACAGGGGTTTGAATTTGATTTGTAAGTGCCCAGGGGACAGAGACAAGTTGATGTATTCTATCAACATTTCATAACATGTACAATATGGAGATTCTCATTGGAATGTTTGTGACACCATGGAGAACCCCTGAATGCTGCAATCAAACAAAAAATGAAATGATACTAAAAAAAAAAAAAAAAATACTTGGATATTTATCTCCATTTTCAAATTTGTTATAAAGATATTGACAGTGTCCTGGTACCTATGATCACTGTAACAACATATTTCGTCACCGACACCACGAAGTAACACTCCACGTGTTTAACCATATTTTTTTTCGATTTTCAGTTTTGTACATATTTAAACATTATTCATCAAGGCCTACCATTGCACAAAGTTTCAAAGCTTCAAGAGCTTTACTTTAATAATTACGCTAATTATCCATGGCAACTTTTGCGCGAAAGTGACAATTTTCGTTTTCATGAAGTAACACTCAAGTTCCATTTACCATTGTAATGTATGGCGTGCACTCTGCTCAAATGCGAGCAAAAACGTTTTCACGAAGTAACACTCTTCTTGTTTGAGCGCGCGCGCGCTGACCTCCGTTTCCACGAAGTAACACTCTTCTAGTGTTGTAATACATTGAAGCGTGCTACTTCGTGAAAATGAAAATTTACAGTTTCGCAGCTTTTTTGGTTTCACGAACTAGCACTCATCTTTTTTCTCTTATTTCTTGTTGTTTTAATACACAAACGGGTCAAAAACAGCAAATTTAATGACATCAATACATCAGGTGTCCACAACGAGAAACCCAAAGTGTTGTTCTAGAAGGCGTTCAACTTTAGATGCCGTTTTCTCCGATTGCTAGTTTTTACCGGTATGTACATGAGTGTTACTTTGTGGTGTCGGTGACGATTTGTTAGAATTCCATAAACATGTAATGTATATTAAGCATATATATATGCAACACACTTTACTTAGTTTTCACATACAATGAAGTCTGCACTATCCAAATTGAATCCTTTTTGGCACATCTGTACAAAAACAGTGTAGGAAATCAAACTAAATGGGTGATGGTGTGGTAAAAAGGAAGTTGTGTTTATTTTTGTTGTTGTTTGTTTGTTGCTTTAATCTGCAAGGGTTCAAATTATTAAATAATAACAATATACTGATTTGTATATTCTTAAAAATAGTATAATACATATTTTGAGCTCTATAAAGTGCATCAGTGGCCATTGAGGGATGACATTGTCAATTTAAAAAAAAAAATCTGAAAATTGGATGCATTTCTTTCAACACTAATGTCTTTCTCTCTGATTCAAATAGTCTGATTTCAGACAAAAGTCTGAAAAATAGCACGCCCTTAAAATCGTATTTCAATTTATACCCAGAATGAATGAAGTCAACATTTCCAAACAATGTACATTCTTGAATACCTGAATTTCAAGGCCGTTATATTCAGGATGACAGGATTATTGGAACCAATTTATATACCCCAGTCTGCTACTATGAAGCCAGGGGAAGTGGCAATCACGGCTGATTTTCAATATTCCAAGAGTATTTTTTTTGGGTGGGGGGGGGGGGGGGGAGGTGAATGGACTTCATAAGATTCTTTCCCCCCGTTTTCTTATCTCTCTTCTCATTCATACTGCACATCTGTAGAGGAAAAGGGCATATGTGTAGCATAAAACAATGGTTTTAACTCTTCTTTGGGTGTATTTACTTAAAGGGAAAATACAACATTTGCAAACATCGACAAATAAAACTACCAAGGTTTTACGAAATACGTTACTAGGATGTTGGTAATGACAGTCTAAAGCATCCTGTAAAATTATGGCACCTGGTGTTAAGTCATTTTCAAAAAATTGGTATTTTTGTATACATTTCCAAAGGTGGTTGGCCGACCACCGTTGGAAAAACCTAACTATTTTTTCAACTACTGCTCCAAATTTACCCTTTTTTCAGTCCAAATTTGTTTGCTATTGGTTACATGTTCATGAACAGTGCACGTGCAGGCCAGCTAGATTGGTTCCCTTACCTTACAATTTTCCGGCATCTACAAATTGATCCATTTTATCTTTAGTGGAGTTAATGAACCAGACTACTTAAACATTTTGTTTTTCTTGGTTTTTCCAGCACTTTCGAACACAAAATATCAAAGGTGTCAGTGTAACAATATTTGATGTATTATACTAA
Organism: Patiria miniata; assembly: GCF_015706575.1. Taxonomy (NCBI): domain Eukaryota; kingdom Metazoa; phylum Echinodermata; class Asteroidea; order Valvatida; family Asterinidae; genus Patiria; species Patiria miniata. The sequence continues at coordinate 8,346,225 of NW_024037063.1, forward strand.
ACCCTCAAATAGTTCATTTCTGAAAATTACAGCAAAAGTCAATGATGTACATTTCCTTTAAAGAAGGACCTGCATCTGGGTGAGATGAATGGCTCCTGTTGCCTACCCTTTAGGGTGCACTGAACTGAATTCAAGCGAGAATTTCTACGCCAGCTGATTAGCATAAAAAGTGCCCCCCCATAATTACTTTTGAAAACGGAGACCGTTTGGCTTTAAAAACGGTGGAATTGTTTAAATATACCCAAGGATCAACTCCCTGGTTTTGGGGCTTCCATCTGAGGGCAGGCTTGATAAAATCACGGATGAAAAATGGGTCCTATTTGCCTGTGAAAGTGGAAGGATGCCACTTGTAAAATGGCTACATGCAGGCTCGGGAACTATCACTTTTCGGGAGGTGATTTTATTTGGGTGTGAATATTTAAAAATGTAATTGGCTAATGTACCTAACATTGAAAAGAAATGAAAAGATGAAAGACAAGACAATAATTTAATTTTTGTTTCAGAAACCCCAGTGATGTTGGCTTGCATGTTACTTAGCTCTGAACTTGATTTTACACTGTTTTCAATGGGGCTTGAATTAGTACAGTGGACCCTTTATCCCCTATTGAATGACACTGAAAATGTTGCAGTTTTACCCAGTTTGTAATACAATTGAAGCAAAGCAATATTGCTGTTCATGGTTGTTCATGGTTAACCTATTTCCAGTCAACATTCATGCAGACTTTAAACAATGAAATTTGACCAGGACAAATTCAAAAAACTGTGCATGGACGCGGGCGGATCCGAGGGAGGGGGGGGGGGCGCCCAAAGGGAGACATGGTTCCCCCCCCAAAAAAAACAACCCAATTTTTTTTATTAAGTGACGTCACAATAAAGGCAGGCACTGCGTACACCACCGTCTTTTTCTCACAAAAAAAATTGGCCAAAGAGGTCAGAAATTGCCTCAGATCACACCACAGAGCATCTAGATTCCAAAAAAATTGCAGGGCCCTTAGGCGGGATACGCCGTACGCCGAACCCCACGCCGTCCTTTTTTTACCCACTTCTTGGGGGACTAACTTTTTTTTGGCCCCCCACAAAATTGTGTTCTGGATCCACCCTTCTGCATGGAACTTCAATGAAATATCCAAACAAAACAAAAAAATGAAAAATTTCTTTTTCAGGAAACATTACATGGCCTGATCACATCATTTCCAGCATTGTACTTCAGCAACATTGTACTTTCCAACATCAAAAGACATGCGTAGGTATCACTCTGTTGGGAAATCAATATCGAGTACTCTTAATCTTATGGGAAATGTCTTTTTAAGTTTAATGAGTAAACATAATGAGATCTTGCAATATGTACTCTGCCTGCAAACACCTACTCTGCTTGGTCAGACAGTACATTCCTCCAGGAAAGATACAGTCCAAACGCCTGCAAAAATCCCCTATGCAGTAGAGCAGCAAACCTAGAACATAAAATGTGAAACCTAATAATTGTGTACTCCTTGACCTACCTGCACAGTACTTGACCTTTTTTTATGAGATTATACAGCACTCAAAGACTGTACCATAAGCAATGTAATTCGGTGCAGCATGCATCCTTTTCAATAGAAAAAAGGAAATGAACTGAAACAGGGTAAATTACTGCAGAAATAATTCCTCCGTTGTATAACACACTGAAGTTCACAGCACTGTCAAATTCCATGGTTGAAACTGCCTTCACCCAGGAAAATTCTACATGTTAATGGAAACCTTTTTTTTTTTTGGCCTGTGGGGGAAGCACTTACGAAACCTGGATATTCCTCAACACGGGGCAGCTGTACCATCTACACTTGTATAGCCACATTATTACCTGGATTGAAGCATGATTTAAGGATCTGCACCTTGTGCTCTTGAGCCATGCACTATTCATGGTTCACACACTTTTCCGTATATATGTGAAGCAGATATTTTATTTCACATCTTTTAGATCTTCAAGCTACTTCAGTGCGTGAATGTGGAACACTTGTAATAATTATGTGTTAATACGGTACAAACTGGTATGCGAAAGCACAACATTTTTGTGTGGAATTTATGGTGATTGTGAAGTTACACACTCCTCTTTTATTATTTTCCCTCCAAAACAACTTCTACAACCTTAATCAGTCTTTCTTGTAATTCTGACGACAATATTTTGGGTACAGCACTGGGGGGGGGGGGGGGGGGGGGAGGGGGGAATTAAGCACAAGACTGGTGTTTCTAGAAAACCGACATATACAACTTGAACACGCTGTCAAAAAAAATTCCTAAAACTAAAATACATTTTCATAACTTAATATGCATGCCAGCTGTTCTGTCAAACAAGATAATTCAGACAAAAAAAATGACCTATAATGACAATGTTGTACAAGGCTTCAGCTTAAAGCCCGCCGCACACGAGAGCATCACATCGTGCTGAGCAAAAAGTCATTCAAGGCCGTTGTCTCAACACATACAGCTCACAAAATATCCCAGTGTGCTGTCTCGCGAGGCAGAAAATATCTATCCTGTTTGATTTCTTTTGCCTCGCGAGGCAAAAAACTCACCATGTTTGGTCAACGTGAGCTAAGTGCTGAGATAAAAAGATTAACTTGCCATTGAAAGTATATTATTCTCGTTTGTCGGCTGCGTGATTTAAAAAATGGGGACAAACGCCAGCAGGCTTTAGAATATTTGCACTAAAATATTTTAAAATCACCTGTACAGACTACGTGATTTCATTGGATAGTTTTTAGCTCAGCACATAGCTCAGGCGGACTGCACACATGAGGCGAAAGAAATCAAACAGGATAGATATTTGCCTCATGGCCTCGCGAGGCAGAAAACTCAGCAAAAATTCACTGCACACGGGGATATTTTGTGAGCTACTGCAGCTGGCTTCGTGTGCAGCTGGCTTAACAGTTTGGAAGCTGGGCAGTGTTCAGTTTCTGCATAATATATGTAGTGTATAAATACATGTGATGATGTTTAGGTAGTGCAAACTATTGGTCCCCAGGTGTTGGCACAAATAATCAAAATCAGCCAACACTGTTGGCACCAGTAATTTTGCACTTCTTGCCTAAAATAAACAATATTGTATATCGAAATCTCTTGTCATAATTTGTTTGTTGTGAAGGTTTCAGTGGTGTTCATGTTCTTCCAGAAGCATGACTTGTGGTCACTATTATTGCATGACTGGGAGTCTAGTAGTGATTGGGATACGTGCTGCTCCTTGTTTTGAGCAACAGGAAACTAATTTACAAATAACAGGCTTTCAAGCAGACCAAGGTGAAAAAACGGGAGAAAAGTAGGATCAAATTTTAAAAAAAAAGGACAAAATTAGGAGGACACGATCAGGATAAAGTAGGACTTTTGCAGGTTTTCAGGAGTAGTTTTCGGTGGTAATCACCCATGTCCACAGCATCATAAGCCTCATTTAGCATGTTCTGTACTCACAACACTTGTGCTCCATCCTCAACTAAGCTCTTGGAAGTACAGTTGCGGTACTCCTGCGTCAAAGCCCTGCACCGTGTGATTTACATATCACAGTGTGTAACACTGTCATGTAAAATATTCAATGAGATTTTGGTGTTTTTCTCGGAGTTGTGGGACAAAACAGCAGGAAAATAGTAGTATTTCAACAAAAATGTAGGAAAAGTAGGAGCAAGGTAAAAAAACAACAAAAAAGAAGAAAAAGTAGGAATACTTAAAAGCCTGAAATCTTTTCCTTGTTGCAGCAAAACTTCAGAAAAACAAAAGAGAAACATATACTCTAACTACATTTTAGGAGTACATCACTGACCATTTTGTTTTTGGAGTGCTGGTCAGGTTATGTATCGGTGGGACTACCAAAGCTCAATCTTTTGCAGTGGGTCAATCCAGAAGATGTGAAAGCGACAGTACATACATCATGCAGGTCAGCCGAGTTTTACTTCCCTGGCCATGTTGGAACATTGACTATTAAATCAAAGTAGAGCTCTTGGCTCATACTTATGTATGGTGTAACATACTGAATGATTACCGACCTTGATCCTGGCAGTTAGTAGGGTCCTCGTCATCACCTCTCTGGCAGTTACTGACACCGTCACACTGCCGCTCCTTGGAAATACACACACCATTGTTGCATTTCAGGTAAGCTGATGGGCAACTGCCTGAAGAATCTACCAAAACAAAAACAGGAGTAAAAGGGTGATTTCTTGATCCACAGATCTCATTTGGCACATCCAAATTTTAGAATAGATAAAATAGGTAAAATCATTTTCAGACAAACAGTTGGTACAACCCAACCCATCAAAATGAGTCACAAGTCGCCAGGGCTACTTTTTAGCACATGTAATTGGTCGTTTAGCAGAATCTTAATCAATGAAAATCAATAGCAACAGTCAAACTTTTCATTCACATAAAATCTGTAAATGTAATATGATATAGGGAATTCCATGGTAACTCGTGTTACATTTAGATGAGTTCTTCAGTCAACTCTGTGCTGTTATTCTATAAAGTCACAGCATTTTGGGTGGATTGTTCTCACAAAACTTCCCTTGAAATTAAGTGACTAAACTACAAACAAAAACAGCAACAAAATAAACTTCTGTTGGTTTGGCAACAAGATTTTTTTGATCGGCAACTCACGTTACCCAAAAAAAAAAGACATGGCAAAACTTTAGTACCCTGCATACGAAAAGTTTCCTCATACTGTGCCCTGTCAGAAGAAACTTTCATTAGGGTGTAAAGGGCCTGTCACGTTATATGCGCTCTCATAGGAGACCTTACGGTGACCAAAAATATTTAATAAATTTAACAATCGCAGCGAGGATGCAAGAAAATGACAATTTTCTGTCTCAAGTGGCCACAAAGTAGCTCAAGCTACGCTCATACTGTGCTCATCCCGTGCCTGATGTGCTCAACTCGCTCTCTATGCACCCTATCAAGCCCAATTACTCGATCTAGTCGCTGCCGCCGCGCTGTCACTGCGCTCACACTACGATCTACTCGCTGTTGATACGTCCTAGTAGCTCGCGTCGCGCTCTCTATCCGACCAATACGCTCACGTGACGTCCCTTGCGCTTTATAAATAGGCTACCCAGAGAAAACGGTCAATCCGCAGTCCAGTTTCAAATGTAGACTAGTTCAAGTTCATCGCAGTCGAGTTACTTTCTCATGGAGACTACATCGACTGCCTTGCGCCTAGGCTGCCTCAATGCCACTTCAATGTCGCACGATTCACGCTCGCACAGCGCCGAGTTGTGTCATTATGGCGCCCTGGTCAGAGCACAGAGGTGTTGCAATTGTTTTGAGCATGCTCAAAAACTTTGGCACTCATCGGAGACCATAAGGACCCTCTGGCGCCCATCTGGCGACCTATGTAGTTGTCGCTGGGATCTAGTAGTTGTTGTTGCGCCCCAGCTATTTTTCAAGGACGCAGTGAGAGCGCATATATGATCGCAGACAGTGTGACAGGGCCTTTAGTAATATGCTTATTAAAAAATAATCAATCAAAAATATCTAGAGGGATATATTTCAGTAACTCACGTTACAGTAACTCAAGTTACACTTTGTCCACCCAACTTTGGTACAAGTTCAAACATATAAGAAACAAATTATCCAATAAAAAAAATCTGTCTTAAATAAAATATGATCCTTTCTCTCTGCCTCAAAAACAAAAACTCACAATAAAACTTGCATTTTGCATGTAAAACCAAGGTGCCAAAATGACCACCCCAAATCTATAATTTTAGCCCCCACCAAATAATAATACATCTCACTGCCACGTCACTGAAATGAAATGTCTTCTTGTCCCCTTTAATTTGATCCCACAGTTGAGGTTGTGATGTTTGCAGTTTTGAAGATTTCATGAATTTGCTATTTTTTCAGCCATGTCCACTTTCTCATTGAATTGCCCATATGTAAGATGCCAAAGTGAGTGAATATTAAAATAAAGCAAATTTTGTGTTTTCTACTGCACATGGAGGATAATTATCATATGATATCCTTATCATATAAACATGATGAAACAGTAGTAATATGCCTGTTTTTTCTTTTGCTGGATTGAGGGAATTACCAGGGGATCAATATATTTCCTTATATTGATGCAAGACCAGTTCTGCAGGCGCCAGTAATATACAATGTAAAGTGACGTTACAAAAGATGCACTTTTCTGATTGAAGAATTTGTCTTTGCCTTTGAGAAAGATCTTGTTTAATACCAAAATGTTAGGCCCGCTAATTTGGTTGATTTGAAGAATTACAGGGAGTACACATCTTTTATACACAGAGCCAGCATGTGGAGGGATCCTACTGATGCATGTTATTGGCGGAAGAAATGCCAATAAAATATGCAATATATAAGTTGCTGACTGGGTGCTACTGTCGGTCATTGCCTCCCAGTAATATTCCACAGTGTGGGTACAATCTTGAGACACACAAACAGTTGTCACATTAATTTCGTGCACTCTTTTGCTTCAGTACTTTTTACATTAAGATAAGAGATAAGATAAGATTGAACTTTATTATCCCTCAGGAGGGAAATTAAAATGGCCTTGACAAAGAGTGGGTTATAAAAACATACAATCATTAATTAAAAAGATGTAAAAATGCAATGTAGTTACCACAAACTTATAAATCCAATAATTACAGGTAAAAAACAAACTACTACATATAATACACATATTACATTACATTAATGAGGGATCAGGGTCAGCCACACGGCTGTTCATCGTTCCAGTTGCTCATTGTACCATTTGATAGCTGCTTGATTACCTGTGTGAATTACTAGTTTATATACATGCCCATATTTAAACTCGGAATTGTCGTGATTAAGGGCAATAAATGTACTCCATGCACAAGTACCGGGCCTCAATGGTTAAATAGAGAGAGTTGGGAGAGACCACTGGGAGGTTCATTCTAATGCTTTGCTGAGGATGGCTGATGCTTACCCAAATATGCTACGGCATCGGGCACATTAAGAATAATATTAGTTTTGCATAGTTCAGGCAATTTGCACAAGAATGCACAAGATATGCACAGATCTCAAGTGATCCGCAAACAGTGTTCTCGGGTTGCCCATTACGAAAGCCCAAGTGTGTATGAGTGCAGCTGGGCAAAAATTCAAGATGGCAGCTGCTACATTTAATCCCCGAATGACAAGAAGGGAAAATTAATGATCTTACAAAAACGATTGAAATCCTGGAACACCTATGAAAATTGCCAAAGACACTCTATGGTCACGTACAAGTTTTTTTTTTTATCATTATTGCTCCTACATAGCTGCTTTCAATTTTGTGCACAAACATAGCCTGCAAGTTGCATCTGCTCCCCAGTAAGTGGGGAGTGAAAATCCTGTTCCCGAACAGCGTTTTGTGTTTTGGTTCTTGTCATTCGAAACCCTGTTCATTCAACGCTAGAACGGGTTTTGAACATGCCCAGTGTGTCCAGCCCTGAGTCTTTTGAAAATGGTCACAAAGTGCCATGTAGTGATCGTGTACAGACTTCATTTGGTCTTGAATACAAGATCTAATTTCAGTAGGCATTTTCAGGTTTACACACAATTGAAGCCATCCACACACCTTTGCAATCAATTGAAAAGAAATGGCAGTAACCTAGTGTAAGTGATTCTTAATCATTCTACTCTCACAGGTTCCCTTTGTGCTCAACCTTTGAATTTGTCAAATTAATTTTAGACAATTTTTTTTACTTTATCACACTAACATGTAGAATGCTTTATCTGTGCCACATACAGCTTTCTAACCGTACATATAGATCCCAGCTTTGGATAGCCGGAGGAAATTCAGTATGCAGGATCCCTCAAAGCTGGGGAAAACACATGCTAATTGGGTAGTTTCCGAAATCGGATTCCATAAACTGCCCCCGGCCTGAAAAGAATCTAAACTGGTTCACCAAATGCTGTAGGTGAGGATCAAATGAGACTGGCGTAGCACCAATCAGACTGCCTCAGGATACTTGCGGTTCTGAAATACAATGGATGTCAAGAATAATTCCAAGTTTTCAATAAGTATTTCTTGCATATGTATTTACACCGGACTTGAAACTTACTACAGTTACAAAGTCTGGACTTACAACCACTCCAGACCTGACACAGTTGGGTACCGGTAGTTAATTCAAGCTACAGAATTTCATTTCAAAATAAAAACAAAGATCTGAAAGCTGTCAAAAATGTTTCAGACCATGACAATTTTACTCCCCTATTGAAATATCCAATTCCTTGCATCTCTTTTTTCCCCCTTCAACCTATGATCTGTTCATTTCCAAGAGGATTGTTAATTCCTACCTTCAGTATTCCTGAGTACCTAGGTCTACTCTTCTTTTAATTTTTCTTGTAGCCCTGTACCTGGAGTGGCTTTCAGCCTGTACAGGCAGAGTATACCTGACATGACAAATTTGTAAAAAGTTTTCCTGCCTTCATTTTTTCCCTGTACTTCTTTGCAATGTGAGCAATCTGAAAATTACCGATCTAGTCTCAGGTTGCTCTTGGCACATAGCATCAAGTTGTATTTAATAATTCAGCATTACAACTGCACAGCATGTCTCTGAGAAAAGCATGATTACACCTTCATCCTCAGTGCACAATAGAAATGAACTTTTTGGCAGACTGAGTTATATGTCATCTGACATTGTGCATTGTAGCAATGAAACAGGTGTTGAACTCAGCCTCTCACAGACATGATGTTCAACGTACCAAGCCACAGACATCATTCTCAATATTGTCACCCTGCAAGCAACGATTCGTGTTTCTACTATCTATAATTCATTGTGGATGTCCAGCTTCAATCCTGGCTAAATCTCGCTGGGCCCCCAATTACCCCTGCTCAATGTTGTATTTCATTGCACCGTGTGTGCTCCAAAAGCTGGAGAGAACAACATTGACCGGGGGAGCGGGGAAGTGGGGGAGCAGGGGAGTGGGTGACCGTGGTAGGCTCAGGAAGTGTCCCAACCATTTTGGCTGGGATTGTAGCTAGAGTCACCAGGTTGAGTTGAAAAGCGCTTTTCAGACTTAACAATGTGTAAATAAGTGAACTAGCAGGGCACATTATACAGCAGCACATACACACTATATGAATTTCAGACACATGTTATGTACTAAATTTATTTTGGATAAAATATACAGAAATATAATCAGCTGAAAAAAAATTGTGCAACAAAGGAAAAACACACTAAACATGGCTCTAGACAACATGATATGGCGCTCTTATCCACTTTTTACAAAAGTTTTGAAAGTGAGTGCACTACCTAACCTCACCAGGGAACAGAGCAACTCTCTCACAAATACAACAAATCTAATTGCTTTGATTATCCATACACTTAATCATGGTTGACATTTGAACAAGGGTATAACAGGGAATGTTCAGAGCTGTGGACTGACGAGATCAGTTCATGCATACAAATTGCTATTGCCAAAGTCCCTGTAGATTACCTGTCATTGCTTGCAATTTTTAAAGAGATTGTTACAAGTCATTTAAAAAAAAACCTGCATGATTGTAAAGGAAATTTCAAGTGTGAGTGACCGATGGGTATGAAAATAAATGAATTGTTTACACAGGGAAACACAGGGCATGGACCCAAATGAAGTCTCCAGGGTTCATTTGCTAAGGAGCGAAATATGCACCGAGCTGAATTTTTCATGCTCTCTCAAACCCACGTAGGGCTTTGGCTGAAAACCCTAAGATTATACCTCAGATATTGTTGGGGCAAGTACAATCTAAGCTTTCAAAGGGGAAATAAATCTTAACTAAATTCTTCCCTTTTGCATCTAGTGGCACTGATTTGGAAGTCTCGGTGCCCTTTCTGAATAAAACGCCCATATTTTCCAGCTAATCACAACATAACACGGCATGAACAATCCCCAAGTGGCTCTCCCGTCAGCCAAAAAGCAAGATATGTTTCACCAATTACTGGAAACTAAATCCTGATCGGAATACCTGAATAAAAACCTGAGCTGTGCTTCGAGGAAGGCGCTGACAACAAAACTTCTGTGGAATACAAAATTAGATGTCACTTGACACTTGCACGACAGATATATGCAAATCAGGTTTAGTCACAGGAATGGGCCCCTGCTCAAATAATGAGGATCTGGGTTAACAAATTGATTTGTCTCACCCGAAGCCGCCTGTTGCCCGCTTTTGGGGGCGAGTCACCCACTTTACGGACTAGTTGCCACCTATGCGGGCAAGTCACTCACACTACATGGGCAATCAACTCACAATTAACTAGTAAACACATACACTTCCTGATACTGGACTGCGCTTTGCAGTATATAGTGGTGATATTACATGGAGAAATAAATGTGACAGATATGACTGCCCCAAACTCATGCCAAGTCTCTGGACCATGTGTTTTTTCCATTTACATTAAATTCCTGCTTGACAATACAACATTTTGAAAGTTCTAATTGAAATCGGAGCTTTCACATGTATTTCAATAACAAGAACGATAGTATGATGCGTAGCAAGTAATAGGATCACCAAAGATTTCTCATTAATTTTCTCATAATACCAAATGAAAAAGGTTATTCCAAATATCATTAACGGTGGCACTTCACTGATTTCTCGCATTACACATATTTTTGCATCCTTCTATTGTAAATGTGCTGTAGGTTCCTGCTGTAGGATCATAATCAGAGCCAATCACCAAGGCAGCTTAGAAATAATCGAACTTTCTCTTAAACATGTCACTGTTCAATTTACTTGCACTGACACATACCGAATTTGGTACATTTCAACTCAAAGGTTTCTTCAAATTGTAAGAGCTATATAGCCAGATGAATGGATATTCTGATTATCTACCATACTCAAGTTTAAATCAGGGTAACGACTACAGCATTCACAGGCACTGGAGAAAAGTATGGTTACCAAGCGTTCTAGGTTATGAATATATTGAAACTTTACTTGAACAGTATTGATCCAATACTTGTTCTTTTCTCTGAAATGCAAAATAGTGATAGTTCAAATATACTAAACAAAAAGCAATGAAGTTCAGAAAAAGAAATTGATCTGTGGTCCTCTTTTTAGCAATCAATTACCTACAGAACTAAAGCAACAGTAGCATTTGAACCGTGCATAATTCAATTTGTCCACTACATTTTCTAAATGTTGTGGCTGACTTCAGAAATATGTCATGATTGATATTTATTTTCTTCAGTTCATGGCAGTTTGAACTAAAAACTATGTTGACAACACCCGAGTGATATTGCCAAATCGTACTAATTTTCTTACCTTTATTGCCCATGATGTTATAGTCTAAACTGTCTTCTGGAGGTGAAAAGTTAATTCAGTTATAAGTCAGTTGGCTGTTCACAGATGGTTTTCATCAGGTAAAGGCTGCAGTAGGCCTAAACACATACTCCAACTACAAAGTATGGCCAACTAGCAAAATATGACACCACAGAGACACCTTCCTCTTGCAAGCATGCAGAAATATCAAATTTATCTGCCGTGCCAGGCGTCCACTCAAGGTACCTGCTGAGATGGGCTTTTTATCCTCTCCAGCCACGGTCGTCAAACTCCATTGCCGAAATCCATCGTCGGCCCTCCTAGTAATTACAAGTGCACACGGACGAATTTGTCAGGAAGTTGCGTCTCACGTCGTCGCCTGCGTGTTTGGACCTGACTGGAGTACCTTCTGGCTCCTTGTATCTGCTCTTGTGAGGGGAACGGTCTATCCATGCAAGCAAATGCCCTGACGGATACAGTTTCTGGCGGTGGATGGCTATGCCTCAGGGGGGTTCATAAGATGGGGAGCTGTAGCATTATCCAACATTGATGGTGGCTCAACTCGCAGCCAAGACCCGCTCCCAATCCATGATTAATGAGAACACTGGAGGATCTGATAACGGTTTGTGTCCTACACGTCTTTTATCACTCTTTAATTTGATTCTCAGGGTTTAGTATACAAGACCAATGGTGGTGGGTTGATCAATGGCTGAGGGAGATGGAAATGAAGGATTTGGATGCGGGCCACCCATCTTATCTCACCAATCTGCATGTGTGCTGGGGGATAGACAACCATCTGGTTTCAAAAATGTTCGATTTAACTATACTCTTGCTAACTCACGACTAAACGGTTTACCGGGCCTAGAGCATGAAGCTGGTGCAATTAGAGCCACTGAAAAAAATCAATCTTGACTTCCCTCTCCACTAAACAATTTCTTGTATAACTTACATGAGCGAAATTCAACATTAAAAAAAATTCTTTCACATGGACACTAGATGATAGGTTAACTATAACGTATTGTATATAAGAAATTTAGACAATGTTTTACAGTAATATGCAGTCCAATGATATTTCAAACAATATTTAAGAGTTTGGTCCTAAATGTCTTAACTTAATGACTGATTTGTACAAGCATGTCACTGCCAAAGATGAGATTGAAATCCTCAACATTTCATCTTACATAGGCTCGGATTCAAAATCCTGGTTTTTTTTGCACATAAGAACAGTCTGAAAGAAATCTGTTCCTTGCTTATCATAATTTCAAGAAGTTGACAGTAACTGACAAAATTGACTGTAAATTTGAAATTTGAAATAACAGAAAGTTAATGCAATTCAATTTGTTAAAGACCAATACACATAACCACAGCCAAAGAAACAGCCGAGATCAAACATTATACTGCCTTATGTGTAGCATTTTAAACATTCCTTTGTGCACTACCCATGATTGTTTCTTGATCTTTGAACAGATGAACAGCAAGTAATTTATAGCCTTAAAATACAGATGATTACGTCGATCACTAAACCAACTTAAACAAAATTTGTCTGCATTATTATATGTAAATAAGTCAGACTCCATTTCCTGTTAGAACAACAAATCCAACATAGACACAATGGCAAACAAGTCCTAAGATACCCCAATCTGAAAATAGATGGATTGTAAGAAAACATGTTTGCTTGGCAGCTTCAGGAGCAGTAAATATCAGAGTTGACAATGCATCCAGAATACAACCAATATATCAGCCTTTCCAACACTCTAAACCACTGATAACAATTTGGGATCCCCCCGGGAAAATGAACGCCAATAGGGTGACAACCCGGCACAATCACACAAGGCGATTTCGGAGAGCGTTCCCTTTCACTTGATTTGATATTTTGCCGCAGGCCCGTCAGTCAATCAATTCCCTATGGGCTTTACCTGCAGTTTCACAACAAATTGACGATAGTATTTCAATGGTTGGTGACTGTTAGCGGGGGGAAAAAAACGAATGTAATGAAACAACACAGTGGTCATGCTGAAGTCACAGGAGAAATATGCAGTTGTGCCTTCATCTTGAAGATTAACTATCATACTTTAAAAGGAACTTTCCAATGATCTCTGACATTTAAGAAAAATGGCAAAGAGTGACAGACATTCCGAGTAAGACCTAAGACATAAGAAAACTTTATTAATCTCCAGATGAAGAAATTACAATGCTCGCAAAGCTTATAAAAAGGGAAGTACACTGAATACAAAATACATTAGTTAAAATTTACAGATACCAGATAAAAACATTGCAAGTGAAGGAGAAGCCTGTACCTGTCTCCCACTGTCTAGTCATCAAAAACAACATTCATCTTTTAAAAATGGCATTGAAGAATTAAATTCTCATTGGGACAAAAGTGTAAAGATGGCGATTGGTGTGAGCAGCCGGCAGTCTCATTCTTCCACTTCTAGGAATAATATGACCTGCAAGCTCAGTGCACAGTGGGTGGCTTTCGTCGTCCAAAATACGACCAAACATACCACTCACCCGCTCCCGGTACAGACAGCCCACGAGTACATGCAAAACCAGAAGAAAATACTTGAAACTCATGTTTACAGGCCAACATACAGTAAATGACTTTGATTTGATATTCATGGTTGAAATGCTGCACTTAGACACATTCACTGCAGTGAACAAGATGAGTCATTGTATTTTTGTATGCAACACTAGTACTAGTGGCATTAATGTTTTGACGGAGTCAGGTGTGGTTTTTAGAAAGACAGTTATAGTAACAGAAAACAAGTGTGTTCAGAAACTGAAAAGAGAATGCTTTGCACAGGTATTGGATGGAGCTAATCAATACAACATGGCCTATAAGTTCTCAAAACCAGGGATGTGAATTGTGTTTCAAATTAAAACAAAAAAAATCTACATTAGGCCAAAAAAAAGTCTTCGGTTTCTGGTATGGACCTTGCCCCCAAAGTGGTGCGGAGATGCGTTTTTTGGGTGTTTTTTTTACTTGTTTTTTCTTCAAATGTCGGCTGATGACTGCAAATGGTGCCGGACAAAATTTTGTGTAAAATGTATGGGAACCCAGAGAGGCCACATAAAGCTCATACTCGATCGCAACCCCATCTAAAAACACGTTAAACTTGTGCAGCAGCAGGATTCCAGTCAAACCAGTGAGTTTGGTGGTTTTGAGATAGCATCTTAAATTGAAAAAAAAACCTTTTTAATTTTTCTAGCACACATGGCTACGGCGACGCACGCGTAGACCAAAAACCAGAGCCTTTTTTGTTGGCCTGAAGACAATCTCAGTTAGGGACTGCTGACTGACAGCCTGGCAAATTTCTCATCTAAAGTGTCAACCTGCATCTCTATGCTCTAACCTTTTAAAGCAATCTAATTGCAACAAATGTTTGAAAAATTACATCCGCCGATCAGACAGCCCAACCAGCTGGACCTGCTTTACTTCCAGTGAAGTATTTGTTACTGTTTAATATCCTTCCAATCTGAAGATTTCTTTCTGTGATATTAGCATGACATTTCCATTCCATCTTGTTTCCACTATGAAGGGATCTGGGGTTACATGTATGCTGAGGTGCTTTAATTGGCTTATCCACAATGTGTGGAAAAGCCTTGGTTTTTGTTCTGATTTCTTTCTTCTTCTTCCTCTTGTTTGTACATGTATACAAAGTCAGGAGCGTGTTTTGATGAAAATGAAGGCAACGCCATGATGACTTTTATCACTTGATTTTTTTTTATTGATTTTTGAATTGTTCATCCCATCCGCATATCTCACGAACAAAACATACTAAACTCTAAATTCTTTTTGCAAAAGGTTTTGCAGGTCATTAATAATAGGGACACAATTTTTACAAAATATGTGACGTCACAAAAAATGTGTTGTTTTTTTAAACCACATACAAGGGAAGGTCCAATTGTTTTGAAACTTGGTGGGTTGTTAGCATGTAATAGAACGTTGAAATGATGTAACGGTGAAATCGTTAGTTATTTTTTTTAATGAATTTAAAAAAAATTCTACTTACAATTCTTCTGAATTAAACAATTTGTTCCATGTCTCAATCTTGATTATTCTTTACAGCATACCCAATCATTTAGAAATAAAATAAATTGAGAGGCCTAATTTAAAAAAAATAAACTATCAATTAAAAACATCGCAGAAAAGACAGTTGTATTGTCCATTTTGGACAATCAACACTTCTACTTTATATTGCTTCTAAACATTGTTTTTTGGCCAATGAATCATATAGGGGTTGATGTTGATCCATTTGTTGCCAATTTCAAGGAATCACACTGTAGGAAAACAGCCGCCATTCCAGGCATTTTTCTAGGAAATTTTCCTTAATATATAAACCCCAACCAACCATACCTATTGAAATCACAATTCCATAACTGCTGCTCAACAAACTGAACATACTCTCCTAAATATGTGAATAACAGTAACCCATTGAATATACAGTATGTCCTCAGACATGCATGTATAAATCAACAGGCACATGTAAAAAAAAATGTTCCCATCCATATTTTGACTCTAGAGCTTTGAAACTTAACAAATTGTGTTTTAACAATACTTGATATCATCAAAATAGAATGATTTTTCGCTCTCCTTACTGTTTAAAGGGACATTACGGACCGGAATGCACACATGTGGGCTCCAAAACGCATTGGAACAAAATTATATTAATTAGAAAGAACAATTAAACGTAGGACATGAGCACTGTTCATGCAACCATCCTTTAAAAACTGGGCCTTTTTGTGTTATTCCTCTGAGAACGAATTTTGGGGGTTACAATTTTGTCCCAGAAAAATCGAGCTAAGAATGCTATATAGTTGTGAATTATGTGGCACAGTGGTTTGCATTCTGCGGACGTTAAAAAAACAACATTTGTGTATTGGTGCTGATGTATATGTGACACACACACAACGTGAACAGTTCATTGAAAAGAGACAACTTGAAATACGTACGCTTATGCCACAAAATGGAGTTTTTCGTCTTTTCTCGGGAACGCTAAGCCATTAGGTTAGTTTCCTTTCAACCAGACATTTGAAATAGGATAAGTAAACAATTGGAAACGTGAAATTTTCAGGGATTTCAGGCTGTCATGCCCCTTTAATGACCAGTCTAAAACCGAAAATGTTTTGTAACAAGAACTGGCTTGCTTCAGGTTTTTGACCCTAGCAGTAATTAGTCAGACATATAATGTAAAAAACAAAAACAAAAAAACACACCAATCGATGTTCCATTCTGGAAAAGGAAATGTGATACTTTTATTGATTAGCAGAGTTTTGCTGTGGGGCTGCATCATGGCTGAGAATGCATGCAAAGGCCTAGGGGAGAAAAGTCCTGAAATGTTGCAAGTGTGTGGGTTGCTTCAAATGGCAAAGGCCGAGGAAACCTTGTGCTGCCTGATCTTTCTGTGTCTCATTTTAAATTTATAAAGTTAGGCGTTATTCTGGTCAATTTTCTTGGATCTTGAAAATGAGGACATTATGTATAACAGGTGGTCCGCGGAACCCATGTGTCCCCTTTTTCCATGGTCAATCCCTATTCTTTTGAAACTGCGACCTCAAATGACCCCTACATGACCCTTGACCTCCAATTTCGGAAGTTGTGATGAACCCCCGCTCAAGGATCTCTCCATCTAAGTTACATGAAAATCCATTAAATTCTCTAGTCTAAAAATTTGAAGCATATTTCAACAATGACCTCTAATGACCCCTACATGACTTTTGACCTCAGCAATCCCATGAAGAATTGTGTCTTCCCACCCAAGGGTCACTGCATCCAAGTTTCGTCAAAAGCATGTAGAAGTTATACATTTTTTTTCAAAACTGTTAACAGGTCTATGGGTCTACAGACTTACGAGTCTACTGTCATACAGAATTTAGGACTGGTTAGTGTCTCCCAAAACTTTGTTTAGGCGACACAAAAACTTGTTGAGTATCCAGCAGACAAGTATGTGCTTCTTTCAGTAAGGGCAATTAACCCATTAGCATGTGGACGTCATTATATTACACTTATTTATTCACTGAAAAATCAGTAAAGTAAACCATAGAGTGCTCAGACAGCTTGTTTTCGGGAGGCCTTTTGCAGTGAGTAATATAATAGGCAAGGCAGTTTAAAGCACATGTTTGGATAAAAACTGAGTGAAACATTTTTCGGAGGGAATTTTTTTTGTTTAGATATTCGGTATTAAAAAAATCTGCCATAAATTCTATCCCTAATACCCAAGAGTTGAATATTATTTGCTTAAATTGGTACACGATTTACTTATTTTTATGTGTGTGTGTTATAATTATGTTATACCCTCGCTGTCTACCACATGTATCTTGATCACATATTATCAGAAGCACAGCAATTACTCAGATTTTCACTATACGTGGAATGACAAAAGGGAAAAAAAGTCCTGCAGCACGGCAAAGTTAGCATGAATTTGATATGCGTGCTGTCAGCAAAATGACAACTTAATTAGCTTGCGCTTGCCGTTCAACCCTTTACATCAAGATTTTAATTTCCAAATTGACTGTAACATGAGTAAAAGCAAAGGCTGAAATATGCTGGAGTTGAACAATATGGGAGAGTCATATTACCAGAATGAGGAAGAAAAGGGCAATTGCTGGATAAGCGCAGTTTCAGAAACTAGTGTTCCCCCCTTTTCTTCCTCATGCGATTGTCAAACTTAGAAAATATGGCCGTCTTGGATTTAATACAGCACGAACATGAATCAGTTTGTGTCTCTGCCAATACATGCAAGTGCATGAAAAATTGTTTTCAGAGTTTTGCTGTTTGTTTGCCTATAGGTCAATTTGGCTTGTTTGGCAAGCAATCCGGCACACAGGCATTGCAATGATTCCCGCTATAAATCACGGTTCTGTACTGCAACAAGATATTTTACGCAATTCTTCCCTTAATGGACTATCTTTCATGACAAGAGGCACTGGAGCACCGACGTATATAGATTTTATACAATGTAAGAATGAAAAAGTTCCAGGAATAAACCTCGACCCATCAATAAATGACAGTGATACAAGCCGAGGCACATTAATCCTTTTGTAATGATGGCATGAGCATGTCTGTAAACATCACAATAGAAAGACTCATTCAATTAAGATGAATGCTATGGACTGAATTGTTTTCCAGGCTGAGGGGGGGGGGGGGGGGGCCCTGAAGATTTTTTACAAAGTTAAAGATTTACATATTTTCTTTTCTTAATGATTTATTGATTACATTTCTGAAAAAAGCGTCACTCAAATTTCTAGGGAAAAAATATCTAAAACCCACCAAGCAAATGTGAACTGAACCACAGCCCGAGAGCAAGTTAGCCACCCCCTCCCTCCCCCGAAAGGTCGATGACAGAGTACTGAGACATGCCCCTCAAACAAGGTTCTCCTTCACAAAACACTCTGGCAAAATGTCTTCGGTGCAAGTGATGCCTGCAGCAGCTTTGATAACGCTTGGAATACGGAGAGCTTGCGGATTCAATAACAAACGACAGAAAAACATGTGATATTATGGAGGTGTATGTGGATGGTTTGAGTTGTTGATAATGGGTCTGTAGTGTCCTCGCTTCTGGTTGAATTAGGTCACGTTTTACCATCGCATGGGGGGGGGAGGTAAGGACACTAATGGAACCGCAACCACAAAAGGCTTGCAAGCTTGCAAGAATTGGACTGAAAAATATTAGAATTCTGGTACAGAACGTGTTCTGTATTATCTGATGGCAAAGCACCACGTCACGATAAGATCTATCTTGGGCCTTGTCACAAAGCCTTTTTTTGAATCTATTTCCATTTTGGGCTCTCTCCTAGGTGGCCTCAGATCAAATTTAGCACAGGTCTAGATGACAGGATACATTTCCCCCCTAAAAATCCAGACAGAGCTCTTCCAGAAATTATTTTGTGTGCAGATACAGAGGTGATGCATGTTAATAGAAAATGACTTCTAACTGGGAGTTCACAAACCATAATAAATGGATGTATGATGGAATGTTGCATCAGGGCAAGTCAATTGATACAGGGTTTTGCAACTCATTGACATAATCTACTGTAAAAATGTGCAGAGGTTTTCAAATGGTTGCATTCAAGTCTGTACTTATTACCGGCATACATTAACATTAGAAATGGTCTCTTTGGATGAAGTCATACCATTTACTTCCCTAAAAGCCTAAAAAAATCACCACCAAAACGAAAGTCTAAAGAAAGAACCAGCAACTGATTATTGAACCTGTCTATGTGTTGCAAATTCAAAACTTGATAAATTTAGTTATACTTGACTAGTGTTGAAAAAGGATTTAATAAGATTTTACAAACGTCTCTGACATTTAGCTGCTTGTGTGGGTACTTCCCCCCCCCCTAGTCCCCCAAGTCTAATGACTCCTGACATGATCTGGTCATGCATGGAGTGCGTGCCTTGCTTGCCAAATGACAAATCACGTCAAATTTCATCACGACCAAACATGCACTTGAATGAATCTCTGAGGGTTTGTGCATGCTGGGTTGGCCCAACCATGAATCACAAGCTACTTCATCCCGGACATGCATACAGTTTATTGAATCTTAGTGTATCCATTATCAAAAAACACGACTGGTTTTATGTTTTTGGTTTGCTCAAACCCCCCTAACACCCCCCCCCCATGTCAGTGATGAACTAAACACTCAAGCGGCCAATGCTCTAGTCGGTGGGCTTTGATTTCAAGCAGAACCCCATATTGATTCTGATGGATGAAGGGCGTAACAGATATCCTGCACAAAAGAAATCAGAACGTGCCATCGCATGTGATGTATGAATACCAAGGGGTATTATACAAGGGATGAGTCAAGAGACACGTTTCTCTTGTCCGTTAGATCTTCAGAGCAAGAGCGGATTAAATCATAGTAGACCAAATTAAACACTGCCTTGTGAGCCATGAGACAGGAATGCATAAATGCAGGCGGAAGGCCCATGTCAGAATCACTTGCAGTGTTCCTTGGTAATATTAATGACCTTGTTGCATGTTTGTTTGGGGGCACATTTCTAGAAGAAAGTTCAGCTTTGCAAGTTAATGTTCCCATGACGTGAGACAGGGTTGCATAAAATCAATAGAATCTGCAGGATCAAGTTATACTTTCATGAGATTTGTGTACAACGTATACAGTATGATCAGGTGCAGTGCACAGCATTAAGGATTGGAATAATTTTGGGAGTGTGTACATTTGTGCTTTGGGATATTTATTATAATTGCATGCACAAGCTGCCAGCTCACTTTTGTGCCATTTGTCCCAGGAGCATTTGCTTCCCTCACATATTTACTTTTATCATTTTTATATGATAGCATTTCTTATATATATATGATTAGTTGTGTATAGATCTGCTTCAGCAGGCTCAGCAACAATCGGTTCGTATAACAGTAATAATGTATAGCATGTCAAGATTTTATTTTGATGCATTGGTCACGTACGTCTGTTGCTTAGTCATAAAGTACAAACACAGGGCAATGTAAAGCTGTCATCACTCATAACCAAATAAGGTAATGAAGTTGACATGCAAATGAAAATATGCAAATGTTGGAGCTTTCAACCAATAGGGAGCCTTTATAATCCTTAGCCATCATCGGTGAACAAAACTTTGTTTACACCTGTCACATGTCACAGCTATAGCTCAGAGGCATTGAGTTTATTTTTACCTACGGAAAATATGTGCCATGTCGTCTGGGTAAAACATGTACATACCTGTAATAATATAAAACTTAACCAATTCTACAATGTTAGTATAATGATGTGATGAAATGAAATAACAAACAGTTATTTGCACCCCTTTACCAGTCTTGGGAGCAACTCAACATTCTAAAACGGGGCATATCATAGTACTGAAAACACTTCAACACACTTGACTCATATTTGTAAAGGATCTGGAAAAAAACCCAAAATATTATTTTCCAGCACAGATCATAATAGTCACAACAATTTTGTGTTAAATTTTGAATTGTGTTGACAATATTGTTTGGTGCGTTACGTCTTCTTGTTTGCTTTGAATGAGTAAACAACATCATTACTGTCATTCTTCCATTCTGAAATGCCCGCTGAACATCTGATTTTTCACAACTTACTCTCACAAATTTCTGAAAATCAGAACTTTAATGTTGTGGTAATTGAGCAGTGCATGTAACAGATCTAGCAAATGGTCAATTTGTGCTTAAGACTCCTCCAAAATGAACTTTGTTTCAAATGTAGTGTTTTGTTACATGCAGTAGTTCAAAATTTGGTATTTACTTTTGAAAAATGCTCAAGATAAAACTTGATTTACTGAGCTAACACACACACACGTGAAGGCAAGAAATTGAACCCATCATTCACAGGCTGGCCTATACAGCAGTAACAAGTTTACAGTTGATAAAGAGCTGTACCCAAGCACTCTCCATCTGCAAAGTATTAAAAGATTGAAACGAAGCAGATTTAGTTTCAAAATTAATTTCAATAAAATGGCACTGGAAAACACCTGTTGAATTAATTTCTATTGCTTCAATAGTTATCTATTGAATCGAGGACCAACCACCCCCAAATTAATAATAATAATAAAAAAATTCAAAAAAATGAATTTCAAATCCATCTTAGCAATGTGTTGTAGAAAAAAAATGAAATTTTGTGTCAGCACTTCGGGGAACTGTTTCTCTTCAGTACGGAGTGTATCGTGCAATCACTTTTTAAGCCACACAACACGATACAATATACGTTGGGGAAAAACAGAACAAATGCATACGTTAAACTACACTGAAGACATGGGGGCTGCCAAGACAGGAGCCTGGCTCCAATTTAATCAGGTCTCTCTGAGACTGTCATAGCAAGTCACGAGCAAGCAACTGCTGGCTATTTGGATGAGGTGATGAAATATTAGAAGTAACAAAATCCAAACAGCAATGGAGTTCCATAAGATTTGGCTTGAAACTAAGAACAGTGACTTTGCTAGCTACATGTTTATTTTTCATTATGTTCACTGAAATGTGTATCACAAATGTGCTTCAGAAACTTTGATTGGTGAAAAAAAATGGAAGCACACAATTTATGTAAAAACTCCAAGTTCTAGTAGCTGGTTATTTTAAAAATACGTGTACGGGTTATTGAGAGAAAAAAAATGCTCCACTTCCCTTAAGATGAAATCAGCATAAACACATTCCAAAGATGTTCTAGAAAGAATGAGCCAATCTTCTCTGAACTCAAAATGCATCCCTTGTTCAATCTACAAGGAAGGAATCTCTTTTTGGGAAAAAAACACCCACTGATTTGATGTTTAAAAATGCACATTTTTTAGGGGGCGAAGATTCCTTGAATACACTAAGCCACTTCAATACTAATCAGGCATTACTCAAATCAAATAATGCATTCTGCGCTCAAGAATCTCATTTCAATCTTGGATGAACGGATTCAAGTATTAAAGTCTACTAAAAACAAAATAATATGCCTGCATCATTTTATATTTGCATTAAGCATGCACAGGAATTGTCAACAAGTTTAAACAAATGAGCTTCCTGATATTTCTAATCCATCAAAAAACTTAGAAAACATTCACAATTTTTAGGATTTCGGTTATTAATTTTATCATGATTTTTCCTTCTCATAACAATTTTATTTTATGCTGACTACATTCAATCAATTTCTTTGTATTCATGTCAGGTTTTCTCATCCTTTGGCTTTGATGAATTTCGAGGAACGAATTTGTTGCGCAGTTCAAGTCTAACTCCTGTGGTGTGGAAATGAGTTTCTTTAAAATTATAGAAATGTCAATACAAAGACATCAGTGCAGAACCAAAAAAAGACAAACTTTCATGGACTAAATTAATTTACAAAACCTTGTTATCACTGATGGAAATCTTAACTGCAAGGGCGTCAATCGTTTCTCAAACATGGGGGGACATACCTTGATCAGCACTAATGCGAGGGCAAAGAACGAAGCAAAGAAAGAAAATTTTGGATTCTAGACGGCCTGTGGTGCGATCTGCGGCAATTTCTGACAACTTAAACCAATTTCTACGAGCAAAAGATCATCTTTGAACATGACCTTTTAGTTTGGAGTCATTCATCGGCGATTCTGAGCTATAGAATCATTATGTTCGCTACGATTTTTATTTGGGAAGGAAAAAAAAAGGGGGGGGGGGGGACAAACGATATGATATCCCCCACTTTAAACAGTGGGGGTGGGGGGACTTGTCCCCCATGTTTAACTGTGTGGGAAAAAATTGCAAAATATCGTACATTTTGCAAAAAGTCCAAGCTAGTTGACCTAAGATCTTTATATCCTCCCTAGTTAACTTATCTCTATAAAAAGTGTGAGGTGGCATGTTTAACCTGACAAACAGACACTGTACATTTATCATAGTTTCACTGTAAATTCAATAACCGTTGACAACTTTCTTGGTAAGAAAGTGCTGCTTATTGAGTTTTTGGAGTCTATTGATTCAGTAATACACAGATACCTTTCGTGCCAATCACCTCAAGTGGATGCAGACAATCTATCATTCACAAAGTACTCAACACCCGCTGCAGCGGGATTACTGCATGGAGGCATCCAAACCATTAGCTTGTCATGCTTGATTGGCAAAGCTTGCAAGGGCCGCTTATCTTGCCGTGCCGGGCTGTCACTTACGGAGCACTATACGCAGGCACAGTACTGCCAAGCACTTCATCCTGATGGGTTATTCATTCTTCATCAGCAGAAACTCGCTGATCATGATTTGCTGACTGCGTGTGATAAAAGGTGGTCATAATTCACGACAATCACTGCCTCTTGAACCGCTCTCCTTCGATTATTTCTTCTTTATTTCTTCCTCGTTTCAACTCCTTTTGACTGACTCATTTTACTCAGGGGTAGAAGCC
Source organism: Patiria miniata (assembly GCF_015706575.1). Classification (NCBI taxonomy): domain Eukaryota; kingdom Metazoa; phylum Echinodermata; class Asteroidea; order Valvatida; family Asterinidae; genus Patiria; species Patiria miniata. The sequence continues at coordinate 8,370,262 of NW_024037063.1, forward strand.
CAGCAGACCTCAGCTGTCACTGCAGAATTCCCAATTCAATTAGGCATACCACTATTGATTTTTTTCTCCAATCTTCTGTTTTTTAATTCTTTCCTTACGTGGCAGGTAGACATGGACAGGTTTTATGAAAATCTAAGATGGTAAACGTTTGGTGTATATTTTGTTTAGTTTGCTCACATGAAAAAAAATCAACAATGTAACAAAATTCAACCAACATAAAAATCAACACCAAAACCAAAAAACCAAGAGATCTTTGGTTGTTGTTTTTCCTAGATAGCCCACATCCCAAATGGCAACTAAAGCATGAACAGACAAAGGAACAAGATGGACAAGTAAAGCAAACAAAGGAGAACAAAAAATGTGCAAAAGAGAAAAATTACCCAATAAAATGCTGGATAAAATGAAATAGGGCAACACAGTAAAATGTTAAACAGTGGTCTAAAAATACTATACAGTGTAAAAATGTCGGAGACTAGCTTTAAGAACGTTAAAAGGAGAAATGATAAGAGCATTCCTATTATCGTTGCAAGACCAGAAAACGTTTTGGGGAATTGCACAGATCCAGAATATTTGTATTTATCTGTCCTAGCCTTCGCATGATGGAAAGTTTGAACCTCAAAATGTCTACCGTTAGCAAGAAAAGTGTCAGTGCTCTTATATTTTCAATTGCCTTTTGTTCAAAACTTTAGCTATGCGTATGGTGCTCACATTTGTCTTGCTGGCAACCTCCAGTCTCCTGCCACTTTCAGTTTTGCGAGTGACAGAAATAACATGTTTTTTTTTAACCTACATGTACATGTACATGACATTTATGCAAGATTCCACAGAAATTGGTATGTGAAGTGAACAGCGTTAACGCTACAGTATACAAAGAAAAAATTATTTTCAATGTTGCGATTTCCCATATAATAGTGTTACAATCATAATATGTAAGCATAATGCACAAATATGCAATTAACAGTGTATAATACACAAAGATCTTGAATACTGGTAAGTAAGCAAATTTACGACAACATTTAGGTATAAGGCAAAGCAAGTTGCTTTTGTACCCTAAACTATTGACAAACAAGTGTACATGACAGGAAAACAGCGACAATACATGACAAAGGACAATCGGACACACAAGACACAACCTAGAAAAAACAAACAATTAAGTGGGCATGCACATTTTCACATTAAAGCTAAAGAAGACTGATTTTTTATTTAAAAATGCACTGCTCAAAATGTATTTCTATGAAATCAAAGGTTCAGCATTATACAGCATGGACAGTGGACAACAATTTTTATTCGTTTTTCTGAATCTCATTTTTCAGGAAGATTGAGGCAACTAAACATGGTCTTAGTTTGAAAACTGTCCTAAAATGTCTTTAGTTCATGGAAAATACTCAACAAGTAACTAGGTTTTTGTGAAGATGGTTAACAGCCTGAATTAACAGTGCACTATTTCTGTCAATACCATTTGTTTTTTTTGCATTTAAATCGTGACCGGATATTCAATATTACCACTTGCCTATAATGCACTGCAGGGACATGTGCTACATCCTTAAGCAGTCAAGAACAGACTGCTAAAACGATAAAACAATACATTTTCTAAATATATGCCTTTGTACATTACTGACTGGTGACTTGGAATAAATGAAAATACAAGACATTTGCTACCACTATACACCTCTACAACACTCACCTCCCAAATACCTGCATAAAGATCAAACCACAGTAAATGTACTTTTACAGCGCAAATCAAACCTCTCCACATCCCCTTGGATTCTACCACTAATCCTATTAGGTTCAATGCAGTAAGTAAATAAGCTGTCTCATTATCAGCCCATTAGAAGAGAACAAGTGTTTAAAAGCAGTGTAATTGGTCTAAGTATGTGCCAGACAGTGGATAATTACAATAAAAGATTAGTCATCTTCCTGGAGGTTCCTTGACCTTAGCACGAGGACATCGCCACCTGGTGAGGACACAGTCACCTGATGAGGACACACTTTTATTGATTTCGGGGTGTACATGGAGAGGGAAATAGGGTTAGACACATGAGCTATGAATTTACAGATTGAATTACGCGGTATTACTTTAGACTTTATTTTTACGCACAAACTGAAATGCGACTTTGCTTTATACACAGGGTCTCTAAAAAACCAAAACATGAATCCTCAATGCGTCCTCTTTTTCACAGCTTTTAAAACAATACATCACGGCAAATATCTATACATATTTAGACAGTAGTTCATGGAGTACCAAAGTGAATACGTCACGTGTACAAAATGTGTGTAAAAGACATTAGTGGGTGATTCAGCCCGAGAACCAACACGCGCACGTACTCCATTCGTTTGCACTACACTTTCTGATTCCAAATGACGTCATCTCGGTACTCCATTGTCTTTTCAACAACAATTGTTTTCGCAATTGGCACTTATTTTTTAATTGACCATAACTCAATCAATATTTACCCAATTGGAAAGATTTCTTCGTTGTTGAAAAGCTAATGGAATATACTCTCTATGCATAGATATTTGCAATGTATTTTTTAAAAGCTGTGAAAAAGAGGACGTTTTCAGGTTTTTGGGCGTCGCCAGGATTTTTCTTGGGTGAGGGCGGGGGCAAAGCACATTTTGTCCCCGAAATCCTTGTACTTTCTCAAGCATATTCTTAATTTATATATTTTTTTCGAGGGTAGGAGGGGGACATTTGCCCACCCCACCTCCACTGACGCCCCTGCAGACGCCCATTTTGCAAATGGCAAATATGACTTCACACCTCTTTTTTTGGGGGGGGGGGGGGAGGGGAGGGGGAAAATGCCCCCCCCCCCCTTGCCCCATCTTAGCAACGCCCATGATCCTGTATGACCCCTTTGTTTGTAACAAAATGGATTTTAGGTATTTCCCCCTAGGTTTTAATAGGGCACTCTCAGACCCAGTAAAAAACATTTTCTCAACACATATACTATTTCTAAATACGTTTACCCCTTCCTTCACCCTTCTTAAATCACAAACTGTCCAAGCAATCCAGAAATAGATAATATAAATGTCATTATTAATACACGCCATGTCAACTGCTATACTCACTTCATCAGCAGACAGGCCCTCAGCCAGCAATTTGAATTGGGTAAAATAAATAGCGCGGCCTGCCAGCTGTAATCTTGCATCTTTCTGCTGACAACTCATTCATTAAACTCAGCGCACTGTGTGCTCACATAAACTGCTCACCGATGCTATATCCTCACCCACATTGCTTTCAATGGTTCATTTACCACAGACTTTCAGACCGGATATTAAAGCCAAAAAAAAGTTTCCGGGAAATCCGGGTGAATAGTTTTTTAGCACATACCCTTTAAATCTCAGAGATGTTTTTGTAAGGATGTCAGTCGGTTAGCCAGAATGGTTCTCAAAATTCCTGACATGAGTTATAAGCTATGGCTTAATCAAAATCTTCCTTGGAAATTACTATTTTGCGGTGAATTTCCAAGAAATACAGGGCTGTTGGTCACAAATATTTCATCTGAAATCTCCCTCCTTTTTTGGATATTCAATTACTGCCATACTGCCATGCAATCTTATCTAATGATTCTCTTGCGTTTTATGCTGAGCTGCATGCTTCCGTTCATTAGTTATGCTACTAACAAAAAGTGAGACAACTGATTTTTTTTGTTCTGACGAAGTGACAAATCTCAATTTGTCACTTAGTCTCATTGATGTTACACGTGTGTTAGTGCGTAATATATACAATTTGCAATTTACAAATCCGTGTACAAGCACATGCATCTCCATACGTGTAGCGAATGTTCTCTAATTTTTCCATTTATGACTAATCTTATCAAGTACCGGTACTTACTATCTCCCTAATTAAACATGATTTTAAGAAAACGGAGACAAGGTATGGCTAGTTAACTATTGGTCATTTACATATTTTCAATTCTTGGGAGAAAATATACATACTAAAACACGATTTGAAAAACTGACCAACTTGAAATGCAATTTCTTAAAACTCATCAGGTTTGCTACCGAGTGAACAGATTTGTCATGTCATAAAAACGGTGTTGAATTTATCACTAGGCTAATGTCACAAAATAAAAAGACTTTGGTGTGACCCTGGAAGTGTCACACTATAAAACACACGCAAATAAACTGAAATGTAAGTCATCAGATGTATTATTGTTGGATAAGTTACTCTTATGCACGGACAATTTTGAGCCGTATTCTCTTTAAAATTCATTTCCAGACACAGCTGCATGTCAATATAAGGTCCTGCCCTTCACTGACGTATAAACACTGTATACTACAGCTGCACACAAAACATATTGGAAATTCCAAATAAAAAAATAACCTCACTCAGAAATTACTATTCACAATGTTGGACCCTTTGAAAGTGGAAAAAAGCCCAATCATTCAAAAGTTTTAAATTAATATATGAAAATAACCTCTAGTTATTCAGTCACACACAATTCTGCAAATTGTTAAAGGACATACATATATAGGGAAGCAATGATCAAATCACAGCCAAAAGAACAGCTGAACTCTGGATGAAGATGACTGAGAGTTACTGATTAATTTGATGCAATCGCAAGGTAGGCCTAACAACCCTCAAGTGGGAGGAAAAGGAAAAGAATCCAGACAGCCACGGCTCTTACCTGAGTCTCCGTTGGCTGCCAGCACATATTCTCTGCGCTTTCTCATGATTACTGGTCTGAAGCTAAAATGGACCCAGCGTCAAGACCTGAATTGATGTTCCAGCCAAGAAATGCCCAAGAACAAGCCTTGTCCAATTACATTAGGTATAGTACACGTCTACCTATCCGTGTTGACCTGCTCGACTCTCCCGGGTTTTGGTTCTGTATTTGCCCACTGGTCACAAGCACTCTCTGCAACCCATATGCACCATGCCACACAGCCTACACAACCGTCAATTTTCTATCTCCAACAAGACCTAATGAAGCAGACCCCCGATGGCTCTGCGGGACTACGACGTACCACGCATCCAAAAGATGTATAAAAGGGCCACATGACCATTCACAATTCAATTTGACGGTCCCCAGTCGTTGTGTACACATAACGCACATGTGCTCTGGACTAGTAGTGCCTCTAATTAACCAGTGTAAGGGAAATTTGCAAATCCTACATGAATACAGGAGATCACCGTCAGGATTTTCCCATAGCGTGGATGGATATATACGACTTTTTTCTATGTCCAACCACTGATGAAGAATAAAAAGAGAGTTCCTATTAGGCTAAATGTATAATACAGCCAAAGCAACAAGAAGTCTAGAAGATCACTGCCCCCCCCCCCCCCCGAAAAGAACAACTGTATGTGATATGAACAAACCGTAAAGCGTTTGCTTTATAAAATATCTATTATTAGTCTTTGATTCACTGTATAAAATAATGGGTAAAACACTGTTGGGAAATATAATTTTACCCAACATTGGTTTGAAATTACCCAATTTGGGTAAACATTTTCCAACAATTGGGAAAAATTTGCCCAAGAGTTTAACCTGTTGATATGTTGACCAACGTTGGTCTAGCAACGTTGGTCTTCATATCAACCCATTTTGCCCAACGTGTAATTGCACTGAAACAGGATGATGTCTAAAAGTTTATAATCCATAGGCCTACCAGTACTGTCTGTAAAAACGTAATAAGTTTCTTGCCGCTAACAAATTATTAAAGAAAACTGTATTTACTAGTGACACACTGTTAAATTATGATGTGCCCAAAGTTTGCAAAGTGATACTTTGGGAATTGGAAGCTGAAATCTCATTATAATTTGAAGTGTTCATTTATTTGTTAACTAATCATGTGTCATTGCTTTCAATTGACTTCTTTATGGAAAGCTCAAAGTAAGGCAAGTAAATAGGGCCTAAGCAGTTTGGGAATTGAGAACAAATTTATAATAGTGTGTAAGTAAAAATTTGATAGACACAACATGTAGGACCTAACTACAGCCAAACCAACAAGCAAACAAAAAGAATATAACATCATTAAAAGTTTTTCTTTATGTCCATGTAGTTAATTATAGATAATGCTGTGATTGTACCTATTAAATAACATACATTAACGAAGACAACACAAAGTCCAAACTGTTCACAAGGAGGTTAAATAATAAACTGCATAATGTGGGTTAGTAACCTGCCATTCACAGAGTGAAATGCAAATGAGCAAATGATGAATTCGTGCCAGGATGGACAGAAGAAATAGGGGAAAAAAAGGTAGGATAAAGGTTGACAGGGAATAAAACGCTGGTGAGCTGCTTGAGGAGAGGGAGAGCTGACGGGGGCAGTGTTTTCACAAGACCCACTTGACTTGGACTTGAAGAGGGCCAGGTGGAATGATTACAGACGTGAGCTGGCTGCAAAACAAGCTGCATAGAATAGTAGGAGGATGGATGCAGATGTACAGAGAATTCACGGGGGAAAAGGGGGAAAAAACACGGGGAAATATTGCTTGTCGTTGTCGTCCAATTCGGGCGATTCACAATGCAGTGCGCCACTAAGAGCTTGCCATGGAGAGTTCATTTGGTCGACAAATTTGCAGCGCGGGACATTTCAAATTGTTCGTTTTTCCAGTCAGTAGTTTTTCGTAAGCGTACGATTTGAGTATATGTTTCCCGTTTTCTTTTCTTTTTATCAATATGGTGATTTTTGGTAAGCCGGCAGAACGCTATGCCCCAATCTATAACAAATTAGCCCAAGTTGTCTACTGACACTCATTCAAATGGGCCATGTTTTGTCGACTGTAAACTTGAAAAGTTGACTGGCAATGGCAAACTCTTGATGGCGCACTGCATTGTGAATCGCCCGAATTCACAGCGTGTCGGTCACATGCAACATTTATCCAAGAAGTAAGTTAATAATTTGTTAACTAAGCTTATTACCAACTGTAGACGATATCATTGGAACTGCTATGAGCAAAATTTGATTCTTACGATTCAGGTGGATGAAAACGGAGATGTATGATTGGTTCCAAATCTTTTTGGGACAGAGGCTTATGATAGGCCTATGCTTTGCATGTATACTCATCAGTGACAGCTTATGTACAGTAATTAAGCATCATTCATATCACGGCCCAGGAAGACCTGTTATGATAAAAAAAAAAAAAAGCTGGGAGTTTTTGCTGTTTCATTTTTCCTTGGTGACACCAAACCTGAGCTTTCGATATTTGCATTTAAGCACAAAGCTGTGCTATTTGTCAAAATTTAGTGTACTTTGTAAAGTTTATGAATTGAAACAAGTATCTCCTCTTTTAATACAGTTAGCCTCAGGCAGGCTACTTAAAGGGAATGTACAACATTTGCTCTTGATGCAATTTTCAGGAGTAAATGGATTTGGGGGATTAAGATGTTATTGCAAATATTGTTAAACTGACTTGTTTCACGTTTTGGGCTTGAAGATGCTGAAAAAGCCAAAAATACCAATAATGCTATTGTTGTCTGGTTCACTAACCCCACTTAACATCAACAGAGCAGTTTGTCGACTTTGGGAATTGTAAGGTCAGAGAATCACTCCAGCAGGCTTGTACCCCTCCACAGGTGTGCAATCAATTGCAAAGAAAATGCGGAAAAGCTAATTATGAAAAATTAAGAGCAGTTTTAAAAAAAAGCCAGTTTTTTTCCAACGCTGGTCGGCCGACCAGCGTTGAAAAAAATATGATTTTCTTGAAAATGTCAGCACACCAGGAGCCACAAGTTTACAGGATGATTTAGACTGTCATTCCCTAACAATCAAGTAAGATATTTCGTGATAATTTGATAATTTTGTTTTTTTATGTTTGCAAATGTTGTATCTACCCTTTAACTACACTGCTGTATCTCATGGGAAAAACATGATCTTTGACACGTATAACGGTTGTGACTGTACATTTCACTGAAAAACTAAAATGGTACTGAAATCTGAAACTATGTAAATATTTTCTTTAAGATATACTGTGAAATTTTTTATCAAGTTTTTGTTGTTGAACTATCTGAGATTTAGCAGTTTTGCTTCTTGGAGCATCTCTGGATCTTGGAAACAAAGGGACCTAAATGGTGAAGAAGCAGCTCATAGGCAGGGTCTTCACATTTGCCAATTCTTAACCCTGAGTCCCTCTGCTCTTTTTGCAAGGAACCATCCTCAATCCTCCAAAATCCTCCAAAATTTTGCACTTATGTTCAAATGAAGGATACCCAGTGCCTCAATCCTTAAAATAGTCAGACAGTCCTGCCGCAAAAAATACATTCATCCTCAATCCTCCAAAATCCTCTTCAAACACCATTCATCTTCAATCCTCCAAAATCCCCATGTTTCTAAAACACCATCCATCCTCAACTCTCTAAAATTGTCCCAAACCACCATGAGCACTTCACTTTCAAAGCACAAAATGTTGTTAAAAATTTGCCCTTTCCTGATATATTCCGATCCATTCCCTGTGCACACTGATGATGCAGGATTTCACAGAAAAACACATGAAAACAATTCCTGGAACTAATTAACAACTTCATCCACGATACAATTAAATTGCCTAATCCATGCGTCAGTAAAGGTGAGATCATAATTTTGGTTATAAGCCCTATATAAATGAAGTCTAACACATTCTCACTGAAAAAAAAACATTCTTGGAAATTTAATTTCCTTGATCGGGAGTGACTGACCTACTGGTACTCATGATCCATGAACAAAACTAATGAAGCAACCAATCCATCATGATGGGCATACTATTCATGATATTCAGACCAGATTGCTACTATGTATGGATGAGAAATTTACATGTACATTTTTACAAAGGTAGAGTATATCATTTGCAGCTATCCAAAAAGTAACTGACAAAATTATTTTTGAAGAGCGTAGGGCCTACTTGGTTTAAAGATAGTAATGGCACTAAACTCCCTGTGAAATTATTCTTTCTGGCGTAATGTCATTTTGAAGAAAACAATAACAGAAGATTATTTCCAAAGATGCATCTAAAGACAAATTTTTAGAAATGTCCGTTAGTAGTCTTTTTTAATTTGGCAAAGCCCTGAATGGGTGCGCACGCAACCCCTGACACGACGCACACGCACTTGCTATAATTCGACAGTTCAGTGCGTCACATCGTGTAGTTGCAATCGGCTGAATGACAATGTGTCCGGACGCTGATTTTGGGCGCAATTCAAAACATGACTCGGCAACTTTTGAATCTAAATCGAGATCCTAGAATATTGTTTTCTTGGAATATACAGCATTCACTAAACTAAAACTTCATCAGGTTAGTTGTTCAGCACCCTTCTTTAGATTTTTAATTACTTTTGTTGCTTCAAACGAAAAAAGAGCACAAATGACAAATATGTACTCTACCTTTAAAAACACAGCAATTTAGAAAAAATCAAACTTTCATGTGAGCTGCACTCCAGTTTTATTTTATGATATGTTAAGATTTTCTTGTAGACTCTTTCAGATTAGGTCATGTACATGTACATGTACACCAAGTACCTCTACCATATCGCTTAGGGGATGCTGGGGCACGCAACCTTTGTGTCCATCTTTGTTCCTTATGGTAGTAACCCTTGGCTTTCAGCCTTGTCACAGGCAACCCCCATATGGACAAAAAGTTTGTAAACCTATATACATGTATGTAATTTAAATAAGAAGCACCCACATCCAAAGAAGATTAATTTTATGGCTGACAACCATCTGTTGTATTTTTTATATGATTTTAGCATTGGTTGGGTTTTGATACAATTTTGTGTTCATTCGTTTGATCCGGTTTACAATTCCTGTTTGACCTGTTTTACACAATGTGTTTGGCCTGTTTTACAATGTATTTGGTCATTTTGTTGTAGTTCCTTTATTGTATGGTTATTGGGTTGATTGTTGTCTGTTTTGTTGGACAAATATGGCAGTTTCTTTTCAGCTTTCATATTTTATTTTGCTGATTATTATAAACTTGGTTTTATTTTGACATATACATTTGTATATTTATATTGATGTACTTTGGTTTTATCTTTTGCACAGCGCTTTGTGGTTTTTATAAATGGAAGGCCCTATATAAGTTTTTAATTGGTTGAGTAGTCGCACAACAGTTTTCGAGCACTAAATGTATGAAAACACTTAAATGAGTTTGAGCAATAACAACATTTTGAGTATTTTAAACATCTTTGACTGGGATGACCACAAATTTTACAAGGCTATTTGTGTATGATTTTATATCCATCACAATATAGTTGGTGAAACAGCTCAGCCTGCCATTTTAAAAACAGTTTTGATGGTTTTGTCAAAAACATTTTGGAATCGGGCAGCAACTTCAAAATTCTTTCACAATTAACAAGCATTGCATTTACCTCAAAGACTTATAAGCTGTTATTTTCTCTTATCTACCTTGATTAGTTGAGCAATAACAGGCTGTTATGAAAAATCATGATTAGTGAGTGAAATTGTTCACTTTCAATTGTTATGCCTTAGCTTACGACACCTATATTGACTGTGTATAAGTAACATCATCAATTGTTCCATAAGTCACAGACTTACGGACAGCAGAAGCACCTTGACCCATTTGTTCCACATATCTGGTGGTCAGCAAAATTATGTAAATTTCACAATCCGGTCATGTCATCACTGCATGCTCGAATGCCCCATTCAATGGAGAAACCATTGTGCAATCATTGTACAAAGCAACTGCCGCATGACAGACTATCTGAACAATATCTAGCACAATGCTTTTGCCATTGAAGGGGCCATCATGATAGAATTGATACCATGCCCAGATTGATCTCTAGGCCTATGGGCTCCGTGTGCCAACAAAAGAGGGCGCCCTTTTACCTAGCAACAACGTCCCATGGGCGGGACATTTAGCTGGTTGACGCGCACCGTTCCTTGTGTGTGGTGCACGTACACCAGGGGATTTGTACTATGACTATGTACACGCAGTGGCCGCGCTTTGCGCTTCTCGGCAAAATTGCAGTCAGGCAAGATGGCGTCGGTCGGTCACCCCCAACTGTACTTTCTTTGCTGGTGAGGGGGTACTTGTGAACGGAGCAGAAAGGCATCGTTTCACAAACTGAATTCTATGGCTTTACATGTACAAACACTGAATGCTTTTTTTTAATTTAAAATTTGACTCACCTTCAGGCGCCACATTGGAGTAGACAAATCTGAGTCTATTATACTGACTGACATGTCCATGCCAATGAACGTAGACTGTTGCTTGGGTTGATAAGACATCTGTGACATCAGTGCTGTTGCCTTGTACCAAGAGGAGAAGGGGTGCTTGGGAAGTGCTGCCATCACGAACCTCCAAACTACCTGACGCATTAATGCTTACAGCTGAAGACAAAACATAGAAAGTTTTGAAGGATGATTATAAATTTCATTTTAATATCATGTCATTTTGTCATGGTGGAGTTTAAGGATGAATCATAAAATACAAAAGAATATGTACATTTGGCAGCGGAATTAGGTATCACCTAAATGCGTAACTTTCTTTGCTTACACTTGCTCACAAGAGATCATAGTGGCACTTAAAACATTTTTTTAAAAAGTAACTGAAAGAGAGAGAGGGACAAGACGGTTACCCACGATTCCAATATTTTTCGGTCGGTCAGGTGACCGCAACAATTTCTTGAGGGGGCCTTGCCCTGTGTGAACTTTTTCTTATGTGATTTTTTTTTCTCTTCTTTTTCTGCAGAAAGGCTGATTGATTTCCTCAGTCAAAACTAAAGAAGAATCAGCACTCAGAGTTGTAACGAGTCAATGATTTTTTGTGACTCAAGGAGTCCAGTCATTTTTAAGAAGTGACTCAATTCGAGTCAACTCATTTGGTCAAGAAGGTTGAGTTGAGTCAAATTGAGTCAAATATTTAGCTCGAGTCAATTTGACACTACATGTATATAACAAATAAAACTAGAGAGAAAGTCATTTGTATCATTAACAGTTAACAAGAAGTGAAACTTCGAGCCTATGAGCTCCATACGCTACCAAAAGAGGGTGCCCTTTCACCTAACAACAACGTCCCATGGGCAGGACATTTCGCTGGTTGACGCGCACCGTTCCTTGTGTGTGACGCACGTACACCAGGGGATTTGTACTGTTTACACGCAGTTGCAACGCTTCGCGGCAAATGAATTGCAGTCAGGCAAGATGGCGTCGGTCGGTCACCCCCAACTGTACTTCCTGTGCCGGTGAGGGGGTACTTGTGAACGGAGCGGATATGGCTTCGGTTTGGTTTGGCTTCGGGTCTAGAATTTTTTTCACTGATTGCTGACATCAAAACAAAATTGCACTATACAAAACTGTTTGTGATTATTCAAATCCGATTCCTGGATAGTATTTTGTGCCACGAGGTGGGAGTCTGTGACACGTTGTATGTTTGTACAGTTGTGTATTCCCAAAGTGACGTGAACATAAAATTGGCATTGTAAGTCATTGCAAATATTTTTTCGCAAAGTTTTGCTTTCATTTTTGGGACTTGAGTCTTATTAGCCTTCGTTCGAGTCGAGTCAAGTCTTCTGATGAGGGACTCAAGTCAAGTCGAGTCATTTGCTTGCAGTGACTCGAGTCAAGTCAAGTCATTTGCCCTTAGGGACTCGCTTCAAGTCGAGTCATCAAAAATTGTGACTGGAGTTGGACTCAAGTCGAGATATCACAACTCTCTCAGTACTTTTCAAATCATGAACTCGGTGTTAGTATTGAGTCTCCTGAAGTGACGTGTAAATTCATCAGACTTGAAACTCAAATATATAAAAGAGAAGCTAAAAAATGGTCTGGAATTGAACTAATATGTGTATTGGTGAAAAAGGCCCTCATATGGCAAGATTTGTAAGCTCTTATTTCTGAAGGAGTCACTTTTTTGTTTCTTTTTGTAAAAAGAAGTTGAGACTCACAGGCAGAATCCAAGTTTCAGATATATCAAACGTGCAATCATTGTTATTCAATATGAGTAAGTGTCATTCAGAAATACATTTAAAACTTGCATGAAATATATGTATGTAAAGCCGTTAATAAAATCTTTAAATCTGCTGACTTCTCCTATCTTCAGACTCGATGCCACTTCTCTTGTAAATACAATTCATCCGATTAGAGAACTTCGACGCTGCGCGTCTGAGAATATATTACTGGGGCCTTATAACACTGAAAGTTGTTTTGTAACAAAGTGGATTTGAGACGACCTGTCAGTTCTGCACTGAGGCTCCATACATTTAATGAATTTATACATTTAAATTGTTTCCCCTGATGACTCACCTGTGCTAAATATTTTGTTGCATTTGAACTGTTTTTCACTTAAGTGTTGAAAATAACATTTTTGTGTCAGTCTGCCATATTTCGCTGTAATAATGAGAATTTTTTTCTTGAAACCCATCATGTAACCCCAAAACAGACAATTACGAAAAAGGGGCTAGTGTTGTGGGGGTGGGAGGAGAGGGGGGGGGGGGGAGCGAATGTCTTCCTTGACTCCCATCTTTGCTAACTGTTCAGGAGCCGAAATGCAAGAAGATAATGAAGTGAGAAAGGAAAGAAATAACCCCACTTTGGGGGAAAATGAGGGGGAATGATGGAACCAAGTTCAGTATTTTTGTGTAATAAAAAGTTGAAGAGTAAAAGCACCAAAAACCAAATCTACCGGAAAAAGAATTGGGAAAGAAGAGGGTGAATGACACAGCAAATGTAGATCACACTGGCCCTCCCCAAAGACAGTGGTTTCAACACAGGTTTCTAGCTAATTAATAGAACATCAAAAGCACATCGTACCCAACCAGGTATTCAGTATCTTGTTTAAAAATGCATCAATTTTGAACAGTCTCATATGTATTTAGAGTGCACTAACAGTACAACCATTAGTTGAGACAAGTGTGGTAAATTGTCTGTGAATATCCAATGTCCGACTGCAATTCATTCCCTTACAGGAACTCATCAACACAGGTGTCACTGGGGGAAGGGGGGGGGGGGTGTAATCCCCCATAAATCGCTTTTGTTAGCAAAATTGTCATTCCTTCAGCAAACATGTGTGTAACAGCAAATATGTGATGAAGAATAGCACCACCTATGGTTTGATAGTGTCCAAGCTTGTCGGCATTGAACAGGGCCCCAAAATTCTGATGCTAACCCCCCGCCCCCCCCCCCCCTTTTTAAAATTTGTGAGTGGCCGCAGGTGACCAAAAATATTTTCCATGCTACCTTCCAGCATGGCTGGCCAGTCAGTAAATTGTTGTCATCCAAACCCCCCCCCCCCCCCCCCAATACAATTTGGTCTGGCAACATCCCTGTCATCAACTTGCTTTTAGGAAAGCCAAAAACAAAAAGTTAAAATAATCTACAAATAAGAGGAAGTTGCAAAAGCACTTAGAATAACAAAAATAGACTTGCTTGAAAGACAAAAAAATAACCCAAAATACAAGCTTCTTTCATGAACATTTTGAATATGACATACAAAAGTATTTTCCCCATGGAGATCACAGAGGCTGGCACTGACCACAATGCTTTGTGGATACCAATTATAAACCCAGATTTTGCAAATGTTCCCTCATCTACAAATTAAGCAGACAGCTCTAGTAACTAGAGTTCAGGAGAATGGCATCTCCCAAAATCCGAAACAGTCTAATGAAGCTTTTTCCTGTTCATCAAAAGACAAAAAATAATACCAAAGTTTGGCAAAAGTGGAAGACAATATGAATCCTGGCATAAGATTAGTATCATTCGGCAAAAAGTGTGAGCTGTAAAGAAGAAGAAAAGTTGTGTTGAATTGTTTATTAGATGATGAGACATAAGTACAAACATTTAGGTTATGTCAGAAGTGTTTGTCTGCAATGCCACCCTTTGTTATTTGAATGAAAAGCAATCACTTAGTCATGCCCCTGTTCAGATGGGCTTTTGATCATAGTTTCTTCAGGATAGTACTAATAAAATGCAAATGCAAATTGCTTCAGTGCCAGTGTTCCTTTCTAGTAAAGTGCACAGTTTTTTGGTCACCTTGGGCATTTTTGATTGACATTCTGTTTTTGCAGTTATCACAATGACTTCATCTTTAGCACCTTTCTATAGGTAAGTGATCTATTTATGCACAAACTTGCTTGCAATGTTCAGGATGCAGCCCGGGGGGGGGGGGGGGGGGGGGGGGGGGGGGGAGGGAGAATAGGCCATTATTTTTTTAATTAAAAGAAGCAGCCCCTCACAGCCGCTAATAGTAGTACTTATCCTTAAGGTTGATGCTCTAATAGTGCTACCTATTATGGGATAGTAGTATCCAATGACCAGTTGACCGGAAACAAACTTCCTGGATACTTTGTTTTGGAAAACTTGCACGTGATGCCCCCAGACGAAAAACCTGGTTACTGACGTAGTCATGGTAACAATTAAGTGTGCAACAGTTTAGGCAGTACTGCATAACATTAGGCAGCAGATGAAAGCAAGCAGGTACAGGCTGATATTGAGGACACTAGGGACTCCTTCACAAGAATAAGAAAACACTGTTCTCTATTTTTTTATCAGGAAGATAATGCCCAACAACACTGCTAGACTTCCAAATGATCCCCAGGATAAGGAACACTCGTGCACATGTTTCATGGTGTAGATGTCTGAAAGGGACTGGCAGGTGTTGAAAAAATGGGTGGAATGAAAATCTGAAACTGAATCGATAGAATCTGCAAAAGCTTCCTTGACATAACAAACGCCTAAATTGAATTTTTTTTTAAAGGGACCATGACATGAATTTCACTTTGGATTTTGGAACATATTTTGTGCAATTTTCTATTTCTTTTAAACGTATAACTACATGAATTTGCCATAGCTTTTGGGGTTTTGGGAAAAGTGTACTTCTTTAAACACTTAAAATGTGCTTTTCCTGACAACTGACAGCACTGTGGATGTGATGTCCTTTTAGGCACAATCTCTGTACTTTAGCAGAGGACGCACTGCATATTGTAAATAAGTAACAGGATTTAGGGCCTTGCTGGAAAAACTATGCTTGACCGCCCTGTTAAATTGTTGCTTGCTATTGATCATTTGAAGAATTTTTTTTTTTTTTTAACCACTACTTATCCATTCATATGCACACAAGTTGAAACCAATTTCTCAACTTCTCCATTTTTCAATTCTAGATGGTATTTCCGTTCCATACTTTTTTGCACGTTTTGCTCATGTTCCATAGCACTTTACCAGTACAAATCAGCCACCAAAAATGACAAATCACGAGGATAAACTTTAAAATCTTTTGATTGAATTACTGCACAACGGCATGTCAAAAATATGATACTGATACCAATTCAATTTGAAAAAGAATGGTGATTGCTCAATAGAGGGCGCTACAATCCACACTCTGTGGAGATCACGGGCCGTCATTATTCCACAATCATCCACACTGACAGCTGAATTCATGAGGCCGCAGGGAGGCACGTACATAGTAAGGGCAAATGTACCCTAATGTGTATGTAGCCTTAAGACTATGCAATCCTCACAATAAATGTTTGAACAAGACAACCATCCATTTTGTAGGGAACTTTTTTAAAGATTTTATTTGCCGTTTTTATACCAAAAAAAATCCTGACTCTTGATGGCTTTAAGCAGCAGCAATGCATTGCCAGAGCAAGATATATCTGCCATATTTTACAAGAAGCAATCACAGTTCAAGTGTATGGATAAGCTGTATCCTTCTATTCTGACAAATCAGTTCAAAACAAAAGTGCACTAAAAGAACAATATCCAAGCAAATGGTTCTAAAGCGGCAAAAACAAGATTGGATATTGTCAAGGTGCATAACAGTTATCCTATCCTAAAGTTGCAAGTAATACCAAACTAAATCCTAGATTTTGAAAGCAATGATTATAAGTGATTATCAGTTAACTTCAAAGAGCTTATTGATCCTTGTGTGTCACCTTTAAAGCTGACGTAAGAGGTCTGCTTCAACCTATACCTATCTTTGAAGTAGTCAACAGTTCTCACTAGAGAACTGTTTTTCTAGAGTAATTTTTTTGGAGCAATTGTTTTTCTAAAACCACTGAAGTTATCTGTATTAGAAAGCAATATAAAAATTGGAAATTAGTGCACTTTGTCCTCTTTCCCTTTTATTTTTGATAATTGGCAATCAGGATCTGTAGTTTTTTATACGGTCAATTAGTCACTAGAGCTCATTTTATGATGCTCTAAAGCCTTTTAGAATTTGCAGCAAAAATTTTCAAGGAGGAATCACTATTAAATTTGTGAAGTTAAGATGCCTTCTGCAGAGGCAATTACTGCTCATGTTTGCTTCCCTATGGCACTAAAGATGACTGTGTCACATTTGACATGTACATTTTTATTGTAGAAGTAAATTTTTTGTGCAAGTTGCTCCTTTGAATGAATGAAGTTTCCCTCAAAAACCAGTGTGTGTAAAATTATTTTATTTCCCTTATTGTGATTGGATAATAGTTTAGGCCTAATGAACATTCAAGAGTGCCCTGCTTTTACATCCTTTTCTTTTCTCAGTTGGGTGAATTTTGCCTTAATTAAGGGTATGTGGTGGTTCACGGTACCGGTATATGTGGGTGCTACTTACTGGAATGTGCCTATTGTTGAGCGCCATGGTAAGTGAAGCTTGAGGTGCAGTCCAGTCAGTTTGGACCAGTGTCTCTTGACCAACCACAGCATGGCTTTCAACAAGCTTTTTCTCTTTCTGTTATGCCATGAAATGAAAGCCGTGCTGTAGTTGGCAACAAAATTAAAGCACCCTCAGTCGACTGCCAATGATGGAAGATGGCAAAGTGGAGATTCCTGTCATGTTGGTAAGCGAAATTCTCATCGATTTTACCCTTTTTTCAATATTACATTTATTTCCATACTGAATAATAACATAATAGAAAGCAAAATACAATATTGTGGAGGCACAATCCTAATAAGCCAAGGCTTGTAGCGAAGTGTCTTTAGAAAAGAGATCAAAGACATGAAATAATAAAATAGTTAGTTAATTAAGTCAACGACAAAGATAAACAAGAGGACAAAGTAAACTGACCAGAACTTAGATTAAGAAAAATGACTAGGGGAAAAAAACGTAAAAACTGCAAGAGAGATGGCAACACTGGAGAACAAACCAAAGGAGGAGAAAAAAAAATCTATGCTACATATTGGTAGATAAGATACTCTTTGAAAGAGTTCGTAAAAGAGCCCACAGCGGTTTTGGGATATAATTGATTGGTCAATGCTATTCCAAAGACTGGGACTGTAGAAGCGAAGTGTGTTCTTGTACTGAGATGTGCGCGTGAAAGGTATGTACTAGGTTGCTGTGTGATCTAATGTGATAGTGGTGAATGATGTTAACTGGAGTAAAGAAAGAAGAAAATGTAGCAGGTAGGAGATTATTAGTAAGCTTGAACATGAAAATGCCAGTTTGAAGCTTATTAATATCAGACAGGGTGAGAGTGTGTAATATGACAAAAAGAGGTGCAGTATGACCACGTGGTAGGGAGTGAGAACAGATCCGAATGACCCTTCATATGCAATTCAGGGACTTGAACCCACCCTATATGTACCTGGCCATGTCAAGATAAAACGTGTGAAATACTGGGGCCAAACAATTTGTGACAGGAGAATTAGGAGTTTAAAAAAAAATGACAATTTTCTGCCACAGCAACTTTTATTGGTCTAGATCCTTACAGTTCTGGAGGTAACTGTAACTTAAACAATTTGGTTTATATTTGTTGTTATGTTTATGCTGATTCATCTTTTATATCATTGTAATCAATTAAACTTAAAATTGTTAATATCATGTGTAAGATTATGGCATTTTGTTAAGGCATTTAAGATAACTCTGTTTTTAGGACTGAAAATTGAAAATTTAAATTTAGTAAATTGCATTTTGATATAACGTTCATTCTCTAGATGGCACTTAATTCTGGGGTTTGAAGTTGAGCCACTTGTGTACCCTTTCTGTTGTGTGCTGGATCAACGGAATCTGTTGTGTCCCTGACTGATGGGAGGTGACGTAACTACTGTGTCTTTGTCGATGGGGAATTGCGGTGCAGTACTATATGCATCGAACATGACCTCATTAACACCAACTTCATCAATTACCTTGACAAACCGAGAAGTTGTCCTTTGAACATTTTGAATTGTTAATTGCTGTGTTGAAACATATTGTGCAAATTCTGCTGTAACTAAAATTTCCTGGTTTAGAAGAAAGATTAACTATAATTATTTGTTGCACAAAGTAAAACTTGGTTGCAAACAATAACAGTTTGATAGTGCTTGAATATTGAAGGTTTGTAGAAGAAATTTGAAGAATTACAGTACTGCAAGGAATCGGTTGAGAAGAGTGGTTGTATTTTCTGTATATTTCAACTCCACTGGCCCTATTGAGTGATAGAGGAAGGTTGTAAAAATGTGAAATTTGGAAGGTGTATTTAAAACACTTTGCCTAATTTAAAGATTTTAGTGAACATTTTGTTTCGAAATCGGAATTGAAAATTTGAAATTGGAGTGGACATTTTATGAAATTTGAGATTGTAAAATTATGGGACACAGATTCAAAGATTGTGGTGTTGAGGGAAATTGAGATACTATTCCTGGAGTTTGGAAGAGAATTCTGAGATGGTTTGAATTTGAGAAACACCTGAAGTTGGAGGAGAATTTCATAGATTGTAAATTGATTGGAATTTGAGAACTACTTTCCTAAATTTGGAAGTGCACTGAGTAAATTGTCAATTTACTGGAAGTTGAGAAACACCAAATTTGGAGAATTTTATTCATTGTGAATTGATTTGGAATTTGAGAAACCCGTACCTGAATTTGGAAGGAATTTGAACCAACTTTGCAGAAGCTGATTCATAGAAATTGAGTACTCGTGTTCAAAAAAAACCCCTTGTATTTTTGAAACGTGGATTTGTATATAGGCCGATGTGAATTTATTTTGGAATTTGTTAAGATTTGGAGGCAATAAATTTACCTGCATTGTATATAGAATGATGAGAATTGTGTAGTTCCTTGCTGTGCTCACAAAGTGGCAAAAAAACGGAAGAATCGAAATTTTTCGATTTTGAGTTTTGCAAGCCTATTTATCAGATTTGTCTCAAAGAAAAATTAGACCCAGTTTCAAAGAGAGTTTCAAGAAATTTACAAACTGAAAAATCTCAATGGGTTCACTTCAAAGTGTGAAGAACAAGGAATAGACCTACCTGTACTTGTATTTTGTTTGTTTGAAAGAAAATGCAGTTCAGATATGTTTGCAAGTTCCATTTTTTCTGCTATTCTGCTAAATGCACACCAGAGATTCAGCAATTTTTTCTGCTTTTCTGCTGACAAAAAAAAGTAAATTTTACTGCAACAATCAACAGTGAATCAGGTTTGCTGGTGGCGGAAAAGCAGAATATGTATTTAGTTAAATTGCTAAATCTGTTTGAGTGCTGTTTTGATTGTCCAAAATTTGATCCACCATAAAACAAAAACCTTAATTGCTCTTCTTGTAGCAGAACAGCATAAAGGCAGACAATATATAGCGCTGACTGTTCATCTTCTGTTCTACCAATATGATGAATAGGATAAGATGGTGGCCATCATAGGCAGCAGCAGGAGGGGTGGGGGCAGGACCAGTTGCCCCCGCATTTTGAATTGTTTCCTTTGTATACACCCAGTTTTGGGTGTAAAGTGGAATGCCGCTATAAGGAACATCGTGGGATCCACAGAAATTGTTCATCATAGCAATCGTTTGGTATAGCAATTTTAAGCTGCAGGTGCTCCGGTACTCACTTTCAATAAATAGCGCCCTTCTTCGACCTGTACACCCTGGTAGTTACTGAAAGACCACTTTGAGCATGTGTCAACTATTGAATTATGTAATCACACAGTTTTTGAGCTTACTACTTCAGCAATGGGTGGCTTTCCCCTTCTATTCCTTGGGGAAATAATAGCCACTTGTCGCTCTTCCACTGACATTTTTTTAACAACAATGTTCAACAATATCAACCAGAGGTATAAACTCGACGTTCCGGTCAGTATGCTTTGATTGTCTTCAGAACCATTCTCTTAGTTGAGAAATTATTCGCCGCTGTTTCCGCAAACCTTTCATTATTTAATGTTCTGTACGTTTTGTACACAATAATTGGGAGCCAAGGATGATGTTCGGTATAGCCAAATGTTCGGTATGGTGGTGTTCGTTATAGCGACGTTCCACTGTACCCACTAGAGAGACATGATCAGAAACATTCCACCATTGCTGATTGGTTGCCTTCATACATTACTTACCTAAGAAATTGAGCAGTAGCCTGTTACCGGGTCTACCTCTGAGATACCACAGGTAGTCAACCCACTCTGTGTTTGCTCTCAAGATGTTGATGGAGACATGGCCAATGTTGGCTACCTCATAGGCTGTGTTCTGGACTGTCACACATAAAATGAAAAGGAACAAACCAAGACATTCATTAGAAAAGATTACGTGAGGCGTCAAACTGTAAATGCCTAATGCTCAGGTTATAAGTACTAATCACCAGGAGCTATTCTTGTCTAATACTGCAATCGGCAGGGTTCCAGAAAATAGAAATAATATTCCATGACTTTTCCAGGACAAAATAGGGGCTTTCCATTTCTATGCTGTCTTGGCATCTTATTTAAGGAGCCTATAGACAATAGAAGCCACTCCATTTCAGCCTTCCAGTTTGACCAAAGAACACCACAAATTACAGCGTCACAATGGTGCACTGAACACGCAACAAGTGTAGAGCATACATGCGAAAAGAGAATTATATTAAACTGGAATACAAACTGCCATAGCTTAATATAACACATCATCATATACTGGTTGTGCAGGATTCCATGCCTTTATACATGTTTTTTCCCCTGAAATTTAAACTTTCCAAGACTTCTTGTATTAAAGATAACAAAATTTTCATGACTTCCAATGAAACCTTTGAATTGCTGGGTTTTCCTGGATTTTGTCATCACTGACAAGGTTTCTCCAAATGGCTCTATCTTGGGCAGCCTCACATATCTCATTAGGTGTAAGGATTACATTTTTAGAGAGTTGTCTGACAATATACTGTGGGTACATCAAAGTAGGTCTGCCTTTCCTACGGTTCCCATGGACAGGTGTCCTCACCACATGTCCTAGCAATTTAAAGGGCCCATGACATGGATCTCACTTGGGAACATATTCTGCACAACTTTCTAATCCTCTTAAATGTATGGAAACTATTTGACATTCCTTTTTGGTAAATTTGATTGAAAAGTGCACTTTTTGAACGTTTAAAAGTGTCCATGCTTTTCCTGACAAATGAGGGCGCTGTGCGGTCATGTTCAAATTGTGGCTCAAATTTTCTCAATAAAAACATATTTGTGAGATAAAACTTTGCTCATTGGCTAACTGTCATGTACTGAAACAATAAAAGAAAAGAACATTGACGACAGCAAAATATCCAAAATTCTAGCAAATTTTGGTGCTGAACAGTTGTAACATTGAGGTTTCTGCCTGAAATGATATCACACTTTTGGTCATGAATATGGAAATTTGCATTAGCATAACAACCAAAAAGGCACCAAAATGCCCTTAAAAATGGCAAAATGAAAATTGAATATCAGGTTAAATGGGACACAAAGGTGCATTTTCAAGGATTGCATTAAAAAAAATTACATTACATGGGCCCTTTAAGCTGCCGCTGGTAATTTGTGATGGAGAGGGGCTGCTGTCCTGTTAACTCATAGACTTTATCACTACTGATGTGGTCTCTCCACCCGACAGATTCAAGTGAACTACGTTCACTTTTAATAAATAAACATGTAAGGTTGAACAAAGAAAATGACTGGAGCAGAATGTGAACTTGCAATTTCCCAAACACTGTGTCATTGCTCTACTCCATTAATTATATCCAG
The DNA here is from genome assembly GCF_015706575.1 of Patiria miniata. NCBI lineage: Eukaryota > Metazoa > Echinodermata > Asteroidea > Valvatida > Asterinidae > Patiria > Patiria miniata. The sequence continues at coordinate 8,393,028 of NW_024037063.1, forward strand.
CCTGAATTGTCAGTGTCGGTGAATTCATGGTACACTAGTCAGAAGCTGATGTATTTGTTCATTGGCTTTGACTAGCACCCATGCATGCACAAAGACATCGACAATTTGGGAGACTGGCAACATACTTCGTAGGTCACATATCATGGGCGTTGCCAGGATTTTTCTAGAGGGGGGCAAAACATATTTTTCCCAAAAAAATGCTTGTATTTCTCAACATATTCTTGATTTATCAGTTTTAGAGGGGGGGGGGGGGCAGGGACATTTTGCTTCCCCCCCCCCCCACCCCATTAAATTTACACCACTATGACTTTGCATCTCTTTTTCTTTTCATTTTTGGTTTTTTTTGGGTTTTTTTGTTGCTTTCTTGGGGGGGGGGGGGGGGGGGCATCCCCCCCCCTCCCCCCCGACGCCCATGTCACATATTCAATTCCCTCTGCATTCCATTTAAAAAAGGTAGATGGACAAACCTGTGTTACCAGGAACGGAGTGCCCATCTCTCTTTCGTTAGTGATTGGGCTAGACTCATATGCTGCTGTGGGGGGATCGCCACCCTAATTGAGGTAAAGCGCCTTACTTAATGGTACAACACGCATGGCCACGGCGGGGCTAGAACCCACAACCTCACGATCATGAATCCTGTGCTCCACCGCTAGACCACATGTACCCACTACGCAGTCAATTTGGATTTTTGTTGTAAAATCTGATATTTTTTTATCAATAATTGAATTGGTAGTTCTTCAAACATTGTACACCAGCAATAATAAGTGCATATAGGATCAAAAATCCTACATCCAAAGTTTAATTATCTGAGCTGGAACAGAACGTGCAGAAATGAGCAAAACTTTTCAGGTCGATGAATCTGATTTTAAACCATCACATGAAAAGTCCCTCCACTGCAAAATACTTGTTGGTCCAAATCTAGACACGTTCTAGTTGTTTGACAGCCTCAAGCAATCCCGCAATCACCCTATACTTGGCACGTTTCCCAATATTACAATGCTAGCCTAGCTGGCTGCTTCATACATAGTCTGCAGACCATGGCACCTACATGTCGCAGCAGGATTCTATAAACTTGGAATCTGACGGCGCCTGGCCCAGGGCATTCTCAAATCGCTTTGCTGCCACCCTCAAATAATGAAGTATCACGCTCAATCGCACAATTCTAGGGTGATCTTTGATGGCGCTGCCAGTAATTTAGGTAGCACCACAGCTCAATGGGGTTTTTCTTTGATGTATTTTTGCTTGACAGCTCCCCTTTTGAAAGTCCCCCGCGACCCATACCGTATTTCCTTATAGCTGCTTGGCTGGTGGGCGATATGTGGGGGAGAGAGATGTGATTGGCAATTTGTGAAGAAAGGTGCAAACAGGACAGACACTCCGCTAGACCATGGTCAGTCACCGCGCAGAAATATCACAATGCAAAAATACTTTTTTCCCCCTTTGCCAGTGGCTAGGCAGTGCAAAGGGGCTTCAGCATATCTCAACAAAAGTGAGTTATCTGTGATAAGGAGCTGGCGAATCCCAACACAGTTTTACTACTAACAAGGGGAGAAGGAAAACATACCCTCCCATTTACCATGACTTTACTTGATTTTTGTTGACCAAAATCAACCAAAAACATAGCTTCCAAAAATTACATATTGTTCCTACGTAGAATGACAACACTGCATCTACTGTAAATAAATGAATGACTAAGTACAGAAAAAGAGGTTTTTCTTTGAGTATGTCACGTACATGTACTTGTTTTTTTTTTCCTAGCGGACAGAGAGGCATGTTCAGCCTCCTACACAAAATTTATCAAATTAAAGCCTTTTACCAGAGGGCTGAAAACAAAGTCTAGTCTGTTGAAAAGCCCTGGGTGACATACATGCACAGATTTGTGCCCTCTAGAGTTCTAACAGCAGCTGATTTTTTTTGGGGGGGGGGGGAGAAGGAAAAGTAGGTCTCCCATCAAGGAACAATTAGCTCAAGGGTAGAGGAGCGTGGTTTAACAGGGGGATGTGCTGTGAACCTTCTTTTCTTTTTTTTAAATACAGCACAATGAACACTGGTAGTTTTGATGAAATGCACAGAAAGTAACATGGCAAATGAGATTTCTTGGCTTGAGTCAATTTAAACATAATTGTCATCTTTTTTTTCAAATTATATATTCAGTATTGAAAGACGATGTGGAGGGAAAGGATTTAGCATGCAAAGTTGACTTTAATACCTACCAGTTTAAAGGCATCTTAAAAAATTGAAAGTGTAGGAGAGTGTTGTCCACGTATTAAATTCCGAAAACACTAAATGCAACCCGTAATTCCCCCAGCCAATCAAATAGCTTGCATGCTATATTCTCCAATCACCCATGGGTATACTAATGTTTTTAGGACTAGGCTCAGACGTACTGCAGGCAGATTGTTTGCAGGGTCCCTTGGCAAACGGGGACCTGAAGCGAAGAACAAAAGCTCTGGGAATTCAGGCTAGTCATGACATTTTTTATCCAAACTCTTCAAAGGTATTCAAAAATAGCGAGGGATGGACAACTAATAAGACATGATTATTTTCAACCGTGTCTCTAAAATGTATAGCTTCTATTTTCTCAGCACACAACATGCAGAGGTTTGATATAGTAGTGATTAAACCCCAAATCACACTTTCTTTCCGAATGCATTAAAGTTTTATGCAGCGCAACTTTGACATTAGGTAATCATGGGTATGATTGAAGGGGAAACCAAAAACCCCAAAATTGAAAGAGTAAAAGTGAGTGAGGAGAGCACTATATCATTAAAGGATGAAAATGATGAATAGGATGCGACTTACCCAAATTGCCAAAAAAAAAATGTGTAGTTTTTGTTTATATTAATTAAATTTTGTTTAAATTTTAGATTTTATCTGCTTTTTAAACCCTTTCAAAAATTGGGCTTATTGCTAGGTGTATCTATTAATTTGCTGTATGATCAAGATATTGAATTTACACTTAATAAATATTTAATTATGTTTTTCCTGTATTTCATTTTTACGTTCAAGGCAGTCAGAGTGGAGAGTCCCTTTACGAGAAGCCAGTTTCATTTGGATAATCCATTTTGTTCCTATTTTTTCTTTGCTTTGTCCATTATCATTTATAATCGGACATAAAAAAACCCATAAATATAAACTTGCAAGCTATTTTAATATGTAAAAACTTTTGTTCAGCACTAAACCTGCTGATAGTTTCAACTCAACAATGACATTAAAGCCCATGTTTTCCATAAAAGATCATCCAACCTACAAGACTCTTTCCTTAATGCTCCCACTATACCATTCCTCTCAAAAATAAACCTTACTTCACGCTTCCTCCAGCAATTCCCGGAGTTCTAGAATAATCAATGACCACAGTGTCAACATTTTTCCTGCGACCGTTATTCTCCAAATATTTCCATTACCATAGCTTCCCCCTCTCAGCCCTCGTTCAAATTCTTCAGCCTCTTGTAGCGTGATGAAGGAGTAGTTCAGACTGAACACGCCGTAGCCGTGGTGTCTTTGCTTTCCGTTCAGATGATACTCAAAGCGGAGGTTGTGAGTGGACGACAAGTGTGGTGCGGGCCTCTTGAAGCTGCAGTAGCGGGAGGACTTCTTGCCGTCGATAATCTGTGGCAGTGACAAGAATTAACAACATGGATTCAGGCAGGTAGCAATGGAGGCAGTGATTTGATGTAGCGCAAAACAAGCATTTGAGCAATTCCGCTCTACAAATAGGCAATGTTCTTGAGCAAATGAAGCGTTTTAACAACGCCATGCTGGAGGTACAAACAGACGTGAATCCAAGGTTCTTTACATGTAGATTACATTTTGCTATGATTCAAACATAACATATTATAATCTACAAAATTTAGATTGAAGTAAAGTTGCTAAATTTCTTCAATGCACGTGATATTTAGATTGTTTCTACCCAGGAAATTGCATTGATACAGTGCCCTCATTTGCTAAAACAAACATATCGGCTTTTAGAGTCTAATCATATGTTTAAGTACCACGTGATCATGCGGTTTCCCTGTGATTGGCTACCATTGCAGTAGGCAAGTGTTTGGTTAGCAACCACATTGTGCGTTGGATACTAGACAGTATAGGTTTTTTTTCCCCCCATAAAATAACCGTAAATTCATTATCCAATGGCACAGTGGTCACTACCTGTGCTGTGTACAGTTGTTATAATCGTACTGACCCAGAGGGTGTTGGCTCCGAGTTTTACTCACAGTTTTGCCATCCATCACAGCTTTAAAGGCTTGCGCACTACCTACTACACAAGGCTCTGTATGATATTTGCCGACTGCAATGGCTACTCTGACTTTCCGGTACCCGGATGTAGGCCGGGTCAAATAGGTCAGTGAGAGAGCCCGAATGAGTCTCATGGAGCACATGTGAACTCAATCTACATCTATCATTGGATAAGGTGAAAAATTCATTCCAATTTGGATTTTGAGTGTACTGGTTAAACAACTTTATTTTTGAATGTTTATATAAAAATATTTCAATAATTTTAAAATTGATTCAAGAGAAGTGGCGATATTGTGATTTTTAATGGTTTTCTTGGTTTGTTGCGATGTATTAATTTTTTTGCAGCAGATGCGAGATGTATCTTATTAAATTATCACAAAGAAGTCCATGATACATGTCAGAAAGCGTACTTCATGCTATTTTCAAGTATTTATTCAAAAGGCCAATTTTGCCAAAAGACTCATTTTACATTTGTGACTAGTTCATAAGGTTCAGATATGTCCAGATTTAAATCTCAAGAAATTAATTGTTCAAGAAAACAACTTATCAACAAACTTTGTAAAGAGCATTTAAAAATGATTTATGGGAATACATTTTCAGACAGCATGAGCTCAAAGCCAAGAGCAAGTTGGAGTAAGGACTACATATTGCTACCTGTAGTTTGACTAACTTCACTTGAATGCAACCTTGGACAACCCTAGTCGACTATTTGGAACCAGAGCCCAGAGCACAGTCTCGTCAATGGTTACCAATAACAGTGTGTACATTAATTCTCAAGGAGCCAGGATCAAGAATTTTCTTGCCGATGTTTTGACCATCGTTTGACAGGAGGCATTCACACGTTGCTAGTAGTGCGCAGGCGTAAGTGACTTCACAAATCAAACACTAGCCCATAAATGGTCTAAAAACCTAATGCCAAAAAGGTTAACAAGCAAAAAAGAAAACCACAAAAACATGACCAGAATAGATGGCACACCCACTAATAATGATAACAGTGAAATAGAACAAAAAACACTCATATCGAATTCCAAACAGATTCACATTTGAATGTTACTTGTATGATTTAGTGCAATAAACAGGGTATGAGTGGCATATCACAGTTTTCTGCATAAAATTTTGAAATTGAACATAATTATATTTAAATTGATAATCTAATTGTCTTAGAACTGTTATGCCGTAAGTTGCAAGATAAAAGAATAGTAACAAATGTTAACGCTACTGTAAAATATTATTTTCAACGTACATTTTGTAAAGCCTACAATTTAACCAATCAGGCACTAAAGTAATGCACATAATTAGTACTGTTCTTAAGCAACATATTCCTGAAACCAACCCAACAGGGCTATCTGCTCCGTTCACAAGTACCCCCTCACAGTCAAAGAAAGTACAGTTGGGGGTGACCAAACGATGCCATCTTGCCTGACTGCAATATTTTGCCCAGAAGCACGGCCACTGCGTGTACATAGTACAAATCCCCTGGTGTGCGTGCGACACACACAAGGAAAGGTGTGCCCGCAACAACCAGCAAAATGTATGTGTTCCGCCCATGGGGCGTCGTTGCTAGGTAAAAGGGCGCCCTCTTTTGTTGGCGCACAGAGCCCATATTCTAAGATAAACCATAAAGGATCTTATTCACATGTATCAAAATAGCCAAAGTATCGAGTAGTCATATTTCATGTATTTCTTAAGTCCTATAGGGCTAGCTAGACTGCCTATCAGGATGGGTAGAGATAAAGGATCAGACAGGATCAGGTGTGGGGAAAGTAACTCAGTAAAAAGAAAAATTGAATTACGTGCGTCACACACAAGGAACGGTGTGCGCGCAACAACCAGCAAACTATGTGTTCCGCCCATGGGGCATCGTTGCTAGGTAAAAGGGCGCCCTCTTTTTTTGGAGCACGCAGCCCATATTCAAAGATAAACCATAAAGGATCTTATTCACATGTATCAAAATAGCCAAAGCATCGAGTAGTCATATTTCATGTATTTCTTCAGTCCTCTAGGGCTAACTAGACTGCCTATCAGGATGGGTAAAGATAAAGGATCAGATAGGATCAGGTGTGGGGAAAGTAACTCAGTAAGAAGGAAAATTGAATTACCAGAAAAGTCAGTATCAATGCAACACAGGTTATCTAGGTTTTCAGGGGCTAGTTTGAAAGCCAGTGGAATATTTTGCTGTGTATGAAAGTTGATACTTTTGCCTTCGGGAATTGAATTATCTTTGGAGATTGTAGTAGAATGAACCCCATGTCTTCACCATTTGGATGAAGTGACGAATCTGTCCACACGGCAGCTAAACCAAGTGTTGGGAAAATAAAAGTAGGTCGATTTTTCAAATCACGATTTTTATACATGAGTAAGTTTTTCCTGTCCCTGTTACATCTGGCATATGATTTTGTAAAATTGTGGACGCACTCCTTCATGCTTTCATACTTAACGAGTGATCATGCAAGAGCAAACTACCTAGCCAACAAATGTAGATAGTTTGAAGTAAATTTTAATGATACTTGAATGGCAAATGACAAAATTCAGACAAACAGGGACAGAAAATGTTTCACAATTTGAACCTTAAATTAATTTATAGAATGACCCATACATTGTACTTTTCTTCCCCCCCAAAAATTGAAAATATGTAACCAGTGGCGAAGCCATGGGGGGAGTGGGGGGGGGGGGGGGGGGGGGCGACAGCCTCCCCATGAAACCTTGTCGCCCCCCCAGTCCCCCCCCCCCACTGAGATTTTGAGTTTCTAAAAAAATTATCATTGATCTACATGACGCCCCCCATGAAATGTTCCAGCCCCCCCAGCGCCCCCCCACTGAAAAATTCCTGGCTACGCCACTGTATGTAACTGATGAGCGATAGCCTACTTGTTTGATAGCCCTTCTGTGTTTTCTTTTTCATAAAAAGCATATTAATTTTGGAGATATCAATTACTGAACAGTTTCTTCACTTAAGTTTGTCAAACCCCCCAAAAAACTGAGTTGCTGCACGTTTGCTACTTTGTGTAATTAGAGTAAGTAACAAAACGCCACATGTTAAAGTTTTGAAAATCAACAGATTATATACAGGAAGAGGACATCATAAAATGTAAGAACAGCCACTGATCCCCAGATACCTGTTTTGGACAGATTTGTCACTTCATACGAACAAGTAATGATTTACATGCAGACACAACAATTACTTAGCTTAAATTGTTCCCTTAGGCAGCAATTAATCTCGTACTGTTACTGACACTTCAGTCTGATTGACAGTTAATATATCTCCCTGATGACATTAAATAAAGAAATCTGAGCATGTCCTGAGATTAAATGACTGCTGCAGGCTAGCACTGTGGTATTATGTGACTGTTGATGCGTAGTGTAATACAGAGGGAAAAGGAAGGGAAAAACATGGAACATACTTGCAATATAGTTGAAGCCCCAACTAAACTTCCATCAGGCTCCTCCCAAAGTTGTTAAAGCTATAGTCCATCATTTGCAGCTATCCAAAAAGTAACTGACGTAATTATTGTTGAAAAAGATACTTGGTTGAAAGATAGTAAAGAAATTATTCTTTCTGGCAAGCTGTCATTTTGAAGAAATCAACGAAAGAAGGCCTTTCCAACGGTGCGTCTTAAGACGCACCGTTGGAAATTTCCGTTAGAAGTTCATTTTTTTATTCGGCGAAGCATGCGCAAGCTTTGGCACGACGCACACGGTTGCTATAATTCGTCGGATCAGAGCTGCAATCGGCTCAGTAAGACCGTGTCTCGGACGCTGAATTCAGGCCCAATTCAAAACATGATTCAGCAATTTTTGATTTGAAATCGAGATCCTAGAATGCTGTTTTTCTCGGAATATACAGCTGAAGCTGAGCTGAAATTTCATCAGGTTAGTTGTTCAGCACCCTTCTTTAGATTTTGAGCACTTTTGTTGCTTCAAACGAACAAAGTGCAGAAATTACAAATGATGGACTATACCTTTAAGACTAAAATTTAAGACTAAATATTCCATTGCACAACATTAAATACTCATAGCAAAGTGAAAAGTATTTCTTGAACAGGTTGGCCTGGCCTTCCAACACTGTGACCTGGGTTCGATTCCTGTCTGGGCCATTATGTAGATTGGGTTTTCAGTCCCTGCCTGATTCCGTGGGTATTCCTCAGAATATTCTACTAGGGTTTTCCTCCCACCTCTAAAACTACCATTTCTTTCCATCGTCTTCTCTTTACTGGGCCCCATGGGACCAGTGGATTCCAATGGGCTACCCAGTTAAAATAAAAATTAAGTGAATTAAAAATTGCTTTGGTAGATAAAGGTATTAAAAATTGTAACTACTGTATATTGCACAGCTAAACACAGTTTTGTTAACAATGAAATTGTGCTAATTTGACAATGTTCACCCAGTGATATTAAATCCATATTTTTACCTGCAGCCAAAAAACTGTATTGATTTGTCCACCTGCATGTTTATACAGCGTTTCATCCCTGGAAGCTTGCCTTGCCTGCAGCAATTAGTGCACCGACCAGCTTAGCAGTCTGCAAGTTGGCTGTGCATATGTCACAGTGAGTGACAATAAAGTGTGTCAGAGTGTGATTCCTATTTCATTACAACCACATTGTGTGAAGAACACGAGGGGAGAACTTTCTGAGATGTGATATTACTGCGGATGCCTTGGGCAATCTTTGGAATGTGTTGAGTGATTTACATAATCACAAAATAGTATAGAAAATTCCTTTGCCGGATATTTACATCAAAAGTGCTTCTCCTAACTTTTATCGAGGGTCAACAACTCAACCAATACTATGGGACATCCATAGCAGCCATGGCAATCAATTTGAAAAATTGGCAATCGTACATTTCTGTCATTTTTATATGTAAAAAAAGGACATTTGGGTTTTTTACTAGTCAAAAATGTGGTATTTTTTGGCCAAATCTATCAAGGTTTCACTTTGGAGTAAACATTATCATATGGTCACATGATCTATAATGTATACCGAGAATCTAATATGGCAAATATACATTGAAGACCACTTTATTTTCACCTTTTCTACACAATTTTCTTTGTTTGTGAGTTTTTCATAGCTGTCATTGCACCCCAAAAAAATGCAAAGCAGTTTTAGTGTTACCATTTGAGCTGATTTTGGTTGGAAAAACAAACAAACATATTTGGGGGAACAAACAAAATACAGTTTTGCCCCCAAAATAGGTTGTAGTGCCCTCCAAAGATGACATGTACCAATTATTGTTTAATTGGATTATGTTCTAAAGAATATTTGTACCACATTGGAAAGCTGTGAATGGAAAATGAAGAAATTAAGTCTGAAATACTTAACTTGTTTGTTCAAAAATGGGCAAAAAAGCTAAAGGGTACTCTTGTAGCCACAACACAACCAAATAACGTCATAGACCACATACTGTTAGCATTCGGAAAGTCAGCAAGAGCATATAAAAATTGGAGGTGCAATGTCCCGAGAAGACCCACAAAATAAATACCCTGGTCCTGATAAGGTAGAATTAATCTCTTTAAAAAAACTTAACAAAAACAAGTGCCTAAAAGATATGGCATTATGTGAAGAACAAATTATGCACTGAAATTCTAAAGGTAATTCTGTTCAAAACCTATACAATCAAAATACAACTTGAAGGATTTTCAGCAGTGTTTTGGGAAAGCATAATTCAACTCACTGGATTATGCCTGTGTGACAACAGGTCATTGTATGATGTCTTTTTGATTATGGCTTTCAAAAATATGGTGAACTATAGATGATTCATTTTTTTCACATCAACATTAACATAAACCTTAGGAATGAAAAACATTGGCAGTCATCAAAAACACTCAAGTTACGCTGAGCAAAACTACAAAATGTATGCGCAATGAAGGCGCCAGACAGCAGATATGTACTTCAGCACTGAGGATGGGAAAAGTGCACAGGGAGCCAGGTAAAATTAAGCGGGGAAAGGTTGCACTAATTGACCAGGCAATGTATCATACAACTCATGCATCAATCTTGATATCAAATTACATGCCATCTATCTGTGATGATGAGGTCAGTCTAGCACAGCCCATCAACTGGCTGGCTGACTCCTTGTGCTTTGAATGAACTCATCCATCAATTTGATGGATGAATACATTTATGTCTGTCAGGCTGACAACAAGAAAGAGAAAGCTGCGATGGGATGGTGGAAGGGTATAGGATGGAAGGCGGATGATTAAGAAGGGGGTGTTGAGTTGAATTGCTGAGGTGGGGGTGTAGGGTTCATGCATGTACATGGGGCTTATGTGCAGATGTGTACAATCAGTAATCACATGGTTAAGTTGATGTGTTAATGTTTATTCAGAACAAATTAAAAATGCATGACAGGAGACAGTAGACCTTATACCTTGCAGGTATCTCAGAAGATGTTGTTTGTCATATTTATTAAGTAACAAGGAATTCCTGAAAGGAACTTTCCTTTGAGGGGTGAAGCAACTAAGGTCCATGAGAACAATTAAAAGGAAGCGAAGTCATCGGGCAAGTTTGAGCAAGGACCAGTGGGTAACTAGTCATTGGTTTGTGTGACGTACCTAGCACATGTGCACTGAAGTTGCGAACGACTCTAGTCGAACTAGTGGCATGTCAACGGCCGTCAAAAAATGGTGGTCGCACAATTATTCAACAGTTGTTGTTTTCCCTTTATTTACACAAACAATAGCGATTGTGTACACATAGTTTAAGACATCTTGCATAATTACCAATATTATTGTACAATGGTGGGACAAAATTGACCTGATTGCCAGCTAAGATGGAAAAACTTTACAATGAAAATGAAATTTAGCGATCACAGTTTCGTTTCCGCTATTTTTGTTGTAGTTGGTCCTCTCTGCACTATGCTATGCTATTGTTAACCAGCTATAAATCATTGCGCGACCAGCCGCGGTAGGCTGGTTCCAAATAGTCGGCTAGCTTAGTCAACCATCGTCGACTAGACAGAGTTTGGGCTAACTTTAATCAAACTATAGTTAACCGTTGGTCAACAATAATTTTTGCGTGAACTTGCCCTAAGATGTTCTGGAACTGGAACAATGATTTCTGACAGCTTGCTGAACATGAATGAACCGAACCACTAGTCCACTCACCTTTAAATAATTCTGTTCATCATTGCACATGTTGACCGACTTGTTGACAGAGTCTAAAAAGAAATCAGTGAAGACCACTTTGATGCGGCCATGGGGGCCTAAATGTTCCAGCTCGTAGAAATAAATGTGTGAGCTTGACGTGGGATGGCGTAGGGGAAACCCAGGTGAGGTGACGGCACCCGATGAGGAGCAGGAATAGTTGCCTTGGATGAAGTTAAAGAAATATTTATAATCTGTGGAGATGAAACAAGAAGGAATAATTACTGGAGGTTATCATTACTATTATTAGTGTGGAAATTCATGCAAGGGTATTTTTGGGGCTTAGAAATGTTTTGGACATTTGTTCATCGTAAAACTGCATGTATACGCTCAGCACATGTGCGCATACTTTGTTCAGGCCCGTTCCCTGATCCCAGACTGGGGGGGGGGGGTCTTTAAATTCTTAAGTGGAACTTTAATTTTATGCGAGCGTAGAGCGCGAAGCCCCAGAAGGCATGGGGCCTGCTCAAGCCTAGTTCAGGAATATATCTTGAAACAATTGTAACATGTCTCCCAAATTCCAATAAATCTGCAATATGAAATAGTGTAAATGTTTTTTGGGACCACCCTGTACAATGTTGAATTGTCCAAAATGTACGTCTGACATTGCCCAATTACAATACTATTTGTTCCCTTATACCAAGGGTGTCAATCGCTTCTCAAAAGTGGGAAAGGGGGGAGGACATACCTTGATCACAACTAATGCGAGCACAAAGTCCTAACTAGCATGGCGTTCGGGGCCCTCTTAATGGCCCTGAAAATTTAGGATTCTAGAAGCTCTGTGGTGAGATCTGAGGCAATTTCTGACCACTTTGACCAATTAGCATTTTTTTTTATTAAAGCAAAAGATAATCATTTAAACATCACTATCGAGTTTGGAGTCATGGAATAAGCTTTTCTGAGCTACACAATCATATGCAGGCTACAATTTTTATTCAGGGACGAAAAAATGGGGGGGGGGGGAACAATCAGTATGATATCCCCCCTACTTTAAAAAGTTTCCCCCTCACTTTAAAAAGAATCCCCCCTGTCCCTCACCGATTGATGTCCATGCCTTATACTAGTATCACAGGGGACCCTGTGTCTTTACACCTGCTAATGTGACTAATGTTATTTGACAGGCCGAAACACGAAGAATATTCAGACAGCCTCACATATGGTGCCACGTACATGTACATACCGGGGAAGAGAATTGCGCCCTCACGGTGCTCAGCTCTAGTCCAAAACATAACAGGCACATAAATTATGACATATGGCGCATGCTGACCTTTAAGGATTACATATCTCTGATTTCATTTCATTTGATGTGATTTACGTCCAAACATCACAAGATCAAATTCTAAACTTTTTTTTAAATTGCAAGTATACAAATATTTAGGTGAGGGACCTGGCTGCATGGAAGCTTGAATAATGTACATGAACAGACCCAGATTGAACTCACATTCCGTCCTTTCAATTTTTACACATATTTCTATCAAAACATTAACGCAGATAGTTTGTGCTACTATTATGATACTATGAGAGGCTATTGTGCTTTTATTTGCACAAGAAACATATTTATTAATGCATTTGGAACATTATGTTATACAGTTTGCTCAAACAATGAAATATGATTTAGTTCTATTGTGCCAGAGACTACATGTATTTCTATCATTTAGTTAATTGATGTACCAAAAGCCATTTGGAAAACTTATATGTCCTTGGTATTTAAAGGCATTTAGGATCATTTGTAAACACTCAAAAACATAACTGCCTAAATATCAAACACTTGATTGCAAGTAAATAATAGTATGAAGCATCCTGTGTAATCGAGTTCGAGTTTGAGGTTGAGTTTGGTATGTTGTCATTCTCAAGAAAAGATGAATTTCGTATCAGGACCTAACCATCACTGACTTTTCTCAAATACGACATCTGTTAAACAGCCGCATGCTAGCTGTTGACTTCATGCATATGCTCAGGTACGCTAGGCGTATGTACATGTATATCACTTTCCCACGACAGAGCTGGCACTCAGGTACCCCCTGTGACCTATGGGTTCTATGCACGACAGATTCCAAGAGCTGCACAGTTTTGACTTTTTTGGACCGGGGTTTTTATCATGTTTTTTTCAGCAGCAATGGACAAAAAACATTAAACAGCTCAGTGGAACCATGGAGCTATAAATAGCTCCATGGTGGAACAATGTCTGTTTTTAAATTACTAGCCCTTAAATCAATCCATTTCATGCAACTGATAATATGCCTTTAAATGTAAACCGTACAACATGTACAGGTAGAGATCTTTGCTCTTGAATATACAAATTATATATAAGAATTCTTACATTTTTGTATTGTAATTAAGGATTTCTGTATTCTTTGTAAACAGGTAAGAGAACACACTAAATACATGTACACTATAATAAATTGAGTTCCTGTTATTTCATCTTGAATTACATCATACTAGATATACAGCAATGACTCCTATTAGTGGTCATTGCTGTATATCTAGTATGACGGAATCTAGTAAAATGGTATTTACCTGCAGGCACGGATCCAGAGGGGGGGTGTTGGGGTCAAAACCCCCACAGCTCTGTCAAAAAAAAAAAATATCATACAAATTCTTTAAAAAATAAGTCCCCCCCCCCCCCCAATTATACTGGTATAATGTCCGCCTGTTCAAAATACGGTACACCATTCTGTAATCTAGTGTTAATAATTGTCAAATTCGAACAGCGCCCCCTATTGAAATATGGTACCCCCAGTTTTTGATTTTACGGAGGCCAAGTGTCCGGAGAAAAAAACCTGTGTACATTTTCAGATTTTTTGCTGATGAAACCCCCCCCCCTGCGAAAATTCCTGGATCCGCCCCTTTTTACAAATATCTCAGGGCTAGAGTCTGTTAAATTTCATTTCAAAAGTGGTAGAGTGCGTGCTCATACATTCCAATAATTTACTACCCTGACTGTGACTTCCTTTGGATAAGATGTTTGTTCAACTTGTTCAAATGGTAGGTTTAATGTAATGCATTATACCCTTTTTAATCATAGAGTGGTTAGGCCAAAAAAAAAAATAGTTCTGCTTCCGATTACATGGCATTCGAAAATAGGGTAGGTAGGTAGGGAATTTTTTTTTGGGGGGGGGGGCATTTTTGTGTGTGTACGATCATATGGAGGCGTCTGCGTGAAGTCAAGGCTAAAAGGTATAAAGTGATGGTTTTGGGTGTTTTTTTTCCTCATTTTCGAATAAAAAAATTAGGGTAGGGGCTGTCAGAATAGGGTAGGTAGGGAAACTATAGGGTAGCAGAACTATTATTTTGTTTGGCCTTACGTATATCCCCTTCAATAAATAAACAACACAAAGCTTAATAACTCTTCCCTTTGATATGGTTTACATCATGATGCTTTATTAGATTAATAACCACCGTCGATAGCTCTGTTTTTAGAGCAACGACCAATATAAACGACCAATATGAAACACTGAAATTCAGTATAGACCGGGTCTAAATCTTATACCTGAAATTTTATGAAAACCGCGCATGAATCCTGTATCCTTGGCTGTGGCAATCCATATAGGCTTATTTCATTTGACTAATTATTGACTTGCCATTATCCCTAGAGCTAATGGTGCAGTAATGACACTCCTAATCATGGGCAGGCCTGCCAAGGCCACCATTCTATATGACAGAGGACTCCTAATAGGATCAGCCTGTGGGTAGTGGACTTGATGGGAAACAGGCCTCAGTCTAGAAAATGATAATTTCATTTTGAACCCTGTGGTCAAAGCGCTGAAAGATCTATTTTGAGACATAGTCATTCATTTTAGTCAAATGTACCGCAAGTGTATTCCAGAGATATACACCTGGAATCGAAGCTATGTGATCGCGAAACTTTGCACATATAGGGCAACATGCTTACCTTACTATTAGTCTAATACTAGGCTCATCAGCAAACTTGACATTAATTTACAGTATAATTCAACCAAGCACATGTTTTTTTGGGCAAAAAGCATATTTGTGAAATCATGGCACCATTCTCAATAACATTTTTTTAATTTGTTATGCAAATGTCCTTTGTTTGTATGTGTGTGTAGCCTGTCTGTAATTTGTGTTCAATGCTCAGCTTTTTGTTTTGTATCTTGCCTCTCCTTGTTTATATTTATGCATAACTTTATATAAAAAAAGGAAAATGAAGTGAGTCATTCCTTCAATTCCCTTCGCACATTAAAAAAAAATGAAAAAAAGAAGAAGACACAATTAAGTTCAGAGTTAAAAATGTTGAGTATAAACTTGATCTCCTCCGCCAACTCACCACAGTGCGTATGATTAACAATGCATCAAGTTTGTTTATTGATTTATAACTTATTGCCTTTCTGTGCCAATCTGTTTATGTATAAAACATTCCAGGAAGGAGACTGCCAAAAAGTAATGTTAACTCAGAACCGTGTAGCGTTATAGGTCACGGCAACGTGCAGCTATGCATCGGGGACACCAATTGCAATTGACGGCAGCAACAGGGGACAGCTTGGACGTGAATCTAGTCCGCCACACAGCTTATTGATTGGTTGTTCATGTGCGCGTGCAGTTATCAAGGCTTGCTCCTGGCTTGTCCCCTGTGATGCCCGCTGGGGAATTCACCAACTAGAATACAGCCAGAAGTACACACAGGTTGTTTTTATTTTTTTACTCCCACCTTCCGGCGTTTTCCATGATTTCCCAGGCCACCGTTAGGCATGAAATATGGATAGGTTTATCCATGAGGATGGTGCGGAAGTGAACTCTTTTATACACAGGTCTACAACAGTACCACAATAATGTGCTGTGATTCTTGCCGAATAAATCATCATTTAATGACCATTGGATAAGAGATATCTTTGTCTAATGGAAGTATACATGCTCTGCCATTAAGTAAGTGCACTTGGGGACAGTGATAAAAGGAACCGAATGGCTTTTCATTCCAAGCAGACTTAATCAAATGCAACAGCAACTCTAAATCAGCTCCCTCCTACGGGGCGATGGTAGCATTCATATTCAGGCTTTCTGAAACCTCAGGCCTGGAGATTTGACTTCAAAATAAGTTCTTGCTTTGTGTGCACTTCCTGATCAATACCATGCAAGTCAGATGCAACTGAGTTTGTGATGTGTACTTATGAAGGAAGCTGGGGAACATTTACACAAAAAATCCTGATTTCTTCACAACATAAGATAACTTTGGTACCGTGTGACTTCTGACTCACAATCCTTATTTTAAAAAAAATTGGATGAATTGGTATTTTGAGCCTTAGAGTTAGAAATCATTTAACTCAAACTTTCCTGTGACATGCCTTTCATTATTTGTTTATTTGAGGGACTCTTTGTTACATAAATTTGCCTCAAGTGACAAATAAGGATTTGAACTATAATTTGTTTTAGTAAACTTTGAATTGGACTCCATCAGTAGGCAAAATCGTACTTTTTATTATTTTAAATTCCAAAAAAAATTTTTTAATACTAAATGTTTGTATACACAGTGTTTGTATCTCTTGTAATAAAAAAATGTTAGATAATGTTTCCCCAAAACTGCACCACTTAATTTAAAAGAAAACTAGTATCCACTTGGGATAAACAAATTCATACTCCACAAGAAATGCCAGCCTCAAAAAGCAATGCCTTTTTTTACAATCTAGAATTAGTTTTACAGCACCTACATGTATACACATCACCTTGCTTCAGCTTACAAAGCAAGTGGAAACTGGCTGGAAAATTTGATCAACATTAATTGGTGCTCGGAGAAGGAAGGAAGCAGGGAAAACATCTCCTGGGCACAAAGGACAAACTTAATCATTTTAACGTCAAATTAGAAACACAACAAGCATGGCAGGTCAGCGTCTCCTCATCCAACTGAGTTAAGTGACCTGTGCTGTATTGATTTTATGACAAGGACAGGGAAAGACAGGTGGGAAGGACCCTGGAAAAAAACTGAATAGGAAAGATGGGTAGAGGAGCATCACGCATGTGATAAAACACTGCAGCAGTGGTATGGCATCATCAAAGTTGTTCAAATGTGTAACTGTTTGAGAGCAATTCCAAATGTTAGGCAGCCATTTTGAAAGTCCTAATGATTTGTGAATAATGTGACCCTCTAAATGGTTATACATAAATACCTAAGACATGCAGTTTACCCATTTCTATTGGTCAAGAGCCCATCACGTGGCCAGTTTTAAATTTTTACCCCCCAAATCTTTTGAAAAGACTGCCCTTTTCCATTCATTGGCCTTTTGTCACCAGCGCTTACCCCCCCCCCTGCCCAATATTTGTCAAGAGTGCCCTTTTTTTCCTGACCAAGTGCCCTTTTTGTCCGAAAAAGTGCCCTTTTTTCCCGAAAAAAAGTGCCCTGTAAAAACGTATTCGTACCGTTTTTGCTTTCATCGGCCGTTACAGGTGCCTTTTTTGAAAGCGACTCATTAAAAGGCCTTTTGTCACCAGCGCTTACCCCCCCCCCCCGCCCAATATTTGTCAAGAGTGCCCTTTTTTTCCTGACCAAGTGCCCTTTTTGTCCGAAAAAGTGCCCTTTTTTCCCGAAAAAAGTGCCCTGTAAAAACGTATTCGTACCGTTTTTGCTTTCATCGGCCGTTCCAGGTGCCTTTTTTGAAAGCGACTCATTAAAAGCCCCATATATTGTGCATAATCGTCAGTTTTGAACAGTGCCCCCATCGGCAGAGTCCCCCCCCCCCCCTTTGATTTTAAGGAGGCCAAGTGTCGGGAGAAAAACCGTGTCTACATTTCACCACAGATGTGCAAGTGCCCTTTTCACAATTTTTTAACCCCCCCCCCCAATAAAAAAGACCGTGCTACGCCACTGAAGTTGATGACTTTTTCTGTTGACAAAACTATTCCGAGTCTTTTTATCGGTCATTCATTGAAAGTGTGTTGTGCTTTTCATTTATTTCCTGGTATGTTTACCTATACGAACAGGAACAGCTTGCAAAAGATTGTTAACCTGGTGTCTAAAATTATCGGAGAGCCCCAGAGAGACCTTTAGTTCTGCGAACAACAAGTGCTTAGGAAAGCCAACTCTATCGTAGCCAGTGAAAATCATGTGCTGAAAACCATGTTTCAGTTTCTTCCATCAGGACGTCGTCTCAGATGCCCTCCGCGGCCGTGTAAAGCCAACAGAAGGAAGTTGTCATTCATTCCAGTGGCTGTTAGACTTTTAAATAATTGATATTTGTATTTTTAAGGGTACATCATTTTATTTGTCATTTCAATTTATTTGTCACAGAACAGAAGGAAGTTGTCGTTATCCCAGTTGTCATTATTCAAGTGCTAAGAGACTTTAAAATAATTGATATATGTATTTTTAAGGGTCCATCAACCATCATTTTACTCGTCATCACATGTACATTCATCATCGTATTTAACGAATATTTTAGAGAAGTTTTATATCAATGTTAAATCTAGATATAAGTACATGTAGTTTGTAATTGTTTAAAATTGTATATATTAATTCGAGTAGTAATTACTTACTTATAGTGTTTTTTTATAGAGAGCTGTCCAACCAAATGTGATTGCCTATTTAAGAACAAATAAAGTATTTTGAACTGAATTGAATCATCGGCCTGTATTGTTCCACTGCTGGGCAAAGGCCTATCCCATAGCACGCCATTTCTCTCTTTCCCCGTATGTCTCTTCCAGGCTGTTGTCCTTGTTTCCACCACCAGCTCATCTCTCCATCTAGACCAAGTTCGCCCTCTTTTCCTTATGCCATATAAGGGTTGCCGTCTGTTTCAAGTCGGCTCCATCTTTCATCCTCTTTTCTTGCCAGGCGCCCTGCCCATCTCCATTTATTCCTTTTTGCTGCTACTATCACATCATTTACTTCTGGTTAATACTTGGGCACATTTTACTCCGCAATGAGGAGAGTATTTGGGGCAGATTTTGTGGTGTGGACAACATCACACAATTCAAGAAGAGTAACTAGTCTTATCAAGAACAATATTCCTAGGATTTACTTTAAATTTCCTTGGCAAAGAGTCTTAACTGGTTTTTACTTGGAGTTTAAAAAATGTATGCTTCTGGGCATTGGGCAATAGACCTTTCTCAGGGTATGCCATCTTGGAAGTGAAAGCGAGGCATATAATGCAAACAAACTTATATCCACGTAAATAGTGAGTGCGATGAACGAGTACGTGACTCTCGCAAAATTTCTGCAGATTGACAATCTTATAAATGGATGGACAGCTCAAATTCTCCGAAACAGCAATCAACAATATAGGAAGATCACTGTATTTTTGAAGGATTTTATAAATACAAAGCCCAGAAGCAGTGGGCGAACTGAAGTTTCTGTGTTTACACATAGTATAATGTAGTACCGCCATGGGAGAAACTTCAAGATTTTCTGTTTTCACTTTTCCATCCGCGGCATTTTCTGAGGTGAAATTGCACCTGTTTTGCAGGAAGTACTTACATTATAAGACTCTCTGTGAATTGTCATTGCACATGACCTTTCATTTCTCAGAAATAAAGAGGAATTGGAGCCCGTACGAACGAGTGCAATTTCAGCTCAGAAAACGTAGCAGATGGAAAAGTGAAAGTAGAAAGTCTTGACGTTTCTCTGACAGCGATGATATGCGTATTAAACTAATACCAAAACTTCAGTTCGGCCACTGGTTTTGGGCTTTATTTTTAAATGATCCTTCTTAAAAATACAATGATATGCCCCTACCAAGAATGTTGATAGATGTTTTGATTAATTTGAGCTTTCCATCCATTAATAAGAGTGTCAATCTGCTGTTACTTTGCGAGAGTCGCATCGTTAATCGCAAACACTAGTTAGGCCTTCATGTTTGCTTGCTGTACAAGGGGATATTTGACAGATAAAGATTTAAATTAAGGCTAAATTAATGTTTTTCACCAAAAATTCAAATCATGCATTGATGTACATGTTTGACAAAGAATAAAACCACTCAACTTATACGAAAAAAGTTTCATCACAGATTTTATTCGGTGAATGATCGAATAGTGGGATATTCGGTAGATTCGGCAAAGCCCCAAAAAGTTGAGATCAAAAATTGAAAACAAATGTATTTTATTCAGTATTTCAGACTACGGTTTTAATAATGAAAAATGTATCGACAATGTAAACATTTGTCAGTAAAATGCAACACAATCTTATGATCACATTGTATATCATATGTACCTAATTCCATGGCAACATGAATTTAGAGAAAGCTATGCAAATCTATTTCGCAAGTTAAAGGGTAATGTTAAAGTGTCAGGGTAATGTTACTGTTATACATGTAGGAAATAGGAAAAAAACAAAGTTCATCACAGTGGGCCTAGAGTTGGAAAAGTGGCCAACATGTACAGTTTTACATGTTCTATAATGGTAGGAATTATAAAGGATGCTGAGTGCAAATATGGTTTAATTACAATTTCAACAACTTTCAATGTTGACTTCAATATATTATGAGCATTTTTCTCACTCTTAGATATTAAAAGAATCTGAATTCTGCTTAAAATGGGAAATGTGAAAGTTGAAAGCCCCACTATGCATCAGAGAAGATAATGGCTCTTTGTAAGAGCTTTAACGAGCAATAAAATGGTTCACTTCTAATATTGACCAAAATGCAGTCAATATTCACCAAAGATGTAACATTAATCTATGACCACCACCCCTCCCCCATTTTAATTTTTGTTTAAAGGAAATGGGAAATAAAGTATTTAAATTTTTCTTATTGAAAGCTTCCCCCCATAACAAAACAAGTTCATTCAAAATTGTTCACATTCTAAGTCAGAAATGTGTTTGATTTTAAAGAATGAGTTTTATGTGCAGTGATTATACTTTTTGACTTTTCAGCAATTTTAAATTTCAATAACCATCTTTATAACTATTATGACCTTATCTTAAGACCAAACCTAATCACTAAACTACATGTAAAATATGAAAACGTGCATACACACTTTATAAACTTCACACATGCTGAAATATGTTTGCATATCCATTCAAAATAAATAGTATGATTCAATGTACTTTATCTGCTACATGTGCAGCTATGACCTTTAATTTATCCCCAAGGCCTGCATAACGCATGATACGATTAGCATTTTTTGCTCGTCAAATGTCCGGTGGAGAACTGAGAATAAGAAAAGCACGAAGCCCTCTAGGAATACTGAGACCGCTGCATAAATATCATGGAACGTGAAATCTCTCCACCTTTGATGTCTATAATTCCTGAGAGATGTTATCAGGGAGGGATGCGAGAGAAGGATCAGTGAATTGATGTGCCGATATCCATCCCATGCCTGGTGCCATAGATGTCAGTGACCCCGGAGGGAAATGCAGCCAGTTCATACAGCCACTCTGCTAACAGTGGAATTGGATGGTGGTTGGAGGGGGGGGGGGGCTAAAGCAGGTTCCATTTCAATTCAATTGATTTCCCTCACGATAAAGGGGATGGCAAGACCAATCGAAGTGACTGACAAAAAAAAAGCAGAGTGCATGTGTCTTCTCTATGAATGTGACTAACGTCAGGAGAAGGCTAAAACTCATTTTTTTTTGGCAATGATCAAAAATATGTCAAATATATCATAATACATTTTGCACCACAGGCGCCTGTTGCAGAATTGCACAAACGTTTTCTCTTTGAAATCAGATTTCTAGAGTTTCAGGGCAATTAACGTTGGTGGAGAGTGACTGCTGCTAACATTTTGCAGCGTGACCTAGATCAGCATGGAGATTGTAACAGTAGACACTATGTTCTGTCTTGAAGAGTGTAACTGAGCAGTGATTCCAAGATGTCTAAAAAGGTACTCTCTCAGCTCACTCAATCACACTCTTAACAGTTCACACTTTTCCCGGTGGGATGGCTTGGCATGAATCACAATCTTTCTGTGACATCCCTGAAAACAAATGACTGCCTTCAGGACTGACTTAAGCTACACATAGTAAACACACAGTTAGCCACCATGCAAAAAGTCCATAAAATATAGTCTGTGAATTCAACATCGACCAAAATCAGTTCAGAAGTAACATGGCATTTTCCCGTAATCAGATTTTTTCGATGCTTGACTACAAAAACTTAAATAACTCCATCCTGGATCGATCAGTTATTTCACTCACATTTTTGCCTCATACTATGTGCAGTTTCATAGCAGCAATAATGGTTAATAAAAAACTGCATCAATGTAGTAATGAGGGAGTCTACTGTTCAGAAAGAAAAAAATATATTTCAAGCTCCAACTCAAGATGAGAAGTAAATATAAAAACTGCCTCAATTTACCTAGGTCCAGTGGTTACATTGTTTGACTCATGTTCCATGCTACCTGAATTTGAACCTTGATGGGGATTATGGTGTTTGTGTTCTTTACTACAATTGCCTTTCTCCACCAAGGAGTGTATAAATGGGTACCTGTGAAGGTAGAGGCCAGATTGAGCTGATCTCTTGCTGGTGCAAAAAAAATGGTCTCATGGCCCGATGAACAGGGGTAATAATTGTGAAGCGCTTCAATACCTTTGATATAAAGAGCTATATAAGCACAACATATACAAATATCAAAAGGACAAACATTCCTTAAAAAAGGGAACAGTGAAACAATATTCCACCTTCAGCATATAATTTCTTTTTGGTGAATTACAAAACGGTGGTGAAGAGTTCTTAGCATAGACCCTTCTCCCAGTGTGACATGGTCAATTTACGTACCATGTGAAGAGACTCAACAAATCTCTGAGAATGAATTAACAGATCAGGGCAACAGACAGTATACTATGCAATATATCTGAACAAGAAAAGTAAATATTGTGAGTACTTCTGATTAACGACCAACGAAGATTTGAGATGAAATGTCAATTGAATTAGGAAACCGACAAGAATATCTAGCTACACTTATCTTCATAAAAATAATCTGTTAAACTTTACACCTACTGCTTCAGCACAAATATCGTGACAAATGGGATTAAAGCCCACGCTGCATATACTGTAGCCTACCAGTAAGTAGTTGCCATGCATTGTGCAACTGATCCTGTTAAGCAATTATTCACGGCTAGAAACGTCGCAATGGTGTCAGGAGCGGGATCCTTCAAGGCACCGCGCAATGCTGTGCATAATATCGTGAAGGTGAGACGACAGCACCCCACAGGGGACAGTATTATATTAAACGGCGGATGTTTGTCATGTGAAACCATGAAGGAATTGCAAGCAAGTGGGGATTCACGAACCTGTTAGTGAAGATTTCAGTCATGTAATGCATGCTAAGCTTTAGTAAAGCCCTAGGACTTCTATTTCCATATTTCTCACCTTTACCTTGTAGTGACCAAACTCACAGACCTCATAGCGCAACAATATCTGTACAAAGAGTACCGGTACATGTTTTTCCTAAATGAGGCAAACTTGCTGATGTTTTCGATCAAGTTTTATATAGAACTATACACGCCAAAAAATAATGATACTTTTTGTATGTAAAATTGCTTGATCAAATTTTAATGCGTTTTTAAAATGGTTGAAAATGTTGGTCATCTGCAATGAGTTGCTACAATGTATGGGCATTTCAATTCTGGATGCTTGTTACTGCAGGTAAAACTAAAACTAAATTTAGCCACATGTAAATTTCTGCAGTATATTCATTTTACACAAGTTTTCATTTACCTGTTCATTTCAAGTTCTATAAAAACAAGGCAAGGAGTCATTCTTTCATTAAAGATAGAGTACATCATTTGCAGCTATCCAAAAAGTAACTGACATGATTATTATTGAAAAGCTTATTACTTGGTTTAAAGATAGTAATGGCACTAAACTCCCAGTGAAATAATTCTTTCTGGCATGCTGTCATTTTGAAGAAAACAATTAAAGAAGGTAATTTCCAAGATGCGTCTAAAGACGCAATTTTGAAAATTTTTGTTAGTAAGTCGTTTCAAATTTGGTGACTGGTGCGCGCAAGTGTTGACATGACGCACATGCACGCGCGGTTGCTACAATTCATCACTTCAGTGCGTGACATCGCATAGCAGTCTGCAACTGGCTGAATGAGAACATGATCTAGACAGAGATTCAGGGCACAATTCAAAATATGACTCGCCAACTTTGAAATTGAAATCGAGATCCTAGATTAT
The DNA here is from genome assembly GCF_015706575.1 of Patiria miniata. Lineage (NCBI taxonomy): Eukaryota > Metazoa > Echinodermata > Asteroidea > Valvatida > Asterinidae > Patiria > Patiria miniata. Next base: position 8,417,463 of record NW_024037063.1, read on the forward strand.
TGTTTTCTCAGAGTATACAGCATTCACTAACTAAACTAAACCTTCATCAGGTTAGTTGTTTAGCACCCTTCTTTTGATTTTGAGCACTTTTGTTGTTTCAAACGAAAAAAAATACACAACAAATGATGGACTCTACCTTTAAGAATATCAATGTATCCGTATACTGAACACAGAACACTAGATGCATTTGAAGTACATCACATTGTTTACTGTAATAAGTGAACCAAATAACAACGTATCAAAGCAGTAATCAATTTAATGATAATGATTTTTGTTTGAATGTGTAAAATGACATGTATTAGTTCAAGGTGAGTGTCTACAGTCTAGCTTGTACCCAAACTAATATGAAATTGCCTAAATTCAGGTTTTAAGATTTTAATTTCAGAAATTTAACAATTCCCTAATGAACAACATCACTTGTGTAATGTGAACTAGTATGTTTTACTTTCTTCAAATGTTGAAGAAATGTGCCAAACTTTAATAACTAAGTTTAGTTTGTGAAAATTACAAATGTGTATTGATCTCTACGTGGATACAAAACAAATAGCCGCAGGTCACAAACAAGTACCTTTCCAATATTATGTATGATCCAAAGACTGTTGCAATAATTAGATCACTTTTTGTCAAAAACAAAAGCATCCTGCTGTGATAAAAAGCTGTATTGTTTGAATTGTTACAAGCAACAAAGCAAGATAGAGGCAGTAGTCAAATCATAAAAACATAGTGGCATCTGTATCATATGTTACATGTGCCTAGCATGTACCATCATTTTTATTCTGCATTTTCCCTCCTTCAAGCACTTCCAGTTTGCTAGCATGCTTGTCTTTCATGCTACAAGTGTTTTCGTTTCACTGGCCGTGTATATGTTATTACACATGTATGCTTAACCTTATTTATTCCCGTAGGAAACAAATCCTTTAAGTCCTTAACTAGCGTTGTTTTTGTTTCACATTTATAGCTGATTTGACTTCTGCACAATTCATACTTCCACAAGTAGTTAAAGATTAAAGGTAAGCATGTATGATTGATTGCCGCAGATGTAGTTTCTGACAAGGGGGAGCTAGCTAGAATAAAAAGGAATATATGGGAGGCAGACATGCAAGCAAGCTGGCAGGCCTGAAACAGGATGATGTGACACATGATTATGTGACACAGGATGATGTGACACAGGATGATGTGACACGTGATATGACACAGGATGATGTGACACAGGATGATGTGACACAGGATGATGTGACACAGGATGATGTGACACGGGATGATGTGACAAGGGATGATGTGACACAAGATGATGTGACACAAAATGATGCTATACAGGATGATGTGACTCAGGATGATGAGAAATGGGATGACGTGACAATGGATGATGTGACAAGGGATGATGTGACACAAGATGTGACACAGGATGATGTGATGCAGGATGATGTGACACAAAACGATGTAACATAGATGTGACGTAGGATGATGTGACGTAGGATGATGTGATGCAGGATGATGTGATGCACGATGATGTGACACAAAACAATGTAACGTAGATGTGACGTAGGATGATGTGACGCAGGATGATGTGAGGCAGGATGATGTGATGTATGACGATATGTGACACAGAATGATGTGACACAGGCTGGTGTGGCACAGTATGTGACAGTGTATGATGTAACACAAATGATTTGACACAGAATGTGATGCAGGCTGATGTGACACTGTATGATGTGGCACATGACTGTGTGACACAGGATGATGTGACACGGTATCATGTGACACAGGACAACTATGTGCAACAGAATAATGTGATACAGGATAATGTGAAACAGGACAAAGTGAACAGTATGATGTGACTCAGAATGATGTGTACAAACTAGCTTTAATTTAAGGCCCCATTTATACCCCATGCAAACATTATTGCCATTCAGATTTGTTATGGTAACAGTGAATGTCACAGTGAAACTTCAATTGTAGACGTCATGATATTAGTGCTGCTTTTGTTTTTGCATGAAGTATGAAACGGTCTTCATTCAGGATGCCTAGCTCATTACATCTCTTTTGTCTCTGGTGATTAGATTGTTGCAATATGAATGTAAAATTAAGCCTAGAATATTCCATTTCAAACATCATAGGGGAAAATATTTAAAGAAATACAGAATAAGAATGATCACCAAATGGTGCCCTTTTGCAAGATAAGAGCTTCATCTGGAATAAATACACAATGTACATATAAAATTTGTTGCTTCATCAAAAAGACAGAAATACACTCCAATTTCGGGCTGAATTTTAAACAAAATTGATGCGGGTATGTACATGAATATACACTGTCAACAAAAACAGAGTCTTTAGACAGGTGAATGTATGCTATCGCCAGTGAGAAGTGCCTCAACTTAATTTTGGCTGCTCTTTATTAATTTAGTTTGGCACTATTACAAGCTTACTTGATAACCGGCTTAGTGAAGTGTTATGGGTCCATTTTAAATAATGATTATATTGCCGCAGTTTTTCCAGCTCCAATGGTTTAAAGAACCCTCATTGTGATTTTGGCAGAGTTTAGTTGTTACTAAATATGTACAATTATTTATACTGTGCTCCTAAATCTGACAGTTTATATACATGTAGTTTTGGAAATTCACATTTCTACAGCTGTAAAACTGTAATCTTTTTACAAAATTGGCAGCACCTGAGACAGAATGTTTTTGTCGAAACAGTTGATTTTCATTCGAGCATAGTTTAGAAAATACGTTGCTGAATATTATCTTACACTACTTGAATTTCAGTCATGCATCCTAGCTATCAGTTGGTTAAAATTTCATTTGATCCCACACAAAAAGATACATGTACATGAACATGTATGCCGGGCTCTTTGGAAGAAATTGTATGGTTAGTACATTTATGGAACTAGAGAAATATGTGCTTAGAAAGTTCATAAAAAAGGAAAACCCCTTTTTGAAAAAAAAATCTTCAAATTTCATAACAACTTAATCTGTGATTTCTTGACTTTGTCTTTGACTTCTGACTTCCTGTCTGCTCTGCCTCTTTCTGTTGAACCTCCTTCCGTCTTGTCTCTCATCAGACCTTATCGTTTTATTCCCTTCACTGCAATTGTTGCACACCGCGTGCACCGGCCGAGAAGCACTCCGAGAAGCACTCCTCCGGCAGTGATAGACGGAAGCCGAAAGGCCACCAGTGAATTGGGAACGGAGTGTGTGATGAAGTGGAAACATTTTATCACTTTATGCGCTAGTGTACAAGACAGGAGTCCAGACCCGACTCAATAAGGAATCCAATGGACTGTTGGAGCTGCTGCTAATGAAATGAGAAAAGGCCAGCTCTGTTTTCCAGGTAAATTTGGACAGGACTCTCGCATGCCATTAGCATAATGGTTTGTATTAAGCTAGTGTCGAGAGCCATGTACAGTTCTATTTTACAATGCCCAGAATATTTTTTTTTTTTGTGGCTAAGATTCAGTATCTTTTAAGAGGATTACTGTGAATACAAATTGCAGTATTTTGTGTAAGGACATTTTTTTATGCAAATGCTACGTATTTTTGCCAGGAAATGTAAATTACCCTAACACATTCACATCTCTCTAAAATTCATGTGAAGCATGAACAAGTCTAAGAAACGGAAAAGAAAATATTAATAAAAATATGATTTTCGGGTGTAAAAGGAAACATGTGACCATGCAGTCAAGGTGTTATATCTGTATTATAAATATGTAGACATTATAAAATCAAAATACATCCAGCATCTTTGCATATTCTAACAGATCGAGATCAATCTCAGCTTCACCTGTGTAAACCATGAGGTATGAGTTACAGCTTTACCTAATACAACAATCCCTTCGGTCAAGTCCAATATCTCCATGGTGTGACTCATGCTTGACAGTTTGGTTAGCATTTTCACAACGATGAACGATTCCTGTCGACAATGGTCAATCAACTCATGCTTGCTTGATCAGAGCTTGAATTTTAAACGCGGATATGCATACTATACCTCAATTACTTGTTAAAATCAAATATGCTCTTGCAGTTGTGATGTGCATGTTCCTGTCAAGCAGTGCATGTTGTGGAACATAGTCAGGACACTGTGGCATAGGCTTGGCATTTGCCTCTGATTCTGATGAAATTTTGCACGGTGTTTTCAGAGTAAACAAATTTTTTATTTTAATCGGGGAACTACATGTAGTGTAATGAGGAATAAGTCCCCAAGGGTATGTGTGCATGGGACACGTATGCACGCCAAATATGTGAAAGTAGTATGGATCTCAGTAGGTTTTCTTTTATAATTCATGTGTAGTGGTCACCAAAGTCATAAACGTTGGTTGTTTCATGTGCTTCCTCTATGGTTGTTCCAAGATCACACAAAAAGAGTGCATGGTAACTGCATGGACTTCAATTATGGATCAAACCAAAATGTAGACAAAATGAAGTGCAATCCATGTGTGAACTTGAGACCAATTAAACAAGTTTATAAATGGAAGCTTTAGCTCATATTTTCATGGGGGGGGGGGGGGTAATCAGAATCGCCCATCACAAGAGAAAAAAGTTACAGTGAGAGAAGTATAAAGATACCTATTCACGTTTCGTTTGAACAATGATAGATTATATTTTTTAATAAGTTTATATTATATTATTTAATATGTCATCTACATATCATTTTAATTTAATTACAATTCGTAATTAAGTTTAAAGAATCCTGATTATGTCCATGTACAGCCCTCTGAAAAATCCTCCTAAGGACTGAAAATGGCTTTTTAAAAAATTAATTTTTTTTTTATGCTATTAGTTCAACAGTAGTTATCAGTTGTCATGTTAAAATTTAAGTGTAAGTTTTCCAAATTGTTTGTTTTATGTCTAAGGTGTTAGTTTCAAGCCAAGAAAGTGTTAAATATATCAGAAAACAGTTAAGTCAAACACTGCATCTGATTTTTACAGAGAATTAGTCACTGACTGGACATTTCTTTTAGGGTATTGCAAAAATGTGTATATTATCAGCTAAGTTCTTCGTATTTTTGATACTGCATCATGTGTGTGGTCGTGATTTTAGGGATTGTGTTTAACTAATAAAGAGCAGAACAGTCATGAAATGTACAAGAAATTTGAAGAAATTTCTCACAAACTGATTCCACAATGAGCGTTATGGACCAAAAAATATACTCATATTAAATGCATATATGCAACCAAATTCTTTTTCTTGCGAGGGGCACATGCTTTTTGGAATAACAAATGAACTTTATTTTAGTTTTTGTAAACACCACAATAACAGTTTCAAGATTATGGAATATTCTTGGATTCATTGTTTTGATCAAAATACATTCTGAACTAATATTTTTGTATACATTTGCACAAGCCGTAGATATTATATTATATTTTCTAAGGCTTTTTATGCATATTTTCATGCACTTTCATGTGCAATTAAGGCTGTGACTTTTGTCTGTTTTTCGAAGAATTAATATTTTAATGCAGTCACACATGAAGCCATTTAATTGACATAACATTTTTTCTCATCGATCTTAATGTAATTGCTTTTCGCTTCCCTTCAAACTGTGTTTATCTTGCTTTTAATGTAATGTGGGGAAAAAAGGCTAAAGAAGACAGGAAATTATCGCCCTCGGTGAAATGATCACTCCCTCCCAGAACAATTATCCAATCAGTCAAGTTGGTCGTGGAGCAATCCAAAACGGAGATATGTAACACAAGAGAACGGTATTCCCAATATACTGGAGCCCCTTCCCGATTACCTTAATCATTTGAGAGGCTTTCCATTAAAAGACCCGTAATTGAAGCTCTGTTAGCCAATCAATCAGAACCATGCTCATATTACCATGGCCTGGCGATGTCCTCACGTGGTGAACTACCCCTTGGGCAACCATCCGCGCACAAACGGATTACCGAGTTACGCAGCGCACCCCACCAATGTTCATTTCATTGTGAGCAAGTGTATTATGTACGTATGCAGGCTCCTACATGTATATCGCTAAGCTGATAATGACTGACAAACACGTGTTACAGATCAAGTTACCACAGTTAGCTGCCCGCACATCAGGCTAATGCACAAAGCCTTACAATGTTTTGATGAAGCGGTACAGTAAAAGGTTATAAATGACTGCTTTTTGGAAAGGGTATTCAAATTGTGTTATAAAAACAGCTTACCAGTTGTGCTGGTGGCTATTTGGAGTCCAGCAAAGGCAAGCAGAGTAAGGAACCATAGAGTAGCGGTGATGACGGTAAGTGACATTACACTGGTTGACATCAGTAACCAGACCGCCGGTTGGAATCACGATATCCAAATCGCTGATACACGCATAAATCCTCAAGGGTGTCTCTGACCTGGAGAGGGATGAGCAAGATGGCAAACTTGAAATGTTCTCCTGTATACGACCATGCTTCTTCGTTAGTCACTACAGACCAAATAGTCAAGGCACGCCTACTGAACAAATTGTGTATTTGTATAAAGCTAATGAGGTAATGAAAAATGATCCCCCTTAAGCTACATAATGGCATTCACATGTTCAGGCAAAGCTTCTTGTTGCCATCAGACTGACTCTAGTTCACCCACCTCCCCAACCCAATCCTCATCAATATACAGTCCTGCCAGAGCATCATGTATTCATACCTCCTCGGGGCTCTTTGAATAATATCAAATTGATAACGAAATCAAGATAGGCATACATTGAACCCTCCCCCTCACTATCCTGTCAGTCAGTGAGCGACAAATACATCTGCTGGCCTAGGAAGGTGCTATGCCAGAACTGCATTACAACACAGAAAGCAAAAATATTCATCAATGCCGACTTAGTATTTTCTTTGCAGCAAGCACCCCTGATGAGCCTTTTCACCGTTTTCAAACCATAAAAAAAATCAACAATTCGCATTTGCATGGCAAGAAACGCTGCTTTGTCAATCAATGGGCGATACATATGGTAATACAGGAAGACAGGCCCCGGCCACAAGAGCAAGGGTGACAAACCACACACGTTACCATCACATCCGAACCCGTTGGGAGAAGTTTCCTTTTATCACACTAATGCACCGGGATGCGCGTCGGAAGGATGAAGAAGTGAAGCGCGATGCGATAATTGGATAAGATGCCGCCGTTATCTTGAGCATCAGTGCATTAGTAATTTTCTGAGCTTTTCCTGTGGCTACCTTCTCCCATCCTAGTAAAAATATTTATTGATTTGTATTCGACTGTGAATTCACCACGGGATGGGACTAATTTCATAAGGATTTTCTTCCTTGTTTGGGAAAGATGAGACGATATGGAAATGGGTGAATACACTGTTAACTGAGCTCCATCTCAGTTCATGAGAAAGAGCAAGAGCCTTCAGGAGGAATACATCATGATATACAAGTACTTCGTCGGCACTAAGGATTCCCATGAAAACACACAAAAATACAGAGAGAATTGAGTTATTTTCCAAATTCCAAACAATTATATTTGGACACAGATGAAATAATCGAGATGTACAGTATGTTCAAGCTAAAAGCTGCATTATGAACATAAGTGTACCCAAATATCTAGATTAGCTTTTCATACTTCACAAGCATACATGTAGGCCAGTATATACAATTCTGTTTTCTTCAATTGTACAGAAAAAGATTAAAAGACTCAATAATTTAGCAGTTTCTTGAATAAAGAGGAAATCGCTGTAATGTAGGATGTTACAGGTGAAATTCACCCAATATCTAGGACCAAAAGTTTCACAATCTGAAGCAACATTCTCATCTAATAGGAAAGTATAATTGATGAACTAAAAATATAATTGATGAAAAAAAAAATGAAAAAAAAGGAGGCTCCAAGCATGAGGTAAAGTGGAAGTACAAACAGGCATACTGCAATGGTGTACTATGATGTACATGTAGGTTGATATATGCACCGCAAATTATGTAATGAATATTTGATATGGTATTCCCTGATCAGCAATCAATCAGTTTCTGCAGAATTTCATAAAAAAACAAAACCGTTTTTACAGTTACAACAAAACTGAATTTTCAATGATGGTCTAATGCAGCAAAAGCATCCATATGTATTTTTGTGTTACAAAATGTACTTTAAATTTCCATATAACCCCACTTCACCGTTGGAATCCCTCATTCTCCTGACGACGGGCAGAGCATACTTTCCGAAACGTTGAGTTCCCTCCGGTTCTTTTCAGAACCACACATACTCACAAGAGATATTTTGCCAAATGGTGCTACCACAACAATTTATCTTATTCTTAAAAGCATAAATAAATATTTATTCCCATTCAGAAATATCTTTTCGGTCAAAAAATCAAAACTTTTTGGTCCAAAAGTCAAAACAAGCCAAAAATTAAACATTTCCAACAATTTTGTTCAACGATTTTACTTTCTGTTTTTCAAAACACCCCTCTAGCTATATAATGGAGTGTCCAGCTCGCGAGTAAGACGTAAGCAACTCCTTTTATGGAGATTGGCGCCGGCGTCTCGCATACTGTGCGATGACATGCAGATGCAGCGTTGAGTGCGTTGTGAATTTAGAACAATGAAATACTGACTGACTAGCCCATGCCTACGAGAGGATTGTGAACGTTCAACCAATAAAATGGTAAAAGGCACTGGAGTTCATAGCAGTCCAAATTTCATGTGACACTGGAAAAGTGTTTAAGACCAGCCAGCCATGTCTTTATCATCCGTTTAAGACTGGCCACGTGACGGGCTCTCGACCAATGGGAATGGGTAAACGGTCTTAGGTATTAATGAATACCTTTTCCCCCAAGGCAAACTTTCAAATCTCATTTAAATTTCCTTTTTTAAGTCTATAATCCACAGGGGAAAAAACTGATTATGCAAATTAAACAAGGTAATTAAGCTTTTTTATTCATGTTCTGGATTTTCAATCCTTCTTGAACTCTTTCCAAAATTAAGTATGATCAACAATTTACCTTTTTTATGCATATGCTATTCATGAAATTCACCAAAAAGTCATGTTTCATTTGTAGTGCCTTGGACCTCTACTTACTATTTGCTTTAAGAAGGTTTTTTCCCTAATATTTTTTAATTTCAAAATCCTCAGAGTACACAACCTAGGTTTATTAAAGGAGAAAATGTTCCACAGTGTCTACTGAAATCTAATGTTTGTTATAACCAAACTACAAATATTGTACGGTGATATTTGTCAGGTTCTCAAAACTCCATACATATATACGTTGCTGTCCAAGTTGTCCAAAGAGATGGAACACATTTGACTTTGGCCTATTATCACAAATTTTACAAACCATTTTCTCATTTCATTAATTAAAGGGCATTTAGAAAAAGTACTTTTTTTCCATAGAAGACATATGGGGGCAGGGTAGGGGAAAGAAGGATGGTATTGGTAGTGGGTACATCTGTATGCCTAAACTCAAGTGGACGTTGTGTAGCCTGACATTATTTAAAGAATTTAAAGCAAAAACAATATTTGTCATTACATTTGGAAATTGGGGTCCGCTCGTAAGTCCGATGCCTCATAGGTCCGACGCCTCATAGGTCCGACAAAATCTCATCCCCCAACCAAATAAAGGCCTATAAGTCTGACACCCCAAAGGTAGGATGCCTCATAGGTCCAACGCCTCGTAGGTCCGACAATAATATTTACTTTGATTTCGCTCCATAAGTCTGACGATTATAAATCCCACGCCTCATAAGTCCGACGCCTCGTTTGTCCGACATCCATTATTAATGAATACAAACATCACGTATTATGTCAGAATGTTACCGCCAACAAGTGTTAGAGTTAGAGATTACACATTCACATTAAGAGATGCACCACGCCTCCCCTCCCCCCGGGTGGCATTAACCCTTGCGCCAAAAAACTGCGCGCTGGCAGACTCTTGACACGGCTAGCACAGTGCGCACTCTCACTTTCGAAGACAACCTCGTTCAAATTGTCATTTAAATTTTGGTTAATCTCGTCTCTTGCCTTTTCAGACAAATGAACCTTTCTTTGTAACGGTCAAAAGCTCCGACGGTAGGTCCGATTCTTCGTTTGTCCGACGTCGGATTCATGAGGTGTTGGATTTATGAGGCGATGGAGCTATAAGGCGGAATACATAAGTCCAATGCCTCATAAATCCGACGCCTTATAATTCCGAAATTTCTGACTTATGAGGCGTCAGACTTATGAGGGGTCGGACTTACGATACGTCCCTGGAAATCAATGCCTTAAAACAGGAATACTAAAGCATGGTTGAGGTTAACAAGGGTGAACTGCTTTCCAGAGCCTTGGTTATACATGTACCGGTACTCCGAAAAGAAAGGGGAAGGAAGCAGTCTGGTAGCGTAGTGTAGTAGCTGCTGGTTCTAACATTTTAAGATTTTACGAATAAACGCAAAGCAAAAATTACCTAGATCTACACTGAAAGCAATTCTTGGCATTTTCAGTGATAGAAAGGTACTGGTACATGGATACATTTCTTGTCAACACCCTGAGGTTTGTTCAGGCTTCTGCAGCATGGGTCACATTACCAAGTATAATCCTCTGTTTTCACGTCATATCTCAAACACTTAAAGTCATTTTGATAGGTTGACAGCAAGTGATTTCACAAGGCTTGTATCTACATGTACTCACAAATGCTCACGATGCTTCATTTGATGGAATTGAAATGCATCCCTGAACCTGCAGATGTTACAACTCATGGTCCAGGAAAGTCCATAAAAAGGTTAAAAAAGTGTTGTAAACTGCTTTAATAAAGAACTATTTCTTTCATGGTCATTTGAAGGTTTTTTTACCATTTTCAAATAAAGCAATAATTCTTCTTTCCTCATAATGAAGTCTGATGGAATAAAACGATGCAGTGATACAAATAACAACTGACCCATATATCGTTTTTGTGTTACATGTAAGTAGTGGGTTTTCCCTCAATGTTATTTACAACGCAAAATGTATGATATTAGGCCAAGAAAAAAGCTTTGTTTCCTATTACATGTTCATTGAAAAAAAATAGGGAGGGTTGGATTGAACAAAAAATTCAGTTGTTCTAAATATTTATAGCCACACAAAAAATATGGTGGGATGATGGTCCTTTAATTTTCTTATTTTTTGTTTTCGGCATTCGTAACGGTTAACGTGTGCAATGAATGGGAGGTTTGCGGTAACACCATGTGAATGATAAAACTAGGGTGTGTGGCATCATAATTTTTTTTTTGAATTTCAAAGAAAAACATTTTGTTTCTGCATTATTTTCTAGGCTGGGTGGGGTAATACATTGTAGGAATTTTGTTCTTGGCCTTAAGGCTTTCTTCTATCTTGTGAGAAACACTCAAGCTTACTCAGGAGGGACCTGCGACCGCATCGCACTCTGCTCACCAGTGCAGACAGCTTTGACAAAAAGTATTTGAGATCAAGTCTTTTCCTACATGTTAAAATGAAAACGAAATCAAGAGTGACTTACCCGAAGTGAATTGTGTTCATGAAATGCATTTTTTTGCCATTCTCTTCATTTTAACTTCATATGCAGAGTGAATAAAACACATCTGTGTACCATCACTATTACACAAACAGCTGTTTTGCATACTCGTATACACAGAGACAGTGTATGTTCAGGACCTGTGGTCAGCTGCTCCTATCAAAATAGTAATATCTGACGTTGAGTATTAAAAACTAATAGAAATGTCATCTTCAACGTACCACAGAGGTAAGGTTTATTATCAGAGCCCTGAAATTGCATCCGCAGTGTGCCAGCTTCAAGGGAGATTTCACGCTCGGCTACAGCAAACTCTTGTCAGGGAAATTGTAAAAATGGTTTGGGGCATAACCAATTTGCCCAGTGGAATAGTACACTTGTGGTAGCGGGGATTATTACGGCGATTTGGTGAAGATTAACCTTTGCAGAACCACATCACGCAATCATTAACTGATGTTGATTCATTGCAATTGATCATGTAGGAAGGAGGCAGAAGGAGACATGAGCATAAACAGCTAGCATTCATGGGCTAGTGGGTCTCACTATGAAACGTTCAACTTTAAATATAACACTTGTAAATGATTTACAAATACAAACACTGCGCCACAGCAATTTCAGTGCCACTGCAATGTTTTCTCTGCAATATTTTGAGTGTGACAACATTTTGGCAACCAGATGTATTCTTGAAATCCTTAACAGAATTGTAGTCTAGTGTAAATGTAACAAGTTTTCCAAATTGTCCACCATTTAAGTACTTTCAGTACATTCAATGTACAAGTGTATGTAAGGTGCCTTTAAGAACAATATTCTAAATATTACAAACTACAATTACAACCATTCAAGTCTTGGTCGCCTTTTTCTGTGACATCAGTATAACAAACAGAGATACAAACTTCATAGAAATGAATGTAGTGGTAATGTGTTTCATAATCCATCTATCTCATGGAAGATAGAGTGGATTTTAACTCAAATCAAAATTACAAAAATAATGGATGTCTTTTTCAAATTGTCCACCATGGAAAGCCAATGTGATATATACTGAGGATTACCTTTGCTTGTGTCTATCAACAACTAAGGTAATTCACACAGCAGTCTAATTACAACAAGAAATACTCAAGATACATGAGGCAGACTACAGACAGTGTGATTGAAATGTTATGCAGCCAAGATGAAAATAATTGAAGAGGACCCTGGCAACCTCAGATCATTTTTCCACTCATCAAACTCGACTGCAAACAGATTACAAGGCGCACAAACAAAATGTCACTCAGGCCTTACAGGCAAATTAAATTCACCATGAAGGCATACACATTCCGCACATCAGAGTGGAGTCTGCAACTCTGCATATCCTTAACAACAGTCCTTTACAATGGCTGGGCTTTTTTTTTGCGATCACATTTTCTTTTATTTGGAAACCTTCAGCTGTAAAATTGCTGGATGTAGGGCATGGGTGGGCGAATTACATCAAATTCTTTAAAGAAGTGAAATTGTGGTATCCTGAAAATATGAACTAAAGAAATATTACAAACAGACAAGTAATTAATACAATTATTCATATGTACTATTACGAACATAGCTCAGCTGAAAATCTGGTGAACTGAAAACATTTTCAGACGGTGATGTTTTTGGATGACCTGAATTTTAAAGTCCCCCCCCCCCCCTGTAATGGAAAATAGCAAAGACAATTAATGCTGACCACAACCTTTTTAGTATACGGACAAACAAATGGTATAGCCAAGGCTTTGTAAAGGGAAATTAGTAAATCTTGATTTTGTCCAAGAGTAGTTTATCATGCTTTTGAATATTAAAACACACAATAAATTACCAATGGTGAGGAATGATTTGGCATTCAGAACCATTTGCAACATTTGTTTGAAGGGATAAAGGCACTATGTGATAATGACAAAATATGCTTACAATTTCTCCGGAAAGGAAAAGTGCTTTCAAAAACATTTAGGCATCATAAAAATGACAATTTTAAAAGGATTCAGGAATTCTAAAGAGGACAGAAAAAAATTCACATCGATACAAAATTCTAAAAGAGGAAAATATTTTTTTTCCATTTTACATCCTTGAAACTTTTTTTTCAAACGGTACGTGTATTTTTTTATTGGAATAAATTCTCCAGAGATTTTCTCCAAGCTCTTAAATACTTAGCTTTGACATTTAATTTGATTATTTGGTACCGTGGGCAACCTTTCCTACGCTGCCACAGGTTGGTTTATTAAGGCCAACGTTTGACATGCCGTCCAATAAAAAATGATATATTCCCGCCGTTTTCCATTATACACGCAAGTTTCTTATTGGCATTCATGTCTGTAACGTTGGCAATAAATGATGCCATTTCAGGTTATTGTTCCCTGGTTAGACATCAACGGAGCAAAACGTCAGTGTTTCATCACTCTTGATCACCTAGTAGTTGAAATCGAGTCTATTGATTTCTGCTTTTTCTCCCCAATGCCATCAGCAATCTTGGTCAACATACCGGCTGCACGCATACACTGCAAGAAGGCTGTTTTTAGATCCACTGCGCGGATAAGTTAAAGCAACACAGATCTGCATACATGTAATAGGTCATGGTCATGATGGCGAAATAACAATTTAAAAAATCTTTAAAACAGCAAGTAAATATGCAGGAATATATTTATTGAAAATGAAATGCATTCAAGGATGCAGCATCTTAGTGTACATACAAGATTCTGTATGGGAAGAAATTGCTTCATTGTTTCATTGTATCAATGTTTTCTTGAAAGCAACAATTTACTCATCATAATTCACTGCAGACCTTCATTAATCACTTACCTGTGATAGGAGTACAAGTACATCCAAACTACCCTGCACACTCTGGGTAGAGTTGGGTTGAGCTCTGTGCACACGAAGAGCTGCCAGAATCGAGGGCTACACACAAGTGTGTTGCAATTAGCCCCCTGCGCTCTAAGCCATACGTGTATATACTCCACTCCACTCCAGTGATGGATGATAATGGTGAGCTGAGAGCAAGTATAATCCCAAGGAGGAATGCTTCTCATGTACAGACATGAATCACCGCCGAGAAATTATGACCAATTTTCCCAGTGAGTAATTCGGAAGAAGCCGGCCTGCCAGTGCCGTTCAAATTGGCCTCACTTATATCTGGCCAGGCTTGCGTCTCTCCTCATGAAGGGCCGTCCAATGATAACTCGGTCACTCTCTTACTGTAATTCGTCAGGAATGAGATTTTTCGAGGGCGGGGGAAATTGCAGAGGACACCTGGCTTGGTTTTGGCTTTTAATCATTGCCAAATTAAATTTGGGGGGAGAGGGAAGGTTTACCTGGGCATGCTTGATGCAATTACAACAGCACATGGTAAACAGACTTGTTTTGAAAAGATGAAAAATTCGATAAATACAAAAACTGTTAAGGTACCGGCAGATGGATCGACATCATAACAAAAAACTAGAAAATGAAATGAGTACTAGATAGTTTGGATTAATTGGATGCATGCTACATTGATCGACAGGTATATATTTGACTAAACTACATCCGCCCGATTAAATGACAACAACTTGCTTGGGCTCCCAACGTATATGATAAGTTACAGTGATGCAAACGTAAGCCATGTGGCTACAAATGTTTTTAAATTTCTACTTGTCTACTCAGTCCGCACAAGCTATGTGTATATGTACAGTTGCTTTATAATAGGAGTTACAAACTATGTATTTTCAGAAAAGGGAAGTAAAGCTTCAACAATTAGTAACATTGACTAAAGATAAAATCTAGCTTATTGGTCTGATTCAAGATATTTTTACAGTGGTGGATCCAGAATTTACAAAAGTTGAATGGCTGGGTGTTGAAGTCCAAGATTTTTTAAATGGGTGATTATGTACATGGTCAATGAACGGAAAGACCAAGGGGCTAAAGCAATAAATCAAGATTGCAAATTTGGGATATTGGAAATTGGGGAGGGGGTACCACCTTGGATCTGCCCTTGATTACGTAATACCTTCTTGAAGCATTAAAACCTTAACCTCCCCAACTCCATCAAAATCCATCCCCCCATTTTGGTGGATTTTGGGGACTTGGTTCTGCAGGCCTGGTGTGACTAAATATTGATGATGGACTTGGGCCTGGAGGCCTAAAGCAAAGCATGCATTGGAAGCAGTGTGATTGATGGATTTTGGCAGACATGGTCCAGTACTTAGTAAAAGACAGTAGGGAGTTAGGGTTAATGGACTTTGTGAATGAATTTTATTCTGAAATCCTGACTTACCAATGGCAGGTAATGTGAAGTGAAACTTTTGCTTGAGAATTGATCCAGCGTCTTCTAAAACATGCAGAACAGCATTGTTTGGATCTGGATAGAAAACAAATACATATAGAGAGTTTCAAGAGCCCCTCAAGTGGTGGTTTAAAACCACTGATAAAACACCAGCTGCTTTTAAACACAATTCCTGGGATCTGGTGTACCCAAAATGGGAGCAGGGGGATTGGGTAGTGTAGCCTATTTCCTGAAAAGAGATTTGCAACACACCTATACACTCAAATCCTAAATTTTACTGATTACAGTTATGATGGGAAACTATGTAATGGCATTTTATTTCTGTGTTACTTGTCTTTATACATACATTGTTTAAAGGGAGTCCATGGACCATTAAATAAAAAAATGACAAACCTGGTGAAACATTACATTTACAGTTCATTGTGTAAAATTCCTAGTTGACTTTTAATATATTTAACATAACATTACTTAACTTTACTTGGAATCAGTGCTAAAAATATGACCTCGGAATGCATGCGAATAGTCACAGGAAAATATGAAAATGTGCCACATAATCTATGATAACATGGTTAATGGCAGATGCCATAAATATAATGTACGTACATGTATGTTGATAAAACTAATACGCACTTTCATTACATAACTTGACGACACCAGTCTAACTTTTGTAAAGGACTTAGGAATCTAGATACCAGTCTATAACCTTACAGCTAATAAATGGAATGGCCTTGAAACTTCCAGAATATTCTACAATATATGACCACATACAATTAATGTAACGCAAAATGTAATGTAAGATCAGTATGCAGATTAGATGCAAAGTAATGGAGGAGGACTACGAGGAGGCACCTAACAATCAGGAGAGGGGAGGGCCAGGGGCAAAACCTTTAACCAATGAAAGTGTTCATTGTATCTTGGGATGCTTGGAATTGTAGTGGGCTTGATTTCATAGAATTAACCTATCACAGTAGAATCACGTGAACACAGCTTGTGAAATATTGTCCAATTACACGATATACAAATGGCAATAAAGTTGTTTATGGGGCGTGGTTAACTCGCAAACAGCGATAGGTCAATTGCACACCGCTTCTGAATTAAAGCAATAGACCAATCCAAAAAAAAACAGCCTCGTGACATTTTGACCAATCATAGACTCTGCTGTGATTAATGTCCAACATGTGTGCACAAATGTCTGACATGCGTGCAATCACATTATGACGCGCACGGCTGGAACATGGAGTTTGGCACACGTGAGACGCACATGTTGTTGCCCATGCGCACAGTGGGCAGGGCTTTAATGATTAGGTGATTTGTGTTAATGGTTTGCCCAGACAATTTTGGTATATGCACAGAATATAAACAATTTTAAAAGCTGAGGCATTCAATCAAAGAACACGTCCTGTCTTGCTCCTTGTTAGAATGGTCAATCCAGGTGCATCTAGGATTTTCCAAAAGGGGGCAGGGTTATAAAATGGAACATGCAGCAAATGGTGAAGCCAAGTTGTGGCGCCTACGCCGAAGGCCAAGGGGGGCGGACATAATGTGATTTAATAAAAGTAATGCAAGGGGGTAGCGCGAAGCCCTTACGGCGTGGGGTCCGGGGCCTGAGTAAGGGCTCCAGAAAATGTTGGATTCTGGATACTCTGTGGTGCGACCTCAGACAATATCTAGCCACTTTAACCAATTTTTCTTGGGGGGGAGGGGGCAAAAGATCATTATTTAAACATCATTTTTGAGTTGGAGTCATTGAATCAGCTATCCTGAGCTATACAATAAACTGTAGGCTACAATATTTATTCAGGAACGTAAAAGGGGGGGGGGGCAATGATATGATACCCCCACTTTAAAACGTGGCCGGGGGGGGGGGGGGGGGGGGGGGGGGGGGGGGAGAAAGGACATGTCCCCCTGTCCCCCACCGATTGATGCCCATGCTGAAGGCATGCCCGTTTTTGCCCTGCTAGAGCGGATGGGTGCATTATCCTGTAATGTACAGCATATTTTACAGAATAGGTTTCCTCTTGCTCGTCGCTGCCTTTTTGTGTCTCATCGCACACGCGCTAGCTCATCGCAGTTCTTGGTCCTGTTGCTTCTTAATTTAATTTAGTAAAAGTATGACAGAACCCCAATAATAATTGTTGTCTTTTGTGCAAATAATCCTAGCAGGCTGCAGTCTAACGCGACTCATTCACTCACTCGATCCGCATAGACAGCATACATGTAGGTCTGTCGCTCGTATCTCCTGTGCCTGCGTCCTACAGCCTCATTCCACATGCAGTCAATCTGGCTAGGTCGTCCGAGTTGTTCCAACTAAGATGATCTGGGACAGCCACATGGCTCTTCCAGCCAGAAGTTGGCCACTTACCTCTCCTGGAATTAATGGCGATGCCCAGAACGTTTTTGGCTGGAATATTGTCAGCCAGGCGAGCGACGTGACCGAAGAAGGCAGTGCGGCGATGTTGGATTTGGTGGATGATGGTTGCCAATCTTGTTCTGTGGGAGACCTCGTTGTTGCTGACGAAGTCGTACCACTGGATGCCTAGGATCAAGCGTTGACACCTTTGGTGGAATGACTCAAGTCTTCTGAGATTGGAATTCAGGGTCCAGGTTTCTGATCTGTATAGCAGGACATGAATGACACATGTCCTGTAAGCTCAATTTGGTGGTAAGTTTCAGCCTCTTTATTAGCCTCCAGATTCTGCGTAGGCTGTTCATAGCAGACGAAGCCAGGCCAAGACGTCTGAGGATGTTGGGTTCACTGCGCCCAGTATTGGAGATCTTACTTCCGAGATATACGAAATCCTCCACAAGTTGACAGACTGGCCGTTCACCTTGAGAGGAAGTGCTGGTGACCGAGATTGGCAGCTTGGCTTTGAAAAGAGTGAAGTGCATTGCTCAGATCTTTGAACTTGTTACAGACTAGAGCGACAGAGCAAGGAAGCTTTTGGAGGTGTTCCTTCCTTGGCACACCTTGGCAGTGGTATTGGTGTGAAGATCCTTGATGAGGGTGAGGAGATGGTGGGGAACTCCAATGCTTCATAGAGCTTTCTAGAGTGCTGTTCTATGAACTGAGTCAAAGGCTGCCTTCATATCAACGTAGGCCACGGATAAAGGTTGGTTGAACTTGTGATGCAGCTCGGACAACAGATGGAGGGCGAGAATGGCATCCATCGTGGAGCGGCCAGCCGTGAATCCTGATTGCTCAGGCCATCTGTGCTCAACTAGCAGGGGCTTCAACCGGGCCAGGAGGACGAGGGCAAAAACTTTCGCCGGAACAGATAGAAGCATGAAGGGTCTGTAGCTACTACATTCAGTGCGGGTCCCTTTCCTTTGTAGAGTGTAACTATGATGCCCTCTTTCCACTCTGCAGGTGTTTTTTTTTATCGCTATACCTGTAAGATGAGCTTATGGAAAACAGCGCTAATCGGGTCGATAGTGCACTTCAAGAGCTCAGGAGGGATGTGGTCAGGACCAGCTGCTCTGCCATTCTTCAGCCTTTTGATGGCTGATTTCACCTCTTCAATGGTGGGGGCATCCTCGGGAGTTGCCGGGTCTGTTACAGGAGCTACGGGGATGTCCAGGTCTGGACACGGTGGAGCTGATGGCTTTTTAAGGGCAGCTCCGAAATGCTCCCTCAATCTGTCACTAGATTCCTCGTCTGATGAGCAGGATGAACCGTTGGTTTTGTTGATGGTCAGGCTCGTACTCTTATCGGATTTTGGGCGAAGCTCTTGGATGACTTTGAATGCAGATTTGAGGTTTTGGTGGAGAAGTTGTTGTCGATGCTTTAAAATTCCCTATCCTGCTTAGTCTTGGCTTGGAAAACTCCTGGCAGGCGTCTATGTTCTGCGTGTTGGTGGTTTAGTTTGGATTTTGATTTTTCGTCCAGAACTTGGAAGGTTTCCTCAGTGAGCCAAGGACGTCATTTGAGGAATTTCTTCTTCCCGATGATATCGTCGGCTGTTTCACGGATGGTTGTACTGATGCAAGACCAGGCAGCCGCCACATCATCTGGTAGGTGGCCTAGGGCTTGGAACCTATTACGGATTGTGACTAAGTATTTTGACGTAAGGGTTTTGTCCTCGATAGTTTATTCCACGTCATACAAGGGAGTGGGGGGGGGGGGCTTTTTGGAGTGGAAGCGCAGGGTGATTGCTAGTTTTGCAATTAGCAGGCGATGGTCTATATTTGTTGGGGCTTCAGCTCCTCTATAAACCCTGTAAGATTTTACCATGTTCCGGTTCTTGACAAGAATTGGGTCAAGTTCTTTTTGTGTGTGACCATCATTGGAGATCCAGATCATTCTGTGGGTGTTACGTCGCCGGAACCAACTGTGAGTTATGGAGATGTTATGTAAGGCGCAGAAGGAGAGGAGTCTCACCGAGTTGTCATTGATAGAACCATTCCTTGAGCAACATGGGGCGGGGTTCATGTTGCCAAGGACAACAAACTCGTCGTTGGGGAGGAACATCCTCAGCAACGGCGATAAGTTGGTCACAGAATTGATTCTAGGTGTATAGTCATCAGATACATTTGTTGGTGCATAAGCTACATTGATGGAGAGCTGACCGTGGCGATCGATGTTGTAGTCTCACATAGATAGGCGGTCAGAGATTTCCTGCCATTTGGTAATAGCTTTGTTGAAAGCCAGATGCACAAAGAGAGCTACACCAATGGTCTTTGTAGTACCACCTGAGTGTATGAGTGTGGCCTCTTCGGATTGATAAAGGCCGCTATCAGCTAGTCTGGCTTTGGTGACACCTAGTATGGAGATGTTGTCCAATTTCATTTCATTGATAATTGTCTGCCGTTTGGTATCCATTCCATTAAGGGTTCAGGGGTTCCAGGTTTCAATTCAAAAGGACTTGCGTAGGTCCGTTGTGGGCATCACAGCTTTCGGCCTCATTGGAGGAGCACTTTCTAAGTGGGGCTTTTGAGTGCCCCTCATCATCAATGCAGGGTTCCTGCGGCTTTGGCTGTTGATGCTACATGGAGCAGGGGCTTTACCCCTGGTGCTAGTAGTTGTGTGCATAGAAGATCGGTTGCCCCTGGGTGCCACAAGGGTGGTGGTATGTGGCTGAACTCTGCCTCCTTGGGACAGGGGAGACGAGAGCACCCTTCCACGTCTGTCCCTGAGCCGCAAAGCTCAGGTTGAAAGGGTTCACAGTGCAAAGGTGTGGATAGGATTTGAATGTGAGAGGCTGTAAGATCCAGGGAGGACCTACATTGTACGTCGTGACTGCCTCCTTCTCGTCGGCTGCCGCTGACTATGATCCCCCAAGCTCGTCAGGTCAGTGACGTCAGGTGAGTGACGTCAGGTGAGTGACGTCAGGTGAGTGACGTCAGGTGAGTGATGCGTCACTTTAAACCCCAACGTGAACTGCCCTATTAACACAACGTATCTTGACCATATCAACCAACCCATGCACCTTTAAAGTTTCTTCAATGTTTATGTACCCTTGTATCAATGAGGTTTACTACGTGTAGATGAAATCAAGTGATTTTCTTTTTAAATCACTGATTAATACAATTTTTTTCAAAGGCAATTATCAATGTTAGTTTTGTGGCTGATGGGTATTATAGGAACCTGAAACTCCTTGTTGATGGGTGTAAGGGACGCGTGGGAAAAAAGATTGAGACACATTTTAAGACAAACCAATGTTTGGAAAGTAAAAAAGAAATTAAAAATCTGCTTGAAATTTAAAGAACCTGATTTTTGATTATTTGTTTAAAAGTAAGTGTATATTTATAGCCAGCTAGATTTAGCTGGCTTTCCATAAAATGAATTAAATTACCATCCCCTGTGAGGTGTGGCTGAGTGGATAGTTTATCTCATGAGTGAGATCCATTGTTCAACCCCCCCCCCCCCCCCCCCCCCCCCCCCCCGCTTGCGACATATTCATGTAGTATCCTTACATGATAGCTATGTATAGGCACCACGTGCTCTGAAACCACACACCCAGACCCAGACATTACCTCATCCACATTGGAATGCATGAACCCCAACTTACTAAAATGAATAATGTATAAGGCCCCAACTTAGATCAGATTGCACCCTAGAACAATGTAGCCCTTGATAAGCATAGAACCTCATGTGATGTACTGAGATGTACTAAGACACAATAAACCAAGCAAGCATCGAAGCAACAACTACTATCCGTGTGCTAGTGACAAGCTGACTACATTACAATTCAATTTTTTTTTTCATCGCAAAAAAATAAGAATATTCTTCATTTTTTTACAAATTGACTCCAACATTGAATTACAGAGTATTTTGTCCGTAAACTTCAGTCGAGCTCCATCGTCGCAGCTGGTATAAGACTAGTTCGTAATCGGCCGGGTTGAGACAAATCTAACGACTTGACGATTACGTTTTCGCACCGTTATGCAAGCGGTGCAATACATATGCAGTGCAGTTTTGCAGTGAGATCCAATCGCGCACCGCTACGCAAATGAGGACTCATCATTCCGTTACATGGGGAGTTCTTCTCAATACGTCAGGGACATGTTGCAGATATGGCAGCATTTTAACAACCAATACACTCAGCTTGGTCAATTGTGTATCAAAATGTATCATTGTGATATACATGTATTTGATTTTGAGTTGTGTATGCCCTATAATGAATTTCTTAATGTTAAACAACACAAAACCTCGAAGTACAAACCCTCGAAGTAATGAAAATGATCTTCTGTGGCAGCCTAGAATACACTGTGGAATATGAACCAATCAGAGTGCTCGCATAGAATTGGCCAGCGATTCAAAATACTCCCATATGTTGTATACAAAATTGAAAACCTTTTCCGCCAAATCGGTAATTGATCATCAATAGTCAGCATCTTTAGTCTGGGAACCAGACTATACATGCATTGCACCGATATTTTGTGTGCGTGGACTCTGGAGCCAGTAATCCTAACCATACATAAAACAATTATTGACTTGGCACCAAGTGTAGTGCCTATCCGGCAAAATGGCATTTACTTGAAGAAATGCTAGTCCGAAAATTTGGGACTCTCAATACTGTGTATGAGAGTCCCAAAACATAATTAAGGTATTGAAAACATGCAAAACAAGAAAATAGACTTGCACCTAAAACAACCAGTCCAACACAGCTTCAGTGCTGCATCAATCAACCATGCCAAAAGAATTTAAGAAACATGTGGCATGAAGTGGGAAATAGTCGCAATTTACTACACATTTCTCCATAGCCAAGCCACCAGACTATTGACACTGAATGAAGAGGTCAGTCTTTTCAAATAGTTGGACCATGGTTGGACATGTACCAGTCTAGTATTTAGCCCCATTTTGAAATCACTTGACTTCCCTCTCATGTGCAAAATATTGAAAAAAAAGTCTCCTTTAAAAATTGAATTAAGTCTGCAAACTTGGTTGGTGAAATATTGAGGACGTTTTCTTTGCCCAAGTGGAATTTTTGGAGAAATTTGCTGGCTAAACTGTGAGTGAATTGGGCCTGATTTAGGTTTGCACGTTTCAGAGCACTCCATAGCCCTGTCTGAAGAAATGCTGGCTAAATATCCACTGCCTGTTAGGCTGTTTTTAGTAAATAAAAATAATCACCAACCCCGTTATCTTACAATATTGCTAGCCCCTTTCGATTTGTAGTATAAATACTTTCAGGAAACTGTGAGAAACAGTCGGAGATGTAAGTTCCTCCTTATGGAGTTCAAACGCTATGCTAAGCTATATAGCTAGATTTACAATCACTCAGAAAAAAAACTGGCATAGTATTAAGTTAGCAAGTTACAATAGGCCTACTGCAATTAACTACAAGCCAATTTCTGACTACTTTTTCTCTGAATTTTACTTACTCTGGAATCTGAGGTTGTGCTGTGTGTTCAGAAAGACTTGGAAGTTGTTCAGGAAGACTTGGTTGTTTTTCTTCCAAGATTGTCCAATTCCTGATCAACGGCAGTGGTACGGCATTCTGACAGGGTTCTGCTATAGCTAGCTGCACGTGGTATGCAGTGCAGTTCAATCTAGTGAAGGGTCACGTGATACAATGTATATCAGGTGATGATTTAGGCCGGCTGCCGTTCTTTCTCGAGACCGTGTGAAACTGAAAGATCGAGATGGTTTGAAAATTATTAAAATTTTCTGAGAGAGAACTAAACAAAACATGTATTTCTCTCATTGTCCATCACAAATGACTATGAGCGTCGGGGGGGGGGGGGGGAGGGGTCACTAGGAAACGCCAAAACAAAAAGGTGCAATGAGTTTTATTTACAAACGGGATACTATACGCACATCACTACGCATTGGTCGCCCCCGCTTTTAACCAATATTAGGCCAAAAAAAATAATAAGTCGGTCTCTGGTCAGCGCGCGCGTCGATTTTAATCATGCGCGTCGATCTTTTTTTTTTCCAAAATGTTCCGCGGTAGCTCCAACAGCGCCCTCTATTTCCGCACCTCCTCAATTTTTTTTTTACCAAAGAGCACCAAGGAATGGGAAATTGCACCAAGGCAAATGATCGAAAGCACCAAGGCAAATTATGGAGGACACTAATGTACATGAGGACACCAAAAAAGCAAAATAGTACCCACCTTGTCTGTATATACAATCCAAGCTTGAAGAAAAAAACAAAAAACAAAAAACAAAAAACAAAAGCCGCGTGGCCGCGTCAATTCCAAAACTTTGGTCCGACCAGAGACCGAATATTTGTTGTTTTGGCCTTACAAACACAAACAAATTGAAGATTTTGCGCTGTGAAGAGCGTTCATGGTTCTAGTGATAGTGTATCCAGTCCAACCCCACCCCCCCCCCTTCCAACGGTCTGAAAACATTTCTTTGTAATAGAAAGTAGAAGTTAGAGCATGTTTATGGTACCTCGGAAGATGTGTAAAAAAAAATTGAGATTTGTCCATTTTTGGTTTCATAGCCTGCTCTCAGAGCCGGATCGGGAGTCTGGTTTGCCTCATCCCTCCCCTTTGATGTTCACCTACTGCATGCCACTCCCTTGATCCATCCCCGGCTATTTAATCCCTCTTTCGTGTTTCTCCTCCTACCCTTGCATGCTTGTGTGTCCCCTATATAACATGTTTGTTTCTTGTTTCACTATCATTTGCCTCTGAAGCAGGTCTTGATTTTGTTGATATAAAAAAAAAACATGGAAAAGGTCATGGCACTGCCTCTGGCCAGGCTAAAGGAACTTAAGACACGCCCCCTCGACGATTATTGGCTCAAGTGCACGACACGGGTCGCCCTAACATGGCTCCTTATTGGTGGGCATCCCTGCAGTAACGAGAAGAGAGCACTGCAGACAGGCCTACACCATAAAAACAAAAATGACCCTGTTGCCAGGTAGATAATGATGATGCAGACAGTCGGAAAAAGGGGGTGGGTAAATCTCGACTCAAAACTTGTGAGGGAGGAAATTCATCATCATTTCCAATCAAGTGACGGGCCAACTTTTGGCAGGCTGGTAAGAAGACAAAATACACGTTTCCATTTCGGTCGTTTCTGAGTAAACTAAGTACGCCAATCGTGCGCGGCGAGAGTGTACACCATCTCCTTCTGTACTTTTGTATTATACTGAGTAGGCTACAAAGACGGTACCGCTACTTTAGCCCGTCCTTTGTAGTCAATCATAAATAAAATAGGCCTATCGGCTGAAGAGGCTGCGATGAGGTTAATTCATTCACACAATTATAAAAGAACCAATTTGTGGAAAGGAAGAGCCCAAACTGCAGAGCTGTAGCGTGTTCATCCCGAGGCGAACTGCGAAGACAGATAGCACGATGCAGTATTTCAGAAAAGAAAATTATTCCCCAAACAGTCACGCTCAGAATGCTTTTGGGCACCGGCAATGCTGATCAATCGCGCTTGGGCCATGGCGGGGTCTTTAAATAAAGAAGCCGTGGGGACCAACCAGATGTTTTAGAAAAATTATCAGCTTTGGGGAGCATCACCCAAACAGGGCAGGATGTTTAAAATTTATAAGCATATTGCCCTGGACTCCTATTTTATGCGCAGGTACGGGTGCGTAGCCAGACTTTTTTTGAGGGGCACGGCGAGTGTGGGAAGAACGGGAGGGGCCTGAAGAAAGTACAATCTTTATAATACGGATTATTTTCAGTTTGAATTGGATCCAACTAAAAAGCTTCCCAGATGGAGCTGTTTTGAGGGCGTGCGCGTTTCGACAATTTGTGATAATTGATTGTTACTTATTAATGCAACCTTCAATACATCAACCTCGCTCCCAGAGTTTACTTTCAACAGTATCCTGCAATAGAAAGTAAAGGATTAATTTCTTATACTTGGCGATTTTTCCCCAATGGATACGTGTTTTAACATTCATTCTGGGAATGTCATCGTGGGATGGGGGGGGGGGGGGGTTAGAGCTTGTAGCCAGAGATTTGCAGTCGCGGATCGCGGAGACTTCGAAAAGCTGGTTAGTACATACACCACACCTTGGGACAATAAAGCAATACACCAACCATTGCGCGAGTATATTGTCCTCGCTTTTCCGGTGTTTTGTAGTGCGCAGCGACTCTTTTGCGCTTCAAAATGAACAAATCATAGCAGTCTGATAGACGTTCAGAGTTCAATGTGATAAATGGCTTATTTTGTCAACTTCAAATTGGTTGATGTTCGCTTTGGAGAGGTATGGGATTTGTTCAAATTTTGAGCCGAACTTCTAGTAGTCTAGTACGATGTTTGGAAAGACAAGCACAGCGAATGTTAATGAGGAAAATGTCAAAGTGCGCCACGTTCGGGGACTCCGGCTATAATTATGTTGATTACTTCAGAATCATGAAAAATCCAAAACGAAACGAGAGTTCGAAATCAAGTTAGCTGTAGGTATTTCCATGTACAAAATTAGCTGTTTTCTGTAAACGTTATCACACTAGCATTTTCGACACCGTGCATGTTACTTTATGAGCAGTTTATTTGGGGGACAAGGAAACAGAACATTGTACAAAGCTCACACATAAGTATAAGTGCTAAACTTTGAAAGCAAAATCATACATGTGAAATAACAGAATGTAGTCAAAACTACTTTCGGCAGTATTACTTCACATTTTTATCACCCAGTTCGTTTTATGAGCATTACTTAATTATGCCGTTAACCGGGTTTGTATAGACGCGCGGCGGGTATCCATTACGTCAAACAGCTGAATGCGCATGGCAAGTTTCCATTGGTGAAAAGTTATACATGCACTCTGGAGAAGCGTACTCGACTGTCTTTAGGCCAGCTACTGGCCACCACAGCGTTTCTTACGCCGTCTTTGGTGTGATGTGTCTTCCCCTGGTCGTTCGTTGCGGCTCGGAGAGTGAAGGTGGAATTCGAGGTGAGGAATTTCCAATCACAAAGCCAGTTCGGTATTCCAACTATAGGCCTACCCATGTGCACATCAGGATGTGACGAGTTTCCTTTCGGAGTAAACTTCTTGCCGTATGCGTGCAAAATCATAGCGGGTACCAGCAAGAAATAAAAGATAACTGTCTTGTTCTGAAGTGAGCACAAAATGTCACAAAGTTTTGACAGTGGGAGGTCTATGTATCCCTGAGCCCATCTCACCTCTAGGCTTTGCACTGCTGACTATGGCAAACGATTTCACGAAACATTGCAGATTGTTTCCGGTGTATTTTCTTGAGTCGTGTTTTTGTGGAGAGCCGCCCTACTGTGCAGATGCAGCTGCACAGCCCCGAAGAAACTTTATATATTTCCGGCAATTTATATGTATTTTTTTTTTCAAATTAATATCCATTCTATTGTAATAATTTATTGTAAACATGAACAAACTGAAGCATTATGAAAAGCAAATAATTATTCAGGCCCTATAGCCAAAAGACGATTAAACCACAAGAAGAGATAAGTGGCATGTTTCTATTGAGGTCGAGTTTGAGTTTGAGTATCGCAAGTCCATCAATGAAATTAACATAAAGCTTACACAAGACGTAGAAACATTGCCTTTGTACGTCAAATGAAGATGCCCAACCAAAACAAAGCCATAATGATGTAAACAAAAACGCGGCACGAGAACAGTGTTTACAATTCGTTTGTTAGGTATTTTTACACATGCTAAAGTAACATTCAAATTTGCCTTTCTATGAGCAGCATTAAAAAAAAATATACATATTTCTTCATTTTTCAAACATGTCACGATCGGGCTACCGTACATGAGAACGAAAAGATTTTTGTTTATTATATATTAGTTGACTTGATAGTACATGAATTTCAATGGCTTAATTTAAAGGAATTGGCAATACAAAGTTCGCTTTATTAGCAGTGATCAAAAAAGGCATCCACTTTGCACTTCAAGTTAAGCTATCTAACTACATAAGAGCCATAAAGAAATGCGTTAAGCACGTATAGAATGAGATTGCTTCAGATCCTGTTAAATTACATAAACTTACAGATCTAAAGTTAAAATCAAATTTGAAGGTATTTTATCACAAGTAAAAATGGAATAATTCAGTAGGAATTACACAGTTATACAACATAAGTTTTCCAAAAGCCGGTTTTTTTTAAAGCAGTATTGAAAGAACAAAGTGACATTAACACCATAGTGCTGTTTTACAATTACATAACACAAAATGGCATGTTGTTGTGAATCAATAACACACGGCATAAAGAAGGACTTCACTTGCTCGAAGACATTTCCGTCATTTTTCGGGTATATGTAGCCTAAGGTGTGATGAAATAAAAACGACTACTGTTTCTGTCATAAATTGAGTACAAAAGGTACTTTTGAGAGCTGTTTTTCAAGTCCTGTCATGCCTGTTTCGACCCGAAAGTGCAATTTGTGTAAAAGTCGTCGTTGCGGGCAGCAAAAAAACCCACAGTAAATCGTGACGTAATAAACAGGACTCCCGATGCAGAGTAGCATAAACGAGTGCTGTTTATTACGTCACGATTTACTGTGTTTTGTTTGCTGCCCGCAACGACGACTTTTACACAAATTGCACGTTCGGGTCGAAACAGGACCTGAAAAATAGCTCTCAAAGTACCCTTTGTACTCATTTCATGACAGAAACAATAGTCGTTTTTATTTCATCACACCTTAGGCTACGTATACCCAAAAAATGACGGAAATGTCTTCGAGCATTCCACAACCTCTTTAAGTAAAGATGTCTTATCAAACAAAATAACGCATGAAAGAAAGAAAAAAATCGTTTGTTTGATTTTTTATAACATACAAGGGCTTAATTTAGAACGTTTCGTGTTACGAAGTTGCTTTAGGAGCAGTATTTAAATAAAAACCAATACAGTGCTGTATATATAGGCACATTGTTCAAAGGCGAATAACTTTGCATCGCTAGAAAAATAATCGATATTTCAGGAAAATAATTCGAAAACGGTACGGGGAATACACCTTCAATTCGCAGTTTGATTGACGAAGAGAACGCTTAAAAACGTGGAGCATTTCGAGTTTGTTTTAGTGGGGGAGGGGAAGGGACCCCTGTTCTTAAATGGGGGCGCTGTTCAAAACGGACGATATGGGCACTATCGGGCAATCGGTGGCGCTCTTCATCCCGGCACATTTGCCGACGGACAGACGATTTTGCCGACAAAAACGATTAAGAGGTTTCACTCCCCCATTCCCAGTGGCGTAACTACGGGAGGGGGTTGGGGGCAACAGATGCCCGTGTCCCTCCCAACAGATATCCGTGCCCCTGTCCTCCCCGGGCCCGTTTAAAGTCTTTCATTGAACAAAAATATATAGGCCAATCACTTGTATTTTAGTTCCCCTTGAAAAATGTAGGCCTAATACCCCCAGGTGCCCCCAGAAGTTTAACCCTACATGTATGTCATTGCCAACGCCCCCCGTCTAGCGACGCCTGTGCAGGTAGAATCATGAGGTCAACATTCTTGTTTTGCAAAAGCCTTCGAGTCCTTTAAGGTTTTTTTTTAACCAAATGGAACTTTAGCAACACGCTTCTTTGAAACTGTATCCCCTCAATAGTTTACGCCTGATAGGCTACAATTAGACTCGGTAGATCTTTTGCAAATTCGCTTAAAACCTTACACGTGTGCTTTTAAAAACATTTTCCTTTCTAAACAAACAAAATTTGAAGTATGAATCAAAATCTATTCGCAATTTAATATCCAAAATAAGTACAATTAATTCATAGTACATATTTTAAAGTATAAGTGTTGCAACTTCAGGTCGAACAAGATGTTGACTCGAGCGGGATTTGAACCAGAAACCTCCGGAAGACTCGCAAACTCAAAATATTATAATGCTGTATATTCATGAACATATTCCATTTTTTTGCCAGGAACATACTGTTTGACAAACACAAAATATTAACACTTATGTAATATATACAGGGTCTACATTCCCTTCTTGGCTAGGAATATACTGTTGGGCAAACACAATATATATATATTTTTCGTCATTCTGCTGATGAGTGCCTTATGGTACGAAACAGTCTGTTCAGAAAGAGAATATTCTGAATTTATTGCATATATATATATATATATATATATATATATATATATATATATATATATGCAGTCTACATGAACATAATATTCCATTCTTTGCTAGGAAAATGGGCAAACAAAATATTATATAACATAGTCGTTACGGATAAGGTTGGACCAAAATCACGTTCACGAAACCATTTTTGCATAGAACTTTGAAAAATATTTTGGAATTTAGCAGTTATATTTACATCTAATTACAATATGTATGTACACTTGGAAGTCGACCATAACACAGAAATACTGCGGTACAAAAAGTTTCACCAAATTAAAAACGAAAAACAAAAAAAGTTCCGCACAGCCCTATCACTCCACATTTTTAGTTTAAATTTCACTATCCTACATTATTATGAAGAATCTTAAGTTAACAGTACACAAAGCAATGGATTTTTTTTTCAATTTAAAGCAAAGTGGTTAGTTGCTCTGTACGTTTTGAGCATAATTTTTATTAATTAGGCTACTGAAAGTTTTGCAGCAAGTTGATAGCTCATTTTCAGTGTTTGGCAACTTGCGTCTTAATTAACAAATCTTGCTTTTTGTTGTTTTTTCCCCCTCAGAGCATTAGTACTATTATGAGTTATTATAACTCGTCTTTTATCATGCTATCACTGTTAGATAAACAAGGTAGCTTCACTAGATTGTGTGTCACTTTTGCAGTTTGCGTCTGTTATAAGTGGAAGGGACATGCTTTGTAATGTTAGAATGAGATCAAATCGGTAGAGTATGTGCAAACCCCGCCCAAAATCTTGTTCCACTGGTAACTTCACACTTGTTCTGCATGATTATACATGAATATTTCACACTTTCAAATGCAATTTACATCAATCGTAACATGCTAACATTTTAAAATTTCGTTTAAAATACTAAAACCTTAATATTTTTTTTCATGAAGAATAAAGCTCTATTTGGCAAACAAGCATTCCGAAATTTGTCGGTCCATGATTTCAGTGGCCGAGTAAATATGAAAAAAAACATTTATAGGCCTACATGTGCTTTATTAAGCATAGAAATTGCACATAGGATGAAAAAAGTGGTAAAAGAAATTAAAGGCAAGTAAATTTGCTGTAATGGACATTAAAACAACACTGACATCAAGTCACAGACAAAAAAAGTCACCAAATATAACATTTGATTCAGAGTTAAAACCCATGCTCAACGTAGAACGATTCAGAAAGAAGTAAAAAGCAATGTACATCCGTCATGATGCAGCAAAGTTTAAAACTATTTGACAGATAAACTATCAATTAAAAATTTAAGTAGCAAAAAAATATAAGTTACACTTGTTTTTTTGGGCAAAAATTGTATTTTATGTAGCTTATCTCTTAAATGATTTTCATCTCTAACTTCAAGTTGTTTAAGTAAACTTATTGCAGTTGAACACCTTTATAACTAGGTCCTATAGGCCCAAGTTTTCACATACCTAAACTATGTCTTATATCCTGCAATAATTTGGTTTGGCACGGCTCTGAAATAGCATCACCCTTAACCTTGCAAAACCTGAAAGCCTGCCTCCTTCCACACTTCGGGAGTTGTGACACCGCCCATCTCATGATGGACCTTGATGCTCTGAGCATTCAGGTCGTATCCGTGGGTTGAGTGCAGAGTCAGGGATTTCTGCATGGTGCCTAACTGGTTGTGACAGTGAAAAGACCTGCATTGCCAAACAGACACAAGTGATCAGATGTACTCACAAATCTTCTCTTTTGCCTTGGCCCAATAGGTATGTACAAATGTTTCTTTCTTTTTATACACATCTCTAGGTTCCTTTATTTCTGTTGTTCACATTTTCATTCACTTGGAGTACTCAATCAATGACTTGAGTTGATCAAATGGTTGAAGGTAAATTGTTCTTTGAATTTGTCGACTTTACTCTTTTGCCAAGTTATAAAGAGATTGACAAGATTGAACTTTGTTTTTATGATGCTTATATTTCCATTATTGTTTGTACATCACTTTTTGTAACTTCGGATGAGATTTAAGATAATATAAGTTTGATTAGTTTTTAGCAACTTAACTTTAGTCATTCACTTCAGTTATTCATGGAAAGTTTCACTAAGTTTCCTGGATTTGAGGAAAGTTTGGTGAAAGTTTGTGGAGTTGATGACTTGGATTGTATTCATTCAAGAAACTGGACCATGTATGTTTTATAGTAAACTGCGTTTATAGTAGATTGTAACATCAAATGTAAGTTTCACCATTTAGCCCAGGAAATTTCCATTGCAAGCACTGAATGTATATAGATAAGTTGTGGAGAGCGAATATTAATTAGGCTAGCTAGAACAATTATTTGTTTGTGTGTGTAGTATGGAAAGACCACCTGTCACAGTGTGGGTAGCACTGGAGGAGCAGTATGCCCCAGGCCATTGACCATACAGTGGAAAGTCTGTTGCTTACATGTATATTGTAGAGTTTGCAGAATCCAGTATAGGTGGCGCTGTTTACTTTTAGTGGAGGTTGGGGTCAGCGCAAATCAGCGTGAATTTGGCGCGAAAAGTGCGCGCGCGCGCGCGCGGTTAGTTGCTGTACAGATCTTGGTTGTGAAGGTTGTTCTGAAAGGCCAGCTCCGTGCGTACACACCCCAGGCTCCACGTTGCGATTACCAGTATAGTGCAGTTAAAGGTAAATCACAAGTAATACTGATATCGTGTGTTCATTGTTTGGATGTTTGGAGGAAAGAATTAGAAGTTAAGAAACCGGAATATTGGTGTCATTTGTGTCTTATTCTGTCTGTCCACCGAATAAAATTGAACCCCCGAAAACGCTACATTGGTGGCAGCGGTGAGTCAGCTTCTGTTTCGAGTAAATTTTCTCGTAGTTACGATTCCCCGATTGATCCACCGACATGTCAGACACCAACCCGATGCACCCTTCCACTCGTCCATCCATGCCCCCTCCACCCGTTTCCCTCCCGACACCATGGTTCCATACAAGTCCCCCCATTTTCCCTGCCCCGCAAGGCGACATGTCAAGTTTTGTAGTTGACATGCCGCGTGAAGTTCCCCGTGCAGCTTTTGACCCAGAGTACTCATTCCTGTCGCTACCGGGGATCCTCCCGCTAGTGACCGGCTCGTTGCAGTGGACAACCGCAGGGTATCCGGCCGAGGCCTCCACGCCCACACCATCACCCCACAGCAGAGCACTGGTGCAACCACTCTTTCACGGCGCCGCATCACACGACGGAGCCACCGATGCACCGATTGGTCCACCGATCGTTTCCTCACCACTCGTCGGTACAAGGCAGGTACATGGAGTCAACGGGGACATGACAACCCAGCACAGCAATGGCTCCGCAGTGCAACCGTGGCACGACGGACAAGGGCGACTGCACCTCGATGGCGGTTCAATGATAATACTGACGGCTGGCGCACCGGATAGCGATGCGACGGTTGTGGGGGCACCGACAGGTTCATCGTTCGTCAATCCACAGTTCATAGGTGAGCACCACGAGCACGGAGCAAGGGGCGTCGGTTCGGCGCAGCTACCCATGGGAGTTGGTCAGCAACCATGGAACGGTACACCAGGGTATGATTATGTTCGTGCCGCTGGCGGTTCAGGGGTCATACCGACGGCCAATGCGGCAGGTAATGATGCGTCGGTTTTCAGGGTATCGGCGAGTTCATCGGTTGCACCGACCGGTTCATCGGTTGTCAATCAACAGTTCATCGGTGCACAGCACGAGCACGGAACCACAGGCGTCAGTTCTGTGCAGCAACACATTGGAGTCGGTGAGCGACTATGGAACAGTACACCAGGGTATGATAATGTTCGTGCCGCTGGCGGTTCAGGGGTCATACCGACGGCCAATGCGGCAGGTGGCGGAGCGTCGGTTTTAAGGGTACTGACGGGTTCATTGGTTGCACCGCCCGGTTCATCGGTTGTCAATCAACAGTTCATCGGTGCACAGTACGAGCACGGAGCCACATGCGTCGGGTTGGCGCAGCAACACATTGCAGCAGGTCAGCGACCATGGAATGATACACCAGGAGTCGGTCAGCGAAATGTTCGTGCTGCTGGTGCTTATCCACAACGATCAAACACAAGTCCGTTTGCAGCAGCTGCAGGAACTGTAGATCGACCAGTGCAGGGGCGGTTGCGTCCACTTATGCGACCCGATAGATACAATGGGACGACTTCATGGACTGCATACTATCGACACTTTGAAATGTGTGCCAGTATTAATGGATGGGGGGAGATAGAGAAAACGGAGTATCTTGCTGTATCCTTGGCCGGTGCAGCCCAACAGGTGCTGCAGGGTCAGACAAACGATGGGACACCGTTAACATTCAGCGGTCTGGCAAATGCTTTGAAAGCAAGGTTTGAACTAGATGGACGGAAGGAACTCTATAGGGTGCAACTTAAGAACAGGCACCAGAAAAATTGAGAGACTCTGTCGGAGCTCGCACAGGATATTCGGCTTCTCGTTGACAAGACTTTCGGCGAGCTTCCAGCCGCCGGGGTGGCGACAATGGCCAGAGATTATTTTCTTGATGCTTTGGCAGATGGAGACACGCGGACACGGACGCTTCAAATGCATCCCTGTAATTTAGAAGAAGCACTCACAGCTGCGATCGAACTTGAAGCGATAAAAGGTGCTGAGCAGGAGAACAACACCAAGATACTACGCTCCATAGGGGGAGGGAAGGAAGAGGTGATTGTCAATGAGGTCGGCAAATGTGAACCCCACGACAGTGCCGTATCCAAGCTTAAGCAGCGTATGGAAGAGATAGGCAAACAGCTACAGTCATTGATCCGGCGAGAAAATGACTTCCGAAAGAACCAGAAAGGATGTTTCAAATGTGGAGAACAGGGCCACTTCAAGTGGGACTGCCCCAAATGGTGCACCCAAAAGACAGAAACAGAACAGCAGGGAAACGAATAAAGGCTGACTCCGAGGGCCGACGGTCAGCAATGCACGAAAGGCCACCACAGAAAGTGTTTTATAGCGGAACCATAGCCCCGGTTGGGGCGGGCCTCCATGTAGCTGGGCACATCAACAGAACTCCAGTAGAAATGCTTCTCGATACGGATGCGACTATCTCCATCGTTTCCAAAAGAGTGGTAGATCAGTTGGATAACAAACCAATAATCAAGAGTTCTAGCGTGCAAGTTTTCCAAGCAAACAAGACATTGCTAAGTGTTTATGGGGAGACAACAGTCGAGCTTCAGCTAGCTGGTAGAAAGGTGCACCACGAAATGGTGATAGCTGATATTCATAATGACATTCTTCTTGGATTGGACTTCCTGGAAAAGCACAACTGCGTCATCGACGTTGGAAGAAGACACCTCGTGTATGGAAATTTAGAAGTTCCTCTGAGAAACATCAACGTACGACAACAGAGCTGCCGAGTGACGGTGAAAGATACAGTAGCTATTCCACCATTTTCTGAGATTGTTGTGGAAGGTGACATAGAGCAACAGAACTGTGCAGTTGGCATTGGGATTGTTGAACCGATCCAGAGCTTACTGAAGAAGCACAGCATA
Organism: Patiria miniata; assembly: GCF_015706575.1. Lineage (NCBI taxonomy): Eukaryota > Metazoa > Echinodermata > Asteroidea > Valvatida > Asterinidae > Patiria > Patiria miniata. The sequence goes on from NW_024037063.1 coordinate 8,453,049, forward strand.
CTTCTCGCCCCAGCAGTGACTCGGTCTGATACGTCTTGGGTTCCGCTTCGCATCTTAAACCCCAGTGAGGACACAGTTATCTTGCGAAAGGGAACAGCAGCGGGTTTGTTCCACACCGTAGACGTTATTGGCCCCCCCAATTTCCAGCACAGAAGTGAGAACTGGTGAAACTGTCGGAGAAAGGGTTGAACAAGTTACGGCAGAGCAGAGGACAGATACACAGAATGGCCAACTCCCAGAAACAATGCAGGAAATGTTGCATCGTGCCTCGTCCCAATTAAGCGAGGAGCAGAGGGGCCGCATACACAGGCTTATTTGCAAACACCGAGATGTGTTTTCTCAACATTAAGGAGACATTGGCCTTACTTCATTAACTGAACACTCCATAGACACCGGAAGTGCGAATCCCATAAGACAAGGGGCTCGTCGCATACCCCTCCTTCAGAAAGAGACTGTAGAGAAAGAAATCAAGAAGATGATGGACGGCAGCATCACAGAACCGGCATCCGGACCTTGGGCAGCACCTATTGTGCTCGTGAAAAAAAGATGGTTCAGTTCGATTCTGCGTTGATTATCGTAGGCTCAACGCCATCACTAGGAAGGACGCTTATCCAATACCCCGAATAGATGACTCATTCGAAACACTTGGAGGATCCAGATATTTTACAACATTGGACCTAGCCTCAGGGTATTGGCAAGTACCAATGAGCGTGGCAGACAAGGAAAAGACAGCTTTCTCAAGTCATTGCGGGCTGTACCAGTTTAGGGTCATGCCGTTTGGGCTTTGCAATGCCCCTTCGACTTTTGAACGTCTAATAGAGAGAGTCCTCCATGGGCTACAGTGGCAGATATGTCTTGTGTACCTAGATGACGTCATTATATTCTACAAGACATTTGAGTCGCACATTGACAGACTGGGAGTGGTGCTAGATCGCATAAGGCAGGCCGGACTGAAGCTCAAGCTGGATAAATGTCATGTGCTTCAGGAAGAGGTGTCCTACTTGGGGCATATTGTCTCAAAAGGGGGAGTCAAGACAGATCCAAGCAAGACGCGGCAAATCGAGGAATGGCCAGTACCAAGAAACATACAGGAGGTGAGAAGTTTCTTGGGCCTGGCATCATACTACAGGAGGTTTGTAGCTTCCTTTGCAGAAATCGCCAGACCACTTCACAAGCTCACAGAAAAAGACAAGGACTTCAGGTGGACGCATGACTGCCAATTGGCTTTCGAACAACTGAAACAGCGGCTTACTTCTGCTCCGGTTTTGGCATACCCGAAGCTTGACGCAGAATTCATTCTGGACACCGACGCCAGCAATAGCGGTATAGGTGCTGTTCTTAGCCAACTGCAAGATGGTCAGGAGCGCGTAATTGCTTACGCCAGTCGTGCCTTGTCAAAGCCAGAGCGAAATTACTGTGTAACGGGAAAGGAGTTGCTTGCTGTCGTACACTTCATCAAACACTTTCGACCTTACTTATATGGGTGCCGCTTTCTTCTTAGAACAGATCATGGATCTCTCCGATGGCTCTTCAATTTCAAAGAACCAGAGGGGCAGGTTGCAAGATGGCTGCAAGTGCTGGCAGAATATGACTTCAATATTGAACATCGACCGGGACGTTAGCACAGCAATGCCGATGCCATGTCAAGAAGGCCGTGCACTTGTACACGGTGTAAGGGCAACCAAGTTGAGCAAGGATACGACAGCAGGGAACAGCCATCGCGTGAGGGACGGACACAAGTTAAGGGAGACCAGCACCATAGCACAAAGGAGAAATGCCAACAAATAGAAAGGCTGTGGAAAATTCAAGAGCAAGATCCAGACCCACCAACTGAACCAGTCCATTCACTACCTGCGCAGCATCATACACACAGTTCTGACAGCAGCCAGTTCAATCGTGAGGTGTCGTCTTTCTGTTGGCAGAAAGGTTTCACTGCTTCGGAGTTGAGAGAAAAACAAACAGGTGACCCGACTCTGCAGAAGATCATAGGCTGGCTGGAAAGTGGAAATCCACGACCAACTTGGAGAGAGGTGTCTGCTGAAGGTACATGGCTCAAAACCTTTTGGGGGGGCATGGCAGCAGCTTTGTTTACACGACAGAGTGTTATACAGGCGTTGGGACGAGAATGATCGGCACCACTCTCGGTGGCTTCTAGTAGTCCCCAGGTCCCTCCGTGCAGAAGTTTTCAAGCAACTTCATAACGACCCTACAGCTGGCCACCTCGGCATTAACAAAATGCATGCAAAGGTGAAGACAACAGGTCTCCGGGGTTCCGATGGAAAGGGTCGCCATTGATATTACAGGACCATTTCCAATTACAGAAACAAGAAAAAACCGATACATCTTTGTCATCACGGACTACTTCTCTAAGTGGACGGAGGCCTTTCCCCTACAGGATGTTACAGCCCAGACGGTTGCCAATGTCTTTGTCAGAGAGGTTGTTTCTCGATTTGGTGTACCACGACAGCTGCATAGCGACCAGGGTTGCCAATTCGAGAGCAAGCTGTTTCAGGAGATGGTGAAATCCTTGGAATAGATAAGACCAGAACAAGTCCCCACCATCCCCAAAGCAACGGCCAAGTTGAACGATTCAATCGCACGCTTAAAGACATGCTGAGTGCCTATGTTACTGAAAATCAGTTGGATTGGGACCTTCATTTACCACTAGTGATGATGGCATATCGGGCATCAGAGCATAGCAGCACTGGACAAACACCCAACTATCTCACTTTTGGTAGGGAAGTAGAACTCCCGGTAGACCTGATTTTAAGATCCCCAGAAGAACCCCAAGAAATCACTGAATATGCCATCCACCTGAGAGAAAGAATGCACGAGGCCCACGAGAAGGCAGGAGTACACCTTCATAAAGCCGCAAAGCACAAAAGTGGAATTACCAAGTAGCAGGCAAGCCGAAGTGTCTGGAACCAGGGACTGATGTGATGTTGACAGTTGAGCAAAGAACTGTTGGGCTGTCTCCCAAGCTCCAGCCAAGATGGGATGGCCCATACCTTGTAACTGAAGTGCTAAATGATGGCAACGTCAGAATCCAACGAGGATCACGCCATAAGCCCAAAGTTGTCCATATGAATCGTCTGAAGCGCTTTGTGGGTGAAGTGGACAAGTCATGGTGGAGGCCAAAGAGCCCTGCATTACAGCAACTTCCTGGGTCCGAGGAGCTCGAAGAGGAGGGGGAAGAGGAAGCCCCTGGAGTTGTTCTGCAGCGGAATTCTTCTGGTGGAGGCAAGGAGAGCCAAGATGCTACCACAGAAGGGTTCTCACAGGAATCAGCAGAAGACCACAACATGCAGGAACATATGGAAATCGTCAATGGAGAGATGGGGGATCCACCAGTTGCTGAACCTAAGAAAGCTTCAGACACAGACAGTCATCAGGAAGGGCACAACAGAAAACGTCGACCTCCTCAGCGTTATGGCGAATGGACCGAATAACATTTTTAACTACGGAGCAAATACGAATTAATCTAATCCCCTGTTCTCTGTTGTATTCTCTGCAGATGCCGAAAAGAAGTCACAGCCGTCACCCCCGGGATTCTCCTCGCCGATTGCCCACACCTGACCAAACCCACCAACGACATGATGAACGAGCGGAAAGCTGCAGGTGCCTCGAATGCGATAAGTCATTTGGGGCCAAGTCAGCATTGGCAAGGCACATGGCCGAACAACACCAACCACGTGATCGGTTCCCCTGTCCGTTTTGCGACATAATCTACGGCCGGAAAAACGACTTGGCGAGGCACATCCGATGGGCTCACACAGGCAATCTTGATGTAGGCAACCAGTCGCCGGTATCAGTCAGCAACTCCCCCAAAGCTCCCAAGACGCCCAAGATCTCCGAGACGCCCGAGAAGAAGTCTGGACTGTGCCTGGAATTACACCCGTCTCCAGATGACGCGAGGCGTTTGGCTTCGCCACAAGGTGCAACATCCTTAAGGAGAGTTCTCATACCCCCAAGTTCTGCAACGGTTTCAGGCCAATCAGATGAGGCAACAGGAAAGCTTGTCAAGTGGAGGCGCGTTTTCGACCTCTACGATGAGGATTCCTTGATCGCGAGGATTACTTCGGAGGAATTCTTTCAGGAGTAGGACATGGTGGTCCACTTATAGTTTTAACTGTTCTTGTTTTTTTAGAACCTTAACTTGTTAATGGCGTTTTTCTAGTTAAATTTGTTGTTCGTGAAAGCGGGACGCACTCTTTTCCCGGGGAGGGGATGATGTAGAGTTTGCAGAATCCAGTATAGGTGGCGCTGTTTACTTTTAGTGGAGGTTGGGGTCAGCGCAAGTCAGCGTGAATTTGGCGCGAAAAGTGCGTGCGCGCAAGCGGGGTTAGTTGCTGTACAGATCTTGGTTGTGAAGGTTGTTCCGAAAGGCCAGCTCCGTGCGTACACACCCCAGGCTCCACGTTGCGATTACCAGTATAGTGCAGATAAAGGTAAATCACAAGTAATACTGATATCGTGTGTTCATTGTTTGGATGTTTGGAGGAAAGAATTAGAAGTTAAGAAACCGGAATATTGGTGTCATTTGTGTCTTATTCCGTCTCTCCACTGAATAAAATTGAACCCCCGAAAACGCTACAATATCAACAAGGGTGCTGGCCAGCCTGAGTAATGTGTTTATCTTTAAGACATGGCAGATAAGAGTTCTGGTAATTGTGGCCGCGAGATTACTAAGTTTAAGTTTCCCCTGTAGGATAGGTAGTACATGTAGTTGGCCATTAGTTTTAAAGTGATGTTGCTCCTGAAGTTTGATAGTATTGGCCATACTGATTTAAAACGTTGTTATTTAGGAAACTGACTTAACCTTTTTCTTGTACATTGTTTGTTTATTATGATTTTTGAATAAACACTTTCACATATTTTGGCAAAGTAATCAGACGTACTCACAACAGTCTTCTCTTTTGTCTTTGCCCACTAGAAATAACGTTACCGCATGACAGCTGGGTAACAGTAACAATGCAAAATAATAATGCAACTGTATCCTCACTCCTATAGGCCATGGAGACTCGTAAAACTGACACAGAGCCAGAGGCAGGGATGATGTAGAAGCTCTGTTGCCAGAGCTTAAAAAAGAAATTCTCAAGCTTCTCTCGGAACGCTATTAAAATATGAATTACTTTTAGGGACAGCATCTGCTTAATTTCCCGTCGAGTTTTCCACAGATGGAAAAGAGGAAACTTATGATTACTGATTACCAGGGAAGCTGGTGGCCTCGAAATAGTAGCAAATGAAAACTTCAGAGTACACTTCAGTCCTACTCACCAACCATCTCGCTGTCTCGGTTACGCTGCGGTCCGCTGTATCTAACCTCCTTCACCCATTTCTTAAACTCTGGACTGGTACAGGTCACGTGACCAGCATCACCCCTTTGTCTGAGCTCAGACGCCTTGCAGACGAGAGCAGAGCACTTCTTGCAGTGTATGGTAATTTTGTGGAGGCTGTTCATGTACTGCTGATGTTCTGCCTCTTTCTCTGTTATCTGTATCTTCTTCAATATCTCATTCTGTGTTTGAAAACCAAATAATTGAAGAGGTCACTAAGCTTGGAGTCATCATTCTGAAGGTGTCGACCTTAACTACTTGTAGGCATACAGGCGTACTATAAGGTTTGACATGCCACAGGGGGAGTGTGTCCAAGTGGTTGCAACTCAGACTCACAGTCAGAGGGTAAGGGTTCGAATCCAGCTGCTCAACATTTGTTGGGCAGGCCACTGCACCCTACTTGCCTCTCTCGGCCCAGCAGTACAAATGGGCACTGGGGAGTAAGCCAGTGATGGACTGGCATCCCATCCAGGGGAAACAGAAATGTTCTCTGCTACATGCCAAGATATTTCCTTGGTCCGTTTGGCCATTTTGGCTTGCGGCAAACTTTACTTACTTTATGAGTCTTTCATGGAAATGTTTAAAGTTCTTACTTGATGTTTCAATATTGTGAATGATGTCCTCATACTCAATCAAACTGCTTGAATGGACAATGCCCTCAAAAGATGTCTGCAGGGCCTATCTCGAAGGTAAGGTCCTATTAACTCACTTGTCTCTCTTTGATCCTGTCGAGTCGCTGATTCTCAGTCATCGCCTCCAGTTCTTCCATGACCTGCTTCATCTTCTGAACTTCATTACGGTTGAGGTATTCTCTCTTTTCATTCAGTGATCCACTGCAGAGATGGTATGTGCAATTGTTACATTTAGACCATGTTTTCAGTGTTTTAGAGAATCTGCATCTCTGACATCATGTTAGCAAATTTCTCTGAAATTCTATTAAAACAAACCCTGATGAGCCCCAGCTTGGGCACTCTACATGTTTGTTCACTTCCCAAAGAAATATGTTTGTCTTCAATGGATTGTTTAAAAAAGGATTTAATGGTAGGCATTGATTTAAACCATTGCATATAGAGATGGACCTATCTTTATATCCATTATAACCGTGGTAGAGCTCCAAAGGCTATTTTCTTCACCTTTCAACAATCAGGAAGCACTTGCTGCCCTTTGCCCTGGCTCTTCCCTTGGACTGCACCGTGCCAATCTCATTGCTGACAAAGTTGTAGCGGATGACAAAGTTACAGGCTGGCATGTCCAGCTCTTCTTGGGCAATGTCAGTGGCTACGAGAACATTGCATCCATCCTCTGAAAATAATTAAAAAAAGAGACGTGCAGCACACAAAATCTACTCAACTGATTCACACAGTTGCTCTTCACTGGAACTTCTGGAAGTGCACTCGGTGTACATAATTGGCCAGATAAAGTTCAATAGGCCTACAGTGTATTATGATGGCACTGCCTGACTCTCTTCATAGGCTGAATAATAAGTTACAGCCTTATAGCTCCATGGTCAGTCAGAATGTTAGGTTCAAAACAGGTCTGGCCCACGTGTGGATACCAACTTTGATACACCTGCTCTGAAATGGTTAAGGACAAAATGTTTTTAAGAGTGCTAGAAGAGCTGAGGCCTATAAAGGAATAGCAATATGTGTATGATTTCATAACTAGAAAGATTGAATACACATGTAGGATGACATGCCTCGTTTGAAACTCTCAACGACTGCCTTCTGTTGAGCTTCTGTCAAACATCCATCTTCTATGTCTCCCTGTCCAACTAACCGCTGCGGGACTACTCTGCAAGGTAGTGCTCTCAGGAGTGTGGACTCTTTGATGAAGTCGGCCACGGCTGTCGTAGCTTCCTTCATTCTCAGCAGAACAATTCCTGGGGAGCAGATTATCAAAGATTAATAAAGATTGAATAAATAAATGAATGAAACTCATAGGGACACGGAGGCTTCCCGGACCTTTTACACCTACAAAAAGAAAAATTCATCAATTATTTTATTTGTGAATGATTATCTATCAAGTCTATACGTAAAGATACAGAAGCAAAGAGTTAGAAACACAAGTCTTCATATTAAATGTTTCATGAGTTTCTTTGATCTACAATTTTATAACTCGAGAATTTAAACAAACACAGCGGAATCCGGCGACCAGAATTTTACTACGGTTGTGTCACGCTACGCATGCTGCACACATTCTTTAAAAAATGACACAGCGCACGGCACACGCTTTTTGGTATTCCTATGGTCGAACAAATATGAGCGTGACTCTCCCGAGCCTGGTGCCACTGCGGAAAATGGCTGCCGCCGGATTTGTCTATTATAAATAAATTACCTTTTGAATCCGGTTTCTCTTTGAAGATGCCGTATAGCAGTAATGTAAGTTTTCCTAGCTTCTCATTGCTGTTTTTGTCCTCTGCTAGACCACGTCTTTTCATCTCTGCAAGGTTTAAATCAAAGAGCTTGTGACAGTGCTGCTCGACAGGGACTTGCATTTCATGGGCAGTCCAACTTCTCGAACGGTCGTGGAACTTCTCCAAATGATCAAGGCCATCAGTGACCCTAAGGTCATCATAGAGCATCATGGTACGATTATATTCGTACAGGTACGTGCATACGATGGCAGTGGTGCGATTTCCCAACTTCTGGGCATCTGTAAGACGTCTCATAACTTCAGCTTCATAGAGCTGGCAGCCGCGGGGAGGCAAGATATGCTCTTCCATGTCTGGGAGCAGATCCTCTATTTGGGCCATCAGAGCCTGCAGCAGATCTGCAAACTGCTTATCATTGGGTGCTCTAGTAGCGACACTTTCTATTTCATCCTCCTCCGGGCTATTACCATGTAGAGTCAACTCTGTCGTATTCCTAAGAATCCATACAACCCCTTTAGAATCCATGTTACCACATAGTGTCAGGAGCTGACTGAGTGCCTCACTCCCAACACCCAGAGAAGCACTCAGACCAATAATAAAAGGAAGGCGCGGTCCAGAGACTCCAACTCCCTGCGGACTCGGGAGCCTCTGCTTCTGTTTCAGGTACGTCTTCATGATCTCGTTGTATGGATGTTTTAGATCAGTATGATGACACTCATCAAAGATGAGCATGTCCAAATCTTTGATATCAATTTTGTTGGACTTCAGGGCATTGAGGAGGATCTGTGCTGTCAACATCAGAACTGCAGGCTTGGCATCGTCAAGCTTCAGAGCTTCTTCAAATGACTGCTGCTCTCCAATGGTCTGCACATCCTGCTTGTTGGGGAAGTACCACCGAAATGCATTCTTCTGTTGCACTGTCAGATGACGCATGTTGTTAATGAAAAGAGCCTTGAAGTGCTTGTGTGGAACATGGTCCTCAATCCAGGCCCAGTACTGGTAGCATATGTATGCTGCTGTCAGGGTCTTCCCAATGCCTGTCGGAGCGCAGATAATGTGATTTTGGAAACCCTGAAGAGGCATCTCAGCCACTTCTCTCTGGTAATCTCTCTGATCAGGTTGTCTTCGATCAGTAGCCCTAGGTTGACGATTAATGCCATCAGACACATCTACCGAAGGACTAGATGCTGACTGCTGACCCTGCTGCGGGGAGGATGAGCCACATGGATTTCTTGCTACACTCACCCTTTCTGCATCATTGAAGGAATCTGACGACAGATCCAACGTAGGCCAAATTGTTGAGGCCTGACCTTGGTGTGGAATAGAAACCCAAATCGGTTGTCTGCTCTCACTCAGTGGATCATTTCTGTTTGGGGATCGATTCAATAAAGGCCGAGTTGTTGATCCCAGATCCTGATGCGAAGATGACATCCCAAGTGGACGGCTTCTGCTGTGGGCATCTGTCCCTGGGGTCACTCTGGATGGAGTTGCTGAACCTCTTTGTCCCACTTGCACAGGTGAATGATTCTTGATGTCACCATCGTATGGAAATCCAGGACTTTTACTTGCTTCCATCGATTGGTCTGACTCCTGCAGAGACATGTCCCCAATCATCCTGTCGACACTGCTTCCCTGGACCGAATTACCAGAATTTTCCTTCTTGGCACTTTCAAAGCCAGATCCTGGACTTGAAAAGTGAGCAGACCCAGCAGACCTTTCTCCATGAACTGAAGATGCCCGGACTTTGGGATAAGCAGCCTCGTGCGAGGATTGCCTAGAGGGCTCATTCTGAAGGCTGGATGATCTTGCAAATGACCTCTGCTGCGTTGACTGACCAACTCCAGAAGTTGAGATAGGAGAACCATCAACACTGTAGGTTCTTCTCTTGGTGTTACTTTGGCCAGCAGGAGATTGCCCACCAGAAGGAGATGGCCCACCAGAAATACTGCTTAGAGTCTTACGACCCTCCCGTATCACTTGTGGGGAAATAGGAGCAAAATGACCTGGAGGCTTGAGAGTTTCTAGCTGATGGACAGGGTCAAAGGTCGGCAGTGGATTGCCAACTCGATGTAAGTTCTGTTCAGGAGATTGACCAGCTCCTTTAAAGAAAAGATAGTTTAAGTATTTCTGTCATTTTTAAAGTTATGATGTGGAAGGCAGGAACAAGCGCCATTATCAAGTGAAGCTTCATTAAAATTCTTACATACGCACCACGGTTTACTTTCAGTAGAAACTTCTTCTTCAAGTCCTCTCTTTGAATTTCGGTGAGAATCGATAGCAAAAGCTTGTAGTTTTTGTCGGAAAGAACCCCTTTGGTTTCAAGACCCTCTATAATATCACAAGCATCTCCAGTCTCTCTAAGCGATTTCGACAAAAAATCCTTGCATAGGAGTTTGATACGTTTGACTTCCTTTTTTACCAAATTTTGGATTATTTCATTAACGGCTGAACGGTAAGGTGATATACCCACAGCGTCATCACTAATGGCAGCCATGACTGATTCTAAAAAAGTGCGTTTTTTCCTTTCAGAAGCATAATTGTGAGGGATCTTTCACCACAAGTTATGACTTATGAAGTTAAGTCATGTGGATGCAAAACCAGAAAGGTTCATCAGTAAAGATCAAACTTTCCTTCTCTCTACAAGCCAAGATGGAACCGTTCCATGAAGTTATTAATTTGAAATTTCAGATAAGATCTGAAAAGAAAAAAGAAAAATGCTGGCAATTAGACCAAATTTGGCATCCGGAGAAAAGCACAGCCATATGAGTTACCATGATAAGGTGGAAGAACATAACGTCTCTTTTTTCTGCGATTTTGTGCGTATTTCTCATCAAAACTTTTTTTTTGAAGTCTCTGTTTCATTGTAACCCCCTTGGAAAGCGAATAGTGGTAGTTATTGTGTAATGTCATGAATGTAGCCATGATATACAATTTGAACAGCGCCCCCATGGAAAGGCGGGTGTCCGGTGGAAAAAAAACTGTCTACCTTTCACTAGTTTCAGCACTGATGACATTTATTGGGCGCCCCTCCAATTGAAACCTCAAACCCCCCCCCCCCCCCCCCCCCCACGTAGCCACACGCCCCCTAGGCATGCTAGGATGAGAACCCTGGCTACGCCACTGGCGATATGACTCTCAACTTTACACTTTCCTGACAGGCAAAAACTTACCATCAGTGGTATGTTCAATATTATTCAGTACATGGAGGGAAATTGACCACAAGTGATCTAGATCGTCGGTTATAAGAGTAATATGTAACTCAAATAATGGCCGGAAGCCGGAAGTCAACAACCATAAATCAATACAAATAATCTAGAAAATCACGACTGGTTCCCTGTCCCTCCATTGTACTTCGCACTTCAAATGTGGGGGCGGGAACCAGTCTGGAGAAAACCCGAATTGTGCTGGTATCCGCAGATTCCGCACCGTGGCACTGGACAGTGCGCACATTAGGCGCCGTGTGTACCAGTGATGTTAAAGCAAGACATCAGGGGAATTCCCGCCTCAGTTTAAAAATAGATTTATTACGCATTTTTATTTGAGTGAGAGGGCGCCCGCATCGATCGCGTATGCGAATTTTCGAATGACATCCCTAAATTTTCTCGGGCAAAAAGGACCAATTTTCGGCTGTAATTTTATCAATTCTGCCCTCAGATAAATAGCCCAAAAGCTAGGAGTTGATCCTCGGCTATATTTGCACAATTCCACCGTTTTTGTAAACCAGACGGTATCTTTTGTCCAAAAAAGTTGTAGGGAGGGGGTACTTAAGATTCAAGTTAGCTCGCGTAATAATTATGTGAACCCTCATCAATCGCGAATTCATAACGTCCGCTGTCGGTCTCATTGATTCGGATATATCGTCTATCTAGCTCCCCCCCCCCCCCCAAACCACCGGAAAAAAATAATAGTAATAAAATATTGTTTAAAAATGTGAAATTCATGAAGTATAATATCCAAACTGATTGGATATTTCCAAAGTATCTTTCCCATTTATAAAAGTTCTTTATTTTGAAAGTCCACTTCCAGCGAGATGACCCCGTACCATTAGACCAAAAAAAAGTCTCCGGTTTCTGGTATGCGCGCGCGTCGCCGTAGCCATGCGCGTCGGCAAAATGAAAAGGTTTTTTTTCAATAAAAGATGATGTCTAAAAACCGCCAAACTCACTGGTTTGACTGGAATCCTGCTTCTGCACAATTTTAACGTGTTTTTAGATGGGGTTATGATCAAGAATAAGCTTTATGTGGCCTCTCTGGACTCCCATATATTTGCACTAAGTTTAGTTGGGCACCATTGGCAGTCATCAGCCGACATTTGAAGCAAAAAAAAAAGGTAAAAAAAAAAAAAAGCCGCGTCGCCGCACCACTTTTTGGGCACCAGAAACCGGAGACTTTTTTTTTTTGCCTTAGGAACACACTCTCGTAAAAGTAAGTCCGGTTAACTTATTCTTTAAGACTGATAAGGTTTGTGCACAAAACCCAGACGCTTGGGGTTTTGTGTAGATGGATTGGTGGACCATTTTTTTACGGCAACATGCATATTCCTTCCTCCGTACAGATACTGTGTGGCAAACACAAACAAATGTTAACAGAAATGTAATATATACATAGTCTACACAAACATATTCCTTTCTCAGTTCGGAATATACTGTTTGGCAAACACAAAAATATATATTAAAAGTAACGTAATAAATACAGAGTCTACACGAACATATATCATTCTTTGCTACGAATAATGGCAATCAAGTACTTTTGTCCGTAAAGATAGTCGTTACGGATAAGGTTGCCGGTTGGACCAAAATCACGTCCACTTAACCAGAGGATGCTACAGTACTGTAAGTACCAAGACGTATTTTTGTAATTGAGATTATCAAGTATTACTTTAACGGAGTTGAATGCGAGGCGTTGGCTGGCTTGAATTTTGCACAGAACTTGGAAATATATTAATAATTGCGAAATTAGCAGTTATATTTATACATCCTATTACAAAATGTACGTTACCTTGGAAGTCGACTATAAAACAGAAATATTGCAGTGCGAAAAGTTTCAGCCAATAAAAAATGCACAACAAAATGTCCATACAGCCATACAGAATTTCCATACATACTTGTTCTGCTTGATTTTACATGAACCTCTTACACTTTGAAATGCAATTTACATGTATCATAATAAACTTAGATTTTAAGAATTCATTTAAAATACTTAAACCGTACTATTTTTTTGTCGAAAGAATAAAGCTCTACTTGTTATTTGGCAAACAAACTGATCCATGATTTCAGTGGCTGGGGAAAAAAAATAAAATAATAAGCCCACATATACTTTGCAAAGCACAGAAAGTGCAGGTAAGGTGAAAGAAGCAGGGAAAGACAAAACACCTAAAATTGCTGTAAAGGACATTAAGACAACACTGACACTAAGTCACAGAGAAAAAGTGATAAAAACGTAACTGCACGTTGATTCAGAGTTAAAACCCAGGCTAATCGAAGAACCATTCATAAGAAAAGTAAAAGCAATATTCATCAATCTGTCATGATGCAGCAAAGTTTAAAACTATTTGGCATATAAATTATAAAAACAAGTCAATAGCATTCGTTTTTTTCATCAGGGCAAAAAGAAAAAAATTCAAAAGTTGTATTCAATGTAGCTACAAACTATTTCTTGAATGATATTCATCTCTGACTTCAAGTAAAATGGTCATTTTGTAAATCATGTATATATAAGAACACTATTTCATTAACCTTAACGATCCCCATCAAGTCAAAACTCCAACACCAGGGTTTGCTGGAATCTGTTGGAGTGAGTACTAGTATGAGGCTAGGTATACCACCATAATCAGGGTCCAAAGGTTATGGTGTTGAGTTTATGGTGTTGGAATTTGTAGGAGTGAATAAGTTTCCTCGTATATCAATAAAAGGGTTTAGGGTTTATAATTTGGATCATAAAATTGTAGTTATATGTATAGTATTTCATACATGTTTTTTCTTAATTGACAGCATGGCAACTGTAGTATTTTTATGTGTTGTTGGTTCAATACTCTATGTTGATAGAAATGATGAACTAAAGTAAGAGGTTTATTTCAACTTTAATTACAGACTGGTGCAATTTTGTGTTTTAATTTAATTCCCTAACATAATTTACTAGGAACCGTACCCATCCTGGCAAATTCCAACACCATATGGGAAACTGCACACACATAATTATTTTTGACCTTGATTCTGGAGGTGTGCCCAACCCAATGTAAAAAGACTGTCAGATTAGGGGTATTGTGCCCATCCTGACAGATTCCAACAAAACTGCCGTTGGGGTTTGATGGGTTGGGGGAGGTTAGGGTTTTCATGCTCATTGCGTTCGACAGCTGCAACCGCTGTTATTTCAATGTCTACATGCACGTGATACTCACTTCATTTACTGTCACTAGTGTAAATGCCAATTTTGTTTCACATACCTAAACTATGTCTTATACGAGATTTGAAGGTTTGCATGGTGGAAAGATACTAAGACAAGATAAGTTGCGGTAGCACCAAGTGAAAAATCTCTTTTGTGAGTATGTGCGGTTCTGAAGAGAACCGGAGGGACTCAACGTCTCAAACAGTATGCTCTGCCCGTCGTCAGGAGAATGAGGGATTCCAACGATGATGCGATGTTATAAGGATGGGTGCGGTGAGGCGTGAGAAGGATGCAAGTTGACTGAGGGATGCTGGATGATCACTGGAGCGTGTCAATACTCAATGAGGGGGCAAAGGGGAAGGAGCTCAGGGTATAGGTGACCCATAGGCGAGAACTGTACCTAAGTTGTCCTAGGGTATAGGAATTGAAATAATTTGGTTTGGCACGAATCAGAAATGGCTTCACCCTTAACCATGCAAGACCTGAAAACCTGCCTCCTCCCACGCGTCGGGGGTCGTGACGCCGCCCATCTCATCGTGGACCTTGAAGCTCTGAGCGTTCAGGTCATATCCGTCCTGTGGGTGCAGAGTCAGGGATTTCTGCATGGTGCCTAACTGGTTGCCACAGTAAAAAGTGCCGCATTTTATGAGACCTGCATTGACCAAACAGAGAGTTCATTTCATCATTCAGTCATTATGAAGGATGCAAGCCATTACCTGTACTTGAATAAACCATACTGATGTGCGAGCCATATCGAAACAATTTCTCAAGCTCCTCTTGGAGTGCTGCTTTTTGATCTATCAGGGGCAGCATCTCTATAACTTTTCCTGAAGAATTCTAAAATACAGGGTTTCCATCCTCGAGTTGTCCCTGAGAAATATCCAAAATTCCATGATAAATAATTTCACTTTGACATGCCCAATTTTGTTGGGCAGGCCACTGCACCCCAACTTGCCTCTCTCGGCCTAGCAGTACAAATGGGTACTGGGGAGTAACCTGTGATTGACTGGCATCCCATCCAGGGGAAGTAATGTTCTCTGTCACATGCCAAGAGATTTCCTTGGTCTGATGGGCTATATTGGCTTGTGACAGACTTTTGATGTTTTAATCTTGCAAATGAATAGTACAAGCTGTCATCCACAGTCAGCCAAACAACTTCAATGGGTAATCCCTGTAAAAGATACCCTCATTACTTATGTAGCATGATGATCAGAATGTACAATGCCCTCAAAAAATTTGCATAGATAAATCTCCAAGATAAGGTCCTCACTCACTTGCCTCTCCTGGATCCTGTCGAGTCGTTGATCCTCACATTCGTCATTTATCGCCTCCAGTTCTTTCATGGCCTTCTTCATCTTTTTAACTTTATGACAGTTGCCGCATTCTCTCTTCTCAGATCGATTCAATAAAGGCCAAGTCATTGATCCCAGATCCTGATGCGAAAATGACATCCCACATGGATTGCTTCCGTGGTAACCTGTCATCACCGGGGTCACTGTGGATGGAGTTGGTGAGCCTCCATCCTGGCCAGTGCCTGATTGTGATGATGGGTTTATTGGTCCCACTTGCATGGGTGAATGATTCTCGATGTCATCATCATCATCTGGACATCCAGGACTTTTTACTTGCTTTCAACGATTGTTCTGACTTCTGCAGAGACATGTTCCCCATCATCCTGTCGACACTGCTTCCCTGGACCAAATTAACAGAGTTTTCCTTCTCGGCACTTCCGAAGCCAGATCCTGGACTTGAAACGTTAGCAGACCCAGCAAACTTTTCTCCATGATATGAAGATGCTCGGACTTTGAGATAAGCAGCCTCGTGCGAGGGTTGCTCAGAGGGCTTATTCTGAAGGCTGGATAATCTTGGAAGTGACCTCTGCTGCGTTGACTGACCATCTCCAGAAGTTGAGATAGGAGAACCATCATCAACACTGCAGGTTCTTCTCTCGGTGTTACTTTGGCCAGCAGGAGATGGTCCTCCAGGAATACTGTTTCAGAGTCTTAGGACCCTCCTGTTTAACTGGTGGGGAAGTGGGAGTAAAATGATCTGGATGCTCGAGAGTTCCTTGTTGAGAGATCTTTGGCCCAATTGTCGTTGGTGTACATGTATTGCCAACTTGAAGTGAGTTCTGATCGGGAGATTGACCATCACCTTGAAAGAAAAAAATGCTGAATTGTTTCTATCAGTTATACACTTATGATGTTAAAGACAAGAACAAGCACCAAATATATATTCTCACAGAAAATATGCATTTTAGAAAACAAATCAAACATATTCTGGTCGTACAAGGGTTACATTCTCTGCAGAAACGTCTTCTTCAAGTCATCTCTTTTAATTTTGTTGAGAAGTGATAGCACAAATGTGTACTTCATTTCAGAAATTATCCCTCGGCTTTCAAGAGTCTCAAAAACATCCAAAGCATCAGCAGTTTCTCTCACAGATTTAGGCAAATATTCTTCGCACAAATATTTTATCTGTTTAACTTCCTTTTCTTCCAAATTATGTTACAACCCTTAATAACCCTTAAATATTATTAAATGAAGGGTTAAACGAAAAGATGGTATCCGTGCAGTGTCATTATAATTACTGGCCGCCATAATTGGTTCTTAAAAGTGTGATTTTCTTTTGGGTATATATATATATATTTAGTGTGTTTTTCTACCACAAGTTATATGAACTTAATATGATGTTAAGTCGAATGGATGCAAAAACAAGGACAAGCTCATCATCAAAATTTCCTTCTCGCTCATAACCAAGATGGAAGTGTTCCATTAGCCTTAAGTACAGTTTCAGGACAGATCTGAAAATAAAAAAAGAAAAAGACAAATGATGACAATGATTAAATCCAATGCAAATAATTAGTCAGTAAGACAACTTTGATGAAATTCGTCAGAGCAATGCTGATATCAAACTTGGGTTTATATGCTAGGTTCATAACAATACATGATTGTGATTTAATCTTTAAACAAAATGTTCGACTTTCCAGCCTATAAGTAATCACCGAATATCATACACAATTGTCCGAGTGCAATCGGTCATAGACTATTGAGTCTGTTGGAGCAATTTGTTCTATGTAAGCATGCAGCTATAGTCTTTGGGGTCTAGGTAGGCCGAAACATCTGCAGAGTCAATTTGTCAGGCTAAGGTTAGGATTATTATGCAAGTCTAACTTAGTGGCAGTCAGTCTGTGATTCGGTCAGTCAGTGAGTATGCGAGATAGGCATAATAAGGTTATAGTCGTGGCGTATCCACTATCCAGAGGGGGTAGGGGGCACCTTGCCCCCCGCCCCGGCGGATTTTTGTTGAAAAATATTTTGTTTTAGTAAGTATAATTTACATAAATGGTCAGAGAGTTTTGACTCGCCGTGAAAATCGGCATATATTTCACAGTATGCATAATAATGATCAGTTTTGAAGAGCGCCCCCATTTGGAAGTGGGTACCAGCCCTAGTCTGGTTCCCAGGCCAAAAGATTCTGACTATTCCTGAGCAGAATCTTAGGTCAGGTAGCCTCCGGTAATACATTGTATTACAATTTACGTCACGTGACTAAAACGGGAGGAATTCCTCCTTTTTCCGAAACTTTCCGAAGTTTGCCGAAGTCGTTTCGTCGACAATCGGATAGCACCCGAGTATTTCCGAGTATATAATATAGATAATATAGGTTTAATTAATTGCTAATTGCTGGTTAATTTTATTTTAAATGAGTTGATAATTAATATTCATTGCTTTCATTTAGAAAACTTGAAATTCAACGACGATTTGTGCATCAAATATACTCGCATCGTACGGGCGAACTTTTTGCTGCGTCATGTACAATTTTGAATCTGACGACCGTTACCGAGATTTTCCAAAACTCGGTCTTCATTCGGCTCCGCCTGCTAACAGTGCTATTTGGGTGCCTAATTTTGAAGATTCCAGATCAACATTAGTCAATGTTATCTTACAGAAACATCAAACTGTATTGTCATAACTGTATGATATTACGATGCAAGTGATTTATTTAAAAATTTGATCAGAACATTAAAAGCTACAAGCGAGAAAGCGAAATCGGAAACGAAGCCGAGCTTTGAAAAAGGGCTATCAATGTCGTCATGTTTATTTTTAGCCACGGAGGCTGCCTGACCTAAGATTCATCAGGAAAAAAATGTCTACATTTCGTCGCGGAAGTGCGGTTTCTCTCCCCCCCCCCCGACATTAAAAGCTGGATACGCAAGTAGTTATAGCTGGACACTCTAGGACAAGGACAAATGTTAACCTTGACTCAGCTCCGGGTACTGTCTTCATAAAGCTGGTTTCCAAAGTTCAACTTGGCACCAAAAGGACTTGGGCCTGTATATTACATGTAATAAGACCTGACCACAGTTGCAAGAGGTTTTTACGTAAATACTTTGGCAACCATCATAGAAATGACACTATCAGGTCTTTGTTTTGCGCTCCACTGCCTGGGTTTTTTCCAACAACCATGGCGTCAAAACCTCGATGTTTTTGCGGGAACCCGCATGGCTAGTACCGTGGACACGATGGGTACCACCCAACTTCATTTCGCAGAATAACTAGTAACTTCATTGCATGAGGCCAGCAACATAACTGGTAACTTTCGCATCGGGCGCACGGTGCCAGTCGTGTGGGTTCCCGCAAAAACATCAAGGTTTGGCGCCAAACTCCCTAAACGTGACAATCACAATCATCATCAGAAAATAAAACACACGGTCATGTATTCCCAAGAAAAGGCCATACGGCTGGTCGGTGAGGTTAAATATAAAAGTTCCCTCCTCGAAAAATATGTTTAAACTTTTTATTAATGGAGAAATACACTTGCCGTCGTCCAGAGCTGGTGTTTTGCATATACGGACTTTTAGTGGTCTCTGATTGTGTATAGTGCGCCCCCTGTGACAGTGGACTATATTCCCTACGCGATACCTAATTTTCTTCAGGATGCATGACGTAATGTCTACGAGCCCTCATTGGATAGAATTTGTTTAAATTTAACAATAACACGGGGGTGTGCGTGACACGTGCACGCTTCATTAAGGTAGAAAGCTACCCACAATGCTTTGCAACTCCTGTGCTTCCTTCACAATTTTTTTGCGAATTTGTCAAATTAAAAGCATAGTCATCCGACAAATAAGTTACAACAAAAAAATCTCACCATTACAACATTTCATGTATAGTTGGGGTAAGTTTCCTTATTGCAAATATTCCTTCGGGCCTCTATTGAACAAAAAGAAATTGTTATAAGTGTAATTGTATAGCTTTTTAAAAATCTTTTATTAAAATCCGGCTAAGGCGAAATATTTTTTTAAATGTGTTTTCAGCATCATGTGGGTTCCGCAATAACTTACATTTGTATATTTTACCGAACAGTTTAAATTTCAATCGCGCAACTGTTTGGATATGATTAGCGGGAAACCGACATGCCTAGCATTGTGATAGCCGGTTGTCCCTGGACTTGTGGGTTTTCTCGTTAACAACGCTCGTTAATCACTCTCAGGGATGATTCCTGGAACAATCTACATCGAAATATACTCGATGCCATTTTAAGAAAAAAAACCAACTTGAAGACACCCCACTAACAACGTGAAAATGCAATTTATTTAGATATGACGACAGTGAATATATGGCTGTCCTTTTCCTTATTAATTTTGCCTGTCGGAAGTGAAAGCCAAGCTATTTACAAATAACATTAAACATACTAATATATATTTTTGGTTTTATTTTTATGTTTTAACAGTTTAATCAAGATTTGACTTGTGTGGCAACCGCCGGTGCAACAACAATGTTGAGACACCGATTGTTGAAGGGCGCCCTCCTCCACGAACCTTTTGTTGGTTTACAAAGATGATCCAATATTAAATGAGCAACGGGAGTGCACAATGGCATGGTCAGCAGACTCAACTGTGTGTTTCGGATCATTAAATTCAAGCACAGTCATCATCAATGGGGTTTAAGCCATTAAGAAAGTTCCATCCAATCCAAGGACGATTTCATCACGAGTAGGGCTTGCGTAATTTTGCTTTCGATTTTCGAGTCTTTTTTTTTTTTTTTTTTACTGATTATTGCAACATTGGCATTATATAACTGTCAACGCCACAATGCTTGTTTGCTGTATGTAGCTTTCTTTGTGAATATGAGATGTAATTTCCCGATTTTTTTTCAAGGAGTGTATTTGTAATGCACGCTGTATATTATGAATAGACAGAGTTTTGGAACCTTTGGAGCGTTTATCAGTAATTGCGATATCGGAGTCATGTCAAAGGAATGTTGTCAATAGTGCGTGTTTACAGTGGTCGCTGGCGGTTTGATATTTGTCAACAAGTTTTGTCAACAGCTGAGATCAGTCAGCTGCTCCTAAAACTTGAAAAGAATGACCACGGTTTAATGGTCGGAAAGAAAGAAAACAACTTCCCGGGCCGGATTTCTTTTAAATGCAGTTTGAACTCCAACAATATTAATTGAAATCACATAATATGAATAATAGTTCATCCGAATTGGGAATAAATTTCAAAGACTAAATGCTACAACCCCAGACAAAAATGACATTTATTTGTTTAAACTCAACTTTACTAGTTAGCTATGTTGTACGTTTTGGTTTGTTTGTGTTTGTCTAATGTTTTGTTTTTGTTTCTGGTTAATATACATATGTCCTCCCCCCATATCTGGCCACACACACCGCTGTTGCAAGTATAAGACATTCGGGACACCCCCTGAACTATTTTTAATCGCAATGACTCCGAGGGAATTTTGTTTCTCCCGATTTCTTTCCGTTTTAACAATTTGGGATTCCCCCTTTTTGTTTCTGTTAGGTCCCGCATGTCTACAACTCCACACGCGATTGTGGAAGTCAAGATCATGGCACAGTGTTGGTCAATAATTCACGTGAGTATGACCAGGGGGTATCAATTCCTTTACACAATGACAATGCCCAGCGTGTTTTCGTTTTGGCCAATGATTCATGATATGGGGCTTCCCCCGCAACAGCGCATCTGATTTGGGTGCTATTGTTGAATCGTTTGTCTCGTGGCAAACTTCCGATCACCGGATTCACACTTCCTTCCGCATTCTGTGTATGGTTGGGCAATTAGCCCATTGTCATGCCCTCACTTATCCGTGTTTTGTTTATTTGATTTTCCAGGCCCAATATTGGCTGACCCAACGATTGCTAAAATGATTAGAAATTGCCTTATAAGTTATATGGTATTTGCTTTGGACAGCATAAATAAATGGGGTGATGACGTCATGCAGATGTCTTGTTTCAATAACTGCATCTTTGTATCCGTTTCATTGTTATCAATATCCGATAGTAATTATAAACATGTAATACCAAAAACACACAGAACAATTAAAAAAAAAACACGTTGACTGGAGATACGCTTCGCTAGTGGTATCCACCGCCCTATCTATTGTGTGCAAGCAGTTAAATGTCCCCACTTTAAAAACTCGGGGGAAAATACAGCTCGTACAGGTATTAAGACATAGGTCTACATCAACTTTTTTAGGGGGGGGGGGAGAATTAACCAATTGCCTTTATGTGATTTTAATTAAGGTTTGAATTAGGAGCGGGACGCTCACAATTCTGCTCAGACTCGACTCGATTCATGATTAAAAGTGAAGATACAACATTCGCAAACATAAAAAAAGGAATTATCACGAAATATCTTACTGAATTGTTAGGGAATGACAGTCCAAAGCATCCCGCTCTTTGTGTGCTGCCGTTTTCTGGAAAACTGATATTTTTCCAACGCTGGTCGGCCGACCAGCGTTGGGAAAAAAAAACACTTTTTTTCAAAAACTTCTCCTTAATTTTCATATTTAGTTATTCTGCATTTTCTTTGCAATTGATTACACACCTGTGAAGGGGTACAAGCCTGGTAGACTGATTCTCTGACCTTATAATTCCCCATAGTCTATAAATTGCTCTATTTCATCTTAAGTGGGGTCAGGGAACCAGACTACAAGAACATGATTGGTTTTCTTGGTTTTCCAAGCATCTACAAGCCCAAAACGTGAAACAAGTCAGTTTAACAATATTTGCTATAACATACTAATCCTCCAAATCCATTTATTTCAGAAAATTGCAGCAAAAGCAAACGTTGTACATTCCCTTTAATTCCATGATCCACAACACATTTTCAATATATAAACATGCTTGCAAACGTTGACAGTCTCTTAAGTCGGGGTTTCTGAACTAACATGTAAAATAAAATGTACATTTACTTTTAACATGCTGGCGGGCGGACAGACTTTAGCGCAAAACCTAACTCGGGCCAAGTCTAAATTCAGCTGTGAGCGTGAAACGGGCGCAATATACAAATGTCTTTCTAAAGGATTGTGTGCTTTTAAATGCCACAAAAGATTGTTCAAGGACATTATATTCATTGAAAAATTCGTTTGAAAACAACCAGGGAATGGTATGCAAAGAAAAAAAATAGAAATTTCCCCTCAATGTGCATAAAAAAATCAGTGTATGGGATACATTACGGGCCAGGCGTAGCCATGCCTGACTTTTTATTGCATGGATTGGGTGTGCCATTCTAATTATCGTTCTAGAGATACATGTGTGACAACATTCCATAGAAAGGACACTGGTTTATTCCCACGATACTATGCTCTGAAGGGAATTATCACTTATTACATCTATCTTTTCCGCGTTATTCAAAAAGCAAAATTATGGGATATATAAGTTATTGTAGCTGCGATGGGCATCATATACTAGTTCTTTCATTATTCAAACGTGCGTGGGCGCTTTTGACATCTAGCTTGCTTCATAACAAAGAATCTTTTTAGCTTCTAAGGTTTGAGGAATGTTGTCTGAAGATGCAAGAATGACACAAAAGGAGTTTAACTGATGTTGAAGCAAAGCCAAACCGACAGAGGAATGTTTCCTTTTCACTTTATTTCCTATTAGGTCAAAAATCCAGGTGTGCGGCGAAAACATGACCCCGTCGAATTGGTAGTTGCATTCTGGAAACGTTAACAGACCATAACATATCCAAATGCTTGAAGTAAAGTATTCAGATGTACCGCTGAGCGGCATATTTTAGTGACTCGTCTCAGACCCAACCTACTTTTTACATCTGCCCTTTTAATTTTTCCTCTATAATGTTTCGCACATTCAAAGTGGTGCCACATCAGCCACAGAAGTAAAACATTACCGTAAGGGTAAGTCTTTATTACTGCCCATCAGGTACATAGAATATTACACGTAGGACCTCTATGGGACGGCCCTGCTGGAAAGAAAAAAATCAGACGGAAAGTTCATTCACGGACTCAATATTCAGTCAAAAACACCACCAAGAAAAGTACATGCATTGTATTGTTAAATGGCGTGGTTGAAAAGAAGCAATTTTGTCATGAACCGTTTCGCATTATTACTTAATAGTTGAATATCAATACCTGTTTCCTATAGGTAAATAATGTCCATTAGTGTAATCGATGTTTCAAGAAAATTGTACAAAAACGTAGGTTGTCAATCGGTTACGAGAACGTATTTCATATTAATTTCAGACCGTCACTTCATCGCATTGACAAGTCCTATTAAGGCCATGTCTTACACCGATGTCAAAGATTAATTTCCTGAAAGGTGTAATTAATGACAAGGTAATTGAATTACACGCCCGGCTGCGTTTCGGTGAAAACCCCTTTGGGGAATTGTTAATTAATTTGTCCACTACTTTAATGTTCTTTGGCCTTCGGTCGGGCTTTTTAGTCATTCGCGCATGCGCAAAGACACCGCCAGGATGTCAAATCAGCCATAATGTATCAGGCCAGATGGCGTTTAGTTATAGTTGCGTGCTAACCGCTGGAAATCCAAGAAGGAAGACAACTGTTTTGCAGATCAGAGTTTGTATTTCATTCCATCATGAACAGACAGTTTGAGTTGAGTTTGAAACAATGGGAAGACATATTGAGTAACCATGTACATGTACAACTATGTGACCCTAAGCTTCTGTGTTGTTAGCTGCCGTTATATTTTGAAAATGCCATAAGCCACGTACATGTATACGTATATAGCTGGAATATGTCGTGCATGTTATATTATTACATTGCGCAGCTCGTCTCTCCCTTTATCGTTATATCATTCCATTATGAGTGTACCAGCACGTACGCCTGATGGCCCGAAGGGAAATATCCAGTTGTGATGTTTGTTACCACATTGCGGTGTGCGTTTTATGGAATAGAACATTTTTTTTCACAATATCGCAATTTGTTATCGATATTAAATCGTTATCAATGTTTTGTCAGTCGTTTCATTTTTAGAAATGTTAAAGGCTAAACATTTGTAATAAATCACAATGAAAAACTGACTAGATTCATTATTATCATTTTCAAAGTTGAACGCAGATTGAATGGAACGGGGTTTGAACCTGCGACCGCGGATTACCGTTCCAGTGCTCTACCGACTGAGCTATCCAGCCCTTTGTTGGCGGTTCCCCATTTTGTCAACGTTCTTACCTAAGGGGCGCTAGTCAGAAGCCATAAACCCGTATACCATACAGCCAGAGATCACACCCAAAGTCACGATGCTATATAGCAACATTAGCAATGCTGCGCTGCATACCCGGGAAATAGCAAAACGGGAATCACTCAAAGAGGGACCGGCTTTTTTGTTACAAATCTTCAAATAAACCACGAAGGGAAACTGACTAGGTTCATTATTGTCATTTTCAAAGTTGAACGAAGACATTGACTGGAGCGGGGTTTGAACCTCCGACCTCCTGATTGCTGCTCCGGTGCTCTACAAACTGAGCTATCCAGCCCTATGTTGGCAGTTCCCCAATTTGTCAATGTCCTTGTCCAATGTGTAAATGTAAATGCATTTCCCCTTTGGCGTCCATACGTTTGCATTATCTTTTGTTACATTTTGGGAAGAAGATAAAGACAATCTCTTGCGCCGTTGAAGGTTTTGAATGCGGCCTCTGTCCATGTAGACGCATTGTCAGCACTACGCAAGTTTTTTTTTAAATCATTGATCTAATAAGTGCAGTCATTCAATTGAAATGGCACTGAGCAAAGAAACAAAGTAGACTCATAGACATGTCGAAACGTCTCAAGGTTTATCTGTGTTTGGATTGATCTTCACTTCGGTTCGAGGGTCCGCTTTATATGTAACTATAATGTCAATGGTGTGCTCTTTTAATCACTAATGTCCAAAGATGAAATGTCTTTGGTGTTAATAAACGTTTACTCCACTTGAAAAGACAGGAAGTTAGCATTCAGAATTAACTCAATGAATTGCTTTTGGCAATGGAACAATAAGGCCTATCTAATTTCCATCAATTGGTTTCCTTGAAATCATCAACGGTCTCCGGGTTGTCAATTGAACTTCATATTAACCTTTAAACGTACAATTGGCTAATTATGTTAAACAGCTTGATAAGAATGTGCTTGTTAATAACAGCGGCCCCTCAGCAACAATCATCCTCAAGTTTAAGCCGATAAACGCCACTCTTTTTCAAAAGCTGTGTATACGAATCCTTGAAGATGGCCACATAGCCCTAATTTGATAGGGTACTCAACAGCTAGAGCTAAATGCTTTGGCCTTGCTATGAGCGAAATGAATTTCTGGCTAAAAAAGGTCGGTGCTTAAAAACGTCGAGCATTGATCTAAACGACACTGGAAGTTTAACACATTCAAACAAGCTATAGACCTTGATTCACGAGGAACCATTTTTGATCGCGTTCCTAAATGCATTTTACAAATTGTAAATTGTTGAATGAGATGGTGCCAGACTTTTTATGCGTTCCAAGCCTCAGTTGCAATTATATTTTAAATGTGGCTTTAAACATTAGGGTATGTTTAATCACAAATTTTAAATTATTCGTCAGATCAGACTGGTATTAATTTGTAATTAACTTTATTTCATAGTTTTCACTTCTATTCGCAAGTTCCAAAAATGAAGATTTCACTTCGTTTTCAATTTCATATGGCCGACTCGTGAACAAGGCCTATTATTTCTCTCTCCGTTGCGAATTTCGACAGTTAAAAGTACAAGCGCATACCTTTCCCCTTCCTTCTGTATGGAGTAATAGAAGAAAAGGTAGGTTAGTCCCCTCCCCCGAATACCCTCCCTCTCCTCAATATTGTTTTCGATTTAGGCTATATTCCAGCAGCCAACTAAGCCCTGATGTGCTGCACACGCTGGACCAATCACAAATTGGTTCAGTACAAGGGAAACTATATAACAATGTACGAGTCCGCGGGTTAGGCCAAAAAAAAAAAGTCTCCGGTTTCTGGTATGCGCGCGCGTCGCCGTAGCCATGCGCGTCGGCAAAATGAAAAAGTTTTTTTTTCAATGAAAAATGATGTCTCAAAACCGCCAAACTCACTGGTTTGACTGGAATTCTGCTGCTGCACAATTTTAACGTGTTTTTAGATGGGGTTATGATCGAGAATAAGCTTTATGTGGCCTCTCTGGTCTCCCATAATATTTGCACTAAGTTTAGTCGGGCACCATTTGCAGTCATCAGCCGACATTTGAAGCAAAAAATAACAGGTAAAAAAAAAAAAAAGCCGCGTCGCCGCACCACTTTTGGGCAAGCTCCATACCAGAAACCAGAGACTTATTTTGGGGGGCCTTAAGTATGGAACCGTGAAGTGTTGAATGTCTGGCATTATTCACTTTGTCACAGTACATCCCAACAGTGTGACAAAATCCGCAAATATGGCTGTCATGCACATTTATGTTAAAAAAAATATTTAATAAAAAAGTAGACACCCTCCCTTTCTTTAAAACTATGGATGTGTCGAGTGTGAGCGTTTAACTCACCCAGCGTATTTAAAACTACAAATACTCTTGACATCTGATGAATTTATATAAATATTGTCACTGCATGTGATGATTAAAGTGATGGTTGTACAGATTTAAGGTTTTATTCCACTGATTGCAAAAGAACTTCAGCATTTAGCGCTTTCCAGATCTAGGATATGAAAGCCCAATAAAGCTTTCGTTTAGGGAAAGAATTATTCAAATCGCTGGTGTACTTTTCCAGTTATGGAATTTTGAACACAAACACCATGTTTTTTAACCTTGTCCGAATCACTATAAAAGGTGTAGGTGATATTTCAGCAAAACGAAAACTATTCAAACATCAAAAAACGCATCAGAACACTCTCATAACCATGATACCTGGCAAGGGCGGATCCAGAACACCATTTTTTGGGGGGCCAAAAAAAATTTGGTCCCCCCAAAAAGTGGGTAAAAAAATTACGGCGTGGGGTTCGGGGCCCGCTTAAGGGCCCCGAAAATTTTTTGGATTCTAGATGCTCTGTGGTGCGATCTGAGGCAATTTCTGACCACTTTAACCAATGTTTTTTTGAGGAAACGATGGTGGTGTACTCATTGCCTGCCTTTATTGCGATGTCAATAAAAAAAATTAAAAAAAATGTTTTTTTTTTGGGGGGGGGGCATGGCCCCCTTTGGCCCCCCCTGGATCCGCCCTTGATACCTGGCACTGAGCATAACATTTCTTTTAAAATCTGCTGATTCCAATGTTAAATTAACATGCTTTACAATATCATAATCTTCCCCTCACTTGGCTACCCCGGAGACATGGAATTATTCTGATATCATTTTCAGGATACGACATGGTTTCATTTTTATTGAAATATCACGCACCTTAAAATGTGATCTGTGGACAAAATTTCAAAAAATGGTGTTTGTGATTAAATTCCATAACTGGAAAAGTAATGAGCGATTTTAATCATTCTTTCATTAGAAGAAATTATTATTTGGGCTTTCATACGCTAGATATGGAAAACGCTTCCCGCAGAACTTCTTCAAAAAAATAGGGGGCACCAGGTTTTTCTTGCATTCAAGTGACGTAAACGTCATGTAAGTTATATATTGTCTTGTATTTGTAATCAGATTAGTAGAGTATCAAATGCACTTTAATTTTGTTTTTGGTAACAGCCTTTTAATCTCTGGTTATTGTTATAAATGTAATCGGGAAACACTACGTGGAAATTCGTTGTGGCCATTTTACTTGTGTATTCAGCAATCACTGCAAAATACAGGCAGTTGAATCGCGAACTGAATGCACAACGACCTGCACCATAGACGTCGGTGTGCAATGGAGGTGAAGGATTTGGTTGGTATGTTTGTTCATTGTGCTTGGACGTTTTCCTGGCCTCCCCCATTATTCACTGCACCAGGCCCGGAGACATGGGACTGGGCAAACTGACAAGTGCTCCATTGATGTTTGACGACTTCTTGTAAAGTTGTAACTTGTTTGCCCAAAATAACAGATTGCAACAATGCATCCTCTCCGTGAATGGCGAAGGACGATAGGGGGGTCAGGCAGAAATTAGGTCAGTTATATAGGCCATCCAAACAGATTCAGCCGGAGTTAGATACGTGGATGACATGTCTACTCCGCTAAATATGCGGGACTCTGCCTCCGTGCTTTGAACAACATATCGCAGCTGAAGCACCCAACTATGCATGATGCAGTGTTTTTAATTGCGCTGCGAATTGCCACTGACTTAATTGGACATTGTTTCATAATCTACGCAGCCAGGCGATTCAGCCATCGCAAATTAATTGATGATCGGTGGTCAAGATGTAGACACTTGGGTATATATGTGCCAACACGATGGCCATGCGTGAATTTGACATAGCAAGTGAAGCGCTACTGTTTGGGGTTGAGGTTTAATTACCGCATTCGCTAGATCAAGGACAGCCAGCTATGAAGTGCAAATTATTAATTATTACAAGATTTAAATGAGAAGATACCGTACCATTGTTTTTGCAATTTACTTTTAGCGTATGCATGGGATTTCCATAGATCTCTTCTTAAACATCGTCCGATTACCAGTGTGGAAATAAATATCATTTGAAAGTCACGTTTTCTTAAAAACTTAAAAACAGTTTGCAATTTGAATGGTCAGATCGGGCCACTGGCGAAAAGCATTCTAAGAAATTATCGGCAGGCCTGTCCTTGTGGGAAAAGGCATGGTTCACCGTTCCATTATGTGAAACGATGTCTCAGTTCATTCTGCAAAAGTGTTTATCTCAAAGGAAGATGAGGTCTATGAATGACAGTCGTATAGTGCAATTCAGGTTCTGTACATGTAAGTCTTCCACTCTTTCTTCTTCCACTCTGTTTTAGGTTGCATTTCGTGTGATGCCCTGTGCCAATACACGCACACTTCTGCAAAAAAACGGGGCTAATAAACAGCTAGCCTTGATCCAGGATATGCATAAAAAACTGATGTACATTGGGCTTGGCAGTTAATTGAAATGAATTCCAAATGCTGTCATTCAGAAACATGTGTTCATTTTTTGTCACCCCGACAAATCCTTATCATTGTCATCCACATTTCAAGTAGACTTTAACATGTACGATTTCTCATCTGGGATTTGTTTTGACGTGTTCTCCGAAAATGAATGGTCCCTGTACAGCGAGCGCGACCCCAGCCTTCACCTTGCACGAATTGCCCGAAATCGGTTGAAAAACACCGATGTTGAAGGTTTCATTCTGTACTGCCAAGCACTCGGTCAGGATTAATTGGATTGCCATAGCAGGAATTGTTGTGGTGTGAAGATTTGTATGAACTTGTCACTTCACCGACCTGAGATCGCTAAGTTTGACAATGCAAGGTTGTACCATGTCTATACTCGCTGCTTACCGAATGAAAATGAGCTGACTAAAGTCCAAGGCTATACGATCACAACACGCAAAATTATAGGATTTACTTTCCAATATACGATACTTGAGATTGGTAAAAAGGAACTATAACAATCCGAGTGTTGGGTAAAATTGTTTGGCAGTATTCAGACAGCACATCCCACTTAAGCCAAACCAAAACCTGTTGAGGATCGAGTTGAAGACGACTAATTTTAATGCACTGTTTCAAAAGTTTCATTCTTCAGATCGCTCAATACCTAGGCCCCCTATGGGTTGATCATTGGTTGTGTCCTTTCTTAATGGGTTGATCAACTGGCATAGCTAATGATAGTCTGAGTATAGAGCTTGTGTTTACAGCTCCATTGTCCAACGAAGCCCTCTCTGTCTCCAGGCCAACGTCTGATATATCTAAGCATGCAAATTTATGCGACGTCGCGCGCCAGCCATCAGAGTCGCCATGACGTCATTCATTCTGAAAAAGTGGACTAAGCTGTTGATTGGTCAATTTGGATGTCACGTTGTTGTGATACAACAACGGGCATGTAGATCTAATAAAACCCGACATGGCTTTCAAAATGGGTTACCGAAGACCCGATATTGAAGGCGCCCGCTGAATGGTCAGAATCTCGAGGTCATGACGCAGTCTAGTTGCCTAATTAATCGCGGATCTACTCGCATATCATAGACCCTTGCTGTGCAAGGGGATATTCAATAGACCGAGCTAATTACGCCGGGCACCCAGCAGATTTACGCCACAATTTCTAACACAGAAACATCACAACAATGAGCGTTAAAAGGCAAAGCAGCTTTATCTTATACGCGTCATGTGTACATTTTCTCCCACATCATACTCACAAGAATAGTTTATAACAGGACAAAATTTTGATGGCGCATAGCACATCACAGTGCTCAAACCAACTCCATGCTCATACCATGCACGTGTATACTTTCTCCTCTATTCATATAAAAAATGTCAATCAAAGATTAGAGACTTCAATACATGCATATACCAATCAAGGACGGCTTAGTATATAGAGCTAATTTTAAAGACTTTGATACTGTTTTTTCGACATGTTCAAACCAAAACTGACCCCGAATACAAACAAATCGGCTTTGTCATCCATTGACCAAGGTTTTCTCACAATGTGAACTGAACTTTTCGATGGATGTTACATTCAGCTAATCTTTTCTTCGGTGAGAAACTTCGGGGATTATCATAATTGCAATCCTGGATGAAAGATGGATGAAACACTCAGGGATTCTACACTGATTACAGGGCGGCATAAACACAGACTCACAATTCCCATAAAACTCTCAAAACTTGAAAATGAATTTGTATTCTTCATATCTTTGAATGGCTTTTGTTGTCTGGTTTACTTGACCACAAGAGGGTTTGAATTGAGACCACTTTACAACAATAGCGCGTCTCAATGATCAGTAATGCGAAGGTCGTTCATGCAAAAGATTGATTGTATCCTTCCAGGAGGCAGAAAAACAACTTCATGCTTTTATTGCGAATATAATATTACGTAAGATGTATTATACCAAAGTACATTCCGTGAATCTCGTGCGGGTCTAATATATTTTATCCCAAACCTTCCATGGATGAATTACTAAAAAGGATCTTTTAACCCTCACAGTGACTCGTTTGCTGTTCTGAATTTGCAATGTTACGATGCATTACCTTAATAATAATAATAATAATCGACATTTAAGAACGCTCTTATTAGTAGACTAAATCACACCGTTTACAGTATTATTATTACCCCTGATCATTGGGCCAATTAAACATTCCAAATACCACTCAGCTCCCTGGGGAGTATACAGCTCGATGCTGCCTGTTAGGCGCAAGCAAGCTTAATCAATCACAATAACCATCTCTGCCCATTTACTCCTGGGTGGAGAGAAGCAAGAGTGACAAAGTGCCTTGCTCAAGGGCACACGCACCATGACCCCGGCTGGACTCGAACCCACAACCCGCAGGTTTACCCACAGACCAATGTTCCACAAGGAGTTTCGAAATACGAAAAAATATTACATATGCTCCCAACTAAAACCAGGATTTGTCCTTCGAAATGTTCGACCACATACGAGAAACACCTATTTATAGATACACAATGCAAAAACCTAAAAAACAACTCCCACAAATACCAACAAGGACCAAATGTTTGGATAATTCGAAGTTAATGGATTGTGTTGACAGTATAGATTTCTACTTAATAAGTGTTATATATTTTTCAAAGATGCATAGTCTGCTTCTGCAACTTCGTCAGGGGCGTAAATCCGGGGGTGGGGGTGGGGAGGGGGGGGGGGGTGGTATACATGTATATCCTCCACTTTTTGACCGGGGGTGTGCTATTCGATCACCCCCACTTTTTCGTGGTGAAAAACAAACAATTTTGAGGTATTTTTCGAACTTCACAACAACCAAAATGTAGGCTATTCAAAAGTACTGTAAACGGGAGAAAAAGTACAAAAGCTTTAAATACGCCGTTTTGATGTAAGGTTAAGTGGCGTAAGTACACATAAGATATACATCTGTATCACGAACAGCGTCCCTAGTGTCAAGTGGTGTCAAACACATGCCCCCCCCCCCCTTTTCGCGCTTTTCGAATTTACACGGCCGGGCAATTTGCTTTTATTTTAGTTATCCCCATCACCCCAGTCCCCGGCACAGATTACGCCACTGAACTTTATCGGGGGGGGGGGGGGATTAATGCTATGGCAATATCGTAGATAAAGGTGAACCTGTAGAGAACATTATTGCTGCAAGGACGTTTTCGTGATCTTCCTGAAAGTACTTGATTGCTCTCGCAAAATAGCAAATATTAAAGGATTTGTTCAGAAATCTACGGCGAGGAGGCTTTTTTCTATGAAGTGCAGCAATTGTTTTATATTCCCTCATGACGTCATATTTATTCACGCCAAGTCTTAAAGAGGAGGCGTCACAAACACGGCCACATCCGTTCACTAATCGAGGCACAAGATGTCACATTGCAAAAGTGCCTTCCCTCTAGATAGAACCGTCTGGTCTGTGGTAAATGTATTCGGGAGAAAGGCCCGGGAGGCAGAAGTCACGACCCCAGTTTTGATTCAATTTGGGGAGGATTGCGACTTGGGCAAATTGAACTCAAGGTCCAAAATCATGCACAAAACACACAGATTGAACTTGAACCCCCACGAAAAACTAAGTACTAAATGTTCAAAGACGCCGAAGGGTTGTAGCCTCTACATGTACACGCGTTACACCATTATGACCGATGGTAACACCAGACACCACCGATGAACGTGACCGTACTAATCAATGGATTCAACAGGTACACCGATGCATTTGTCATGCATGGGAACATAGACGCCTACCAACTAACCAAGATTGTTAGCTCTTCACAAATTGGCTGTTTTCGTTTGCAATAATTGCTTACTAAACATTTTATCAAATAGAATCGAAATGGCTGATGTGTACGTGAGTGTTTTTTGTTTAGTTTGTCGGTAGCCTGTATATGAGCCACGCATTTCCTTTACTTTTAGAGCAATATCGTATGTATCGAACAGAATGTTCGTAGCTGGTGCATAGTTTTTTGTATTCTTAATTTATTAGAAATAAGTTTTGATTGTTATGCGTATATTTCATTTTTATAAGATTAAAGTGTAATTAATAATTTTGAGTGAAACTTCAGCCAAATTTCTCACTTTGTAGCGTTTCTTTCGTCGACTTTTCAAATAAATAATCGCAAGTTGTTTTAATGTAAGCTTACCGTGAAGGTTTTGAGAAAATCGAACGAAAAGAAAGAGAGGTCGCCAAAATATGTTAAGGCTGAAAAAAAACCCATTAAATTTTATGGCATACTTGGCCTTAATATCAGTCTCATCCATTTTTTTTTCACGGAAAAGCTGGGGCAAATATCATGACTATCTATATCATCATTGGAAAAGAGGAAGTTGTCTCGATTTTGTATACGTTCCGCTCGCCGAGTTTCCAATGGGCAACGGACACACGAACCGTAGAATCATAAAATATTTCCTGTTGTGTCAGATCCCAAAGAGCTTGTGACTACGGATCAAAATAGGTCATGTTACGCTAATCTCGATACACCTCACTGACCACAAAAGATACACAATATTTTCATTAAAACTAAAATGTAAAACATATCCTTGACTGGCAACACATCCGGGTCGTGGGGAACAAATGCACTTTTGTGCAAAAGTTGTAAGAAATTCAAGCTATGTAGTCTCGTGGGCATACATTGAAGCAACTGTTACATGTTTTGTCCAACTTTTAATGGAAATCGATTGGCTGGATTACACCAACGTCCAAAGAAAATAATAAATTCGATACCAGTACAGGACCGTGATAACATTTGATTTTCTGAGAAGCGAGGAAGTGGCTTCCTCTATCAAATATTTTCCAGCGAATCCCTGTACCATTAGACATACTAGGACAAGTGTCAGTTTGCTATTATGACAGGATACAGGCTCCTTTTCGGATAAAAGCATTAGAATCGCGAGAAACTGCACGCAGGCGAGAAAGGTCGTGGGGATGGAGGTAGGGGCGGGGCACTCACGTATCCAGTGGGAGGACGAACCGAAACGGGACAGTCTTCCAGTTCTTTCGAGATCTTAAACAGGAAGAATGACGTTGAAATGATCAAGGCTTCATTGTCTAATGAATGTTGGCAATTTTTTTAATCTTAATTTCCATAGGCTCAATCAACCAATAATATGACGGTTCTTACCCCCTCCTTCCCTTTTTTTTCTTTTTTTTTTTTAAATTGAATCATCCGTATTCTATATAGAAGCATGTAGCCATAGGGATCGAGGGGCCGGGGAGTCGAAATAACCAACCCATATTCGAAATAAGTCCTCTTTTCAGATGTCCATGATATTTTATTTTGACAATAACTGTCGAGAATAACATTTTCTACTCCGTGGCTTTTAGATTTGTAGAGTTGCGGCATTAATATCACATGTTAGCAAAAGACGGGTCCTTTTGTTGTCATATAAAGACCCACCCTCGCGTCAGGCAGGCTATACGGGCCTGGTATATAACCTTGGATCGGGAGGTCGAGGAGCAACGTCTTACAAAAAGAATTGCAGAATCGTCTTTCTTAAAATCATCCGTGGCGGACTGAAATGGATTGCTTGTGAATTCTGTCACGGCGATGTTTATAACTTCCCTTGACTATATAGATGAATCACTGTAAATCCAGCTGTATCAACGTGACATGACAACTTGAAACCGGTTACCTTGACACGCATTGTTATTAAACAGACATTTTGAAGTTGCAACCTTCTTAGGTGCATATGAAATTTGTCGTCACAGCTTTACAACGTTCACTTTCTGTAAATATAATTACAAATATCCAATCTCCAAATTTCTAATTCGATGACCATTGCAAAACAGACCAAAAAACCTGCAAAAAGTCAGAAATGAGAATAGTAACAAAAGGCCTGTTGCATTTATCTCACGATAACTGACTGACGGACGGACGGACGGACGGACGGACGGACCGACCAACCGACCAACTGACTCACGGTCATCTTGTGAGCCAGGCAGTGTTATTGTCAAGAGTAACGCGAGTGATTGGAATAAATGTGGCCCATTGTGTGGATCAGATGCATGAAAAGACTTCAAGTAAATGGCCAATCTTAATCAATTGAATGTAATTTTGTGCATTCTAAGACTATATATGTAGATTTTGAATCGTTACTAAGCTTGCTTGCCTGGTCTTGTTTATATCAATTGATGTACAAATAATGAATGATTATGAGTGCAATGGTGAGAATTTTTTCATGAGTTTTCAACGAATGAAAATATTCTCTCTATTGCACGAATGCAATAATTCAAATGCAATATGTGACTAAACGCGGCAATTTTTTTTTTAGTTTTAAAATTATTGAATTAAAGGTTGTCTTGCGGAGAGTGACCTCATTAAATGGATGCGGTGTCTGATAAATTTTACTTGATTGAAATTGTGTGATAATGAACTACCAGTATAAATATTTACAAGTCACGATTATAACAATCAACAGTTTCTAAGGAACACAGAACCATGAGTAACTGGAAGTTGACTTTGGTTTAAAACTACTAAGTCATTTTGCCTGTCTGTCCAGGTCTGGCCATGCCTTTCCGGTGATCACAACCTGTAGAATATTCCAGAGAGACAGTCCCGGTGAGTCGTAGTCTGGTTCCGTGCCAGGTAATATCCCATCAAATGAAATATATTTATTATACACACTACAGAAGACACTTTTATTTGTTCGTTTGAAAACTTGTGAAATAACGGTTGGCTTCGGAGGGTGTCTAATAACACGACGATAGAAAGTTTTTTTTTCTGCAAAACACATGTCACGTGTGACCTTGGCCCTCCTAAGATCATTTGCTATCATAAGGGACGATTTTGGACTTATTAGGCCCCCAAAAAGTTCTGTTTCCGATTACATGGCATTTGAAAATAGGGTAGGTTGGTAGAGATTTTTTTGCACACTTTTTTTTCCGCACGATCATATGGAGGCGTCTACGTGTTGTCAAGGGTAAAACGTAGAAATTGATGGTTTTCATTTTTTCCCCTCATATTTTCCATTAAAAAAATTAGGGTAGGGCTGTCAGAATAGGGTAGGTAGGGAAACCGGAAGCAGAAGTATTTTTTGGCCATATTGGTCTTAAAACATCGATGGTGATACATAACTGTTTCTCGGTTTGCAGCTATTCGACATAACTGGGGACAATGTGTCATATAGCACTGTAGCACTGCTGGAGTTTCGAAATCATACCATGTGGGTGATTCTGTGGTGATTCTTTTTCTTTAATATAACAATTTTCAATCTGCAAATCAACGTTCAAATTTACAAGCAAAATGCATCATAATTTCAAGGACCAAGGTAATTTGTACACTCACGTTTTCAATGATTTTTAATTTTATTTAATTTTTTTATTTTTTATTTTTTATTTTAATTTTTTTTGGGGGGGGGGGGGGGAGGGAATTACCAGGAAATTGTGGCGGAGCAAAGTATTCTAGGTTAGCCCTGTCTCGGTTTTGTAAGTTCCCCACCACATGGTTAATTTTCATAATAGAATTTAGCATAAATTTTCCCATTCGAAGTCTTCACGTCCTCATGTATGCAATTCTCTTCTCATCAGTACTTTTCATTTTCAGTGACAACGCAAAATTCAAATTGCTCAATATTTAGTGTTTTTCCAACCATCACCACAATCATGTGACTTAGTCGAAGCAAACTATTATGATTTTTTCCACACAAATTAGGATACAGCGTGTCTTGTTTTCTATGCAATGGCAACTTGACTTGACCTACTGCCACCCAAACAACCTTCGTTTTGTGTTTATTTTTTCTAGATGGTGTTTCATGGCAAGGGGTTATTTTCGTAGATGGGATCACTCGACCACTATAGAGCAATCCTCATGTCACCCCAGGGTCTATCGAATGGGTGGCAAGAATGTCTCTAAACTGAAGTCTAACAGGTGAAGGGCATAGATGCTGTCAAAATTCATGGAGTATGGGGAGGGGCATGGGCGTCGCCAGGATTTTTTCCAGGGGGGGGGGGGGCAAAGCAAATTTTTCCCCAAAATAACTTAACTTTTTCATAATATTTTCAATTTATCATTTTTCCGAGCGTAAGCAGGGAGCATTTGCCCTACCCCCCCCCCATCAAATTAACAGAAATGTGGCTTCGCACCTCTTTTTCCTTTTTTCCTCTTTTTTGGGGGGTTGGTTTTCGGGGGGGGGGGGGGGGGACAAGCGCCCCCTTGACCCCCCCCCCCCCTCGCGACGCCCATGGGGAGGGGATCCATAGACCGAGACGATCAAACATGGGTACGGGAGATGTGCTCGGATACGTGAAAATGTCAAACCTGACAAACCATACCAAATGCAAACAGCTTATATGTAAAAAGGTTAAGGAAAACCTCATGTTAAGAAGAACGACATACAAAGGTTACAAACACAAAGACCATATGGATAGAGATAGAGTTGTGCAAAACTGACGCACTGACTCGCTGACTATAACTGTAACTTTTGAATTATACTGTTTTACCTTTTTCTTCGACAGTGGTATCGGGCCCACTGTCATTTGTGGCTTGCACTAGTCTGGTACCGCTTGTTTCATGTACCTTCATGGTACATGTGAAGGTAATAGTCAATGCATGCAAACGGCTAAAGAGTGTTTTTCATTTTCATCACGTTTAACCACTTGAGCGTATTATACCAACTTTTTGACATTCAATTGAATAAAATTGTGCATGCGTGCTCTGTCTTGTTAAATATAGAGCGTGAGGGATTGAGCAAGACATGTACTGAGCTTGTGTGTTAGTGCACAGAGTGTTTGAACTGTCTTGTTAGCACAAAGCTAACTTCAACTGCAAGTGAAGCCTGATGATATATAAATTGCTTTCTATGGAGGAATCATGTGATTCGGCGATTGAAAGAGTAAATGGGATTTCGAAATGTTTTCTGCCTATATAATTCAGAACACTTACAAGGAAACACAGAGGCTCCAAAATAATCCATGAATGACGAGCCCCCCCCCCCTTGTATGAAATAAAATTGGGAAGTCCCCCGGTTATTTCACAAACCGATAAGAAAAATGAGATTGAATATAGGCCTTATGAGTGATTTTTTCTTTCGTTTTGAGAGGTCACGCATTTTGTGTACAGCATAATTATTGAGATGTAGTTTTCGGGAAATTCCTGTAGGCCTAAGTAGATGCTAGTTGATAATAGGCTTAATGTGTGTAAGAAAGATTTGCCATGTGCTTTGTCTTTTTTGTCCATATAAATTAGACTATATAGGCCTACATTGTACATAAAGCAGACATTCTATATTTATCTATGGGAAATCCATGGATGTTACTTCTTGTGTAGGCACAACCAAATTTCATGATGATGGTTGAGTCCATTGTCACAATTCGTAAAACAACAAATTGTAACCCTGCCTTTGCTTGCTTGCTATCATACAATGATGTTATATAATATCACAGTGAGTCCATAGTAAAGATTTTCCCGTTCAACTTAAGCAAATTTCACCCAAATTAGCTCCAGAGTCATTCACATTTAGTGTGAATTTGAATTCAGTTTAAGATCATCGTTCATTGAACGAAAACGAACCTTTCATTTTTGTTTTCGAGCACGCGATCGGGAAAATGCGGCAATCACATGAAATTTAAGAGTACGGAGAGCATTCAAGGCATGGACCAAGAACCAGATCCAAAAGGCCATGGCAAAACGAAACCAATATGTGACATTGCAATAAGGCAGGCAATGAGTACATTTTCGACATTTTGGGTCAGAAATTGCCTCAGATCGCACCACAGAGCATCTAGAATCCAAAATTTTACTATTTTTTGACCCACTTTTTGACAAAATTGGCAAAAATGTGTTCTGGATCCGCCCTTGCCAAGAACAGATGGTCAACTAAATTCATAAAAGGGCAAACATTTTCGACATTTTGGCATTGGAATTCACTACTTACATCATATGTGGAGAACAATCACAGAAAATTGCAAGAAATATATTTATAATTCCAAGAAGATAAAAGGCCTACATACTTGAAATATGATTAAGATTTGTTTGAGTAAGAATTGTAAGAAGTTCATATTAAGGTCAGAAGGAATATAGAGAAATGATGAAAGAATAGATGCCGAAGAAAATAAATGACACCTTGAAATGGAAAAAAAAAGAAACTAAACATGGAACGTGCAGCTGTCCTAATGAAAGCCTTTGTTTTTATTTTATCCGTTACTTTTAGTTTCTTTTTGTTCATTTATGTGCATGCAGCTATTAATGCACAATATTGCTTTCCCATAAATGGAAAGGAAAGTGAGAATTGAATGCAGAAACCTCAGTAGATCGAGGTGTGCCATGCTGAATGACGATTGGTTGCTATTTAATTATGTGACACAACTTCTAAATTGGATGTGTCGGAAAACAAATTTGAATATCTATAAACGAAACTGAACGCCATGATGAAAATCAATGCGCCAAAGAATTACAGCATGGTCAAAATCGCTTGAATTTGAATGTATTTCTGACGAATTTGAGCAAGAAAAACAAAGTCCTTAGAGATTCTCATTTGGAATACAAAACACACTGTTCAGATTCACAGCATGTATAAATGTATACATGTATTATTGTAAAAGTATATTGCTCAGTGCAAGACAATATTAAAACACAGGATGTGTATCAGGACCGTCCTCTTGTTAAGTTTGATTTTTTTTCTCCTTAACTGAATGGTCATACCTTAAGCATAAAAGTTGCAAAAATACATTGGGCTATGATTGTGTTAATCTTTAATCCAGTGAAAAGGTTGTATATATGTGTTCTATATTTAGCACTACGATATTTTAAGTCAAGGTTGGCCCAAGTCAGTCTTGTCTGGCGCAATACCGGATTATGGTTCCCGACTTCCGCGTTCGGACAGGGTTGATTTTTGGCGGTAAACAACAATACAATCATCGAATTAGCAATACCAGTAAGACTATGAGCATTGGAACATAACCTATACTCCCGGAATTTGTTTTTCGGTTGGTGATGTCATTCATGTGGAAGTGGATGAGTCCAGGGTCCGTGACCAGACCAGTGACTGACGCTGACGATGACAAATAAGGCAGCAGGGAATCCCACTACCACCAAAGCACGTGGTCTACGATATTGTAGGTACAATGAGTGTACATATCAATACAAGTACCGACCGCTCATGCGTGGTCATATACCACTGCCGTGCCTATATAAACCTACCAACTACCTGTGTCACCTCATTCATAACTGGATCAACGTGAATGATCGCTGTTCGCTTGAAATGACTGGATAAAAAAAAAACAGTTATTGCATTGCACGAGTTCAAATCGTGTACAAAAGTTGGCATTAAGTTATATGTGGTGATTCGGTTAGAGCACACTGTTTAAGAGGATAAGACCTTTTACGGTATTCCGTTCACTTGAAGGACCATTACACACAAGTCTTAACAAAGCACCTCAGGCAAAGTTAGCTTTTTAGCCTGAGCTTTGGACAAACATTGTATCGGAACGGTGACTTTATTGACTGATAAAGGGCACCGTTGAATTATTTAGAGGAGACGTGAGGATTTCCGTGCGGTTGATCCATCGAGCAATTACAGGCCGGCGGGGAGATGACTGCGGCAATGGGTTTGGCGCGGACTTGGTGGTTGGCTGTTGTGCTGGTGTTCTTGGCTTGTACATGCGTCACGAATGTGGCCTTTAGCATTGACGGCTGGCCTTCATTGGCAGGTGAGTACTTGAAGGTTGATTTTTCTTTGTACCAAAACTTTTAGGTTCCAAAAAGTCCCTTGCGTTTGAAGATTGGTGAGGAGTTTTTCCTCGGTATTGCTCCCCATTCACTCGTTCTTTGCACACTGCACTGGAGCTTTACTTCGCAAACATTTTTTTGTCAGTTTTCGAGATTGTCACATAGCACGGTTTGGACTTCTGAAAGCTGTCCAAATATTGATTTGGTTAACCAAGTAGATCTCCCATCGTTTCGCAGTTATTACAATCCCCTTGTGACCATCGCAACGGATTAGCCAGTTTTACGTTAATGCATCAACGATGGAATAAGCTAAGCCGGGGTGACAGTTGAGTATAGCTTTCTTGTCTGGTACTATTACAGGTCACAGAACCCCAGAACTTACGAAGTAAACCACTAATAATTGTTCTTTTTTGCTGGACTAAAGTGAGAGCGCTAGTCATGCTTATCATGTTTATTACATTTTATATGAGCTAGTATATCGGGTACAATAATAATCAGGATAGCGTGAAATTATGAGCATGTCAGGAATGTATGGGGGTAATCTTCGCGGCTCACGCGATACCCAGCGTTTCTCAGTTGAGCATAGTGTAATGCGTAGGTTTTCCTCATCTCAAACGATACATTTGGTCGCATCAGTAGTAAGAATGGCAATATCAACATTATCTCACTTTATCATCCATGTGTTTGATGTTTGATAGTAGTAAAGATGATGGACATGATGTTCAAGATAACTTCCAGACAATACAGTCAACGTTGTATTTGTATCGTTCGATCATAGTTAGGGACAACCGTACATGATTCTTCTCGACTTTGACCTCCATAAAACTCGATAGTCAACTGTAATAAAAAGTTGTGAGTATTAGTTGTGTGGGTAATCTTTATCATATAGTAATTGTTTTGACGCGTGCACCTTGGAAATTATGTGATTTGGAGTTTAATCTCCAACCTATCTACGGGATTGATGGTTTATGAAATTGTGACATTCAGCTGGGGAAGCTCCTTGCTCCTTGATTGGACTGTTGGGTTGGGGGATCCCCAATCACGCAGGCCTACGTGCGTGTACAAACACATGGGTCGCCGCGTGACTTAACCAAATTAAATATTTACAAGATTTGCGGCTCTGTTTAAACCTAGCCTATATAAGCTGGTTTTATGAATCAATATTTT
This sequence comes from Patiria miniata, assembly GCF_015706575.1. Taxonomy (NCBI): domain Eukaryota; kingdom Metazoa; phylum Echinodermata; class Asteroidea; order Valvatida; family Asterinidae; genus Patiria; species Patiria miniata. The sequence continues at coordinate 8,495,215 of NW_024037063.1, forward strand.
CACCGATTGAATAGAGTGGCATGCTATAAGCCAAGGAACAAAATGCCTCATTAGGAGAACATTCTCAGTCAATAATACCGAATGTGCAGCGCGGCTAGCCATGAAGGGCAGGCGCTTGATTCTACGCGGCAGACACCAACAAAGAGCGGCCTTGAGTCTGTTGAGTCAATAATATACCATTGTCGTGTTTATTTGTCATATATTATAGTCCCATATTCTGTCAACCAAAAAAGAGCCATGTACCTCTAACAAGCATAGCCAGAATTCGTACTTCCCACCACCTGCCAAATACACAGTGAAAAACCTAAACGATGCATGGTGGTTCTGCTCACAGCGTTGGGTGCACGTACAGCATCAGATGTCGAAATATAATCGCGCAGTGGTACTGGTATATTATAGGCCTATTTGACGATCATAAAGCTTTTGTTGGTCCGCAGTATATATGTTAAAAGTACGTTGTATGCAAATACAGAGCATGGATAATTTGCACAGAAGTTTGTGGAGGTAACGAATGTCTAATCAACTGTTAGTTTAAGCTTAGTCATGATGCGAAGTTGCTCATCTTTTTGGACCGACATATTTTAACTTATCTGATATCTTGATTGTAGAGGTTGTGTCGTAAATAGCCGTATCTAAATGCGAGAGTTCATTACAAGTCCATCACAAGTCCCCCAGTCTCAAATTAAGTCACAAGATGATGATGAACTGCTGCAAAAGTATTCCTTAATTGTTGATCCCCTGAACATTGTGAAAGAACGTGTGTTTTAGTTGTGGCCAGGCTTCTGATGGACTTGCGATGGACTGACTATCACTGCATTTTGCAACACGATTTTGCACAGACGTGCCTGCACGTAGTTCTAAATTATCAGGGTCAAATTTATCGCCTAAAAAAATACAAGACGATGTTTGAAATTACCCACACACTTGTTTTATTTGTACGAACTTGAATACTACAGCCTATTATCTGTCACACATGCCATTTTTAATGTCTCAAGAGCACCTGACGGAAATGACGAAGTCCCCCTTCCTGTCATGTCATTTCGAAGACATCATCCTTCTTAGTTCTCCCCATAAGACGCTTGTCATTCAGTGATGGCTTGGGCAAAAGATGTCATGTTATAGTCTTCCCTCTAGAACCACATGAATCATGGACAGCATTACCCATGACCTCGGCGACAGACCCACTCAAAAATCACATATAATAAAATATATAAAATATCAACGTCAGTATCAAATACGCTCATGTGCTTTGAGCTGAATCGACAATCGACACAATATTTTATTTTTGGTAATGAAACCAAGGACTCCTCTTGAGTGCACTATAGGAACTGTAGCTCGCAAACCTGGAAAACTGATTTGAAAAGATAAGACAATAAACAAAAATGTTCAGTTTTAGAGGTGGGAGGAAACACCAGAAGATAATAAATTGAGAGGGAAAACCCACGGCATCAGGTATAAGCACCGGAAACAAAATCAACATGTTGACCTGGGCGGCAGTCAAATCTTTGCTGGGAGAGGTCCTCTGCACCAACCTGACTCCCCAATAAATCAAAAAGTTTAGCTTCGTTGAAAAGGGATAAAGTATAACCAGGTCTAAGTTCTTTTTTTTGTTGGAACCACCAGTCGCGGATGAACGGTGGTGGAGCTGGCTCGGGCGTTAGGGGTCTATACCCACCCATGGGCCGCAGAAATAGGAACCCTTCCGCCCCTGATCGGACTGGCATCTGATGAGAGCCGATCGTATATAAGGATGGAATCAGTCCTTGAAGACGAAAGAGTCTGAATAGTTTGAGTCTTTTTAGAAAACACGCTTGTGAATCGCTACAGACCATTGTGCAGACTATACACCTTTTTTTTTTTTTTAGTAAAAGCGAATTGAAAATTGAAACATGACATTACTTGTTGGTAAAAAAACAGGAGAAACTCCACCATAATTTTGTCCAGTTAGGGAACCTAGCACTCGCCATACGGGCCGGGTTTCCTACTCATATTCCGTCAGCTACTGAAAAATCTGTGTGGCCAGAATTGAATTGAAAGGGCCAATTCATGGTGTCTAAATCTCCGTTAACTCTTAATCTGATTTAAGTGAAAAATCAATCCATCAGTTGAAAACATCCGGAATAAACTGAGACAGTTCCTTTATTCCATCGAGTGGGGATGGGGTGGGATCGGGAATTGGAGATTTGTTTTTTCATTTTCCGAAAGCGTGATCTTCATGGGTTTGAGAGAATGCGGTAGGAAGGTGTTTCGTACATGCCAAGTTAACAGTTTTATGGAATTTCACATGAAGCTTTATTAGTCACTTGTTGGGGAAAAAGTATAGGCCTAGGTCATTAACCTTTTAGTCGCAGTAAACCTTTACGACTCGTAGGGCTTTGCCAAAAAAAGACAATGGTTTCTGTATCTGTGTGTTATTTCTGCTTGGAGTCACAGAGGAGATTTGTCGATTATTGCTTACATGTCAGACATTTAATCCACACCGCTTTGAGAGATCCTTTACATGTCGTCTGTCGACGATACTCCCATCCGATTACAGAGACCAGTGTCAGTGACAAGCCAGGCGCGATGAGGAGCGATTTTTTCTGACTTTTTGTCCAGCTCTTCAGCTGTATGAGGCATATCACTTGGTAGAGCTTTGCTGTCCGGTCTTAAGTTACGTAGTTGCTGATGAAATTTCGAGTAAAAAAATTGTCTTGAGCCACTCAACAGTGAGAATTAATTGTGGAACGCTAGACTTCAATGTGGCTTTTTTTTTTAACTAATCAAAGTTGCACGGTAAATTTGTTGGGAGTGGTCATTTGTTCCATAATATATACCGGTATAGAATGTAACTGTTAACCACTATCGAGTTACTCAGGGACGTGTGGACCACCTTCGTATAGCATCTCATATTTCTGTGTGTGTGACCTTGTTTGTAGAATTGCAACAACAATAACTGAACCCTCGTTACGAAAAATTATGAGCCAGGCAAGGGAAAAAATGCTGCTTTGTTGTATGCTCGACATGGTCATGAATGATGTTTGATGGTGCGTGCAAACAAGTGCGATGTGCGGCACTGTACAGTGTGTAAAACATGACGATGGAAACTTGGAAAATGGTATCGGTACCGTTCTACACTAGGCCTGGCGGTGATTGCCCAAACTCCAGTTTCGCAAGGCCTTATTTGCATATATGCAAGCGATTGAAAGTGTTTAGATTTTTAAAACAACAATGGTCAGTAGTTTTCTCAAAACGTCCAGTGTTTTTAGCTTGCCTTGTTTTGCCCTCATGCCATATAGTCATGGTGCAAACCTGGGCTCTGGATTCGATCAAACGGTGACAAAATAAGCTGCTTTTCCTCGCAATATCTGGAATGGACAGAGGGCCATTAACTAATTGCACTAACTATCTTAGTTCCAATAATGGTCATCTGTATTCAGGATTACTGTGTCACGTCACCTATAATATAAGACAAGAACCCATGACTCTTACAGCTCGTAGCACGATTACTGTGGGATTGTTGCACATAATTTCAGTTTCGAAATGTCGTCATTCAAGAGTTATTGTGAAACCACCATTTTAGGCAAAGTTGGATTAGGATAATGGGAGTTCAGAGTTCTAAAGTTGTGTTTATCGCAGGCAGTGACGGCCTGGGCAGCACGTCGGTTCTCAAGGTCATTTTCAGTCATTTTTCACTTTTAAAGAGGGCAGTTTTCAATCTCATCGCGAAAGTGAAAGTTTTTATTTTATATTAGATATTAGAATTTGTTGGATGTGAATTGATTTATTGATTGATTGATTGATTAGAAATCTAACAGTTAGGTTACAGTTGATGAGAGACGACTTGGGCTACCGTAGGCCTTGTATATATCCCGTACCAGTTGTTGTCTGGTATGCACATTTGCTATGAAATTATTAAGAATTAAAAAAAACGCCAACGCATGGGAAATGTTCACAGCAGTTGAGGTAGTTCACATCATGCATATACAGCAAGCTGCCCTTCTGTTTACCACTCAGTGTTACTGGGTTTCACACTGTGTTCAATCATCCCCAATAAAAGCAAGTCTGTTGTAAACTTTGGTAGCATTACAAAAAAACTGTGATACAGCTTTGGGATCAGTGATCCTCACCTCGCAATGAACTTGCCCACGTTTACACTGCGCCGTCATGCGGGGAGATTGTTGCTAAATCTCCCGGGGAACATTGTCATACAGACCATGCACGCTCAACTGTTTTTCCCCCTGTTGCAGCTTGTCTCGACGGGAATATTGTGGAAATTGACATCGGCTTAACCCTTGCACATTACAATCAAAATTCTGGATAGCTCACGCAGCGTCGCGTAGATTCCATCCTTTGAAAGATTTACTCCCGTCTTGTTAGTGTCAAACTATAGACGCAGCTGACACTTTTGAGTAGAATTTCTTTTGGGCGACAGTGAAAGGAAATGATTCGGAAGACAGCAATTTATTTCACATGTAGGCCTACAGATATTTGAGCAATAGCCAAAAGGCACCGTTCTCATATCTGGTTGCATCTGGTAGGAAATACATGTATATTTGAAATACATGTAAATACATGTTAACGACTTTATTTTTTTTTTACCACCTTCTAGAAAGTATCGTAGAATATATTAAGCTGCCTTTCATTTACGGTAATCCTACTGCAGCTGTGTCCTCAGTTAGTTGGAGTTAGCGTTATAAAGTCAACATATTTGTGGTTTAGGGTAACCAACAACCTCAAAGTATCCCCCCTCCCCTCCGAGAGGATATATTTGCTTTGTGGTTTAACGCAATTCTAAAAGCTGCCGCGCTGTCACGCTCAGTTACTCATCAAACTATCAAAGGACCATACAAAATGGTCTGGGCATGTAATACCTGTACAACGTTCACAGTACCCTTTTCTTTACTTTCAGGGGGGGGGGGGGGGTAACACACTGAGTATACAGTGTTTATGTCGGTGAAGGGCAAAACCTATTATTGAATTTACATCATCCGATTCAAATTTCATCTTTTGAATAGTTTCACAATACCTGTCTAGATTTTGAACAAGTAACTTTGATGGAAATGCATAACGATTAATCATCTTTTTTTTTTACAAAATACCCAAAGACTTGTGTAAAATTCCCACAAATACTGGTTCAAATATATTCCCGAGGCGGAAAAACGTTGATTGATATTGGGGACTAGAGGTTATTTTTTATACAATATTTGCAGTGGATTCTGTTGTCAATTGACGGCGGCTTCTGATTTTTTTTTTTTTTTTACAAAGGTAAGGCCCACTCCTTTTCAGTAGCACTGACAGCAGTTGCTACTAGTACTAATACATTTGGAGCTGTGCCCGGGTAGGCCTAAACGTATAGGATGCGGAGAATAAGAACTAAAGATCAGCATAGAAAATAGAGATTGAATAAGGAGATACACCATATATGCCAGTTGCATGGTGACTGACTGAATCAGTCACAAAGGCAACAAAAATATCCATTCTCAGTAAGTAATCCGATTGCTTTTGGTTGCTTAGTTGGGAAGTATATGGACTTTTTAAAAGCAGAAAAGACAGTTTTTTTAGATCGCTGTATTAAACCGCGGAGAATACAAGCTAAAATGTCTTTGAATCCTCATCACTATACAGCTAACCAAGTTGTTAATATTTTCTCAAGCGAAGTACAATCAATCATTGCACGTTTTTCAGACTTCCGTGAGTTTCGCAGCTGCAAAATGATTTGTTTGGGAACATTAAAAACCAGTCTTTCAGAGGTGTAACGGAATAAAAAATTAATGTGCTTCAATTGGCCACGCCTACACAACTAAGTGCCGCATATGTTGCTGCTCTGTGTTTTTCTGGGCGCATTTATAGTCTTAGCTACAAAAGCCTCCAAGCTCTGCGATTGTTGTTGTTGTGTTTTTTTTAGAAATGTCTGCGCAATGCGATGGATGAAGCTAATGTTTTCAGTCGCTCCATAAATTATATCAAAGCGTTTGTGGCGACATACAATTTCTTCAAGTATGCAAGTTCAGAACACCGGCCGACAATAATGGCACGTAGCCGCCATAATCCTCGTATAATCGAAGGCCGTTCATTGGAACTTGCACCGGAAAATCAATAAATAATAGTGAACCAGATTTTCCGGAGAGTTTTAAATACGAAATAACTGATATTGGGGATGGGGTAGTCACGTACCTGAGACGGATAATGTTTTTGGCGGGAACACATCCTCCACAGATTTGCCTAGAATTTTAATTGAGTGTAGGATAACTTCTCATGATGTCATACCAACAAAATAGCATTTGTTTTTCTCAAATCCGGTCCAGCATTTTCACCTACAGCCTACGGCTTTTATATCATAATACGTTTGAAATGAAAGTAATACAAGCAGTGGTTTATAGCTTATGAATACATTTTACATGGAATCCCCAAAGCTTAATGATTCAATTGTTTTCACACATGCAAAAGAGTGGAACATTAAAAAAGGGTTTTTTTTGGACAAGGACTCAGCCAAGTGAAGCATGACTTTGTACACCATCATTCCTAGTATTTGTAAACTACGACCCATGGCCAATATTAGGAGTTGTCCCTGTGAGATTTGAACCGAGGTCATGAGACAAGTTTCATACTTGAAATTCCTGTAAGTGATCCATTATTTCCGTTGTTTCACGTGAGCTTGCTTGTGTCTTGAGATGGAAGCCATATACTAAGAAATGTCCGAATGCAGTCAAGATAAATGATGGTTTCTGTAAGGACATCTGAAACGTCTTATAGCTTTAGGGCGAAAGGTGCACAAATAAACAAAATATAATTCAGGCTGAAAATATGTTTGGTTTCGGGCACTTTGGGTAAAAATACCTCAACCACCAGGGGGGAATCAAGCTGCGTTTTCACACAAACACTACCGTAGAGCTAAATTTGATATGTGCATCTGAATTCTTGATGTATTTGTGCGGGGTGCTAACGAAGGCCAGGTCAGGCGCGCGGGATGTAATTCATAAAGGGAAACAATTCTGTTCAACCGATCACTTTCATGAAGCATTTTCAGGTTTGTGGCTGTGACGCTATAGGGATGCACCCCTGTATTCGAATTCCCATAGACACCATTGCTAAACGCCCATACTTCAAAATTAAAAAACAAAACAACTCAGAATTCTCACAGGTATTAGCTGCAAAGAAAAATGATGATCGACATGTCATCTTTCATTTTCTTCTCATTTTTTCGTGGGTTGAACATTGACGTTTCGAGAAATTTTCACCCAAAGAAGACGACCCCTATTTTCCCATAAGCGGAAAAGTAGCCATCTTGAAAACGATCACTCCACAACATGGCAAAATAACGCTACTTTCGAGTCCAATTGCATTCAAAATACTCAGAATTGGAAGCCCCAAGCCCGGGCTAGAGGTTCATTGCCATATATCTTCATTTCCCCAATTTTATGGCTCTCAGAACTCTCTAATATAGAATATATTTGAGGATATAACTTTGATTCATGAGCTCGGCAGATGGGTTTTGGCCTATACAGGTGTGTGAACCCATAGCAGACTTAGATTATGGCGGTTGTTTCTCATTGTCTTTGTTTCTAATCATTGGCATATACGTGATGCGTGACATTGACAGGCAGGGGTCCAGACCGAACATCAATACCCCTGACACTGTTTGGATAAATTCTGGGTGGTATCTAGAACCACACGTCCCATGTTCAAGGGTCGTGTTGGGACCTTATCCCGATTAAAGTTAAGCCTGATGGTTGTAAAAATGTTGATATTTCAAGTAAACGTTCAGCAGCCGGCAGTATGCGTGATGTGATGCTATGTTGTGACACCCATTACATGTTGGTCCCAAGGACTGGGAAAAACTGCGTCTGTCAATTTAATGCTTATCGATTAGTGCTTATCATTCCATGATTGCCCATTGTGAAAAATTCATTGAATCACCTATTTCACGAGATCAATCAATCTTTCTTATTTTAACTTAGAAGTCTTGTTAAAGCTTCTAAACGTTGCACTACTTCAAATAATGCGGTGTGTCATCACCAACAGAGGGCGGTGTTCATTAATAGCAATTTCGGGCAGACAACAATTCCCTGATGCATTTCAAGGTCCGGTTAAAAAAGAGCGTCGGAAAGCGCCTGCTAGGCCTAAGTGTTTCAAAGCTTGGCAAACAGAATTAAAAACTGTCACATTAAAAGTTCTGTATTCAAATGGTCAGAATATTTGGGAGTTTACATTTGTTTAAGTCCGTCATATTATAGTAGACTCTATTTTAAAAGAAATTGAGATGATTGAGATCCATAGATAGCGTTATCGCAAATCAAATTTTTAACCATATTTTGAAACTGTTATTCCTAAAAGGTACCTCAATTTTCCGTTCTTTTTTGTAAGTAAAATTCAAACGTATGAAATATGGTAACACTCCATAGGGCGACTAAGGCTCGTCGATGGCACCACTGATATGGAGGGCGTGGTCGAAACCTTCATCTATGATGAATGGAGGATGGTGTGTGGTCAAAACTGGACAAAGGAGGCTGCGCACATGGTATGCCGACAGCTTGGACATATCGGCGGGGCGGTGGAAGCGCGAACCCAACCCACACCCGAGGCTTTGCTTTCAGAGCCGGTCCTTGTGGATCTGGTGGCTTGCGTTGGGAGAGAAGGGGAGAATACGGAGTGCGATGACTACGTGTCGTCCGGAGATGACTGGTGTAACCCGTTCGAGGTTGCCTGGGTCAGATGCGCCTCTGAAACCACTGAGCTCTTCCCATTGAAGCAAGGTGATCATGCATCCGAGAAGCTGTATGCTGGCATGATGCATGATTTAGCATCCATGTTAAATTCTTTTATTTTGCTTATTAACAAAAGCTTTGCCGTGGTCTACTTCCACGCACGTGTGTATAATATGACATAGCTGCAGCTGTATCAAAAATAAACACCTTGCTCGTCTCCAAGGGGGACCGCTAACCTTTCGACTTTGAAACACGCTTTGAAACACAGTAGCGGAATAGTGCAGATGTGCATGTAAAACTAGAACTTTATGGCAGGCCGTCAAAACATGGACATTATTCAACATGATATATGGCCAAAGCGGCCCGCCAAAGTGTAATAACTTAGCTCTGGAGCTACATTATCAACTCAGTTATTAATTGACTCCATGGTTAGATCATGGATGAATGCTGCTTACATAGTGCTTTAGCCAAATATGTTTCCTTTTGATGCGCTCACTAATGCTAACCGAAGTGTCCAGTGCCGGTCACACCATACTTGTCCAAAGAGGCCCTGGACGCTCAGAAAGTTTGAAACGATTGTATTAAGAAGTTGTCATAATCAACAATCTTTTCGTTTGGACAGACCAGACACAGTTCATGGCCTTTTTGAGCGATTCTCTGAAGCTCAAGTTGTTCAGAAGGGCTCTTTAATTCTGCATTGCTGATTGGATGGATGCTGAGTAAGATACACAGGAATACGCAACATTCAAGGGCACATAATGCAGCAGGCGGAGGGAAAGTAGCAGCTCAGACATACACAGTCTATCTGCTCTGATCTGAGATAGACACTAGAAGGGAAGTTATTTTGGAAGTTCCCCGCTGTCCTGTGCATCTTAATATATCCCGGCTGCTCAACTGTAACTCACTACACACATTAAACTGATGAAGCTGCATAGTGAAGGATTAATCGGGAAGTTGGGATAATTCCAAGTTCATGGACCGTGTAGCCGTCACTTCTATTACGGGAAATTGCCATTATGTATCATCACCACATTAAATACTTGATGTAGATAAGAGTAAATAACGATATGTAGCCTACACCTTGCTTGCTTTTTACTGCATGTTTAAGACACTCTCCTTAAACGGCATGCCCATATATTGTTGCATGAATAAAATTCTATTATTCTTCAGCTTGCCAATCCTGCTTGAAGTTTTTGTAAAATAATTATTGGACAATGGTAAACACAACTTAAACGCTTTAAATACGAAAATGACTTCAAAACGGCACAACTGTGTCTCATTTTGTCACTGACACTAATTATTCATAATTGCTAATGAGACTTTGCCGTTGCTGCTCCAGGTCGTGGTATGTACAGAATGTCAGTACGAAATCTCTTTTGTTTATAATATAGCAGTAAACACCCAGATACTCTTTGAGGCAGTTGTTATACCAGTTTAATAGATGTTCCATAATCACACAGCGCTATTTTATAGATCACGCCATTTATCCATTGGTATTACTTTCTAACCAGCATTTATTTTATGTAATAATACCATAAAGGCTTGTCAAGGGCATAATGATGGATGAATGATGACGTGTGCTTCCCATACCGGCAGACAACTTGACCGGGTAGGGGCAGTATGAGGGACGGACCGCAAAGGAACTTAGCCTGGGCAGACTCATCGGGTGGGACACCCTTGCTAATAATATGAACTTTTGTCAGGGGTAACTCTGGAACTGACTTGACTAGTGTGACTAATCATCTCCGCTTTATACGTGCCACGTAAGCTTACGCTCGCTGTGCTTTGGCTGTCCGAGTTGATCGATAGTCAGGCAAGCCTCACTCACGTTCATGTGCCAGTCTCTAGTGACGTTTACTTAAGAGTTGCAAACTTCCAACGGCCCAACTTCTTCATGAATTAAGTAACGTCACTCTAAGCTTATTTGCATAACCGAGCTGCTGTGTGTTTTGTCAATTGTTTCATTGACGCAGTGAAAGGCACCAACTTCAAAATGTTGATTCCAGGGTTTTCCCGAGTGCCCGATGCGAGTGGCCCGGCGCAGCCATCTTGCTTGGAACGATCCGAGCTGATGCCTGGCCATAGCATGGACAAGCTCATCCCGTTCTTAGTTTACATCTACTGTGTTCGTTTTACAGCTCTCAACATGGGCTCGGAGCAGGCGAGTGGAGTCAAGCCGATTGCTACCGATGTCAGCGATGGGAGCGTGACCCTCGATTGGTCGGACTGGTACCGGGAGATTGACGGCGAGAGTCTCTTTCTCGTTCGCTTCATTATCAAGTATCGTATCGCCGATAACGATGCTACCATGCAGTACGAGATAGCGGCTGAACCCCGTAACTATGAGACTCGCCATACCGTTACTGGCTTGAAGGAGAGGACCAGGTACGAATTCATCGTAGAGGGAGTCAGGCTTGGACTAGAAGGTGAGGAGGTTGGGCCTACTACACAACCTCTGGTTGTCATCACGCCATGTGGGGGTAAGTTATAAGGCAAACTACTCGAAATGTTTAGCTACACAATTAAATGCTTCGTTAATGAGTGAACTATCTTTCTAATTTCTTATGGTCGCTATTTTGGCTGCCCCATAACCTGCATTAAAACGAACTTATACTTAAGAACGGCCAATTAAGTCAAACAGAAATCAGTGGTTGAGAAATGTTATGAAATTATTCCAGTGGCATTTTGAGAGTCACAGTATAGCCTAGATCTAGAATTGCCTTTGCCCCCTTAAAGTAGGAAAACCATTGTCACCCGGTGAGAAAAGTGCAGTGAAAAGTGACAATAAACAGACGCTGCATAGACATAGGTCTAATCCATTTTTCCGGCAGTGGAAAGGACTGCCCTCAGCATCTCCAAAAATCAGGACGCCGAAGGGTACAGGGCCAGACAAGCTAGTGCTACAATGCATGCTATGCACTCCAAGTTATTGAACAGTTTCCAAATCAACACAAAGGACGAATAAACGTTTTTATTTCACGTGTACTTATTTTCTTCGAGAAAACGACATTTTCAGGGAGAGGAAAAAAAGATTTAGTTTTGCAAAGTGTTTAAAGGAGCCCATATTTCATATCTGTTATCAATTACTCTATAGCATGCACTTTTCGTCGCGTTAAGGGCTCAAGCCAGAGGATGACAATAATCCCCTTTAAACTAGATAAGGAAATGACAGACTTCCTTTGGCAATCCCACAGCTCCGTCTCAGGTCAGCAATGCTGTCGTGTGGCCTCAGAACGGCACAGGGAAGGTGTTGAAGCTGTCCTGGGGACGCCCCGATGACCCAGACTGTTCCCCGAGCTCTTACATTGTCGAATTCAGGCAGCTGAGCCTGGGGCAGTGCGAGCGGGAAGCCCAGGTACTAGACAGCACCTCGTTGGCAGGCAGCACCGAGCTCACGCAGTTCACCATAGGCGGCCTGCAGCCACACTCAACCTACACGGTGTACGTCACGTCACGCAATCGGTACGGGATCAGCCAAGCGTGGCGACACAATGTCACCACTAACGAGGAAGGTAAGGAAAAGTGGAAAGTTCAACCATAATATTTCACTGGGTATGTTTTTGCATTGAACTGCATGTTGCCCAAAGTCATAATTTGCATCCATAAAATGACCTCTGGTGTTAATTTTGACCAATTATTTACCCTTCACACTTTGACCCTAGTTCCTAATTAGATTTACATGGTGGATTAAAAGTGATCCCTCATAAAGAACCTTAAGCCCGGCCTAAGCCCCGGCACTTGAAAAGCGTTACTGATAACAAGTGAGTGTCCAAACAAAAATATAATGAAAGGACAAGCAAACACAATTGATCAACATCTCTAAGATTCAAAACAACCAACTCAGAAAACCACGAGAGGGAGAGTTAGGGATGTTGAATTACAGCTATATGTATATACAGGAAAGGTGAATCATCTCGAGACATGTGGGGCCAGACGGTGGGAATTTTGAGGCGGAGAAATTCTTGTTCTTCGCCAGAATAATTATAGTCTTAAGCCATAGTTGAAGACGGTGTATAACTCGACAAAGTGCTATTAATAAATTATTTAATCCGACCACTATCCGTCGCAGTCTTTAAAATGTTGCTTCCCACATATGCGCAGTCAAGACTTACGGCGCCCAGATATTGGTAGACAACCTAAAGACCTAAACAACAAGATACATGATAACACTTGTATCGCAGAACTTTCCCCCAATTTCCCCTCGTGTCAAAACTATATTTAAACCATACCACCCATTAGGGTTCTCACCTTAAAAAACCCTTGAGAATGCACATGAAACATTTAAAGCGAATATAATAAAAGAGAGTTAATATATCAACCGTTCTCAATTTGAATACACGCGGTACGATTTCGAATAACTTCACGTATAGGCCTATTTGCCAGTTCGAGTTCATTGTCTGATCACAATAATATACTTATGCGCATTCAATCGATCATATCGAACATTAAGGAAATACCAGACGAAAAATGCTCGTAATTTTTCATGCCATGAAATATAACAATGTCATATTAACGCTACATAGATGGTGAGTGTCGCCTGGCGGGGTTGTTCTGAGAAGCCTATAGTCTGGGTTAGGGTGAAGAAACTTTCAAATTGTCTATTCAAAGTGTTCCAACTTGGGTGCTAAGCTTTGTTTGTCATCTAACCGAAATTGACCCGCTAGTTTCTTGGGATATGCCGGGAGAATTTTTGCCCTTGAGCCCAAATCAAAATGGGTTAATGGAAGCGGATAACTTCAAAGATGTTGTTCTAGATTTACTGGGAACCCACGGGAAAATCGTTCAAAGTTTGACGATTTTTTTGGTACCCGAGCCAGTACGTGTTAAGCATTTTTTTTAAAGTGTGACTGACGCCACCTCGGTATCAAATCAAGGTCGAAAAACATTTCCTGTTTCGTTAGAAATCCCTCATTGCAAAGCCAAGTTGATATCCTTTGTTTCCTGGATATATGTCATTAGAGTAAAAGACGAGTAACAGAAACCATACACATTGCTCAGTAAAGCGAGAAACACATTTCATTCCTGCCAGAAAATAAGGGAGCCAAAATTGACGTAAGATAAGGTCCGCCATATCAGGTAATAAATAATTATCTAGATTCGGTTGACTTGAATTTGGATACCAACTGGGTATACACAAAATAGTATCATAAACCTTTACTTGTGACATAGTGGTGTGCCATTTGCAGTCACGTTTAATGATCAATAAACCACACCAAACCCAGTGGAATAGGTCTAACGCCCTGGGTTCACTCACCGTAATTGGATAATGAAGCCTTTGAGACCCTGCACTGTGGGGTTCGGAGCAAAGGCTAATGGTTGACGAGTTCAACTACATCACACTCGATATAAAGACTTTCCCATATCGTCCGGTCAGTCATAAAGTATCACATAAAATTGTTTACGGACGAAGCCTTTCAAGTACCGCGCTATTCACCACAGGTTCAAGGAAATTGTCACATGTCAAGTGAATATAATTCAGTTAATATTGAACGTCTTCAACTAAAAGCTTAGATGCAGTGTTGTAACCAAGACACGAGTCAAGTCAAGTCACAAGTTAAAGTTTCACAAGTCAACTTAGTCAAGTCAAGTCGCAAACCATTTTTTCCGTTTTCAAGTCGAGTCAAGTCACACTGCTAAGAAGCAATTAAAACTAATGAGGTCCCTCCCAAATCTTCAGTTTCCCTACATACGGTATAAAAACATTCGTATCCCTCAAAACTTTTTGTTTCTTCTAAATATCCCATTTGTATAATCAAAGATCAATTGAATGAATAAAAACCCAGTAGATTGAACATGATCGGCTCACACATTCTTATAGCACAAAATATGACAAATTGACAAGGAGGATTTTGCATTTACAAATTCATTCAATAGGCCGATTGAAGCTTTGAACTAAACATTGCGGAACGAACAGGGTATATGTTTAGCAGCTTGAACTTGTTCAAAAGTTGCTAAGTATAGCAATTTGAGTTTATTATCAATCAAGTTTATAATCAGACCAATAAAAGGGATGCTTGAGTCGCTCAATGACGATCACTTCGAACTTGAGACGTATAGGCTTACTTATAGCTCCATGCTCCGACTAGAAACTGATTTGAATGAATTGCTTGTACACCCACAGTGCCTTCTGCAGCGCCAACTGGCCTACAATCCAAGTATGTGGACGGGACCAAGCTGCGTGTCTCGTGGGACCCCGTCCCGTGTGGACATCGAGGTGGCATCATCACCGGCTATACCTACATACTCCTGGACGTGACAACGGATCAAGTCAGCTACAGTGATCATACCAGTGACACCAACGTAGTTCTGCCTGAGTCACGTGCCCTCAGACGCTACAAGTTTCTGGTGGCCGCCAACACCGCGGTGGGCCGTGGGCCGTATGCTGCCTTCTCGGTGGATGCCCAACCAAAAATCCTAGACAGTAAGTTACCACAAATATGACATTATTGCTGGTTGCAAAGGACCAGCCTTTCCAAATTGACTCCTCTCTGTCATTTGTGACTTAATACCCTGGTCTGGAAGCTTTATGAGGCTTGCCTTTTCAGGTAGGGGTGATGAAGAAACTACACACATGTGCATGCATGGGTAATTAGTCTAGTCTTCAAGCAAATGGCGAAAGTGGATTATGATGAAACTGTTTGTGGTCTCACGTTTGAGATTCCAACGAATTTAAACTCATGAAGAGAAAACAAATCAAAACAATCATCTCACACTGCGTCTCTTTTACTAGTCGTATGACGAAAATTATAGAGTCGATTTCGTGATGCTGCTAAGTACACAAATTATTGTGCTTAGCACGGGGGATTCATGCATGCGTGGGACGCCCATTGCCTGTGACTGGACTCTGATGGCTGACTGTAACATGCTTAGAAAGAAAATCAAAAACTGCTGCTGAGTATATATTCTCTGCTAGTCGGCTGTACGATGTTAGATCCTGCCAGAGCCCAATTTCATGGCGCTGTTTTAGCACCCGATTTTCTGCTAACAGAGCCTCTGTCTACCTCATAGAGATCGTAAGCAGTGAGCGCAGCAAAAAGCACTCTTACAACAGAGGAAAAAGTTACTTAAAAATTGGTGACTATAGAAATCTCCATGTGCCCGCAACCGTTAGCACATTCAACAACATTAAACATAAAAAGTGCTTAAAGTTAGTACACTTATTTTCTGCTTAGTTTGTGCAACTTTTCTGCTGAGTGTTAGGCAGCACCAAGACATTTGGGCTGGTCTGATTGATAAACATAAACATGCATGAGACGGCAAAATGTCGCCAAAATAGGATTTTCTCAATAATAGGACTTTCAAAGATTTAAACCTCACTCTCATTCGAGAGAAAATTCCTTTCATCCGAGTGAACTTGGGACAAGACGGTTTAGAGTTTTCACTCTCGAGTTTTCACTGGGGCAATTCGTTTATTACCCCAGTACATCAATCGAAAACTAGAGTGATTTTCACTCTTATTCGTCTTGTCCCTAAAGTTGTACTCTTTATGGGATGCTTTGCAATATCAGAAGTTACGCGATATCGAAAATATAATGGCTCGAAACTGCCGCCACCTCCCACCTCTTGGGGTAATTCTCTTAATTTACTCTCAAAGGGGTGTCATTCAGTTGTGGTAACAGGCACTGAGTTTGACGCTTACGTCCTCTTTCTTGGAAAGATAAAACGTCAAGTTGGGGTCAACTTATGGTCGATATTGACCTTTTAGCAACCGAAGCAAACTTGAAGAAGAAAAAAAGAGGCTGATTCCTTTCCACCAGCCTTCTCCCTTGGGTTTTATGCAACTATAGTATAGGTACATGACTAAAGCTGACTTTGTCAGTAAATCATGATGACAAATATGCACGTTGTAATACCGTATAAGACATGTTCTACACGCTGAGCTAATTCTGCGCGGTGCTGCCCCGCCAAACTCAATTAATTTGATTGTTTAAACTTTGGTCCGGCCTAGCAGGGCGCTTAGAACCATTTGAGTTCGGCACGGCAGTAGCACGGCGTTTATAACAGGCTTTCATCTTAATAATGGGCATCTAAATGAACATTTCAAGCGAACATCGCCGCCTCCTGAAGCAAACAAGGCAATCCTAGTAAAGCCTGAAGCTTTTTATTCATGCATCCGGTGTACACAGTGGGCCAGAGTTTGCCCATCCTTGGGCGTTACAGGGTAATCCTATATGATAGCACTGCCCGGCTTTAAAGTGACAGTGAGCAAGTCAGTCAGTCAGTCAGTGAGGATAGGCACAGAGGACACAGGGCTGGCCCTCTGGGACCAGCAAATATCACTCAATAATGAAGTTGTCCCACTTCAAATATAAATACCCAAAGAAATGACCAACTAGGTCAACTTATTACAGCTTGCTCATTTTTGTTTTATTGTTGGCTGAGGAATTAGGCCTCTGTCTGAATCACTGCTGAACAGGTGTGAGATGAGACGGTGAAATTGATTAATGCATGTGCAGATATTGTGTGTCAAGTAAGCTATCAAATATTACAGCACGCAGGAAATGTACCAAATCTAAACGGGAAGCTGAATCAGCTTTACATGAGTCTCTCATCAATTGCACGCGAAAAGATGGTTGTTTACAAGTATCTACCGTTTTGAGGGACCTTTATGTTGCACAGAATATAAACATTTTCTCATAATCGTTTCATCGATATTGAAATGGGAATTTCCCTAAATTCAATCGACCTTGTATATGAACATTGGAACTTAATTGTAGACATTTTACACGGGTTTATCTTGAAAATGGAAGTTTATAAATACAATTAAAATAGTTTTCGTGGGAAAAAAAGTTCTGTCCAGATGGTTATCTCGTTTGTCCAGAAAAATATCTTTAAAAATGTTTTTCTCAGAGGTTGTTTTAATTCCCAGGTCTTTAAAAGTGTACCAACTCGCTTCAAATTCAGGTTGCAGGATGTCCGTTTTGAGAACACGCTGCACCAAGAAAAAAGTTTGAAAACTTAAAATATCATCCAAATTGCAATCCTTACAATGCCTTTTGCCTTTTGTTGACGTCTGGTGTTTCTTTATATTTTTCAGTCTGCGGGCGCCCCGCTCCATATGACGCAAGCAGAGACATCGTACAGAAGATCTCAACTGGCACAGATGCCCGCAAGGGTTCAGCCCCTTGGCTTGCACAGCTCTGGTACGTCGACAAGGGAACCCTCTTCTGCCATGGCTCTATCCTGGACAATCGCTGGATCCTGACTGCTGCTCACTGCATCCGTGCTCGGAATGCCACCAAAAATGACATCATGATCCGTCTGGGCGATCACGACAAGAGCTTACCGGAGATGGAAGAGCAGGTCTACCGCGTGGAGGACATCAAGGTGCATCGTTCATTCAGTACCAAATTGTTTGATGCCGATGTGGCTCTCGTCAAACTTACACAGGCCATCCAATTCACGGACTATGTGAAACCAATCTGCTTACCCGTCAAACCGCTGTCCAAGTCCATGCTAAGGCCTGGCACCTACGGGACGGTATCAGGCTGGGGGAAGGTGTCTAGTCATGACGAGAACTATCCTCGTCACCTCAAGAGAGTCACTCTCCCTGTTCAAGACCAGGTGGTATGTCGTCGTTCCACGCATTTTGAGGTCACCCCAAACATGTTTTGCGCTGGTTACAGTGCTGCTAATAGGGGAGACTCGTGTGAAGGGGACAGCGGGGCCCCGTTTGCTGTCCAGCACATGAACACTGACAGATGGTACATACTGGGAGTGGTCAGTTGGGGGGAGGGGTGTGACAGGAAGGACAAATATGGCTTCTATGTACGCCTCCATAGATACACAGCTTGGATTCGTAAACAAACAGGAATTAAACTGAGCTAGCGACGGAGTATTTTCGGTATTTTATTGTGATCTATGCAATTTTTTTAAACTCTCTTCAAGATATTCCGAAATATATAACTTCCAAATCTGGCCTAATATTTACTTTTTATTTAATGCTAAATTAATAAAAGCGCAGCAGCTGCGTCGCACTGTAGTTTCAAATAGATTGACAATACGCTTCATAAATAACAGTGTACAATAACCTCGCGCCCGAATCCTCACCTTTTCGCCCCATTGTTTAAAACGATTTTAAAGTATTTAATTTATTTAAGAGAAAGCACTGATATTGTCGATACATGTATATACCCCAAAGGGGACAGTTTTTCGTTTTATGGTGCTTTGATGCCTGAAGATAGAAGAAAAACCTGGTATATATACGAAAGCTCGCGTCTATACTTAAAACCATTTTTAATTGCGAAAGTTTGTCATTCGTGTTTATCATCAGGAAGTATTCGAAGCAGAAACTGCAAGTAGAATGACCCTGATTTAGGGCCTTATTAAGTAATGTTGATGACCGAAACAGCAAGCCAAAAAGCTCAACTATATATATGGAACACGCATAATGAGAGTGATGGAACATTTTTTAGTCAATTTCGTCGCCTTTAGGTCTATAAAGTATTGAATATTCTTGATCACAGTTTAGCTGTGAATTCCAACTGATCTTACCATGTTTACCGAAACAATGATTAACGCGAGGAAGTTATAGTTCTAACACACGTGACCAACAACATACCAACATCACTACGTCTTTTATCATTATGGAAGCATTTGCATCTTTGTGTACATTCAGATTTTTCGAGCATGATTATTGCAATCTGACCTTTTGTACATTGTCTTCAACTGTCTACATATTTTGTATTATGCAGAACATGCCATTATTTACCGCCACTGGATATAACTTGACGCTCAAAGTTAGTCTATGGAATAGCCGATTGCACAACAAGCGCCTATATTGCGATAGGCCTATGCGTGCAGATTCAGCCATCAATTTGCAAAACAAGTCTGCACCTGGACCTCCAGATTCTGACCATTCAGTGGGTGCCTATATACGGGTTTCGATAACCCGTTGTTATATTATAAAAACATGGCAGCCAAAACTTATTGACCAGTCAACAGCTTAGGCCGAATTTCTGCTCGAAACGACGTCACAACTTCTGAAGACTTGCACACTTTATGCCGATTGGCTGGTGCACTTGCACACTTTATGGTGCATGCACACATTATATCAGACGTTGTTGGGAAGCTTGCAATGCGGGCTCCGTTTAACAACGGGTGATACTCAGCCTACTTCAAGCCAGCATTTTGAGTGAAACAAAAATATTGTATTTGGTGTTATCCCGCCTTGTAGTTGACCCACAGGATAAAGCGACAACTGGTCCAAAAAGTGCAACTTAGCTTACCTTTGGATTAACTTAGAAGCTTGAGTGGTTACCAAAAATAGCGGAGGGGTAAAGAGGTTACCTAAAATGTTATCGTTGTATTTGGGTGTTTTCCTAGTTTGCTGTTGTAACAGAGTAGATATTCCATTTACATTCCTCAGTCAAGATTTCAAGGAAAAACAATCGGTTACAAGAAGCTTAACTTTACCCGTTGATAGAGTAATGGAGTTAATGGAGTGGCTTCCCTTTGTTAGTACTGGATGTCGAGGATCTTGTGTTATGTCGAACTTAGTTATTTCTTGCCAGTTGAACTTTTTTTTTTTAATATGGAAGTGTCTTATAAATATCATGTCTTCGTATAGGTGAGGTAAACTGTGTAAAACTAAATTTACTTACTTAAATTGATCGGCTTAGAAAATGCAACTCAACTACCGTCACTTTGTTAGCTGTTATGCAATCTGTATGGTATTGGCTTTTCCCAAACGTATATGTTAAAGAGTATCTCTATTAATGTTATTCACTTATTTTTGGAATTCTGTATAGGCCTACTTGCGTGTTTATTGTTGCCCGTATAAGAGTGTACACGTACACGAAATGTCATGTATCTTCGTTTGAAGAGTTATGAGTTAAGCGTTTGTAAGCGCTGTCCGTAGTTACATTGTTATCCTTGGTATTTATATTTCTGTGGGCATTTCGGTGACAATTCTACATGTGAGAATGATGTCAAGTTAGAAGTGTATTGCGGTGCTTGGTGTGGCAACCATACAAGGCCCCAACTTCCTTATCTCCAGCGAATGATTACTGGATTATATTATGTTATAAAGACAATCAGACACATGCTGATTGTAACTTAAAGCTATACATCAGTATCAGTCCGATATTCATACTACCCTATAAAACAGTTTAATCTGTGTTGAAGTCATATAGATGATTCTCGTTAATCAGAGATTTGTGTTTGACGTTGTCATCTTTTATCTAATGCAGCGATGCATGGTGACATTACATTCAAAGAAAGTGCAATACGTTTTCTGCTGCTAGCAAAACAGAGAGCAGAAAAACTGTCATCTTTACCTTTTTTTTTTAAGAAGTAACTGATAGTCCTCAACACTCAAATTCCATTGTTTAAATTGTATAATAGCGCGTATTCGGTGTATTTATTTGCAGTGCTAGGCTGTTAAAACAAATGGTAATTTAAACTTTTAAATTCGCTGTTTTTCAAACAGACACAAACGTGACAATAGCGCTAAAGGCTTGTAGACCGTCGTTTCGATTTTGTCTTAAAATATTAAATGTAACTTAACGTCAATGTTAAAAGAAAATATTGAAATAGCCGCTTCTATATTTACACTTTATCCAACTATATTTGTGTGTATATAGTGTATATATTATGCAATTTATAATTTATTTTGTGCACGTTAATTATTAGCTCAGTAATATTTTTGGTGTCAAAGACATCACGGTTTTTCCCGGAAGAAATAAAATCTCACCTTCAAACTTTGATACAAAAATAACGTATTTAATGAAATTTGTCGTTATTTTTTTGTGGTCCTTTATATTTGGAATTCAGTGAATTAAAGTTATTCCATATAGATTAAAAACTCACCACGCGGGAAAATTCTGATATTTTCAAGGGTGGAATTAGGAAGAAAGTAGGATGACTGACAACTGGCTTTTGTATGACGACTTCCTTTCCTAAATAACCTCATACAATATTGCCCAACAATTTAGATTAACGATCTATTGACGATGCACTTCAGGTATTTCGGTACCCTCCCACGCAACATCTAAAGGCCGGGTTCACAAAAGAGACGCGAACTCATGACATCACCAGTTTTCGCACTCCAAATTGTCAACAGCTCTCAAACACATTTTTAAGTCAGCGAATTTTGCTGTAAACGTTTTTTGACGTCAAAATCGCCTGGCATTTGCAATTGCGTTAAGTATGATCGGGTCTTTCAAGAGGAAAATAAGAACCTTGATTCATACAAAATGTCTCTGTCCATTCTATAATTTTATTAGGCATAATTAAATTTGGGGAAGAAAGACAGAAATACAAACTTACTTGAACCGAACGACATCTAGCCGCAAAACATATCATTCGTCCTTAACCGGGAGAAATATTCTTAATTAAAACTGATGGATGGAAAATGACATTTGAAAATAAATTTGTTGCTTAAGACGGAAAAGCGCAAATTAGGATCCACTTGGAATCACGCTATGCTGTCCGGTCAGGGTTAGAGGATGCACTTGCTTATCGTCGCAGTTGCCCCAACACAACTACTTAAAGAACTTTACTTGATCATGTACACCCAGCAAGATCCAAATGGATGAAGATGGTGGGTGGGGTCGGGTCATGTCTCAGAAGACAGGGTCAAATGTCAATAGATCCGGCGGGCATCGAAACCCCCCTCTCCCGCGAAGGGCGGGGGATGAATACAAGAAAAACAACTTCAGTAAAAACTTGTGTGTGTGGATACAATACTGGCGTGCCTAAAGGGGAATGCCCCCCCCCCTCCCGCTCGAGGCCTGCGCCCCACCCCACAGGCCTCACCTTTGGGCGAAGAAAAAATGTTCCCTTTACTGTTATTGAAAAAAAATGACCCTTCTATTGTACCGTTGCAAATTAGACCCCAGTTACCGCTACGCCACTATTATTGACGGGATGGGTGGCAAAGGCTGGGATCCAGCTATGAGGGCGTTTCGGTGGGGTCTCGGTTAGGTGGTTGTCTGGGGTAGGGGTTCCCATGTACGTGGAATACAGGGTGGGGAGATGTTGTTCGGAAATTACAGTTTGGCAACCCCCGGCAAAACCCATCCCTAACCGCAGACTACAACTCTTAATTATGCACTTCCCATGCGTGTCGATATCATGAGGGGACTGTGGGGTGTCGCACTACCTACTTATCCGATGATTTTTTTTTTAAATGGGGGGGGGGGGGCAAACCTTAGTCTGTACAAAGCTGAAATTATCATTTAAATGTTTGATGCACATTTCATTTGTTGTCTATATATTTGCGTGTATCATTACAACGGGACTTTTTTTTACAACAAACTGAATGTTTTTTCTATATAAGTTTGACACGTCAAGACAAGGTTCAAGTCAAGTCCCAACAATAAACATGTTTTTATCATCTTGTCAACATTAATCCAAGTCGTAATACGGCTACAGAAAAAAAATGGCATCGTGTGGGATTACCCCCACACCATGGGGGTAATCCCGAATAGTGTACTATACTGTTGGGAATAACCCCAAGAGTGAGGGGGGAACCCCAAACGACGTAAACATAAAAATGGCCTTGTTTCATGCTTGTACAAGACATCATTGCAACACAACATGCAATCTAAAATGAAATAGCTAACTATGAAATATAGCTGACTCGGGAATATGACGGGAATTGGCCGGGAATTGGTCGGGAAGAGTATAGGCTATTATTGGAAGACCATTTTGACAAAGCTATTGGATTACGCTGAATTTAGCCAAGAAAGCTATCATACAGTTTCTTGAACCTCGTTCCTGTTCTTAAAGACAATAACGTGACTACTTCAATGAGTTTTTCGTCGAAGAAGGGTCATTTTCCCATTTTAACTTTAAAAATGCATTCCCCGTGCATGCTATTTCGAGTTTGACCCCGAAATGATAATTTTGTTGTGTTAATTTTTTTTTTTTTAGCAATGTAAATGTCATTCTTTTTTGATCGCATGAAGAACTAATTATTTCCTCACAACATTCTACGTTGTGGCCCGACAATAATTCTGCTCTCTCAGGGCAGGTTTTATCTGTGCGCAAAAAGAAATCCCTCTGTCAGAGAACTACAGACGCCTAAAATTGGGAGAAAAGTCTTTTATTTTCCTTAAAACAAAACATACAAATGTAAAATCGTTAGGAGATTTTTTTTCATTTTTTGAAGAGCATGGGTACAAATCTTTAAGTGTTTTCACCCCTTGTTGCTTCTTCCTACATCTCAATGAGGTGCAATGTATACATACCTTTACAGCCCAAATAAATCTAGAAATCGGCTGTAGGTAGGTCAATCTTCGGGTCGTTTCACATTTTCGTTCTCACGCAAGTACGCATTGTGAAAACAAGTGTGAACGAACGAAAGGAATTACGAAAATGATGGATGTGAAAAGACGTAAGTAAAATTCGTTTTTACCCATCTCTAAGTGATTTTTCATTATTTTTTGTAGAGGTATACCAAGATCAATCCAACGTGAATGTTTCTTGCTGTGATTACAGTTAGAAATTCTGTTAAAAATTAAAGCAAGAGAAAGGGCAACCTAGCGTAAAATAGGAGAACAGCGCGAGGGTTCCGGAAGCTCGCCGCGTGACCTTTTACTTTTAGGCTATGTTGTTGAATTGTGGTATCGATTATCTACACTTCGCAATATTATATTCACATTCTTTATTCACCGTGAAAAGGCACAAATGATTTTCCCATGATGTGTTTCATGGTTCCAAACAATTCATTTCAGCTTAAAATTTTGAAGGCAGATTCAATTCAAGGTCGGCACTTTCGTGGAATCCAACCCTATCCAGCTTTCATATTCCTTTGTGTTTCCTGGTTTGCGTCTTATAACAGAGAGGTTTTAAAGATCAATGCTAGTGAGAAACGGATATTCATGATAAAGTGTGAAGCGAGGAAACTGACTGCTGTTTTTGTCAAGACTACTTACGTTGGTTGACGTCAATGCCCTTAAACAAAATTTATTAACAGAAACCCACAGTGCTAAAGTGGGAACGTCTTTGTCATTTCCTAAGTCGGTGGATAATTACTGTACCCCAAAGCGTCAGAGTCAACACAGTTCCGATTCAGTATCTTTAAGTTTACCACCAAGTAATTCTGAATTTGTAACGAACCAAAAATCCTGGCCCACCAGGATTGTATCCTATGGGTGTACTCGCAACAATGATGTAGGCTATATAGCGGTCCCATTTTGACGCACTACGTTTGTCACCATGACGTAGGCCTATACTACAAGTTTAACCCGCAAAAGACAGCGTCATTCCGTTTTTTATATACGCACAAACGATTATGTACCGGCTACAACTTCGGGCGCTAGT
Source organism: Patiria miniata (assembly GCF_015706575.1). Taxonomy (NCBI): domain Eukaryota; kingdom Metazoa; phylum Echinodermata; class Asteroidea; order Valvatida; family Asterinidae; genus Patiria; species Patiria miniata. Next base: position 8,520,171 of record NW_024037063.1, read on the forward strand.
TTGTACAGAAATCCGTATATCGGTGAGGATGACTTCATATCAGGTCTGGACGATATTGGCTACTTCAGTCGAGCACAATGTAATCACTGAAGGGACTGTAGTCATATCAATATAAGTCAATCACAAGTCGAATCACAAGCTCACAAATCGAATCACAAGTCAAATCACAAGTCATATAGGCCTATTAAGTCAAGTCAAACACAACTCAAGTCACCAGTTCAATTAAAAGTCCTGCCACGTTCAACGTGGAGGGTGTGAAGGGTGCAGACCAAAAGTAAGAGAAGTATACTGCAAAAGATGAGTCGATCTGAGTGATATCATAACAGTCGTGAATTTCTTTCACTTCTGTGGGTATAGCATAAAAAAACAAACACGCGCGCGCCAAAATGTTGCCACGCCCCCCCTTTTTTTGGATGCGATGTCGTGGATGGGGGCTTCGCGCAATGTCAATGGTTTGTTTCGGCGATGTTGCAATATAATATCCAGGAAGGCGCTACTTGCCAAGTTGCCAAGCTATTTATCAACGAACAGTCCATGTGGACGTGTGGTTGTCCCGACTCCTAAAATTAACGGGCAACTCGAAGGAATTGTCTGCTTTATGACTTCTGTCAGGACAATTGCTTGCCCTCTGTTAGCATGCGTCACGGGACTGCACAGGAAGTGCAACAATTCGATGTCTCATCATAAGTGTAAGGTGTGGACCAGATTTGCATTAAAAGAATCAGTTGTACAGACGGAGGAAAGTGAAGCATTAATTGATTTGAAAAAAAAAATCAGTTAGGGGCTGGCCTTGTGCCGGTAGATGACGAGATCGAGCATGACAAAGGCATCGGGTATGAGTATGGGTACGAGTACGAGAGCGTAAGTACGAGTACAAGTACGATAACGATTCCTAGTACGAGCATGTGTGTCTTAGGTATGGGTACAAGCGCGAGTATGGGGGATATAATAAGGGTACAAGTTGGACGCCGGTACAAGCACGAATACAACACCAAACACTATAGAACTATAACTTGACAGTCGTAGCCAGAATTGAGTTCCAATGAGTAGGTGTGCAGGTGCACTGTTTTTTGGACAATTATCCATAGAAAAGAAAAACAAGAGACGGCCGGAAACAAACTACGCGCGCAGGGAGTAATGAGGTTAGGAGAATTATACATTCCCTCTCCCAGAGAAACCACTAACTATAATGACCTCATTTTGAGCAATCAATTCGCAGTTCGCAATCCCCACTTTTCAGCACTTACAAAACAGAGTGGTTAGTGGAAACTCAAAGATGACATCTGGGGGTGTGTTATAGGTCGAGGCCACATGGGGCCAGTCAACGATTTCCTTCTTTGTGAAAAGTCGTTGATATTACTTCCTGTAACATCATGGTCATCTTTAAGCAACAAGATCTATCACGACCTTCAAGAAAAATGACTATATTTCATGATACAAAATCATCACTATTGGGTTCCTCTTTGTTTAAACTTTAAAACAAATGGCTTAAACAGATACTTTTTGCCAAACCACGGGTAAATTGGCAAACGAAGGTCAATGTCGCAAAAATAATGAGTAGTTATTAATGTTTCCTAACATAATCATTGCGTTGTTGAAAATACAAAATAACCAAAGACTTAACGATAATGCCACTTTCTTATAAATGAGGATGTTTTTGACAAAATATTACAAACGAATGAAAGGTCTAAATATGAACATAAAGCTTATAGGAACATCAGTACAATACAGTAGGTAACGTGTGTTATGAATGACAAAAGGGTCGGATAAACCTCGAAATCAAATCTCAGGCCCAGTTTTTAGTAGTAGGCTGCACCTTTAATTTTTGTCGACCTATATAGCCTTTTTGGCAAATGATTAATATTTTATATTGTTCGTATCAATCTTTTAATTGGGATTAGTTCCGAACTGTTTTCAAGTTTCAACCAGTCTTTCACCATCTGTGAATAAGTCTGTATAGTGTATGTCTTCAGCACCGTGGTTAGAGGATAATCCCATTGACCTGGAGCTTGTATTTTGCGCCCCTGGAAGACAGGAAGTGGGGGAAGTTGAGGCACGTACCTACAAACAAACAAGGGCAAAATCAAGACGTTGAGATCGAGGGCACATTGTGGACTCTTGAAATTGCCATTTCTGCAGGCACAATCGTAACTGTCGAAAAAAAACCTAAACCATTGTGAACAGCACGTACCGCCCCGCCAGCGATTTTTTTTCTCCCAAACGACATCCACAAATGGGTGTACGCTATGGCGTTTTGGACTTAACTTTTATAAAAACATGAGAAGAAAATATAAAAATTTGAAAAAAAGTGAATTTTGAACGTTATGAAATTCGGACTTTATTTCCCTTTTAAACAAATCCTCCAAAGCCTCGGGTTAGAAAAGGAAAAAAAATCGAGTGCAAAACGGAAAATCGAAGTCGCCACCTCGCGGTGCAAAAAACTACCCTCTTTCGAATGAGCTGTCGCACTGCTCGCCAAAATGTGGGAAACAAATAATTATATACCTGCGTGCGTATCATAAAAGTATCGTAGAGGGCGCTTAACAATTATGCGGATGCGTTTATATGTCTGTGATGTCGTTTGGGAGAAAAAAATTCGCACCCCGTCAACCCTGAGTATGCAGTGCCCTGCAGCCGATTTCGTGAAACTCTGCAAAATGGCAAAAGTCCACCGTTACGCATTATTTTTAGTACGTATAATTCCCGCAGTACTTCATCGTTGCGCAACATCTCAGTTATGACTCATTTCATGAAACTTTCACGGTGCGCAGTTATGACGTAACTTAATATATAGGCCTTCGCAGTCATGGTGATGCAAGGTAAAGACCAATCCGTGCACGCTATCTCTTCTATCACAGGGGCCCCCTTAAATGGCGAAAACATTGTGCTAGCTATTGTTCAGGTAATCCATCACGGGGCAGTTGCTTTGTGCCCGGATTAGTCTATAGTCCTACCGACTGAAATTGGCCCATTTCACTCACTCTCCTATACCGTACCACCTCTCATACATGCAGTCTTGACTGCTTCAGCGTCCCATTCCTGATTGAACCGTCGTCCACCATATTACTAACCAGCACCTTCAAAGCAATCATGGCTTGCAAACTGAAGTAGAAAAAGTACACATGTATACTGACTTGGTGCATAATGTCTAAATCGTTTGGAGCGGATGTGTAAAGCTGCCATAAAAACAAGTCCCTTAACCAACCTGCCCGCCCCTTCCCCGCTTGACTGCGAAAGTCCAACCCCCGCGTGTATTTTGTATATTGCCTATTATAGTCACAAGGGATTTGTCATAAACACAGGAAATTACTACAGCTAGTCACACCACGGATGTGAAGGTAACTCGATTTCACTCATCACGTGGTGGGTATGTTCACGGTAATTAGCGCCTAACCTGCCTTCCTGCCATATCCCAGGAAAATCACAACCAGGCATCAGAAACTGTTTCCCTGGCAACGGGTCAATACAACATAACAGGATTAAATGTTCGTCTGTTGCTCATTTCTTTGCTCTAAGACTTTTTAACAGCTACTTTAAATCTGAAACGATTCGTCACGTTACAGTCATATGGTGGTTTAAAACTTATTTACACAACAGGCAAAATATCAGATAATAATATTTGGACCTCAATACCTAGTACCAGCGGATGAGATCGTTTGGTTGTGACCGTATCGGCAGATTCGGCAGGTGGTGGAAGCGAAAAGGGTGGGGCCAATAAGAAAGCTGTCTGCTGCCATCAAGCGTTTCCAAAGTGTCTATTATGTAACATCAGAACTGTCCTATCACTGCTTATGCTTGTATTCTGTTGATGAATTGGCTGTGTGGTTATACACACGAGTGAGGTTTACTTTATCAGTGCCTCATACTGTTGGATACATCATGCAGGTTATCATCATGCATAGTGGATGTGCTACATCTTCATCAGTGTCATCTTATAATTATAGCCGGCTGAGATTTGAAAAGAAACAAGTTCGAAATGCAGCTACTCCTCCGTCCTTCATCGTTCTCGTGTGACCATTCTTCTCCACTTTCCTTCCTCGAAGGCCGTTTCAAATCGCTGCCTTGAGCTTGTTACAAGTGGCTGCCTTGACTTTTCAAGGATTTGTCCCCGTGGTACTGTCAAATTGCGCGCGAACCAGATGGCTTGCGAATCTGATATTTGGCAGACAAAACCGCAGACGTGTCACGTCGGCAAGAATAATCGTCCAGTCGCTTCAGGTTCACTTGAAGACAGTAACGCGTTGAAGACACGTTCTGGAGAGGAAAGGGTAGTCTATGAAATATCCCCTTACATAGCAAGGGTCTATGATATGCGAGCAGATTCGGCGATTATTATGCAAAACAAGTCTGCGTCTTGACTTTGAGATTCTGACCATTCAGCGGGCGCCTTCTATCGTTGTTGTATTACACAAACATGGCATCCAAATTGACCAATCCCGTGACAGTCTCTTAAGACCACTCCGATTGGTTCGCCTGCGGGGTCGAATACAATTTACAAATATGATATCAGGTGTTCAACTGTGCCGTGCTCAGACTATAGGAAGGGGACGGAGATTAAGGGAATAATGAATTGTGGTGGAGCAGTTTTAAACGTCTGATTTAAAACCGGTCGAGGTTAGTCTGAGCGTCCCCTGTTGTCTAGCGGTGCCCTCTGTGTAACCAGCGTTGCTGTGCAAGGGGATTTACATAGACTAGTAAGGGGCCTAGTCTCTGATGGCCCGAGCAGAAGCGAACATTTATTCTCTTGATTTAGGGGCCAGCTTTTTACCACCCGCTTCTTTTTTAACACTCTTCTCGGCGGTAATAAAACAGCAGTTTAAAACCACCAAAGTGACGGCCTATCAACCAATAGGAATAGGTAAACTGTCACAGGGATGTATTAAATGTTAACAATCGTATCAGTGGGCATGAAGACTTTTGTGTCTTCTTTTTGCCCGATGTCTTTATTTTGAATATCGCAGCAACCAACTGGGGATCGATAAGTCATAAAAGTCTTTGTGCTTTCGGTTCGTAATCAAAATGCCTCAATTTGCTTTAAGGCAAACTTTGGAAACTTCAAGAAGACGACTAGGGACAAAATCCAGGAACGAAGGCCGCTGACGCACTGCAGACATCTGTCACTGTTTAATGGTTTTATTGTTACATCTGTCATCGCGATGTATTGGCTCAAGTTGATCAGGGCCGGACACCAGGGGAGCATTAACGACGTACGACTTGAAGATCACTGAACTGATGACACTACCATGACATGTGCGAGGAGAGGCCTCAGGCCGCATTCGATATATATTTTATCTGAGGTGAAAACAAACAGACACAGTGACAACTAATCAATCGTAATGATGACAACACAGGAATGGCACTCTGACAAATTCCCAACATCTGGGAAGGTTTACCATAACGGTTCAACTCAGTCCACGGTAAACATTGTGATCATGACAATTGTGAACACAGTCACCAATTTTGACAGGTTGACGGGAATTTTGGAGATGTTTGATTACATTAATTCTCTCATTCTGTTATTGGAGGCTACAGGGAACAAAATAAATTGACAGACCTTGAAAGGTCATTAATTTTGTAGCGTCACACTACCACAGAGCCTTTTTTTAAGTGACGTCGCAATAAAGGCATGCAGGCAATAAGTAAACAACCATCTTTTCCTCAAAAAAACATTGGTTAAAGTGGTCAGAAATTGCCTCAGATCGCACCACAGAGTATCTAGAATCGAAAAAAAGCGGGCCCCGAACCCCACACCGTAATTTTTTGGACCCACTTTAAGGGGACCAAATTGTTTTGGCTCCCCAAAAATTGTGTTCTGGATCCGCACTTGTCTCAATCCTGGATGTAAATAGCATCTTTAGGAGATGGCAACTCTTATAAAGGTGCTGGACTTCATGGTAGTAAAGAAGCACTTTATCTTTTCGATGATTCGTACATGGCAGACTACACAAAGGCCCAGGAGTCAAAGCATCGTGGTGTGTCTCAAAAGATACACCTTCATGGTCCGGCGACATGGAAGCCACCCTACCTGATTTTTTTTTTTGCAGAACGACGTGCAATCTTCTCAGAGTCTGCATGGAGCAGCACGGAGACTGTACACAAATTTGAGTGATGCTCATCAGCTGTTCTCGTCGTCGAAGGCAATTCTCACCAGCTCAGTCCTGAATCAAATGATGAAGTTGAGGCCTCTGAGATCCACAGCCTCCTAGCAGGAGGACACGGATACTTGTGTCGTCCTTTTAACCTGAACTACGCGGTTGAGGCCGGATACAAGACTGCTGTTGTTCATACACCAGAAGACCATCTTCATCCAACAGCTGCTATGCTCACGATATCAGGCCTTGACTAAAGTGAGATGGGCAACTATACCATTCTGTGTTTGTACAAATAGGTAGAAGGAAACACGGCTCAGTTTACGACACAAACTACAGTAACTAATAAAACATCGAGAAAGTAAAAGTACCCTTTTCGTTCTAAGAAACTGGTTCACTTGTACGTGTACGAATTCCACACAATGACCTAGAACAACCTCTACTTTCTACAATTCCCTTTGTCCCCCACAATCATGTGTAGGCAAGCAGAGCAGGGTCACTGGTGTAGCCCAATCCCTTGGCCGGTACTAGTGTACTGCACTTCCCAACATTTCAGGATGCTTTCTGTCATAGGAGTGGAGTGGAAGCTGAGGCAGGAGACTTATTAGTTGTTGGAGGAATTGACCTGCTTGGTCTACGATCATGCTCGCCTGTGTCACGTTGACGAGGCGAGGACATTGACGCTGACAAAGATAATTGGGGATGAGGATGAGCAGCAAGTCCAAGGTTAAGCTCCCCCATCTACCTCTCTGTAAAGACTCTCTCATCCCTTATATCAACCGAGTAAACTACAGGGTGTGCCAATGGAAGTGGTCTCACATCCCCATTAACGACCCTCCCAAGCCGGAGGATGGACATGGTGAAGGTGAAGACCGATGGCATCGTCGAGCTACTTTGGTTACTCGGTCCAATACTTTCTCCTTCACTCGTACTACGTGGACCTTCCGGAAGTTAAAGACAACATGGTGAGGTGGTGTCAATGACTACAATGATGTGCCGGATTTTGATGATGACTTATTTCCTTGATTTGACTCAATCAATAAGCTAGCGTCATTAGACATGGGTCAAAAGGTAGACATTTCTTGCCGGAGATATATAGGGGATTGGGCTATTTCTGCATATTTCCCCCATTTTATAGATAATTTTACCCACATGGCATGTATACAATCTTAAAACTGGTGCCTCAAAAACGTTTCCTCGTGTCATAATAGGAAAAGTGGGTTTTAGTCTCTATATGATTTTTAGTTGAAAAGATATGGTAAACCTTGGGTTTTAACCAAATTTTACGCGCAGCATAATCCAAGATGGCCGCCATACGACCCCCGTTATGCAGCTTGTTTCGATGGGAACATCAAATTTCGATTATTAGACACCAAAAGGATTATATCGAAGTATGTTTCATTAAATTTTCCAGGGAATGCATGGGGACATTATCTACCAACCAGGCTACTCAGTATTTTTTTTGCATTTGTGGAGGATGCAGGGTTAAAAACATGTACGCTGACCTCTTGGATGTCATCAGCCCAAGTGACCTAAATACGGTGCTGTCAGTTGAATCTCCCATAGGCGAATCCTCACTGCTGGCTTAGATCATGCCGCGTTTTTCGTTTTACAGTGTGATATGGAAAAGCGGCGCTGGGCGTCTCACTGATCCCTTCTCTAAGGACTAGCTTGGGGCGCACTGCCCTCTACCTGCGGACACATGTTTCTTCACGTTGACTAATGAAACGGCACTCGATCAAATACCAAAAGTCTTGATCTCGCTTGTCACATGTATGAAGCCCAAAAGTGGACAAGCCAATTTCCCCATTTCTTGTTACCAGAATTTCAGATTGCTTTTTTTAAAAGCACCACCCGTCTTTCAAAAACGTCAATTTTCTACTAGCAGAAATTTTAATTTTACTTTGGCGACTCTGTCGGTGCCCCAAAAGTGGACAAAAAGTCAAATTTCCCTACTGGAAAAATAATTGGGTTGAACGTTTTGATATGTTTAGACAAAAGTTGTTTCACTTTTGTCTATTGACGCATCGTAGGTGTAGTGGCTAAACTGATTGTCCATTTAACAAACACATGAAGTAGATTTTGGAATGCATTCCGAGAAATGTTTTCATAACTACCGTGCTCAAGACAACAGAATTTATAGCCACTGTTTTATTCAGGAAAATGCACAAAACAAGGGTTAATCAGAGTACATTTCTCTATATATGCTCACATTGGATGCAACTACATAGCGGGGGGGGGGGGGGGGGGGGGGAAGAATCGTCGCACCCCAGTCGGTATGCGTTCTTTCAGCAAAACGAAAACCATTCACACACACCCCTATGTGATCTGTTTTCGTTTTGATGAAAACACTTGGCTTTTTCTGATCCGTGGACAGAAATTTAAAACGGTGCTTGTGTTAAAAAGTCCGTAAATTTAAAAGTACATGAGTGATTTGAATTATTCTTGTACTAAAAGAAAGGTTACGAATTGAGCTTTTTTTATATTTTACTTACCCTGTAAATGTAAGAAACATGACTTACTCAATCAAGTAAACGTGCCATGTTCTGTAACTCTCTGAAAATGCGATTCATTGACTGTCAGACGTACGATCTATGACACTGTATGAATCATGGAATAATTAGCAAACATGGTAAAATGTATCATCTTAGCAAATTCAAGCGTTCATGAACCTCTTGCATTGCGTGCCCGCTCTAAAAACAGGTGTTGTCATTTTTAAATCATTACAAATAAAGTACAACAATACGTCTACTTATTACGGAGAAACAGAGACCTGCCATCAAACATGAACGCTGCAAGAAGTCTACAATTCAGTCCACTTTGGTCCCGACATACTGTTGACAAAAAAACCTGGCAAGCTAAGCTCACGAGAAAGACATTTGGTTCAAACTAAATAAGCCCTCTCGAAAGGATACTTTTTGGGTAATGAATTTTCACAAAAGTTTTGGTGTGGCAAACTTCAATTTTAACATTTAAGCCTAAACAACGAGTGTGGTGCTTTCATGCTGCTGTTCCCCATTGCTCACATTTTAGTTAATATTTTCCACAGAAATTTCCTTTTAAAATAAAACCACCGACTACTGAATCTTCTGACAACTGCTCATTAAAGAGTTAAATCACATGAAAAGAGAAAATTCTACAGATAAGGGATATCAATTTTATTGAGAAATCTGTCTGGGATCAATCAAATGTTGCATATCTGTCTGGTTACATTTTATAATTATTCAGGGTCAACCTTTGGAGAGACAACCATTTCAACATGGATAAACGTTTATTCTTGTGGGAGCCAGGTATTCCTAATTAGGATAATGTCATAATTACAAAATGTTCAGTTAAAAAAAACATGAGGACACATTAAAAACTAGTTCGCGCCGGAAATATTTTTGCGAAAATTTTGATTTTCGAAAAGGGCAGGATATAGCAGTATCGTTTCAGTTTGCAGTAACACCATGTGGTAATAATTACTGTCGCCAAGTAGATATTTAGTTCTGATAGAAACTGGTCCTGTTTATTATCAACTTGCGCTAAGTAGTTTTAGTTCTGATAAGAACTTGTCCTGATTTAAGTTCCAAAAGAACTTGTCTTTAAGTTCTAAAAGATAAAGCAGCCAACTTTTGATATATAGCCAAACGCCACAAATACTGATTCGCAAGAGTCATTTCAACAGCATTTCTACAATATTTCTCACTGCAACCTCATACTTTTCAGCACTCCCGGGTGTACCCAGGGAGCGTAAATTGTACAACAGGTAGTGCACAGTGGCCAAGTTCAAGTACAACACACAGTCTGCCTCCACAGACTTCTCGGACTTTGTGTGTGTACAAACAAATAGGGGATTAGCGTGTTTAGACGTCATCCGGAGGTGAGCCGAGGCATGCTTGACTTTTTAACTTGTCAGCCGTACCTGTTGCCTGTGTGTAGAAACAGCCAGGTTGTGTTAACATGTCATCCAACGCGAACTGGTTTAAAGTGAAAACCACTTCCGTGCATAATACTTAAAACACCAACTGGTCGGCATTAGCCTTTTTGATATGGGGGCACAATAGAAGAGCACGATTTGGTCTGGGTAAGCTCTTCAATATTGGACAAGATTTACCCAAATCAAACAGCACCTATTGTTTCCCAGAAAACGCATCATCCCCTAAGACTACTATACTGCACAAAATGTATTAAACTTATGTCTCTTATCATGTTCAATTGTTATTTTATATAAAAAACAACACTCCTCGGATTATGTTTTCCAAGATTATATAGTTTGACCCTACCCTTACATTGTTTACAAAGGGATAAATTCTGTACTTTTGTTTGCTTTTCAGAAGTTACCTCCATAATAATAGGCAGTGTGAAATATTGGTTTTGCACACAAAGTTGACCCTACACCCATGCCAACTTCTTATACCAAAATGTTTAATGATGCCTTTTTAAGTCACTGTGTAATACTTACACTGGTTGTTAAAATACCTGCTTTCCATGCATGATTGTCTAACTTTAAGAGATAACTGATTCATTTAATCTAAATATAATTCAAATCTATAGCTATTTCAATTCGAAATTAGTTGAAACTGTAAAGTACTTTGGTTGCTATGCGTATAGTACTTTGGTTGCTATGCGTATAGTACTTTGGGTCGCACAAATGAAGATAGCAAAAATAGTGAATACCATATGACTTGCTCTTGGCCAATCAAGATACAGAATCTGTGGGTGAGGTGTTAATATAACTATAGAGTATGCATATAGTGCCATGGATGAACAGTACTCTAAAATAGGCAGAATCCTTGTAGCCACTTATCAATGATTCCAATATATACATGATTTTCACACAAAAGTAGGCTAATGAAAATGAACTAAAAGCACATCTGTTTAGAAGGAGTTTTCCAGGAGCACTAGGTATGCATGCCTTTGGTGAGTTGTGTATGGTTTTGAAAGAGAACCAGTCAAAGTGAAAATTGTTTCCTGTTTATATCTCCACAAGAAAGTTACATAGAACAAAGCTGTACACACTTACACATTTCTCCCATCTGCAAAAGTCATACCATAAGATGATGTATGATGTAAAGATGTAATCAAGTCGGACAGATCAATCCCAAATCTATCACAATTCATCTAGTCTGGAAAAAACTGACTAGATATTCAAACCAACTGGGACAAAGGCATTCCTTTGCCACATTGTTTCATCCGCTGTTACATGTACTTCAAGTGTAACCCCGATTTGTGATTTGATTTGTGATTTGATTTGTGATTTAATGGTGAAGTTGACATGTGATCAACTTGAGATTTGAAATGACTGAGATGACTACAGCTATGCAACTAGAGCTAATGTGCTTCCCAAAGCACGGATATCAGCCTAATTTGCCGTTTTATCGGTTTGTCTGAATAGTGACTCGCACTGACCACAAGGTGATCATTGCTAAATGTGGCTGAGATCGGCAAAAGAATGTACATAAGTCTGTAGAGAGTGTGGCACTGTGTGTGCAATTGTCTGTCAACACAGCTGACCTTGGGCACAAGGACAATATTGGTTTTGCATGCCACATAACATCCACAGTATCGTGCATGGTTTGAAACATTCCCAGAATTCCTATGTTTTTATATTGCTTTTTACATGCGTTTGAAAAATGCAAAACTTGAAATAACTCGACAACTAAATAAGTCAAGAATATGAAATTTGAGAATTAGAGATAAAAAATACACTGAACAGGGCTGCAAAGATTTAAAATGTAAAACAGCTTTTTAATTTTTTAATAAAATGACCCCTACTGACCAATAGGTGACCGCTGGCCAAATTCTGTGAACACCTTTTGTGAGGCTTGGTCTAAAGATACAACTGACCAAGTTTTACATCAATTGGGTCAAGACTGTGGGAGAAGAAGCATTTTGTAAATATTCATTAAATGACCTCTAGTACCCCTTTAATTACCAGTGGCCGGATTTTACGAACATGGCTAGGTAGGGCATGTGACAAGGTTGAATTTGGCCAAGTTTATTTGAAATCGGCTGAATAGTTTAGGAGTTATGGCCATTTTTATATTGGTCACGTGACCGTTTGCCCGAAGAAAGAAAGAAAGAAAGAAATCGGACGATCACAGTATACCAGCGTGCTTCGCACGGCTGATATAATAAATGGTATACAATACAAGCCCGTAGGCCTGAGACATGACGACATCACAATTTGATCAAGTGCACCTTCTTATGGGAACATGTGCATCTCATCCCCACTTGGTTCGTGATGTCGTGAATATCTCAGGCCTATTCCAAAAAGAATGCGTACATACATGCAACTTTTAATGTCTTTGCTGCAGGGCCAAGATGTGCTAAGTCATTGTTCAATACTGGATTTGGATTTTTTTTCACTTATTGTAGACAGTACTGATCCCTGACAAGTGCCATCAGGAGTAGAGGGTTCTATCAGAATCATTGATGAATCAAATCCAACCTGTGGAATTTTGGCACTCAGCCCCAAGAGACTGAGCATAGCTTATGAACACATTACCTCGGGGATCCTCTGCACAAGGATAAAAGACTCATCTGAGCTTTTGTGCAAAATGTACAGAACGATTTGTCTACATGCGTGATATGCCGCGTCTGCGCATAGAACATGTAGAACAATGTGCGCGCCATGATCGCCGACAGCTGGCGTCCTGACAGAAATGTGACCACTGACTGCAGTTGTGAGCTGAGTCCTGTGCACGCGCACGCACGATGCGCAAGTGCCATATCACACCTCTAACCAGAAATTTTGGGAAGTCGTTTACATGTAGCTTGACTAAAGTGTGCATGAGGTATTTTTAGACATCCTTGGGCCCATGTCTAAGCTCTAAAAAATGGATTTGATTCAGTTTGTTGAAACCATTAACCAGGCTGCAGCAGCTTGATTGCATTTGCAAAAAAATGGGACCAGCTGCATCCACAAACACCAAAATCCGGCCTTGGACAAAGACTAAGATGTTCTCAGAGTGGATTCTCTAATTGTAATTTACTTCCCTTTAGTCACCCAAATAAAAGTGTTGCACCTTGCCTCTGGGTTATCCTTGTGCCCTTCAGGTCTGGGACAAACATAGAATTTCTTGCCAAGATTAGGGCCCGGTTTCTTCACTGTTCTTAAGAGACAGGACTCACTGTGTCCCTTACATGTGGGTGCCTGAGGGGGCCCAGAGAGAAGCTGTTTCCAGGCAACAGAGGAATTAGTCTTTCCCCGCTTAGATCCATCTGTCTGAGAGGAAGTCTCCAACATTTCTTGGGACCCACCATTAGCGTTTCCCCTCTCAGCTTTCAAATCCACAGGAGGCATTGATGTTGCTTTGAGCAGCTCTGGCTGTTTAACAACATCAACATCTGTTCTCCCCTTGTTCTCAGAAACATCTTCGGGTGGTCTCTTCTTTTGGAAGAAATTCATGAGACTGCCTTTCTGTAATTCACTAGGATTTGTTTTCAATTTCTTCTGGGACCTCTGACTGCTCGGGTCACTTCCAGTTCTTTTCAATCCCGGTTTGGAGAGATCCAACATTGTGCGTGTTTTATTATCTTTCTGTCTGGGCTCATCTGGTTCTGGTTTGCGAGCGAGAGCCACTTTGCTCGGCGACAGCTTCTGAAAGAAAGACAGCAATTTCTGCTGCTTTCCTGAGAATTCTGGCATGTTGCTGGAACACAGCTCTGGGAGCTTTTTAGAGGGGACCGGCTGACAAGTAACTCTGGCTTTGACAGGACAGTGGTCTGAGCCCTCAACCTCGGGCAGGATATCACAAGAGGCGATCATTTTCTCAAACAGACCCATGTTGGCAAAGATGTAGTCAATTCTTGTGCCGTAGTTCGTTTGCCGGGCACCAGTCATAGTGGACCAGCAAGTGAAAGCCTTTTGTCTGGTGGGATGGAAACGCCTGAAGGTGTCCACAAAGATACCAGATGATGAGTTGCTTGACTTGGGTTGCTCTTTATGGCAGCTGCTTTCATCGTCATTTTTCAGCTTCAAGGATGCCTCAGATTCACTTGCTGGTTTTTCAGGCGTGTCATCGTGAAGGAAAGAAGTGAGCCACTGTCGACTGGGATGTTTTTCAAAATCCTTTAAAAAAACCACCAAAAACTAAAACTAAATAAACAAAATAAATAAATTCATTGGACTTTAAACTGCCAATCCTTAGATTTCGAACAAAACTTTTATTAAGAAGATTTTCTTATTACTAAGACACTTCAAAGATGTACATGTAATAGGCCTATACTTCAATTTCTTTCCATAACATTGAAAAACAAAAAGGTTTGAAAAAAAAATTCCATTCCAAACAGAAGTGTAAATTAGGAAAAGAATTCAGAGAAGTGACTATTTCCCCCAATTTTCACCACATACAGCAGGAAATTGATACAGGCCATCCCATTTTTTGGTTGAACAAAGATTATTGACAGTGAACAATATCTACATTTACTGTAGAATATAGTGGCATAATTAGAGGGATGAATGACAGGAAATTATATCGGAAAATTAGAAAAGAGAAACATCTTTCTCTTTAATTTCTTCAAATAATTCCATAAAATATGGTGCAATAATTCTTCGAAGGAAATTTACCAAAAATACATTTTCCAAAAACTGACGCACATTAGAGGAAATTGTAATAATGCTAAAAGCAGTACTTAGAAACACAGACCAAAAAAGCCATTGCACTTCTTCCTCTTTCGTATCGAGGAAGTCAGCTGGAATGCAAGAATGTTGCTCTGCAATGAAGCTGGGTTATTTAGTTAGTTAGAAAAGCGGAGAGTGTACCGTGTGGTTTACATGAACAACTTTATACTGGTGTTAGTTGCATAATTAATAGAGAATTCTCAGAAATTTCAGCCAATGGTTAATACATTTGGTAACAATTTAACAACTTTGTTCACAGTTAAAAAATTGCCAAAAACACAACCTGTTTAAATAAAAACTTCCACGGTTCGATTCGGTGAAGACGGGATGTGAATTTACATAAATTGTAAACTGCACATAATTACAAATGTATGTTCACCTCACTTATGTATTTTAAAGCCGGCATACAAATTTCTTTTACAGAATTGCAGTGTTTCTGAGATTTTTTCCCACAGCATTACAAATTATTTACATCTGAATTTTCTGTGATGTTGTGAAACTAATGACGTTGAAGATTTTATGATGTCATAGAAGAAACCACAATGTTTTATACAGGCATGCAACTGGGAATTTAGAAAAAACGAGGAAATTCGACTTTGTACAGTGTTTTTGAATTTGCAATGGCATTCATAAGAAATAAAAAAACAAGGAAATCAGCGGATCCGAGGAAAAGTCGCATGCCTGTTTATAAAAAGGAACAGAGGGGAAAATTTGCAATGTTGCAAAAGAAATTCACTAATGTAGTTTCCCTTTGTGGCCTTATCTGGAATTTCAAGGCTACTTTTAGAATTCTATCTTTAAAAGTACACTGTTATTCAAAACGTGTTGCAATATTGTGTATGTTTTTGTTGCTACTTTAACTTCCCTTCTGATTTGCCGCTGGTGTCAATGGCCATGGAACTTATTTGTTTCTGTCAGCTTTTACATGTAAAAAAAACGGTTTAGTACTGCAGAAAAAGAGAGCGTTCTGGAGGGAGTAACAGTGGGGAGGATGGTGGAGGGCTGCCAACTTTTGAAGATCATGAGGGAATTTTTGCACCACATGTTACTCACCGGGCCCGGGTCACAGTTGTCGATGCGTCTATGCGAGGCATTGATGTCGCCCACCACCACAACGTGCCTGGACAGTTGAAATGTGATATGGAAAGTTGAAATGTGATACAATGAACAATAAATCATTCACCATCAGACAGGAATGACTGTGTAATCTTAAACACGTGTGCGTTATACTGTAAGACTGGGAATTTGAAATCATTTGACAGTTCATTGCCACAGCTGTCAGCGTTGTCCCAGCAACACGAACACTTAGATAACTTATACATCTGTACAGTACATGTGTGTTTGTATCAGTAGTCCGTGTGTATTGTTCGTGTTTGTTGTACCATAAGTACTATAAGTACATGTATATAACTAATAAATAATGCATGTGTCTTATAAATATTCATGTTGCCATGGTCTTATCTTTTGTATCTTAGTTATGGTGTTCTTGGTATTCTTTAAAAACTCCTGCCTGTCATGTGACCCGCAGCCCGCGCATTTAAAAAAAGACATACGCCAAAAAGAAAAACGCCGATCGCTATCAAACTGTATGAATATAGCATTTTGCCGACTGCAAACTTGCACAATATCGCCTAGACCACGTCTTGAAACCGGTGATGAACTCCAAGAGTCAAACTGGACTTTGATCTGCCATCAGACCGCAAGTTTAAGGTTTTTATTTCTTTTAAATAAACATGCTTTTGATTGTGTTATTTAGATGGCAGTAATATATTTGGGGCGTTACTTGATATAAGGCGTTTATGTAAATACCCTTAAGACATCGTGTTTCTTAAAGATAAAATGAGAATATAGTTTCTAGATTAATTCTCTGTTTAGTATCTAGCTTAAATTGAGCGTTTATTGCCTTTTATTAGAGTCCTTTAATGGCTCTATGATAATTTGGCGATCATTTAATAGTTTGATCAATTTTGATATAACTATTTTCAATGTTAGGGTGTACACATGTACTTCTTAAATCCGCAATTGTAAATGTTGCAGATGGCAAACTGGCTTAGCTAGAAGCCGTTATTCCAAAAGACCGTCGCTTGAGGCAGACAGGCCCTGCGACAGGCTGACAGCAGCTACCCAGCGTCACCGCCGTCTAGTTGGTCGACCGTGACGCCCGGTTTCTACATCACCCGGCTGCCTACAACAGAGGCTCCGTCGAGGTGGCTGCGCTCCGTCAATCCAGCGGTCCAAATGAGAGAGAGTACTCCACCCATGGCATGCCAACGCAACTTGAGCCGTAAACTATACGGTGGGCCCTAAATATTGAATAATTATTGCCGGCTTAGAGTAGGTTTAATACAATAGTATTAAAGTTAATTTAATTAGGTGATTTAACTATTTGTTCATGTTTGCTTCATTAGGTTCTTCTTAGCGTAGGTTAAACTTCTATTGAGTTAATTTGGTTAATTTAAATAGATTTGGTTGATTATAACTTCTATACTTCAAGCTGTTGACTTTTCTGCATTTAATTCATTGATCCATTTGCTTTACCTAAGGTTAGTTTTATACTCATCTCTGGTATTGATCTACACTATTTATTGGGTTACTATCGCCTCATCCTATAAATAATATTCGTAAGGATTTGTATACATAATATTTGTAAAGATTATTCGTCGCCTATAAATATACAGTTTGTGCATATTAAATAATTTGTAAATATACAGAACGTCTCAGAGGATCATTCTTGGTGTTTGCACGAAGTTGTGGGTGGGAAAACCAGTCTAGAAAATTCCACTGCAGTAATTTCTTGGGGCAGTTGTGACAACAGCACACCACCTGACAAACTCTTCACAAAACTGGTCCATACATTGTAAGGCTACATGTACTCTTGTTAAAGGGAATGTACAACATTTACAAGTTTTGCTGCAATATTCAGAAATAAATGGATTTGGAAGATTAGTATGTTATAGCAAATATTGTTACACTGGCTTGTTTCACGTTTTGGGTTCGTAGATGCTGGAAAAACCAAGAAAACCAATCATATTCTTGTAGTCTGGTTCCCTGACCCTCTTAAGATGAAACGGAGCAATTTACAGACTTTGGGGAATTGTAACATCAGAGAATCCGTCTAGCAGACTTGTACCTCTTCACAGGTGTGCAATCAATTGCAAAGAAAATACACATGAACTAAATATGAAAAATTAGGAGCACTTTTTGAAAAAAGCCAGTTTTCTCCAACGCTGGTTGGCTGACCAACATTGGAAAAATACAATTTTTCTTGAAAATGTCAGCACACCAGGAGCCACAACTTCAACAGGATGTTGTCATTCCCTAACAATCCAGTAAGGTATTTCGTGATAATTTTAATTATTTCGTTTTTTGATGTTTGCAAATGTTGTATATTCCCTTTAACAGAAACACTGTATTTTAGCTTTAAGTATTAAAATACATAAAATGAAATGACAAAATTCGAGGCCACTTAACCCCTACTAGCCTAGAACCTGTGTTCTGTGACAGTACACTGAGGTCAATTTACCTTCCCATCCTCAGACTTTTACTCCATAGAATAGTGCATCAAAATTCCGAACGGGGTCAACCCAATGTTCCCCAATAACTATGTTCCCTAATGCCGACGTTCCCCGAAATCCTTAGGATTAGGCCTAGGGTTAGGGAACATCGGTATTGGGTAACATAGGCATGCACCCATTCCAAACTAGTCTAGAGACTTAGTGTTGTCCACAACCTTATGTACCGAGAAAGATTCCCCTTTCCTTCTCCTACAGGATCTGTCCCCATATAACACACCCACAAGCAATCCTAAAATGTACATGCATGAATTATTCATAACCATGAGAATCCAACGCTCTCATTGGCTAATAAGCCGTGCAGCCATTTGCAACTCCAGCATGGAATCATTCGTTTCTGACCTCATCAGCCAGACATGAAGGAACTCTCTCCATGTTCTCTGATAAGCCTGATGCTTGGCCCAAACCTACATGTAACTGAAGTTAAAATTTCTCTGGTGCGTCCTCTTTTGAGATATAAATATTATTGTGTATTCACTTGTTAATATGTGTGTAACATACATGTATATCCACTGTTCTGATGGCTCTTATTTATTTGCTAACAACTCCCCTGAAGAAATGTTACAGTAATTGGATGGATTCAGAATATGGTTTCTATTACTTTACATTAGGGTGTTGTCCCAAGGGTGGCGTCCCAATTGTGTCGTGAAGAGAATGTGCCATTGACCTACTGCTCAGTGTTTAAGGAGGTTCCTTGAAACAAAGTTCTTTAGGGAATTAGGGATTGTTGTTTTGAACAATGCCGAGATAAATACGCTTTTGACCAGCAAAGGCCAAGACTTCTGTTTGCAAAAATACACATGTATTATCAATTCCAGCAGTTGACATATTGGGACATTTCTTGGAAATCAGCAGCCCTGTCATAATCAGCCAATAAGCTTCAATTCACAACATAAACTTGAACTTCCAAAGTCACTTTTGAGAACCCGATGCAAAAAAAAAATGACTGGGCACAAGGGATTCTGAGTTTGAACAGCTGTGAAATACTGCATGCCAAAAAAAAAAAAAACCCAATAAAAACCTTATGTGAACATTTCTGTCATTTCTCAATTCACAGAGGATACCACATGGAAATGGCCATAGAAAACTGATTGTGAAGAGAATGCCCATTTTGGGGGTTACGCAGGTCATACCTTGTATAAAGAGACGGTGCCGGAGTAAAAACTACATGAGTAACAATATCCAAAATGCAAATCCAAACATCCTGTTTCGTGTCACGTTTTTCGACCTAAACGAAAATCCCTATATTGGCCCATGGGAAGCTGTGAGGAAAATTACCCAGGGGGGGGGGGGGGGGGGGGGGGGAGGGCACAGCATTATTTTCCAGAAAACTACTGCGATCAAAACATCCTGTTTTGGTTGTAAAACATTGCCTGACAAACACTGTAAGTAGAAAAAAAAAGGAAACCCAAATGTCGGGACCATTATTTAGTGTAGTTCCGCATGTAGCACTTTTAAAATCTAGGATATGGAAGCCCAATTCATAAGCTTTGTTTTAGTACAAGAATCATTCAAATCACTCATGTACTTTTCAAGTTATGGCATTTTAAACACAACCACCATGTTAAAGTTCTGTCCACGGATCACAAAAGGTAAGTGTTGTTTCAGCAAAACGAAAACAAATCACAAAGGGATGTGTGTGAATTGTTTTCGTTTTGCTGAAACAACACTTACCTTTCGTGAACCTTTTTTGTGATCCGTGGACAGAACTTTAAAATGGTGGTTGTGTTTAAAATGCCATAACTTGAAAAGTACATGAGTGATTTGAATGAGTCTTGTACTAAAAGAAAGCTAACGAATTGGGCTTTCATATCCTAGATTTTGAAAGTGCTACATGCATAACTTCACTAAAACAATAGTGCCAACATTTTTTTTTTTTTTTTACTCACCCTGTTTTGGAGAACGAAACACATATGAAAACTACCAACTTTTTTTTTGGGGGGGGGGGGAGGGGCCATATAATTTTATTTTTAATTAAATACTAGCATTGTGATCTCAATATTCTGTTTGGTGGCTATTTTAGGTCTTAATTTAATGCAAATCTAAAAGCAGATGGAGCATAGTCAAGTATATAAGGTTCAGAATCAGAAACCTATTTATCTCAAATTTTACATTTTTTAAAAATATTTTTTCCAGTAGATAAGGGCATCCCTTTTTATTTGTTTGGTTCTCATTTCCGACCGACCCTATTTTGGGCTCCCGGCCCAAGGAAAAACAACTTTTTTGTTACCGCCGACACTGTTTTGAACCCCATTAACCCCCCCCCCCAAATAACAAATTAAAAAATATCATGAATACAAAATTCAGGCAATCAGGCTCTATGTTGTTTGAAAAGCTATTGAAAATGGACACCGGATTTTTCGCGGAGTACGCTGTACATTTGTATAGCAACCAGTGGAATCCCAGAAGATGAGAGGATGATGCCTCTCATCATATTAGGTGTCTGTAGTGCACCTTTACTGGTACCTATGTCATGGCTGCCACTACAGCCAAAACATTACACGTTCCTGAGCTGCTTGCTGCAGATATGGTTTTAATCAGTGATCAACTCATGATAAACATGGGCACCTGATCCCATAATCTGGAACCGGTTCCTGACATCAGCAGTCGGGTACTTGGGTAGGCCTATCCGGTTCCGATGCGCACCCGTAGGTAACTCCAAACCACTTATTCCTTTGGCTTAGGGACCATCTCAGACATCCCCAATACTAACCTGCCAGCCTTAACCAAGGCTTCTGCCCTCAACTGAAGCAGGTTGTAGAACTGTAACTTGTAGTCCATACGTTCTTGATTCTCTCGGTCAGCTCGTGGGCAGTACACATTGATCACCACCAGGTCATGTGATATACCGTCCGCATCCCTATGGGTGAAGAAAATGAAAGGACAACCAATCCAGTGTTACAACTCTTGCATGTGGTGTGTCCCATCCAAGGGGCTCTCAAAAGTGGACAAAAAAATGACCTCTGTTCACGCATGGAGCCCATTGCTCAACGCACCTTAAACGTTTTGAGAAAAACCAGAGCATAGTTTCTGTGTCTGATGTCTGTATGATTTTGCTGATGGCAGTTCTACTTTGCATTGCATTTTATCCCAGATTCAATTGTGGACCAGCTAGAAGTGTACTAGCATCCAACTCTAAATTTACTGCTGAATTCAGGGTTAGGTTGGGTTTCCCCCGTCACATATTTTAAAATTGTTTTCTTGCCATTGTTTTTCTTTTAAATAAAATGCTTGTCACAACAATTTCACAGGATGTGTTGTACCCGTCCAGGTTTCATTTGTACTACAAATGAAATTCTGTAATTCTCATCTCATCACTGTAACTCTCATCCACACAAGCGCACTGCACCTCTTTTTGCAACACTAAACACGCCCACGCCCACCGATATTAATAAACTTCATACCGGTATATTCATGTTCAACTTTACTAATAACTGTCTTCCTTGTTCCTTCTCATGCTTCTTTACAACAATTCAAGACACTCATGGGTATTCCACCAGGTCACGAAACCAACATAATTTATGTTTACCTTACACTCGCAGGTCTCACTACATCACTTTGAGATATTATGACCCAAGTCTCGGGAATACTTAGGGTGAAGTCATTTGCACTCAATCGTCCGTAGGCTAATTTAAACATTTCTATAACAGAACTATAATTTCCCATAATGTGACATAGCAACTCCGATTTACTTCAATTTTTTATTTTTCTGTAATTGTATTACCTTCTTTAAATTACAATTACTTTGTTCTTTCTTTGCACAATACTCTGTACTGTCTGTCCGTTTGTGTCTGTCTCTATGTGCTGTCCTTCTTTTTGTTTGCCTGACATGCTTGTGTTGACCAGTATGTTTTTTTGCCCTTATCATCTTTCCTTGTAGTTTTCCCGTATTTTGTAAGGCATTTCTAATGATTTCTTTACACGCTCCCGACTTCTTGAAAATGCCTCCATGCTTACTTATTCCAAATTAAAAATTTTCCGTAAATATATTACTTTTTCTTATTGCTAATTGTATTTTATTTAATTTAATATTAATATGATTGTAACTGTCATGATTTGAAAATATGGTAATAAATGTCTACTTGAATTGATTTGAATTGAAGTAAAATTTTCCTAAAACTTTACAGCAAGTACATTTAGGTACGTTTCCTGCTGAATACATTTTCTTAGTGGCCTTGCAATGACCAAAGCATCAGGGTGTACCAGATTAATGCCTACTGACAGGTGAAAGGACAGGCACATTGTGCAGGGGGGATTATATGACTCATCTATGTATGTTTCACAATATTACAACACAAAGTTTGTGCATTGATACAATTTGTTTTGAAGAGGGAATGATTGTGCAATTGTCAAGGTGAGTTTCAAAAGATTTGTATTCCCAAGAACAGATTTCTGGACCCCAACAAATGCCATAACTTTGAATGATCATCGTCAGACTCTGTTCTTTCATACATCTTCTTTTGACAGCCCATGCTTTGACTACACAAATGTGGTTTTTTTTGTGTCAAAATGTGATGAATTGATTAATAATATCCTTCACAGTTGTCCTAATTCTTCAGAAGTGAGTGTTAGGTGCCAGGCAGTTCATGGTACTAAAGCCTGGCAAACACATTAAGGAATACAAGGGAGTCATTATTTTGTCATACCCATCCATCACTCCACTGAGGAGGAACATGTTTAATGAAATGACCAGTTTCTATGAACTTTATCCAAGTCTGTTTCAATTGTTCCTTTTCTATTCTGACAATAGAGGGCTCCCTAACAAATAACATGCAATTTTGGGGCACTTTGATTGATGATTTTGCGTTTTAGATTTTTCCTGCAGAAATTAGGTTTTCATTGGACAAACAAAATATCTTTTCTTGGTTTTTTTTGGCAAAGTAGAGAGCCAAAAGGTTACATGTTCTTGGGGTTTCCATGAAGTTGGGAAACTTTTGTAAGATCCTGCCATAGTAGATGAAGTATTAATCATAACCACCTGGGCCCTCTTTTAGGAACCATCCTCAATACTGCAAAATCCTCTGAGAGCTATGTAAAAATTGGATTCAGCCTCAATCCTCCAAAATCATCTGTTACGTCTTGAGTTTGTTCTGAGGAGGGGCAACCCTTGCCTCAATCCTTCAAAATCCTCCAGCAATCACTGTGATACATTGAGGCAGTGGAGATGATATCCAGAAGCAGTGCGAATGATACCCAGGACAATGCTGGCCCCCATTATGCATGGCTGAACATAAACAATGCAGGGCACATCCTATGACCTGAATACAATGCATCCTCCAACATCAACTAACCTTTTTTGCCATTCAGACTCAATCCTCCAAAACTGCCTGATTGATTTTGGAGGATGGAGGGTTAGGCCAGGGTTGCATAAATATGTCAGCATATCATCTGACGCACAGGAAGGTGCCATCACAAGATTTTTTTTGCCAGTTTCTGGGGGGGGGGGACCCTGGATATTGTCTGACAGACAACTCACAAGGAACAGCCTACGTATGTATACAAGTAAATATAGAAATATCAATGTTTCTGTAGGCAAACAAGGGTATATTATTCAAGAAAAAAAAAGTCTCCAGCTGGGAAAATACTAGGACAACTAATTGTACATGTACCCTACAGGAATGTGTCAAGTTCCAAAATGAGCATTCTGAGAGGAATATCAATATTCTTAGTTTTGTTACTGGAGTAATCCTCAATGGCATTAGAATGCCAAAGTAAAACAAAACACCCTTCTACTGTCTGGACAGTCACAGACAGTCAAAGAAATTGATCTTTTTCCACTGTCCTGTTTATACACAGGCAAGTCACCAACAGTCAGATCATATTTCTTGGAAGCACTGTGACTAGTCAAATTCCATCAATAAACAAAGCAGGTATTAACTGGTAGGTACAGCTGGCTTATCAATCACCTACTGTCAAGGCAAATCTACCGGTATATTGAGTTACATAAATAGTCACAGCCAGTCAAGCCCGCTTTATGTAGGCAGGGAGCTCTTAACTGTTAAAAAAGTCACTGTCATTGATTATGACTGCTGGGATGGCTATATATAATTTGCCACCCAGAGAGGGAGCTCAGTTCACTTCAGACTGAGTAGATGGTGCTTCGTCACCTCTCTACAAATGCACACCAATAGGCCGAAAACCCATCCGCCGAGCTCATAAATAAAAGTTAGACCCTGAAAATATTCTATATAAGGGAGTTCTGAGAGCTATAAAATTTGGGGAACTGTATATGGCAATGAACCCCTAGCCCAGACTTGGGGCTTGCAATTCTGAGCATATTCGATGCAATTGGGCTCGAAAGTGGTGCAATTTTGCCATGTTGTGAAAGGATTTTTCAAGATTTGGGAAAAAATCAAGACTTTTCCACTTTGGGAAAAAAAGGGGTGGTCTTCTTTGGGTGAGAATTTCTTGAAAAGTCAATGATCAACCCACCAAAAAATTGAAAATAAAATAAAAGATGACATGTTGATCATCATTTTTCTGTGCAGATACCTGTGAGAGTTCTGAGTACTTTTAAAAGAATTTTAAGTATGGGCTACAAATGTAGATCAATGGTGACACAGCATGTGTGCACTGGTTGCCCGTGTATGGCCAGAAGTATGCAAAACTAATTTCACTCTGCATGTGCACAAACCTATCATGTCTTTGCATGCGGGCCAGGTCCTGTCAGCACATGACTCCCTCTCAATGGTCCCTCCAGACTTCCTCTTAGTAACCATTGAGGGGGTAGTTGTGCACAGAGTCTATAGATGTACAATGTGTTTGTCCAACTTTTGATCACTTGCCTGACTGTGTGCTGTGTCATGACAGCTCGACCTTCGCTGTCCAGCAACTGAAGTTCTTCATCCGTGAAGGATGTCTGGTTGCCATAGCAACCAACATCATCGGCCCCTTTAGCGAGCCTTCCTGTAAGGCCCTCTTCAGCCCTTACAGGGGTGGCACAGTCCCGACAGTAGGTGGCTACACCTGCGTATCAGACAAATGGAAGTAACAAGAATTGATTGAAGATCCTATTATTATGAAATGCACATACTGTGGGAAGAGATTACACATCCATCCAAGGGGGATCCTTAGTACAGTCGACTCTCGTTAAAGGGACACTAGGTCCTGGAACAGCCCAATTGGGCTTCAAAACGCGCTATGAATGAGATGATGTTAATTGGAAATAACATTTAAAAGTAGGATATAAACATCAACACAACCATCCTTTCAAAACTGGGCGTTTTTGTGTTTTTCCTGTATTATGCGTGCAAAAACGAATTTCAGGGTCCACTTTTGCTACCCCATAAATTTGAGCTGTTTGGTTGCTAGTTGTGATTTGATTCGTAAAGTGTTCGCCCTTTGCAGACGTTGAAGAAACCCCATTTTTTGCATTGGTGATTGGTCACCGCTGTTCCTGAGACACACAACGTGTGTATCGTGCACTGATAACGACACGAAAAACGTATTCGTACTCCGTCATGTCCGATGTAAACAAGCGGGTTTTTTTTGTCTTTTCTTGGGAACGGTAAGACATTAGGTTGGTTTCCTTTCAACCAGATGTTTGAAATAAGCTAAGTAAACAATCCAAAACATCAAATTTTCGGGGATTTCAGGACCTAGTGCCCCTTTAATACAAACAAATGTTTATTTTCTCAGAACGTTTTTAAGAGGAGTGTTGGTCGCATTCATTGCGCACATAAATGCACAGTCAGGACCAATGCTTTATGTTCACTATAACTAGAGGTTGTATTAACAGAGTTCGTATTAACAAGAGTTTGATAAAGTCTCGCACCGCCACCTCCTGATGAAAGTTGAGCACTACGGAATACGAGACAGCACCTTGGACTGGATCCAGGATTTCCTCCATAAACGATCCCAAGTTGTCCAAGTTGATGGTCAGAAGAGCACCGAATCCCAGGTAACGTCGGGAGTACCACAGGGTAGTGTCTTAGGCCCCTTATTGTTCCTAATTTTCATCAATGACCTACCTGACTGCGTCTCAACTTCCACAACAAGGCTGTTTGCTGACGACTGTATAGTCTACAGACGTATCTCATCCTCTGAAGACACAACCAGCCTTCAAAAAGATCTTGATGCCCTCCAAGATTGGGAGTCCAAGTGGCTGATGAGGTTTAATGTAAAGAAATGCCAAGTCCTTCGAATCACCAACAAATGTAAACCCATCCTTGCATCATACACCATTCATGGACACACCTTAGAAGTATCCAATTCTGTGAAGTACCTTGGAGTTCATCTCGACTCTCATCTCACCTTCAAGACCCATGTGGACACCATCAGCAAGAAAGCCAACCCCACCAGGGCTTTCTTGTCTCGCAACCTCAGACATTGTAGTCGTAAGGTGAAGGAAGCTGCCTACACAACATTTGTAAGACCTATAGTGGAATATGCCAGCTCTACATGGGACACCAACACTGAGCGGAACACTAAGAAGGTGGAACAGGTTCAGTGTAATGCAGCCCGCTTTGTCACAGGGGATTTTGACAGGACAAGCAGTGTCTCTGCTATGCTACAGGATCTCAACTGGCCATCCCTACAGGATCGACGTACTCACAGTCGCCTGGTTATGATGTACAAAATCAACTACAACTTACTTGACATTGATGGGAACCAATATCTTACCCAACACGCTACATCAACCAGAGGCCACAATTCCCGATTCGTCATCCCACACACCAAGTCTTCAGTATACACCAACTCCTTCTTCCCACGCACTATCCGGGACTGGAACAGCCTTGCGGTAGACCCAGCGGAGTACAAGTCCCTCGACGCCTTCAAGCTGGCACTGAAGGATCACCCACTGAAGTAGACAGCACAACCAGCTTTTTTTCTTTTTACTTGCACATCTGTACGTGTACATATTTCTTTGCACTTGTCTGCACTTCTTGCTTAGACCCATGCGCAACACACAGTGCATTTATCCTCATGCATATGAGGCTGCACTATAAGGAAGGAAGGAAGGAAGGAAGTTGACTGTAGCTCAATTCTGAAAGATGCAATCAACTTCTTCTAGGAAAGTGTTTTTGTTTACACATGCACATCCAAATTGGAGCATTGTATACTGTACAATTTGTACATAAGGCAAAATTTTGTTTTGACTGATTTTGGCTGATACCAGTTATCTATAAAGCTTATGCGTAACCCTTCAGTCCCCTCATTCTTTACCAAGTTACAATCATCATGACCGCTTCATTTTGGCCTAAGTTATAATAATGATACATGTACCTGAATATCCAGATCTTTTTCTTGAAAAGCTGAAAAATGAGCTGTAGCCATCTACATTAGCAATGGAGTCATCCAACAGGTCTCCTGCACACAAAAAAGAAACCAAAACGGTCCATCAGCAAAGTAGTTTTGTCAAAAAAGTTACCTGGAGATCTACACTGCATGTATTTGAATGAGATGAAAATTAAACTCTAGCTGAAAGTAAAATAGCCACATACATAATTTTTTTGTTGAAAAAGGACAGGGTTTTGATATTTGAGGAAAATTATGGGGTTTAAAACGATGACGGCGACTATGAAGCAACAAATGTGCACACACTGACAATAAACATGGCGAGAACTGTGTGAGCGTGTGGATTCACACGGTAGGCCTGAAAATTGTAAAATTACTATTAATATCATTATCAAAATCTGGTAAGACTCTAGTCTGAAAATTTGGGACTTTCAATACTGTGTATGAGAGTCCCAAAACTCAAGGTATCCATATTGTGCAAAAGTTTGTGCTGCATAATAAAACCAGTGTGAATCAAATGTGCAAGCTTCTTACTCACTAGTTTCTTCAATAATCCCTGAAACTTTTGCCTCGCAAAGATGCTGTTGTGAGCATTGCCTCACCAAAAATTCAGCTTTTAATTCTAATTTTACAGAGAGTTATCGAAATCCAAAATGTTGATGTGTACTGCCATGCATTGTGCAAAAAGACTCCTCAGCTATAACATTTTCATCGTGTAGATAAAACAGCGCCCTTTTGTTGATCCGAGTAAATTCAGAATGTTTCATTTTTTAACAGAGGGCACTTAAAAAACAAGTAAGCTGCAAGGCACTAAGTGCATCTACCCACAATACCTTGTGAATCACATGCACGTTTCCAGATCGTGGAGAATGACATGGATGGTTTTTGAACTGCCAAAAACCTGCCTTAAAATTGGATTTAACTAAGGTCTCAAATTTCGCAGGTGACATGCATGCAACTATAGCATTTTGTGAATAATTTCTCAACTAAGAGAATGGTTCTGAAAAGAACCAGAGGCTCTGGTTCTTTTCAGAACCATTCTCTTAGTTGAGAAATTATTCGCACATGGTGTTTAGTATCTCCACCATGCAAAGCCTCAAATCTTACTTATAGCATTTTGATGTATGTGTTGTGTGGGCATTAATTAGCCGAATGGTGAGTTAAAAAACGTCAGTAGTAATTTTGCACGTTTTCATGCACTCACGGTCCCAGTCTGGTAAGACTCTACTGTTCAAAATCTTTAAAAAATAGGGTCAATATAATTAAGACTAGAGTAAGACTAAGAGAAGGGAAAGAATGATGCAACCTAACCATGCTGACGCTGCTTTTTTCTTCATAATCATATATCATCTCAATGCAGGTCAGTAATTGCAAACAAAATGATAAGACCATGGAGCTATAAGACAAAAATCTGGGACTTTGAGAAACATTTCCAAATTCCAGTTTTGTTGGGAAATACTTAAAATTTTCTTGACTCTCCACAGACTTTGTAAAATTGTAGTGTACACAACCGCTGTAGTGTCAGCCGCCGTCAGGTTGCAACATTCTTTCCAAACAAAGATTGCCTGCGGTTGCAAATGTCATTTTAGAGCAACAAAATCTTTTTAAGAATAAAGAAAGACTGGGAAGTGGGGTGTCCTAAACTCCACAACCCGCTTCTAAATTCTAATGACACATTTAACATGTTTAATATGAAATGGACCTAAAGTAAAGAGGGCCGGGGCCCCCGCGGCCGCGACCGCGCCCGGTGCGGTCTGGTGGTGTAGCGAAGAAGGCCCAACTTACTGGTAACTTTAGTTTCCTGTAAGCAGACGATGTCTGCATCAAGCGAGTTCAATAGATCTTTGATGGCAACTTTTGATGCCCTGATTCCATTTATATTCCACGTTAAAATATTCATTTCTGACAATCACAACAGAATAAACATCGATGCAAAAATCATTCGTGTTCGCGCGCTACGGAGGCCGCCATATTTTGTAAAGTCCGCCCTCTAGCGGTAAAATAATAATCTTCTACGGGCTACGGCTATGGCCGAGTATGGATTTGCATCTTGTTCACACTAGTTATTGCAGTCGTAGCCACAAAACAGCCAATTCGGATACGACCTTTTCGCTGTGTGCATGCACTCAGTGGCAATACGTGTAAATTTACTGCACCGTGCAGAATCGCTAATTACTAGGCCTAATATTTTCATAATCTCGTCGTTGGTTGCACCATAATGTCGAGCATCAGATCATTAAAAGTGAGTAGTTTGTGTTGGCTAATTTTGAGACTGGCATTTGTATAGTCCGAGTCCGAGTATTAAACTACCGGTAGGGCAGCCGTAACGCATTTCCCATTTTCTATCGTTACGGTAGACTGCAACTTTTATAAAAACATGACAAGAAAATATAAAATTAGAAGAAAAAAAGTGAATATGAACGTTATGAAATTCTGACTTTATTTCCCTTTTAAAAAAAATCCTCCAAAGCCTCAGGTTAGAAAAGGAAAAAAATTCGAGGGCAAAACTGGGATTCGAACCCGCAACCTCGCGGTGCAAAATCCTACCCTCTATCGACTGAGCTGTCGCACTGCTCACTAATGTGTGTGGAAACAAATAATTATATACCTGCGTGCGTATCAAAAAAGTATCGTAGAGGGCGCTAAACAATGACTGCCGTAACGATAGCCACTTCAAATAAACAACTGGAACAACCTCCCAGCCTACGTCGTAAATGCCATGAATGTCAACCAGTTCAAGAATAGATTTGACAGTTACTTGAAAGAATCTGGATATGGGGTCTTAAAAGGCATTAAGCCTATAATTGATAATCCCATCAAATCTTAAGTGTAAGTGTAGGACTCTACGGATCGCTTTTTAACATTTGGGACATGGTCGGGCGATAGTAGAGTCCTACTAGGTACATACAATGTAGCCTTGCTTTTTTTTAATACCACTTTCACTTGTACTCCCAATCAAAATCTTCAGATTTCACCCCCAAAGCAGTCACAGGGCACTTTGATTGGTCACCTGGATTGGTCGAAATCTGAAGATTTTGATAATGGTCATTGATACCACCATGTATTATGAGGGAAAAATCGGATACCCGAACACCACTTACCTGCCGCCAAACAAATAAATGTTCACCTCACCTTGTGATTTCAACCAAGAGGAATCCAGGAAACAGCGGACATGCGAAAAAAAATTAGTAAAAATGTGTTTTTAGAGCACATTTTGCATGCACATGTAGTGCAGATCTGAGTTGAAGCAGCCGGTCAAAACTGATTGAAGTGTCTGGAACAGCGGTACATTATACGCATGACATCGATAACCATAACGTCGCATGAGCCGGCCAATGATAGTGCAATACGTCATTATGAATATTGTGGCGGGAATATCTGTGACCCGATCCGTAGTCCCTTTACCCAGACAACCTAGCTAAGGATCAGTACCCCAGCAGCCGGGAATGCAGGCCCGTTTGGATGGAAATATACCGCCCTATACGCGTAGCAGCACTCACCCATGCCCCTCAACCTCAAAGATGGACAAGGACAGACAATTAAGTACACAACAGTCAATGACCTCAATTACTGCTTGATTTATTTACACAGAATCAATGTCATATGATGGACCTCTCGTTAAATTATAATGTTAGCCTCTAATAAGTGATTGGTCTCCGAGCCTCTCAATTATCTCTGTAGGGGTAGCCTCGCATTAGCCGCTACGGTAAGGCAGTGCTGGGCAGCACGGCGATGCCTGGCTGGGGATAGCCTCTGAATCCCGGGTAAGAACCGTACGCCTCTAGCGTTCCTGTGCGCCTCCACTCTCCCGCCCTCCACCGTTTCCAGTCGCAATCCTTCCTCGAGGCGGCGGGTAGATGAGCGCGCCCTTCCGGCTCCGTCACGTTACAATCGGCAGATCGCTGTATGTCGCTCCGCCTCCAGTAGCCTCCGCGGACTCCGTGCCTCCTTATGCCAGCCCGACTTCACCGCACCACCCAGCACACGCCCGTCAGCGCGCGCAAGCTAATTTGCCTACCGTCTCTTCCCCGTCGATGATCTCGGCGTACGCTCGGAAGGTTGTGTCTGAGATAAGCCTAATTTGTGACTGTGTGTGTCTGAGCTGAGTCTACCTGAGCTGAGTCTGTCTCGCAACTGCCCCGGGGCCTTATATAGGGCCCACAGCCGCGAGCGCGCCCTCTCTAGACTACGCTGCTATAGTAATTTGCGCCACAAAGCCTCCTTCTTAGCATGAACGTCCTCGTTCATAACAGCTAAAGAAAGACCTGATATTCAAAAGCAAATTACTCAAAACTTTCTTATCAAAACTTTTAATCTAAACAACGAAAAGGTCCATAACTTCAACACGTCGGCGCCTCTTTATACATGCACCTCATAAAAGAAACATAGTTAACTTTATAAAACTCTGAGAAAACTTGATAGAAAACTTTATAAACTTTTAAGAAACTTTAAGAAAACTTATTTAAAGGTTATAGAAAACTCTGTATAAACTTAAGAAATGATGGCTTAGAGAAACGAGCCTAATCAGTGCTGTTACTTCTTGCGGAAATCTTGGTCGAACTGGACATCGTACACCCTCTCCAACCGCTGCTCACGAACTTTCACACCCTCCTTGTACTCGAGGGTGGTCGACACCTCCTTCACTCGGGTAACCCTGCCCCTCAGTACCTCTTCCAGGGATGTCACGTGGATTGGGCGCAGATCCTCTCGGATGTGCGCAGCTGCTCCGTTGTTGGGTGCTGCCTCAGCCGCCTCATGTTGTTGCAACTCTTCCGCCTCCTCTTCACTGCTCTCCACGTGGTCCTGCTGGGCCATAAGGAGCATCCCCCGAGGCTTACCACCAAGTGGCTTACGCACTGGGGCTGGCACATCTTCTTCTAGCAAGGACAAAGAGGCCGGTGACAAAGACAGTCCTCCACTCGCCTCCGGTCCTACAATCGAGAGATCCAGGGGGCCTCCTTGAGTGATTGTACTCTGCTTAGCGACTTCCGCTTGGCTGGCGGTTCCTCCTGTGCCTCTGGCTCACTTTGAGTCGGTCGCTTCTCTCCCCGTGGTTGTTCGTCGACGTCGTCTTCCTGATGGAGTATACGTAGGGCCTCTGCCCACGTCTCAGCATCTCCAAGATCCTTCACCTTCCGTCCCTCTGGTCTCTTCACCACCATCCGTCTGGTCTCCTTTGCCGCTTTTTCTCCCTCTTCCGAACGTCGCCGCTGCGCCCGCTCTCTCTCAGTCTCCAAGGGGAGAAGATCCACCTCATGGATGTGGGCCTCGTGATTCTGACGGTAGTGTCTTCGCAAGTTATCCTTCCTCGTACTCTTGAAGGGACACCGTACGCACCAAGCGAAGATCTGAGACGGGCCATGACCCACCTGTCTATGTCGGGCCAGGCTGGTCCTATGCTGAAACGTCAGTGAGCACTCTTCACATTGGAACTTTTTCTTTTCCTGCTCCTTCATTGTGTTCAGTCGTCGTCACAGGATCATTCTCCGTGTCCTGCATAGTCTCTGTAATTCCGTCTCCGTCAATGCTCCCTATGTCAAGTACTGGGTCAGTTTGTGTGTCCTCCTCTACACCTCTGTCAGGAATCGTTTCCTCGTCACTCCTCTGGTGATGCCTCCCTGCAGGCGATCGCTCCTGATCCACATGAGGCGGAGTTTCAGTGACTTGTCTCAGAGGTTCTGTTTGCCAAGACTCCATAGGAGTGCCTTTGTAAGGCTTCAGTCTATCGAAATGAACCACGAGCATCTTTCCTCTGGGTTTGTCTTGTACCCTGTAGTTTACGTCTGACAGCTTCCTTATGATGAGGTACGGCCCTTCCCATCTTGAAACTAACTTCTGGGAGGCCCCTTTCTTCCTTGCATGGTTATACAACCAGACGAAGTCACCTTCCTCATAACCTGCACCCTCAACTCGTCTGTCGTACGACAACTTTTGGCGTCTAGCACTAGTCTTGGTTTGAGGACTATCTTCCACTTTACCTCCCTACCGTCGTTCGATTCCCATCGCCGACATAACACTGACTGTCTCATCTCTAGTTGGTCCCATTGCGACCAATAAACTTTGACCGCAGTTGCACGGGAGGACATGCTCTTCCAATCTGGCCTCTGACCTGACTCCTCTTTCCCAAGTACTACCCAGGCAATGGAGGGGTCTTTCAGCTGACCCTCCCGCAATTCGTCTGTGGTAACGTTTGGCTCGGCAACAACCACTCTCACATCCGCCGGCATAGGTGCCTCTACAGTATCGTCGTCCACTCGTCCACATTGCTTGCACGGTCGACGTGACAGGCCGTCTGCATTTCCATGTTTCTTCCCAGGGCGATGAACTATTTCATAGTTGTACTGCCCAAGCACCTCCAGCCATCGAGCGATCTGCCCCTCTGGGTTCTTAAAAGTGACTAACCACTTTAATGCCGCATGGTCCGTTCGTACAGTTATCTCTTGTCCGTATAGGTACTGCTTGAAGTGTTTAAGATAGACAATAATTGCAAGGAGCTCTCTGCGCGTCACGCAATAATTCCTCTCGGGCTTGGAGAGTGTACGGCTCGCGTAGGCAATAACGCGCTCCTCTCCATTTTGCACTTGAGACAAAACAGCTCCGATGCCGACTCCGCTAGCATCTGTATCCAATATGAACTTGCCCTCGGGTTCTGGGTATGCCAGTATTGGCGCCTCTTGCAGGTGAGTCTTCAAGGTTTGGAACGCCTCCTGGCATTCGTCACTCCAGTGGAAGACACGTGCTTTCTCAGTTAGCCTATGGAGCGGGCGAGCCACATCAGCAAAACCTCTGATGAATCTTCTATAATACGAGGCCAACCCAAGAAAACTCCTCAGTCCTCGGACGTCAGTCGGAGTTGGCCAAGATCTTATCGCCTCCAGCTTGTCTGGATCGGTAGATACTCCCTCCGGGGACACCACATGTCCCAGATACTTAACCTGCTGTCGGAAGAGGTGGCATTTCCCTGGCTTTAATTTAAGTCCAGCCCCACGTAACCTCTGCAGAACCTCCCTCAAACGGTTGATTTCCTCCATGATGGTTCGTCCATACACAATAACATCGTCTAAATAGACGAGCAAGGTTTCCCACTGGAGGCCACGCATTATCCTCTCCATGAGCCTCTCGAATGTGGCGGGGGCATTGCACAGACCGAAGGGCATAACCCTCCAGCTGTACAATCCCCCGCGCACAACAAAGGCAGACTTCTTCTGAGCCTCTTCATCAAGTTCGACTTGCCAATAGCCGGAGGCAAGATCTAGGGTTTGAAAACCATCTTGCCCCCGCTAGTGCGTCAAGGGTGTCATCGATTCGTGGGACGGGGTAAGCGTCCTTGATCGTCCTTTCATTGAGCCCTCTGTAATCCACACAAAACCTCTGCGTTCCGTCCTTTTTCCGAACGAGAACTACATTGGACGCCCACGGGCTGTCGGATGGCTCTATAATCCCCCGCTTTAACAAGTCATCCACTTGCTTGTCGATCTCCTTTTGCTTACACAGGGGTTGTCGCCTCGGTCTTTCCCTAACAGGTCTGGCACTTCCGGTGTCTATGGTGTGTTTCACCCTGTCAGTCCTCCCTATGTCGTGGTCTCCTCTGGAAAATACATCCGAGAACTCCGACAGCAGCCCAGAAACGGCGTAATGATAGCGCGTATCTAGCCCTTCAACGCTTCGCTTCCAGAGGTCCTGAAGGTGTCCGGGGACATGAACATCTTCCGATTCTTTTTCCATAGCCTCCTGTCGCACCTCATCGACATCTTCTTCATCCACTGGGGTGAGGCAGGCGGCAGTAACCCCACAGCGCAAAACGCACTTCTGCCTCCCTGGGTTCAATACCCGCACCGGTAATGTATCTCCATCTATGTTCACCAGTGACCTCGCAACTATAAGGCCCTTATCCGCTACCACGCCGCCTCCTTCGACTGGCTCTATCACACCAACATGAAACGAATCAAGTGACTTATCCATCCTCCCTGGTATAATGGTTTCATGTCCCGGCGGTATGACAGTAGTTCTGGCTACCGCAATCCTCGCGCATAACGCTGTTCCCCATCGGCTTGTACACTTGATGTGTTCTCCATGCAACACGAGCTCCAAGGCCTTAAAGTCCAACATTCCTCCCGTTGGTATGAGAAAGTCCATTCCCTGAATTCCTTGTGCCTTAACCTTTGCAAAAACTGCACGTACTGGAAAAACGGTTCTTCCTACCTGAACCTCAATTTGTGCCACACCCAAAGTTTCTATCGGTGTCCCATCCGCCTGAAACACTTTTAAGCCATCTGTTTCTAGCCTCGGCCGCCTCTCAGCTGGAATTCTGTAATACACCTCGGCTGAAATAACTGTATCAGTGGTTCCAGTATCCACAAGGAGCGGAATGTCAAGGGAACGAATTTTCCCCTTAACATAAAGTCCTTTCTTGGGAGAAATTGTTGGCACAAGTACCTTCCGTTCAACTTCCGGGATATTACTACTTGAGGTTGGTTTTAGATTGAGGGTTGACCCTGCTGTGGTTTCAGCCCTTCCTCGGGTCCTAGGAGAGGCTGATTGCCGTTTCCCTGAGGCTTAGTTTTATTTCTCTTCTCCGGACAATCTCGTAAAAAGTGTCCATACCCTTGACAATGATAGCACCGGTCCCCTGGGGTTGCACGTCGCCTCTGGTGGAAACGGTATACCCTGGTGTCACGCCTCTTCTTTGTTTGACCCACCTCGTCCAGAGTTTGGTCCGTCTGTTGTTCTGCGCCATGCTGAACGACATCCTCCACGGCGTCCTCCAGCACCCTACATTTTCCAGTGCCGAACTTGGGCCCATTCCTTTGAGCCTCAATCTTCTCGAAGTTTTCAGTTGCTAAGGCTGCCCGTATCGCCTCATCAAGTGTAGAAGGGTTGGCCCGGAATACCCCCTCTCGAATAGACTGACTAGCTATCGCATCAGAGAAGTGTCCTCTTGCAAGGCGGTCCCTTGCGGTTTCCGTAAACTCTGGGTACGAAAATGACGCCAATTCACGTACCGCCTGGCCGAGCTCCTGTATGGTTTCCTTCGGCTTCTGCCTCCTATTCCTTAACTCCAGGAGGAAATTTTCTGCGCGCTCTCCAGGTCCAAAACGCCCATCCAAAAGCTTGAGAAGTTCGCTGTATGAATGCCTCTTCTTCTCTCCGTCCCCATGGTGAAGAAGTATCTTCAGTGCCGGACCCTGGAGGCTCGCCGACAGAAACACCGCCGCCTCCTCGTCATCCCATCTATTGGCTATTTTACATGACTCAAAGTGTTCCTTGTAGTCTATCCACGGTTGTTTATCTCCGAAGCGGTCTGGTACAATCCTTGGGCGACCCGAGCTCTTAGTCAGCTTCTCTTGTAACTGCTTCTCACCGATTATTTTTTGATCTCGTTTAAGAGGCCATGGTGTCTCCTTATTAGAGGCTCCTGCGCCTCCTATTTCACGAGCTGGCTCCTCACTTTTCTCTAGTTCACTTATGACCTCCACTGGCTTCGGTAACTCCACGATTGCCTCCACAGGTGGCGTTGTGTCTCCTCTAATGCCAGTTGATTGTGCCTGTGGCATCCAAGACTTATTCTTCTTCATGATACTCCTTGGAGGCGTCCAGTTACCTCCAGTAGCCTCCTGCCCTATGTCCTGCACCTGGGAAATTGAGGCAAGTCCAGTGTGTACCCCTGAATCCAGCGAAGTCCCCTGACCTATGCTCTTCCAAGCATCCTCTAGTCGAGATATCCTACTCATTAGTTTCTCTATTGTAGCCTCCTGGCGTGAACTCTCCTCCATTGAACGCTGGAGCTCATCCTCCCTTCCTTGGAGGTCCACTCGGAGACCGTCAACCTCCTCCTGAAGTTCCTTAGCAGTCTGGTCTGTCATTATTAGTTTGTGTCTTCGTCTTAGTTAAATTAAGGGTCCTATTTATTAATTAATAATTGTCCTCGCCTCCCCAAGGATGAGAACGTGGGCAAATGGTAGCTAGGCGTATAATCCCACTTCTGACACCATTTGTGGCGGGAATATCTGTGACCCGATCCGTAGTCCCTTTACCTAGACAACCTAGCTAAGGATCAGTACCCCAGCAGCCGGGAATGCAGGCCCGTTTGGATGGAAATATACCGCCCTATACGCGTAGCAGCACTCACCCATGCCCCTCAACCTCAAAGATGGACAAGGACAGACAATTAAGTACACAACAGTCAATGACCTCAATTACTGCTTGATTTATTTACACAGAATCAATGTCATATGATGGACCTCTCGTTAAATTATAATGTTAGCCTCTAATAAGTGATTGGTCTCCGAGCCTCTCAATTATCTCTGTAGGGGTAGCCTCGCATTAGCCGCTACGGTAAGGCAGTGCTGGGCAGCACGGCGATGCCTGGCTGGGGATAGCCTCTGAATCCCGGGTAAGGACCGTACGCCTCTAGCGTTGCTGTGCGCCTCCACTCTCCCGCCCTCGACCGTTTCCAGTCGCAATCCTTCCTCGAGGCGGCGGGTAGATGAGCGCGCCCTTCCGGCTCCGTCACGTTACAATCGGCAGATCGCTGTATGTCGCTCCGCCTCCAGTAGCCTCCGCGGACTCCGTGCCTCCTTATGCCAGCCCGACTTCACCGCACCACCCAGCACACGCCCGTCAGTGCGCGCAAGCTAATTTGCCTACCGTCTCTTCCCCGTCGATGATCTCGGCGTACGCTCGGAAGGTTGTGTCTGAGATAAGCCTAATTTGTGACTGTGTGTGTCTGAGCTGAGTCTACCTGAGCTGAGTCTGTCTCGCAACTGCCCCGGGGCCTTATATAGGGCCCACAGCCGCGAGCGCGCCCTCTCTAGACTACGCTGCTATAGTAATTTGCGCCACAATATTTATTTTCTCATGAATATTTAGTTTATTTCAATGGATACTTCAAATACGTCCAAAGATTGATCATTGCAACAGCGATCGTGCGCAGCCTAGCGGTTAAGAGTCTCGTGTATCAAGCAAGTGTCCGAGGTTCGAATCTCGATGAAGTAAGTGACTGATTGATAAATAGAAATTAAGGAAAGGAGGGGGTGAGAGTAGAGGAGGGAAAGTGGAGGGAATAACCATAAAAGATGTAACTTTTGGCGCTAGAAAATTAATTGAAAAAAGTGGTGATCGGGTATCCGATTTTTTCCCTTTATGATCCAAGGACCCTACTATCACCCGACCATCTCCAAATGTTAAAAAAGGCGATTCGTAGGGTCCTAGTTACCGGTTACTTGAACTACAACTGGTGGGAGTAGAACTCATTTTGAAATTTTGGCTTGGATTGGTCGTACTAGTGCCCTAGCCAGCTGACCGTATGCATTACTGCTGTAATATAATGAATTACTAATTCATTATTTACTACTCATGATTCAGCTCATAAATATTGCCCAAAATGAAGATAAAGACTCGACGAAATACTTTATAAATCGCTTACTGGCTTCTCAAGGTGTCAATGATGAACTACTGGGGCTTCAATGGTACTCCAGACATTACATGTGTTGCAAATCGATGAAATCAACTAGTTTTCACCATCACAGTGCACACCGCTTGAAACGAAATGAATCCGCTGGAGGCTGAGATCGTGATTAACTATGCATGTTGGGACGATACATCAACGACTGTTTGGTGAAATTGAAGAAGAGGCACTGTGGCTACAGGCACTAACGCAGTCGCAATGCGTCTTCTTCAATTTCACCAAACAATCGTTGATGTATCCTGACATGCACAGTTGCTTTTGGCGGACCCATCTCTGTATGTGGCTGATTCATTTCAGTTCTAGCAGTGTGCATTGTGATGAGGAAAACTGTCCGTGTATGGTTGAATGTTTTTGTTGTTGTGTTTGCAGGGTTTGGTTGGTCTAGTGACTGGTGCAGGGTCAGGTCTTGGCAAGGCAACAGCTCAGCGTCTGGTCAAGCAAGGTGCTAGGGTTGTCGTCTATGATCTTCCAAACTCAGCAGGAGATGACGTGGCCAAGGAACTGGGAGACGACTGCAAGTTTGCTGCTGGAGACGTAAGAAATTATTCTGAAAATAAAATTAGTGAAATCCATCCAGATCACAACCTTGTCCTAAAGAATTGAACTCTCAACAAAATCCAAATGAAGTTAAACAAAAATTCATCAGCTTAACCCTAACTCCCTAGGCCTTTTTGCTAGGATGTAGCCTCAATCCTGCAAAATCCTCCAATGGACCTCATGGAAGAATAGCATATAGCCTCAATCCTGCAAATTCCTCTGTTATTTCTTGAATATGGTCCATGGAGGGGTGACCACTGCCTGAATCCTGCAAAATCCTCCAGCTATGACTGTCAATAGGCTGAGGCAGAGACAGTGACACAAGGCAGAGACAGTGACACAAGGTCCGGCCCAAGACCTTGACACAGTGCGTACTCCGAAATCAGCAACGCACTTTTGCCATGGAAACTCAATCCTGCAAATTCCTCCAATTTGCAAAAAGTATTTTGGAGGATTCAGGGCGGTTAGGGTTAATCCTTAATTTTATTTACAAAATAATGCACCAAATTTACTTGGATGGGACTCAAACAGAAGTCCTTCTGTTAACTACTGCAGATGTCTTATCATTCAAATATTGAGCTTGTTAGGTAGTATGTGTGCTAGTATTGAAGCGAACTTTGATTCCCAAATAAAAAATAGCTTTTCATTTGCACGGTTTGCTTGGCTTGGCATCCTTTTATTCTGCATGCAGTCTGTACTGCAGACAAATGGAACTTTAAAGGCACATAGGATCGTTTGCATTTATTCCAAAAGTAGCCTACTCAATTTTTATCAAAACCACTTACTTGGATTAAAGATTGTACTGGTACTAAACACCCTGTGAAATTATTCTGTCTGGCATGCTGTCATTTAGAAGACATCAAGAAATGTAGACCTGTGATTCCCAACGACCAGTCTGTTGATCGATCGTTGAAAATAAAGAGTTATAGATGAAATTCTGTTTGGTGATCAAAAGGTTGTGCATGTTTCTCACTTTTCTTGAAAAGTGTAATATCCACTGAGACAACACTTCATCAGGTTGAACAGGTTTGAACACTCTTCTATTGATTTTGAATGGCATTAATCTTGGAAACGAACAAGAAACATGAAATACAAATGATCCTCATTGTATACCTTTAAACTTGTGTTTGTGACCCTATAAAGTTTTATTTGTCACATTGTTCCTGTTCACTTCATGTCTTGCACCTACACAGGTCACATCAGAGTCTGAAGTATCTGCTGCCATTGCAACGGCAAAAAACTCATTTGGTCGGCTTGACCTAGCAGTCAACTGCGCTGGAGTGGGAATCGCTGTTAAAACCTACAACTTCAACAAAAACAGGGCACATCCCCTGGCTGAGTTCCAGAGAGTTCTAACTGTAAGTTTCAATATGACGGATGTTTTTTTTTAATTTTTGTTTATTTTTGCTGAGTATAATGATTTTCATTGTGCATCCTCTACTGAATAGAGTGCTGTGGCCTCATGGTCTAGTGCATTGAACATGAGTCTTGTGGGTAATTCTGCAGGTTGTGGGTTCGAGTCCAGCCTGGGGATGCAGTGCGTGTTCTTGGGCAAGACACTTTGTCACTCATTGCTTTTCCCCAACCAGGAGTAAATGGGTACCTGCATGGGCAGAGATTTAGCTGTTTGCACCTTGTTAAAGAGCAATTAAAGGGAGCTCAGATGATCTTTGAATGTTTCTAGTAGTCCGATTTGCAGGGGTAATGCCTTGCGAGCTCCAATTTGGTGGATGTGTGTGTTTTAAAATCCATATTGTCTTCGGTCATTATTGACGCACACAATAGGTCTCGTTCAAATGACGTCATTTCCTACAGACCATCCACGTGCATTGGCACTTTGAGCGTCAACTTGCACAATGTGCGTTAGCTGCGTCGTATTTCGAACACATTTCGAGCAACAAGCGCGTGTATTTGGAACATTTCCAACACTGCGCAATGCGTGCTTGATTGCGTAAAATACGCATTTGCAGTTCTTCTATAGAAATGGCCGTCATTGAACGAGCCCTATTGTGAAAAGTTCTCATAAGATTGAACCCATTATAGCACCTGTACTACATTGTGTCATGTATTTGAAGAATCAATAAAACCACAGGAGTGCTTTGGTGTTTTCAGGTGCTACAGTGACTAAAAGGTTAAACTTCTAGCAGAATTTGCCCAAACTATTGCCAATAGTTGATCTGTGAAGATGACGTGCTTACAAATGTCATTTTCTGTGTTTTAAAACACACTGTGGTCAAATCTCAGATTTAGTCCCCTTGTTGATCACTCAGGTGAATGCTGTGGGTAGTTTTAATGTGATCCGCCTGTCAGCTGGTGAAATGGGCAAGAATGACCCCGGCCCTGATGGGGAACGTGGGGTCATCATCAACACGGCCAGCGTGGCTGCATTTGATGGTCAAATCGGACAGGCTGCATACTCGGCATCCAAGGGGGCTATCGTTGGAATGACCTTACCCATTGCGCGGGACCTTGCCTCACAAGGGATCAGGGTCTGCACCATAGCACCAGGTGAGTACAGGTAGTGTAG
Organism: Patiria miniata; assembly: GCF_015706575.1. NCBI lineage: Eukaryota > Metazoa > Echinodermata > Asteroidea > Valvatida > Asterinidae > Patiria > Patiria miniata. The sequence continues at coordinate 8,562,208 of NW_024037063.1, forward strand.
TTGGCTTGGCCCTCCCAGAGGGAAGTCAGTACTCAGAATATGTAAAACCCTTTACAACCCTGTAGGTCAGTTTCAGGTGATGGGACATTTAAACTGTGTCACACAGAGAGTCACTGCACATAAATTGGCATTGTGGAGAGCAGTGAAGCGTGACCGCATCTGCCTGCTCGCACTGAGCTTTAACTACACAAAAGAACTGTGCAGGGATTTGAAGTGTTACCCATGCGCCACCAGATTGTAGGTCAACTCACCCCTGACTGACTCGCCCCCTGACCGACTCGCCTCTTACAAGCTCGCCCCCTGACCGACTCGCCCCCTGACGGACATCTTACAAAAAATATAAAGACTGTGCGGAGGGGAACACATTGCCCGTTCGCATGAAGCTCAATGGAGGAAAACAATTCAAACGCCATTTTGAAGGATTTCCGGTACAAATGCAGGAAACTATGGATTCTTTATGAAGAATCGGGGTTGGAAACACCTTAGCACAGCTGTACCGATATAGCGCAGCGTGATTTTGGCTCCATTGAGTTTCATGCCACGACCGGGCAATGTGTTCCCCTCCGCACGCTCTATATTTTTTTTAAGATGTCCGCGGAAGGTGCATAATTTTCCAGGGGTTGAGTCGGTCAGGGGGCGAGTCGGTTTGGAGGCGAGTTGGCGAGGGGGCGAGTCTGCTAGGGGGCGAGTCGGCCAAGGGACGATCTTGTAAGGGGCGAGTCGGTAAGAGGTGAGTCGGCCAGGGGGCGAGATGACCTGACACCCTCCACAGAAGATTACCGGTAATCATCTCAAAGGAATTTGAAGTGTGTGTGCTAACTCTTGGGCAAAAGTGGTTTTGCGAAATGTGAAGGGTTGTAGAGTGCAGAAGACTATGAAGGTTAAGGCCCATTCATACTTGACGCTAAAGCAAAGCAAATTTCACGTCGTCAACAATTGTCATCATGACGTTTGCCGTTACACTAACAAATTCACTTTGCACTGAAATTCACATGGGGCACTATGTGTCAAAAAAAAAAACATGTCCTACTTTTGATTCTAAATAACTGTTGTTTACCAATGAAATTAAACCAAAATTGGAGTGAGTTTCATCAGCTTTGTGCAAAAGGGTGAGATTTAACGGCATACGAAAAAAAGACACACTTTCAGAATATGCAACTTTCAACTTGGCGTCCTCCAATGTGGATACAGTGCAGCAGCAAGAACGGAAGGCGCGTGCTGCGGACGAAAGCTTCGGAAGGAATGCAGGATCAACCCTGATGTTATTGCACACCTGCTTGATCATTTGGAACAACACATGATCGTGTTGTCCCCTGTGGCTTGGCCCCTAACGTGGCGCGGCCCTAATGTGGCGCAGCCCCTGTTTTTGAATTTCAGACTAATTTACGACACTGAAATTGTTCAGAAAGGTTTAATAACAGCAACCATTATTAAGGTAAAAAGAACCAGCATGTAACTGAATGAATGAAAAGAAGTTTGCAACACTGCATGAAGAAAGTCGAGGGCAGTGTCAAAGTGCGCCATGTTAGGGGACTCCAAGTAATACTGTCAATCTTCTTCACATTCCCAGGTTTGTTCGACACCCCTCTCTTGGCCTCCTTACCAGAGAAAGTCCGGACCTTCTTAGCCCGGATGATCCCCTTCCCAAGCCGCCTGGGTTATCCTGATGAGTATGCCCACATGGTCCAGTGTATTATAGAGAATCCCATGATGAATGCTGAGGTTATACGATTGGATGGAGCCATCAGAATGCAGCCATAAACGGACTTCCACCTTCAAAATCTTAACTTTCCATATTTCTTTAAAGATGTACTGTCCTTGCTTCTTTTTTTTTAAACTGCTATATTTCCAGCAGTACAAAAGTTACTCACTTTTGAATGAGACTTCAAACGAATAAAATTGACCTATGTTAAGATATGGAACAATTACTTTTATTTTAAATTAATTTTTAAATATTTGCATTGAAATATTAACTAATTTCTTGCAGGGTAGACTGGTTCCTGCCCCCATCACAATAGATTACAATGTACGTGGGGACCAAGAACCAGTCTATTTGCAGGACAGATATGTTTGTGTGCAAAAGTGAACCATAATTCAGATGGTTGCAGATGCCCCCAAAAAATAGGGGGAAAAAAAGGAGTTTCTTTTTTTTGGAAATAAAAATACCAGTTCAAAACTTGTCAAGAGTAAAAAGAGCATGACAGTACACTAACTTAATGTTTGTCTGAAGAGCAGTAAAATTGTATATTATGTATAAAAATTTTGAGATAAAACTGTTGAAATCATATGCTTCCTTTTGAGACAAGTTTTGAATCAGTCAACAAGCATGATGGTCTTTTGACTAACCCTATCAATACAGTGTCAGTGCCCAAAACGGCCTAATCTGTGAAAGTAGCAGGTCTGATCAAAATGGCCATATTCATCCTCTTTGGGACAGCCTTTGGCGGGAGTTTGGCCTTCTGCACTGAAACAAACCAGACATTAAAATTGCACCTGTGCTTATGAAGCAATATAACTCAATTTACCCCCATGAACCTCAGGGAAGATGTCAATCAAATGGAAGATTGATGGCTGTTTTCATATTACAATGTATATTTCTTTGGAAGTGGTTGCTACAATACTGTAGCTATGGCTCCATGCACAGTGCCCCTTCGATGGCCAGAAAAGGAGAGTTGGGGCATGGAGCCCATACTACCCAAAAACTGCTTCCTGTTTAACAAACACATTCAAAGCAAGTGCATTCAAGTACATTTGTAACAGAACTCTTGTCCGTTGATACATTGCTAGGTGTAAGTGTGGTATTGTTTTTAAAAGTGACAAAGGGTGTTTTGGATGGGGTTTGGGAATTGTTGATATGTTAGAAGGACATTGTTTAAATATATCTATTTCAAACACAAATCATAAAGTGTTGCAAACAGTTTTGTGAATGTTGAACAATCAGATACGCACAGTAAGACAGATTAGACCTAAAATAATCATGTTTAAAAAAAGATAAAAACGTTGTTTATATCATATTCAAAACTTTTTTTTTAATGGTTAGGCAAAATGATTTTTTAATTGTTTTGCCAGACGCAGACAGATTTCACTTTAATCTATTAAACTTAGGGTTGCCAGAGTATTTACATGCACAAATTTAAGTTTATTGCAATTTTTATTTCATAAAACTTTACATGATGGCGTAACTCCATTTACATCACTTTTATAGGGCTGGGAACGAGATAGATTTCAGAATTACCTAGATGTCCAAACAGTAAGCGTTGTCAAAGAAATTCATGAAAGTTAAAAGTAGCGCAAGTCTGTGTCTTGTGGCATAACTCACAAAGTCAGTTTTAGTTGGTGGCATGGTGTACAAATAAAAATTGGAGAGAAACGCACAATTTGTCTTTTTAATTGCAGGGATAGTTTGGTGACCGATATGAAATCATACCCAAATATCTGTTGTAAAATCTACGCTTGTAGTTGTCCAATTTGTTTCCCCTCACATATTTGATACATTGCGCAGCTACTCTAACTTGGTAACGTAATGTTTTAAATGCAAGTTTTGTGAAGTCTATAGTAAATACGTTGGACAGCTGTTCAACGCATTATTTTCAGATACAAATCCATATTCTTTCATGACAGCAGCTGCAAGTCCAGTCACTGGATATTGTCTTACATTACTGAGCAAGGTGTTTTTTTGGTTCAAATGATTTCACTGTTTAATTTACTAAGTGTTCAGTTTTAAAATGAGATACTTGTATTCAAATTTTGTGTGAATGTGAAATATTCATACCTTTTTTTGTCTGCTTTTGAAAAATGAGTATTGTTCATTTCTTAAAAGATAAAAGGCATTAAAATATGTAATTTTAGTAAAAGAAAAAGTGTCATGCAGTCCCCCCCCCCCCCGAGTAATTTTGTTCAAGATGATATTGACACAGTATCCACAAATGTATTCCAAGCAATGGAGTATTTCCATTGTGTGCCAATCACACTGGATCACTGGAGTATCCATTCCAACCTACCTCAATGGACTGATCATTATGCCCAATCCCTCTGCATGAGCTACAACATTAGCCTCTTTGAGACATGACAGATAGAGGAGTGCAATTTAGAATGCTAATTTGGGGAAATACATACGAATATACCAACTAGTACATCAGATTGTTCAGTTTGATGATGATAAAAGCATGAAATCTGGCACACAGAGTATGTCACGGGAAAAGATTTTTGGCTGAAGGGCCATCGTAGATTTGCCCTTTTGAATCATGACTAAAAAACTGTGATATAGTTTCAGAACTTTATTTTCATATAAAACATGATACATATTTGATTCAGCTTACATTTAAATCTCTCCATTAGAGTACAACACTGTGCATTAAATGAATCGCTACTTACCAAAAATACAAAATTAAACTAAAAAAGGAACACATTTATGTGTAGTGATAAGACAAAAAAAACCAAAGCAACCCCACAAAAAACACCAACCCTACAAAAACAATTAAAGGCGTTTAAATTCTAAGTTTATATCAAACTTCCCTAAATTCCACCAATATTTCTGCAATGCAATTGTGATACAGCATGAGATTATCAATGCACTCTTTTCATTGGTCAAAAAGACATCAATTACAATATCACTCCGAATGTTCTAACAATACAGATATTTTTGACTCTTGCTAAGATATTCAATCTTATTTCCTTATATTTCTGTTTCGCAGATCTTGAAATAGGTCCAAAATTGCCTATGCAGGCCAAATCACAATTTGTATGCCCTCAAATTCTCAGGTATTAGAGCATTTTGAGGGCCATGAACTTGAGGATTTGTAAAAAAGAAGGGTGGAAGCCGGCAGAGGACTGTGAGCTTGTATATCTGCGCAATTTGGATGAAATTGGGCCCTAAAATGGCTCTATTTTGCAAAGGAGCGTAGGCGTCAATTTTCAAAATGGCGATGGGCTTCAGGACTGCTTTGGGCTGATCATCTTTGGATGGAATTTTCTCCCAAAAGTCATCGGTTAACCCCCCCCCAAAAAGAAAAAACGAACAGAAAGTGAAAGATGATGAAATAAGCTTTAATTTGATGGGTGTCTCAAACACCTTGGTGAGTTGTGAGTATTTTGAATAATTTGCGCACCAGTATCCCCTAAACGTAAGAAAGGGAGATTTAGGGGAGACCACTGTGGTAGAGGTATTCCAACGCATTGTTGACGACAAGGCTGATGAATCCTGACGCTCGCGCGAAGATACCATGGCTTTGTGCACATTCAGAATAAAAGAAGTTGCGTGAACTTCACGTTAAACATACATTCACGAACCAGTGTGTACTTGTTCTACATAACCCCCGAGGACAAACACACAAAGCGAGAACAACAGATCCTTTCATTCCTCGGGAGTTGGGTCTTTTGTTCAAAATGGTCCTCCGTAGTAGGTTTGTGTGGTTAGTCTATGGGAGAGTGTTATATTACAGGGACAAAGGAAAACACAAAGCATTGTCCTTGGGAGTATAGTAAAACAAGAGTGTGTGCTCACGTGATGTGACCCACCCACTGGGCTCTGGAAAGTGGTCAAATAGTGCCCTCTGTTGTTCATGCATGGAGCCCACTACATGTACACATAGAGAGTGAAGACGGTCACTAGTGTGCACAATTTAAAAAAAAAAAAACAATTTCAATTTACGTTCATGTGATAACTATTTATGGATATATACTGTTACACTTACTATTACACTTACTATTAAATGACGCATATAACTTTAATATGTACACGTATAATGAAGGCATGCATAGTTTGCTTAATGCAAACATGTTTAATACAGAGCACTATAATTGGCATAGTGATAAAAATGGTATTCAGATAGCTAGTACAATATTTTTTTTTTTACATATTAACACAAAAAAGGTGCTAGCATCATAGTACATGGATTTTGGAATGCAATTTGAAATGTTTAGGATACAAACATGATTTTGGGTGTTTTTTTTAAGCAGATTCCAATTTCCCATAAATTCCTAAGCAGAAAACTTCAATAACAACTTAATACAAACATGTTTAATTCAGGTGTCACCCTTCTGAAAATTGACATATTCAGCTGTGATTAAGAAATATTAGGAACAAAATAAAAGACGTTTTTGATAAAAACTTTACCAACAAGAGCATAACTTTCCTGTGCTGGGCAAATTTTTTTTCACATAGGCCCTAGTGAACTGTAAAGCCGGCCTCAGGTCAACCCACGATTTGCATGCACCACGACGGAACCGTCGGCATCAAGCACAAAAAATATGCTCAGGTTACAAAACTGAGAAATCGTGTGATGGTCGGAAGACATCACATAAGTTTTCTACTCTTGCGACTTGTGATTTTTTGAGCGCCAACTGATGCCGATCATTTTTACATTGTCGCAGTTACACTCAAGTTGCAAAAAATCGGGGACTGAGTTGTTCCCGACGGTCGTAGCTCAGACACAGCTTGATCCTGAAAAGTTAGTCGCTGATGACTGATCTGTGTCGTTGCAAGGTCGACCAGAGGCCGGTGTAGCGTGAATATCTGACTCCATGAAATGTAGACTCATTGGTAGTACTGCGCACGCGTGAGTACGATACCATGCTATTTTTAGGATCGTTTCGGGAGAGTGACCTGTCACGTGCGAGGGATTAACCAATAATAGGGAAAAAGGGGTCCGATTTTCATAGGAGTCGGATTTTCATGTGACACCGGCTTTAGGAAATAGTCACATTTTCACTATCTGAAGGTTTTATTTTCAACAGTATTCTTCAATGTTCTTTTGTAAAGATTTTTTTGGCAAGCTGCAAGTTGAAACACAGGCCCAGCATCAAAAAACATATTATCCAGTCATACCGAACAGAAATCTGGAGGTTTAGAATGAGTTTGGGCTGACATCGATACTGAAGACAGCAGTGGTGACAGAAAGAAGCTGATTCTCCTGCGTTGTGCTGAAGAGTTGCATCTCCAGACGGAGATCTGTCTCAAAAGGACCTGTCACAGCTCTCTCCAAATACAGAGTGCCTGTTTCATTGGAGGAGAATTAAAGAAGCTGAAGGATACTTGCACAAAACAAAAACAAACCAGTGTTCATTCACTTCTGAATATCAGTCATTCATTTGCATCTGAATTTGAGAATCGCTTTGAACACACCTTTCAATTTCGCTACCAGAGCATTTGATTCCATTTCAGTTCAGTCAAAGAAATGATGAAGCAGCACCTTTCGTTTATGTTCATTCAGATTTGTTTACAAGACTTCTTTTTCGCTTTTAGAAGGCGATTTCAAACATTCACCATTGTATTTCACTTTTAGTGTAATGCCATCGGCACCAGATACAAATAGGGGTTTCTTTTTCGTTAACGGTCAATCAAATTAGCTGTACCTGAAATCAAGTTAGAAAAGGTATGCTTGCATAAATAAATGCACAGGTAACGTACGTAATTGGCTATCTATTTCTCAAAAAGGATTTCACGGATAATCAAAACGATTGAACCTTTGTTGAATTGAAATGGGATTAAAGACGTGCATTCAAATTCAAGCCAACCTGAATGACCGAGTTTCAGAACTGAATGCACATTTCAGGAAATTGGCCGGGAAAACCTATATTAACCCCAAGCACAACTGCAGCAAATATGCAAAACAACTCCCACACATTTTATAAGGCAATACCCAATTTCGAAATTACTCACACACAGTAAGAAAATCGGTCAGGGCTGGCATTTGCACTTTTTCCACCTAATCACCCAATCTTTTTGCAAAGGCAGTGTGAAAATGCGCCGTGGGCCTGTGCTCGCTATGTTGGTGGATTGGTTGGTGGTTGGGTTGGTGGACAGTTTACTTGGCCCATTTTATCCGGGTGTATTATATTCAGTGGCCTAGCAAGGTCATTTTTATGGGGGGGGGGGGTAAAATTGTTTGAAAAGGGCACTGCACATCCGTGGTGAAATGTAGAAACGTTTTTTCCTTTAAGCGTTTCTCGTCATTTTGCAACTAACAAACCTAACCCCAAAATGCCCGTAAACCTGTTTTCCAAAGAGGGGGAAACCTTGTGTGGACGTGGGCAAGTCCACACAATGTATCTGAAAACTGGTTTATGTGGACAGCTTTTGCTCGGAATTAAGGCCCCCCCCAAAAAAAATAGTCAGTCTCTGGTCAGCGCGCGCATCGATTTAAATCATGTGCATCAATCTTTTTTTCCCCAAAATTTTCCACGGTAGCTCCAACAGCGCCCTCTATTGCCGCACCTCCTCAAATGTTTGTACCAATTCAAGGAGCACCAGGGAATGGGAAATTGCACCAATTAAGGCAAATGATCGAGGGCACCAAGGCAAATTACACCAACATACATGAGGACACAAAAAAGCAAACATAGTACCCTACCTTGTCTGTACAATCCAAGCTTGGAAAAAAAGAGAAGAAACTAGAGATCTATATGTTTGCAAAAGAACATGTCCCAGATTATGCATGTAAAAAAATCATATAAAATCGCACGATGACGTCATCATGACGTCACCTAAATTTTTACCTATAACACATCCCGGTCTATCTACATAACGAGTTTCAACCCAATCGGACTTACAGTTCTGTGGATATAGGACTTCAAAATATGTACGTTTGTGATGACGTCACGTGACCCATGATGACGTAATCATGACATCACTCTTCAGGGCACATCTATGCTATAAGGATTATGCTTATGCTGACTTTGAATGATGTACAACAAAGATGAATGGCAAAAGTGGAGACCGGAAAAAACGTGTACAATGTCTATGGGATTTTGAGGCGACAAAAAGAAGAAGGAAGAAAACAAATCAGAACAAAAACAAAGGCTTTTCCGCAACTTTGTGGAAAAGCTAAAAAAAAAAAAACCAAAAAACGCATTGCCGCATCAATTCCGGAACTTTGGTCTGACCAGAGACCGACTATTTTTTTTTGGTCCAAGTCCACACAGTGAATGTAAAATGCTTGTACACCCACAACGGAAGGACAAGAAAACAGTATGCCTCTTCGACTTTTGTCGCGGGGAAAAAAGCAGCTTACCCAGAGTAAGTTGGTGGATTTATTCTTGCAAGCCCTTGGATAGCACCGAGAAGACAGCACTTATGAAGTTATGCTGGTGATGGGCAAAACCTAACCTTGAATATTTAGGTCACACATGGGCTTTGATTCAACATTTGTTGTTATCAGTGAGAGTTTTGTGCCCTGATTTTTTTACAAGTTTATGTGATGATGCGAGTGCCAGGTTTGTACTCACCGGTGGCGAACCAATTTCCCAGCCTGTCGCGGTTTAAGTCCTTGGTCACACTGAACAGTCCCAGTTCATTTCCTTGGGTCAGTACGAATCTGAGCCCATTCGCCTGGGAAACGGTCAAGTCCCCAATCTGTAGGCGGAGCAACTGGAGGGGTTGGCGCAGCTCGCGGGTCAGACTCGGCAAGGCGATCTTGTTGTAGGTGATGAGCTTGACTGGGTCATCGACACAGTTGAAGTCGTTGTTGGGGCAGAGGGTAACTTTGACACAGCGAACTTCGTCGCCACTGTTTAAAAAAAGACAATAATATATATTGACAAATGATTATATTGACTAATCTGGTAGAAAAGCCGTTAACAATAATATATGGCTTTGGCATAACTAACACGAGTTTTGGGCTTGGGATAAACTATAGAATGCTCCAGGTGCATGTTCCTGATTTTGATTTGAACTAGAACTCGACCTTTTTTGACATCATGATGGCCTTAATAGGTCTCGTTCAAATGCAGTCCCTTCGCCAGCCCTGAGAGTCGGGGGGGGGGGGGGATAGAACCAACTAAGGGGGCCCACTACCATAAAAATACAAAAATACACATGTATGGCTTTTGCCGTTGGGGGGGGGGGGGGGGGAGGGGGGCAATTGCTCGCCAAGGAAGCCCAGCCCCACCAGGGTCCCCCCTTGGCGACGGGCCTGTTCAAATGACGTCATTTCTTACAGACCAGCGGCATTGCATCGGCATTTTGAGCTTGAGCTTGCGTCGTAATTCGAACACATTTCGAGCAACAAGCGCGCGTGTTTGGAATATTTTCAACACTGCACAATGCGTGCTTGATTGTGTAAAATATGCAGTTGCAATTCTCCTACAGAGATGACCGTCATTGAGCGAGCCCTATCATGACCGTCACTGAGCGAGTCATGGAGAGTCATATCTGAGCTGGAACTATTACTAATTTTGACACAAAAGACTTTTTTTTCTGTACATACTGCATGAAACCCAACAAGGATAAGACAACACTGTTCAAAATGTCCATTGGTATGATGTTTGTCAAATACAAGTGTACTCTACAATCTTAAGTGATCAACTTCGAACTGTTAGAACCAATAAATCTACAGTAAAGTTACATTACAAAATTTCCCAATTTATAAATTAAGTGCGAACATTATTGAAAACGGCACTAGGATGCTTAAAGCTAATGAACAGGGTGAGTCAAAAAAAGCGAAACCCAAATGTCAGGACTATTGTTTTAGTGAAGTTCTGCATGTAGCACTATCAAAATCTAGGATAAGAAAGCCCAATTCATAAGCTTTCTTTTAGTACAAGAATCATTCAAATCACTCATGTACTTTTCAAGTTACAGAAGTTTAAACACAAACACCGTTTTAAAGTTCTGTCCACGGATCACAAAAAAGGTGTGCGTTCTTTCAGTAAAACGAAAACACACATCCCTATGTGATTATTGTTTTGCTGAAAGAACACTTACCTTCTTGTATTTCGTGGACCGAACTTTAAAATGGTGGTTGTGTTTAAAATTCCGTAACTTGAAAAGTAAATAAGGGATTCGAATGATTCTTGTACTAAAAGAAAGCTTATGAATTGGGCTTTAATTTCATATCCTAGATTTTGAAAGTGCTACATGCAGAACTTCACTAAAACAATGGTTTTGGGTTTTACTCACCCTGTATTAAACAAAATAAAAGGGTGCTAGACTAAAAATACTATAGGCTCCTTGCTGTGTAACAATATTTTTTTATCTGCAACGCTGAAGAGAGTGAACCCTATCCAACAAAGTTCCATGTGCTTGAATGTCTGTGGTATTTCACTCCAGTTTATACTTACTTGGTGCTTCATTTGTCCAATTTAACCAACCCTAAGCCAGTCAAAAAAATCAACAATAAACCATCGAAAGATGCTGATGTTCTATTCAACAAGATTTTTTTTTGAACAAAGACATCAACAAAATGGGGAGGGGGGGGGGGTGTTGCATTAGTTTTAATGAATTTCTATAAAAATGTATTATTTTCACAGAGCTGTTCCCCCGACCTCCACTGGATCCGTGCCTGAGATAGCTCAGTTGGTAGAGCACGTTAGGAATAGGATTTTGGTTAGGGAAAGGATTTCGGGGAACATCGGTATTGGGGAACATTGGTATTGGGGAACATAGGTATGCACCCCACCCGTTCCTACACCCAACTCTATAAACAAGAGCCTATTGACAAAAAAAAAGATTGTATACAGGCATGATGGACACTTTAAGCAAACAAATTCAAGAACTGAATGAAGCGGAGACAACATAATATGCAGGCTGATTGATGAACAAAATCTTACAACGTCCAATAAGACAAAGAAGTCAAGGACAATATAACATTCATGAATATGAATCCTAATACTGAATGTGCCACATTGAATATAGCTTAGAGCATATGGAAAAGACCTCTATTTTGTATTTTCCTTTTGCTACAAAAAAAAACAAACTGAAACTGATGTAGATGTGACTGCACTTTAATGCTGTAGTTGAGTTCATCACAAGTCCAGTCACAAGTCCAGTCACAAGTAAATCACAAGCCCGGTCACAAGTAAGTCACAAGTCCAGTCACAAGTAAATCACAAGTAAGTCACACATCCAGTCACAAGTAAGTCACACGTTCAGTCACAAAAATCCAGTCACAAGTCCAGTCACAAGTTCAGTCACAAGTCCAGTCACAAGTCCATCACAAGTCCAGTCACAAGTCCTGTCACAAGTCCAGCCGCAAGTTCAGTCACAAGTCCAGTCACAAGTTCAGTCACAAGATTGGTCACAAGTCCGGTCACAAGTCCGGTCACAAGTCCAGTCACAAGTAAGTCACAGGTAAGTCACAAGTCCAGTCACAACAAGTAACAGAAAATGGGCAATAACACAGGCATGCCTTTGTCATAGCTCAGTCCGAATAGCTTGTGACCTGACATCGGACTGGATGATTTGTGATGGACTTGTGATTGACTAATGAGGACGATTGAGGGCAGAGGACAGATGCGACACGTTCACATAATGCACACTACACCCCACTACAACAGGGGTCTACCTGATGTTCCCAAATACCGATGTTCCCCAATACTGATGTTCCCCGAAATCCTTAAAGGATTAGGGTTAGGGTTAGAGGGTAGGGATTTCGGGGAACATCGGTATTGGGGAACATAGGTATGCACCCCTACAACATAATATAATAGTAGTTACCTTTCGGGGTCTGATTATGTTAAGCATGACGTAGCTTGCCAGGTTGTCACGACCTCTTCATTCAGCGTTGTGGCTAACAGTTTATACAAAACATGGATGTTCAAAAGTCCAAAACCAAAGAAACAGAATACTAGCAATAAAGGCGATGTTCAACCGAGGGAACCAAACATCCCCCTTCCATACATCAAAGGGTTTTCAGAAAAACTGACCAACATATTCCGCAACCACGGTGTCAATTAACACCTACCCCAAGCCGGTTAATACTATCAGGTCCTTCCTTGTACATCCTAAGGACAAGACTTCTGACTCTAATAAATGCAGTGTCGTACACAAATTCAACTGCCCCGAGTGTATGGATACATATATTGAGGAGCCCAGCAGATCTCTGGGGACAAGATTCAAGGAGTACACAATAACAAAAATAACCTCACAGCCGTGGGTGAACATTTAGTTCAACAGAAACATAACATCACCTTGGACAATGTACAAGTCATAGCACGAGGGGAACGCTTCTGGAACAGAAAGATCAGGGAGGCCATAGAGATCAAGACCAAGAGCCCAACACTCAACAGGGACGCGGGATATGACCTGCCCGCCATCTATGGTCATGTGAGCAGAGGGATTTAGCCACAACGCTGAAGAAGAGGTCATGACGACCTCGCAAGCTACGTCATGCTTAACAAATTCAGACTCTGAAAGGTAACCGTTATTTCTATTATTAGCATTTTAAATTAGGTTTTGCCCTTCACCGACAGGCAAAACCTAATTTGATTTACATCACCCCGATGCAAAAATTCCATCTTATGAATAGTTAATGCGGTACCCGCTGCTATGCACATCAGATTTGAACCAGCCAACTGATCCCGTTAGCTCGGTGGTCAAGTGGTAAGACATCTGCACTAGAAAGCAGGAGGTCGTGGGTTCCAGTCCCACCCGAGTGATTTTTTTTCCAACTAGGGAGGTAACACACTGAGTATACAGTGTTTATATGTTGGTGAAGGGCAAAACGTAATTTGATTTACATCACCCCAACGCAAAAAAAAATTCCATCTTATGAATAATTATTAGTATTATTTATATTAGGCTGACTAGCTTGATCTGCAAGAAATGAATTTCAGGACATGGCCTTTATTTCTCAAATTTCGTTGAATTATCGCCCTGCTCAAAGCCAGTTGTGGTTGTTGACAACACTGGAAGTGCTGTGCGCTGCGTCCGCATGCTATGTTCTGTTGACTAGTTGACTGTGACTTTCTATGCTATATATTGTGCGGTAACCAGTGAAAATGCTTGGATGACTGCAATAACAATATTATTGCAGTCATCTGGGTACTTTATTGACATAATATTGCAGTCATCAGATTTATTTTTACCACTGGAAGCCTGATATAAATAATAATTTAAAATATATACATGGGGTGCACTTGGTATTCAAACTCTGAATTCTTTTCTTGGACTAATCAATCTTGAGAGGTTTTACAAAAGACAGAAATAAAAATACATTTCAATAATCTCATTGTTCTTTGGTCAGTCATCACCAGGCCTACAAAGTTAAGCTGCAGAATAAGACACTCCCAACATTCAAGTTTTGTCCGTTCAACCAGGTCCTGTCATGCAGCTGTTGGAAGACGAGTCCCTTAAATCTCTCAAAATGGATACTCTGATATATTGAAGAAAATCTTGGAGACGTATCGCGCAGCCAAAACGCCCCTCTGGTAGACTTCCATCTCCACGTCTAAGTTGTACTCCTTGGGACCTTCGATGCTCCTCATCACATTAATGGTTGCCACATAAGCGCTCTGCATCAGAGCAAACTCCCCTCCTTGGTGGCCGTCCAGGAACTTAAAGCGGTAGCTGAAGCGACGGTCAGGAACAGTGGCAATCTTGAAGAGGACAGCTGGTGCCAGGAAGTTGGAGGAGAAGGCGATGTAGTTGAAGGACTTGGAGAGAGGAAGATTCTGACAGTCAGAGTCCAGGATTGAGCAGCGTTGGCGGACACACTTGTGAGAGCTGGGGAAGTAGTCAGAAATCAGCTACATATAAGTTTCAGTTGGTCTAGAGGTACAAACACTGATTTAATGAAATGCTTTCTCTGGGAGTGATGTATTTTCATTTGTGTTTCCTGCATTTTGGACGGATGAAGCATTTCAACTCGGAGATACGAAAACCCATTGAGTGCTATGATACACATCTCTTAAAAGAATTATAACATCTTCAAATGGCATTACAAGGACACAAAATGAATGCTGCAAAAAGAACCAAAGATATTATGATAAAGCCAAATATACAGGAATTTTGGATGGAGGAGAATGAAGAAAACGGCTATGTAGTCAATTCATAAATAATACAACAAGCTAATAAGGTAAAATTAAACCCAACTGACAAGTCATCAATATTAAATTGTCATCAACTTAAAATCTCGATGATTCTGTTTTGAGATATGTTGAAAAAAAGAGGTTTTCTTAGGAACAGCTAGGAGAAACAGGGAGTAGAAGTAGAGAAAGCAAAAAGTTACCTAGAGACTTCAACTGAAAACTATACATGAGAAAATCCAATCTGTGTTCTCCTTTATTTTTGGCATACTAAACTCAACCAAAAAAAAGAAAGTCCCCCTTAATACATTTTTGTCTAACTGAAAAACTACTGGGCACATCTTGCTCAAATTACGACTGATCAGTACAGAAATTCCTTAGCAATCCAGCCATACTCTTTGTTTGGCCCAAAACAGTGATAGTGTGTACAAATTATGCAATTTATGACAAAAAGTTGCACTTTTGTATATGTGCAAGGTAAGTGTGAACCACAACCTGCACTATACAAAAGTGCAACTATTTTCGGTATCATTTGTCATAAATTTCACTGTTTTAGGCCAAATAAAGAGTATGGCTGGATCGCTAAGGAATTTCTGTACTGATTAGTCGTTATTTGAGCGAGAGGTGCTCAGTAGTTTTTAAGTCAGACAAAAAGTATTGGAAGGGGGGAATTTCTTTTTGGGTTGGCTAGTGTAGAATAAGGTAAACTTGAAAAACGTACAAAACTCACCTTTGCCATGAAACGTTCATTAACAGCATGCAAACCATATGTAGTACCGTGGTGGGCAGGCAGACAGGCGGGCGTGCAGAAAGGGACAGCTATACATAATCTCTACTGGATGTCACTTAAACACATGATGTCACCAACTTCAATAAACGTGCTTCACAACAGCTAGACACATTACAGCCATCACAAGGACAACATACTGAACAATTTTGGACATTTGCTTGCCGTAACACTGCGTAAACATGCTCAGTATGCATGCGCCTGCCTTGTTGCTAGACCAAAACAGGCATATCTTTAAAAACAGGCACATCTTTAAAACAGGCATATCTTTAAAAACAGGCATATCTTTAAAACAGGCATATCTTTAAAGACACGGAAAAACTTTAAAAACAGGCACATCTTTAAAAACAGGCACATCTTTAAAAATAGGCACATCTTTAAAAAAAAAGGCACATCTTTAAAAACAGGCACATCTTTAAAAACAGGCACATCTCTAAAAACAGGCACATCTTTAAAAACAGGCACATCTTTAAAAACAGGCACATCTTTAAAAACGGGCACATCTTTAAAAACATCTTTAAAAACGGGCACATCTTTAAAAACAGGCACATCTTTAAAAACAGGCACATCTTTAAAAACGGGCACATCTTTAAAAACAGGCATATCTTTAAAAACAGGCATATCTTTGAAAACAGGCACATCTTTAAAAACAGGCACATCTTTAAAAACAGGCACATCTTTAAAAACAGGCACGTCTTTAAAAACAGGCACATCTTTAAAAACAGGCACATCTTTAAAAACAGGCACATCTTTAAAAACAGGCATATCTTTAAAACAGGCAACAAACAAATCTGGGATAGTCGGAATGTAAAAGATGACATCTTCATGTTTCTACAGGGATAACATTATCCTTGCCAGTGCTCGGCCAAATAATGACTTTTAATTTGAAAAAATACCATCATGTTATGTGCTCCTATACAATGCTCCTATTCAACATATGAACGCATTTGGTTTAATCTACTTCCATCTAAATTGATGATGCATGCTACTTAGTGAAGGTAATATCATGGAGTGAAATAATGTTTTGCAAATGTATAAAAGACAAAGCTAAACAAACACATGACATTCATTGACATAAAACTGTACTACGGTCATGTGATGCTAAATTTCACTGGACAGTCTGTTATCACTAGAAATGGTAACACGAGCAAAGCTTGAAAACAATAACAGGAAAGTGCATCTATGGTATGGTCTCACACACTGCCACATATGATATCACAAAACACAATCGATCTATGACATGCAGCACTCTTCCCAAGTTGGAAAAAGTTGATCCTTTCGAGAGGCAATTGACACAATTTTATCGTCATGTCCGTGCAACATGGTCGTATCTCCTAAAATGGTGTATGGCGTACTGTATGTGAAACGCAACTTTTCAATGTCAAAAGGTTGTATCTCGCTTAAAATAACCCGGATGTACACTCAAAGTCAATGGACGTTGCAATACGCGAGAAACGCCATTGTTGCACGGAGCGTATTTGCGAAAGATACGACTTTGTTGAAAAATCGAGTTGCGATCTTGTTGCACTGATGCGATGTATCCTAATTCATTGAAAAAAAACGTTCGTTCAAAAGTCTCTAAATGCATCCAAACTTATTTTGCGGTTATTGTATTCAAATTATCTTTTGCTGGTACATATTCACAGATCTGTGTACACATTTAACTATACATAAGACTGATGAGGTTGTGAGGAGGGGGGGGGGGCACCAGCCCCTAACCCCCCTCACCCCCCCCCCAAAAAAAATGAAAACCAACCCACTCTATCCCATTTCCACAAAATGTGGTGTGCAACTTTGGTGCACCAGACATGGAGGTAAAAACACTGCAACCAGCCATTATCCTTATTATATGGGCACTAATGTTTCAGTCTGTACTTACTTGATCTCCTTGCGGTAGTATTGTGGGCACTGGATATTCTTGCACTTGAATCCTCCTCTGGTATCGAAGCAGGCTGACTGGGAGCTACAGTTGTGGATGTTGCGTCGACACTCATTGATATCTTGGAAAAGAAAATTATTCAGGAAGGCATGAACTTAGAGATTTCATGATTGATTGTTTGATAGTAATTGTTATACAATGTGGTAGCTTATTCAAAGGCGGATCGGGGGGGGGGGGGGGGGGGGCAACGAGGGCCATGCCGCCAGCAACAACCGCCAGCAACAACACCTACGGAATCTTGTAAAATCTCACCCCCCTCCCCCAAAATGTAGGGAAACTAGTTGCGCGTGCATTACACAAGATTCCCAAGACATTGTTTCTGGCGGTTCATGGCTGATAGCAGTTCGTCATTATAACGCTCCCTCGCGGCTGTGGGTTATCGCGGTGGCGGTTTATTGCGTATCTACAACAACAACAACAACGTCTTGACCCAAGACTAGAAGAGAAACCAATGAAGCTACTCACCCCTGCAGTTGAATCTATTGAGCAGCTCATAGCCATTTGGGCAGGTACACATGTATGAGCCAAAGGTGTTTACACATCCACCCATGCAGCTGGCTCCTTGGTACTTGCATTCATCCACATCTGGAATCAATCAAGCAAAACTTTTTGCTAGCCTATTTGTTACTCTAAAATTTTGCCCTTAAATAGGAGCTGAGGCATTATAGAGACATTGAAATGTCTCCCTTATTCCACATGTTCCCCAAAGAAATGTCTGTTGTACTATTTATGATAGTTATCTGTGCAAATTCATAAGTGAATGTTTACTAGAAATAATTGTTCAACATTATTTTCTTTGGCTGCACGTGTTATTATACTTTTCTCATAATGACTGATGCTTCCTCTGAAGTTCTCACGTTGCGAGGAGTGACTAAATTTAACAAGAATAGAAACTGAAGCTTTGCAGGAGTGTGACAGAAAATAAAGTCATGGCAGCATCAAAACGTAGATTTGACATAACGTTTACCTTCACACCGTCTGGTATCGCGGTTGGCTATCTGACCACGCGGACATTGCTGACATCGGTATGAACCAGGCACGTTGACACACTGAGAGTTGCCGAAACACGGATACTGGGCCTGTTCACATTCATTGACATCTGAAGCCAGTACAAATAAAAGACAAAATTACAAAGAATCTCATTCTTATGTATATCACCAGAACACAAGGCTGAAGTATAGACAAATCGGGGCACATAATCACTATATGCACACACGATCCCCTTTCAATGGCGAAAGCATTGTGCAAAGCTACATGTTCTACCCAATCTTGGATTATCTGAACAATAGCTAGCGCAATGCTTTTGCCATTGAAGGGAACCTTCATGATGGAATTGACAATGTGCCTGAATTGGTCTATACACTACAAACTAGTAAAAACAAAAAAAGAAATGGTGTTACATTTCATTTGAACTTGGAAGATTAATGGAATAAGGTCCATGCGCCCACCCATTTAGAATCTTGAATGGCACAAAAACAACATATCAGTTGCCTCCAGTGCCTCGATCCTCCCCTTGAAATATTGGTGAAGTGCCCCCTAGAAGTTAAACCCTTGTTACGCCGCTGAAGGAAGGATATTCCAAAGAGACTCAGTACAAGCAAAATAAAAAACAAAAATGTGATGAACATCTAGCAGCAATAGACTAAGGACTGCTAGGAATATTATCTAGAAGAAATTTACACGATGAAGGACGCAATTCAGGGAGCTTTTTACAAATGAAATATTACTGAGCACACATGTAAGTTAGGTGCCGCAGAACCTCTTACGAGTGTAAACAAACAGTTTTGCTAAACTCAATTTTTCTGTGCTAGGCAAATTTTGACCCCAAAGGAGATTTAAGCACAAAAGATACTGAATATCCTATGGACACACTTTGTGTATACTGGTTTGCATGCCTAAGGTGTGTTGAGCACAACTTATTTTATTCTCAATGCGTGTAAGCTTCAGGCCCCATTGGCAATGCATTCAACCACTTGGCGACGGGATTATTTTTGGCGAAAATTTCCATTTTTAAAAAAGGCAAAATATAGCAGCCAACTTTTGATTTACAGCCAAACGCCACAAATACTGATTCACAAGAGTCATTTCAACAGTATTTGTACGACACTTCTTACCGCAACCTCTTATTTTTCAACACTCCAAGGTGTGCCCACAGAGTGTAAATTGTACCACAACAGGCTGTGCACAGCGGCCTTGTTCAAGTTCAACACACAGTCCACCTGCACAGACTTGTTGGACTTTGTGTGTGTGTACAAAACAAATGGGGGGTTAGCGTGTTTAGACGAAATCCGAAGGTGATTCGAGGCACGCTTGACTTTTTAACCCATCAACAGTGCCTGTGTATAAAAACAGCCAGATCGTGTTAACACGTCATCCAACGCGAATTGGTTTAGAGTTCCTCCCAGTGGTCATCCCCATCTCTCCCATTGTACAAGGTGTTTCAAAAAAAGGAAACCCAACTTCAAAGAATGAGTATGGACAGACCATATGTTTACTGGCTATAAAACTGGTATCATCTGAAAGCGTAATCTCTATGCTTTTCAATGATACTATGTTTAGGTTTTCTGAGTCATGCATCAGTGAGCATCATTGTCTTGAAAACTGGATGCAAAAATGCAGATGGTTCACTTTCATAAAAAAAACACCACTGGGCACGGTGTGCCTATTGTTTAATACGAAAATGTCTGTGAAATGGCTTGAATGTTAATCCTCGGGAAAATGGCACATTGTTTTGAACGTGGCTTGGTCAAAACGAGAAATTCATGACAAACAATAAAATCCAGTTTTGAAACCAACCCGACTTGTTTTTTGTTTCTTTTTATGCACTCGTGTCTTCTTCTTGAATACTTATTCTCATGCACACCATGCCTATTGTGTCTGTCATGAAAGTGAACCAAATGCAATTTTGCATCAAAATCTCATGACAGTGGTGTTCAGTGATGCATGACCCTGGAAATGTAAACAAGGTATCATTGAAAAGCATAGAGATTACGCTTTCAGAGGATATCAGTTTTATAGCCAGTAAACATTTAGTCTGTCCATACTGGTTCTTCAAAGTTGGGTTTCCTTTTTATTGCAACACCCTGTATAGACCGATGAGGGGCTACTTGTGCACGGAGCCCATACGGATTAACCTTGTCCAGCTTCCGATGATAACATCTTACCGACACAACCCTCTTCTTCAACGTATCTGTAGTTGAGTTGGCATCGCTGTTGACAAGCAAATGATCCCACGGTATTATGGCACTGCTCATTGTAGCGACAATTGTTGGTGTTCGTCTCACATTCATTGATATCTATAAGAAGTGAACAATACAGGGAGCAAATTAAAGCTATAGTCCATCATTTGCAGCCATCCGAAAAGTAACTGGCGTAATTATTGTTGAAAAACAAACTTAGTTGAAAGATAGTAAGGGAACTAAACTCCCTGTGAAATTATTCCTTCTGGGAAGCTGTCATTTTGAAGTAATCAACGAAAGAAGGCATTTCCAACGGTGACTCTTAAGAAGCACCGTAGGAAAATTTAAATTAGTAGTTCGTTTTGTTATTCAGCGCAGCGCGCACAAGTATTGGAACGACGCACACGCACGCGCGGTTGTTATAATTCGTCGGATCAGTGCGCTACGTCGCGTATAGCTGCAATTCAAAACAATTCAAAACATGATTCAGTAACTTTTGATTTGAGATTGAGATCTTAGAATGCTGTTTTTCTCGGAATGTACAGCTGAAGCTTAGCTGAAACTTCATCAGGTTAGTTGTTCAGTATCCTTCATTAGATTTTGAACCCTTTTGTTGCTTCAAACGAACAAAATGCACAAATTACAAATGATGGACTATAGCTTTAAGTCTCAACAAAATATATTCTCATGCAGTGGTGTAACTCCACTAATGCCACAACTCGGAGGTTGGTTGCACGACATTTCACTTTGCACAACATTTGAGGCATGACACATTTACAAAAGTCTTTTCAAAATGTTTGATTCAGGGACTAGTTTGTGGATTGAAATGAAATGGCACACACACATTGGTCCCGAAAGATGTGATTATCCTCATCCAAGATGTTAAGGTTATTTGAAATGTTGCTCAGATACGCCAAATTTTGTGAAATTGATAGAGCAGCTGTGCAACAAATCTTTTCAAACATTAAGGCTCCTTACCAAAAACTTGTCTCAATAAGATTCACTAACAACAGGTAGCTATTAAGTGGCCTCTCCCAATTCCATGGTGAATTATGGGGAAAAAACTCGACATACATGCGCCAAACAGGTATTCTTTTTCCAAAAAGTGACAAGGGACCAACAGTTTTTGTATTTCAAAAACTTCCATAGGAAGTTTGCTACAAATTGTGACCGACTTGAAGAACAATCTGAAAAAGACACGAGAGAAAATAAAAAAAAATGGAGGCAATTTACCGTCGCATTCCCTGGTGACCTCATTGAACTCCATTCCATTGCGACAGCCACACTCATATGCACCTTCGCGATTCTGGCACACCTGATTGGCTTGACAGTCATCCGTTCCCAAGGCACACTCGTTAATATCTGACCAATCAAAAACAAGAGGATTAAATAAATCCAAGTCAGGCTGGGTTTTATACTTGATATTCGCAATCAATGAAATGCATTAGAACATAACAATCATCTGATTGGAGACATATCCATTCCTATGAAGAAA
Organism: Patiria miniata; assembly: GCF_015706575.1. Lineage (NCBI taxonomy): Eukaryota > Metazoa > Echinodermata > Asteroidea > Valvatida > Asterinidae > Patiria > Patiria miniata. The sequence goes on from NW_024037063.1 coordinate 8,584,350, forward strand.
AGAAAAAAGGATGAACAAAAAAAACAAACAAACATATGCTAAGCCAGTATAAGCCAGTAGCAAAAAAATATAAATAAATAAATTAAAAAAATGAATAGATCTAATCGGTGTGCTGAACGCATTATCTGCACATGTCCCACTAGCAAGTGATGCACTACACAGTCAGTCAAAAAAAGCTGAACCCAAACCCCCAAAAATGTATTTCATATTTTAAAAAATGGTCAGCACCAAGCATAATAATGACTGGAAAGCCAAGTTCATAAACTACTTTAGATGAAAAAAAATACTGAAATTGCTCCATCCTTTCAAAGTAAATCACCATTTAAACGCAATGACCCTGAAAGAATCGTTGTCATAATTGTCTTCAAAAATCACCAGTGATAAACCCTCAGTTTAAAAATTAAAATGTCCTTTTGAAGGCCCGTTTATGAAATTGCTTTCCAGTCATTATTATTTTTGGTGCTACATAGTTTTTTAAGTATGAAATATATTTTTGGGGGGTTTGGGTTCAACTTTTTTTTACTCACCATGTATGTGCAGACATAGCTTAACATCAATCTGAGATCATCCGGCAATCCCCCCCCCCCCCACGTCCAACCCGACTAACAAATAGTCTTGATATGGCTCTAGTACAAGCAGTGAATCCCAAGTTACATTAATGCATGGGCACATGACAAATTCCTTGCCAAAGCGTGAAATACACCAGCTGTAAAGGCAGAGTTTTCAGCTATAGTTAGTGAAAAATGTTTGCTTCATTTGGTTGGCAGAGCCATGAAATAGAGCTGAATTCATTTAACCTTTGTCCCATTTGGCAACTTTCTCAATTTCTGTCTTACCTCTGCACTCCCTATAGATGACACTGTATTGGAAACCCTGTGGACAGGCAGGATTGCAGCGATAACTGCCGTAGGTATTGACGCAGGCTTGACCACGAGGACACACATCAGCTTGCTCTTCACACTCATTAATATCTGGTTACAGAAACAATGTTAAGGACATTAATAAGTGAGAAACAAAAATGTGAGAAATCAAAAAAATTTCACAAATTGCACATCCCTTTTTAATATAATGTATAGAATTAGCTTAGTATTAATTTTGAATATATAATTGACATTCTTTTATTGGGAAGTGCAGGGGCATGGGCAATAATTTCTTTTCTCATTTTTAAATTGTTTTTCATTCATCAAAGTAGTTGTTTATAATTCCTTTTCGAAAATTAAAATGCAAGAAAATATGCAGACAAAAATACATGGTTATCAACTGAAGTACAGAAGAAACTTAACATTTACTAAAAGCAAGAGTATATTTAAAACCAGTGAAAAAATCCTTATAATTTTGAAACATTTTGTTAAATTACGCAGGGCTAGGGGGAAAGGGGCCAGGAATCGCCTCAGAGGGCTCCGCGCTCGCATTAGTTCTCGAAGCAAATGACCCAACAGTGTGCCCCGTCTGAAAAAAATCCTGGATTCCCGCCTGCTGCGCGATGTGTCGCAGAACGCGGCGATGCAGGTGTATAGTGTGAATTTAGAACTATCAGATACGGACTCATTGGTAGTATTGCACATGCCTAAGAGACGATTGTGAATGTAAAATAAAAGGGTAAAAGGGACCAGATTTAATATAGGAGTCTAAGTTCAGAAACAATTTGGCATTAGGTGGGTAAGAATATTCTGGTAGAGGACCAGTTTCGATTGTGACAGTTCCAGGAACGATTGTGACAAAGTTGCAGTCCAGACCATCACAAGTCTTCACAAGTCATGTCTTCACAAATCATCCAGTCCGAAGTCAAATCACAAGGAGTGCATACCTATGTACCCCAATACCTATGTTCCCCCAAACCCTAACCCTAAGGATTGGAGAACATAGGTATTGGGGAACATCGGGTGGACCCCGTCACATGCTATTCAAATGAACAGTGACAAGTGAATTCCCTTATTATTATTGCTCCCCAGTAACATGTTACCACACTTGCGAAAGGACTTATGTGAACTCGACTTGAACAGTGGGTTATGATGTATCATTACCGCGTGTGCATCCATCTGCGCTGTCTGCCTTGAAGCCCTGCCTACAGGGCCTGCATTTGTAACTTCCCATGGTGTTCTGACAGTAGAATTCCGGGGGACAATCGTCTGTGTCCTGCAAGCACTCATCAATGTCTGAACAATCAAAAGCAGCAGCCATGGTTAAGTGTAAGAGAATAAAGCAGGCAGGCCAGACACAATGCACTAGCATGTGCAACTGCTATTATTTTAGCAAGTTCCATCAAGCACCGGTTAGCGTATGGTATAGTTTTGCATGCTTAGTTTGTTCCAGCCAGTAATTGCCCTGCTGTGTCTCAGCTGGTCATACCGGTACTGCAATCCTCAACATCAAACTAAACACCGCAAAAAAAGTCCACACTCATTGGAGGGGCACAATTTTGAATCTGTTCATCTTATGAAAACATCATTTTAATAGACCTTTGATATCCCGTTTGCTACCAAAGACTGTAAATGGTCCAAAACTGACAACAGTGTATGAAAAATGATACAGTTTGAAAAGTTGCAAATTTAATGAATACGTTATTCAAGTGGACATTTCTGCATGACAGTGTGGCACTGCCTGAAACAAACGGCAGTGAATACCGATCGCACAGTGCTTGTATGCACGGGATCATGTGAAATTGAGTTACTGCGCTTTGTTCGGGCACTGTGCAGTCAATGGGTGCCAATGAATTACAGGCATGTGTGGATGCACTTGCAATTTTTCCTCGCGTATCTTGAAATTTGCAACTTTTCAAACTGCAGCATTTCTCATAAATCATTGTCAATCTTGGACAATTTACAGTCTTTGGTAGCGAACGGGGTATCAAAATGTAGCTAACAAAATTCCCCAGGGGTTTATATCATCGCAAGCACCACGAAGTGACGTATCTTCTATGGACTTTGTGCACACGATACGTCACTTCGCGGTGCGACCGACGATATAATCATCATCATAAAATGATCAGATGCAAAATTATGACCACTCCAATGAGTGTGGACTTTATTTTTTTGCAGTGTTTGTTTTGTTGTTGTATAATACCTAGAATGTGATACTGATACAAGGGATGTGATACAGCTACGGTTTACCCTTTGTTTTTTGGTACAGGATTGTGGGTATCCATACCTCTACATTGTTGAGTGAGTGAGTTGACTGTGTATCCGGTGCCACACGGTGAGATACGAGTGCATCGAAAGCTCCCAGGTGAGTTGTCACAGCGGAAGCCATCTTGACAATTGTGTGTTCCCCTGGCGCATTCGTCGACATCTGAGTGAAAGAAAAATGAATAACAAATTGTCACAACAATGAATGTTTTCCGAGGCTCCGACCCCTAGCTTTAACACAGTGCACTTTTGTAAACTGTAAAACAAAATTCACAAAGACAGAAAGAAAGAGATTTGCTTGGGAAAGAAACCATCCACAGAACGGCAGCAGATTTCACAAAACAGTGCATAACTTACGCCATGTGTAGGACTTATGCAACAAATTTAGTGTGCGGTTGCACAATAAACTTACGATTGATTTCATGAAACTTTGGCACAGCTGTGCAACGTTTTAAATAATCTATACTTCTTGGACAAAAACAAAAACAGCATTTACGACGGCTGTTTGAAAATATTTTTGTCTGAATTTCTTCGAAATTGTGTGGCAACTCTATACTCTGTCACAAGTAAAATAACAATTCTTTTACATCAAAACACAAAGCTGTGAGAGTCTAGTATAAACCTTGACAAGTTGTACAATAACAGGCTCCATGACGATCACAATTTGCTGGTAAAGTAGGTCATTTTCAGTAGCTAGGCAATAATCTGTGGCGCAAATGGACATAATTATGCCACTGCATAACGTTTCATGAAATTGGCTGCTGCTTCATATTTCAAAAGCTGCATGCAGCCATTAGTACATGTACCTACACAGAAAATGCCAGAATTCAAGATTTGGGTTCCATGATGTGCGATTCTCAATAGACCGCTTGCAGACGCGATCGATAATTGACGCGCGAAGGTGCGCGACGCCATGTTATGGGACAAATATGTGAGGCATTCTGGCAAAATGAGACAGAACTCGGCACAGGCCATAGTGGAGTTAAATGCAAAACACTGAATGGGGGTAATTTTTTTTTAATGTTCAGCTTTACTGATATTTATAACCTTTGATATAGCTGCCGCATATATTTTTAAAAAAAGTATAAAAATCGTGGAATAAAAGTTTTTTTAAGGAAAAAAAACAATTAGCATCTTCCATTTGCAACAACTACAAAACTCAAAACTTTACAGGCCGTTTTCTCAGTATTTTGCTTTTTGACATGCAGATAAATGCAGCCATAAACTTGTCAACTGAGTATCCAATTGAAGTGCAACAAACAGTATTGTAAGGAGAATTTCATTCTCTTTTTTAATACCTGCAAATCCTCACTTCGACTCTCAGTCAGTTGTGTCTCATTTTGCCAGAACGCCTCGCGTATATACAAACTTGCTGGGCTAAGGTTCTCAACTGAACATTCCTACCTCGGCACTGGATATTGTTAGATTCATCAAACACAAACTGTTCTCCCTCGGCGCATCTGGTGGTCTCGCAGTAAAACCCTCCTCTGTAGTTCTGGCACCGCTTGTGCAATGGGCATACATTTTCCTCCTGGCACTCATCAATGTCTAACAGGGGAATTAACACACAAGGTATCAGAAGTATTGTAGTTGACTTTCACAAGGCCTACAGTCCCAAATCAGCTCACAAGCTGTTTAAATGAACTGCGACAAAGACATATTGCTTATTACTGTTCATCCTCTGTTACTTACGACTAGATCTGTGACTTGACTATTGATTCACCAGTAACTGGGCTTGTGATGGTCTTGTGATGGACTTGACTAACTTCATTCTGTAGTGGAGTCCATCACTATTCCAGTCACAATTAGCCATGGTCCAGTGGTTACGGTGTTTGACTCATGTACGAAGGTGGGGTGTTCGAACCCTGCCAGGAACATGGTGTTTGTGCCCTTGGGCAAGACACTTAACTACAATTGCCTCTCTCCGCCCAGGAGTATAAATGGGTATCTGTGAGGGTCGAGGACCGATTGAGCGCTGATATCGGCTGCCGCGTGGTCCCATGGCCTGATGAATGGGGTAATAATTGTGAAGCGCTTTGAGATCGTTGATACCATGGAAAGCACTACATGAATACAATTATTATTATTATTAAATCAAAAAGTCAAATCACAAGTCCAGTCACAAGCAACAGGGGACGAACAACGGAGTGTGCAAGTCTCGCCAGTTCATATTTTCACATTTCATATGAATGTCTTGGCACCAAACATGGACTAGTTTATAGTCACTGACTCCCGTGCAAGAATTTACCGATTGGAAATTGTTATCTGCATTCTGCATGATTGATTATAAGGAGCGAGGTCAACATTTTTCATTTTATTATAGTCCTCAATTCGCAATATTTTCAATATGCTGAAAATTGTAATGCTTTCTTTCACTGGCCCCATTTCTTGTCCTTTTCTGGATAAGCCCAGTCAGGAAACAAAATCAAAGCGAAAAAAAAGAAGACTTTACACAGATCTTATACACGGTGCCCAAATGTACCGTATTCCCACAAAATCTTGCAGCTATCTGAGGCCAACTTGCATACTGTGGTGAAACTGGGGCAGAGTTGTGTAGGAGTCTAAGTCATGAATTATTCATGTTATTAATGGGCGCGTAGGCCAATCAGCAGCACGTATTGTGAATGCAATACATGTTGTGACACAGGCTGTTCGCGGGTCATAGCTGCGGTGAAAGGTTGGACTGATGGCGGCTGGTGTCGCGAGACAAGAAGTGCAGAGCAGCTAGCGATCGGCAGGTAGAGCTGTAGTGGGCTTAAGACTTATTATTGGGTCCGGATGAGTGTAGGAACAAAAGGGAGCAGGAGTTGTGAAGCTTGGGTTGGGAGCTAGTGGGAATCTGATTTTGTGGTGGATTGCTGGTCGTCTGTTCAACGCCGTACGGTGGGGTCAACTACTGGAAGGCGATCCCGTAATCATTGAGCTAGCTTGTCTAACAGGTTGACTCGTTGTAGTGCTCTGAGTTTTTGTGAGGGTTACCATTCTCGTGTAAGGGTTATCATCCTCGTGTGAGGGTTACTATTCCCTTGCCTGAGTTCTTGTGAGGGTTACCGTTCTTGTGTGAGGGTTAGCATATATTCCTGTGTGAGGGTTACCTCTCGTGTGAGGGTTACCATCATCTTCGTGTAAGGGGTTACCTTGTGTGAGGGTTACCATATATTCCTGTTTGAGGGTTACCATTCTCGTGAGGGTTAACATCATCTTCCTGTAAGGGGTTACCTTGTGTGAGGGTTACCATATATTCCTGTGTGAGGGTTACCATTCTCATGTGAGGATTACCATCATCTTCATGTGAGGGTTACCATCCTCGTTTGAGGGTTACCATCCCCTTTTGTAATCGACACTGACTTAGAAAACACTCCACGTAATTGTATGAGGGTTATTGCTGTTTCATTAGTGGTAGGTTATTGCTGTGTAATTAGTAGCGGGTTATTTAATATTGGGCATAGCATTCTGCCGCCTTACAAATATAACCATATTGAAAAGAGAAAACAAAAGGGCAAACAGATACTCGAATCCTACATTTACGAAACTACTCACAGGAAAATTAACAATTTCAAATGTCCCGGGCTGCGAATTTGTTGACCATCTCCCACGATGCACTGGGAAAAATGAACTCTACATGGTAAACTCTTGGTGGTGCACTGCATTGTGAATTAATTGCCCGGATTGTACCCCCATAACTCCATAACAATGGAATGCCTTTGTCAAAGTTCAGTTGAATAACTTGTGACTTGAATTGGGACTGGGTCACTCGATCGTGATTACGCCTCCCAATAACAAAAATCATCGCCCAACCACTGGAAACTTGCTAATCCTTTTTCAGGAGTGGCCTATTTTTTTCACAAGTGCCCTTGTTAATGTTGCACAAACAACTTAAATTGTGCTGCCATAAAGAGCACCACCTGTTGTCCATAAGCAGGCATGCAACTGGGAAATCACAAAAAAAGGGGAAATTCAAATTTTTCCCAGACTTTGTACAGTGTTTATCTATTTTCAATGGCACACATGGGAAGTAAAAAAAGAGGAAATCAGCTGATCCGAGGAAAAGTTGCATGCCTGCATAAGGGTCCACCCCAAAGAAAAGTGGGGTCAAGCCCCACCCCCTTCCCCCCCCCCATTTTTTTGTTTTGATTTTACGGACAGTGGAATGTTTAAAGATGATATAAGCACTGTTACACAGCGTTATTGGATCGATTAAGCAGCAATGTTGAGTTTGGTTGTTTTTGGATATAAGAGCGCTGTTACACAGCGTTATTGAATCGATTAGACAGCTACCTGTATGTTGCGTTTGATTGTTTTTGGATGTTTCAACATAATATAAAGGCACCGTTACACAGCCTTATTGGATCGATTAAGCAGCAATGTTGAGTTTGGTGTTTTTGTATATTTCAAGATAATATAAAAGCGCTGTTACACAGCGTTACTGAAGCGATTAGACAGCTACATGTATGTTGCGTTTGATTGTTTTGGGATGTTTCAACATAATATAAAAGCGCTGTTATATGCAGCGTTATTGAATCAATTAAGCAGCAATGTTGAGTTTGGTTGTTTTTGGATGTTTCAACATGATATATAAAAGGTGTTATGGGATCAGTGAAGCAGCATTATTGAGTTTCTTTGTAGCAAGGCTGCCGGCAAGAAGTACAGTGTACCTTCACATAGAGACGTTTCAACATTGTAAGTCAGTCCAGTGGTACAGTCCGGATTGCATGCGTACGAGCCGTCGGTGTTGCTACACACATGGCCCGCTGGGCAGATATCAATAATCTCTTCACACTCGTTGAGGTCTGTCAGAAGTCATCAATCATTTACATGACAACCAAACAGTAAGACTATAAACTTCCTTTAAAATCCACAAACAGAGTTATGCATAATGCACTTTTTCCTGATGTGTTTTACTTTGCTTAACATTGTGTAATAATTTGTAATGTATGCAGGGCCCCAATGGAAACCAGTTTTAAACTGTTTGGGAATATCCTGGGTAAAGAAATGTAATAAACTTAGGTGTTAAAAAGTCTGACCTGACAAAGTATTCTAAGATGACAATGAAATACACAAAAAGAACCCCCCATCCAATTTTTGTTCTTGTCTAAATAAGGCATAATAGGGGTGCATTCCACTCCAACAATTGTTAGAATTACGTGTTCCTTGGAAAGGCCCTTGCGAATGTGCCATCCCAATAGCGGATCCAGCATTATCGGAAAGGGAAGGGGCGTAGGGGGACCGAAAATGGAGGCGAAACCTGAACATACAAGCGGGCCATTTATTTGCTTATGTGGGTGAAAATTTCTGTCTTTGAAGTGATTAAATAACCAGTTGACAGCAGAAGAAACAGAAGAAAAAAACAAGACACACCTTCTTAAGAAAAAAAAAATGTGAAAAAAGGGGAGGGGGGATAAGATTGCAAATGCTTTTGGCAGACAGTTGGTCCCACTTGCAGGAACTTAGCCATTGTTGGTAATCGTTTTTTAAATTTTATGAATTTCTTATTTTAACTGGGTAGCCAATTCAGTGGCATCCACTGGTCTCCCATGGGGCCCAGTAAAGAGAAGACAATGTGAAGACATTAACGTTTTTAGGGGTGGGAGGAAAACCCCAGAAGAACATTCTGAGAAAAACCCATGGAATCAGGTAGGGACTGAAAACCCAATCCACATATTGGCCCGGGCAGGAATCAAACCCGGGTCACAGCAGTGGAAGGCGAGAAAAGTACCGCTATGCCAACCTGACTCCTTGTTAGCATACTTCCTTTATTTAACGTAGAATGCACCCCATGCACTGCTTGCACAACATAGATGTTGAACATAATCAAAGCAATATATAACCAGGACTGCATAATTAATAGGAACACAGCGTTTTGTGTTATTAACAGGAATCCTGACAAATGAACTCACCAATGCATGTTGTACCGTCAGAGTCCAAATCATAGCCGGTGTCGCAATAGCATTCATATGACGAGGCGTCAACAGACCGGCAAGCGTAGTCACAGGATGCATACAGGCAGCCCAGGGAGGGTGGAGGATTGTTCTCTGCAAGAATTAGTGAACTACATTGTACATTTCTCACAAATAAGAAGAATCACTTATCAATGGTGGATGGGTTCAGGCCCCATTATAAGCTTTCATTTTAGTCATTCGTGGAAACATTTCTTGGCAGCATTTCTATCAATCTTATTTCAGAAAAACATGTACCATACACTTCCTCATGTAATGTGATGCCCATTTTACAATCAATCGAAAGTAGACCTTGGACCTCTGGTTACTCTACGTTTTGTACTTTGTGTCAAAACAAAAAAATATTTCCTACTTTCAATCTTAAATAACGCTTTTGTTTAATTAAATTAAAATTTCAGATCATGTAAACAAGACATGACAAATTTTATGAAGCGAGTTTCATCATCTTGGTGAGAGAGGGTGAGATTTAAACACCATACGAAAAAAACACTCACTTTTTAAAATCCGCCACTTTCGACTTGGCGATCTCCAATGTCAATACAGCGCTGGAGACGGTTGCGGAAGGCACGTGCTGCTGCCAAAAGCTTCTGAAGAAGTGCTGGATCACCTCTGTTGTCATTGCACACCTCCTCGATCGTGTGTTGCGCCAAACGATCGAGGAGGTGTGCAATGACATCAGGGGAGATCCTGCATTAATTCAGAAGCTATCGGCCACAGCACAGCACCCTCTTCAGTGCTGTATTGACATTCTGAAAGTGAGTGCATTCTGTGTAAAGACAGAATACAGGGCGAGTAAAAAACAAAACGAAACCCAAATGGCCACTCACCAAGACAACTATATCCATTTTCTTGAAGCTCATATCCATCATTACAACCACAGACATAGGAGCTTCCATTGGGCTGACAGCGTTGCTCACAGGGGGACTCATCGCATGCGTTGGCCGGCTCTTCTCTGTCTGGAAGGTTAAAAAGAAAACTGACAAGCAAGTAGAAGCAAATCACAAACAGTGTGGCATCTTGTGTTTGCCTCATTGTTGGCCTCACATTTCAACTGCATTGATCCCAGTTTGCCATCCTCCAGATAGGTAGTTAATGTTGCTAGCATCATGACTTGGGGCATGATCCCACATGACCTATTTAGTGAACACTAGGCAGGCATGCAACTTGGAAGTAACGGAAAAATGAGGAAACTCTTATCTTTGCAAGACTTTGTACAGTGGTTTTCAATTTGTAATGGCAAAGTGAGAAGTGAAAAACAAGGAAATCAGCTGCATGCCTGACTAGGGGTCTTTCGATCAGACTGAGGGCTATCTCTGAAGATAGCTCCAAAGCTAGCAAGCTCTGCCAAAATAGTTGTCGTTTGGACACAACTTAACTCCGCCTTTGGAGCTATCTCTGGAGTAAGCCAGGGCCAATACTAGCCATAAAAATTTGTGGGGCTAGCTCCACTTTTAGCTATGTGGCTTATGACCTAGCTCCATCCTTTGCCGTTTGGACGCAACTGACCTGTCATTCAATTTTGTCTGATTCACCAAGTCACCCATGAACATATATTACATAACCTATGACCTTTTAGCTCCACTGCAAGAGGGTGAGATTTAAAACCATACGAAAAAGTTCTCACTTTCAGAATGTCAATACAGCACTGGAGACGGTGGTGAAAGGCGCGTGCTACAGCGAAAGCTTTTGAAGGAATGCAGGATCACCCCTGATGTCATTGCACACCTCCTCGATCGTGTGTTGCGCCAAACAATCGAGGAGGCGTGCAATGACATCAGGGGTGATCTTGCATTCCTTCAGAAGCTTTCGGCCGCAGCTCGCGCCATCCGCCACCGTCTCTAGAGCTGCAGTACCAAAACAATTAGCTCTACCAAAAGCTCTACCGAAAGATTTTGAAGGAATGCAGGATCACCCCTGATGACATTGCACACCTCCTCGATCGTGTGTTGCGCCAAACAATCGAGGAGGTGTGCAATGACATCAGAGATGATCCTGCATTCCTTCAGAAGCTTTCAGCTGCAGCTCGCGCCATCCGCCACCGTCTCCGGCGCTGCAGTACCAAAACAGGATCACCCCTGATGACATTGCACACCTCCTCGATCGTGTGTTGCCCCAAACAATCAAGGAGGTGTGCAACGACATCAGGGGTGATCCTGCATTCCTTCAGAAGCTTTCGGCTGCAGCTCGCGCCATCCGCCACCGTCTCCGGCGCTGCAGTACCTACAGAACTCAGAAGTACAAACAGGATCATTTCGGCAGTTTGCCGAATGATTCGTTCGAATTATGGAAGTATTATTACCTCTAATGCATGTCATGTTGTCAGCAGCAGCCAGAACATAGCCCACAGGACACTCACAGACAAAGGAAGTGATCAGATTGACACATTTGGAACTGCACAGTCTGTGGTTGTTTTCCCTGGCAAGGGTGCATTCATCCACTGGATACACAGAAAAATACTAAATTGCATTACCTAACATTTATGTTGCACAACACCTATTCCAGGTATGCAACTGGAAAGTAACAAAAATAGAGAAGAAATATCAAGTTTTACAAGACTTTATGCAATGTTTTTCAATTTTTAATGGCATTTATCCCTAACTCCCTAGGGGATGTGCAAAATCATATTGAAATTGGAGGATTCAGGACTGTTAGGGATAGCTATAGAGAATACATGTATACAACATTTGCTTTTGCTGTCGTTTTCAAAAATGGACGGATTTGGGGGTTCGTATTTTAAATCAAATATTGTACTGACTTGCTTCAAGTTTTGTGTTCAGTGAAAAATGCTGGAAAAACCAAGAAAAATATTTGTGTTTCTGTAGCCTGGTTCCCTGACCCCACTTAAGATGAAACAAAGCAATTTATAGACGTTGGGAACTTGTAAGGTCAGGGAACCAGTTGGCTTGTAGCGTTTACAGGTGTGTAATCAATTGCAAAGAAAATGCGGACTAACTAATTATGATAAATTGGGAGCAGTATTTGATAAAAAAAAGTTTTTTCCAACGCTGGTCAGTCGACCAATGTTGGAAATCGATACAAAAATACCACTTTTCTTGAAATGCAGCAGCAGCCAGAATTGATTAATTTTGGGGGGGAGGGGGGGGTACATAGTCAAAGAAAAGCTACATATTAAAAAGATGTAACATGATTGTCCATACCGAGACCCCACTTTATCAAACTCTAATGGCAGAACATTTTAAGCTCTTGCTAGCCAGAGCAACCCCTAAACCCCACACCAAACCATGGCGGACTCCAACATTTTAGCAATAGATTCGATATAGAATTACTCCAACACCCCCCCCCCACCTCAAAAACAAATTATGTCAATAGGAATATCACAATGTCCTGAATAAACAGATGAACTATAAATGCAAGACCAATAACTGTTGTTAACATTATTAGTTATCACCTAGGTAATAGTTCTACATGTATAAGGGCACTGAATGTATTCTTTGGGGCCGGAAATGGCTTTTTACAGATAGTCAATTCCTAAAAGACGATGGAGTCAAATTTCTGATTCTAAGTTGAAACCAATTCTAATTCCATTTCCACCTGGAGTGGCCTTTAGCCAACCCACTTTTTTTTTTTTTACTAGTGGTACGCAGTGTGATGTCTACAGGCAAAACATAAGTGTATCCACATGTTTTTTTGTTAACGGTACTGGGTACTTACTGTCATTGTTACTGCTTGCCCTTCCACAGCAATCCCGGAAGGCAAAATCACACTCTGTGCCAAGATCAGTGCCATCACAGGGTGCCGACTCATGGAACGCCTTAATGCCAAGCTCACAGCATTCACAACATGTCTGATACCAGGGAAACCACAAGTCACAAATTATCAGAAAGCCTGGTTCAGCAATTTCATTTAGTGCACATCATATGCACAGGGCCAGATTAAGTGTTTCGTAGGCCCTTGGCACCAGTGTTCCATAGGCCCTATTCTGCCCATGGCACCATCACCATGCAATTTCATGTTGATGCTAATAAGCTATACCATGGGCGTCCATCGCTTCTCAAAAGTGAGGGGGGGACATACCTTGATCAGAAAAAAATAATGAGAGTGCGTAGCGCGAAGCCCTTATTGCGTGGGGTTCTGGATTTTAGATGCTCTGTGGTGCGATCTGAGGCAATTTCTGAACACTTAAATCCTTAAGGGCCCCGAACAATTTCGGATTCTAGATGCTCTGTGGTGCAAAAGACAATTTAACCAACATTTTGAGGTCGGAGTAATTGAATCAGCTATTTGGAACTACAGAATCAATATAGACTACATTTTTATTCGGAGATGAAAAAAAAGTATGGGGGGGGGAATGATATGATACCGCCCCCCCCCCCCTTTAAACCAAAAAAAGTGGGGGAGCTATACTGAACAAGCCAGGCCAAACTGGTAGCTCAAAAAGCCTGTAGGCACACTGTGGTATTTTTGTAGGACCTCAAATTTTTTGTTGGCCCACCCCCTCAATCTTTTGTAGGCCCTAGGCACAGTGCCTACTGTACCTATTGGATAATTCGGGCCTGCATAATTATGCACACATGAACACAACTTAAAGGGAATATACATCATTTGCTTTTGCTGTAATTTTCAGAAATGGATGGAATTGGGGGGTTGGAAATACATGTATATAGCAAATATAATTACACTGACTTTTTTGAGGTTTTGGGTTCGAAAATGCTATAGTCTGGTTCCCTGACTCCATTTAAGAAGAAACAGAGCAGTTTACATATATTGGGGAATTGTAAGGTCAGGGAACCAGTCTAGCTGGCTTGTACCCGTTCATAGGTGTGTAATCGATTGCAAACAAGTGCGATGGTCAACTGGGGCCAGTATTTGAAAAAAAAGCCAATTTTTCCAACGCTGATCGGCCGATCAGCGTTGGAAATTGATACAAAAATACCACTTTTCTTGAAAATGACAGTATACCAGGTGCCATGATTTTACAGGATGCTTTACACTGTCATTCACTAACAGTCCAGCAAGGTATTTCAAAATGATTTGGTAGTTTTATTTTTTGATGTTTGCAAATGTTGTATTTTCCCTTTAAGTTAATTATAAGGATATTTCATCAATGACATTTTGCAACTTTTAGATGTCCTTTTGGCGAACAGTTGGTAGACTTTTTTGAACTAAGCTGTATGCAAAGTGTGTCAGTCTGTCACTATTAGTGTCAGATAAAACTTGCAAGCAGCGATCAATGTTATGGGCAGCTGGAGTGTTCTGCAGTAAGTATTGCATAACTGTTGAGGGCTCTAACCTGCTAAAAGGATGAGAATGAACTGCTGTCGACAAAAAAGTTGTTTCTGACAACAAAGCGCTTCAAATTTACAAACAAAATAACATTACAGATCTGACGTGCTTTTTTTTTTCTTCTTTCAAATATTCGAATTGGCAAAAAGCTATTAGAATATTCTTTCAATGAACGAATATTTGACTCTACAGTATATTTGGGATAGCCCTAGTACCTACATTTCGAGCTTTGCACAAAAGTTTCTGGTTTTGACAGAACACATCACAGGAATACCTTTTCAATTGAGCCACATGAATCTCCCTGGACACGGTCGCAGCTTCCAATGTTGGCACGCGTGAACAGTCCATCGAAGCACATGTTCCTCTGCAGTTGCTTGATGCAGCAGGATCGCATCATGACGTGGCAGTCTTGGATGTCTTCGTCTTCCATTGGTCCCATGTCCGGGACCGGTTCCGAGTCAATGGCTTCACAGGATGAGTGCTCGTTGGCGTACTCTGCCCCAACATCGCAGCAGATGGAGATAGAATGCTGCAGCTGAACAGCTGGTACACAATAAAGAAATAAAAACAGCTGCTTTCATTTTGTTTCATTACACATTAGAAATCTGTCCTACCTGTTACACCTTGCATGCCCTCATGCCACTCGGTGTTTTTTAAAGATTCATTAGACTAAGGAGTAAATTCAATGAAAAACAATGCCATACTAGTTGCTATCAATGATTTAAACAGGCAGAAGAATGTAACTTAGGGAGAGGAGGTAAGCAGCCAATAATTATTGGGTTATTCTAAGTTCGACTTGGGTAATTATCAGCATCCAGACTCCAACCAGTCTTAAACACAGTGTTTAATACCCGCCAAGCACATATTTATTCCAATTCATAAACACCTTTCAGTAAAAAAAAAATCAAAGGTTTTCGGTCCAAAAGTCAAAACAAGTGAAAAATTATAAATTTCCAATGATTTTAAATTTAATGAACAATATTACTTTATGTTTTTCGAAATACCCTTCTAGACTTCACTGAGAGAAGTCGTACACAACTCCTTACATGTATATGGAGATTGGTGCACGCGTCGTGCGTACTGCATGAGTGGCGCAGAATGCAGCTGTGCCGGTGTAGTGTGAATTTAGGACTACGAGTACTGACTCAGTGGTAGAATTGTGCATGCCTAAGTGTGATTGTGAAGGTTCAACTAATAAAAAGCTAAGTAAAGGCACTGGATTTCATAGGAGGCCAAATTTCATGTGACACTGGAAAATGTTTAAGACCGGAGAGCCAGTCTTTATCAACTGTTTAAAATTAAAACCGGCCGCATGATGGACTCTCGACAAAGAGTAATGAGTAAACTGTTAGGTATTTATTAATATATTTTTATAAGTTATTCATAAATACCTGAGACAGTTTACACATTCCTCATGTTCCTACTGGTCAAGAGTCCGGAACGAAGGTGATTTCGCGGATAAAACACCGGCTGGTTTTAAACACAATTCCTGCGTTCTTCTCCCATGTGCAGTATGCGCTGCACATGCCACAGTTCCCATCTTAGCACATCGTACATGAGGCACATACCCATAATCATAGACATGGCCAGGGGTGTTTCACAAAACATGAAGTAAATTGTTGAACACAATTGTTGGATATTTGTGAATTTTTGACTTGTTCTGACTTTTTGACCGAAAGGTATTTATGGGCCATTAAAGACCATTATCATGTTGCAGCCATTTGATTTTTTCCCATTCAAATCAATGTAAGTGAGGCTGGATAGCAAGGCTGGAAGGAAAAATAGTCTGGTTCCTTTTTGCACAAAAACTTATCAGTCAGTACAGTTGTTGGATACAGGGAACATGACTGAAATGGTGGCACTGGCAGCATGATAAAGGTCCATTGGCGACCAGGCCCCCTACTAGCTGGTTTTAAACCTATGTACTTGCACATATTTATTCCCTTATTATGTCACTCAGTAAAAATGAAGCATTTATCTCCGAAGGTGTAAAAGCATGTTCCCCCCCCCCCCCAAGCCAAAACATCATATATCAAAAATTTCACATTAGGCCAAAAAAAAAAGTCTTTGGTTTCTGGTATGCGCGCGCGTCGCCGCAGCTATGCGCGTCGGCAAAATGAAAAAGTTTTTTTTTCAATACAAGATGATGTCTCAAAACCGCCAAACTCACTGGTTTGACTGGAATTCTGCTGCTGCACAATTTTAACGTGTTTTTAGATGGGGTTATGATCGAGAATAAGCTTTATGTGGCCTCTCTGGACTCCCATATATTTGCACAAAGTTTAGTCGGGCACCATTTGCAGTCATCAGCCGACATTTGAAGCAAAAAAAAAAAAAAAAAAGGTAAAAAAAAAAAAAAAGCCGCGTCGCCGCACCACTTTTGGGGCAAGCTCCATACCAGAAACCGGAGACTTTTTTTTTGGCCTTACACAAATGTTTTTATTAAAGGGAATGTACATCATTTGCAGTTGTTGTAATTATCAGAAATGGGTATGTGCACAAAGTACACTACCAGCTAAAGTAAAGATATATTGTGAAAGCTGGCAAGACAAATTTGGTTGGACTTGGACACCAATTGAAAACTAAAATTGAGAATTTTAGAGAACAATATCATTTGAAGAAAACTGACAAAGTCTGGATTTTTTCAGTATACAATCTGGACCTGGAAAACGTGGCTTTAAGATTGGCACAATAAAAAGTTAGCTATTTCATCAAGGAATCTCAGGAATTCCCAGTTTGTAGTAACAGGTGTGACACAGGTGTAGGTAAATAAACATCCTGGCTGGAGCCCCAGAGGGTCAAATCAAACACATGTGGATGTCATTAACAAATAGATGTAGCAGTCCAGGAGCTAGCTCGGGTTATGCAATGAGCGCTACAAGGCCATGAGCAGATGGTATATGGAGCACCACTACTGCATCCGTGCATTTGGGGAAACTTGGGTGAAATCCCTCTTTCTAGTTTTGGCATCATCACTGCATGTAGGTTGGATGGGGGGAGGACCAACTATTGCAAAAGATTTGCAGTATTTGCTGGATATTAACACTTGAAACTAATGTGCCTATCAAATGTTTCCCCCACCCCTCCCACCCCGCGCTGCCCCAGGTCCGATGTCGGATGTTGTTGTCTACAAGCCAATTTTATAATTACAGCAATAAGTTATACATGTGACGATGTATGATTATCATTGTTTGTCCCCCAAAAGCCCCAACATTTTTTTCTTCAAAATGAGTGTTCATCACAAAAGGGAAAGGGGCATTAAAGGGAAAATACAACATTTGCAAACATCAAAAAAAAAATTTAACTACCAAATCATTTTGAAATACCTTGCTGGACTGTTCGTGAATGACAGTGTAAAGCATCCTGTAAAATCATGGCACCTGGTATACTGTCATTTTCAAGAAAAGTGGTATTTTTGTATCAATTTCCAACGCGTTGGAAAAAACTGGCTTTTTTCAAATACTGGCCCCAATTGACCATCGCACTTGTTTGCAATCAATTACACACCTATGAACGGGTACAAGCCAGCTTGACTGGTTCCCTGGCTTACAATTCCCCAATGTAAGTAAACTGCTCTGTTTCTTCTTATATGGAGTCAGGGAACCAGACTACAGGAAAATGATTGTTTTTCTTGGTTTTTATAGCATTTTCGAACCCAAAACCTCAAAAAAGTCAGTGTAACTATATTTGCTATATATTTCCAACCCCCCAATTCCATCCATTTCTGAAAATTACAGCAAAAGCAAATGATGTATATTCCCTTTAATTGCATAAGCATTTTTTTTTTTAAAGATCATGACAATGGCAATATCAATATGCCCTCTCAACACACACGAGGAGACAAAAGAAATGGTTTGTAAAATGTTTGCTATCAACTACAGGTATTTCAATTTCATAAATCACCATTAAAACAATTTTTAAAAACAATTTTAAATGCCATTGGGCAAAAAACCGAAGGCTCAGTATCAGTTCATGACAAGGTTCAGTATCAGTTCAAGCCTACTGATACAATGTATGTGTGAAGCACTTCATTCAATTTCAATTACCTTGTCGCATTCTGTGAATTCCGTAGACGGAAAAAAAAACCTGGGCATTTTTGCTAGAGACTTTCTTAATGCCGGGAAACCAATGACACATTCCATATGTATGTTTTCAGCAGACATCATAGCCTTTGTTACTTTTAGTGGCTGGGCTGTACTTTCTACAGTCCTGCAAAAAAATCGCGTGATCATTTGAAGGATCTTGGGGATTACGGATTAATAAAAGTACAAGGAATTTGATTTGCAAGGAATTAAGGAAAGTAAAGAATAAAACTAAGGAAAAAAAGTTGCAACCTGATACCACTTTTTTCTTCATATATCATCTTAATGAAGGTCATTCATTGCAAAAATGATAATAAGACATGAATCTGGGACTGAGAAACATTTAAAATTTTGTTGGGAAATACTTAGACAATTTTCTTGACTCTCCGTAGACTTTGCACACAACCGCTGAAGTGGCGTCAGGTTGCAACATTTTTTTTCCGAATCAAAAAAATGAATGTGATGACAAATCTATTAAAACTGAAACTGAGAAGTAAAGAGATCTCTTAAAACTACTTTCAAAATAAATAAATTTAGCACAAAACAGAAAAAGTTTAATACAAACAGGGTGTCCTGAAAATAATGGTGCACGTACACCCCGCCATTTTCTCCATTACAACCGGAATTTACTGCAAATGTGTACACAATCTTCAAGGTTACAGATTTAGATTGAGAATACTGTTTGTTTAATTAAGATTGCTTTTGTAAATCCAGAGATATGTTTGAATAACTGCGAAGCCAAAAAAACATGCTATACCACTTTTAGGAAGCGAGTGCTTCAAAGATCAGACAATGCCAGTATGGCTTTTTTTATAACATTATCCCTATGGGTGTAAGACAAATATTCCATTCACACGACAATAATTGTTCTTATGTTGAAACAATTTGATAGTACAGACAGGTTCACTTCTTTAAAACTTCAATGAAAGAGTTCAATTAAATATAAATATATATTGCACACTCTGCTTAAAAATGTTAAAATCACTAACACTACAGTAAAGTGATTTGGTTTTAGACTACATGTAGGACTATACTGATTTTAACTGCTTCACAGAAAGTGGCACAAAATGGGTTTCTTGGCTTTGCCGTTATTCAAACATATCTTTGGATTTACAAAATTAATCTCAATGAAACAAACGGTATTCTCAAGCTAAATCTTATTACCTTGAAGATGGTGATGTACTCACTGGAAGAAGAAGAAAAACATCCGCAGAAAATTTTGGTTGTAAATTAGCAAAAATGGAGGGGTTTACATGCAGCATTTTTTTTTCAGGACGCCCTGTATGTATAAATTTGTCACCAGAATGAGAAAGGTAGGCATGTGGCACTCCATGGCGTAGTTAAATTACCAAAAAAACCAAAAAAGGGCACCCCAAATTCGATTCAATACAGCATGGGTAGTTTCCATGGATACAAGCACCACACATGCATGTACATGACATACATGTACAGTCCTTGCAAGGGCGAATCCAGGGGGGGGGGGGGAGCAACCATGCCCCCCCAAAAAACAAACCCAATTTTTTTTTTAAAGTGACGTTGTAATAAAGGCAGGCGCGCACTCTGCACAACACCATCTTTTCCTCAAAAGAATTTGGTCAAAGTGGTCAGAAATTGCCTCAGATCTTAGTTTACCACAGAGCATCTAGAATCCAAGAACTTCTAGAATCCAAACATTTGGATATTGTGTTCTGGATCCCCCCTTATTTTTGGACACTATCTGACCATTCCTTGCTCTTAGTAACCTTGAACATGTTGAAAGTTCCAGCTTACTAGGCAGGCTTATTAAATGGGGGGAGATTCGCCAGTAGATCTTCCATGTCATGAGCTTATAAGTCATAGTATTTAACTGGAAATTTCAAGCGACCATGCTCTTTGATCCGACTATCAATATCAATTATCATGATTATCACGACTGTCACCCTGCATGCCCTGTCAGAAACTTGTGAGCCGTATTTGAAAACACATGTACACAAAACCATGGAGTGACAAAACCATGAAACCATGAATTCACAGTCGATCAATAACAGCAATTATATGATTAATACATACAGACATGACAGAACCAACATATCTTCAACAACCACCTTAATAATAATATGCAACAATTGCACTTTAAATGACAAAACAATGACAGACAGACAGAAAAAAACAAACATACAAATAAATTGCTAAACTTACCATTGGCTGTTATGAGAAATGCCAGCAGAACTGAAGCTACTTGATGCCACATTTTTTTTATTCCCCGCACAGTGTATATCCACACAGTACACAAACTTCTTCCAGGCAGCTTGAGCAGTGTTCAGAACCTTGAAAAACTGAAATACACAGCAAATCTAATGCCGCTTGTCTGTAACAAAATGATTGAAGCTAGATTAACAGATCAGATTTACTCTCCAAAAAGATGTCACAAGACCTGTGTTTTTGTGAAAAGTTAGTTCACAAACTTGAACAAGTAGTAAAACAATTGAACATGTGGGAAAACAAATCCAAACTCATGTTATGAACTTGTCAAAATCTTAGGGAATGCTACAGTGACTTGCCCATGCGCATTGGCTAAAATCTGAGAGCACCCTACTGACTGCGCACCGTCTACAAAATAACTGAAGCCAACACCACTGCATGCACTGCACTCAGCATGGCCCATATGACACCAGTAAATCAATACATGTACACTGGGGTGTCAGAGCATAGAGCAAGCAGTCTCTGCATGTACCAAGTTGTAATTGTGGGTTTCTGGTTCCTGGTTTTATGGCCCCTTTGGGGTTGTCAGCTTGGACCAATAAACATTCCAAGGGCAGAGGCTTAAAAGTTTGTAGGATTGTGGTTATTAGACTGTGGCCAGGAAATGCATGCCCAATTAAACAATAGCCTGATTACAATGGGAACTTGTCAGACAAGCACATTCTTGAAATTGTTACAGTGTTTATTAGTGACAGTTCCTCACATCAAAGGTGTCATCAGGAACTTACTCCATGATACAATGTAATACAATGTAATACAATGTAAATTGTAATACAATGTAATACAATGTAATGCAATGTAATACAATGTAATACAATGTAATGCAATGTAATACAATGTAATGTGTATGTGCTAATGGGTTAAAATCAATTGCACAGGCTCATTCTAAAAATTGAATTCTAGTAAAGCTGGTCTCAGACCATTTTCGTCTACGAGGTCTACAAAGCCATCTGAGTCAAATTGGGGGGCAAGGGCAGGACTTAAAGTTAAACTAGTCTAATTCACAAGTGACACCATTCCTTCCTCCATGGTGACACTAAGTCGGTGATCAACTGATATAAGTGCAAAGAGGACTGTTCAACATTCAAAAGAATAGATATGCTTGCTGGTTGGAAGAAACAGTGTGTTGATCTCAACTTACACAATTGGGACAAAATCTATTGATTCTGGAACTTTCACCATGGGGCCTGCCCACCAGCTCAAGAAAGTTCTGCGATTCCAATAAGCAATGCACAACTGTCAATTACGTCAAGGCCGTTGTGATTTACTGCAAACTAGTGACCTCACTTCCTGCTGAAATACACCCAAGACGCAGGCGCCCCGACTTGGAGAAAGTGAAACAAGGTGAAACCAAAGGTCTTGACTTTGTGAACTGACACCAACTTTACATGCATACTCAATTACAAGTTGGTGGTACCATGGAGGAATGGTGGTACATGGCACAGTTGCTATGCAACACACAAGCCAATTTCTGTAGTATGTGGATGGTGGATGTGTCAGTGTGTAGTGAAGCCGTGACTTGTAACAATAAATCTCTTTTCTTTGTGGTTCTGACTTCTGAGAAGTGTAAACTCAACATTTCAGGAAATGTATGCAGTTGTGCAAGATCTTAAAACTCATAAAAGAAACTTATCATCACATGCAGTCACTGCACCCTTCCACTTTATATTGCTAATCTCATTGTGCAAACCCATTACTTATCCCATTGCTGGCATGTTGCCAACAAGTTCATTTGGTGTAAACCATCACGCAATTTTAAATTTTTTTTGAAACAAATCATTTTCAATATCTACAAAATACACATGACAAATTTGGCAAATTTTCAACACAGGTAAAGGTCTCTCTCAAAGATGGCCATCTCTGTAGGAGAACTGCAACTGCGTATTTTACACAATCAAGCACGCATTGCACAGTGTCGGGAATGTTCCAAACACGCGTGCTTGTTGCTCGAAATGTGTTCGAAATATGACACAGCCGATGCGCGTTATGCAAGTTGATGCTCAAAATGCCGATGCACGTGGCTGGTCTGTAGGAAATGACATCATTTGAGAGAGACCTATTGGGCTTAGGGTCTATTATGTCAAAGTGTTCCTAATTGTGAGTACAATGTAGATGGGTCACACAATAAATCGTGCAGTACATCAGAAGCTCAATGGCACATACATGTAATATGGTCAACATTTTTATTTGTGGAGTTCAACAAAGTTTTTAAACTAACAATGAACAAAAGGCATCTTCACACATAACATATACTACAGTGAAAGTTAAGAATCCTTCTTTGAAATGGTAAATTAATGTTAACCGAACTGAGAAAAGTTTGTATGGACAACATACATGTACTACCAAGAAACAGGGAGTATAACGAAATATGCTACCACAAAATTCGGACAAAGTTGACATATTTTGTTTTTTTAGGCTTTGGCATTTTCAAATTCCAAACCTTAAAAACAAAACTTGTCACACCTTTGTCTGGGTTTTGTAGGAGTAGGCAGTATTTAGAGTGCACTTCCAAAGAATAAAATTCTCTTGAAAAACAACTCTAAGTCTGAATTTAAACAGAAACAATCATGTGGAATAATTCTAAATGTAAGTATTGTCAAACCTAAAACTGACCTGCAGAAATTCTACAAAATGGCAAAATGTGGACTCAATGTCATTAAACATTTGTTTTTAAGCGGACTTTACAGCAACAACAAAGCCTATTTTACAGGTGTTAAAAACCGATATAATTGAAATCTGGAATATTTTTTTATTAATACTGTCGAATACAACCATCAAGTTTAATTTGCTTTAAAATGTACTTTGTAAAGTGATCAATGCTTGCCTATTTATGCTGCAAAATTAAAGGAAACGCAATTCAGGGAAACTTATTTCCTAGTGATTTGGCAAATGATGACACTACATTATAAATATGAATAAGGTCTTATTAAAAACATGACATAACAAACATTCACTTCCATTATTGAAGCGACTGTTTTATCACCAATGGAGATGGTCAATAACCCCTTTAAAAAAATTGGTAAATTTGACACACATAATCTACAAATATAAGACCTTTTTTGACCCCCGAAATAGAAATTCAAATGATACATTCATTTTTGGGCTCTTAAATGGAGCAACAAGTACAGCAGTTACAAATCTGCTTTTTCGAATAGTTCAGCAAGCTATGGTTCAAACACATAAATTTCATAATTTTTTTAACACCGTAATTTTGTTGCAAATTTCAAAAAGTTGTCATCATTGATCAAGGAGAAAACAAGCAACCAACTACATTAGGTTTAAAGCTTGAAATTTGCTCAGATACATTTACACAAATTATTGAGACCATGTTCTTTTCTGTGGGTGGACATTGCCTACTATTCAAATCGCCAAGTAGAATTATGTAGCTGTCTTAAAATTACTTTAATTGTATTTTATTATTTTTTTAAAGTAAAAACAGAGAGACACATTTCTATCTCAGCTTTGTTTTTGTGCATGCAGAACTTATCGAAGAAAACAGGGAACAAGAAGAAGCCGCAGCAATTGCACACCCAAAAAAGGCCACAGACAATTCCTGGGACACAACATAAACCAATTAAGACATTTCTTTGGAGCACAATGTTGTTGTGTCACTCAGTGGCACTTTGTTTTCATTGGGCCATGTACCATGCTGGGGCACCCCATGTTCAGCCAACCTCAGACTTTTCAAGATAAATCTGCAACACAGTTTCTGTGGTTCAACATGGTCCTCGCCCCAGGCACGGCTTTGTCTGAGGTTATTACAGTTGAAAAATGTTAAAGGAAACATTGCAGCAATGACACAAGTCCACAAACTGTGGCATGTGCTTTCCATGTTGGGCCTAATATGTGAAATGTTTGCCAAAAGCCGTTGGAATAAGTACCACCAATTAAAAGTCCAACATTGAGTTTTGATGTAGGGGGGGGGGGGGGACTGGCATTTAATCCCAACTCTTAATTCACCTGCTCAAAGAAGATTACAGTAATTTCTCTGATTTACTTAAAAGTTTCATTTTCTTTCCTCAAATCATCCAGATCATTAGAACTTTGATAAAGGGTCCTTATTGATGTCCAGTATAAAATATGATCACAGGTCCCTATGAAATGCCAGATGCTACAAAGTAAATGGTAGAATGAAGTTTTAATTTAATGGTTAATTGCATTTTCCAATCCAAAGAAAGGTTTCCTTTCATTCCGTTTGACTTTCCGACATATACAGGGTCATTCTCTGACGCAACCATCAGCTTCAAGAAGGCAAGAGCAAACACTTGCGTCTGACCCATAAGAGCAGCCTATTAAAATTCCATTCAACTTCTTACAAAACATTTAACACAATTAACATTCAAATTGTCAAAGATTTGACTTTTGAAAAGACTGAGGATTCTAAAAATTTTCAGCACAATTCAGGATTACCCCCTTATACCATCATTTACAAGTGAATGAACTTTTGAAAGATTCTGCCAGCTCAAAGGACCCTCCCTGTCTGTCAATCAAACACTGCACATGGACCAATTACATCACTGCTTTTGGTCAGGTGACCGCAGTAGCTTGGTCACAAGCACTGTGAGAAATGCACACATATTAGAGGTGGGCAGGGCTTCAGGCGATGTGCTCATGAATATGCAACAATGTGCTCATGAATATGAAAGATTTGAGTTGTAAGATATTTTGTAAATAAAACACCACCAAGTTTACATCAACGAGGAAGAATAACAATGCATGCACTGTCGTTTTAAGTTAAATCTGAACTACTGCAGCTATGCACCCTTTTGTAAACATGTTTTACATCTTGGCATGTTTATGAAGAATTTAAAGTTAAAAAGAAAATAACCAAACTTCTTACAGGACAACAAAATCACATCCCAACACGGTGATGTTTTTACCCAATATATTCCACCTTGCAAAAGATGAACTACACAAATGCTGAACTACGAGATAAAACAGAAGTTTTTACATGCAAACATGAATGTAATACAAAATATTAAATATGTACAAAGATTGGGCACAAGTACAGTACAGTTTTAGTAGGTCTGTCTGCGATAACTTCACAGTAAAAAGCGCCATCTTATTCATGGGACAAATGTCTTGCTCAAGAGGAGTTGTTGCTGGCTGCAATGGCACTGTATCCCGTCGACTGTGTTTACATGCACATACATGTAGTAGCAAGTGTTATTTTGCCTCGTGAGTAAGATGGTGTATATTACTATGATAAATTTGTTCAAGTAATATGTGATGTCTTCTGTCAAAACAAGATGCTTCAATCAAGGGAGAGGACACCATCCCGCCGCGTCCATGTCTGAAGACGAGATCTTGAAGACAAACCGTTACCCCGCACTGCAACTATATGTATGTCAGTCACACGGTACGAGTCAGGCTGACCGATCACCTAGTTGATTTTGCAACTTCCGCGTTCAAGGAGTTTCTTTATGTTATTGACCAGTTTTGGGTGATTGTTGGGGGGGGGGGGGCCAGTGGATATGCAGGGTATGAATATTTAGAAGTTTTATTTAACCTTCCACAGAGATATATGTTCAAGCATCATGAACGGTTCTTTTTTAGATGGCCAATCATTAACTTTCAACGTGGCGTTATGCACTTTTACTATGCATTTGCTGCATGGCTTCACACAACACATTCGGTCCCTGACTACTTGGGATCCTACTTCGTGAGCAGGGCTACATCACTAGTAATAATGAGCTAGCCCACTCATCTCAAACCCATCAAGGCGTAGGATTGCACCATAAACACGCCCACGTGAAAATGCACAGTGTATAACGTACATCACTCGCTGGGTACTTCAATTTTTGTATTCCCACCACTAAACAAGGAATTGATCAACAACGACATGGTCCAGGCTAACTTCAAATGGCAAAACTTTGTAAACTAAAGGTAAGTCCGTTTCCTAACCTTCAACACTCATTTTTAAGGGGAAGATCTGCATCTGAACAATACTTTTAAAACCCTATTTTGACAGGCTGCCTCGAACTCTGCTATGACAGAACACTTCACATATGTTACTTGCTAATTAAATGTTACACAAGTGGCAGTGCAGAAGAAAGATCTTGCTTTCAGCAATGATGTCATCCATCCCCCCCTCCCAATCCATGACGAGATCCATTCTCTTTCGATGCCTAACTCTGTGCCTGAGTCTGTGATTGAAGCTTGACACTTCCCCAGTTTTAGCGCACGGCTTTAGGACTGGCTTCCTGCGTTTCCCGGGCATACTCCGTCAGGTCAAGGGTCAGGACCTTACTGATAGTGCATTCACCTTGCTGTCATGGAAACAGAGAAACACACGATGTCTCAGCATGGTATATGAGATAATAAACAGTTGACTAAACTATCAGCATATCAGCATGTGAATTCCCTTACCACATGCTAAGACACGCAGACATGAACTATGATGCACTTTAATGTGAGTCAATGTACTTTGGACCTTTTCAACAAAACAAAGGAACATACTTTTTCTCAATGTTATACTCACCTAAAAGAGCTCAGTTTGAATAACTTTCCAATATTATTTTTACAATTGAATTTATTTTCTTTAGAAAAAGTCTATCCTCAAAGGTCGAAGGGCACATGAAATGGCTTTTTTTTTAAAATATAATAAAAGATTGGATGTTGGTATCACTGATCTCTACGCAAAAATAACTAAGACATCTACATTTTGATTTACTGTTGACAATGCTTGTGCTATTTCCTGCCAACTGAGGGCGCTGTTGCTGTTTAAACAAACTTGAGGAAATTCCCAGCTCTACACAGCTCTCTGAAGTGCTTTTTCAATTTTTTTTGGTTTATGGAATAGAAGAGAAGTCTCATAATAATAACCGGAAATAAAAAATATTGTGTGTTTACGGCTAACTCCCAACAAATTACCCAGGTACACATAGGTAGCAACATTTTTTATTTTGTAACTTTTTAAATGTCTGTCGTTCATTAATAAGGGAATAAATGTGTGCTCCGGAGGTTTTTATCACTCTGTTTAATACCACTTAGAGTCTGGGTGCTGATAATTACCCGAGCCGGAGGCGAGGGTAATTATCAGCACCCAGACTCTAAGTGGTATTAAACAGAGTGATAAATACCGACGGAGTACATATTTATTCCCATTCATAAATATCTTTTCGGTAAAAAAAAATCATATAATTCGTTCAAAACATCCCGATTTTGTTCAACAAATTCACTTTATGCTTTTTGAAACATCCCTCCTGCAAAATAATGGAGTGTTCAGCTGGCGAGTAAGATGAAAACAACCCTTTTATGGAGATTGACGCGCGCGTATCATGTTCTACGCGATGTCGCGCAGAACGCACCTGGCGCGTTGCGTTTTGAATTTTGAACTATAAAATTCTAACTCCCTGGTAGTGTTGCGCATGCCTACGTGAGGATTGTGAACGTTCAACCAATGAAACGATAAGAGGCACTGGATTTTTAGGAGTCCACATTTTATTGTGACACTGGAAAAGTGTTTAAGACCAGCTAGCCATGTCTTTATCATCCGTTTAATACCGGCCACGTGACGGGCTGTCGACCAATAGGAATGGCTAAACTGTGTGAGGTATTTATGAATACTTATTTTATTATCTATAGGGTACCCTTGAACAGTACTCTGTTTATTGTTTTATTAACCAATAACACTCAAAACCTGGCATAGGGAAGACTTTATATTTTCAAAATATAATTTATTTAAAACTTTTGGCCAAATGTGGCAATACAAATTTTGATGTCAGCAATTTAGCTTAAAAATCCAGGTGGGTTGAGTTACCGTCAACATACAATTTTTTTTTTGCCTCAGTGGAAACCAGCTGATCTGAGGGAAATTTGCATGCCTAATTAAGGGCCACAACCAATCACACTCATCAAAAATAATCAATTAACAAAATGTTGATTTAATGTATCAAATGATGGCTAAATAACCATGATCGAGTCAAATAGAAAACACATGGAAGCCATACACATGGATGATTCTGTGCCCACTTTCCTGGAATGTTTGAAATGTTGTCCGGTGACCAACACAGATTTGGATGAAACTTCAGGCCTACCCTCAAAATACAGCCAGACACCTACCTGAACTTTGTCTGTTGGCTCGTTGGCATCCAATTTGCATGATTCTGCTGTCAAAATTTCTTAATATTTGTTTTTGTATACAGGACTTCAATCGACTGATTAGGCAGTTGGAATGGAACAGCCCATAGTGACACATAATAATAAATGTTTGTGAGTGCAATGGTAAGAATAATTTTATGAGGTGAGAAATGGATTGTTCCATTCCATGAGGCGATGGAACATTCCATCTGTCATCGAATTAAATTATTCTTTCCATTGCATGAATGTGGAACATTAATTATATTTTTTATACAACACCTGAATAAATCCTCGTCATCTGGTTGGTCAGAACCACCAAAAGTGTGACTGTGCAATGGAACTTTCATTTACCGTGGAACGGAACTTCTATTTGTGCCGTGTGGCCGTGCCATGCATTGGGACGAATAATTCAACGACGCGTAATCAACGACCAATCAATCAGAAGATGGGATTTAGTTAGGCGTTGTATAATAAAAAATATACAAACAATTCGGGCGATTCACAATGCAGAGCGCCACCAATAGTTTGCCACGGAGAGTTAATTTTTCCCAGTGCATTGTGGGAGATGGTCGACAAATTCGCAGCGCGGGACATTTGAAATTGTTCGTTTTTTTTCGGTCAGTAGTTTCGTAAGCGTACGATTTGAGTATATGTTTGCCCTCTTCTTTTCTTTGTATCAATATGGTGATTTTTGGTAAGGCGGCAGAACGCTATGCCCCAATCTGTAACAAATTAGCTCAGGTGTCTACTGACACTCATTCAAATGGGCCATATTTTGTCGACCGTAAACTTGAAAAGTTGACTCTCCATGGCAAACTCTTGGTGGCGCACTGCACTGTGAATCGCCCGAATTGGAGGAAGTCATTGTATAAGCAATGTTAATAAGTATTTCACTCTTTAAAAGCCAAGCAATGAATAAATCAGTCAAGTAAGTGGTAAAAAAAAAGAGTGAAGGCATAGGCCGATGAATTGACTTACCTCAGGGTATATTCCAATGAGTGCATCAGCATGATTATAGAACTCTTCCTTGAGTGAGATGACAATGCATTGGAAATGGTCTTCGGACTGTTCTCGTATGTACTCAGCCACTTTGCCGATGTTGGTGTTGTCCAGAGCAGCATCTATCTCATCCAGGACGAAGAACGGAGCCGGCTGGAAACTAGAAATGGCAAACAGAAGATGGTGTTAGTGCAATAGATTGAATTTTGAAAGTGTACTCTAAATGCAACGCGTAAGTAGAACATACCAAGTCATGGCAAAAAGCATCTGCAGCGGAGGGACGCGCACGCGTTGCGCTGTTTGCGTAGAGCAAAATGAAGCGCTTATTTGCTGATCGTGCGTGTCGGCTTCGATGACGCACCGGTATGGAATATAAACGCAGATATGCAAATAGCCGTACAAAAGCCGCACAAAATTTCTAGTTCTCCATAGGTTTGTGTACAAACATGGATGTGCCCATCAGGCATTACTTTGTTCATCGAATAGCGCTCTAGTAATTTAATATAGCTCTATGGTTGCTACACTGATAGCTAAATACCTGTTGAGAGCAAAGAGGAGTGCCAGGGCAGCGACTGTCTTCTCCCCTCCTGAGAGGTTATCCATAGGCCTGAATCGTTTGCCTGGAGCTACACAGTTATAGTTGATGCCATCCAGGTAGGGCTCTTCAGGGTTCTCTGGCCCTAGGAAAGCCTGTGCACTCTGGTTTCTGGACAGAGCCTAAGTCAGATAAACAAACCAAACCAATCACTTATGAGTTATTACAGGTGTAAAAAATATGGATGGCAATCCAAGGGCAAGTTCAAGAGAGGACTATTGCCAACCATTGTTTGAGTAGACTTCACTCAAAACGCGGGATGGTTGGACAATGCTATTCGACTATTTGGAACCGGACCACAGGGCATGGTTGCGTCACTGGTTACCAATAGCTAGGAGCTATTTTGTAAATCTCTCACCTTGTAGATTTCGTCAATCCTCGTCGACACATGCTCAAAGCAGGAGTTGAAGCGGTCGAAGCGTTCCTTACGAACCACTTCAAAGTTCTGCTTGGCCTTCTTTGCGCGTTTACGAGCCGCCTCAAAGCTATCGGTGGTCTCCTGGAAACGTTCCTTGACTCCATCAAGCCTGCAGGGGAAAAAAATTCAAACACAGCTCAATTACTCGATTCCAGGCCACATTTTTCAATTTTTAATGTAAATGTGAAGTTTCTGGCAAAATCTGACAGAACTGGGCACAGGCCATAGTGGAGAAAAATGCAAAACAATGAATGGGGGTGATTTTTTTCAAGTTTCACATCCATTGATATTTGTAAACCTTGGATATGTCTACAACACATATTTTAAAGAAATAGTATGAAAATCGTGGAATAAAAGCTTTTTTTTAAAGAAAAACAATTGACATCTTTCATTTTCACGACTGCAAAACTCAAACTTTAAAGGCCATTCTCTCAGTATTTTACTTTTTGACACGTCGATAAATACAAATGTGTATCCTCTACCTGTGCCATATGTGCCAGGTTATTAAAGGAGTGTTGTGGTCCAATAGTGACAGCATCAACACGGTACCTGTGTTCTTGTGCAAGACACTTGACTACAATTGAGTTTAAATTGGTATCTGGGAGAGTACAGACCAGACTTTAACAATAATTGGGGGGGGGGAGGCTAATCACAGCTGAGAAGGTGAACTGCGAAGGACACGGCTACAGGCGCATTTGGCAGTCGCCATACGACCCATGTATGACCACGGATCACAGCCAGAGATAGAAAGTGTTTGATTTTTGCGGAGGGAGGAAAACAGAGTGCCTGGCAAAAAACTCTCATGCCACAGGAGAGAACCAACGCACAACTCTACTCACATATGGTCTGAGCCGGGAATCGAACCCGGACCACAGTGGTAAGAGGCGAGCGCTTTACACGCAAGCCGCCCATGCCAGCACAGATTATGCTTTGGGACTTTGGTATAAAATACCATATTAGCACCAAATTAATTGTCATTCATAAATACCTAAGACAGTTTACGCATTCCTATTGGTCGAGAGGCGGTCACATGGCCAATCTTAAATGGATTATAAAGACATGGCTGGCTGGTCTTAAACACTTTACCAGTGTCACATGAAATTTGGACTCCCATGAAATCCGGTGCCTTTTAACGTTTCATTGGTTGAAAGTTCACATTCCTCACGTATGCATGCGCAATACTACCAGTGAATCAGTATTTCATGGTCCAAAATTCACACTACACCAGCCCAGCTGCATTTTGCGCGACATCGTGCACGCCAATGTCTTTATAAGGTAACGAGTTGTGGAGGGGCATTCCATATTATAGTCAGAGGGGTATTTCGTGAAACAATGAAGAAAAATTGTTGAACAAAATGGTTGGCAACGTCTAGTTTTTTACTTGTTTTGATTTTTGACCGAAAAGGTATTTATGAATGGGAATAAATATGTGTTCGGTCGGTATTAAACACTCTGTTTATGACCGGTGGGAGTCTGGATGGGTGATAATTACCACCCATCCAGACTCCCACCGGTCTTAAACAGAGTGTTTAATACCGACCGAACACACCTTTATTCCCTTGTTATAGAGAGGGAGACGGTTAGTTTATGGTTTGTGTTGTCTATGATCTTACTTTTCCATGGCCTTCATATTAGGAGCGGCAATCCTTTGTAGAGTCACCTGCATACTGGCCATATTGGCCGATAACTTATCCCCTTGTTCCTTGATCTCATCTAGCGTGTCACACTAAAAATGAGAAACAAGATGGGAAAGGCATGTCACGAAAAGGTCAATTCAAATCAATTAAATATTGTCTTAACTCTTGCTCTTTTGGTGCAATTTAGTGCACATCAATTCACTCCATCTGACGTGTATTAGAGGATTAGAGGAAGTTTTGAATCAGCAACCATGTAAATTCTGGAAACAAAACAGTTAGAAGTGATCTTTTGAAGGCAATCTTCTCAAATTCTGGAATGAATAACAATCATGTTGAATTGACACAAAAATAACCCAATATCTAAATTTTGTTGTTTCTCGTACATGTAAAACATGCAAAAAAAATATGCAAACTGACCGCTGCTATGTACATCAGATTTGAACCAGCCAACCGATCCAGTTAGCTCGGTGGTCGAGTGGTAAGACATCTGCACTAGAAAGCAGGAGGTCGTTGGTTCGAGTCCCACCCGAGTGATTTTTTCCAACTTTCACTCGGGAGGTAACACATTGAGTATACAGTGTTTATACGTCGGTGAAGGGCAAAACCTAATTTGAATGACCAATCTTATTCACATATTTCCATCTCACCTCTTTCAGGTCATGGCTAAGCCGCTTGTAGTTGATGATAATATTGGCTTCCTTCTTGTAGATGATGCGTGCTCCCTGGCTGCTCATGCTGTCCATGCCGGTAATGCTGGTGCTTTCCTCACCAGCTGTACTCTCCTGCTGACTTGATGCCTATGTAATAATAACACGTAGTTGGTGCTTGTATCAGTTAATAATGACCACAATGGAGGTAATATTAATTTACTTCAAGGCTTTCTACATTTTTAGTATTTGCTAATTTACCAATTAGTTTCAATCTGACACAAGTCCTGGGCCCAATTTCTTGGCTCTGCTTACCATTAGCGAAAAATCCCCGCTTACTATAGCAGAAAAATCCCTGCTTACTATAGCAGAAAATTCCATGTTGACGACAAGCATATTTCACGGGTTAGCGTGGAATTTTGGCTTATGCACATGTGTACATCCAGTAGCTTAGGATTGTGTGCTTACAGGGTTAGCACAGAATTTTTCTGCTAGTACGGTTAGCACAGAATAGTATACAAATAATGAGTGGCTCAGCGTGGAATGGGAGGAATATTATCCCAAGGTAAAATCTGGACTTTTCCATTTCAAGAGGCGAAGCCGAGTGAACTGGAAAAGTTTAGATTTTACCGAGCTATAATATTCCTCCCATTTCACAATTTAAAGCCACCCAGTATTTGTTTTATATAACTGACATATAGATCCTTGTCATTTGATATATTTGAACTTGTAATTCAATACAAAACTGGAGGAAATTGTATTTCTCTCTTCCAAACCACCCCTTCACAAAAATGTTTGAACCCAACGCTGTAGCGCTGGCTCTTTGGGACAATACACGCTACTCGCAAGGCTAAACGCGCACACCAGCATGCAATTGCACACAAATACCACATCATGGAACAAGAATGATCCTAACTGTTCAATAGTATTTCCCATTCCCCATGGGCGGATAGTACTTTTTGAGCCGCGGCTTGAATGGGAGCAATAACGAATGTCACGTGTTGTGAGTTCCACCAATCAAATGACAAAGGATCTGTATGTCGGTTATATAATAGCAAACAGTGAATAGTCACCTTATGTGATATGCATTTCTTATGGCGCCGAATATGGTGAAAGTTCTGTACAAAATTTCCACGGCTTTATTCACTGCTGGAAACGCGTATAGGGAAGGCAACCATTGCGACAGCACTTGGATGTAAACAAACGGGGTTTTCCAGCATTTTCTCAGTTTACTCTAACAGTCCCAAATCCTTCTATTTTAATATGATTTTTCACACACCCTAGGGAGTTAGATGTAAGACGTATGGATTTTCTGCGACCCAGACTCTTGATATATGGCTAGTAAACAGTGTGACACACACCAACTTTGGATATGTATGAACA
The DNA here is from genome assembly GCF_015706575.1 of Patiria miniata. Classification (NCBI taxonomy): domain Eukaryota; kingdom Metazoa; phylum Echinodermata; class Asteroidea; order Valvatida; family Asterinidae; genus Patiria; species Patiria miniata. The sequence goes on from NW_024037063.1 coordinate 8,618,760, forward strand.
AAAGTCTCCTTATATTTTTTTCACTAGGCGACAAGGACTCTGCAGTTTTACTTTTTATTTTAAGTGCACACTGACATGCTTTAACCCTCCTGCTGTCTGAACAGTCACAGACGTTAAAAAAAAAAATCTTCTTCCCTGCCATGCCTTTTACACAGGCAAGTCACCAAACGTCAGATCATATTTTCAGCAAGCACTTTGACTAGTCAAATTCAGTCAATGGACAAAAGCAGGCAAGTGGCAGGCACAGCTGGCTTATCAATCACCTACAAAGCATAGCTGGATCAAGCTACATAAACAGTCACAGTCAGTCAATCTTGCTTTTATGTAGGATGGGAGCACTTCACTGTTCAAAACACTCAATTGACTGATTTTGACTGAGAGGACAACTTTGCAAAGAATGATGTTTGCATAGGAGGGTTAAAAAGATTTTTTGCAAGTGATGATTGTTTGAAATGATTAATCATCAGGGTGGACCTGATTTAATTTCACCGAAGATGAGAATATAAGCAACTCGTTTTGTTACCTCGCCTTCTTCAGTGATGTCATCCATGGTTCCCCGTTTCATTGGTAACTTGATGTCTTCCATCTTGCATGTCTTGAGCAGGCTGTGCCGATCGGCCCGTTTCTGCTCCAGTTTGGTCTCGGTGGCTGTTATTTGTTTCTGGACCGCTGCCAACGGGAACCACATTCAGAAGGAATCACAATGCATTCAAGACCATCAATAAGCCTCTGTACTGATGACGTCACACTTTGTTTACATGTGCACTTTCCTATGGAGCCAGTGGGGGTCCACGGTCCACTGAGCACCATAGGAAAGCACACACGTAAAGAAAGTGTGACGTCATCAGTACAGAGGCGTATTAACTCATTAGCACTGGTTTTAAAAAAGAGGTTTGGGGTACAAAATGAACATTTATTAATAATTAGAAAAAAAAATTGAATTTTTTAAAGAGCACAGGGAACACAACTTGTAAATGTAACCCCCTAGGCCATCTGGCTAGGATGCAACCTCAATCCTGCAAAATCCGACAATTGACACCAAAAAACATTGGATTCAACCTCAATCCTCCAAAATCATCACTTATTTCTTGAATTTAGTATGTGGAGGGTGACCAATACCTCGATCCTCCAAAATCCTCTGCCAGTTACTGCTATGGTTTGAGGCAGTGCGAATGGCGTTTAGAAGCAGTGCGGATGAAATACAAGAAAAACACCGGGCTGATTTATGCATGGCTGAACATAACCAATGCAGGATATGGCCTGCTGGCTCGACTCCACAAAAAAAGCGATACATCTTTGCCATTCATCCTCAATCTTCTAAAATCATCCAAAACCGGCAGGAGGATTTTGGAGGATTGAGGAGGGTTAGGGTTAAGATTTGGTCTTACTGCACAACAACAACAACTGAAAACACAGTACCTGCAATTTCTTTATTAGCAGTGGACAGCAGTTTGCGTATCTCTTCCACTTCGGCATTCTTGTCATCAATCTCAGATTTCTTAGTTGTCTTGGAGAACTTCAGCTTCTGCATCGCCTCGGACTCTTCATCTATGACCTGATATTATTGCACGCACCAAAACAAAGGCATATGATATATTCATGTAACTATTACACCTCATGCATATTTATGAACCAAAAGGGCTTTTTTCATTGGACGGTGTTCTGCATAGCCTCGGACTCTTCATCCATGACGTGATATTATTGCACGCACCAAAACAAAGGCATGTGATATATTCATAACTATTACCCCTCATGCATATTTATGAACCAAACGGGCTTCTTTCATTGGTCAGTGTTCCATTGCATCTGGAAAACAAAAGTCTGTAGTACCTGGAAGTAGTATCCTCAGTTTGACTCCCAACCATGCAACAGTAGCAATCATCACAAATCAATCTGTTTGCGGTACCCATACAAAACCTTTTTGACGGACAAAACTTTTGTGATGGACAAATTACAGACTTACTTGATAATGAAGTGGAATATGTACACTGTGTAATAAAAACGATTGTTGTACCTCTGTCTTGAATACTGTATTTTCAATGGCCGTTCCGATCACGTGTTAAGTTTATAAAAAGTCATGGCACACACCCTGTGGGATATTGCGTATGTGATATTCCACAGGGAGTGTGCTATGACTTTGTGCGTACAATACGAACGGTGTGAAACGCTTGTATCGTTGGTACCCATGCTATTTTCACCATGTTTTCACACATGACTGGGAGCAGTGAACTAGCAGACAATCAGCTGTTTCGAGCACGCAACATGCATGTGAGTTGACATTCGATTGTCATGATTGTTGTGTTTACTGCTGTTTGTTTTTGTGTTTTTTTAGATCACAATCCAACAAATCCAAGACGTTTTGATCACCCTCCGAGCGCAAAGCTATGCATGCTATGCGCCCCTCGGGCGTTAAAAACGTCATATCCCACATCGCAGCAGTCAACAATTGTTGAATATTACACATGCAGCTCCCCATGTTATTGTATGCCACATTGCAAGTGTGATGTAAAATCTGGAGTGCAAAGTGCACACCAAAAATCTCATACAGCTGGCTGTATGGTGCGAAAAACCAACTTAATCATGCGTACTTCGCCCCCTATGCAAACCAGTGCCCAATGCAGCGTCTCTCTGTCACTAGATCTCTAGAAGCACCATTTTACTGTTCACGTGTGAAGTCTATACACACCAGACAAAACCGTTCATCCCTACCTTCATGTGTTTGGCCTCCTCTTTCTTGAGTTTTTCAAGTTCCTTCTCATCATGGGCGACTTCTTTGGTCCATTTCTTGACGTTTGCTGAGGAAGTGAATATCCAAAAACAAGGCAAGTAGTGAAAAGTTTGACAATGTCCAACTAATTCATTAGGATTTTTTTCTGACAGATGACCTGTCTTGTGCCTTTCAACGAATCCATTTTTTTCTTCTCCTGGCGAATTAAACATCTTATTTTATTTCGGACTATAAGCTTTTATTTTGGGTTGCTTCTGTGCGCTGACAGACCCTGCATGTATGTAGACTTGTTTGCTAGTCACTACATAATTGATTCTGCATGCGACAGAACTTTGATTTTACCCCACCAAAAAACAAATCAGAACGATCAAAATGAAGGTAAATTTGCTGAATATCATTATTTTTTTGCCATGACAATTGTTTAACCCTAATGTACCTGAATCAATCAAAATCCACACCCCTGTTTTAGAGGTTTTCAGTGGATTCAGGATACCTCCATCTTGAAAAAGTTGGGGTATTTTGATGGATGCAGGACAAGTAAGCCTAGCGGTACTGCAGGATTTTGATGGATTCAGGATACCTCCATATTGAGCAGTTGGGGACTTTGATAGATTCAGGATCTAACGCCTTGGCTATATGTTTGGTGTGTACATGTATTACAATGGTAGATTATCATGGACTCACTGGTGGATTCTGATGGACTTAGGACACCAACATTTTTTGCATGAAATAATTGGTGGATTTTGGTGGATTCAGGATACTTTCTAGTAAAAGTGCTCAAAGGGTTAGGGTTAAAGGACAAAGTACTTGTCTGTTGGGTAATTTGTTCAAGAGTTTTACCTGTTCAAAGGAACAAATTGATTCAGGACAAAAATCAGGACAACTATTATATGTTGAGGCCTGAACAAGGAGAACTATTAACCCTAACCCCCTAGGCCTTTTTGCTAGGAACCATTCTCAATCCTCCAAAATTTTACAACAGCGCCTAAATTCTTCAAAAGTTTCAGACAGTCCTGCCTCAAAATGCATTCATCCTCAATCCTCCAAAATCCTCCTCATCCAAAAATGTTGCACTTGTGTTCAAATGAAGGGTACCCAGCCCCTCAATCCTTCAAAATCGTCAGACAGTCCTGCCTCAAAATATCATTCAGCCTCAATCCTCCAAAATCCTTTTCTGAAAAAAATACCATTCAGACCCAATCCTCCAAAATCCTTTTCTGAAAAATACCATTCAGCCTCAATCCTCCAAAATTCTCCAAAAACCACAAGAAGGATTTTGGAGGAATGAGGAGGGTTAGGGTTAACATATCTCTGCAATGTTACCTTCCGTGTCCCTGGATTTCTCATACTCCAGCTGGTTGACCAGCCGTGATTTCTGGTTCTCAAACTCCAGGCGTTTCTTGGCGCGTTCCTGCTGGGCTCGGAGCTCCTTCTCCTCGTACTGACGGATGTTCTCCACGCCGATGGAGCGACAGAAGTCCAAGAACACCTCGTCCTCTACGCTGTTCATCTGGGTGCGTTTGGCCATGATCAGCTCGGCTCGCTGGGTGATCTGCTCCTCAATGGCCTCCATTCTTGGCTATGGGTGAAAATGTTAAGTGAAACTTGTACACGCCATTAACCCTAACTTCCTAGGCCTTTTTGCTGGGATGTAGCCTCAATCCTGCAAAATCTTCCCATTGGCCTCACGCAAAAATAGCAGATAGCCTCAATCCTGCAAATTCCTCCATTATTTCTTGAATATGGTCCGTTGAGGGGTGACCACTGCCTGAATCCTGCAAAATCCTGTGGCAGTGACTGTCAATATGTTGAGGCCTGGCCAGTGACATCCTGGAGCAGTACGGAGGATTTCAAGCATAATCCAGGCCTATATTTATGCATGGCTGAGAAAAAACAACACAAGGTCCGGCCCAAGACCTTGACAGAGTGCATCCTACAAAATCAGTAACACACTTTTGCCATGTAACCTCAATCCTCCGAATTCCTCCACTTTGGCAAAGAGGATTTTGAAGGATTCAGGGCGGTTAGGGTTAATACAACTATAAAGGCTGCTTCTAGCAGAGGTCAGGGTGTGATATTTTATCAGTGATTTGACAAGTCTATGAAAACCTTAAGTCCTTTTACAAGTCAGGTCACGCGTCACAGTGGATGAACTGTAACGAATGAGAGTTTCACCGTTCATTTGGATAGTTTCTGCTTTGGACTGGATGACTTGTAATGGACTTGTGATGGACTTGAGACCACCACTCTAGATTTTACAGGTTACACTGGAACCAGATGCCCATTATTCATCACAATGACTGCGCAAAAAGTTTACTCATGTTGATCAAAGTGGTAAAAACCATTGCCCTCTATCTCTGCCTTGAAGCATAAGGGCCAATTCACATACTGTCACGTGACAATGCCGTGTGTTTTTATAAGTAAAAAAAACAATGAATGATTTTGTTGCGCCAGTGCAACAATGTCATAACTTGATTCTGCAACAACGTCGTATCTCGCGCGAATACACTCCATGCAACAAGGTCGTATCTTGCGTATCGCGACGTCCATCGACTTTGTGTGTACATCTGGGTTATTTTAAGCGAGGTATGACCTTTTGACTCGCGGTTCATGTACATGATGTCACACGCCATTTTAGGAGATACGACCTTGTTGCACGGATATGACGACTTATAAGACGTACGACTTAGTCATGCAAATGTAAACGTACTCATTGATTTGTGCGTATTTATAAAAACGCGCAACAAAGTCACATATGTGCAAATCGGCCTTAAGGTCTATTACCACAGGTTTCCCTGAAAACGGCCACGCTGTATGCTGCCACAAGAAAGATAGTGTAAATATCTTCTTGGACACTCTAGCAACTGGACTATTTCAAGTATTATTTGTATATAATTGTTAATTTTTTACTTTTCGACCTCGACTGTTGGATTAAAAGTTGTGCTTCCCTTTCAGAGATTGTGTGGGAACCTACAACGTCTTCAGTTATATTGAAACCACAAAAAAACAAACCAAAAAACCCCAGAAGCCTGTAAGTTTCTGTGAGGTATTAGGTGTCTGAGAACAGCAATAGCAAGGATTCTGCATAATTCCTATTCTCAGAGTGACATCATGAATTATAAGTGTTATATATCCCTTTAACCAGTTCACACCCGGAATATTTTGACAAAAATGGAACGAGGCACAGGATTACTTTTCACTCCACCTCAAGCCAGGCGGGTTGAAGCCATCACCCTCGGGCAGCACACTCATATTTCCGGCCTCGCTCGCTGCGAGCGGGTCGCTAACAGATATTTCCAGCCTTGCTACCTGCGTGTTTATCCCTCATCTGTTCCGAATACCGCAAAACTTTTGCGTCTATACACGTCACCCGACGCAAACTGGTTACGTCAGGTGTTTCAGAGTCACATTTAACAAAATGATTCGTAAAGTCTAAAATTATGTTTGACGTTTGAAAGAGAAGTGAATACACATGCCAAAAGATAACAGATTGATTGTTACAGTCGTTTGAAACAACTCACGTCAGTGAAAAATTATTACACTTTGATTTGCTTGTCTAAAACCAAAGTCTTCTTGGGTTGAACCAAGTTCCTCCCGATACTTTTTTGGTGCAGCAAAGACTCTGGATCCTCAGTTTTTGTGAAATGCAATATCTGAAAGCATTGAACAACATGAATCACAATAAAAGCAAGGCGTCTCACCTCATATCCTTCCAGCTCCTGTTGAAGCTTCTGAATAGCTTTGTTGTTGGTTGACACAATCTTCTTTTGCTGTGATTTCAGAGATAACGAGACAAGTTACAAGTTAATACCTTGTTTCCTCAATCCGGCCTCCAAAATAAAACCTAAAACCACTGACAAAATCAAATCTGATTTTACTCTTTTTACATGTAGAGCTACATTGAGTTTTAGAGCAACTCCCACAACGTTGTTGAGGCCACCACGATTCCATCCCAAATATTGTCACTACATGGTATTATTAAAATATAGTCCAAGCTTTGCACAACACAACTAGAAAAGACCAATGTAGCACAGAGGTGCATACCAGTGATGAAAGAATTGGAATTCAGCATTAGAAATGGGTATTTATTACTTCTTTACTACTTCTTTAAGAGTCAAAACGGTTATTTCAAATAATAATGTTGTACAAGGAAACAATTTTTGTCCGTTGTGATATAGTCAGTGGGTTTTGTACACTCTTTGAGGACAAACCGCATGTCACCTCGGGTGCCATGGACTACAACACAGCAGACAGCATTTGTACAGTGTACAGACCGTGTTGTCCCTGTCGTTGATGGAGTATTTGAGTCTGGTTTCCAGGCCGTTCATCTGGGAGCGGATGTTGTTCAGCTCAGACTCTTTGCGTTTCATCTTCTGTTGTTCCTTCAGCTCCTCCGTCAGTTCGGACTTGCGAGTCTTGAGATTGTTGAGAGACTTCTCATCCCAGCGACGTGCCTTGGCCTTCAAATCACTGCTCCAGGGAAACAAGAACACTAGGAAATAATAAACACTTCACATATGATCATTACTCAACCGCTCCTTAGCGGATACGACGTTTACACATTTCCAAAAAATCCCAAGAGCGTCAACGGAACCCACATTTTCAGAATTAGACCTTCTATACATGCTATCTGCTTTCAACATTGATTTTACAAAGAATCAATGATGCCTGCTGAACAATTAATTAATGCATTGCAAGAAGCCTATCACATAATCACATCCCTGAATTTCACTTTGGGCGAAGAGGCAGTTTTTGTAAGGTGTTGGAAGAACGTTAAAACAGTGCGTGAAAGTTTTGCTGAACAGAAATTTAATAAAACTGCTGCAACTGCTTACTGACTGGATTGACCTGAGATTTACAAATAAAAATTAAAATTAGGGGGCCTAAAGTTTTGGATCCTGGCAGGACCTTGCTCAATGCAAAATAACAGCAGTACAGAAACAAGAAAGTACGGGTCACATAAGCATGCCAGGTGGAAACAAAAACATAAAAGAGGGATTGGGCAAGGGGGCTGGAAGGTGGCTAGAAGGGACCAAAGGTGTGTGGCAGTGGGTAAAGACCAAAGGGGACGAAGACAGGATCAAGAAGTGGTGGGGCGGGGGAAGAGAAGAACGGTGCAGAGGGAGAAGCAAAGAAGAGCGGTAGTGGATTAGGTGTTAGAAAGTATTTCTGTGTAATTGTCATTTTGCCTTTGATATTAATAATAATAATTTCGATTTGCGGTAACACCATGTGGTAATAACTACTGCTTAGAAGATATTTAGTTCTGAAAAGAACTTGTCCTGCTTATTATCAACTTTCGCTAAGTAGTTTTTGTTCTGATAAGAACAGTCCTGCTTTAAGTTCTAAAAGAACTTGTCTTTGGTCTCTAGATCTTAAAACAGGACTGTTCTTATCAGAACAAAACTACTTAGCAAAAGTTGATAATAAGCAGGACAAGTTCTTTTCAGAACTAAATATCTTCTAAGCAGTAGTTATTACCACATTACCGCAAACCGAAACGATACCGATACTCCACCATGCAAAGCCTCAAATCTTACATAATAATAATAATACCGGAGTCTTATATGGCACACATATCCACCAACAATTAGGTACTCAAGGTGCTGGGAATAATATTTATCATTAAAGAAAGGTAAATAAAGTTTATGAGAAATATGAGACCCATTATGTAGCACCTTATAATGGTTTACAAGGTGCTGCGGCGCATATTGCAGCCACTGCCAGAAACACTGGGGCAAACCCCTTCTCTTAGCGATAAGTATTACTGGGTTCTTTAACATGCATTACACAACACACAGGACCTACGGCTTTGCTTCCCATCCGAAGGATGAAGCAATCATGGTAAAGTGCCTTGCTCAAGAGCACAAACACCATGTTCCAACGGTCAGGATTCGAACTCATGTGCCACGGCACACGAGTCGAACACTGTAACCATTGGAACACAGCACCCCTTTGAGAAATTTCCTGCCACAATGTGAAACATTAGGCCCTCGAATTTTAAAGAATTGAACCTGTACTCCCATCTTTATACTCCTCTCATTCAATAAACTACCAGCATATCACCATCCGTCTGTCTCCCATTGACTCAATTCCTACTGACCTGGCTCCTCCAGAGATGACCCCTGATTTCTGGAACATGGTGCCATCCAGTGCTACGGCCTTGTGACGCTCAGCCCCACCAAATGCAATCTTCCTGGCATCTTCCACAGTCTCACAGACTAGAGCGTTACCGCAGGCATACTGCAGAGCCTTCTTGATGTTGGGAGGATCGTAGCGTAGGACATCAATTACGAGCTTGACACCTCGGGGATCGCGAATTTCTCTGTTAAATACCAAGCATGCAACTGGGAATTTTATAAAACAACCAGGACATTCCAATTTTTTTGCTATTTTTCTAGCAATACAAAAGTTATTCACTTTTAATGCGACATCAACCGAAAAAAATTGGCCCATGTTTAGTTATTCAAATTATCACATTACAATTTTAAATTATTGACAGCCAGAAAATAATTCCGTTCTCGCGGGGTAGGCTGATTTCTGCCCAACAATTAGTATCGACAATGTACGGACCGGGAGCGAGTCTGATCGCAATGCCTGGGTGGGGGGGGGGGGGGGAGGGAAATGGGGCTTTTTGGTTGGAATACCAAACACAAGTTGAAAATTAAAAAAAAACAATTGAGTTTGTTTGAAGAGGACAGGGAATGCAACATTATGAAAGGCCTGTGTGTTCATAACCTACAGGGTTTTCCCTCAACCATTATTATTTTATGAGCACTTTAAACTCTGTGCTGACTGCTGTACGCACTGCTATATTTAGATTGGTTCGGTTTGCATTAGAAAGCTGATGGTTAGAATAGTCTGAATCCCGCATAACAAATCTGATGGAAGTTTTTTCTTGCAGGCCTTTGGACATACATGTAATAATATTTAGCAACTCAAGGGCAAACCCAAACATTACAAAATGAAATTGCCCATTCCCCAATATTTCATTGTGCGAGTCACAATAACGATCTTGTTTATTTGCACAAAGTTCTGATATATCTTGGGCCAATTTCATTTGAAGCACAGAAATTTGCTAAGCATGAAAAATATTTGCTTAGGAAAACAGGTTACCAGCCAAACTGTCACGCTATGTACATTGCTTGTAACTGGTACTTGCCTGATTTATGCTTAGCACATAAAATTTGTTAAGCATGAAAAATATTTGCTTAAAAAAACAGGTTACCAGCCAAACTGTCACACTATGTACATTGCTTGTAACTGGTACGTGGCTGATTTATGCTTAGCACATAAACCCACTAAGCGCTATTTTCTGCTTAGGAAATTTGGCCCCAGGCCTTTCCTACCTCAATCTGTCATTGGTGGGCCTGACCTCGATGAAATCCAACGGTAAGAAAGTCTCGGGATCCGAGCGTTGCTCCTTCATGTACTGGATGCAGTCACGGGCAGTCTTCTGGGAGTCAACGATGATAGCATCCATGTTCTTACCAAGGACCTTGGTGATTGCAATCTGGTACTTCTTGTTGGTCGGCTCACAGAGGTCAATCAAGCGGCCATACTGGAGTGGATTGAAGGGCATAATATATCAGCAATTTTGATGTGTTAGTTTTCACCAATCCTACTAACATCAAAATCTGCCGATTTTCAACAACTAGATTTCGAGGCACTGCTTGACAATAAGAAGATAACTTGTGCTAGCAGAAGAGTCCCGCTAACTATAGCAAAGAAATTGTGCTGATGCTGAGCATATTTAAAGCTACAGTCCATCATTTGCAGATATCCAAAAAGTAACTGATGTAATTATTGTTGAAAAACCATTCTTAGGTGAAAGATAGTAAGGGGACTAAACTCCCTGTGAATTTATTCTTTCTGGCAAACTGTAATTTTGAAGAAATCAACAAAAGAAGGCCTTTCCAAAGACGCACCATTGGAAATTTCCGTTAGTAGTTTGTTTTTTTAATTTGGCGAAGCGCGTGCCAGCGTTGGCACGTCATACACACGGTTGCTATTATTCGTCAGATCGGTGCGCGACACCGTGTAGCTGCAATCGGCTCAGTAAAAACGTGTCTCGGACACTGAATTCAGCCCAATTCAAAACATGATTCAGCAACTTTTTAATTAAAATCGAGATCCTAGAATGCTGTTTTTCTCGGAATACACAGCTGAAGCTGAGCTGAAACTTCATCAGGTTAGTCGTTCAGCACCCTTCTTTTGATTTTGAGCACGTTTGTTGCTTCAAACGAACAAAATGCACAAATTACAAAAGATGGCCTGTACCTTTAATGGTCTAAACCTGCTAATGTTTACGCACCCTAGTGCTGCAGCTGAACTGAGAACCATACCAAAATTTACTGAACTTAGCGTCTCCGAACCAAACTCAATTGTTCAGTTTGGTATATTCAGAAACACAATCATCGTTATGTCATTTCAATTTTCATCTATAACACATCCCTATCTTTGTACATAACAAGTTTTAACCCAACCGGACTTTTAGTTCTCTAAATATAACTCTGAAATACAAGTATGCATCTCCAAAATGGAGTTACGTGACTCATGATGACGTCATCATAAAATACATCTCCGGACTAAGGCCTTTCCTTGTGGTGAGGTTGATTAAGATCTAAGCTTTAGAAGTAGTGAAAGTGACTGGCAGAAAAATCTGTACAAAATCTATGGGATTTGGGATAGACCAAAAAGAAGTGAAGAGGAAGAAGAAACACAACAAAATCAGAACAAAAACAAAGGCTGTTCCGAAGATTGTGGAAAAGCCAAAAAAGATCTGGTGTAAAAATGGTAACAGTGGCAACGCTGCTTACCACTCCAGAGAAGAGTCTCTTCAAGTTATCAATCAGCTCTGCCTTCTTGTGACTCCGGGCGTTCTCGTGTTTGTCCACTTTAGCCTCGCCTAGCTGGTCCACAATGTTGGTCAGCTCTGTGTTGATGTTGCGGATGCGGTCGTTGGCGCCCTCCACGTCACCTTCCAGTGATTCGCGCAAACGCTGCTGTTCTTTGATGGCCTGTTCACTGGTCCTGATTGGATACAGAATAGTGACGATGGAAATATGTGACCTCCATGCAACAGAAATCGTTCTAAATGTCAAATTTTCTCCAAAAGTATTGAGCCTGAAGACTTTGGGCTTGTTGCGTGTCGTAGCCTTACTCTCCGCTTTCTAACCATGTATAACTTGCCAGTGATTTCTCATTTCCAGATACATTTTTATAAAGTTAAGCCAGTATCGTGCAGGCCAGGGCCGAGGCAACCGGCTTACATATGTTATTTTCTACACGTAACAGAAATCGGCCAAGAAGTTTGTTCTGATTATCAAACTTTCTCCAGAACTATTGGGACTGAAGACTTTGGGCTTGTTCGCTGATCCTGAATGGATACAGAATGGTGATGACGATAATAAGTGACCATATAACCATGGTTCGACCTTAGTGGTAGCCCGCTAGCCAAATGCGAGTCAAAACAGCGGCAGGCCAGTCAAAACCATTCTCTAGTACACCCGCCTGGCGAGTCAAAATGATTGAGATAAGGTATGAAACTTTTCCGCGTTTGTTTTTTTTCAAGAAAAATATTCCTCTTATACAGACAGTATCCGCTTTTTCCACGAAGTTGCATCACAGGATATATTGCACCGAAATCGCTAGCGTATAAATTAATGTTGAAAAGAAAAACCAAAAAAAGCAAAGAATCACAAACAACTTTATTGCAGACTAGTGAAAAGGCCCGCAGGCCAGTTTTAAGCCTGGTTCACTAGTCCCACTGGCTAAATAAGAAAAAATTGTATTTTCTGCTTTATGTATAACAGAAAACCGACCACTGAAATGTACAACTGTACTGTATATACAGTAATAATTTGTCAAAAACGTGGCGCAGACTTGGTATCAACTCATCACAAGTAATTCAGTGTACAGCCAAGTGGCAAGCAACACAAATGAATTGTGACACAGCCATTCCATCCTTTATATTATTCATCCCCATGTTACTTGTGACTGGACTCATAATTTGTCTTGGAATTTACTTGTGATTATTTTGATTTCATTGAGGAATTGGCAAGCCTTTATGCCTAAATGTTGCCACATTTCCAAAATTGAACTCTTTGAGTATGGAATTCATTGCTTTAAACAGACAGAAATAAAAACGTAACGCTATAACATTCAGGGTTATGCCTCAGCTTACTATCAATAGGGGGCGCCATTTTGAGTCATTATATCGGCTAGCCGTGTACAAAGAATTAATGTGATTGTTGACAATTGTTAAAAAAAAAAATTCAATTTGAATTTTTTTTCTCGAACAAATTTCTCAAGCATACTAAAGTAATTTTGCAGGGCCAGCTTTGAGTGCTAAAGCTTGAAGGTTACTAACAGTCAAAAGTTAGGCAAGTTAGATCTACAAATCCAACCATTTGTTTTACCTGATGTATTCATTCAGTTTCTCCAACCTCTTCTGGTTTTCCTCCCTGTATGGAAGACACAGAAAAGCAAGCTTAAATATCACTAATCACATTTACATTTGTATTTATAACACCTGACTTAAAGCGCATCACATAGTATTCACATTATTACATCTTACTATGCATGGACAAAAATACACACAGCAACCAATGTACATGATCTGTTACGCGGTACCCTCTGGAGACATGGGTATAATAGGGAACAAAATATTGAATAAAGAGCAATTTCTAAAGGCGAATACAACTCCACAAGGTTATCACGAAATAGATATATGGATTTTACTCAAAAAATAGGAATTTCCAAGGTGTGTTGATCGGTCGCAAGTTGAAGTATTTTATGTAAGGGATATTAAGTCCGAATTTCAGCCCAGGAAATTAATTCTGGTTAAAATAGGAACATTTTGAAACGACACTTTCAAACTCAAAAAGTTTAGTACACGAGAACAAAGAAATGACTCCACAAGGATACAAATTCCAGTATGTATGCATACGGGCGTGTGTGCATTGGACATATTGTTCTCAAGGGCTACAGCATTTTATACAAACATTTCATGGGGTTAGTTTGGGAAAGTGAAAGTAAATGTGCGACTCGTTTTAAAATTGAAAAGGAAGTACATTTGAATTGGATTTTGGTTAAATTAATTAATGAAAAAAACTTAAGCAGTATCTGTGGGTGAGGCATTATAAAACATATTCATAAATACCTCAGACAGTTTAGCTATTCCTATTGGTCGAGAGCCCGTCACGTGGCCGGTCTTAAACGGAAGATAAAGACATGGCTAGCTGGTCTTAAACACTTTTCCAGTGTCACAATAAAATGTGGACTCCTAAAAATCCAGTGCCTCTTACCGTTTCATTGGTTGAACGTTCACAATCCTCACGTAGGCATGCGCAACACTACAAGCGAGTCAGAATTTTATAGTTCTAAATTCAAAATGCAACGCCCCCGGTGCGTTCTGCGTGACATCGCGCAGAACATGTTACGCGCGCGTCAATCTCCATAAAAGGGTTGTTTACATCTTACTCGCCAGCTGAACACTCCATTATTTTGCTAGAGGGATGTTTCAAAAAGCATGAAGTGAACTTGTTGAACAAAATCGGGATTTTTTGAACGAATTATTTGATATTTTTTTACGGATAAGGTATTTATGAATGGGAATAAATATGTGCTCGGTCGGTATTTATCACACTGTTTAATACCGCTTAGAGTCTGGGTGCTGATAATTACCCTCGCCTCCGGCTCGGGTAATTATCAGCACCCAGACTCTAAGCGGTATTAAACGAGTGATAAAAACCTCCGGAGCACACATTTATTCCCTTATTATAAATTGCCTTAACTTTATACGATACAATAAAACTAGCCTTCCACAGTGATATACTCATAGCAGTCAGTACTTGTAAAAATTTAACATGTTTGGGAACTTAAAGGTACAGGATCATTTGCATTTGTCATAATTTCATGAAATGGACAGATATAAGGGCTATTAACCCTTACCCTACTTGACCCTCCAATGCATGCCAATTGTGCCTCAAGAAAATCTCCTATGTTTTTTGCATGGCCCTCCAATATCTGCCATGTCATTTCAAGGGTAACTGGACAGGCACTCCAATACATGCCACAGAGAACAATGAGAGTCCTCTGATAACAAAGTGAGTGCCCCCAGCTGGTCAGTATCAGGCACCCTCCAGGGCCTCCAACTCCTGCCAATTGGAGCCTTCACTGTTAAGACTTGTTATCTGCCAAATAACTGCAGCTGGAGGGCATTGGCATAACCAACTGACATGCAGTAAACTACCCTCAGAGAGTAAGGGTTAATTTATAACAGACGTCGTTCCACTGAGCTGTTTAATGTTTTTGTGTCCATTGGTGCTGGAAAACTCAAACAAAAAACACAGTTCATTTCAACCGTCAAAATGCAGAGGGAAAGTAATAGGTCTTGTTCAAATGACGTCATTTCCTACAGACCATCCATGTGCATCGGCTTTTTTAACTTCAACTTGCATAACGCGCATCAGCCGCGTCATATTTCGAACACATTCCGAGCAACAAGCGCACGTGTATGGAACATTTTCAACACTGCGCAATGCGTGCTAGATTACGTAAAATATGCAGTTGCACTTCTCCTACAGAAATGGCCGTCATTGAACGAGCCCTATACATACACATAGTGTACCCGAGAGTACGCATGACGTTAACAGCTGGCTCGCGGCCATTTCACGAATGTAGTATTTCAGAAAACTGTTCGTTCTCAGCGATGATTAGGTTCTAACCACCGTTAGTACTGACACAAAACTCCTCTTAACTTGAGAATGACAGCGTACCAGGCTCCACGATTTCGCAGGACGTTTCATACTATGGTCTTCTTTCAATCAAGTGGACTTTTTTATATTATATAACTGGCATACATATATCCTTGTCATTTGATTGGTGGAACTCACATCACGTGACATTCGTTATTGCTCCCATTCACGCCGCGGCTCAAAATGTACTATCCGCCCATGGGGAATGGGAAATACTATTGAACAGTTAGGATCATTCTTGTTCCATGGCACGGTATTTGTGTGCAAATGCATGCTGGTGTGCGCGTTCAGCTATAGCGTTGGGTTCAAACGTTTTCGTGAAGGGGTGGTTTGGAAGAGAGAAATACATTTTCCTCAAGTTTTGTATTGAAATAAAAGTTCAAATATGTCAAATGACAAGCATCTATATGTCAGTTATATAAAACAAATATTGAGTGGCTTTCAATTGTGAAATGGGAGGAATATTATTGCTCGGTAAAATCTGGACTTTTCCAGTTTCACTCTGAGCCACTCAATATTTGTACAGTTTTGTTTTTGAGTGTCAGTAAATGATCCTATATGCCTTAAAAAAAAGACTGCCAACCTCTCATGTTCTTTCTGTCTGATCTTGGCCTGTAGTTCACTCTTGCGATGTTTCTCATTCTCTAAGCGGTCCTGGTCAGACTTCTGGTCTCGATTCAGCTTGTCTAATTCCTGGTGGAGCTGAGAAGCTCGGATGCCTGCCTCTTTCTTCAAGCGGTGATACTCATTCACCTGGATAAGAACCAAAAAGTATTAGTCAGAGGTTAACATCAAAGTATTCAAACATCAAACATCAATTGCCTTGCTCCATCCAGAAGTACATGGGTACATGGGTCTGAACCCAGATAAGGGGAACATGGTGTTTGTGTTTTTGGGCAAGATACTTTACTACAATGGTCTCTCTTCACCCAGGAGTATAAATGGGTACCTGTGACGGTAGAGACCAGATTGCACTGATCTCGAGCTGCTACAGAAATAATGGTCTCATAGCCTGACAAAAAGGGACAATTGTGAAGCACTTTGAGACCTTTGGTATAGCACCATGTTATTGTTGTACTACTTATTTGGACACCAAAATAGTCTTGTTGGGACATTTGGTGAGAGACAGCTGGCTGCCTTGTATCTCGGACCTACCTGTTCCTCTTCTAGCTCCAGATCACGTCCCTGGCTCTGACTCTCCTCTTCAATTCTCTCCTCATACTCCAATCGCTTGGCTTCCACTGCCTCCAATTCCGACTCCAGCTCCCTGATCTCTCCCATGTGACTCTCATTGGCCTTCTTGGCACTCTTCAAGGATTTCCTGCAATTTACATACAAGTATATCAATACATCACTTTGATAGTTTTTTAACAGTACATCTCTAATTTTGACCAATGTCGGAGCAAAACCTGAGATAAAACCAAAGTTTCACTTTGCGTTAACTATTACGCAGAACTTTGGTAAAAACACCTAGCAGATGTCTATTGGGTACCATGCAGCATATTTTAAGTCTTTGGATCTTCATAATAAACTGGTGCCCTGTGTTCCATCTTCTATTCCGTAATTTATTAGACAAATATCAGTGACTCGAATTGACTTTAGCATAAAATTTGACTCGACCTTATGACTCGACTCGAGTCACCTCCTTAAAATGACTCGACTTTAGTCACAAACTTTGTTGACTTGTTACAACTCTGAGAATCAAACAAGTAAAGTGTTCTTCGAACCAACTATTAGATACTTTTGGATTAGGCGAGGATTAATCAATTCCAAAATAAAATAAAGAAAATACTGAGCACAAACGAGTTGCTTACTTGGCGGTTTCCAGTTTCTTGATCATATGAGAGGTTTTCTCTTTAGCTTTGATGAAGAGCGGTTTCTTCTTGTTCAACTCCACTTCCTAGGGGGATGGTAAAATTAACATGCTTCTTATACACACTGCATCACATCCTATGTTTCAACTCTCTTGAATAAAGATACAGTCACTTATGTTATAGTCTTCTTAAAAAAATAATAATTCAGTCAGAAGCATTTGAGGAGCCACTTTAACTTTGTTAAGAACCTGAACATGTTTCAGCTCCTCCTTCTGATCTCAAAATGTAATTGTTGTAACATCTAGTATTGTTTTGTGATTACAATCATTAATATTCCCATCTATGAAAAAGTTTGAATAAGTGCTCTTCCCTAGCCATAGTCAGTGAAAAACAAGAGCTGTTTGGATACCCTAAGTTGAAAACATGAAATTCTGTGCGAATGCACATTTGTGTGAAACTAATGTTCAAACACCAACAAGACATCGGACTACAAGCTCATAAAGGTTCAGCATGAAAAAAAAGGGAAAGCAATTACAAGTTGATGACATTGGTATCAATATTGAGGAGGAGAAGGCTCAATATTATTTTAGTATACACGCATGATCATACGTAAAAAGGAAAGAAACCAACTCGAAGCTTTAAAGTGTTATAATGGGAGTTTAAAAAAAAATGATTTAAAAAAGAACCCACATAATTATGATAAAATCTTTGCTTGGCCATTAAAAAGGATGTTTTCCAGATGTTAAGACAGCTTAATACATTCAAACAAAATAGAAAGTTCCCCCTTCCAATACTTTTTTTCTCTATCTCAAAAAATACTGATCACCTCTCACTTAAATAACGACTAATCAGTACAGAAATTCCTAAGCAAACCAGCCATACTCTTTATTTGGCCCAAAACAGTGATAATGTGTACGAATTTATGCAATTTATGACAAATGATACCAAAAACAGTTGCACTTTTGTATACGTGCAAGTTGTGGTTCACACTCACCTTGCACGTATGCAAAAGTGCAACTTTTTTTCGGTACCATCTGTCATGAATTGCATATTTTTGTACACATTATCACTGTTTTGGGCCAAACAAAGAATATGGCTGGATTGCTAAGGAATTTCTGTACTGATCAGTCATAATTTGAGCAAGATGTGCCCAGTAGTTTTTTGAGTTAGACAAAAAAGTATTGAGGGGGGGGGGACTTTCTTTTTTGGTTGAGTGTATGATCTCATTACCTTTTTAGAGATATGGTGGACACAATAGGAGGGCCCTAACTTTCCCAATATTACCAAAAGCAAATAGCACCCTCTTCTTGTGTACGCCGAATCTCCAATAAGCTAACTCATGCGATCTAAGTTTATCAAACAAACCTTTTCACGTGTGTCTTTCTCTATTGCAGCTAGTTCTCGTGTCAGTTGTCCCAACTCTTTCTTCTTATCTCGGATCCTGTCCTCCACTTTGTCTCTCCTATCGCTGGCTCGGTGGAGTTCGTCGTTTCGTCCCTTCAGCTCCTCGCTGAATCGCTTGATGTCATTCTGGTTGTGGTAGAGCTTGAACAGCTGGTACTCCAGTTGCATGTCAAGCTGGGTGGAATTTGGAAATAGATGTCAAACATATTTGGAAAAAACTGACATGGCGCCATTGAGAGACGACTAGGCCAAAGCTACGTGCTTTACAGCATATCTGTCTTTAACTCTAACTCCCTAGGCATTTTTGCTAGGATGCAACCTCAATCCTGCAAAATCCTCCAACTGCCTCCATGTACAAATTGCATACAGTCTCAATCCTGCAACATCCTACAGCAATTGCCATCAATTTGTTGAGACAGAGCCAGTGACATCCTGGAGAAGTGCAGAGGATTTCAAGCATAATGTAGGCCTAAATTTATGCACAGCTGAGCATAAACAACACATGGTCCTGCCTAAGACCTTGACACACTGCATCCTCCAAAAGTCGGCAATACATTTTTGGCATGCACATGTAGCCTCAATCCTGCAAAATCCTCCATTTTGCAAAGAGGAATTTGCAGGATTTTGGAAGGCTAGGATTAAACATGGTTTGGTAGAGATGCGCCAAAAATTGAAACATGACGATCACAATGCGCGTGAAGCTAATGAACAACTTGCAGCAACGTACTTGTACATCACTCCATGATTTCTAAATCTGCCAACAGAAAATTTCATTTATCATTGATTTTAAAAGGGAAAAAATCCACAACCCTGAACTCACTTTTTTCTTTACACATGGGATCACATTGTATGATGATGAAAATTAGCAGTGCTTAACCTACATTCTCTACATGTAGTTCACCTTCTTCAACATCAATGGCCATTGCATAAAACCCTCAAAGTTTATTCTAGAGTAAGCTCAGAAAATTGTCCGTCCCTGACAAAGCCACAAATATCCGTCTCTTTAGTTTTAATCAGTGACGTAGTTGAGTGTGGAGTGCTGTGGCTTCGTGGTTGAGGGCACTGGATTCATGGTCTGCAGATAAAGCTGCAGGTTGTGGGCTCGAGTCCAGCCTGGGGTCGTGGTGCATGTGCCCTTGGGCAAGACACTTTGTCACGCATTGCTTCTCTCCACCCAGGAGTAAATGGGTACCTCCGAAGGTACGGGCCATATGCGCTGATATCGAGCTGCTGCAGAAGTGGTCTCTTGGCCTGATGAACAGGGGTAATAATTGTAAAGCGCTCTGACACCTTTGGGGAAAGGCGCTAAAGTCCATCACAAGTAGGCTCACAAGTCCAGTCACAAGCAGGGCCTAAATCACAAGTCCTTTCACAAGTCAAGTCACAAATACCAGGAATGTTTTTTTTTAACTGTTGATTTGAATAGCTTGTGACATGACTTGGAGACTGGATGACTGTGATGGACTTGTGATGACTTGTGATGGACCTAGTAAAGCAATGATTTCAATGATTTGCTCTCTCATTTTACAAGTGACGGAACCCTTGCAACTCACCAAGTCTTCCTTGAGTTTCTGATAGCGATCCATCTCTTCTTTCTCCAGCCTGGCCTCCTTGCGCTCGGCAGCAATGCCTTTCTTCTTGTGATAGTTGAACTGCGTGTCTTCCTCTGCCTTCAGCATCTCCGCCTTTCTCTTGTCATAATCGCTCTTCAGCTCCCCCGATCGGCTGATCTCCTCAAAGAGCGCCGTGCGTTCCTTGGGGTTCTTCATGGCGATAGACTCCACTGCACCCTGCAATGGTAGTTAGTTTCATTAAGAACGTTTTGATTCTTCCAAAGTGCACCACTGTGATACATTCTTTTAGGGCTGTTGATATTCGCTTCACAGGAAGAAGTACTGGAATTCACGTTTGAAGAAAAAAAAATTGTGTAATTGTGTAATTTCTTGGTAGTGGTCCGTTTAATATTTGGTAAATGTATGAAATGTACTGAACCGAAAATAAAATTGTATCCAATTTTGCAAATGTGCAAAATTCATGGATGTGGAGTGGAACATCTGTAACCTCATGCAACTATTCTTTCCATAGCACATACGTGAAACATTCATTATTTGTTTTATACAACTCCTAAATAAATCCTGATTATCTGATTGGTTATAGTGTGACCATGCAATGGAACTTCTATTTCCCATGGAATGGAACTTCTATTTCCCGTGGAATGGAACCTGGGTTGGGACCCATACTTCAATGACATGTGATCAGCAACCCACCAATCAGATGATAGGGAATTTATTCAGGCGTTGTATAATCATCCATGTCCATGCCAATAATTTACCAAAATGGTGAATATTAGCCAATTCGATATGCTGATCCAATAGCCCTATTTGCTAAGCAACTTGGCGCCCTCTAGAATTCCTATACACAGTTAAAACTTTCTTTTCCAAGGATTCCTGCATTGATCGAGCAGCAATAAGGCAACCATTATAATCATCATGTCACTAACCTGGAAAACCAGAAAGTTTCTGGCTTTGATGAGGATGCCAATTTTCTCCAGCTTTTCTGTGTAGTCGGCCGCAGAAACCACTTTGTTGTTGATACGGTGTTCCGAAGAGGCTCCCATAATGCTGTAGAAAAACAGTACAAAGGATTGTCAAGTAGAGTCCAATGTTACTTACATGTATATACCATTTCTTCTGTAGATGTTCACACATGGATCACTACCTATCAAATCAATAATGGGGAGACTAAGAACTGACCAGACACCGAAACCGACCCGACTGAACGCGACAAACGCGGTAAAACCAAGCAATTAAGAGCACCGGACTCATGCTCTGGTGTTTCAGAGGCAACAGTGAGGTGGATTCGAGCCCGCCGGCGGACACTTGTGCTCTTAAGCAAGGCACTTAGCCATTATTGCTTCGTCCTTCGGATGGGACGTTAAGCCGTAGGTCCCGTGTGTTGCATAAATGAACCCAGTAAACACTTATCGCTAAGAGAAGGGGTTTGCCCCGGTGTTTCTGGCCTCCTGTATAAACTCCAACATGGAGAATTTAGGAGAAGAACCAACCAAAACCGACATGACGTGAAGTCTGATTCAGGATGGGTTTGCACAACATTATTGCAGACGCCAATGGTAATAAAAATGTTGGTTTTTTTGGTCATTAAAATAAAACATACAATTTGTTCATTAGGGGAAAAAACAATTTGTTGAAGAGTGGACATTACATTTTTTAAGCAAAGTGTAATGGGCTCTGTGCACAAGTACACCGACCATGGTATGAAAGGGAGAGACCACGGTTGGGAGAGACATTCAAACGCACTGCCGATGACAACCGACACTCACACAAAGACGCTATGGCTTTGTACACATTCACAATAGAGTTAGTCGTGCGTACTTCGCGCCATACGCACTCAAACAATTATGCACATGCGGTGTCTCCGCACACTAAAACTCTCGAAAGGGGAAAAAAGCACCCTCTCTCATTGGCGCATGAAGCCCTTAATTTTACCCTAACTCCCTTGGCCTTTTTGCTAGGATGTAGCCTCAATCCTGCAAAATCCTCCAATTGGCCTCATGGAAAAATAGCATATAGCCTCAATCCTGCAAATTCCTCCATTATTTCTTGAATATGGTCCATGGAGGGGTGACCACTGCCTGAATCCTGCAAAATCCTCCGGCTATGACTGTCAATAGGCTGAGGCAGAGGCAGTGACATCCTGGAGCAGTGCAGAGGATTTCAAGTATAATCAAGGACTAAATTTATGCATGGCTGAGCATAAACAACACAAGGTCTGGCCCAAGACCTTGACACAGTGCGTACTCCGAAATCCGCAACGCACTTTTGCCATGTAACCTCAATCCTGCAAAATCCTCCAATTTGCAAAAAGGATTTTGGAGGATTCAGGGCGGTTAGGGTTAAAGAGAACAAAGATGTTGCTTTTACATTCTGGTGAAGTTGGTCTCTGTTCCGTCCTCCTCAGCATAGACAGCAGTTACAGTTGCTCGGTTGGAGGCTGGCTTGCCAATGGGGGCGCCGTGGATGAGATCAGACAGACGCTTCACTCGCAGATTAGAAGTTCTCTCCCCAAGGACAAAGCTGATTGCATCCATAAGGTTGGATTTGCCTGAAGTAATTAAACGGGAAAACAATGTTTATCGCACATTCAGGGGTCAAAACACTAGTGTTCTCCAACCTGTAAAAATAACCTGGTGCCCCGCCATGCTTTCTGAGACACCCGCCAAGCTTCAAAAGTTGTTGCCATGCTTAAAAGTTGCCCACCATGTTTTACAAAAAAATAATAAAAAAGACAAACAAGTAGGACTTCCCTTACCCTCCAGGGTATATTTTGGCCAGAAATTCTGCCAAAAGCAATAACATGTAACACTTGTCAAAATGACAAGCCTGCCCATGGTAGCAATCCATCAGGTAAAACTCTCAAGGCCAAACTGCCTCAGAGTCCCTGGTCTCTGATGTCTTAAAAAAGATGATGCTGAGCCAGTATTGTACTTAACTCTTACTGTTTTAGAACGGCCTAAAAGCTGTTATCCATACACAAATGTTCATCTGCAATTAGCGCCCCCTAGCATAAAGAACTGTATGACTGCAAATAGCGCCCCTAACATATAACGCCCCCCCCCTTACGCCTTTTGACGGTGCACCGACCTTTAATTTTCAAAGTTGGAGAACACTGAAACACCATTCATAAATATCTGGGAAAGTTTATCCATTCTTATTGGTCAAGAGCCTGCCATCTGGGGAGGGGGGGGGGGTAACCATGCATTGGGGCACCTCGTCTGAGTATCATCCGTAGTTTAACAGACCCTGCAGTCTCTGCAACAATGTGTGATATATATATGTGAGCATGCAAATTTTATGCGACCACGCACACCATCCAATTGGGGTTGGCGTTAGAAATTGTGACGTCTTTTCAAGCAGCAATTCTGACTAAGCTGTTGATTGTTCAATTGGCTGCCATGTTTGTGTAATACAACAGGTTACAGCTGACGCGATATAGAAGGCGCTTGCTGAATGGTCAGAATCTGTAAGTCAAGACACAGTCTTGTTTTGCATAATCAACTGCCAAATCTGTCCACATGATCGACATCAAAAAAATAGCCAAATTTTTTTTAAAATTCCCTACCTACCTTCCCTATTTTCAAATGCCACGAAAATCAGAAACAGAACAATTGGGGTTTTTTTTGGCCTAAAAGATAATGGGATACGTTTATTCCAGAATTTAGACGAAAAAGGGCTTCAAATGTTCTAGAGCCAGAATTAAGGCCAAAGCTGAAGAATTTTTTGGAGAAAGATGCAAGTAATTTGTCTATCCTACTGCATAGCAGGCAGCAGACCCAAAAAATGATAGTGCTAGAAGGCACACGGATGCCTTCTACGTGTAGTACTAATTCTACAAGTCATTGCAAACTTGTTGAAAAGCCATGAATCTGGGACTGAGAAACATTTCCAATATTGTTAAGAAAAACTTTCAAATTGCACTCAATTCCCCATAGTAATTTGTACACAACCAAAGAAGTGGCATCTAGATACAGTCGTTTTCCTAGTTCCAGATTTGTCCTAGTAGTTCCGGATAGCTTCAAATAAAAACCTACATCTTTTCAATTGGTTTTCAATATTTTTTTTTGACGAAGTGCATTTTGAAAAGGAAAACGTAAGCTTCTTGATACACAAAAGATCTTTTCAATAAAATCTATAGAGAAGGAATTTTGACCAATTTTCTGACTCGCATTTTGTTTACCATCATTATTTTCCCAGAATATTAATCTGCCAGAGCCACAACAGTTTACTTCTAATTTTATCAGAATCCGCTCTACAGTAAATTTTTCTAACGCAGAATAGTCGTATTCTGTGTACCACATTGGTGCGAAACCCAATCTGCCCACGCGTACAGAGTACGGTGAACACGCGGTACATATACAATACGTGCATACCATTTATACTATAGCATGCGGTTAGGCCGAACAAACAAAATGGTGTGTTTACGGTAACGGTCTGAAAAAATCCGGGTAGGTAGGTAGGGAAATAATTTTATTTTGTAATTTTTTTTTTTATTTCAGTTCTGCAGGCTCATGCATGTTCTTTCGCAAAATATTTGTATAAAAACATTATTCAAGCATTCAAGATACTCAATTGATACATTTCATTCCAAATTAATTCGTACCGTCCCAGGGTTCTCCCCAGGATTTTTTCAAACCTGTGGGGGAAGTTTTGCTGTGATTCAACAACCTGCGAAGCCATGGTGTGGGGTTCGGGGCCCGCTTTTTAAGGGCCCTGAAAATTTTTGAGAGAAGATCTTGTAGGCCCTATTTTTGTAATTAAAGAAAAAAATCAAAACTACATTTACTAGTATAAGTTTCAAATTAAGAAATTAAGGTGAAGAAAAAATCCTTTTGCTTCCGTTTACATGCCTTTCAAAATAGCGTCAATAGGCCGGAAAAATTATATCGCCAATTTTTTTGGGATGCTGATTAATGGAGCATCATTGAGCAAGGAATCATGTTTATTTTGTGCCTGGATTATTTTCATTTGCCCCACGAAAATTATCAAGACTGGCCATCAAAAGTGATTAAAACGTGCCTCACCTAATGTGAGGTGGGTGATTCCACTATATGCTTAACATACATCACGGCCGCTGGTGCCGCCGACATTCAGTCTGGCCGGCCGTACATCGCGCCGTGCTCACGGCCCAGTATCAGTGTGCATTACTGCACTGTGTACAGCCCATCCCATGTGGCCGAAAATCTTGCACTACTGCAGAAACACGCTACGATGTTACGCCACAAGTTCGAGCTTTGCAATCTCGTCATTTTAATGGAAAACACATACACAGAAAATAAAGATCACATTCTGTGAATTAATTCGCAGAAATTCTCTTTCTCCATCGATGTTTGTTTGGTATTTTTACGATCCAACTTCGGCCGATGGCACAACATCATCGTGGTACGACGTTTGTGTATAGGCAGTAGTCACTGGTGACTGGTTCCAGTCCTTCATTATAGTATTGATTCCGTTAGCACGCGAAGGGAACCAGTGCACCATGCTGTATGCGCTGCATGCCTGTCAGCAGGCGGTCGACAGAACCCGTCATCGTGTGCATTTTGATCACACATGCATCAGAAAAACAGGATTTTTGTCAAGATTTTGCATGTCAAGATGAAATAATGGCGTATGTAACGATTATATTGTGCATTTTAATGGCGTGAATAATGATTATATTGTGCGTATCTGGGGCTGAAAAATGTGATCGGCATTTTTGTCGGGCCGATTTGCAGAACGCACGTTTGTACGTGGGGAGAACCCTGCCGTCCGGCAGGCGCACCAGTTCACCACGATGCGTTTGTGCAAAAATAATCGTACTTCATGTAGGCCTAGTTTGAGAATTCAAGTTTTGAGATCGTCGCGATTATCGCACGTTTGACACAGGTATGTTTGTGCCAAATCATGGTCAGTTTCAAGTGTGGAAAATGGTCTATGTTCGTAGCAAATAATTAAAAGTACTTGCAATTTTTTTTAATTTGTTCATTAAAAATGATCAATATCAATCTTCAAAATGGCAATAAAAAGTTTGAGGTCGGCAATTTGGCTGAAAAAATTCCAGGTCAGTCGGGCTACCGTAAACACACCATTTTTTTTGTTTGGCCTTACCAGCACTTGCAGTAGCACTGCATGATGCCAACGACTGACTGTGGCCGTTTTCCCAAACACTTTCTTAATATCTATGTTATTGTTAGTACATGATAGACTAAGTGACATCATGTCTGTCAAGATGCTTTTTTTTCATTATTCTGAAGCACTAACCAGAATCAGGTAAAATCATACATGACAGTGTCATGTATGATTTTACCTGATTCTGGTTAGTGCTTCAGAATAATGAAAAAAAAGCATCATTGTTTTTCAAAATCAGCAGGATGGTATTCTATGACTTTCATTCCATCGGCCCAATGTCACTTGAATTCGTGGATTAGTTGAGACTTGAGCCGAAAGGCGAAAGCTGACTGAATCAGTGAATGAATGATTCATCATGTTCATTGATTGTGATCCGGAACTAGAAAAAACGACTGTACGACATTCTTTCCATGCACTTTTGGTCAAATGACTAATGTCTAGTCAACTGAACGGAGAAGAGGCTTGAAAAAAAGTTTGCATCAAAATATAACAAAGAATCCATATCACAACCGGTTAATGGCACGTTCCGTGAGTTTTACCTGCTCCATTGGGTCCAATGATGGCGGTGAACGGCTTGAAAGGTCCGATTGTTTGTTTGCCGCTGTATGACTTAAAATTCTCTAAAAGAAGTAGCTTCAGGTACCCCATGATTTGTTTTAGGGTACTCCCGTAGACACAGCTATCTTCAGTCGATAAAATTGAATTGTTTCGCAGAATGAGCTAATTTCTTGGACAATTTCGGCACATTTTAGATCCAACTCCATTCGCGGGAAACAGCGGACAACGCATGCGCATGCGCGGTAGCATTTTTTTCACCTCATACTCGGTGAGTTCGAGTAGCTCACCCGCATCGATCTGGTAAAGGCAGACGGGTTAGCCACGACAGCCGCGCTAATCGAACGCTAAACCGCCGGTCATCACGATATCCCACGTCACGTAGCCACTGACAATACGCCGTGTCTGAGCTGACTGGGTCTTCGTTTGAGATTAACTGCTTTTCAGTCAATCGCAAAACTCAAAACAGTTGGGTTGGAATTACAGCCTCGGCGCAATTAACTCAATAAATAATTTTAACTCGGACTTCAATTAAAGTTGATTTTTGGTCTACATGAGATTTCCGCTGCCCTGCCGCCATATTTGCAGGGGGGGGGGGGTTGTTGTTGTCAAACCCCCACCCCTCCCAACCTATTGATTTTCCAAGGCCAAGTGCCCGGAGAAAAAAACCTGTCTACATTTCAGATTGTTTTGCTGATGAAAAACTCCCTGCAAAAATTCCTGGATCCGCCCCTAATTTGTCCGTTTTTTGTTTAATGAACATTGTATCTGTGTGACTAACCATAGAGCAAGGACAATCCAAAGGCAGGGTCCGTCCGCGTGATGGGGTGTACGTGTACGCTATATAAGGTTTTGAACTTTACTTCCCTAGAAACATGAGAAAAATATATATCTAAATGGGAAAAAGAAATGTATTCAAACCTTATGAAATTCGGACTTTATTTCCCTTTGAAAAAAATCCTCCAAAGCTTAAAAGCCGCAAATTAGAAAAGAAAAACAAAGGTACAATGTGGTTTCGAACTCACACCCTCCGATCCGATCTCAAAACCATGCTACCAGGCAGCAGGCCCATCATAGTGTCATGGCCTAGCGATTCACCGCGCCGGACGCGTAATTTTTATTCCTAGGAGGGTTAGGGGCAATGTCATGAATAATTCATGTTTATCCATGAGAACGGACAATGATATCAACAGCATTGTTGTTAGTTACTCAACTAGTTACAATACATTAAAGCATTTTAAAGAACGGTTGTCGTCGAGCTACCACACAGTAGCCTAGTGGATAGCGAGATGAGCTATGGATACAAAGATCCCTGGTTCGAATCCACGTCGTCGCTGCTCATTTTCATCAGCAATTTTTGTTCTTCAAATTTATCACTGAGATAATTTTAAATTAAGGGGAAAATAGAACGAGAACCTAAGTCTTGCAATGATTCAAAGAAAAAACTGAATTATTCATGACATTGCCCCTAACCCTCCTAGGAAAAAAAATTACGCGCACCGGACTCATGCTCTGGTGTTTCAGAGGCAGCAGAATGTGGGTTCGAGCCATACACTTGTGCCGTTAGGATAGTGCCCTTAAGGTACTTAACCATTATGCACCTATCAACAGTGGCGTCGCCAAGGGGGGGGGGGGGGGCCAGGGGGGGCACGTGCCCCCCCCCCCTGGAAAACCTAGTGCCCCCCATCAAATGCTGGTGCCCCCCTATCCTCTGCAAAATTCTGCGCGTTGTTAAAATCATTACCTCAAAAATAGCAATTTCTGGAGAGATCTCTTCAGATCGAATTTAGCATCAAATGTGGCACCATTTTGCATCTAGCCCATCCTCCGTATGCGAAAATTTTCCAAAGGGGAGGGGGGCACCCCCTCCCCTTAGACCTCTCCCCCAGGACGGCGATTCGTATCCACCTAAGTGCCCCCCCCCCCCCCCATCAAATGCTGGTGCCCCCCTGTGCCCCCCCCAGACTGAAAAGTCTGGTGACGCCACTGCCTATCAAATGTCCCCCCCCCCCCCACCCCTCGCTGCTGGTCACGTTTGGTCACGTATACGGGAAAAAAATCGCGAACGGCACGGGGCTAACCTGAGTCGATCCGGGTGAGATACTCGAACGCACCTACACAAAATCAAAGATCCTTTAGCGCCGCGCCGTAGGCGATATGAGGGCGCTAAATACAGCCATTTTTTCCCAGTACATTTTTGGAACTTTGGTACATTGAGCTCACGCGAGATACTCGCTGCATGTGGAGAGACGATACCACACTCAATCCTACGAGGGAAATCCTTACATCCGTACTTACCCATTGAAATGTGCACAAAACACCTCATTGTTGCTATGAGACAAGTCTTTTGAAAAGGCCATCTCAAGTTGACGCGCGCTGGCATTCGAACTGAAGTTTTTAACCGAAGCCGGGACTCCACTTTTATAATGATCACTTCAAAATAAATCTCCAAGCAAAAAGTTATAAATCAAAGTTGTATTGTATTACGTTTAGTGAGTTGAACCCGTTCAGCTTTTACACGGTTTAATTAGTGATCATGTAAATAACGCAGCACTTGTTTAGTTATACATTGCACTACATTAATTATCGTCCAGGTTCAAGGCTTGAAATGAAGTGGACACTGAAACATATTTTGTGCAAAATACCCGTGTATGAAAAAAAAAACTATCACACCATATTGTTTGATTGATTACTCTTGCAAGTTCACTTTCTTGTTTACATGTCCCGTGCTGCAAGCTCGAAGTTGACAACAGAGCGGGACGCTGTTGCTGTGATGTCACTTTGGGCACACATTCTACACTTTAGGGATTTTATAGTATATAAATTATTATCCCAAAGTGTGGCTCAATGAAAACACTTGTACCGACTGTTTGCTAAATAACTGCTTTTATGTATTGAATAAAAAATGAAACACCAAAAACAGAACAATATGAAAGAACTTAATGCTGGCGGCGGCGATGGAAACATTTGGTATTGAAGCAGCCGACCCCGACGCCTCTAGGATGACATCATCGTTTGACAATTAATATGCAAATTAGTATTCAAATAAAAATCAAAGAGGCACGAAAATCACTTACACAAGCAGGACATAAAATGAAAAATAAAGTTAAATTTTTCTCCAGGATGCATTTCAAGGACTGCATTTTTTTGCATTAAAAATGAGTCGCTTACATGCCCAAATGGTTCTGCTCAGTCTACAATAGATACTACACAAACCCACATCAAAGTTGCGTATCACCAGCAACATGCAGAAATGTTGAGGGCTGACAACACGCTATTATTCGACAAATAACGAAGCCTTTCAATGGTCAAGATCCAGTTCAAACTATTACAGTTTTCTTGAATAAGTTTTTATCAAAAACTTGTCATTGCGCGCGAGCGCCATTGGTTCATGTCGCAAGAGGGCGCTGTTCGACGTTAGCGGTTGCAAAAGTGCCATGCCGCGCGCGCGGCGGACGACGTACGTACGATCGACCACCCCATCCACTTTTGACAAGCACATGAGTTAAGTAGGGCGTAATCCAGGCCTTCACTATTCCATGGAGGTAGAATTAGACTATTCCAACATGCAACTGTGAAATAGTAAGTTTTTTTAAGTGTTCGTTTGATAGCAAAATACAACAATACATTAATTGATTGCTTTGGGCAACTCTGTAGAGCGCCAATAATCATATGGAACGAATTTACAAAATGTCCAAAAAGTGCACGTGCTGTTGCTGACACTGTGAGTGACACTGACAGGGACATGATTTGTGCACGTGTGAATAGACATGATACTTGATAGAGCCGGCCTGATAAACTGGAGGTCAACTGCCCCATAATAAATGTCAACTTCACGACTCATCACTGGACTTCCTCCGTTGGAAATAATGTACTATGTAGTATCCATCAGACGCCACTTCAGCGGTTATTTCTGTGGAGAGTCTAGCTCAAGAAATCTGGACAATTTGCTGGGGAAAAATGTTGCAACCTGACGCAACTTTTTTCTTCATATCATCTCAATGATTGAAGGTCATTCATTGCAAACAAGACATGAATCTGGGACTGAGAAACATTTCCAATTTTGTTAGGATATAGGCCTACTTAGAAAATTTTCTTGACACTCCATAGACTTTGTACACAATCATGGAAGTGGTGTCGGGCTGCAACATTTTTTCCTTCCTAACAAAATTGAAAATGTTTCTCAGTCATGTCAGTCCCGGATTCAATTCATGTCTTTTCAACATTTTTGCAATGATTGACCTAATTCATTTTCATTGATGATATCTAATGAAAAAAGGGCATCAGGATGCAACATTCTTTTCCCTCAATTTTAAAGCCACACAGCCATGGCAGCGAAGCATATGCTATGATTTTCCTAAGTTTCCTGAAAAGTTGTCTGAATTTGAAATCAAGACTTTTTAATTTTATTTGATCATGTTGATAGGCCTGTTTGAGATTGAACTTGAAGCTACATATTATTATAACCCCCTAAATCAATTAGTAGGGCCTTCTGTAAAAACTGGAGAAATTAAAAGGTCAGCTGCTAGAAAAGTATCCTGCTGCTGTCACCCTTTTTACCAATGAAAAGCCCTATAAACCACGCAAAAGAACTACTTGGTTTTCAAGCTAGCGATGATAATCAGTATTCCAAAACGTGAAATAAGTCTATCTCATCAGCAGTCTACCGGTATTTAATTCGAAAATTTATAAGTGGTTGGCCCTAGTGTAATTTAGGACCCTGTTCAATGTCAAGAAAACATTACATCTTGCATGTCTCCAACTGCTAAAATAGGGATGAATTTTGCATTTTCTTTAAAAGAATGCTCAAACATGTCAAAATGACTGGTTGAGGCTGGAATTAAAAAAAAATTGGATTGATAAACACCGTTTAAAAAGTATTTTAAAAATTTGGAAAAAATATACATTTAAAGCCTTTTTAGAGGGGTCTCAAACTGGACAGATATGCCATCCCTACATTATGATAGGGGACAGGAGACAGTCATGTCTGCAGGAACTGAATTTTATATTCTTTGGCTTCAAATGATTCAAAATATTTTAATTAAAGCAGTTTTCCATATTTTTTTCATTTGATGTCTCATTCAAATGTAAATAACTTGGGTATTGCTTGAAAAAATAGCATTTGATGGAAAAAACACGACGTTCAAGTGTGCGCACTTAAATACCCCCGTGCTACAGTTCCACGGTTGCTTCATAAAGCACATAGTAGACTACATGTACCACACGGGTAATTCAGTTTAGGGACACTATGTTTAACATGTAACATTTTTTGGAAATCAATGTTGTTGGCAGTCAGTTTTAAAGTATTTCAGGTCTCTTAGTGAGTCTTAGTGTCCTTTTGATACATAATTGAGATACGTTAAATCCATTATCCAATTAAAGGTATCCGGCGGAGTAGATCATTTCCAAAAAGTACATGTAACTGACCAAATCATTGTTAAAAAGCTTACTTGGTAATCCTAACCCCTAATAGTTCCCAGGACTACCCTGCTATATCTGACACAGTCGATTGGCGATGGTTACTCATCATGAGTTTCCTGCTCAATCCAACACAGCCCCACACAACCCAACTTGCCAAGTTGTTGGGTAACTGGAAATATAACATGACTGGCCTGCTCAATACAACAGAATCCAACTGTGTCTTATTTTTCAGTTTCCTGCTGGATCCAACAGAGTCCAACTTGGCATTAATTACCAGTCCCAACAGAATTCCACTCTGACTGTTTTCAGTTGCCTGCTATACAAGGGGTTTTTATGCTCAATCCAACAGGACCCTACAGATATGTACAATAGTTGGATCCTGTTGGATTGAGCAGGGTTAGGGATTATAATAATTATTATTATCTTCAAATAAACTTGAATCCTCGATCCTGATTGGTCGATCCATGGCAACAAGCCGTGCTACATATAACCATGTAGCACGGCCTCAGTCCCTACCGCACTCTGCGTATTGCGCTTTTCTAAGATGCAAGCGCCATTCCGTACAACACGCACGTGCAATAGGATAACCACTGAAAAGTTTGTGTACAGCAGGCCCTGGTGTACAGCATGCGTGCTCAATCTTTACTGTGCATCAACTTTGCTTGAAGATAAATTCGTTATCACGCTCGCGCTCATGGAACAAGGAAAATGTAGTGCGTCTGTGTCCCACATACCACTCGGCCTTCGGCCTCGTGGTAAGTGGGACACAGACGCACTACATTATTCCGTGTTTCACTCGTGCTCGCGGGATAACTTATATGATAGTAATGGCACTAAACCCCCTGCAAAATTATTCCTTCATTCATTTTGAGGAAAACAATAAAAGAAAGCCATTTCCAAAGATGAGTCAGGTGACGCATTTTTGGAAATTGCCGTGATTAGTTTGTTTGTAATTGGGCAAAGCCGTGAATGAGTGCGCGAAAGCGTTGACACAACGCACACCCACGCGCGGTTGCTATTATTCATCGGTTCAGTGCATGACATTGCATAGAGCTGCATCAGCTGAATGAGAATGTGTTCTGCAGGCTGATTTGAGGTACAATTCACAATACGACTCTACCTTTTGAATTGAAATCGAGATCTTAGAATATTGTTTTCTCAGAATATACAGCATTCACAGAGCTAAAACTTCATCAGGTTAGTTGTCAAGCACCTGTCTTTAGGTTTTGAGCACTTTTGTTGCTTCAAACGAAACAAATGCACAAATGACAAATGATCTACTCTACCTTTAGTTGCAAACCTTCCAGGTTACCAAAACTCGATTCGAGCATAGTGCGACAGGTTAAATTTCCCTTCATTCTTTTCAAAGAGATCTGCAAAAGTTACGAATCCCCTTATATTGTAGTCAATCCAGAAGTATTTTTTTTTTACCCTCAGGTTATTCATTTGTCTTGGAGAAATCCCAATGCAACACATGGCATCCAATCGAGATGACAAAGGAGAGCTCTCCTTCTCTGAGTGGTGTGATAGGAAGTTCACCAACATGTACAGCCATGATGAGTTTGCTTCTCCATGCCACAAATCCATCGGACAGACTCCCATCAAAGCACGACTTCAGATGACCCCAGCTAAACAAGATGGAAGAAATGCAGATACCGGTACTCTTGGGCATAAGGGGCACAGGAGAGTAACGCAGCCCCCATTTTTTAGCTGCTCTGATGGCAAGAAGACCAGACCTCGAGACGAGGCTCACTTGCGAGCAACGCAATCAACCAACCCTGAAAGATGGCCTAGAATCTCTCCCAAAGTGTCGCAAAAGGATGTGAAGCCTCCGTCTGCCCGATGCTGTGACAAGATGAAAAGTCTCTCGGTCAGTGACGAGGCAGGCGGGAGCGCACTTGTACATGATGATACACAGCCTGAGACAAACAAGATCTCACCAAGGAATCCAGTTAAGAAGATTGAAAAGATCAAATGCACAGTCTCTGAAGACGTTCTTGATGAGATGGGGGCAAACGAGAAAAAAGCCCGCAGAGTGTCTGTTGACAGTGGGAGCTCTGGCCAGGAGAGTCACGCCTCCAAGCGAACCTTCAGTGAACTGTCCCCAGGTAGGAAACACACCAGAAGCAGAAAGGGAAAGAAGAGGTTGAGAGGATCAGGAATCTGTCCAAAGAAAACAGAGGAGGTGCAACAACAGGCTGTTTGTAGTCCTGATGTCACATCACATGATTGGGACAATTCCAAAATGAGCAGTGGCAGTGACGTGACTAGAGTGATGACAGTTGAGGACATCAGTAACAAGAAGGCTAGTATCCAGACACAAGAAACTCTCTGCACTGCCACTAAGGAGAGATCTAGGACTAAGCCAGGAAAGAACAAAACGGTTGAAAGTGTTTCAATGCAGCCTACTGGCAAAGATAGCTCAGGAAAAGTAAAGTTTCAGATCAAGAGCAAAACAGTGTTCAGTAAAAGCATGTATGTTGATTCGTCAAGAAAATGTGGAGATGTAAGCACATCGACTGGACAGAAACTACATGTAGTGGTAGCAGGGTCAAAAATATCAAGAAAAGATTCTACAGTCGCAAAAGTGGAAGAAACACAATGGAAGGGAGACAGCATATTGACAAGTACATGTATGCATTCATCAAGTTCAAGAAGCCGAGTTGAAGCTGTTACAGGAAAGAAACAAAATGCCAATGAGGAAGGACAAAGATCTGAGTATGCCAAAGAGAAGCCTACCGAGGATAACACAGTTGCAAAAGTGAAGTACCGTAAGGACAGTAAAAAGTCAAGAAGTGGCAAGTGTCCAGAAGAGGTGCGAGTTCCATCAGGTGAATATGATGTTGAGTCTTCAGTGGACAGTGAGGGTACCAAATATGAGACTCAGTTTGCCAAAGCATGGGAGGCAGCTTTTGATGATGGTCCTCAGATATCTAGTAGAGGTGAAAAGGTCGCCAAAGAAGATTGCACTTCAAAATCAGGACCAGCCCAACCTTCTTGTGAAAAGTTATCAAAGAGTAGCAGTAGTACAGGAAAATCAGTGGATAAAGCAAAGGTACACATCGCTGAGCAGAGAAGCAAGAGTGAGGAGTGTGTAAGCAACACCAAGGAAATCCATGTAAAATGCAAAATGGAAAAACACAAGCTTAGTCCACCTACTGCAACAAGCCGTCATGGTGGCCTAGTGGCAGAAAAGAGCTCAGTGAATTCCATCCCAAGAGCAAAAGGTGCCGGCACCAAAGAAGTCCAGGATGGCAAGAAGGTTACAAAAGACAAAAGAGCTGATTGCCGATCTCCATCACCAAAAGACAAGTCATCTGTCGGGGCCAGTTTCTTCACCAAATGTGTGCTTGATTCTGTTCTAAAACCACTGTCCTTGCCTAGATCAGCAGCAAAGGTACGGCCCAAATCAGCAGAGTCAGCCAAGACCACCAGGCGCACTGACCGAACAGGGCATGTGCAGAGGAAGCCGTCACGGCCGACAAGTAAGGTACGACTGGAGCACATCTACCAGGCCTTTGATAATGCAGTAAGCATTGGTTCTGAGGAAGAAGTGGAGGCAGAACCTTTAATTGGCAAGAAATTGGAAACCAAACCTGGAAGTCAACTGAGTAAAGAATCTCAGCCAGAAACCTTTGGCATTCCGGACCACAGGCAGTCTCAAAAGTTCCACCATATATCTCAACATCAGACAGAAAACCAGATAAAGCCGCAACCAGAATCTCTGAATCGGTATTCTAATAAAGAAGCTGAGGATGAAACCATGGAATGCTGCACTAACTCTCAACCATTAACCGGGTTCAAAGTCGATTCCAGGTCTGCAAATCTGGAGGAATCTGTACAAGCTGCAAGCTGTACATCACAGTTTATTCCAAGGAGTGTATCAAGGAATCGAGAAAAAGTATCTCTTGCTGAGGGCAAAAGTAAAGTGTCATCTACACCAGCTATTGATGAGAAGAGTTCTGAAGAGGTTGCTGGAGTTTGTGTCGATGAGAAGACCATGGCCAAGACTGATTACATTGTCGATTGGCTGGATAAGCAGGATCAACCTCGGACAGAATCCAGCAAGGTCACCGGAAGGCAGGACCTGGAACCTGGCGAGGTACCGGATGACTCCTCCTCATCTGATGAAGCCTGGGAACAGCTTGTGGACAGCATCATGAAGGGAAACAATGAAGAAATCTTCAGTAGCCCTTACTGCAAGCGGGTGTCACAGCAGAAACGGCACGCCTCTGGCATCAGGTCTGTTGCCCCATTTAGATCTAGCTCTTTTCCTGTAGAGCTAGAATTCAAGCCGAGAATTTCTACAAGTCAGAAGAACGTGGCAACTGTGTCGCCCTACTACGTCCATCCTCCTGCTCCTCAGCCCATGAAATCCTCAGCGTGCACCTGGTCTGGACCAATGCCAGACTTCCTGGATGAAAACAACTCTTTGAACCCTTCCGCACGACCATTTCATCCATTCAATTCAACCCAGAAACCTTCAGATGTCACCCATTCCATGAACACCATGGGTAGCTTCTCTGCGTTGCAAGGGAAGCGAGAAAATACCAAGACAACACCAGCCAGGGTTCTTGAAAGAGCCCCTGGGGATTATCCAGGCAACAGAGACTCTAGTCCAACAATCATGCACGGCGATGCTCTCCCGGCCTCTAGTAATGCCCAAAAAATCCAACCTGTATTTAACGTCCCACCACGATTTCTCCGTCTTGCTCAGCTCCAATCTTGCAAAGGTCAGCCAGTAAACGTGCACGTAAGCTCTCGTCTGCCTTCCAGTCCAGAGTGTGTCTACTCTAAAGGAATCTGTCGAGAGAACTTGGTGTCCACATCAAGGACTCCATCATTGATACCGCAGTCATCAACCTCAAGCCTGTCAGTGATGACTTCCAAAGCATCGTCAAGATCCTGGACATTGGGCTCGCTTGGCTGGTCTTCCTCACTTACCCGGACCCCCGGCACCATCACTCCAACTAGGTTCACTCCCTGGACCAATGAGGTCTCCACTCCAAGTCCCTGGAAGACGTGCCACGCTCCCAAAGATACGTCAGTGGAGCTCTGTCCCATAGTCGATTATCCTGTCTGCTCGGTCCCCTACATAGACACCCACTGCCACATTGACTTCCTGTTCCAGCGCTCGGAGTTCCATGGCACTTTTGAGAAGTTCTCAAGGATTCATAACTTCCCTCCAAACTACGCGGGCTGTCTTGCGGTGTTCTGCACACCAGAGGGGTTTGAGCAGGGAGCACTGTGGAAGGATCTTGTGATGGAGAAGAACATCTGGATGGCTTTTGGATGCCATCCTCATCATGCAAAGAGCTACGATGGCATAGTGGAGGAGAATATCATCAGACGCATGAGACATCCGAAGGTCAGTTTGAAGATTTACTCTAAATAGAACTCCCTTGTAATACTAATAGGTGTCCCTTTTCAAAATGACAATGGGCTTCAGGGCTGCTTTTAGGAAGGATCATCTTTAGAGGGCATTATCTCCCAAAAATCATTGCTTAACCCCCCAAAAAAGAACAGAAAATGAAAGATGATAGAATAAGCTTTTAATTGACCTTGGAGAGTTGTGAGTATTTTAAATAATTTTTGGAAGTACGCATAATTATAAATTGGGTCAATAGGAGTCAATTTGCAGGTCTGCATCCTAGCAAATAATGTTATTGCCATGATACAGCGCCCTCATTGGCTAAACTATATGTTTTTATCCAATTGACATTCTTATCCAGTTGCACATTTCAGAAGTGAGCCCTCTTGTGGTCTCTTGCATTTTCGCATATTTTTTTTCTCAATTTTATATTCAAGAGTTGAAGGATAGTCAGTGGTAGAACTGGTGGTGGGAAGTTGGAGGGGGCTAGACCCCAAGGGCTTGGAGAATTTGTCTTTATTGAAAAAAAAAGTACATGTAATTTTGAAGGAAAACTAAAGGAAATTTTACGCGACAACATATTTTTTTCATGAACTCTGTCTTTAATCTACTTTATGAGACCATTCAACTGTTTTCCTCTTAAAAGAAGGGTGAAGAGATATGTGATGCAGTAATCTTGTAATTTTTTTTTCAACCTCGTCCCCAGTGCTTTCTTTATTTCCAACCTCGTTTCCAATAGTAAGCCCTGGATAGGAAACTTTCTTCCTGTATCCTGATTCGATACCGCAATTTATATAATATTAATAATACCAGATTTTCATAAACTCTGTCTTACAGAGGTAGATCAGAAATGAAGCATATGTAGGCATAATCATTTCTGGCAAAAATGACATACTCTGTAGCACAGGTAATTTTTAACAGCCGCATACATTAATAATGCTCTTAATTAACAAAATTTGTTCCGACAAAAGGGTAAATTGGTAATAGTAAATGTCTGAAGTCCAACTGTAAGTTCACTCTGGGTCTGATTGATCCGATAAACCAGATATTCAGGATAATTAAAGAAATTGAACTTTATTTTGTTTGATTAAGGGTTGATCATACAATGTGCGTGTATCTGATTAAAATTTTAAGTGGGCTTTTTTTAAACTTACATGTAGATGACAATGTATTCCTCCTTTGTGCAGTAACATTTTTCTGCTTTAGAATATTCAGGATAATTAAAGAAATTGAACTTTATTTTGTTTGATTAAGGGTTAATCATACAATGCGTGTGTATCTGGTTAAAATTTTAAGTGGGCTTTGTTGAAACTTAGCTTTGTTGAAACTTAGATGACAATGTCTTCCTACTTCGTGCAAATTGTTCCTCTTTAGAATATTAACTCAGCATAATGTAGCATCAAAATGCAATATACTATTTAATATCATGTCCCAGTGTTTCAGTTGGTCTCTTACAAATCTGCTGATTTGTAATGTTTGTTTTGCAAATTTGCAACCTCCATTTTTACCCAAAGCTTTACAGAAACAAAAACATGCCTTGAATCAAGGACCATAATATTCAAACCAAGGAAATGTTAGGCAGGGTGGTCCAACAAAAGTTTACACTTTTTCAGAGGCAGATTTCTCAAATTTGAAGCTCTAGACATGTTGAAATTGTTCCTAAACGATATTCCTAAAAGATATTCCTAAACTACAAGATCTTGGTCGTATATATGGTGAAAACGGCGTTGAAAATAAAGCTCAAGTTAAGAAATAGCGGTCCTTTACAAAAGAATAGTCCAAAACTAGTTTGTCCACCCTATGGCAGTCATTTAGACATAATTATTGCAGTTGTTAATGCGTGCAATGCTATTGTGTTGACTGTAACTTATAGACTTGTGTGCAGACAAACTGGTTTTTGACCATCTTTCTTTAAACCATTGCCATTTCTTAACTTAGGCTGCATTTTCAGCACCGTTTTCACCATATACCACAAAGATACAGTATAGTTTAGGAATAACTTAAAACAATTTTAACATGTCTTCCCGATTCCGATTATTCTGCATCTGAAAAAGTGTAAATGTTTTTTTGGGGTCACCCTTTACAGTGTAAGTATTTCTGCAGTGTCATAGTCAAAATGACCTCAAGTCTGGCAAAAGCAAATCACAAATTGTTAAAAAAGTCCAGTCACAAGTACGGTAAAGGGGGATGAGCAGATAACAGAGAAATACATTTGGCATTGTTTGATGCGAATAATATGTGCCATGACTGAGACTGAAGGACTTGCGATGCCATTGTGAGAACTTGTCTGGACTGCAACACTGCAATGCAGATTTTGTTAAGCATTCATTAATTTAGTTTATTTTAATGAATGGGAGGTTTGCGGTAACACCATGTGAATGAAATCTCTTAGTGAGTTGTGTGGTTCTGAGAAGAACCAGTTGGCAATCCTTCTGATTTGAGGTGTGATCACACCCCCACACCATCGCACACCTACATGTAAAAAGCTTCCTGAGAAGTGGGAATAATTGCACGCCTGAATTTCCCTGGACCACAGATCACACACCTAAAAAGCCACACACCTAGAAAACACACACACCTAGAAAAATCCAGGTGTGCCTTTTTCCACACACCTGTGATTTTCAAATCAGAAGGACTGCGTTGGTTCAACTCGACGTTTCGAACAGTATGCTCTGCTTGTTGTCAGTCTCCTGATCTATCATTCACATGGTGTTACCGCAAACCTCCCATTCATGGATCATGTCCACCATGCAATCCCTCAAGTCTTATTCAGTTTATTTAAGTTTGTTTTCTTGACTTCTTTTTTCGACCAGGCCATAGCATTAGGAGAGATAGGCTTAGACTATTCCAACCGTTGCACGTCCGACAGACCCTTGCAGATCGAGGTGTTTCGGAGGCAGTTGAGGATTGCCCTGCAGATGGGCAAGCCACTAGTGATCCATAGCCGGGACGCGGAACACGACACACTCAGCATCATGAAAGAAATTGTGCCGAGAAACTACAAGATCCATCGACACTGCTTCACTGGCTCCCCGCAAGAGGCTAGGTATTCTGTTGTCTGTATACATGTACTTGCCAGTGTTGTAGTCAATACCTCCTCTGAGACCTCACGAAATAAGTACTTACATAATAATAAATGATTCGAGTTCATTAAAATGTGCATGAAGAAAGACTCACAATTTTTGGCTTGTTTTCATGTAAAAGTTTGATTTTAAAATAATCCCTTTATTGACAAAATTGGATCTAAAACTGGCCTTGAAAAGATGCTTAACCCTAACTCTCCACTGTTTTTTACTAAGTACTGGACCAAGCCTGCCAAAATCCATCAATCACACAGCTTCCACTGCATGCTTTGCTTTAAGCCTCCAGTATCAAGTCCATCATATTCCATCAATATTTAGTCAAACCAGGCCTGCAGGACCAAGTCCCGGCCCCAAAATCTATCAAAATGGGGGGAGGGGGGGGGGGTGGATTTTGATGGAGTTGGGGAGGCCCTGACTCCGAAGGAAAAAAAACAGGTTGAAAGTTGACTGCAAAATTATATCGTTTTTCTTTCATCAAAGTTTCATGGCACAAAATGTATTGAAAGACTGATAGTTTGTTGTTGAATATTGTACCCGGTAGCAATTGAAAAAAAATAAAATAATGAAGTCTCGTCTCGACAGCTCTTGAAACAAATGTCTCGACTGCAAAACTGATACATGTATATTTGTCAGAATTATATTATAAACTGACTTGTGTAGGCCAAAAAAAGGGCTTCTGTTTCTGGTATGGAGCTTGCCCTAAAAGTGGTGCGGCAACGCAACGCTTTGGGTTTTTTTACCCTTTTTTTTCCTTTAAATGTTGGCTGATGACTGCATATGGTTATTATTGTTATTATTAAACAAAACAAACCAGGTAGGGTGGGAAAAGTGCAAGCACTATAAGTTGCTTTACTGGGCGACCCCTACACACCTGAAGCATCGACGAAGAACACAGAATCAAGAGAAAACAATAAAAAAAACTAAAAAAAAAAAAACTGAGAAAACAAGAACATGTGTGATCGACAAAAAACTGGACAATAATGAGCCCGACAAAATTTAGTGCAAAATATATGGAAGCCAAGAGAGGCCACATAAAGCTTACATCGTAACCCCGTCTAAAAACATGTTAAAATTGTGCAGCAGCAGGATTCCAGTCAAACCAGTGAGTTTGGCGGTTTTGAGACATCATCTTACATTTAATTTAAAAAAAAACTTTTAATTTTGCCGACGCGCATGGCTACGGTGAAGCGTGTGCATACGAGAAACCAGAGACTTTTGGGGGCGTTAAGTTTCAGCTCAGTGGATACAATTTGATTTCTAGACAAAGAGAAAAGCAATCACAATTTTGGGGCGGTCTCTGGATTCAATTATTGTTTTCCTCCCAGTGAAACCATTTCAGAAGGAATAATTTCACAGGATATTTGGTACCAGTCCCATCTTCACTTTGAGCAAAGATTTTCTCATTAAATCGTTAGGTTCATTCCAGCGTAATTGCAAATGTCCCTACATGCGGTGTTTCTTACTAGATTACGTATGCGGTTAATGTCATGTCCATGCAATCAGTTTGTTTTGTCTCCGATCCGTCAATTTGGTCTTCCTGTATCTGTTTGTCTGTTGTGTGTGTGCGTATGTGTGCTTGTCAGTCTGTCTGATTTAAATATCTCATCATTTCACAGCATTTCTTTATTTAGTTATTATTTAAAGGCATCTATAGATACAAGCTTCTGCTTACAGAATATGACTTCATGTATGTGCCACAATTGTATATTTCCTTATTATAATATTGTTATTTCTTGTATATTCAATTGTGCTGTGCAGAATGGAAATAAATGTGAACTGAAAAAAAAATGTTATTACTCGCTGAATTAGTCCATAACAGTTGTTAAATTTTGTTTTGTAACTATCGACTAAAGGTGAAATTTGTCCCTCTGCAATTATTTTATATTTTGGTGTGGCAGGAACTTCTTCCAAGCCTTTCCGAATTCCTTTATTGGCTTGACGGCACTGGTCACCTTCCCCTCAGCGTTCCCAGTTCATCGCACGGCTACGGAAATCCCGCTCGGCAAAATCCTACTGGAGACGGATGCTCCGTACTTTCTCCCAAAGCAGGTACAGAAAGTACTTCAATTTACTCAAATAGAATCAATTAGAATCAGTCTTTAGCATGCGAGGATACATTGTCTAGAGGATAGAGTGGGGAAATCCTTATTAGCGACTTCTTAATATCTGGCAGGACAGATTTGTAAAAATAAGTGGCCTTTCAAAGAGCTAAAAATAAAATGAAAATCTTACTTTCTTCATTTTGGACATTTAAAATGCATTGTCTGTGCTGCTAAATTTGTGCATTAATTTTTACAAAAGCTCCTTTCTTTTCTATTTTTTTGCATCTGCAATCCTCTTAAAAAGGCTTTTATTGTTGGTTGCTTATGTGCGTGAAGGGAGTAGACTGGTTTGTGGTTATCGCATTAGCAATTCTGATTGAGGCCGGAACTAGTCTACCCTGTGTAAAGTAAAGTAAATATTACTAAACAGGGGACGATTTTTGTTGGTGGTGGTGGTGGTGTCTCATTCCAAAGTGAACAACTTTTGCATGACTAGACAACTTAGTAATTTAAGATAAGTATTTGCCTCTGAAGAAGGCCTTGCTAAGACTGAATTATCAGGACACTTTAATTCTTTGATTTTGAAGATAAATGTTGTTTGTTCAGGGTAAAATTAGAAGAA
This sequence comes from Patiria miniata, assembly GCF_015706575.1. Lineage (NCBI taxonomy): Eukaryota > Metazoa > Echinodermata > Asteroidea > Valvatida > Asterinidae > Patiria > Patiria miniata. Next base: position 8,662,243 of record NW_024037063.1, read on the forward strand.
AGGGAAAACACAAGTGCCCAGGGAAATACAAGTGCCCTTCACACTCTTGAGTTTGTTAACATAGTTCATGCACTCGGGAGCAGGATGATAATGAATTTAAGAAGGCCTTGCTAAGGCTGAATTATCAGGACACTTTAATTCTTTGATTGTGAAGATAAATGTTGTTTGTTCAGGGTGAAATTAGAAGATAGCGCTGAACAGTGCACATGGTCCAGGGAAATACAATTGCCCTTCACTTGATTTCACTCGAGTTTTTTAACATAGTTTATGCACTCGGGAGCAGGATGATAATGAAGAATAAATTCAGTTTGTACAAGTCCCGGTATAGACCTACACAATTGAGAGCGATGTAGGATGTGTATTAATTCCCTCAGGACTGGATCACTCAAAATGAATCAGATTTGGTCCTAGGATCTATTTCCCCCCCCCCCCCCCCCAAAAGACTCCAATCCCGTCTTGGAAATTTTGACCCAGGAATTTCTGAGCATACATGTACATGTACTTCACTCCGTATGCACACAAGCTATGCTCGGAACTTGATCAGGTGCGAGTGCCCAGGTTCCAACAGACTGCGTATGATGTTGATAGCACCTGCCTCTACCGCCATACAGCGGCTTGGCTGCAACTGGGTCAAGACTACTACAGATTTGGAAAGTAGGGGCTGGGGATATCATTGGACACATGAGGTGCTGGAGTTGGGTAAATTTGCTAACAAATACAACTACACGCAAGTTGTGTTGAAGCATTCCCACTTTAGCAACACCTTTTTGAGTCAGATTTTCCTTCATGTGTTTCGTTCTTTATTTCATTCCACAGTGTCCTCGCGTCATGCGCTGGGCCAACCCCAGCATGGCTGTGTTTGTAGCGGTCCGCATCGCTCAGCTGAGAGGCATTCCCTTAGATGAGGTTCTCTACGCCGTCCGTAGGAACACCACAGAGATGTATGGTATCTAGGAAAAAAAACCACATCAGGTGCAGGAAGCGTTGTGCTAGTGAAGATAGATTAGGCTTGGGCAACTCCTTAATTTTTGGAATCGATTCCAATTCCATTCAGGAGTCAAGATTCCATCCGGAATTAATACCAAATTTACCCATCAACAAAAGCCGTGCGAAAAAACCTCTGTACATGACTAATGAGCTACATGTATATTGTTGAATCACTAACGCAAATTAGTCATTTAGAGGGGTAATCCTCTTAAAATATGCAAATCTTTCGTTTCAAATTGCCTGGAATCTCTTTGGTGGACTGGAACTGTTACTACTGGCAATCGATTCATCAAAAAAGTGGAGTCTCAATTTTCATTTTATTCTAGAGTTGCCAAAGTGTAAGGAGTCATCTTATTACAGGGGTGTGAAATCTCAGCTTTAAAGCTGATTTCAGCATTTTTTGTTTTGGATTTTTGCTTTTTTTCCCCTCACTTGCTGTGTACAAAATATTAGGAGATTTCCAAAGTTCAGCTTTTTTACACCTTTTTTGGCTGTTTTCAGCTATTTTTATCAGTGGTCACTCACACCCCTGTTACTATTCCGGAAAGATTGCTGTGGTAAAGTTACTGGCACTGTTGAAAATGATAACTTTGTTCAGGGAAGTTTCCTAGGAAGTTGTTCAGAATTCTTCAACAATTCCCAATACAATTTTGCCATGCTGATAAATGTTACACAACTTATTCCAAATACTTTTTGAGTTGCCTCAAATGTAGCCAGAATGACACCAGTACGCATAGTGATGGCACACGACTAACTGATGAAGCCAATTCCAAATTCATTTGGAAAATATGTTTGTTGCCTTTTCTTACTTTATTACCTAATGGTTAAAAAGGGGCCTCCGATTGCCCAAGTACTTAATTTTCACAGTTGAAATGACAGCAAATCAGTAACTCTGTAATTACTACGATGATATCACCATTAAAGCCAGAGTCCATCATTTGCAGCTATCCAAAAAATAACTGTATTTATTGTTGAAAAACATACTTGGTTGAAAGATAGTAAGGGGACTATGCTCCCTGTGAAATTATTCTTTCTGACAAGCTGTCATTTTGAAGAAATCAATGAAAGAAGGCCTTTCCAACGGTGCGTCTTAAGAAGCACCGTTGAAAATTAGTAGTTCGTTTTTTTCAATAGGGAAAGTGCGCGCAAGCGTTGGCACAACGCACACACACGCGGGGTTGCTATAATTCGTCGGATCGGTGCGCGACATCGCATAGCTGCAACGGCTCAGTGAGAACGTGTCTCGGGCGCTGAATTCAGGCCCAATTCAAAACATGATTCAGCAACTTTTGATTTGAAATCAAGATCCTAGAATGTTGTTTTTCTCGAAATATACAGCTGAAGCTGAGCTGAAACTTCATCAGGTTAGCTGTTCAGCCCCCTTCTTTAGAATTTGAGCACTATTGTTGCTTCAAACGAACAAAATGCACAAATTACAAATGATGGACTATCCCTTAAAATGATATTCATTTATAATTTGTTCATCATACAGACTTTCATGTACTATTCTCAGAATCCAGGCTGCCCCAATTACACTTTTGTAAAGGTTACTGCTTCCAAAGATGACTTTGTAGACATTTGTACAGAGATTTTGAGAACAACATTGTTGTGTATTGTGCTTTAGATAATATTTGTTCACTGTGCACATTGTTTGAAGACAAAAGTTAAAGTGAAAATGTTGAAAGGCTGTTGGCATATTGAAAGCTTTCTAATTCTGTGTTTATTTGAATTGAGTGGGAAAATAATGCAATGTATAATGGGTTGAAAATGCAACATATAATGGGTTGACAAAACTTCAATATTCATGAAGGAAAGTTGTATTCACCGCGGGCAAAAAATAATCACAATGTTGAGTTTGCTGTATTCCAGTGTTTTTCAACGAAATCTTGTTTGCCATGATTGGAAATGAAGGCTGTACATGATGTATGCTTGTTGTTTGATCATTTGCAATGCATGCATACACTCATTATAAGCAGCCATTACCAATGGCAGGCATCAGGCCACAGTGGCTGGTATTTTTTAACTTGCAGGACATCGGACAATAATTGGGAAGAGTTTTGACAGCCCAAGATTGTTTTTATATCTAGCAAATTGACGAATGTCCTTAAAACCCTCCTATGCAAACATAAAATCTGTGCCAAGTAGTCCTTTCAGTCAAAATCAAACAAGTGACTGTTTTCAACAGTTAAGAATACCCAGCCTACTTAAAGTAGGATTGCATGACTGGCTGGGACTGTTTAAGTAACTTGATACAGCTATGCTTTGACCCCCAGTGAGTGAAGCCTGCTTTGTCTGTTGACCCAGCACGAATGACTAGTCACAGTGCTTGCTTTGACATGATCTGACTGTTGGTGACTAGCCTTTGTTAAAACTATAGCCTGATATAGCAAGGGAAGTGGAAGTGAATTTCGACTAGTGTTTAAAAGGAATATACATCATTTGCTTTTGCTGTAATTTTTAGCAATGGATGGAATTGGGGGGTTGGAAATATATAGCAAATATAGTTACACTGACTTTTTTGAGGTTTTGGGTTCGAAAATGCTATAAAAACCAAGAAAAACAATAATTTTCCTGTAGTCTGGTTCCCTGACTCCATATACGAAGAAACAGAGCAGTTTACATACATTGGGGAATTGTACCTGGCTGTACCCGTTCATAGGTGTGTAATCGATTGCAAACAATTGTGATGGTCAATTGGGGCCAGTATTTGAAAAAAAAACCCAGTTTTTTCCAACGCTGGTGGTCCGTTGGAAATTGATACAAAAATACCACTTTTCTTGAAAATGACAGTATGCTTTACACTGTCATTCACTAACAGTCCAGCAAGGTATTTCAAAATGATTTGGTAGTTTTATTTTTTGATGTTTGCAAATGTTGTATTTTCCCTTTAAATAGCAGGAGGGTTAATCTTCATTAAAAACCTTCCATGATGTAGGACACAATTCAGAGAAACGTGCCTTCTTTAATTCTGTCAGTGATTTTTTTTGCAATGGTCTATGTATATCATCAAGGAATGATGTGCCTTATGTTGTACACGAAAAATACTTGATGTCTTTGCCAGTGGCCAGGTATTACCACTTTGTATAAAAGTAAAACAAAAGATTTTGCACAGGGTATTTAAACCCAAAAAATGTAGAAATAAGAAAACTTCAAAATGTATGTTCCACTTTTTCTAGTGTTAATCCCACAGTTCAAAAGCATTCAAAAACTGATTTTTAATGTTTAGTTTTATGAAATCTGTCCAACATTTTCTGAATTTTCTCCGTCCGCTTACGATTGTCTTCTAGTTGAGTTACATGTACTGTACTGTTTATACAAATAATCAATAGCTAATGTAAAGATTCATAATATGCACTAGGGTGAAGTTCTTGTCCTTGTTCAGTTTATTACCTAAGTACTTTTGGGCACTTGCTTTTTATCATGATATTGACGAATACATGTATTGACAGTAGTTCTGCCCATTAATTTTTTTTTAGTTGTTGAAAGCTAAGTGGCTTTGTAAACATTTCTTTTCTTTGCCTTTTTTTTCTCATCAGAGAGCCGTTGTTGATGAATTTATTAAACAATAATGTTCTTTCGAAAATGATACTACATGTACTCTATGCAAATATACTGATACAAGCAAGACCATTTGCCACATTCATAACAGTAGGAGACAGAGATCTCAAAGAATAACTCAAAGTATTTATTTTCCCAAAATATTAGTTTTACTTTTGTTTTACTTTTTGCCATGTTCATAACAGAAGACAGATCTCAAAACAGTACCAAAGTGTTTATTTTCCAAAAGGTTACTTTTACTTTTTTTATATTAAGTTTATTTAATATAATCACATTCCGTTCACTTGCCATTTCCATTTTGATTAAAAAAAAAACATTTTCATTTTGAAAAACAACAAGCGATAATTGTAGCTGCCCATTTTGTTCTTGTACAGTATTGGAAGCCGAGTGCCTTTGTGAAAATATCTTTGCAATTTTTGGTGCGGTTGATGAATTTAACTTTATGCAAATATAATTGCATCTTATTTGCCAAGGTCAATGACAGTAGGACACACATGTCTCAAAGCAACTGGAAGTTATTTTCCAAAAAGGTTACTTTTAATACTTTTTAGTACCTTTAACTGTCAGTTCACCTGCCAATTTCATTCTGAACATTTCAGTGTCCGACAAAAACGGTGTTTGAACACACGTTTGTCCACATTTACCATAAAAAGGAGCCTGCACTGTCTTGTACACTTTATCATTGTAATGCTGGTGAAATTGACACCATATGGTATTAACTGGAGAAAACAAAAATGAAACTAGTTACCCTATTTTCAACACCAGCCAACCGAATCTAATTAAACTTTCACTGGTTGAACAGAACAGAATTAGTCTTGTTGAGTAACTGCTATAATGTGGATGTAGTGTAGCTATATTGTACTTTGGTTTCCCTAATGCTGATAATGATCTGTGGTAAATGTAATATCATGGCTCTATGATGAGATTGAGCCATGCGGCAGTACAATTGAAGTGATCATCAACAACAAAAATGAATCAAATCTAGTCTTGGGAACTTTGACCAAAAGAAAAGCTCAGCAGAGGTCATGCAAGTTGTATTAATTATATATTCAAGCTAATGTGCCAGTGTGAGGGGTGTTTTGGGATTTCCTGGGTCTGAGTGCTGAAGTTCCAAAAGATTAATCTAATTCAATTTGTTTTTAATAGCGCCCTCTAACTTAGTCTGAGTATCACCAGTAATATCCACGGATTGTCTATATGCTTTCGCCATGGTCTATTATATAGACTACCTCTACCTCTGCAGCCCCTTGAACTGGTGAAAATCATTCAATGAAGCTGATAATTAAGGAGTTCATCTTTACCTTAACTTTTACATGTGCGTTTTCTTGTACATGTATATAGGATTACAATGCTCCCCTAAGCTCCCATAATAAAGCACACAGTTACGGGTGACAAAATGTATACGTTACATCCGACTAGAGGGCCATTAATTTATTCAAAGAGGAGCATTCTTGTGTTTGCTTGATAAACCTTGCAAGGTGGTACTGTTAATTCGTTAGAACTGATTTTGTCTGATTTCGAAGTTTGTGTTTTGTGGTTATTAGAATTACCACTGCACAACACCAGTTGAGTTAAAACGACGGAACATGCAGTTTTTTTTGCACAATGTGAACTCGGGCCATTTATGTTATATTTGAATGGAGACTTTTATATGGAAAGCATGATGTTTTTATATTGCCATGGTAGATGCAGCAGCTGCAAACGTGGATGCAAATTGGTATTCTGGTAATTTTCGTCCAACCACAGTCCACGTATTGCATCTTGATTTGCAAAATTCAGGGCCTGCGCTTGATGAAGCAGGCTAATTCTCGCGGGATTGCAAACTCATTAATTTTCAAAGTACAAGTAGTTGCTGCTGAACTTGCTGTTTTTCGAATAAAGCTATAAACCGCTTGCAAATTTGTTCTCAAGATTGAACATTTATAGTCCTGGAAAGGTTTTCTTTTAGAGTAAAATTGTTGATCTTTTAAACATCTCTATGTTTCCCTCAGCTAGGTCGGTCAATTCATTCTCTGATGCAATTTCCTGGCATTCTTTGCTAAGCCCTCTATTTTGAAGTGTTGGCCTACCTTTCCAGTTTGGCACAACATACACTTTTTATTTAAAATATTCACAATTAGAATACGTTTCTCTTCTGTTTGAATTTAACTTAAATTAAAAGGCTTAAAATGCATTGCCCCCTCCCCCCCCCCCCCCCCCCCCCCCCCCGTTCTGGAAATGCAGTGAATCATTACTTCCCTTTTTCAGAATTTCCCGTAGTTTTATAAAACTAGTATTCTCGGAAGTGGCGCTTAACAATTTCTCCAGTGTATGCTCGGCTTTTGGACTATGGCCCTCCATAGGGTGAAGAGGATTTGTTGTATTCTGAACATCTGAACAGCCAAGCAAACATCATCTAAATTCCCGACCTTTGGATGAAACCGCAAATCGCATTACAGGCGACCGCAAAATAACAAAAGCACGCCATTGTTTGCATACAGGCAAGGCGGCGTGTGTTAATTCCCCCCACCCCCCAAAGGAACATACCATTTATTCGCTAAGGGTTTTCTGGTTATCTGAAATTTAATGGAAGAGAAAAGAAGCAACGATCTCATTTTTTTGTCTTTAAATCTTGGGGACCCCCTTGGACTTAATTTTTCATGAGTCATCAGCCGCAATACAGAACATAATGACTCATCTTTTAATGCGTGCTGGAGACCAAATTCTTGGCCACGTTGTCATGCATGCGCACTCAGGTGCACGGCCGGGTCGTCAGCGGCAATTTCCCCGTACAAAAAAGTGCTCCGCTCCGCTGCGTCCGATCGACCGGATACAATACATACGCATGAATAGGACAATCATTTTATCATTTTTATGTATGTTAATGCGATAAACTGTGGACGAGATTTTAGTCTGAATCTGCATCTACCTTTACCTGTTCCTTGCACTATGCTTGTACTAAACAAGGATTTGTATCTTAGACTTCGGAAATAGGCCTACATCAAAGATCCATTGTTTTGCTCTCGGTGTGCAAACCAGACGTGACCGGCATGTTGTTTTGTTTATTCAATTCGCATGGTTTCCACATGTTTCAGAGTCATTATCAAGCCATTGTATTCATGTGAAGTCATAGTGAGTTCGTGTTTACAGAGGAAACTCTTGATCGATTGGGAAATCACCTGACAGTGTCCTGACAGTACCCTCAGCCTTGATTTTGAATACGATACAGTTATGAGGGCTGCAGACATTGACGGAACAGCTCGTGAAACAACGACGTCATCCATGAACTCTGCTGGTCGACGCCATAGCCAACCAGCAACCATTACCCATACAGGAAACACCAACAACAGCAATACTGCCCACGAAACGAGCGCCAATTCCACCGGGCTTTTAGCGTCTCTCTGGACGAAAATGTCCGAATATGTGGAGCTGAGGACGTTGGAGTCACATCCCAGTGTCTCGTCAACTGACTCTGGAAGGTTCTCTGCCGGGTCGGACTTGTTCGATTCGGGGGAGTCTATCAACGGCTTGCTGGCCGACAAGCAGGCCGTGCAATCGGCTGAACGACCAGTGCAACATCGAAACGGACACCAGCACAAGGAACATGGGCACACTCACAGGAACAGCATATGGAATTATTTCTTTGGCGGTGGTGGTGGTGGTGGCGGTGGGACTAGCTCGGATACCAAACAGTCCAGCAGTGTAACAAAATCTAAACCTCCATCAAGGAAGAACTCTTCAACTTCATCGCTTGAGGCATCCGGGCATCGTCCAAGGAGTGCATCATACTCCTCCCCATCTCTGTCCGCCTCGGCTAATCACACCAAAGTCAAAGAAAGCATTCCCACCGCTGCAGAGACTGAATTTGCTGCCAATGGTACAAACACGTGGCTGGAGTGGAATCCCTTGGGTGATGAGGATGACTCCGACAGCTCTGATTCGTCGTCGCTAGTTGCCGAGGATGAGCTGTTGCACCAGGGAACAGGGGAGGGGCATAACTTTGTTCCAGTGTTTTCAAACTTCACTTGGTGCGATCAGTGTGGTGGGGTCATATGGGGCTTTCGACAATGCCTACGGTGTTCATGTAAGTATGAAAAAAGAAAGGGAACTTGCATTTCCCCTTCTCCCCCTATTTCTAGAAAACACCCACGTGCCTTCAAGTTCTACCCGTATTTCATATTAACAGTTTAACACACTCATCTTCCTTCTTCTGCGGTACTTGTTCTGGAAAAATTCCCATATCTGGCCATCACTATTTTTCCCTTCACTGACCTATCAGCCATCAGAAAGTGATATGTCCTAAAAAGTCAATATTATTACTAGCAGGGAAAATATTGAAGTTTTTACTAAGACTAAAGAGTAAGAAAACACTTAGAAATTTTCAGACCAGTCTCATTGGGTTTGTGCACAGGTGACAAGTGATGGCCAGACATGGGAATCTTTCCGTTGTTCTGCCCAGCACATTCCCCTATCCTGCACACATCTCCATGAGGTCCTTGACCTAATTCATTGGTCTCTTGCCAGAAAGTCATCCATCTTTACCATTACATTTCCTGTAATCATGGTATTATTACATGTACATCATTTTAATATTCATGATGATGTATACAGTACATGTATTGTACAGTGCACTTGCACTGGGAAACAAAATGAAAATATGCTCACAAGCATTTATAATTATAGGCCTATGATCAATGCAAAAATATGTACGTGTACGGTACATTGTACGTGTGTGTAGAACCATTGAGGAAGGAATAGATGGGAGAACCATGGAGGAAGGAATGGTAGAACTACATACTGTATGTACATATAGTGTACGGACGGTAGATTAAATTCCTTGCTCTGTGGCAGTATGGTGATACCGGTACAACGTACATCATTTTTGTATCATGGAAGGTTAAATTCATGCATACACACTTGGATTCAGCCTACATGTACTTCAGAATCTACTGGAGATCCATGACGTTCGACAAACAAATTAAATGTTTCAAGATGAATAAAAACTGTCTGCACATGGACATTATCATGCAGTGATGTCATTACAAAAAAATACAAGTATAGGCCTACAGTGTTCATTCGTAATTGGCATGAGTTTGATTGCAGTTTGTACACAATTTACATGTGGGCAGTATTCTATTCAATCTTTGTGAAAATCAATGATCCATTCAGTGTACATGTGCAGACGAACATGTGTGTGATACCTCCACGTCATCTGTGGTTACGTGGAGCAGGTTTTTATATGAATGCCTGTTCTTTTGTATCAAATTGACTGATTGGTGGCACACATACATGCGGTGCATGATGTGATACGATTGCAAGTTATTGCACATTGTGTGAATGTCATGACAAATTTGAGGATGGCATGCCACGGAAACTTGCAAGGCCATGCTGCAAATGGACTTGGTGCACAAGTACTGGTTCCTCAACAGTGAGAAAGGGATAGGTGAAGGAGACCACTGGTATATAATTTGTACCAATTGAAACATACCCGCACAGTCGTGTGTACTTGGTGTAAATGGGCACTGGACTGGTTTGCCAAAAGTGGTCATCTACATGTACATGTTCTTGCAAAGAGTCCACATTACACTCCACAATGCTGTAGACACTTGACAACAAGTGTGAAACTCAGGCCAAGAAAACAAGTGTGGATAATATTTTCTTTAAAAGAAAAGGGGGGGGGGTGGGTGGGTTGATATAATTTTTTTTGAACTACATTTTTTTTTAACAGAAAAAAATAGGCTGGGACGATGGTCAATTGCAAGTTTTATTTTGTGTACATGCAGTCATTCAACTGTTTAGTCTGCATTTGCTGCACTGTTTAGGCTTCGTTTTACGACGGAGCAATTACCCCAACCAATTGAAACGTACCCCCCTCCCGCCCCCCCCCCCCCCCAAAAAAAAAAGGAAAAAGAAATAATAATTTGAAAAGGCATGCAGGATTATATGTACCAAAACTAGGATAGGGGCAGCACCTTAAGTTTTTTTAAAAAAAATTAATTTTTTTTCCGAAAGATTTTTTAGGATGGAACATGGGAACAACCGAAACCACATTTGTCATGCTGATGAGATACAGACCACAGAGTTTGAATATCACCCATTGTCCAACCATGGAGGAGCCTTCCTCCATGGTCCAACGGAGCCATCTCTGTCTCCCGTCCAACGTCTAAGCTTGCAAATTTATGCTACCCCCGCAAGCCAGCCAATCTTTGTCGACATGACATCATTTCATTCCGAAATCTGGACTAACCTTTTGATTGGTCAATTTGGATGCCATAACAACGGGCATAGATCTAATAAAACCTGACATTGGCTTTTAACTTAAGACAGGTTACCGAAGACCTGATGTAGAAGGCGCATGCTGAATGGTCAGAATCTCGAGGTCAAGGTCTTACGCAGTCTAGACCTCGCAAATTTTTAATCGCCAAATCTGCTCTTATATCATAGATTCTTGCTGTGCAAGGGGATATTCCACAGACTATAGTGTTTAACAAGCTTTCATCGCATTTAAACCCCTGCAGAGAAATTGAGTGGCATGTTTATGGTCAATCTAAACTTTCCTTTTAAACATGTGTCTACCATGTACAAATTGTACATGTAGTGTACTCATTGTCTGTCACCACTGTAAGTACTACATACATGTACGTGATGTATGTGATGTGCCAACCTTTCCTGTAATTGTTGTAACATGTACATGTACACATGCAGGAACCCCACTGAGGTTTATTTAATAAATATTAGAGGGGCACTAGGTCCTGAAATCCCCGAAAATTTCATGTTTTGGATTGTTTACTTATCCTATTTCAAACATGTGGTTGAAAGGAAACCAACCTAATGTCTTACCGTTCCCGAGAAAAGAAAAAAAAACAACCAGTTGTTTACATCGGACATGACGGAGTATGAATATGTCGTTCTCATACAGTGTACGATATACACGTTGTGTGTCTCGGGAACAGCGGTGACCAATCACCAATGCAAAAGAATTGTGGTTTCTTCAACGCCAAATCACAAATAGCATCCAAACGGCTCAAATTTATGGGGTCGCAAAAGTGGATCCCGAAATTCGTTCTCGTAGGCATAATACAGGAATAACACAAAAACGCCCAGTTTAGTTTTGAAAGGATACTTGTGTGGATGTTTATACATGTATATCCTACTTTCAAATGTTATTTCCGATTAACATCATCTCGTTCAAAGTGCGTTTTGTAGCCCAATTGGGCTGTTCCAGGACCTAGTGTCCCTTTAAGTCAAATCAAATCATAAAGTTTAATCGTGCACTCCACAAACTTGCTTTTTTGGCTCTACACTGTAAACCACCTTGTCATCTTATAATAAACATGTACTTGTGGTTATAAATACTGGTACACCTCCAATGTAAAATGGTCTGTGAAGTGTGTACATGTACTGTACGTATTTATCTTCAAGTATAAATCCTCGTTCTTGATTGGTTGATCCATGTCAACAAGCTGTGGTACATACATGACGTCACCTCATTTTTTTTTATCTGTAACACATCCCGGTCTACCCACATACCAAGTTTCAACCCAATTGGACGTACTGTTCTGTAGATATAGGACTTCAAAATATGCACGTTTGTGAAGATGTCACGTGACCCCTGATGATGTAATCATGACGTCACTCTTCGGGACACAACTTTGCTATAACGACAATGCATGCTTAATTTGAATGATGTACATGTATGACAAAGTTCAATGCCAAAAGTGGCGTGTACTAAAATCGTGTACAAAGTCTATGGGATTTGTGGCACGAAAAGAAGAACCCCCCCCCCCTAGTTCAGAACAAAAACAAAGGCTTTTTCGCAAATATGCGAAAAAGCCAATGAAGAATCAATGTTCCGGTATCATACGTTTAAACCCTAGTAGTATTACCGGTACACACCAGCACATGAACATAAATTAAAATTTTACTTAGCAATTTAATACCAGATTTAACTTGTTGAGAACTTTTTGTGTCATGTACGTGTGTACATGTATGTAGCTTAAAACAGCATGCACAGTTGGCTTGTTGGTGGGCGGGCTGTCATCGCTTAAAGGGGAAGTTTGTTATTGTTTATGTTAGGCAAATAAGGACCGAGTTATGAGGACTTTCTGCTGTCCCCACAGCGTCTTCGGTCCCCATAATACAACCATGGGAGTGGACTGTAGGGACAACACATACGGTACCAGTACATGTGTAGTCCCAACAGTTACGGAAGTAGATTGCGTGTATTAAGCTGAGTGTACTATCCATGTTCTGAAAGAATTTTGTATATTTTCATTCTCACTGCTTTGCTCGAGATCGGCTGCATTGCCCCCTTCCAAAACTCACTACATGCGTTAAACAGTTGACATCATAATATGTAAATCTGGGTTTATTGTCTGATCACTTTTGTCTGTGTTTATGTATACCGATATATGTAGGCCTATAATTTGTAGTTTACATACTGCACAGCTGTCTATACCGGTACTTTTGGATTTTCTACATGTATACAGTACATGTACATGGTTTGTACGGGTACATGTGTCGCGTCAGGCAACCTGCTGCCAGCAGGCCGATCCAGGAACAAATATTTGGGGGAGGGGTGGATTGAAAGGAACTGACTGAATGGCCGGTTGTTAAGGGGGGGGGGGGGGGGTGTGCTACCCCTACCGGTACATGTACAGTAGATGTGTAATTTGACGACGAGGGACAATTTGTTTCCCCCATTTTCCTTTTCTGTACAACATGTACTGGTAGGCCTACTGTACATTTCATGAATTGATGTAGTGGAAGGGAATGAAAAGACTACAATCTAAATTAGTGTCTTCACTCCTTTTCCGGCTAAGTATCAACGCAAAAGTATTTTTAGGGGGCGTGTGATCTGCTTGGCCGCATCACATCTTCCAGTATAATACCGGCTGCCATTTGAAGTGGTTGTGATATAATTACAGGGACATGTAATGGGCTGTTGCAAGTCTAGTTCAGCTTTGGCTGGGTGATACCGGTGATACATTGCAGTTTCCTGTCCACTTCCAGCTTGTTTGTCAGATAGCAGATCTATCCAAGCTTTGGCTGTTATTCACAGTGAATGGGGCATAATTGCGAGTTCCCAAGAGCTTCAAGTCCATCATTGATGATTAAACTTCACTGTTTTGGAATCAGAGGACAATCAACAAGTTAAGCCACTGTTCATTGTTACTAGGAGTCAGTGACTTCCACTTTGTCAGTTACATGTAGGCCATGTACATGTATGTATTCAACACCGGTACTTCAAGTAACTGCTTTACATTTTTGATTATGGCATGCATCATGGACATTGCAGTCATCAGATCTGAGTGAAACTAGACTTGTATGATCTTTATCGTGGTGGTTCACCTTCTTGTATAGAGACCGAAAACACCTGCGTCAACATGAACAACTCTCACTATTATCACGTATAGGCCTACTCAGTTGGAGATTCAAGTATCAAGTTTGATGGTTATTCAGTGTGTATGTAATTATCAAACAATACATGCACAGTTTGTACTCATGTGTGAAAAAAATGTTTTGGTCTTCAAAGCCTTTGAACAATCTCCTTTGTGTCATCTGGTGCTAAGTTGCACTAACAAGTACAGTGATTGGCTTGATTGAAGCAAGGATCTGGGTCTGAGACCCGATCGGACCCTTCATGATGGGGCATGACTCCACATGGTCACGATGGTATGGCAGGCTACTAGGCAGCATGCACACCATGAAACGTTGGATGTGGGATTATTACAGACAGGGACTGATACCCAGCGATTGGTGGAGGACCCCAAAAGTACCCAGCAAGAAACCAGACAGTATACTGTGGGGTAAGGGTTGTGGTCCCAGACTTCAACTGTACTTATATTTTTTTCTAACGGGGAAACTGGAGGGGCTTTATTTTCACTTCAAAGTCTTGTTAAACTTACCAGGGAATTCATTTGGTGAAATTCCACCAATGGTTTAGTTTTATATGTGAAGTGTACACATTTTGTTTTACACTGTCTTGTTTTACAATTTATTTGATCACTTTCCTAAATTTTGTACAATGTATCTGGTATGGTATGCTATGGTCAAATAAAAAAAACATCAGTTTGCTGCGTAGCACTGATCAATTGGGTAGAAAAAAAGTATAGATAAAACAGTGCTTACCAACGAAAAGAATCATGGAGCTGTTAAAGCTATAGTCCATCATTTGCAGCTGTCCAAAAAGTAACTGGCGTAATTATTGTTGAAAAACATACTTGGTTGAAAGATAGTAAGGGGACTAAACTCCCTGTGAAATTATTCTTTCTTGCCAGCTATCATTTTGAAGTAATCAATGAAAGAAGGCCTTTCCAACGGTGCTTCTTAAGACGCTCCGTAGGAAATTTAAATTAGCAGTTCGTTTTGTTATTCGGCAAAGCGTGCGTAAGCATTGGCACGACGCACACGCACGCGCGGTTGCTATAATTCGTCGGATCAGTGCGCGACATCGCATAGCTGCAATCGGCTCAGTGAGAATGTGTCTCGGATGCTGAATTCAGGCCCAATTCAAAACATGATTCAGCAACTTTTGATTTGAAATTGAGATCCCTGAAAAATTGTGTACATGTACATATGCACATGTACACACGTTAAAAAAATTACAATATTGTGACAATAAGCATGCACAATAAAGTAGAAGTGATTATAAACCACGCAGTTATCGGTACATGTACAATGTACAATTATAAGAATTTATTTTTCTCCCTTTTAACCCTAACAGAACTCAACCCATCAAACCCCAACAGCATGTTTTGTTGGAATCTGTCAGGATGGGTACAGTACCCCTAAACTGACAGTCTTTTACATTGGGTTGGCACACCTCCAGAATCGAAGTCAGAAATATATATATGCAGTTTCCCATATGGTGTTGGAATTTGCCAGGATGGGTATGCTTCCTAGTAAATCATGCTAGGGAGTTAGGGTTAAGGAAGGAAAGTTTTCACTCAGTTAAAGATTTCCAGTAGTTTACTCTTAGAAATGATCCCCAGCCTCTCCCCCCCCCCTCCCCACATACGGTATATTGTAAACCTCCATTGAGAATTTCATATTTTAGCAAATTCATGCATGAATCCTGCATAAAAAGGCAATGCTTGAAGCAGCACACCCCCTCCCCCCCCAGATGTGTACTTAGGCCAAACAAAAGGCTCCGGTTTCTGGTATGCGCGCGCGTCGCCGTAGCCATGGGCGTCGGCAAAATTAAAAAGTTTTTTTTTTCAATGTACGGTACCGGTAAGATGATGTCTCAAAACCGCCAAACTCACTGGTTCGACTGGAATCCTGCTGCTGCACAATTTTAACGTGTTTTTAGATTGGGTTACGAGCAAGTATAAGCTTTATGTGGCCTTTCGGGGATGTCTCAATAGTCCGAAGTCCCATTGGTCCGAAGTCCCATTGGTCCGAAGTCCCATTGGTCCGACGGCCCATTGCTCTATACGTTCCATTGGTATTTACATACATGTACGTCCCATTGGTCCGATGTCCCATTGGTCCGAAGTACCATTGGTCCGAAGTCCCATTGGTCCGACGGCCCATTGCTCTATATGTTCCATTGGTATTTACGTCCCATTGGTCCAACATTCCATTGGTCCGAAGTACCATTGGTCTGAAGTCCCATTGGTCCGACGGCCCATTGCTCTATACATTCCATTGGTATTTACGTCCCATTGGTCCGAAGTACCGTACCATTGGTCCGACGTCCCATTGGTCCGAAGTCTCATCGGTCCAAAGTCCCATTGGCCCGAAGTCCCATTGGTCCAACGTCCCATTGGTCCGAAGTCCCATTGGCCCGAAGTCCCATTGGTCCAAGGTCCCATAGGTCCGAAGTCCCATAGGATTAGGGTTAGGGTTAGGGTCAGTCAACCTGAACAAGTGGAACTAAACAGTATTAGGCCTACCGGTATGTTTCGGACCAATGCGACTTCGGACCAATGGGACTTCGGACCAATGGGACTTCGGACCAATGGGACTTCAGACCAATGGGACTTCAGACCAATGGGACGTCGGATCAGTGGGACTTCGGACCAATGGGACTTCGGACCAATGGACCTTGGACCAATGGGACTTCGGACTATCGAGATGTAACCCTTTCTAGGCTCCCATATATTTTGCACAGAATAGTCGGGTACCATTTGCAAACGGTGTTGTACTGGTATTTTTGTGATTGTGCGTGTGGAAGCCAGACATGTGTGTGGAAGCGAAGGACGTGTATCTGGAACCTGTAAATTCTTTTTAATTAGCGCAATTTGTAAGGGAGCAAACAAATGACCAGCCTTGCAGCACAGGCGCTGGGCACGATGT
This sequence comes from Patiria miniata, assembly GCF_015706575.1. Lineage (NCBI taxonomy): Eukaryota > Metazoa > Echinodermata > Asteroidea > Valvatida > Asterinidae > Patiria > Patiria miniata. Next base: position 8,679,070 of record NW_024037063.1, read on the forward strand.
CAATGTTGCTTTATGGTTCTCTGATTTTTGTCTTGACTATCAAAATTTCCCGGGTTCGTGAAGGTCGTGTATCTGGAATGTGTAAATGCTTTTTAATTAGCGCAATATGTAAGGGAGCAGACTAACGACCAGCCTTGCAGCACAGGCGCTAGGCCCAATGTCAGTGTTGCTGTTTTCTCTGATTTTTGTCTTGACTATCAAAATTTCCCGAAGAATGTTCGTGTCGGTCAAGGTCATAAGTGGGTGCAGAATTCTCAAGCCTTGTTGCCTTACTGCATGTACTGAGGTCACCTCAATCTCCACCCTGAAGGATACTTTTGAGAGTTTTAAGGGGATCGAAGCATCATCATCTGCAACATCAGCTGACATTTGAAGAAAAAAAAGTAGGGGGGGGGGGGGAAGCCGCGTCGCCGCACCACTTTATGGGCAAGCTCCATACCAGAAACCAAAGACTTTTTTTTGGCCACACCGGTAATCAGTTTTGAGTGTTTTGCAAGTATGCAGCACATCTTGATTGCTTTGGATGAATCCTCGTGATTAGACAAGATCCCCAAAGTGCTGTGCACCTGATCCATTGATGCAATTACAGAGAAAATCAAGTGCTGCATTTGCTAACAAACGAATTCATTAAATGTGTACGCTTTGTATGTATGTCTTCGTCTTATTTGTAAACCATGAAGTAAACATGTTTTGCAGACAAAAACAAGGACATGTGATTAATTTAGATGATACGAGTACCAATTCAAAAAGTTACTTGGCATGAATCATATTGTGTGTAAACCTGAAGCCTTGTTTTGGGAAGTGTGGCCTAGTGGTTAGGGTTTGCGACTCATGATCAGAGGGTCAGAGGTTCCAATCCAGCTGCTGGTCATATCTTGTGTCCTTGGGCAAGCCACTTCACCCCCACTTGCCTCTCTCCACCCAGGAGTATAAATGGTTACCGGCATTAGCTGGAAAACAACCTGCGATTGACTAGCATCCCATTCAGGGGGAGTCGAAATATTCTCCTAATCATTTCATGCTACTACATGTAAATCCGGAGATAAACGCCGGCCTGATCGTCCACATTGGCTCGTGACAGACTTTACTTAAATTACTATTTTGAATGTTAAAAAAAAGGATGAATATATTCAGTTTTAAAACTTGTAATTTGTCTTTGACCACAAAGATTCTTGTAAAGCAGTGATTTTCTGATGAGTTGTAACATTGCATGGATGGAAAGTTCTTTCCCAGGCTTTTTTTTATACAAAAACTACACAAATCTACATGTACCTAAAACATTACAAGTTCAACATGTTCAATGGACATGAACACAAGCTGAAAATGTACTTTTGGTACAATATACTAGGTATTTTTATACAACACCTGAATAAAATCCCGTCATCTGATTGGTGGATCGTTGATCACATGTCATTGAATTATTCGTACCAACGCACGGAGCGCGCATGGCGCGCAGCGCACAGTGCAATGGAAGTTCTATTGCACAGTGAATAGAACTTCTATTGCACGGTGTCACTGCTGCTAGTGGTGGCGCTGTTTAAATCGAGATGCATTGAATATGATTGTTCTCAACCTGTTGAACAGTTTGCATTAATATAAATATGATGAACTTGTCGAACTTTTAAACAGTTTTTAACCAAGTTAAGTTAACCAAAAGTTAACCAAGCAGATGACAAGGATTTATTCAGGTGTTATATAAAACAAATAATGAATGTGTCACGTTCGTGCAATGGAAAGAATAATTTCATTCGGTGACAGATGAAATGTTCCATTGACAGATGAAATGTTCCATTCCACTCGGCTTCGCCTTGTGGAATCGTGAAATTATTCTTACCATTGCACTCACAAACATTCATTATTTGTACAACAATTCATTCCACAACATTCACATGATCACCTGTACTACCGGTATTTAGTGGTATTGTCAATTTCATTTCTATTTTTATCTTAAACCACTTTGTCATTTCTTGGTATATGTGACTCATACATTACGTATGCTGGCTTCCATGGATCAGCTATTGGTCAAAGTGCATCACCACGTAAATCAGGCAAATTACATTTTTTGAAATAGTCTAGTGGCACATTGTGAAATACCATAGTTGTGTCAACAGGAAATTCAGTAAACTGCTTGAAAGCAGTGGTGTTGAGCATTCACCTGTTTTTGGCACAATCTAAAAAAACATCCCGACGGAGCAGACGTAAAAATGATCACAGAAAATGTTGCACAATGTTGTGCATCGAGAAAAGCTCCATGAACTTATTACAGGCATGCAACTTTTCCTCGGATCAGCTGATTTCCTCGTTTTTCACTTCACACTCATGCCATTAAATATTGAAAAACACTGTACAAAGTCTTGTAAAGGTTGGAGTTTCCTCGTTTTTTGTTTCTTGCAAGTTGCATGCCTGTTATTACATGTACTGGTACATTTTTACCATACCCATGTACCTCTGTTTTTAGTTGGTTTACCTTTAAACCACATTTACTCGAGACAGTTTACCCATTCCTATTGGTTGAGAGCCCATCACGTGGGTGGTTTTAAACAGCTGATAAAACACCGGCTGGTTTTTAAACACGTTCTCCTGTACTGCTGTGCTCTGCACCCCGATCGCGCAGTATGCGCTGCGTGTGTGCCAATCTCCATAAAAAGATTTTCAGCACTACACGCGCACGTACCGTACCATTGATATGGCCCAAGGGGTGTTTCACAAAGCATGAAGTACCGGTAAAACTGTTGAACAAAATCGTTGAAATTTGTGAATTTTTGACTTGTTTTGATTTTTGACCGAAAGGTACGGAAAATACATAGGGCCTAATATGTGCTTGGCCAGTATTAAACAAGTACATGTACCTGTACATTTAAAAACCGGCTGAGAGCCTGGTCGCGGATAATGGGTTTGGCCGAGGCCATTATCGCATCCATGCCCCTAGCTGGTTTTAAATGTACATGCTTAAAACCACACATACTGGTGGTAGTTATTCCCTTATAAATTCAAAAATTAGTTTCACTGTTACGTACAACATGTGCAAGTTCAGAGCAAAAACTTTTGCAATTTAATTGCATTGAGTTTACATTGTAAATGACAAATTGTGCAGAGATTTTTGTGGTGTTTTCCTGAGTAGGCCCTACACAGTGATGGCAATTCATTTTGTTCAATCCAAAGTTTCATTCTTACGAAACGTATTCATAAAAAAAAAACCAAAAAACAAAAAAAAATTCTACCATTTGAATACATACCATATACATATTTGAATACATTTGTATTTATTTACCAGTTACAAATTGTTCCTGGGTACATGTTTTTTTTTAGAATTTAGAATCTTCAGAGAAAAAAAATTTGCGTAGAAAGGTCCTGCAGAACTTGTGGTTATAATCATTTCCAATCATCACCAAAATAGGAATTCCATGGTGGGATTGCATGTGAAATGTCTACTTTTTGTTTTTCCTGTCTGTCTGTTTTCATATCATGTTTCTTTCCTCCTCATATTCTCACGTTGTATAGGAGCCAGCATAGTGAGTGATACATCCACAGGGGCATGGTTATATTGGAATCCTGTATGGAGAGGTATACATGTAGCATTAGCATGCCAGAGAATGAAAACATTTAATTGATTTGATCAATGCATGTACATGTAGCTGTATGCTGATTTTAAAAAAAATGCACATTTTTTTATATGATGTACATTGTACACCTGTTTGGAGCAGGTTCACATGTTCCTTCATACCGGTACTTACATGTACCTCACAGTCGCAATTCTGTTACTCGTAGCTAGAGCTACATTAAATTACTAACAACCTGCATACATGTACATGTAGACATGTACGTACATAACTCGCACACTGTGCACAATGTAGCTGGGTCATTCTGTGTCAAATCACCCCCAAAAAATTAAAAATTCTTTTGAAAGGTTACATCATAAGAAATCCAAATTTACCATTATTTTTCGTATCCGAGTTATTTGAAATGTAATGACCTTTTGACCTTTACCTTGACCTTGAATTTTACCTTGTGGATCGCCCGACCTTGAGACGAACTTCGATGAAAATTATACCCCACCAAGTTCTCTACAATATATCCACAAATTGGGGTATATTTTTTTTGGTTTGGTTTCTAGCTCTTTTCAAAGTTGGCATACGGTATGTGTTGCAAAATGTGATATCCCTATGCAGTGTACTAGTAGATTTAAAGTAGGGATTTTTTTTGTCCCTGCAGTGTACTAGGGGATTTAAATCAGGGATTTTTTTGTGTCCCTGAAAAGTGTACATGTATAGGGATATCACATTTTGCAACACGTATGCCAACTTTGACATGGTAAGCTAGAAACCAAAAAAAAAATAGACCTGTGACGTGGCCACGTTCACAGGCCTACAGTACCTTCAGCGGGGCCTGCATGCTTTTTGACGTACACAATACACACAGATTAGCTAGCTAAGGTACAGCTCGATATCATGTATTACAATGCTCAACGTTTGGCCACGCACATGGGTTTTATTTAAACCTTTGCTTCGTCTTCGGCTTCGACTTTGCCTCTGAATTTTGAACCACTGAGATGCAAACCAAACGGAAGTATTCCAACTTTTGGTTTCGTATCAACCGACTGATACTTCTTGAAGCATTAACAGGCACCAACATCTACCTGGAGTCCACGGAATTGGGGTTTAACTTTCCTTAAGCCGAAGCCGAAACGAAGCCAGAGTTTTGAAAGGCCCACAGACAGTCACCACGCTAACACGCCGAGCCAGTCGAGTTCCTTGTTACAAATAACGTTATGGCTTATTTGTTGAGCCTGGCACCAGATTGTGATGTACAGCAAAATACCGTTTGAGATACATGTACTTTAAACCATTTTGACTTTCACCATGTTCATATATTTGGCCAAAAAATAAGGTCATGTTGAACTGAACGATTTACTTCAAACAATATGGAGTAAACATTAGACCTTTGATGATTGTTTTCAAGGAATAAAAATGAAATGTTAAAAAGATCGTTTTTTGCAAGAATTATAGGGGCGTCATTGAAGGTGCTACTTTACGCGATAAATGCATTGACCAAGTGTCATGCATAGGATTCACTGCACGATAGAACGAAGCAAATACTCAATACTAGACTAATACACACATTTGGTATACCGGTAGAACAAGAGCTTGAATTATACCTGTAGAAACCAGAAAGCGTACAAATAACGGCCTTAAATTTCTATTACTATTTTGCACATTGCTTTTTTATGAACGGAAGATTCACACAGACCACCATTTGTCTCTTCTCAGGGCCCCCTCTGACACCCCCCCCCCCCCCCCCGAGCACATCCATGGAAAGCTCAAAATGATATTTGTGCACATCTAAATACTTGCAACCAATATATGAATATCCAGAACTGAAATACATGTACGCAATACGCAATTGTTTGTTTTCACTCTGCGCAAACAATGCACAGGTGCGCATAAGCGCTTAGTTGAATTTTTTTAATACGTAATATGAAACCATGCAGGCTTGCGTACTGAAGCGCAGTCCCGGCATGGATGCCATATTCTAGAGCGTGGGGCAAAATGTGCAGTACAAGCAACAAGATTAGATGGCTTATCAAGCGCAATATTCATTTTCAATTTTGGCTCCACTGGTTCCCCTTGCAATATGGTTCATCTCACAATGCCTCCGTCACTTAAATAAAAAAGTTCTAATTTAAATGGTTATTTTCAATTTCAAAGATATGATAGCATGGGTGGCACAGTGCCTAAAATGCTCACCTCGCACTGCTATGGCCCGGGTTCGATTCCCAGCTGAGTCCTAGAGTGGTTTGTTGATTCTACCCTGTGCTACAAGGGTTTTTCTCCGGGTTCTCCGGTTTTCCACCCTCCTCAAAAATCAACACTTGATCTGGCTGTGCATCCTTCGCAGTTCAGTTTCTGCTGCGAGTAAGGATGATTTGCTGGGCCCCCCCCCAAATATCTTTCATTTAAAGTGAGCATTATTTGGTCCACATTTGCTGGTGTACAGCGTATGCATGCTTTCATTTGAATCTTGCTTTATCTTTTGTTTTGTTTTCTGTGGGTCATGTTTTAGATTGTAAGTACACATGTCACTACAAGTGCCTGAACGAAGTGAAACTTGACTGTGATGAGTCACCAGTCTTCAAAGAGGCTCCATCGGAGTCACCACAGCACACAATTGTTGCAATACAGGTAACATTTGTTCCGTAGTCTGCTTGTTGATGTATTCAAATCAGCTGATTTCCTCATTTTTCACTTCGCACTTACTGTATGCCATTGAAAATTTAAAAATACTGTGAAAAGTCTTACAAAGCTTGGCATTTCCTCTTTTTGCATGTTTGTTTTGTTACAACCAGTAATACATGCCTGGGTTATTAAAGACAGAAATGTCAAATCTCTTCGCTTGCTGAGCCTGAGTCCTAGTTGCAAGGCACTTGGTTTAAGCCTGAGTCCTAGTTACATGTACAAGGCACTTGGTTCAAGTCTGAGTCCTACACTGTAGTTGCAAGGCACTTGGTTTAAGCCTGAGTCCTAGTTGCAAGGCACTTGGTTCAAGTCTGAGTCCTAGTTGCAAGGTACTTGGTTCAAGTCTGAGTCCTAGTTGCTAGGCACTTGGTTCAAGTCTGAGTCCTAGTTGCAAGGCACTTAGTTCAAGTCTGAGTCCTAGTTGCAAGGCACTTGGTTCAAGTCTGAGTCCTAGTTGCAAGGCACTTGGTTCAAGTCAGAATCCTAGTTGCAAGGCACTTGGTTCAAGTCAGAATCCTACGGTAGTTGCAAGGCACTGGGTTCAAGACTGAGTCCTAGTTGCAACACACTGGGTTCAAGTGTGAGTCCTAGTTGCAAGGCACTTGGTTCAAGTCAGAATCCTAGTTGCAAGGCACTTGGTTCAAGTCTGAGTCCTAGTTGCAAGGCACTTGGTTCAAGTCTGAGTCCTAGTTGCAAGGCACTGGGTTCAAGTCAGAATCCTAGTTGCAAGGCACTTGGTTCAAGTCTGAGTCCTAGTTGCAAGGCACTTGGTTCAAGTCTGAGTCCTAGTTGCTAGGCACTTGGTTCAAGTCTGAGTCCTAGTTGCAAGGCACTGGGTTCAAGTCAGAATCCTAGTTGCAAGGCACTTGGTTTAAGTCTGAGTCCTAGTTGCAAGGCACTTGGTTCAAGTCTGAATCATAGTTGCAAGGCACTTAGTTCAAGTCTGCGTCAAGGACCCAATTCACTTGTTAACAAGTCCAAGTCCAGAGTCATTTGGTTTTGAGTCAAACTCTGAGTCCTGAGTCCATTGGGTCGAGTCCCCAGTATGAGTTTCAAGCCACTTGTTCCGAGTCACTTCTTGAGTTTGGAAGTTGTGCATCCTTCCAAGTATCACTTACCTACACCTTCAATACCTTTATGCACATTATTGCTAAAGTGCCATGAAGAAATACCGGTACCCTCAGCTAGATGTGCTGGCAAAGCATGAGTTCGATAGAAACATTGTGTGCGGTGGTCTTTGTTATAGGCAAATGAGATTGGACTTTTTAATTTTGTTGGCATAGGATGGTGTGGAGGACACAAGTTCTTTGACTGGGCTGTCTAGAGAGGAGCTGATGTGGAGAATTGAAGAGTTCAACAGGAAGGTGGAGTCGTATCCCATCAAACTGGTAAGGCCATACAGTCACTCATTCACTGGGTGCTCCTCTACCCATGGCCTTTTCTCTCTGGTCAACACAAACAGCTGTCATTCTGATTGCATAAAAACAATACATGTAACTTTCAATCAAAATATTGCAGAAATGAAGAATGGATTTTGTTTGTTTTTAGTCCAAGACGAATTTGGATTTTGTTCCACTAAGGCCCCCCCCCCCAAAAAAAAGTCTTCAGTTTCTGGTATGGAGCTTATCCCAATAGTGACGCGACGGCGCAGCTTCTTTTTTTTTCCCCTTACTTTTTTTTCTTCAAATGACAGCTGATGTTGCAGATGACAATTCGATCCCCTTAAAACTCTTAAAAATATCCTTCAGGGTGGAGCTTGAGGTGACCTCAGTAAGGCCATATGGCTTGAGAATTCTGCACCCACTTACGATCTCTACCGACACGAACATTCTTCAGGAAATTTGGATATGCAAGACAAAAATCAGAGAAAACGGTGAGCATGGACAATGTGCATGTGCTGCCGGGCTGATCATTAGTCTGCCTCTTAACATATTGCGCTGATTAAAAAGTGTTTACAGGTTCCAGATAAACGACCATTGCTCCCTCAGTCTGGCTTCAAGAAGCACAATAACAAAATTACGTCTGCCAATGGTGCCCGACTAAAGTTAGTACAAAATAATATTGGAGCCCACCGAGGCCACATACATGCAAAGCTGATAAATACTCGATCATAGCCCCATCGAAAAACATGTTAAAATTGTGCAGCAGCAGGATTCCAGTCAAACCAGTGAGTTGGCGGTTTTGAGACATCATCTTACATTGAAAATAAAACTTATTTACTTTGTCGACACGCATGGCTACAGCAATGCGCGCATACCAAAAACCAGAGACTTTTTTTTTGGCCTTTGGCAAGGGTGTTTAAGCTGCTGCGTCGGTAGAGGGCACTATGAACAAGATAAATCAAGAGACTAAGGCAAGATCCATCAAGGACCATAGTTAACCATAGTTCGAATAACTCAGATCGAACACACGCTAGTCAACGATGGTTGGACTAGTCTAGTTGACTATTCAGGACCAGCCTACCGCGGTTGGTCATTTAATGATTTGTAGCTGGTTATCAATAGCAATTAATTTTTAAGGCTTAGTGTACAGGGAACCAACTATGAACAAAAATGGCAGGAAAAGAAAGTGCAAGTGCTAAATTTTCATTTTTATTGCATAGTTTCTCTATACATAGTTTACGATTCCGTCACTTTTGTCACCACTGTACTAGTACAAAAATAATGGTGATCACGTACTTAAGGTGTCCTAAACTACATGATCACTATTATTTGTCTAAATGAACAGAAACATCAAGTGTTGAAAAATTGTGCGACCGCCATTTGCTCACAGTCATTGACACTAGTTAACCAATGGTCCGTGATCAAACTTGCCCAAAATCAAATCTAGTCTTGGGTATTTTGGTACAGAGACCTTTATGTGCATGTACCTGTACCTGAGAATTTCTGAGCATACTTCACGCAGTTATATTTGTAATGCATGCATGTGAGGCATGCTCAAAATGTCTTGAACTTTTGACTCATCTTGTTGATAGCGCCCTCTACTGCTTTGGGGGTTGAGTGCCCTTGAGTGCCAACAATCAACATGTTGCAGAAGCGGAACAAAATCCAAATCAGTCTTGATTCAAATCAGTCAATGATTTTGATGGATTTACCGGTATAACTGTTTAGGATTTAGCCACTTTTTCAAGTTTAGCCACTATTACTTTGCATATGGCTAGCTCTAGACGTCCTTATTTTCATTTCAAGTACGCAAACTGTACAGTACATTGGTTTTCCGCATACAGTAGTGCTACTTTTTAGAAGATTTACATGTAGGATGCCTGAAAGGGAAAATGCCAAAGGGGTTACAGCTAATATTTCGGCTGTTACACATACCCGGTATTTCTGTTTAACATGCAGGAAATCAGAAATTCCATGTTTAACCATGAAACTGTGAGTGAGAATTAGTGTCCCACTGCATCACATGTGTGTCATGTAGTGGATATTTACTGAAATTGACCTCACAAAATCTTTCCGGTTTTTGCTACAGAGTTTAACTGAAAAGAACTGCCCAAAGCTGTATATATATAATGTACATTATGCTTGAAACTGAAAGTGAAAGTGTTCACTGATATTATTTATTACATTTGTTTGTATCGTTTGTCTATGCTTATGCTCGAGGGTTTCCAGACAACTCTTCCGACGAAACAGAAAATGGAAAATCAGAGCATCATTTAACATTCACCACATTGTCATAAATTCCTCACTAATTTTCTAGTTTCATTTTCTGATTGTGTCTGTGCACAGGAGAGTGACAGCTTAATATTTGTGGGTAGCCTGCGGATCTACATGAACCTCTCACGACCAATCAGCATTCCCAGTGGCTCTCCGCTACCCAAAGTGTGCAGTACGTTGCGTCCATACGACCACAGTGTGGACCACAGCAAGAGACGCACTTCCTTCTTTCTCCCGAAAAATACCTATGAGGTGAGGATGGAAGCCACTTGACAAGAGTCTTTTGTTGCAGCCAATCCCGATCCCTGACCAGCGCGGTCTATCAAGAGAGTTGTAATGACTAGAGTCAATGACTTGACTTGAGTCCGACTCAAATCACAATTTTTGGCGACTCGATTCGACTCGAGTTTCAACAGGTAACTGACTCAACTCGACTCATCACTATGAGCGCATCACTCCACTCGACTTGAGTCACTGCAAGGAAATCACTCCACTCGACTGGAGTCCCTCATCAGAAGACTCGACTCGAGTCAAAGGCTAATAACACTCGTGTCCCAAATGTGTGCGAAAATCATCTGGCGGTGACTCACAGTACAAAGTTATTTATGTTTGCTTTTCTTTGTGTTGCCGTCAAGTTGTGGACTCGCACCTCATGGTTTTATAATGTAGCGCACAAACTAATAATCCCGTACCCTGACTTCAAACACAATTTCCCAATTCTTGGTTTCATCATCGGCTTGGGGTGATTTCTTTAGCCCTCGATGGAACTCTGGCTAAATTTGTGTCCTGCTTTCAAAAAATAATTGGATACTTTTTTATATAATCAGAAACAGTTTTGTACGTTGAACGTTGGTTTTTACGTCGTCGGAAAAAAAATAATAAATCCAGACCTGGAGCCAAACCAGAGATAGAGAAGTTTCACTTCTTGTTAAACTGGTAAGCAGATCTTTGGTAGAAACGTCCAGCAGAAGTCTTCGTATCTTCATTATAATCTGGTGCCTTGTGTTCCTTCTTCCATTCTATAATGTATTAGTTGGTGTTCAAATATCAGTGACTCAAATCGACTCAAGCGTAAACTTGACTTGACTCGATCACACACTGTGTAGGGCCAATGATTTTCCGTTTCAGAAAAGTGCAAATTCCGTTTTCAAAAATCCTGAATTCCGTTTCAGGCTGAAAAATTCCGTTTCACATTTATTCAATACATAAAAAGGCATTTAAACATATACCATGTACACAATAATAAAAAAGTCGTTTGGTTGGAGCGCGGGAAAACTGCCCCAAAAAGATTTATATTTTATCAACGGACGATCAATGTACAGACATAGTATTTAACTTCACCACGGTCAAGTCGTATACTGCACTGCCACTGCCACACACGCAAGAAACATGCAATAGCCGTACAGGCCAATCCCATGACGTCACACACATCAGCTGGCAGAAGCGAAATTCATGTCCACCATTTTGTTTTCGGGCTAACGTTAGTAACAAAATAGGATAGTTTACGCATGGAGGAATAAGAACACACGGTAGATTTTGGACCTAAGCACAACATGCATTTCAATAGAGCCAAAGTTAGATGTTATACGAATGGTTGATTGATTGCACAGAGAAAAATAAACCTGCTGATGGAGCAAAAGAGACCCGCGAGAGCGTGCCGTGAGTGTGATGTTTTTCACCGTTGCGCTGACCGACAGCTACGGCATGCATCAGGACTGTCACTCCCATGACTACGCGTACTACGGTAATGATCTCGTAACATTTATTGCTCTGATCTTGAACGTTTTTGTCCCCCCAAAATCATGATATAAACACCGCTCATTTGTTGTATGGCTCATCTGTTCAATCAATCATCAATAATTTGTTTTGTACTCAGTAAATTTAACGAAATTATGTTTTTTTATCAATAAAATTGCAGAAATTATTTTCTTCTGATTCAAATTCCGTTTTCCGTTTCGAGGAGCAGATTCCAAGAATTCCGTCCGTTTTCTGCGATCGCGGAAAATCATTGGCCCTAACTGTGACTTGACTTGACCTTCTTGACCTACATGTAAGACTCGACTCAACTTGATCAATTCCTTCAAATTACTCGACTCAACTCGAGTCACTAAATTCAGTGTCTCGTTACAAGTCTGTCTATCAGTGGAGTACCAAAGTGTGACGTCATTTAGAACCAGAAAGTGTAGTGCAAACGAATGGAGTACGCGCGCGTGTTGGTTCATGGGCTGAATCACGCGCTAATGTCTTTTGCACACACATTGTGTGCGTAACGTATTCACTTCAGTACTCCTTAGAAACATGAATCCAAGTCCAGTCTAGTGAACTTCGACACTCAGATCCAATAAATTCTGAGCATTCCTCACGCACAGTAGCTTTAATATACATGTAGCTCGAATGAGGTATGCTCGGAATTCCTCGGATCCAGTGCCAAAGTTCCTAAGACTGGACTTAATTTGTCTTGTTGTTAGCGCCCTCTTTCATAATTTCTACCACGTCATGTTGCATTTCATTATACCTGACTACAACATTGCTGCTTACAAGTTTAATTTTAATCTTTACTTCGGAAACAGTTTTTGCTGTCATTTGTTATCAAACATTTCAATGTGGCCCATTTTGTTCGGAGTCAAAAGGAAATGAAAGGAAGGGGGTGATCCACACAGGAAAACGTGTCCGCGTTTGTTAGCTAGACCCTGTGAATGTGCCAACCCCACATAGAATAATGTCATAAAAAACAGTTTTGCCAAAATGGCAGTACCCAGTAATCAAATCCTACAAGTGTAACTGTTTGCATGGCAGCTTTTAAAATCCTCAAATATTAATTGTGACTTGAAGTGAAATTCTTTCCAGCAGCATATAAACTTACCTGGGATGTTGAAAAACGAAAATGTCAGCCCCGACGTGTTCATTGTGTATGTCGCCGATTTTGGAAAGAAATATGTGTACCTAATGTTTGAGGAAGACCGTTTGCCTTCATTGCTAATGGTCGCCGAGGTTTGTGGTAAAATATCGGGCCAACTTGCGCAAATGTTTCCCAACATGACATCATGATGCCCAAGTTGGCAAATGTTAACATTGTTCGCGTACAGTGTAGGTGGGAGACACCCCAGATAATTACTGGCACTGTTACATCAATTGCTGGATGCTATCATGCTATCCTACGCTAGCTTGAAACCACTTTTATTTTATAACAATTGCAGTGCAGCACAATCAAAGGTCCACGCATTGAAATGCCAACTTATATCGTTAATCAATAGATTTGTCTCTTACACAAGTGGATATTCCCCTGTTACTTAAGGGCAAATCCTGTTCATTAAAAAAAAATAAGTACCGTAAATTTGTACCGTGCATATAATACCTCCTCATCTTTCTGTGATTGATGTACTCGAGGGGTTTTTATGAAGGTTTAGGAAGGTTTAAAGACCTCTGTGGGTTATTAAAGGGAAGATACAACATTTGCAAGCATCAAAAAAGGAAATGATCAAATTATCACAAAATATTTTACTGGATTATTAGGGAATGACAGTCCAAAGCATCCTGTAAAATTGTGGCTCCTGGTGTGCTGACATTATGAAGAAAACTTGTATTTTTCCAACGCTGGTCAGCCGACCAGCGTTGGAGAAAACTGGCTTTTTAAAAAAAAACTGCTTCTAATTTTTCTAGTTATTCCGCATTCTCTTTGCAATTGATCATATACCTGTAAAGGAGTACAAGCCTGCTAGACTGATTTTCTGACCTTACAATTCCCCAAAGTCTATAAAGTGTTCCCTTACATCTTAAGTGGGGTCAGGGAACCAGACTACAAGAGCATGGTTGGTTTTTTTGGATTTTCCAGTATCTCCGAATCCAAAACGTGAAGCAAGTCAGTTTAACAATATTTGCTATAACATACTAATCCTCCAGATCCATTTATTTCTGAAAATTGCAGCAAAAGCAAATGTTGTACATTCCCTTTAAGAGGTCGGTGCACTGTTGTCTTTTCATCAAGTACAGTCAGAGTGCAGGCAGGTTTAAACTTCATGGAATATTTGAAAGCATTGCATATTCTTTAGGGAAAAGGCAAATACGTGTGTGGAATGACGTCACATCCGTTGACTTTAAAAGCTGCTTTACTTTTCAGCAAGACCTGCTAAGAGCATTAATTACTGACAGTGCATGGAAAAGTGCAAATCCTTTCTTGTCAAGAAGTTTTGCTTTATCCTGTGTTTTTTTTGTGGTTGGTTGGGATGTGGCAAAAAAGAAGAAAATTACACAGTATTCAGTGGGAATATTCAAGAGGATAATAATGAAGAACACTGTATACATTGTACATGTAGATCCACTTCTAGCCACTTTCAGCAACCTGCCCTGTGTCAAAAAAGTCATTGCAAAAAAGGTTGCCCTGAAGACAGAAAAGGTACAGAAAAACAGCTATACACACGTACATGTAACAAGATTACTCAGTGCAAAAGTTGTAAAGTAACACATTCAAAAAATTTGTGGATACGTGTACAGTACACAAGTGAGGTATTTGATACAAAGGAAGTTGGCATTGGTTATGACATCCAAGCTCTCAGGAAATGGTTACTTCACTCCTGATTTCCTTGTTAATTTTCCTGCTGATAATATTCAACAACAGGCCTTGCCCTACTGATAATGTACACAGCAACCTGTCAGTCAGTAGTATTCAGTGCGTCTTTTAGTGCTCTTCAACAAATTCAATTTTTTTTCTCACTTTCACTCGGGGGGTAACACACTGAGTATACAGTGTTTATACATCGGTGATGGGCAAAACCTGATATTGAATTTACATCACTCCAACTTAAATTCCATCTCATAATTAGATTTTTGTTGTCTTCCAATGTATTGTCTGCATTTTTTTCTATATTGAGCATCTTGAACCCTATGAATAAAGGCTGTTATTTTGGGTTGCTTTTGCACACATACCGGTACATGTACATAATGTACAAATCCATCCTACAAATAGACTGGTTCCCAGTCCCTACCTAACCAAATCTGATAGGATGGGAGAATCTGTTTGTCCTGTGTTAACCTCATACAAACTAAATAAAGAAGAAAAAGATACTTGCTGCCACATGTAAACTATTGGCAAGCTTCAAATAATTTTCCAGTTATAATTCTAAACATGGGCTGATTTTGTTGTCCAGTGTCTCATCCAAAAGTAAATAACTTTGTATTGTTGATGTACCCTAACGTGGCGCGGCCCCTAACATGGCGCACTTTGTTCTTTTGCATGTAGCGCCTAGCTAGAGCAAAAGTTTGTACTGAAATTTTACAGAAAGTGAAATTTCATCAAGTTCTAAACACTCCCGTTCATAAATCACGAGTTTATCTACCCGTTACAAAATTGGAGGAAAATATTATTTCGGCGTGATTTTCTGATTTTATTTCAAAGTGGACAGTGAACCCTTTGAAAATGTCCTTCCCAAAAATAGAAAATAATTTTCTGACAAACTTTTTGTTGGGTATGTGAGTAGAGATAAAAATTGTTTATCAGAATTCATCAACTTTACAGAAATTCTTAAATGTTAATTTGGAATTTTCAGACATTTATTTTCCATTGGGGAACACTCGGCCGATTTGTGCCCAATTTCCGGATGCCACAGTTGTTGAATTTCGGATTAAATTTCATGACACCGAAATTGTTCACAGAGGTTAAATAGCAAGCATTAATAAGGTAAAAGTACCAGTATTTCACTGAATGAATTTGAAGTTTGTCAACAAAGAAGTTAAGCAACACTGATGTGGAAAGTCGGCGTAAATGTCGAAGTGCGCCACGTTAGGGAACACCACTTTATTGCTAAAAAGATATCAATAAAATAAAAAGAATCTATTTTGGGTGATCTTAAAAATGGCAAAAACAGTACATGTATCTTTATGTCAAGTAAAATGACCCCATGCTTTTTATTGTGTGACACCCATAGGTACAAGTATATTAAATTAGTAGACATGGTAGAGTGCCTCATTCTTATGGGCGGAGATACTTTGAAACTGTCCTGCGCGCAGACATTCTGAATTCATGGCCTGCTTTCAGAACATAACAAAATTACCGGTACGGTACATGTAGATTAGAATACAAACGCAGATATGCAAATAGCCTTTAAAAATTGTGAGCTTTCCATAGGTTTGTGTACAAACATAGATGCGCCAGCAGGCATCACGTTGTACATGTACATGTACATCCAGTCAGCACTCTGGTAATTGAGTATAGCTCTGCGGTGGCACCATACAGATTCAAAGAGTGAAAGCTTGCATGAGCTCCATGCATCTAGGAGTCAAATGCACTATTTGTTTTGCTATTGAAGCTGCCAAGCCCACCACCTGTTCCCCTCCATACTTGAACTTGTTATTATCATCTGTGTCATCTGTCTTGCATACAGGATATTCAGATAGCCAGTGAGTCCACGGCCATTCAGGTCATCCAAGGTGTTCTGAGTCACATTCAAGTCATCGATAATTGCCGCAAATTCGCTCTCTTTGAGCGCTCAGAAGAAAACGGTGAAGGTAGGTTTGGATCCTACTTGTAATTTTTCCCTCAATGCAAATTTTTTTTATTGCACCTTATACATATTTATAAACCGTAAAGGCTTCTTTTTCATTGCTGGATGTTATACCACATCAGGGGAGTACATGTAAATGTGGCTTTCCCGCACAGCACACCGGGAAAGTATTACCCCCAAAATACAAATGTTTAAGGTCTTAGACTCCAAGGTACGTACTACCAGTAGAAGTGGACGCAAGTGACACAAGGATCATACATATTCCATTGGATTTTCAAGGAAAATATACCTTCACCCTCCTGCTATTTAAGCAGTCACCAACAGACAGAAATCACTTCCATTTCCCCTGCTACACTTTTAACAAAGGCTAGTCACCAACAGTCAGATCATATGTCAAGCAAGCGCTGTGTCTAGTCAAACTTCATCAACAGACCAAGCAGGCAAGTTACGATCACAGCTGTTTAACACTCACCTGGAGTCCAGGCATAGCTGTTTGGAGTTAGTTAATCAGTCCAAGACAGTCAATCTTGCTTTATGTGGGCTGGGAATTCTTACGGGTTGAAAACAGTCACTTGATTAATTTTGACTGCAAGGACAACTTGGCACAGAATGTACGTTTGCATAGGAGGGTTAATGAATCATAATAAAACAAATACACATCATGGTTTATTTCGGAGAAGTGTGCAGTTTATACTGGTCTCAGTGTGTTGGCTGACGACCGCCCTCCACTTCACCTAAGAAGGCAGTCTAGTAATCAGCCAACAACTTGGGGCCAGAGGTTTTGCCATACTTGCCCCTCGAACCATGTTGTAATTATTACGCCTCATGCATATTTATGAGCAACATGTACTTCTTTCATTGGTTGATGGGCCAACTTGTCTGGAAAGTAAAAGTAGATAACCACAGATGGTCACATGCTCCGCCTGTGTATGTACAATTGCCCAAGTGGTCGGTAGTGTCTGAGAAGTTGATTGCACCCCACGATGAGCTCCTAGATTCCCAGCAAGTGTGGTTGCTGGTTGTACCATCTTGACAACTTCATGTCAGACAAATGATTAATGGCATTCTGTGTAAGGATTGCCCACGGAATGTTTCCACAGTTGGTAACAAAATTAAATGTGTATGAAGTGCAATACTACAAATACAACATGATTTCTTTCAGGGAAGAAGACAAAATCACTGGTCCCTCAGTGTTAGTTGATTTGAGTTCGTCCCTGAACTTGTTGTCAGGATCTAGTCGAATCAACCAACATCTCTGGACCATAATTTCCCTCGTCATGTACATTCCCTAAAACCATGTTGTAGCTTTTTGCTTTGAATGTATCGTCCTCGCTTGCGATTACTCTTTTCTGAGGGTAGTACACGTACCGGTAGGTTCAAAGTTGTTGTTCTGATTTTTGTTTCTGTTGACATTTTTGTAGTGTTGATGAGAAAACTGGCGGATGAGGACAAGCCGCTGTTGCTTAGACTGTTGTGGGGAGGGGACAATGCAACAAAGCGATATGAGTTACGAGAGAATGAAACTGGACAGATTGAGGTAGGGACTCATAGTATTTGTACATTTTAAGAAGTTTCTTGGTGCAATTAATCCTTCACGGTAATTTCAAATTGTATTTTTGAGGATATGCCAGTTTTTCATTGCTGCAAAAATGTGTTGGACATGGTACTATCGAACTGAAGTTGCTTCATTCGGAATGTTCAGAAATGCGTATTTAAGCGTGACATCATTTGCCCAACCACAATTACCAAACTATCAACTTGTTGTTTTGATTAGAGGAAAACAATATTTAAGGCTGATAAAAGTGACCAAAAGATGAAGGGCTTTTGAGGTTGTGTACGCATAGTCATTGAGGGACAGCAACCCACACGATGCAGTTTGTTGAGAACTAGCCAAAATAAACGGAATAAATGCTTTTTCCACATTTGTAAATCAACTTTCATTTTGTATCTTGCTCTTTGTGAACATTCATGTAAAATGAAATAAATTACATTGATCATGGTTTCAACCGGAAAGCAGTGGATGGCAGCGAGTTGTGGCCATAGAGCTATATTAAATTACTAGAGCGCTAACTCGTCATTCTGCGAGCGGACATGCTTTGAAGCCGTCCTGGGCGCAGACATTTTGAATTCTTGTGCGTGTTTGTAGAACATAAAGAAATTAGACAGATTGAATTTTGAAAGTGTACTCTAATGCAACGCGCAAGTATAGAACATACGCAAACAACTTAAGCGCGTCATTGACAGTTCAAAACATACATGTAGATATAGAATAAAAAGAGTTTTTATTCTATATCTATGGTTCAAAAAACGTGACGGCAAAAAGCATCTGCAGCGAATACGCGCACGCGTTGCGCTGTTTGCGTAGAGCAAAATGACACGCTCACTTGCTGATCGTGCGTTTCGGTTTTGGGCGTATTGGCTTCGATGACGCACCAGTATGAAATACAAATGCAGATATGCAAATAGCCGTACAAAAGCCGTACAAAATTTCTAGGTCTCCATAGGTTTGTGCACAAAAATGGATGCGCCCAGCAGGCATTACTTTGTACACGAAGTTAGCGCTCCCCAATAATATTGTGGCGTGTGACTGGGACCTGAAAAGGGCCCAAAGAAAAGGAATAAATATGTGCTTCGACGGTATTAAACAAGCATGTTTAAAGGGTAAATACAACATTTGCAAACATCAAAAAATAAAACTACCAAATTATTTGAAATAACTTGCTGGACTGTTGGTGAATGACAGTCTAAAGCGTCCTGTAAAATCATGGCACCTGGTATACTGTCATTTTCAAGAAAAGTGGTATTTTCATATCAATTTCCAACACTGGTCAGCCGACCAGCGTTGGAAAAAACTTGCTTTCTTTCAAATACTGGCCCCAATTGACCATATTTAGTTAGTTCGCATTTGTTTGCAATCGATTACACACCTATGAATGGGTACAAGCCAGCTAGACTGGTTCCCTGACCTTACAATTCCCCAACGTCTATAAATTGCTCCATTTCATCTTATATGGAGTCAAGGAACCAGACTACAGAAAAGTGATGGTTTTTCTTGGTTTTTATAGCATCTACGAACCCAAAACATCAAAGAGTTTACATTACCAACCCCCCAAATCCATCCATTTCTGAAAATTACAGCAAGAGCAAATGATGTATATTTTCTTTAAAACTGGCTAGGGGCCTGGACAGGGATAATGGGCGAGGGCCATTATTGGCGACCACGCCCCTAGCCGGTTTTAAATGTACTTGTTTAATACCGGCTAAGCACATACCGACATATACTGGTATATATATATTCCCGTTGGTAAATATCTTTCGGTAAAGAAAGTCAAAACAGGTCACAAACTCAATATTTTACAAAAATGTTGTTCAACAACTTTATCTCATGTTTTGTGAAACACCCCTCTGGCCATGTTTATGGTATGTGCCTCGCGTGCGTAATGCTAAAAATCTCCTTTTATGGAGATTGGCACGTGCGCTGTTGCCCAGAACGTAGTGGTGCAAGAATTACGGTGTTTAAAACCAGCTGGTGTTTTATCAGTGGTTTAAAACCACTGCGAGACGGGCTCTCGACCAATGGTCATTGGTAAACTGTTTCTGGTATTTAGGAATGACTGGATTAATGTGAATGCTAATGACGAACTGGTGTTTGTTCAAAGCATATCCCTTTTTTTGGTTTGCTGCTAAACCTGAACCAATCCATTGTTAGGGCAGGAATTTCTGAGCCTCGCTGAACCAAATCCGAACCTGACCTAGAGCATTGACTTTTAGCACAAAATGAAAGTGACAGTAAATGTTACTTGGTGACATACACGTAGGCTATCCAAGTTTGTCTGTGTGGTGGATACATGTACCTAACTTGGTTTACTTCTTTCATTCCAGTGGGAGGCATTTACGGTGCCCGAGCTGCAGAATTTCCTCCGTATCTTGGACAAGGAAGAGCAAGACCACATCGAGCAAGTGCAGAATAAGTATCTGGTCTATGAGAAACGCCTCAAGGATGCGATGGCTTACATTGATTAGGAACTGTCAACACAAAAACCCAAACCGAAACGAGAAAACCTTGTGCCCAAGTGTATTGATGATTGCTTTAGCTTTGTAGTTCTACAGAGCAGAGTTATGGACTATTTTGGTCCAACACTGGATTTGAAGTTTTGTTCTCCTAATGCAGCACATCCCTGACAAGGTGAGCAATACAGGCAATTTCAAAGCAGTGCTGAGCAGAATTAAATTCCCAAGCTTTTGGACCTTGGCCCTTCCTCAGGGGTTGTTCTTGCATATTTTGAACACAGAGAACTCCACATTTAGACAGCTGGGTGAGAGCGTCCCCAGATTGAATGCAAGACGCTGCTTGCGATCTTTGCATTTTGCGTCAGAAATTTAGAGGATGCCGTACCTCACATGGGGACATGAGCTTGTTGACAGCGCCCTCTAAAACAGCAGCAGCTTAAACGCTTTGCGAGGGACTGACTGTAATATTAAGCGTAACGAAATTCAAATCCAGTTCTTGACCTAGACTAAGTCATCGGTTTTATTTCTCTGCTTGAGGTTCAGTGGCTACAGTCAGCATGCTTTGGTCACAGGGTAAGCGTGGAAGAAGTTGCACAGAGATTCTTTGGCAACATGTTTTTAAGTTACTGGAAAATGCATTTACGGTATAAAACACAAAGAACTGAATTGTTTTGCTACATTGGGGTCCACAGTAAAGTGAAAGGTGATCGCAGTGACCAAGGACCATGCAGGGCAAACTGCCTTCACTTTTCTCCTCTTATGAATTGATTTTTTGGTGTAAAATGTCAGTGGTTCTGTATCTGCAAAACAAGATAATCAGCAGTTCATCCATTCTTCAATTGATAATTCTTTAAGGGCATAATATTTGCATGTAGTTTCATTTTACGTGAATACAACATCAAACTAAATTGTGTAAGTTAAGTAACTTTGAGTAGTTGTATTCGTAAGTAATTAATTAAAATCAAGACTTTAAATAATTAAGAAAACTTGGTAGCATATGCAAGGGCACAGCACACAGAATACAGGTTGGTTCAAAATAAAGGAAGTCCACTTTTGACAGCAATTATTGCCTACCGATACGAAGTTAACTGATTTCAATTGTTTCTTGACATAGTAGTAAAGTATAGCACTTTAAACATGCATGGTAAAAAAAGCTTTGCAAAAGTCAAGAGAATAGTGATATTATGCTAGTTTGAATACAAGTCACCAAAATCAGTCTTGTCCATGTGTTATTCTATGTGAATTGGACTTTTTCGTAGTTCATAACAAAATATTTTGACCTGGCAATTTTTATTGAGGCTGTCCGATTATTCACGTCAGTGTTTAGATCATCTACCCAAGGAGCTGTAGGCTTAAGTTCATTGTTGCATAACATTACATACCAAGCAAATGTCACCATTGTAACCCTTTCGTATGTTAAAAACAGGTATTTTTAAATGGTAATGTTCAAGCTTGCATTGGTACACTTTGTGTTGAACCCAGTCAAGCGGATGGAATGTTTACCTCCGTGGACAAACAGGTTTTTGCACATGAAATGTTCAAACTACATGTACCATAACTCAGAGACAAAATATGCAATCGCAACCACTTTTTCATTACTTATGCTTAAAGGCCAGTACTTTAATAGCTACTAATCAAAAGTTTAATATAATTTTTAAAAATAGGTTGAACTAGCTGTCAAAATGCATTTGCTTTATTTTGAACCACCCTGTAAGTGCAAACATGTACCTTGTTCCATCCAACATGTACAGAACATGCAAGTTGTTCAGACAAGAGCATGATACATGTATTGCACATAAAATTAACTTGGAAAAGAAGTACATTTTCAGTTCAGTTTGTAGTATTTGTTATTTTAAATTAAGTTCTATGGTAATTGAAATGTAGATATTAAGTCGTAAGTAAAGAGCGTTTGTAAATACAATGAGGTTTTGTGTTTGTATTCGCTTTAATATTTCTGTCTTTGAAACGGGCAGAATTAAATTTGCCTCTGTACTGTGTCCACCTACTATGGGGCTTAATATACGTGCAGCACAACTGGTACAGTGGGTATGTGAGTGATTTCGAACAAGATATTGAGAGTTTTGAACTATTGACTTATTATGAATATCTGTAGGCCTTGTTATCTTGCCTACCAAGGATCCAAAGTGAGTGGGCCCAGGTTGGATTGAACACAGATGGACAAAGCATATTAAACAACACCTGAATAAATCCACGTCATCTGATTGGTGGATCATTGATCGCATGTAAGTGAATAATTCGTTCCAACGCACTGCGCAGCCGCACCACAAAAATAGCAGTTCTATTGCCCGGTGAATAGAACTTTAATTGCACGGTTTCATTACTGCTGGTGGTGGCGCTGTATTACGAATCTGATTTACAGAATGTCGAATTGGCGGACGATACGCGTAAATCTGCGTTTGTTCTCCAAAGAAATATCGGAACTCTATGTAAATGCTCACACTGCTAACACAAAGAAGCAAATCAGATTTGCTGCCAAACGATAAGACAAATTTGAATATGGTAGTTCTGGACTTGTCGAGAACAGTTTTTGAACTACATAAATTGGAAATGAAAGTTCTGAACTTAGTTGTGGAAAAGTTTTAGACCGAGATAAATTGAATATGCTGGCTAGTTCTGAACTTGTTGAACAGTTTTGAATAAATCGGATATTGGATGGGGCCACCATTTTGTCTGAAAAAGAAAAAACATTGATGTTAGAACCAGTTGACAAGTCAACCATTCAGATGACGAAGATTTATTTAGGTGTTATATAAAACAAATAATGTTTCACATTCGTGCAATGGAAAGAATAATTTCATTCGGTGACAGTTGAAATGTTCCATTCAACTTGGCTTTGCCTCGTGGAATGGAATATTTATCTGTCACCTCATGAAATTATTTTTACCATTGCATTCACAAACCCCTCATTATTTGTATACTGTTCAAAATTAAAAACTGGTTTGCATCACTGCCATTCGTCGGTGATTTAAAAACCATTATTCCTTGTTATAAAACTTATTCTTTAAAACCCTGGACGTTACGCATAATTATGCATAATGCAGTGAGTGAGAGCGCCCTCTTTGATAGTGTCAGATCTTGTTTTGAAAAAAAAACCATTTCGCGGCCAGGACTGGGGGGTCTCATGATTAAGGAGCATAGTTCAGCTAACTTAAGTACTACCCCCCGGTAGTGCATTGCTGCAAACACAACACAAAGCAACAATGAACTTGCTCAAGCACTCTTGTTTTACTATACTCCCGAGGACAATGCTTTGTGTTTTCCTTTGTCCCTGTAATAAAACACATTCCCATAGACAAACCACACAAACTTACAACAGAGGACCATTTCCAACAAATGACCCAATTCCCGAGGACTGAAAGGATCTGTTGTTCTCCCTTTGTGTGTCTGTCCTCAGGGGTTATGTAGAACTGGAGTGTTGCCTAGTGGTTAGGGTTTGTGACTCATGATCAGAGGGTCAGGGTTTCGAATCCAGCTGCAGGTCACATGTTGTGTCCTTGGGCAAGCTACATTGTACTTCATCCCCACTTGCCTCTCTCCACCCAGGAGTATAAATGGGTACCGACATTAGCTGGGGAGTAACCTGCGATGGACCAGCCTCCCATCCAGGGGGCATAGAAATATTCTCAGTCGTTTCATGCCACTGAAACCGGATATTAACGCTGGCCTGATGGGCCACATTGGCTCGTGACAGACTTTACTTACTTACGTATGTAGAACAAGTACACAAAGGCATGTTTTCTAATGTTTCACTTCATGCCAGAACACTCATTTTCATCACATTGTCAGCTTTTTTTAAGTAACTTGATTTAAGTATTGTAAGATGTGTAATAAAGTTATGTAAGTTGGTTTGTAAATATATAAGCAGTGGTAAGTGTAAGATAAGTGTTTTGTACATGTATGGAAGGGAAAGGCCCTAATGAGACAAAAAGTTCTATTTAACGAGGCTTTGTCAGTTTTAACGTGGAGTTTATTGTCAGACTGACTTGTAAATTATGTACAAATCAACTTGTTTGTTATTTTGTAAAGTGTTTGTTTTTCTCACTGGAGATCTCCAATTGGACTTGTAAGCTAGCAAAATGCATTTACAGTCGACTCTCGTTAATACAAACAGTGTTAATACAATTTCTGGTTATAACAAACAAAAAGCCTTGGTCCCGACTGAGTTTATGTGCACAAGGAATGCGACCATCGGTCCTCGTAATACGAAATTGTGATATAACGGGCATTTTTTTCAAGGTACAGCTGAGTTTGTATTAATGGGAGTCGAATGTACATTTCCAGATGTGTTTTCGAATGTTATTTTTTAGTATTGTTGTGATCAGGAATAATTGAGTCCTTTTTAAAGTCCCCTCATAAACATGTACTGAAATAAGGTTGCATTGCAGGAATCACGCTAATGTAATAAGGAAGAGTTAAAAGTATTAGGTGGGAATTTTCAGTGTTTCAACTCACGACTGACACAGAGATACCCAAAAAATATTCAAATGATGCTCCAGCACAAAACTAATCAGAACTCGCATGGCCATATTTTAGGTTACAGCCTATGATACATTGTACAGGCAAAACTTATCAAAATTAAAGGGAATGTACAACATTTGCTTTTGCTGCAATTTTCAGAAATAAATGGATTTGGAGGATTAGTATGTTATAGCAAATATTGTTTAACTGACTTGTTTCACGTTTTGGGGTTGTAGATGCTGGAAAAACCAAGAAAACATATCATGTTCTTGTAGTATGGTTCCCTGACCCCACTTTAGATGAAACAGAGCAATTTATAGACTTTGGGGAAGTTCAGAGAATCAGTCTGGCAGGTGTGTAATCAATTCCAAAGAAAATGCGGAGTAACTAAATATAAAAAAGTAGGAGCAGTTTTTGAAAAAAGCCAGTTATCTCCAATGCAGTATTTCTTGAAAATGTCAGCACACCAGGAGCCACGATTTTACAGGATGCTTTAGACTGTCATTCCCTAATAATCCAGTAAGGTATTTCGTGATAATTTGATCATTTCATTTTTTGATGTTTGCAAATGTTGTATCTTCCTTTTAAGATTGAGGCGTTAGAAGCTAGAATAATGAATATTACTTTCAATATTTGTAAATTTCTTATAAAGAGCTCATTTGGGAAACTTTTGAAATGTCTTGATTTTTAAAACTTTCTGACGCCCACAAATTGGGAACTTAAAATACCTATAACTGTCAGATGGTCAGATTTTGTCCGATTCCCTTATTCTACACATCATTGGAAAGCTTATTCACTGTTATTTCCGATGAGCTGCAATTCCCAGTGTTAAAAAAATGGTCCAAGTGACTGGTTTTGTGCTGGAGGGGTACATATTTGCAGGAGGACCCAAAGACTGCCTCCTTTTGCAAAGTCTGGGACATTTTCTGCATATTTGTCTCCCACTCAGATTCCCACCTGTAATTAATAGCAAAATGCATGTCACGCCCATTCAGTCTAGTTTTTGTAATTTAATACCTCCGTCAGTACATGTATAATATTATAACTGGGCTCCGAAGTGGGCTGCGAAGTCGGAACAGGACTCGAACACACCATTGTTTGATTTCTAAAGAACAGAAAAAAAAAATGCTTTGCATGATTGCAATATTTGTTCACTTGTTTCTTTTGAATGCAAGACTCCAGAAAGATTTAGAATGTATTTGGTCATTGTCAATCATTCCAGACTATGTTACACTGTTGTTTCCTGTTTTTGTTGTAGTGTGACCATTATGTCTAAATGCAACGTTTGCATTGTTCTTTTGACTATGTGCCACAACCACGTACTTCCTTAGCCAGCATTGACAATGTGGATTATGAATTGCAGGGTGATCGTAAGGTCATGGCCAAATTGTGCTAAATGCAATTCAAAAATTTGTCAGATTCATCAAAAATCTGCCAAATTCCCCAGAATTACTCGAAATACACTTAAATCACATGTAGATGATGCAGTGTTGCCTTAATTAAGGTTCAAATTACATTATAGATAATCTATAGTAACATAAAATTGCGTAAATTTCAGGCAAAACGCTGTTACGTCACAACAAAGTCTGGTTCCCAGTGAACCGCAGCACCTAGACCAGCCAACCTGTCCTATTATGCAAGGGTTTCTTTGAAAAGATTGAAGCTTTTTTAAACAAATCTACAATTTTTTCTTCAAATTTGCTACGTTTTTCTGTCAAATATCTATTTTTTTTGCAGAAATGTGCCCAAAAAAATCCATTCTGTCAATTTTTCTGTCAAACCCGTTGTTTTCACAATTTTTTTGGGTCAAAGTTAGCCGAAAATCGGCTAAAACGGTCACTCTGTTGAATTGTCAATGATAGGCTGGTTCCCAGCCCCTCTATAGCTAATGTCAATGAAGAATAATTCTCCTGGCATGCAGTGATTTTTAACACGCAATAAAAGCGCATGTGAACCAGCGAGGAAGAGATAGCCTGGTTCTTTCCCCTCCCTCCCTTCAGAGTGTGGTTTAGTGGAGGGACTGGAAACCAGCCTACAGTGCTCTCACTGTTCGGAAAAAGTTGTTTCCCAAAAACTTTGGATTATGTCTTCATTTTCGTCTTCATGTTTGTGTACCATAGTAGGACAACTCCAGCCCAATATGAGACATGTACTACTTCAGGAATATCCAACCAAAAAATGTGAGGCTAAACAACTCGGCATTTTCATTTTGATTTGTCCATAACATTCTCCTGAAAAAAAACAACATTAAAAAAGCAATGTAGCAAAAGGTGGAGACGAAGCTTTAAAAATCCGTTTTGCCTTTCCGTGCCCTGCATCGTTAATAACACACCAAAAGGCGAAAAATCGCCAACGAATGAGCAGTGCAGACCTTTTAATATATACTCATCATCCTCTTTTCAGTTTTTGCACGGATTAAAAGAAAATCAAACTTATGGAGCACAAAATGTAAGGATACTTGTGAAAGAAGTGTTTTTCTGAGGCTGTCAAAAATTACTGCAGTGCCGACAATACCGATTTCGTGTTTTATTCTTTCTGAAAAATTCAGTGTGGTACATGTACATGTACATGTTTTTTGTTTGAAGGCTTTTCGAAGATTCAAAAGTTTGAAAACGGATCAGAAGTTCTTTTTAAAGGTGATCTATAGTTCTGAAGTGTTCGAGTTGAAGGAGTAATGTGTTCCCAGATTGGTTTCTCTTGTCAAGTTGTAGGAAAGTACGCACAGTCCATACAAAGTAATGATGTGTCATTGGTTGTTCTAATACCATTTTAGTAAAACATGAAAACCTAGCAAACAACCCCGTACAATGAGGTATTGATATAGCCATTGACATTGTATGTATTGTAAGCAAGCTTGGTACCATTTGAGACTCATTAAACTACATTTCGGTCAGAAACTTTGGTCAGACATTTGTATCTTTTGCTTTGTTTTGTCACGAAATAAACATCGTTTGACTTAAGATAAAAGTGTGGTCGTCGGTTTCGTTGTGGGATTGTGCCTTTTGCACTTCTAGGAAGAAGTAAACTTCTAGGAAGAATAAGGTGTTTAAGCTTTTACGTGTTTTTGTGGTCATTGTGGGAAGAGGACGTCATATTTCTGTTTTAAATAGTTCTGTCGCCCATCCCCCCCGTCAAAATGTTGAGATTATCCTCCCCGTCCTGTGATCTACGCCGCGCCCCTTCTCTGTGTCATATTCCATAATGTCTCGAACGATGACTTAATAATAGCCACTATGATACCACTGGAATCGATTCTTTGAATTCGGTTCTTTGGAGTCTCCAGCGGCCAAAACAATATATAAAATCATGGCCGGTCCAATTGGTGTTCCTACTAGGGTCCAATGTGCTGCGGGATGTGTTTTGAATAATACATTTCGCATTTTGTATCTTCCTCAAATTTCAGAGGGAGAAAGTGCACAATGTTGGACAGACCTCGATTGGGGAGGGGGTATGAATAACGGCCCAGTTATGAATTAAAAAGGCGCAAACAATCAGTTCCATTGACATATATTTCCATCAAAACCAAAGTTACAATCCATAAAATTAAATATAACATGTTATATACATTACATTATATACAACTACTGTAGTTGTATATATTGTAGTACAATATAATTATATACAGGTTGTTTCAAGCAAAAAAACCCAAAACAAAACAGATGTCCTCCATCCATAGAGCCTATGCTCTATCCAATGAATTAAGATCACGTCAATGTCATTGTATGACTGAGCAAAAAAGGCCTCTATTTACGAAAGATGCCAAAATCCGCACCGTGACAAGTTACTACACAATGGAACAGTGGTGACAGGGAAACAACAATTAATAGGTGCTTCATTGAAGGATTATCTTTCTGATTACTCAATCTATTAATTATTATTTTTTGGGGGGGTAATTACATGATAAATTCATGGCCTCTCAACCGCCATTTCTGTCAATGCATAGCTCACATCGTCGCTTCATAATCTCTGACAGCACGTATCGTCATTCCTTGGTTTGGCGTTGATCCGCCTCATTAGCTATCCCGGTTCGTAAACTCCTGAATGTTAGCTGGGGAGAGGTGAAAACCTCGTCATTTCAGTGACCCCAGAAGAGAAAGTCACATGGTGATATCTGGTGATCTTTGGGTCAAGGCAGTCGAAAAACGAAATCACCTTCGTTGTCACCAAAAGCTCTGTCAAACCATGCGATGTCCACAGCAACAAGTCTATGTGACAGTTCATGAGCCTACTATGCATCGCTGTCTTTGGAAGATCAGCTTCATCTGTGGTACCATCATGGAGCTATAGCTCCATGGTACTGTCAAGTCATTGATCATATCCAGATAACATTAGGTAAACCGTTTATAGCTCCATGGGTAAACCTATCTTACCTATAGAGCTACATTATATAACTCTATGGTCCTACCATAAGTTCTTGAGTAACAGCAAAAGAATAACATTTGTCTGTCCTTTGCCTCCCAGATGACAAAATGAGCTTAATAGCACTGGATAGAGGACACTTGCCTTTTTCCTTGTTGTAGTTGCCGCTTTCTGACATATTCAGTTTATATCTGATAATGTACATTTGAAAATTGGTATATGTTTTATATCATCAAGTCAATATGACACCAAATGCATCGAAAGTTGATTCCAAAATTATCACAACTATATCATGGAGTCAATAATTTTATGACACCAAATGCATCGAAAGTTGAATCCAAAATTATCATAACTATATAAAGCAATACGAAAGCAACATAAATGTTTTCGGGTGCAAAAACATGTGGTACTTATTACATGCTCTTCAATCCTCAATATAACGGAGAGATGCAGTAGTGAACCATCGTGTTATGCCTACAGAGTGTCCAAAAAAGTGCAAGCAGGATTTACACAGTTAACTTAATCTACATCAGAGTGAAAAGGCCCATGACAATCTGATGCACTGATATCAATCACTAATTGTGTAAATCCCTTTGTAATGGGTGAAAAACCCATAGCCTTTTACAATCTGTTAGATCTCTGATTTGCATAAACGGATTTCCATGTCATTTTCACTGATTATACACGTACACAAGAGTATAATTAATATGCTCCATCAAGATGTAATACTCATACAGGGTGTCCTGCGGATGTTTACACCATCTTCAAGGTAAGAGATTAAGCTTGAGAATACCGTTTGTTTCATTGAGATTGCTTTTGTAAATCCAAAGATATGTTTGAATAACGGCAAAGCCAAGAAACCCATTTTGTGCCACTTTCTGTGAAGCAGTTAAAATCAGTATAGTCCTAGTCTAAAACCAAATCTCTTTACTGTTAGTGATTTTAACATTTTTAAGTAGAGTGTGCAATATTTATTTATATTGAATTGAACCCTTTCATTGAAGTTTTAAAGAAGTGAACCTGTCTGTACTATTAAACTGTTTCAACAGAAGAACAAAACCCTATATTGTCGTGTGAATGGAATGTTTGTCTTACACCCATAGTGATAATCTTATCAAAAGAGCCATACTGGCATTGTCTGATCTTTGAAGCACTCGCTTCCTAAAAGTGGCACAGAATGTTTTTTTTTGGCTTTGCGGTTATTCAAACATATCTCTGGATTTACAAAAGCAATCTTAATTAAACAAATGGTATTCTCAAGCTAAATCTGTTGCCTTGAAGATCGTGTAAACAAGTGCAGTAAATTCCGGTCGAAAATGGCGAGGTTTACATGCACCATTATTTTCAGGACACCCTGTATAGCTTTTGAGAAACTCAAAGATATCTGCTTGCACAACTTTTTTGGGACACCTTGTAGTGATCGAGACAGGACTGTGTGTGCTATTAATGAACATCAGAAGACTGACTCCGTCTCTTTTGGGTTAACATAAACAAAAATAGGGGTAATAATTGAAAACAAGTAAATTACCGACAAAATGGTCAATTCCACGCAAAAGTGACCACGGCTGCATGGAAAGTGAAAACTGTATGAAACCTTCCAAAACCACAAGCATCACAACATCAAATGTATGTGGTGTCGAATTAAAGGGGACAACAAGATCTTTCATTTGAGTGGTGTGCAATGAATTAAGTGTGGTTTTTGGTCAAAAACCTTGTTTTTTGGACTAAAATCATGGATTTTTGGTAGTCATTTTGGCACCTTGTTTTAACATGCAAAATGTGACTGGTCTTGAGAGTTTCTGTGTTTAAGGCAGAGAGAAAGGTTCATAATTATAAGAAAAGAGTTTCATTATGTTGCAGTTCATGAAACTCAGATTCTATGCCGTGTTAGAAACCATGAAAAGGAAGTAAACGTGAGTGACGTCACGTGAGTGACGGTACCTCCCTGTAATCTAACGTCCCTTGCATCTAAAATACACACTTATTTGATTTAAAATGGGTTTTTATATCTAGCTATGGGTTGAATGAAAGGTGACATAATATTACTTCTGTGTGGCAGACTACAGTTGGAGGAGACTGTAACAACAAAATTGCAGGACAATTTTCCATCATGTCCTAACTTTTTGTGTAACGTGGCTGACGACCAACAAAACACGTTTTCAAAACGTAAATGAATGAATTGAATATTTTTTCCCCATTTTTGAGTACCCCTTACCCCAAGGTTGTTGTGTGGCTGGTTTGATTCAGTTGGATCAAATACTTTTGAAGCAGTGAGAGGTCAAAGTAGCCTTTTGCATATTAAATGTAACGTGAGTGACGGTGAAATTGCCCAAATGCAAATTTAGAACTTTGTCTACAAATTTTAAACCGGACCCTGGACGACGTCCATTTCCCGATTTTCACTGACTAGCTCTGTTTTGTTTTGTACCACGTTACTCTCTGAATCTGCGCATACCAGCGTCTTGCGACCTTTTCCGCAGAACACCGCTACGAGGCCTTCGCGAAACTGATGGTATTTGAGCGCATAGACGAAGGGATTGACGCTCATGTTACACGTCACCAACACCACAGTCAAGTGGTAGAAGGCCCCAGCAAAGTCCAAATGACCCCCCAGACTGTAGTAGAGGTACAGGATCTGATTGGGGCTCCAACAAACCACATAGACCATCACCACCAGAGCCAAGACCTTGAGGATGTTTTTCTCCAAGCGCTCTTGCGTCCCTGGTTGCACTCCCCTAGCGCCCTCCCCTCTGTTCCTCTCTGGTGAGGTCCGCCTGACCTCACGCAGGATGCTGGAGTAAGTGAAGACCATCACGGTCAGAGGGATCAAATAGAACAAGACCACAGTGACAACACCGACTGCATGCTGCACCACCTCGCTCTCAAAACGAGCGAAAAGACAGTACTTGTCGTATAACACGTCGGACATGAATATCAGGTTGCTGAGAAGGACAAATCCGGCCACCCAGAATACTGCGAAGAACCTCGTCACCCGGGCCGGGCTGTAGACGGTGCTGTGGCGCAGTGGCCGTACGATGGCGTGGTGGCGCTCCAGCGTAAGCGCCATCAGGTTGATTGTAGAGACCATGAAGCAGGACCACACAGGGTAGCGGCTGAACCAGAACATGCAAGCAGACAAGGACATGACGTAGTCGGCAGATGCAGCAACCTCAGAGAGAACTACAGATGCCATGAGCACGGCGCTGGTTAGGTCGATCACAGACTGGTGCAAAATAAGCAGATTGGTGGTTGTCGAACGCATCTTCCGGACGGATGATATGATCACGATGACCAAACTGTTGCCCACGATTCCAATGATGCTAACCACGAGGTACACGGGGATGAGCCATCCCGTTGGTGCCTGGCCGTACACGTCATCTGGAGGGCTAGTTGCAGTCACATTCTCATCAGCCATCACCTGAAAAGTGAAAACAATGTTGAAGTCGAGTCCATTACAAGTCCTCCAGGAGTCACACACAATTCGTCCATTCTCAAGTCAAGTCACAAGCTATTCAAATGAACGGTACCAGAAGTTGTCTCTTGCTTCTGATTGGGCTTGTACGGAGCTCTGGAAGTGCCATCCGACTTGTTCAGATACTGACTTGTTTTATCTCAGGATGACGACATAATACAGGAAAGATGACGACATCCTGAGATGATTCATTAGGGGATGGCGACATTCTGAAAGTAGGATGACGACATCTCGAGATAATTTATTATGGGACGACGACATCCTGAAAATAGGATGACGATATCCTGATATAATCTATTATGGCATGACAACATCCTAAAGGTAGGATGACAACATCCTGAGATAAATTATTAGGGGATGACGACATCCTACAATGAGGAAGACGACATCCTGAGATACTTTATTAGGGGATGACGACATCCTGAAAATAGGATGACGACATCCTCATATAATTTATTATGGGATGATGACATCCTGAAAGTAAGATGACGACATCCTGAGATAATTTATTATGGGATGACGACATTCTGAAAGTAGGATGACAACATCCTTAGGTAGACGCCATCCTGGAAGCAGGGTGATGACACCATGACATAATTTATCACAGAGTGCATTGAAGCCATCTTCAATACGCACAGGTGGACGTGCGGCTTGTAAACAATTTACCCTACCGCTGTATATACAAGGTATATATTTGATGATGAGAGGTCGTGATGTCTGTGCGTTTCCAAGATGGATTCAATGCACCCCGTAATATCTCAGGATGTCCTCATCCTACTTTCAGGATGTCAGCGTCATATCCTAATAAATTATCTCGGGATGTCGTCATTCTATTTTTAGGATGTCGTCCTCCCATAATAAATTATCTCAGGATGTCGTCATCCTATTTTCAGGATGTCGTCATCCCATCATAAATTATCTCAGGATGTCGTCATCCTATTTTCAGGATGTCGTCATCCCATCATAAATTATCTCAGTATGTCGTCATCCTATTTTCGGGATGTCGTCATCCCATCATAAATTATCTCAGGATGTCGTCATCCTGTTTACAGGATGTCGTCGTCCCCTAATAAACTATCTCAGGATGTCATCATGCCAGAAGACATTTTTTTAAAGATGTTGTCATCCTATTATCAGGATGTCGTCATGCCATATTAAATGTCGATATGTCGTCATCCTACTTGGAGGATGTCGTCATCCCCCAACAAATTATCTCAGGATGTCGTCATCTTGCCTGTATTTTGTCGTCATCCGGAGATAAAATATGTCAGTATCTGAACAAATCGGATGGCACTTCCAGAGCTCTGTAGACTTGTGATGAACTCGACTATAACATTATGGAATACTTTGCTTGTTTGCATGTACAATAAACTCCACCGACACCACGAAGTGACCTTAACCCCCGCGAAGTGGAAAATGTGTGTTTCGAGATACAAGCGATTTAAGTTGACGATGTTTTAAAAGGGTGATCTGAACATCGTTTTAGCCTCAAGGTTCATATTTCTTTTTACATTGTCTGAAAGCTGGAATCTTGAATGTCACGTTAATGTATGATTTTTATTGAAAACAAATAATATTAATGAGTTATCAAACTAATTAACCATAAGGTCACTTCGTGAAAACTCAAAAGTCAGATTACGCTGTGTTCGAGTTTTCATGGGCTCAGCGCTACTTCGTGAAAACGCCAGAAGTGAGTCGCGTATTATCACGTGACAGATAGTATTATCACGAGGTGATAGATTATGTGTAATTAATCACAAATCAGGAAAAAATCAAATCGTAATATATCGATTTTTCGATGTTTGTGTCACTTCGTGGTGACGGTGATGAATTGAGAACCATGACGTCCCTAACCTCATTCAAGTCTGAACTACGTAAAATGTTCAGTCAGTAATATTAATTCTGCATATATTCTTGTGTGTATTTTGTTTCGCTGTCTTCGCTGATTATACACATCTAAATAGGCCTATGTGCTGATCTACGGAGACAACAAACTTGGTTGCCATAATGACATGAGAGAGCTGCCTAAATCGCATAAAATGTACGGAATGCTTCCCTTCTTTAAAAGAAAAAAGAAACGAAAATAAAACCATAACAAACCATGATGATGGTAAAACATCAATCTGATGCATGCCTTTTCATGTCGTAGGTTGCTAAGCTATTTAATAAGAACTCGTGGCTGACAATCAGGCTCAACGTTTTTACTTTTATTTCTCTTTAAGGTTATTTTCATTCCTTAGGAGCGCACTTGAAAGATTTATTATTTTCTTTCACTGTAAAACAAAGAGGGGAACACGTTAAGACGTGTAACACTATTTGTTTCTAATTTCTCTGAAGTCTTTTGTTCCTTTCCCATGACTAAACTTTGAAAATTATTCTTTTTATTATTAATTTTTTGGTCAGTTTAAAAATAAAAAAACACCTTGGAAACAAGTAGAGGTTGCAAGTATATTAAAACCCGACTTACCTGAGAATCAGATGGGAGGGGGGGGGGGGGGGGAGGAGGAGGGGGAGGGTTAAAAGTGACTGGAACTCATAATGCATGCAAACAACAAAACGTCCAAAATTATTGTCTAAATTTAACTTTTTCATATGATTTTTTTTTCAATTACTATATTTCACTTTTTTGTTTAAATGGAACAAAATATTTGTTTATTTTGTCCATGGTAAATTCCTTTTGGTCCCGAGTTCAGCGAACTTTTCACTGCTCGATCAACATGATTTAATCCAATATACTTATCTTCATTTCGGTTTTCTTTTGTAGATTGTACAGATTCCTAACAATTTTAGGTTGCGTCAATGACCTTAATTTCTCTACGAATTCTGGATTTCGGAGTAATTCAAACATAGCAAATAAGTGAGATAGGACAGAAGCCCATTTCCACGTTTTCAACCATGCTGATGTAATGATCTCTACGAAACCAATTATTTATTTACTGAGCTGCAATACTGGGCAAATTTGAGTCAATTGGTGGATAATTGATGATTAAGGCAAAAAAAAATCAGACTTCTTATTTGAAAAAAAATGTATATTACCCTTTAGTTTTGCGCGGCAACTTCCCGGCAAGGTAAAATCACGATCTGCACGCCCTCAAAATCTTCAGTATTTGAGCATGCTGTGGGCCATGAACTTGAGGGTTTGTAAAAAATATGGGTGGAAGCCGTGCACAGGACTGTTTGCTTGTAGTTCTGTGCAATTTGGATGAAATTGGGGCCCTAAAAGCGCTTCCCCCTAAGATTTCGGCCATCGAGTGACGCAAAGGTTTGAAACTCGGTACATGCATAGAGCAACTCATCATGAACATACTCACGAAATTTCATGACTGTTGAATTATGGCTAACTAATTATGCATAAGTACGAATGGTAATTCTGCTCTGTATACACGACGTAGGCCTATATGGGAAAATTCAGTTTTCACGGCGCGGAGCGCCGGAAATTGTGTTTTCCAAAGGCGCGTAAAACCACCTTTCCAGTTTGCACTTCCTGGATAAATGTAGATTTTTAGTTTATCAGTGATTTTTCCTTTGTGTGAGAGTGTCAAAATAAATTATATTGCAATTAATTCCACGAGTCAAGGCCTGTTTCGTCGTGATTCACCGGATCAAAAAGACAGCATTGAGGCCCTCGGCTTCAGTGCCAATTTGAAATTACTCTATTGGATCGATTGTATGGACCCAAATTAGGTAGACCTTTCCTTCGACAGGAAGTTTCTTGGAAATTTATTGAAGTATTACAAAATAATTTTTGAGGTAAAAAACTATTTTTTTCCAGCTCAGAATCTGCTACGGTAGTCTGTTCGTGCCAGGTTGTAAAAAAAAGAAAAAGAAGTTTATTACGAAATAACGTAATAGTTTTACTAAATAACACAATAGTACTGCGAAATAACCCAATAGTTTTGCAAAATAACGCAATGGTTTTGCGAAATAACGCAAGAGTATTGCGGAATAACGCAATAGTTTTTGCGAAATGAAACACACTGGTTTTGCGAATAAAATATGAAGGAATGCATAAGTCCGAATGGTTGAACCTTTATAGGCAAGTTCGCAGCAAATTCTTAAGCCCGGTTCATACTCCACGCGAATGCGAATGCGAAGCGAATTCGACGTCATGAAACATTCGCTGCGAAGTTGAAATATGTTCAACTTTTACGAATTCGCAGCGCAAATACTTGCCACGACGTCACAAATTCGCGTTCGCTTTCGCGCTGAGTATAAACCGGGCTTCACGCCATATTTTATGACAGATTGTCTCTAAAAGCCCACCGAGTGCACGGCGGATCCTAGATTTTTTTTAAATGGGATTCACGGAGGGTTTGAAGTCAACACAGAAAACGCCCGGTTAATACTTCATGCTATGCGAAGCGAATTTGACGTCATGAAACAATCGCTGCGAAATTTGCCCTCGTTGAAATATGTTCAACTTTTACGAATTCGCAGCGCGAATACTTGCCATGTCGTCACAAGTTCGCGTTCGCTTTCACGCCGAGTATGAACCGGGCTAAATAATAAGACGGACCAAAGACCTTAAGCAATGACTCGAGATTGTCTGACGAGTCACGAGTGTTATTCCACGAATCTTAGGAATTATTGGGATTTTCCAGCGTATTAAGCCCGGTTCATACTCGGCGCGAAAGTGAATGCGATGCGAATTTGACGTTAGGGGAGCGTTCGCTGCGACATTCGCCGGAGTTGAAATGTGTTCAACTTTTGCGAATTCGCAGCGCGAAAACCTGTCCTGACGTCACAAATTCGCGTTCGCGTTCGCGCCGAGTAGAACGCCGGGCTAAAGCCCGGTTCATACTTCACGCGAATGCGAATGCAAAGCGAATTCGACGTTCTGGCACGTTCCTTATACGTTCTGGCACGTTCCTTTCGCCTTTGCGCAGAGTATGAACCGGGCTTTTCATACTCGGTGACGTGAGACCGATCACGTGAGAGGGTTAACCAATAAAAGGGAAAGAGGGGCCCGATTTTCATACGAGTCCGATTTTCATATGACACTGGTTTTCTTCAGTAGCTTGGAGCGTATAGCTCAATATATGCTATCCCATGATGCACACTGTTGAACCGTTCAAGTTACT
Organism: Patiria miniata; assembly: GCF_015706575.1. Lineage (NCBI taxonomy): Eukaryota > Metazoa > Echinodermata > Asteroidea > Valvatida > Asterinidae > Patiria > Patiria miniata. The sequence continues at coordinate 8,716,858 of NW_024037063.1, forward strand.
GGAAAAATATGTACGACAAAAACAAATCGTGAATTTATTCACGACTATAGTCGCAAATATAATTATTATCGACGTCGTGAACATTTTCCGAGACGCCGTGAATTTGTTTCATGACTATAGTCGTGACAAATGTTCACGACGTCGCAAAAATATTCACGACGTTGTAAAAAAATATTCACGACGTTGTAAAAAAATATTAACGACGTTGCAAAAATATTCACGACCGGTTATATCCCTTTAGGGCCACCGTACGTACATCATGTCATAAGTTTTACGGAGTATCTTTGAATCGTGATTTAATGACAAATGAATGATGACAGTTGTCTTATGGAAAAAGTTTAACTATCAAAAGAAACAATCAAAAAGGAACGTGCAAAAGAAACACTTCATTTTGATGAGGTGTATATTATACAGATAACATACGTGTGAACACGGAACCAGAGCTTTTTCTGGGGTCAGTCATTTCGGCGCTTTGGTCATTTAAATGCAGACAGTGCATTTTTGACGTTTCCAAGCGTATGGAGGCCTAACAATTTCTGGGTATTTCTGGGTTTTCTTGTCACTCGTTTCTGAGACTTGATTGTGGAAAAGATGGCGGACAATGCTGGAGCTCAGAGAGGCCGATACATAAAGGTATCAGACGCGGACTGAAACCGTATCATAGATGCCTTCACATGCGAACAAAAATATTAGACTATCTGGCTGTTCTAGAAATTTATATTGAGAATTGAGCTCAACGATGTTCTGGAACGACATTAAAGCACGTTCTGGGGAATGTGTGTGATATAAGTGTGAAAATAACTGGGAAAACCGACTCAAGAAACACTCACTAGTTTTGCTGAATTCGCTAAGTATGACGTCGTTGACCCAAGCCGCTATTCGTGGCGAATTCACTGACGAAGTTATTTGCAACACGAACTCTCACGGACGCAAAGACACGTACAGCACCTCGCTTGTTGTGTGAGGCTGTCTATGGATGCTGTGCCTTAATAAATACGCAGCGAGTCACGGAAACCGCCCACTCCGATCCGCAGTTCTGCCTTAAGGGAATCGCATCCAATTGTGATGTTGAATATGAAGAATCAGTCACTAGTCATTGGCACCGCCTCCTAAAGTGGTGAATGTGTTCATAGTTGTATGGAACCATGCCTGAGCAGGAGCAACCTCATTCGTTCTTTCCTAATACATGTATAAAACTTTTATTCATGTATACATAGGCCTAATGTAGAAGCGACGTTTCTTCATTTGCATTGTATCTGGGTGATTTACATATTCTATGTAATACATTACGCGCAAGGACATAGTTAACGCTTGTCTTCGTCATCATGAATAGTTAAATCTTAGGTCTGTCCAAAGCAATTAATTCGGGATTATTGTATAATTTTATGCTTGTCCATGTCCATCTTAATAGTGTATACATGTAATTGCAAGCTTAGGCTATTACTGATTAGTTGAAGGTTCATTGTCTGGATGATTTTATGGAGTTTGCCATAGCGTTAATAGTCAATCGAGTGACTCGGCAGCACTTGCACTTGGAAATTGTATACTTTCTCGGTCTTTTTTGAAAGACGTCCTTCGACTGAGCACACCAATGTATTTCTGTCAGAGTTGTCACTTTTTAGTGTGCGTCAGCATGGCTTTGCCATAACTGCCATGTGCACTGAGGGATAGTGCACTCCCCCAAAAAAATCCCCAGTGAGAATCTTTTGATGTTATTTGCACAAATTATGACAGAAAGTGAAGTTTGTTGATTAATGTTAAAATTCTCTCACATGTTTGTGATACCTGCTGCACGGTCAGTGTGCAGTACAGTTACCATGTACATAGTACATTGCACGTATGTGTACAGTCGCAATTTCCTTTACTGAGCTGTTGTATATTTCTGTGCTATATTGCAGGTAATGGGTTTTTTCCCCCTGTGGCTGAGGCTTAGCGTCCTTTGTTCATTGATTAAGATTTAATTTAAGTGCGAAACAGGCATCATCATCAAATGCCAAATTTGTACACTGCTCATCTGTCCATATTTTTACCCCGTGTTCGTTCTCTTTCACAAGAGGGCCGGATCTTTTTATGCCGTCCCGTAAAAACTACTCGTGTTGCGTGCCATGACCTCTTTGCCAATTGGAGGGACATTTCAAGTGAACCTGTTTTTTTTCTGCACATTATTAAGAAGGGGGGGGGGGGATTACGTTATACATGTAAAACTAGCACCAGTTGTGAGATGCTGGCGCGTTCATTTCCTTTATAAAATGTTGTGGACTTTTCTGATCTCGAAAGGCACCCAAAATGATATGGGTAGGCCTAAACATTTTCTGTTCCTAAGTTATTACCTGCAGCTTTATACACTCGACCAAAACAGAAAGTCCCCCCTTAATGCTTTTTTTGTCTTACTCAAAAACTGCTTGGCACATCTTGCTCAAATTACGACTGATCGGTACAGAAATTCCTTAGCAATCCAGCCATACTCTTTGTTTGGCCTAAAACAGTGATAATGTGTACAAAATTATAAAAATTTATGACAAATGGTACCAAACAAAAGTTGCACTATTGAATACGTACAAGGTGAGTGTGAACCACAACGTGCACGTATACAAAAGTGCAGCCTTTTCGGTATTATTTGTCATAAATTGCCGAATTCGTGCACATCACTGTTTGGGGCCAAATAAAGAGTATGGCCGGATTGCTATAAGGAATTTATGTACAGTCGTTATTTGAGTGAGAGGTGCTCAGTAGTTTTTGAGTTTTAGACACAAAAGTATTGGAAGGGGACTTTCTTTGGTTGAGTGTAGTACTAAAAAAAAATGTCATTAGTTTGTTGCCATTAGTTTGAACGCAGGGATTAGGCCAGTCTGAGTATCATCCGTTGTTCAACGGAGTCCGCTCCGTAACAACCTCTGAAATAATTGTGTGAGCATGCAAATTGTATGCGACCCCGTGCACCAGCCAATCACGGGAGTCAAATTTAGAAATTGTGACGTCATTTCGAGCAGAAATATGGACTGAGCTGTTGATTGGTCAATTTGATTGCCATGTTTTTGCAAAACAATAGGTTACCGAAGACCGAAACTGCGCGCATATCATGGATGCTTGCTATGCAAGCGGATATATAGTCCATAACTGACTAGGATTAGACCGCTATGCACTTGAATTATCCTTTGTAATTTTGTTAAATAAAAAGTGGAGTGATAATAGTTTTGCGCATTGTTGTTCAAGCATTTCACGTTAATGTACATAGAAAAATCGATAAATTAAACAAAAGACTTGTTTAAAGTATCACAAAATGGTATATAAAGAAAATCAGAACGGAAGGGGCTGATTTTTCAACGTAGCGTAACAAGACATTGATTTATCATATCAGGAATCACAATTTCTGCAGACAAAGGGGAGCGCAAATAATCAAGCGAAAGGGGGCGGGGGGTTTCAGCTCCCCGTCATCCCTCCGATGCAGTTAGCACGTTCATCACACTCGTCCTTGTAACAGCCGGCCTAACGAGATTGTAGGCGGATTTAATCTGTGGACACGCCGGGGGCCACATGTGCAAAAGTACGTCACAATCAAAATTGGCCAAAGAATTAAATCCCATGTCAATGGCAAAAGCGTTTCCTCTTAATTAGATACACTGTAACCTCTTAATTAGATATGTTGTAACTGCCAACAACATTTTGTAAAAATAAAATAAAAAAGGAGAAGAGACCAGGTGCCTGTTAACTTACCAAGGATAATGCGTGCTTGTTTGTCGTCAGCGATGACAAACGAACCGTGCAAGCAGGTTTCCTAGTCGAGATTGTGGTAAATTCTAGTTTGCCAACTTGGGCTAGGTAATTGGACGGTATTGTTCGAAACAGATGCCCATTGCTTCTATACAGTTTTCGTCGTGAAAGTCTACAAATATTTCACTTTCTTTAAACTGCGTCCCTTCCCGTTGGTTCAAAATTTCTTTGCACCCTTGTTTGGATATTACATTGTTTGTAAAGTCTCTAAAGCTAAGGCTGAAATTAAAATAACCACCCGATTTTATTACTTGGTTTCGACTTCTTCAGATTTGAGAAGATCCATGCTCAAAGTGAAGATAAGCACCCTGTAATCATGTGCCCTTTCAATTTAGGGAATTATCCGATGACGACGTTTGGGTACTTTGTCTCTGCCAAGTCATCACCTGTAAATTAGTCGCGATGAAGCCCATCGCCAATTAAAAAAAAATACATGCACCTCCATCCCATTGCGAAAAAGGGCAACTTCTGGGTTCATTTCCTTCGAGATTTTATAAGCATGCCACTTCTTTTCCATAAATATGGTAAAGATTATGACATAGGCTAACTGATTAAGAAATGAAAAAAAGCACACAACACAGATGGAACATGAACAATTGTCAATAGCAATTATATTCATCCTTCACATATTAATACAGCCTCATTATTTCTACCATGAATAGTACATGCCTTTTGCAGACAAACATATGAAATAACATATTACAAACCAGACCAAATTCACATAAACTGACATTTTTAATATTTTGTTTCTCGATAAACAATGATACAGTTTTCCAGACCTTATTAAAATCTCCAGAAATTCTGCTTAAGCGTTGACTTTTTAATGCACGTGACGTTCCGCCACTTTCATTTCCAATGTTCTCACACATAATGTTAGCCCTAATCTTCCCAAATCTTCCAAAATCCTCTTTGCAAAATGGAGGGTTTTGCATGATTGAGGCTAAATGGCAAGTGTGGCTGATTTTGGCGGATGCACTGTGTCAAGGTATATTAAGGCCGGACCTTGTGTTGTTTATATGCTCATCAGCCATGCATAAATTTAGGCCTAGATTATACACTGTACTTTAACTCTTCCACACTGCTCCAGAATGTCAATTGCTCTGCCTCAACATATTGACAGTAATTGGTGGGGATTTTGCAGGATTGAGGCAGTGGTCACCCCTCCAAGGACCACATTCAACTTGAAGAAATAACAAATGATTTTGGATGATTGTGGCTCTATGCGATTTTTACATGGAGGCAGTTGGAGGATTTTGCAGGATCGAGGTTGCATCCTAGCAAAGATGCCTTGGGAGTTAAAGGGAATGTACAACATTTGCTTTTGCTGCAATTTTCAGAAATAAATGGATTTGGAGGATTGTTATGTTATAGCAAATATTGTTAAAATGACTTGTTTCACGTTTTGGGCTCGTAGATGCTGGAAAAACCATGAAAACCAATTGTGTTCTTGTGGTCTGGTTCCCTGACCCCAATTAAGATGAAACGGAGCAAATTATAGACTTTGGGAGATTGTAAGGTCAGAGAATCAGTCTAGCAGGCTCGTAGCCCTTCACAGGTGTGTAATCAATTGCAAAGAAAACGGAATAACTAATTATGAGCACTTTTTGAAAAAAAAGCCAGTTTTCTCCAACGCTGGTCGGCCGACCAGCGTTGGGAAAATCCCATTTTCCTTGAAAATGACAGCACAGCAGGAGCCACGATTTTACAGGATGCTTTAGACTGTCATTCCCTAACATTACAGTAAGGTATTTCGTGATAATTTGATCATTTCGTTTTGTGATGTTTACAAATGTTGTATCTTCCCTTTAAAGTTAATGCATGTTTGGATAAAACATTGCAAACAATTATTTGATTCAATGGAAACTGTGACCAAGAGATGCGTCGTGAATTTCCATAATTCTATTCTGGCATGCACTTTGTCTGCATGCAGTTTCAACAAGAATTAGAAATTAAATAAGCTATGGGAAAAAAGACCCGGCCATCTTCCATGTCTCATTGCCAGAGCCAATTTCACCTAAAGCCGTCTGCACCTACCATGCATAGCTAAGCACATTAGGGTATGTGTGTCTGAAAGAGAGACTCCATTTTCCCAGCCATTACTCTACCTCCCTGTGCTATTTTCGAATTACACCCCCCCCCCTTCTCAAAAAAAGTGAAAGTTTTAAGTTCATACCAAACTTGAACCAATATTTGTGACTGGTTGCCACATTTCAAGACGGAAAAAACCTAAAACATATTGTAACAGCGCTTAAAATAGAATTACATGTCTGATAATGCTTGTATAGCACTTTCCACCATTTCAACAATCTCAAAGCGTTTTACAATTATTTCCCCGTTCATCAGGCCATGAGACCATGCAGCAGCTGATATCAGCACACATTCGGGTCCCAACCCTCACAGGTACCCATTCATACTCCTGGGTGGAGAGAGGCAATTGTAGTGAAGTGTCTTGCCTAAGGGCACAAACACCATGTTCCAGGCAGGGTTCACCCCTACGTACCATTGTCCATGAGTCAAACATCGTAACCAATGAACCATGACAAACTGTTTCTTCTTGTCGCTTTTTTTTTCTAACTTGAATTCACTAAGTTGCAATATTTGATCTGTGTATATATTTGATAAATGTAAAGAAATTAAGAGCCAAACCTGAAAATGCACTAACACATCCCTTCTTCAAACTCAAACATTAACAAAACTGTATGGATGATACCAGCAATGACATTTCGCTGTTGCCAATTATAACTTAAAGGAAACAGTTTCTTGTATTGTGAAAGCCAAACCACAACCTGAAAGATTGGGTCAATTGGTGTAACAGTCCAAGATGCTGGGCAGAAGACTGAATCAAATGATCTATCCAGCAAATAGTTGGCCAACTTCATTCATCAGTCTGGCTTCATTGGCTCTTGGCCACAAACTGCATAGAGTTTGACTGTTAAAAACCGTGTAAGGAACACTGGCTCCAAATTCCTGCGCCAGGTCTGTCTGCCCAAATTCAATATTATGCACACTATTCTGCTTTCATACGGACTGTGTCATGTCTGTGAAGGCACATTGGAACGGTACTGTGTGACCACTCACTAGAGCTCTAGTGAGAGGGCTCCGGGTTCTCCAAGCCGAGCTCTGCCAACCCGCGCCGGCTCTCTTATGTCGCAGTCAAAAGGTACCTGAACATAGATGGATCTGGACAAACTATGAGTTGTTTCATTCCACACTGCTCAAGTATTTCCGCCCTACTAAAATTCAACACTTGCTATCAATGCTTCCATACTTTTGGTTTATGAGATCACTGTGGTTCAACGAGCACAGAATTAAAGTACCCTCGACTACTTTTCATTGGAATGTACAGAAACCTGTTGTATCTTTGCACAGGTACTGAGAGCATAGCAGCAATTGCATTTACATGCGAGTGTCTGTCATGTAACCTCCGTTGAGACGGTACTTTTGCACAGAGTGCATATAGGGGAACATCACACAGTGCAATGGACTGTTCATCACCACACCAAACGATTCCTGTCGTCTGCTACATCATTCTCAAGATGCTGTAATTCTCTCAAGCCCTGAAGAAAAAGCATGAAGTAAATCAATGGCAACTGGTATGTATCTAAATGAAGTCCATCATTTGCTGCTATCCAAAAAGTAACCGACGTAATTATTGTTGAAACACATACTTGGTTGAAAGACAGTAAGGGGACTAAACTTCCTGTGAAATTATTCTTTCTGGCAAGTTGTCGTTTTAAGACAAGATAAGTTTGCGGTAGCACCATGTGAATAAATCTCTTTTGTGAGTATGTGTGGCTCTGAAAAGAACCGGAGTTGTCATTTTGAAGAAATCAACCAAAGAAGGCCTTTCCAACAATGCGTATAAAGATGTACCGTTGGAACTTTCTGTTAGTAGTTTTTTTTTTTTATTTGGCAAAGCGCGCGCAAGTGTGGCACGACGCACAAGCGCGTGGTTGCTTTCATTCGTCGGATTGGTGCGCGACATCGCATAGCTGCAATCGGCTCAGTGAGAACATGTCTCGGATGCTGAATTCAGATCCAATTCAAAACATGATTCAGCAACTTTTGATTTGAAATCAGGATCCTAGAATGCTGTTTTTCTCGAAATATACAGCTGAAGCTGAGCTGAAACTTCATCAAGTAATTTGTTCAGCACCATTCGTTAGATTTTGAGCATGTTTGTCGCTTTAAATGAACAACATGCACAAATTACAAATGATGGACCGTACCTTTAAACACAGTGAACAGTGATAGGAGAATTCAGAAATATTTCAAAATCCACAATATTTGAATGCAGTTCATTGTGAATATAACTTGGTATGGTTCTTCTGTGATGAGATGGTCCTAATGCTTGACTGGGGCGTTGAATTGTGAATAGAGACTCTTGCATGCACAGCTGATGTCCTTAAGCAGGTTAGTTTACTGTGATTGGCAATTGACGGCTGTGGGGTTACATGAAATTGTTACATTTACATGTATATTCTCACGTGGCCTACCTCATAAACAAGTTTGATGTTTGCCTTGATCTCTGCAGAATCCTTCGTCAGCTTATCACTCAAACTAAAAAAAAAAAAAAAGACATGAAAATAAAGCAATGTAAAGCTGTATAAATAAATACAGCACTAATCCGGTTCAATCTCTAGTAAACTAGTAGGATGATTTTCAGCCCCAATTTTAGCTGGGGGGGGGGGGGAAACAGTAACCTTGAAGTTTAATCATTGTCTTTCATCACTGATCTACATATTAACACTTCTTGGCATGTACAATGTATGAGCAGACCATGTAGCTGCAGTGATATAGATTATAAGAGGTTGAGGAATGCTCGAAGACATTTCCGTCATTTTTCTGGTATATGTAGCCTAAAGTGTGATGAAATAAAAACGACTATTGTGTCTGTCATGAAATGAGTACAAAAGATACTTTAGAGAGCTGTTTTTCAGGTCCTGTTTCGACCCGAACGTGCAATTTGTGTAAAAGTCATCGTTGGGGGCAGTAAACAAAACATAGTAAATCGTGACGTAATAAACAGGACTCCTATGCAGCGTAGTATATTGTTGACATTTCGAATTTGGAAAGTCGCTCAACCATACCTTGTCAAGTGTTTGCACTTTTTATCAATGAACTTCAGTGCCTCTGGTAGTGTAAATTCTACGAAGAATCCGAAACCAACGAGAATATAGATCCTTGTTGCATCAGGTCTGTGGAAAGAACATGAGAGTTTCTTCAGTCAGTTGACAGAGTATTGTACCTGTATAATGGAATCATTTCGGTGTCCTGTTGTTAATAGTAGTTACAATTGATATGTCACTCAGAATTGAATTTGTTATTCTTTCATAGGTATCTCCAAAACTTGCCCTTCAAAAAAGAAACTTTTGAACACCTTGTACAGAGGTGCACCCATGAGTAAGTTCCATGAAACATTTATTTACGCAACTTTGTACAATACCTATTATCACGAACAGCACCCTCCCCCCTCAATCGAGACCTATGGGTTGCTCCCCCCCCCCATTTTTTTCCCCTTGCCAGCCAGTTTGCCCCCCACCCCAAAAGTATTCTCCCAGCACTTTATCAACAAATAGACTCATTATGTATATTTTCTTCGCTGTTAAGATTCATAAAATGTGCCTAATGAAAAGATTTTTTTTTTATAAACATCTGTAATTTAGGCAACACACGCCACACACGCATTTATACAGCCGTGGTTAGTGTGCAGCCAACGTTTTTGTGCATTCGTTAACCCTAAAGTGGAGGAAATTTGGAGGATTGACGTTACATGGCAAAAGTGCATTTCTGATTTTGTAGGATACACTTTGTCAAGGTCTTGGGCCGGACCTTGTGTTGTTTTTGCTCAGCCATGCATAAAAATAGGCATGGATTATATATGCTTGAATCCTCTGTTCTGCTCCAGGATGTCGTTGGCTAAGCCTCAACATATTGACATTCACTGCCGCAGGATTTTGCAGGATTCAGGCAGTGGTAACCCCTCCATCCCCTCCATGGACCATATTCAAGATTAATGGAGGAATTTGCAGGATTGAGGCTTTTTGATATTTTTTTCCATGAGGCCATTGGAGGATTTTGCAGGATTGAGGCTACAGCTGTGGCCTCGTGGTTAAGGGCACTGATTCATGGTCTGCGGGTAAAGCTGCGGGTTGTGGGTTCGAGTCCTGGCGGGGTCATGGTGCGTGCGCCCTTGGGCATGGCGCTTTGTCACTCATTGCTTCTCTCCACCCAGGAGTAAATGGGTACCTGTGAGGGCAGAGATGGTTATGTGATTGATTTAGCTTGCTTGCGCCTAACAGGCAGCATCGAGCTGTATACTCCCCAGGGAGCTGAGATGGTATATGGAATGTTAAATTGGCCCAATGATCAGGGGTAATAATAATACTGTAAGCGCTGTGATTTAGTGTACTAAAAAGAGCGTTCTTAAATGCCAATTATTATTATTGTAGCAGCTAGGGTTAAACATTTGTTATACACCAAAGTTGCTCTAGCTAGTGGCTTATTTCCGGACCATTGATAATGGGCACATGTGCCCGTACACATGTTTAAGATTTGTTTTGACTGCCCCCCCCCCCATATTTCCTTCCCTCCCCCCCCACTGCGCTCACATGAAGACATTTTGAGGTTGTGCACAATCAGCATAAAGTATGTTGTATGTAATTTGCGCCATACGCACGCAAACCAGTACGTGCACATAGTGTTCTCACCCCCCCCCCTGAGCTTTCGAAAGTACCAAAAAAAGTGTCATCTAATGTTGTGCACAGAGTCCTTGCAGTTGGTGCAAAATACATATTTACTGCTTTTGCAGAGCTGCAGAGCTTTTTCTTATAGCATTTAAAACATTCCTTGCATCTTAGTTTGATATACAATTACACAAAGTACACATACATGTAGTATGGAAGGCACTTAAATCTCTAAAAATTAGATTATTTTCACCCCATACTTACATATTTGCTTGTACATAGAAGTTACACCCGAGATCCACCTTAGTCTTGAGGCCATCCTTTGCTAAATTGGCTTCCTGCAAAACCAATACAAAATGCACATGGCAAACTCCATTTTATTGTGGCTATTTTTGAACTCAATCACACTTGCCTTAAAGGGAATATACATCATTTGCAAACATCACAAAACAAAACTACCAAATTATTATGAAATATCTTACTGGACTGTTAGTGAATGCAGTCTAAACCATTCCTTAGAATCATCACACCTGGTGTGCTGTCATTTTCAAAAAAAGTGCTGTTTTACATTAATTTCCAACCTTGGTCGGCCGTCCAACGTTGGAAAAAACTGACTTTTTCAACTACTGCCCCCAATTTACCAAATTTATTCAGTCTACATTTAGTTTGCAATTGGATACATGTCCGTGAACGGGTGCAAGCCAACTAGACTGGTTCCCTGACCTTATAATTCCACAACGTCTTAAAATTGCTCTGTTTCGTTTTAGGTGGGGTCAGTGAGCCAGACTTACAGGAATATGATTGTTTTCTTGATTTTTCCAGCATCTACGAATACAAAACTCCAAAAAAGTCAGTGAAACAATATTTGCTATAAAATACTAAACCCCAAAACCATCCATTTTTGAAACTTAAGGCAAAAGCAAATGTTGTATATTCCCTTTACAGGTAACAAACAGGGTTAATTCCGGAAAAGAGTTGCGAACTCATGAATATTCAAAGTACATTTTCCACCTGTAAATATTTTTTCTTGGAAAATAAACAAACCAAGCTTTCAGAAACATTTTTACTTTTCTTCAACTGCACTTGGATTTATTTTTATCAAGGCTTGAAGTTTCGAGAGTCTGAAGTAGTGTTTTCCTCTATTTTGTGATGGAAATTTGAGTTCCCCTCTGTTACAGTTATGCTTCAAGGATTTTAAATTTGGTTGACTATGAAGTCTGATGCCGTCCCCTCTGTTATGCCGGAATTGGCCATAACATATGCAAACTTAAAAGACAAAACCAAAAAAAACCTACCAAATCAGTATGGAATACAAGTACCTTACTTGACTGCACGTGAACAATAGTCTCAAGCATCCTAAAAATCATGGTACCTCGTGTGCTGTCATTTTCAAGAAAAGTTGAATTTTTTTAAAATCAATTTCCAACGATGGTCAGCCGACCATCATTGAAAAAAAAAATTGAATTTTTTTCAAATGCTGCCCCAAATTTACCAAATTCAGTTAGTCAATTTTTGTTTGCAATCAGTTACACATCCGTGAACAGGTACAAGCCAGCTAGTTTGGTTGCCTGACAATTTCCTGACGTCTACATGTATATATTGCTGTTTCGTCTGAAGTGGAGTCAGGGAACCAGCCTACAAGAACAATATTTGTTTTCTTGGTTTTTCGAGCATCTACGAACACAAAACTTTAAACAGGTCGGTCTAACAATATTCGCTTTAAAATACTAACCCCCAAATCCATCCATTTCTGAAAATTACAGCAAAAGAAAATGAGTATATTACCTGTAACGCCAGACTACTCTTCAAGTTAATGCAAAAGAAAAGTAGATTTCTCAAGAACCTGTAATTTTGTTGTCAGTTGCACTTAGGCCAAAAAAAAAAATAAGTCGGTCTTTGGCCAGCGGGCGCGTCGATTTTAATCATGCGCGTCGATCTTTTATTTTTCCAAAATGTTCCGCGGTAGCTCCAACAGCGCCCTCTATTTCCACACCTCCTCAATTTTTTTTACCAAAGAGCACCAAGGAATGGGAAATTGCACCAAGGCAAATGATTGAAAGCACCAAGGCAAATTATGGAGGACACCAATGTACATGAGGACACCAAAAAAGCAAAATAGTACCCCACCTTGTCTGTACAATCCAAGCTTGAAGAAAAAAAAAAAAAAAGCCGCGTGGCCGCGTCAATTCCGGAACTTTGGTCTGACCAGAGACCGAATATTTTTTTTTTTTGGCCTTACGTAGGATGTCACCTTTATTGTGCTACAAGGTGAAGCACGGCCAATATGTTTTTCCCATTTAAAAAATGTCTGTGTGTTTTATATCAGATGACTTTTCATTTAAATTGAAATGGTAAAAACACTCACAAAGTACCAGCATCATGTGTTTGGCAGTCCAAATTCATTTTGAAATTCATTTTGTGAGTCATGTTGTGAATGATACTGTTAAATTGGCTTCCTGCCTTAAAGGCCAGTCTACCCTTCAAGTTAATGCAAAAGCAAAATAGATTTCCCGAGAAGCTGTTATTTCGTTGAGAGTTACGTCCGTATGAAGTGCCTGTAGGATGCGACCTTTATTGCGTAGAAGCTGAAGTACAGCCAATATTAGTTTCTCATTTCAAAGGGATATGTCTTAAATTATTGAAGACGTTTTCCCATTCTAATCAAAATGGAGAACAAAACACAAAAAAAAAAAAAGTATTTGGCATTTTATCTAAAAATTACAAACAAACTCTTTCTTCCCAATGTGCCAACAATCTTGCAACAGGATTGAAAAGAACACAACTGTCCGAATCTTTACATACATGTACATTTGTAGCATGCATGCTTGGAATCCACACGGATTGCGGAGAATGTATTTTACTTCTTACATGTCTTAACTTGTGTTTCTTTAGAACACAATCTTCTTATTTTGAGTATAGTAGCTTAATTAACCCTAACTCCCTAGGCCTTTTTGCTAGGATGTAGCCTCAATCCTGCAAAATCCTCCATTCTTTTTTGAATATGGCCCGTGGAGAGGTGACGACTGCCTAAATCCTGCAAAATCCTCCGGCTATGACTGTCAATATGCTGAGGCAGAGGCAGTGACATCCTGGAGCAGTACGGAGGATTTCAATAGGCTGAACATAAACGACACAAGGTCCTCCGAAATCAGCAACCCACTTTTGCCATGTAACCTCAATCCTGCAAATTCCTCTAATTTGCAAAAAAGGATTTTGGAGGATTTGGGATGGTTAGGGTTAAGTCAACATTGGGGGTTGGAGAGGATTGGAAGGGGGGTGATGGGTGGGGGATGGGGGGGGGGGATTGGGGAGATTGGGGGAGGGGGAGGATTGAGGAGAGGAGGGGGGAGATTGGGGTATGGGGGGGGGGGGGGAGGGGGTGTCATGGGATGGCAGGATGCTCCAGGGAGAGTTTGTTGGGCCAAAAAAAAAAAGTCTCCGGTTTCTGGTATGCGCGCGCTTCGCCATAGCCATGTGCGTCAGCAAAATGAAAAATTTTTTTTTTCAATGAAAGATGATGTCTCAAAACCGCCAAACTCACTGGTTTGACTGGAATCCTGCTGCTGCACAATTTTAACGTGTTGTTAGATTGGATTATGGTCGAGAATAAGCTTTATGTGGCCTCTCTGGTCTCCCATCTATTTGCACAAAGTTTAGTCGGGTACCATTTGCAGTCATCAGCCGACATTTCAATGATTTAAAGCAAAAAAATCAGGTAAAAAAAAAAAAAAAAAACGCGTCGCCACACCACTTTTTGGGCAAGATCCATACCAGAAACCAGAGACTTTTTTTTGTGGCCTTATTGAACAGAAAACTGTTTTAAAAGAGACGCTGCGTCCTAGATCAGCCCAATTGCAAAACGCACTTTGAACAAAATGATGTTAACCAGAAAGAACATTTAAAAGTAGGATATAAACATCCACACAACTATCCTTTAAAAACTGGGCGTTTTTGTGTCATCCCTGTATTATGCTAGTCTGAGTATCATCCGTTATCCACACGGAGCCAATCTCCTGTATAACGTCTGGTATTTCCTGACGTGCAGATATATGCAAGCTGCGCGCCAGCCAATCGATGTCTATTTTACTAAATCGTGATGTTTTTAATTTCTAAATCAGGACTAAATGGTTTGATTGGTCAATTCGAATGCAGTGTTTTGTAATACAACAACAGCCAGACGCGATATCACGTAACATGATACAGAGCCCCTAACACATTTTTAAAAATTCATTGTCTATATGATGCACAATGGGTGAATGACCGAAAAACCTGATAGAAAGCGCTCACTGACTGGTCAAAATCTAGGAGGTCAAGAGGCGGGGTCTTGCCTAATTAATCAGCCAATTTGTTCATGCGTAATAGACCATGGCTAGTATTATGCGTGTGAGAACGACTTTTGAGGTCGATTTTTACGACCCCCAAAAGTTGAGCTGTTTGGGTGCTAGTTGTGATTTCATCTGTAAAGTGTTCGCCTTTTGCAGACGTGTAATTAAGAAACCACATTTTGTGCATTGGTGATTGGCCACCGCTGTTCGCGAGCACAGTGCTGTTTAGACACACACAACGTGTATACCGGTACATCATATCGGTACATTGACCAAACGACAGGAAAAACATACTCTGTCGTGTCCGATGTAAACAACAAAGGTTTTTTTCATCTTTTTTCGGGACCGGTAAGACATTAGGTTAGTTTCTTTTGGACCAGATGTGCCCTTTTAATCTAAGGCCAAAAAAAAAAATATTCGGTCTCTGGTCAGACCAAAGTTCCGGAATTGACGCGGCCACGTGGCCTTTTTTTTTTTTTTTGGCTTTTTTTTTTCTTCTTCAAGCTTGGATTGTACAGACAAGGTGGGGTACTATTTTGCTTTTTTGGTGTCCTCGTGTACATTGGTGTCCTCCATAATTTGCCTTGGTGTTTATGATAATTTGCCTTGGTGCAATTTCCCATTCCTTGGTGCTCTTTGGTAAAAAAAAATTGAGCAGGTGCGGAAATAGAGAGCGCTGTTGGAGCTACTGCAGAACATTTTGGGAAAAAAAAGATCGACGCGCATGATTAAAATCGACGCACGCGCTGACCAGAGACCGACTTATTTTTTTTTTGGTCTAACCTTGAAATGTGCAAATATAGTGATTGAAGCTGCCAGACATGGAACCAAAAGAAATACTTGGGCCTAAGTGAGAATCTCTCAAAAACAAACAAAACTACATGTAAAGTGTAAAGAATTTGGTTTTTAGTATGGAGCTTTGGACGATGGTGAACATTCCCTTCAAAACAGATCTGAGTTAAAATTATAAATTCAAACTAAGGAAGGGCGACTAAAGTAAGGAAAGAAGGGGGCGAGATCAAAAGGGGAGGGGGGTCATCCATCAAGATCTCTCTTGGCACAAGATACTTTGTGGCTAGTATCACTGGGTTTCCTTCAGAAGAGAAAAGGGGGCAAGTTGGGCAAGAGACTGGAAAAGAGTGATTCCAGACTTAAGAGCTATATTAAATTACTAGAGCGCTAACTCATGTACATATGCCTGCTGGGCGCATCCATGTTTGTACACAGACCTATGGAGAACTAGAAATTGTGTACGGATTCTGTACGTCTATTTGCATATCTGCGTTGGTATTCCATAACGGTGCGTAATCAAAGCTGATATGCCCACAACCTAAACGCACGATCAGCAAATGAGCGTGTCATTTTGCTCTACGCAAACAGCGCAACGTGTGCGCGTCCAGATGCTTTTCGCTGTGACGTTTTTTTGAACCGTCATGACGCGCTTAAGTTGTTTGCGTATCTTGTACTCGCGCCTTGCATTTAGAGTACACTTTTTAAATTCAACCCATCTGCATGTATTTTGATTGTGTTCTATGAACACGCACACAAATCCAAAATGTCTGCGCCCAGATAGGCCCGGACCTTGAGTTGCTTACGCTCAGCCGTGCGTTCATTTAGGCTAATATATTATACCTGAAATCCTCTGCACTTCTCCGGAATGTCACTGGTTCTGCCTCAACTTACAATGTATTAACAGTGGTTGCAGGAGGATTTTGCAGGATTTAGGCACCCCTCCAAGGACCACATTAAAAAAAATAACGGACGATTTTGAAGGGAATGAGGCTGTATGGAATTTTTACAAGGAGGTAGTTGGAAGATTTTGTAGGATTGAGATTGCATCCTGGCAAAAATGCCTAGGGAGTTAGATGTAGGGTTAATGAAGAACTTATTACATGTACTTACCTGCAGTTTGTCTATGGTGGTCTTCAACTGCAGGTAGTGGGCAGCTTGCTCGTAAATTTTGTCTCTCTCCTCTAAAACTCTTCTGGGAAAAACCAAAACCAATCAAAAGAAGAGCTTTATGACAGAATCAAGTCTTTTTTATTTGTCATACATACATGTATGTATGACATGTTGAAGCATCGCATTCCAAGAGCACAATCAATTACTAAATAATGAATCCATCGACTCTGGCAACAATAACATGAAACTTGCTTTGTATTTTTTCCTGATATTGGAGAGTAATTACTTTGAAAGGTACAGTCCTTCATTTGTAATTTGTGCATTTTGTACGTTTGAAGCAACAAAAGTGCTCAAAATCTAAAGAAGGGTGCTGAACAACTAACCTGATGAAGTTTCAGCTCAGCTTCAGCTGTATATTTCAAGAAAAACAGCATTCTAGGATCTCAATTTCAAATCAAAAGTTGCTGAATCATGTTTTGAATTGGGCCTGAATTCAGCGTCTGAGACATGTTCTCACTGAGCAGATTGCAGCTATGCGATGTCGAGCACTGATCCGACGAATTACAGCAACCGTGCACGTGTGTGCATTGTGTCAACGCTTGCGCATGCTTCACCGAATAAAAAAACAAACTACTAACGGAAATTTCCAACGATGTGTCTTAAGACGCATCGTTGGAAAGGCCTTCTTTCGTATTTCTCCAAAATGACAGCATACAAGAAAGAATAATTTCAGAGGGAGTTTAGTTCCCTTACTATCTTTCAACAAAGTATGTTTTTCAACAATATAATTACGTCAGTTACTTTTTGGATAGCTGCAAATGATGGACTGTAACTTAACTTTAGAAATGAAACATCATTTTTTTGAAAGATTTCATCATTAGTTCGAAACATTTTGGCTAAGCACTGATTTTGTTGGTACATATTTAAAACATAAAAATCAAATCCGTTTTCGCTCAGTGAAAAATATATGAAGGATTGTGAATGCCACTTACTGAAGATCACGCCTCAAAACTTCATTGACAAACTTCTCATATTCTGTGATTTTGCTGGGTATGCCCTCCATCATGCATCCAGTACCTTCACTCTTTCACATATGTGAAGGAGAGTTAAGAACTGAAGTTGGCGTGCAGTATCACAAATTGTCTGGTACTTCTATTGGAAGAGACACAGATAATGTCAATATTGTTTGTTCTTTACATAAAAATATGTTAAAAGGGAATGTACAACATTTGTTTTTGCTGCATTTTTCAGAAATAAATGGATTTGGAGGATAAGTGTGCTTTAGAAAATATTGTTAAAGTAGCTTGTTTCACGTTTTGGGTTCGGAGATGCTTAAAAATCTAAGAAAACCAACCATGTTTTTGTAGTCCGTTTTTTATTTTAATTTTAAATACTTAAAGGGAAAATACAACATTTGCAAACATCAAAAAATAAAACTACCAAATCATTTTGAAATACCTTGCTGGACTGTTAGTGAATGACAGTATAAAGCATCCTGTAAAATCATGGCACCTGGTATACTGTCATTTTCAAGAAAAGTGGTAGTTTTGTATCAATTTCCAATGCTGGTCGGCCGACCAGCGTTGGAAAAAAACTGGCTTTTTTTCAAATACTGGCCCCAATTGACCATCGCACTTGTTTGCAATCGATTACACCTATAATAACAGGTACAAGCCAGCTAGACTGGTTCCCTGACCTTACAATTCCCAATGTATGTAAACTGCTCTGTTTCTTCTAAAATGGAGTCAGGGAACCAGACTACAGGAAAATGATTGTTTTTCTTGGTTTTTATAGCATTTTTGAACCCAAAACCTCAAAAAAGTCAGTGTAACTATATTTGCTATATATTTCCAACCCCCCAATTCCATCCATTTCTGAAAATTACAGCAAAAGCAAATGATGTATATTCCCTTTAAGATGAGACGTTGTAATATATAGACTTTGGGGATTATAAGGTAAGAGAGTCAGTCTAGTAGGCTTGTACCCCTACACAGATGTGTCATCAATTGCAAAGAAAATGTGGAATGACTAAATATGAACAATTAGGAGCAGTTTTTGAAAAAAGCCAGTTTTCTCCAACGATGGTCGGCCGACCAGCGTTGGAAAAATACAAATTTTCTTGAAAGTGTTAGCACACCAGGAACCACGATTTTACAGGATGCTTTAGATTGTCAGTCACTAACAATCCAGTAAGATATCTCGATATAATTTGATCCTTTCGTTTTTCGATGTTTGCAAATGTTGTATCTTCCCTTTAAATGGCAAGGCATGGCATCAACAGTAAAATTGGTAAGAACACATTTTCTAATATAAAACACCTTTATAATTAACTAAAATAGGGTCATAAGAATTAAAAGCAGATTGCTTAAGAATCCATGATAGCAAAACACTCTATGGACTTAGTCCGAGTAACTAGGACTCTACAAGATGCCTCTTTTTTTTACGTTTGGTCATGGTCGGACGACAAAGTTTGTGATAGTTATAAGTATAGGAGGGTAAATGTAACATCGTGACCAATCAAAGTGCCCTGTGATTGGTCTGTCTGCTGCCAGTCAATTTTTTCTGAATTCAAAATGGCAGCCTCCAACAAGGCGTTTGTGACAAGGATGTTTCCCGAATTGGTATGTGAACCTATAAACCGTGCTAACCTTAGTTTGGACAATGGTTTTCTACTCATTAGATGTCACAGATTGTGTAGAAGCCATTTTAAACCTACCATGCCTACCCACCACCATTTGTCAAGTTTGTATTTTCAATTCCCACTGAAGCCTTCAGGGGGGCATCAGCATCAGTAGTCCTTTTGTGCATTTCTTGTGATTTGCGCAATCATAAGAATGTGCATGCAAATTCTTATGATTGCGTAAGATCCTTGCGCAATCTTCGCAAAAAAACCCTCTTTCAGATCGAGCGCACATTCTAAAGAATGCGCGACAAGATAACGGTCTTGTCGCTGCCGAGCACCGGCTGCGCTTGGCAAGTCTAGCTGCATCCTCGTTCACCAATTCTTAACAATTACACTATTGCAATGCAAGGTCCCTTTAACCTAGGAAAAGATTTAACGATGAAAAGTAGAGTGGATATGAAAGTATACACGTATTCGGGGGACTGGGAAAAAATAAGAGACATAATAATAGTGTAGTGGAAAGAATTCTGATTTTTTTTGGATAACAAATGGGGGGGCCGGTGTGCGAATTAAAAGAATGTGAAGAATGAGAATGTGACATAACATAGCACTGTTGTGCGCTTTCTTGAAAATCACGCATTCTTAAGAATGCGCATGCACATTCTTATGATTGTGCAACTGGATCCTTGCACAATCTTAGCAAAAAATAACTCTTCCAGATTGAGCGCACATTCTTAAGAAAACAAGATAACGGTCTTGTCGATACCGAGCACCTGCTGCGCTTGGCAAGTCTAGCTGCATCCTCGTTCACTGATTCTTAATAATGGACCGATCCAGTAAGCCCCTCCCACTGAGCACGTGGGCAAATTAACACGTGCTTCTGTCCAATGCCACACTGCATGTTCCTACCGCGCGCATCATACGCGCGTACACGCATGTCGGACATTTGTGCACGCATGTCGGACATAAATCACGGCTGTGATTGGTCAGAATACCATAGGGCAATGCTTACTGGATCGGTCCATTATACTGTTGCAACGCAAGGCGCTGAAAAGTAGAGTGGATATGAAAAGTATACGTGTATGGGGGGGGGGGGGGACCGGGGAAAAAAATAATCTGAGACATAATAGTGTATTGGAAAGAATTCTGATTTTTGGGATAATAAAAGCGAGGAGGGGGGGGGGGGGGACATAAGAATGAAGAATGTGAAGAATGAGAATGAATACTGTGACATCCCATAGTGCTAATGCTATTTCCCATTTAAATTGCCACCAATTTATTGTTTATACCCCCACCATTAAGCCGCAGAAAAGAGCAATTTTGGCAGCTTCTGGACATCGTTTTTTTTGTGTGGCATGCATATGATACATACAGGGACTTGTAACTTGTCTAGCCTAAACAAAGCACTTCCCAGACTAGTTCCCAGTCCTCCGTTATTACAAAACTTCCCATAGTGGGCAGAAAAAAGCAATAATAACAGGTTTAATTTGATTCAAATTATCGTAGTTATACGAGTACAGGAGCATAGAACATTTTCTTTCCTCTTTATATGAATTGTTTCCCTATTAACCGCTATACATTTCATTTAACATAATTATGTCATGCAATGTTTGTTAAGATTGCGCAAAATTCATAAATTGTGCACGTGATATTCCCACGCAATCTTAAGAATGAGCGCTCATTCTTAAGAACGCGCGCTCATTCTTAAGAATGCGCGCGCATTCTTAAGATTGCGTGGTTTTCAAGAATGGGAACAACAGCACTAACATGACTAATGCTAAGTATTTGCCACTTAAATTGCTATTGTTCACGCCCCCACCATAACCAAAAGTTTTCCAACCACCAAAACCGGTAAAGATAATACAAAAGAGAGAGACAGCTACCCTGGATAGATCTACACATTCATGACATTCCATAAGACCCCTTATATTGTTCCCAAACAGCGACAATTTTGAAGGAAAAAAACCAGCAAAACTCACCGCTATATCAATCAGTCAATGTGTTTGCCGTGCTGCTCAGTCCCTTGCACGAGTTGACGAATGAGGGCGCTTGACGTGCCGTGGCCGCCACCAGCCCGCCCACCACTGATCTAAAGCACACGATCGGGAGGGGAGCTCTTGGAATTGAACGGGAAATTTTACTTTTTATCCGGATCGTAAGTAAATGTCAGTCCGGCCATCTTAATCATCGATGTCTACTTGTACCCCAAGTGGCGTATCTAGTAATTTGTAGGCCATTTTGAGGGTGAAATCTGATGTTTTTGTTGGGATGGGACACACTCCATACAGAACAGACGCAACAGACAAACTTTAATAACCAGCTGCTCGACTGTCCACTGCGCTAGGGAAGGATCGGTAATCCTTACCTTTAGGACCCCTTTCCTATATAAGGTTAAACTGTAGCATGTGTAGGAAAGTCACATTTTCTTTGAAAGTACTTTCAAAATTCTAACTAACAAGTAACATGAGTTTGTCTGAAGAAAAAAGACTTCTTTAGCCTGCAAAAGTCACTTTGGTACTGGACAGTCATCTGCAAAAGTCAGTTTTGAACAGAACTCATACAAAATAGAGGTGTCCTAGAAGGATCGACCCGGCGGGGACCGCCTCCTGCGCCCGTTCGCGGGGAAAAATTCGGCTTTCCGATCACCAGTTTTTTCAATTAATTTTCTAGCGCCCAAAGTTACCTCTTTTATGGTTATTCCCTCCACTTTCCCTCCCCTACTCTCACCCCCTCCTTTCCTTAATTTCTATTTATCAATCAGTCACTCACTTCATCGAGATTCGAACCTCGGACCCTTGCTTGATACACGAGTCTCTTAACTGCTAGGCCGCACACGATCGCTGTTGCAATGATCAATCTTTGGACGTATTTGAAGTACCATTGAAATAAACTAAATATTCATGAGAAAATAAATATTCATAATGACGTATTGCACTATCATTGGCCGGCATAATGCATACATTTAACAACATGGCCGCCATTTTGAAATCGCATGGAGGACCATTTTCGGGACGATATTCGTGGGAGATAATGATTGAAAGTAGTTTTTTTGGTCAGACGGATGAAGTTTTTAGATAAAAGAACGTTTTTTTTCAAAGAGGTATGAGTTCCTTTACGACTAGGAACCTTAACTTTGGAAATTTCTGTCCTGGATGAGAAGATAATCTCGATCAAAATTGGTAGCAAAATCGCTACATCAGAGTTCAGCGTTTAGGGGAGCATTGGGCGTCTGGCCGTACTACAAAGCTTTCGGTAGTGCTGTACGGCCAGATGCAGTCAGGCTAGAAGAACCCTTACACTGTCACACCTTGCTTATACTAGCTGTTGTGCAAGCGAGGGTTGCATTAGCAGAAACTGCACAATCAGCAGCCCGCAAAGCTCCTTTAGAATAGATAGGCAGCACCCGGGTATGTCTAAGCAACCTTTTCATGCCATTTAGAATTGCATGTAGGCCTAGGCCTAGTTTAGACTTTTCCATGGCTGCTACATGTCCCTTCCCTCCGTAGCTAGAGTCTTACGGTGCTACTCTGCAAATGAAGGTAAACAGAGGCGAGATGTTTTCTGTTATGGAATTCCTAAAATCCAAAGGGATTTTCCATTCTTGTTAGAAAACACTCACCATCCCTCAGCCCAATTTACCAAAAAAAACAACAACTAGGATTCTTTGTGTAACGGGGCTATTTAAGGAACATGTAGTGGGCGCGGAGGGTGAGGCTTGGGCGCTATTCTTTTCAGCGATTGTTTTTGTGCATGAGGGCTGATATGCAAATGTAGGTAAACAGAGGTGAGTTTTTTCTTACTAGAATATGAAATCCCTTTGAATTTTAGGAAATTTCCAACACTTAAACTGTGGTGTGGATTTAACGAATTTCTTAAAAAAAAAAAATTAAAAAAAACGCCATAAGATTGTTATTTTCACTTGAGAAGATGATAAAACGTGCCTGTAACTTCCTGTAAGGCTTCATGCCGTACAGGTTGATTATGGTTTAATTGTTTGTGAAGTACAATACTTATCACCACTAAACAAATTTAAATTAAATTACCTGCTATCTAACACCGCGTTCCCACTTGAATTGGGAAAAGGTGGATCAAGATCCGTCATTTTGGTGTGATCGTTATCTTACCACAACGAAACCGTAAGTCGCGTTCCCACTTATGCTTGATCCACCTTTTCGTACGGAAATGTCGAGTCCGAAAGGTCACTCAGTTCGGAATTACGCGCTCCGTGGGAGTGCCAGTGTTGCATGCTAGGCCAGGACGGGTCAGTTTTCAAACAGCGTTATCAGTATCAGAATTCACCGACAAAAATTACGCGAATTCACCGACATAAATCACAGATCCTTAGAGGATCCGGCGTGCATAAATTAACTGGTGAAATCGAACAGCGCCGCTCATTGTGTGACATCATGGCAGAAACCAATGCATCGATAAGGGATTCCCTGGTTCTGAAGCTTCTCATTGGTTAGAAATGGTCATATGATGTACTACGACATCATTTTCAAATTTTCCATAATCAATACTACAGATTTGTCACCTCCGTAACGCGTTATCGGCACTATTCTCATCGCATACTCGTAAGCTTTTCTATGATTTTGTGCCAAAGTGAAGTGTTTTGGTGAGTGCGGACTCAGAGTCATTTATGGATGGAAAAATAAGTAAAATTTCACGAATGAAAAGGGTTTAGAAAATGGACGAATACGCAACGAAAATTGTAAAAGGCCAAGTGTAGTTTAAGGATATACTGTACCACGTGCGCACGCTGCATACATGCGATATGCATGCATCGTGCATGCGCGGTGCTAGCCCGTAGTTCAGCGGTTGTTTATTGTGCATGTTGTGTACGTTGGAAATAGTCACATGAGCTACACGCCCGAAACGTGTTTCTTCGTTCATAAAACTGCAACATTTTCGCGCCACTCGTGCACCGGGCGGATGTTGACAGGTCAAATTGCCGGATCAGATCCACCTTTTGCATTCCCATCTGATCCTGATCCATCTTATAACGGTAAGCGTTCCCACTACACACAATTGCCGGATCTGATCCACCAATTGGGGGATCTGATCCGGCAATTTGGCAAAAGGTGGATCAGATCCCCAATTTGTGGATCAAGTGGGAATGGGGTCTAAAATTACAAGGTCCTCGTTAATCTGTCCTGGACTTTGTCTGTTGTCTATGAATTTTCAGGTATGATGGCACCCCATACGGTCGCAAGACAAATCTGCTGACTGCTCGGGAAGCCTAACGTTTACTGAAGAGCCGTGAAAATGCCAGAAACCTGTCTTGCACTCCAGTTCATCCCAAATCTGAAGATATATGTTTCAAGTTAACGACCAAAAAAACCGGGATGACTGGAAGTGTGACAGAATAAAATGGAAATGCAAAGGGGTACACAAACTACCCAGGACTGATCCACGCGTAGTGAAGCGTTACTACGCCACAAATGATGGCAAGTTCACCAACATGACCAAATGCACGTATCGCCTGCTGGTTGAAAAGTCAAAGTCATATCGTGTAATTGTTTAGTACCTTGGCGATAAGTCCGGCATGGTTTACAGTCCTCAGAATAACAGAACAACCAGTCTTAACAGGCCTCACATGCGGACATGCCCATCCACGCTGAGAAACATCGAGGAACGTTCAAAGACGGACAAACCGCACATCATCTACAGGAACATGATTGCACAACCATGTGAATCCATACATATTCCAATAACTCATCCCAGAGATACAGAGCAATGTCGGAATACAATCAAAGTTTGCAAAAGCAAGAGCAAAATACACAAAGACGAGCTGTACACGGCCTATGAAATTTCATGTCCCTTGAGTCCTTCAACTGGAGCTTTCAGTTATTTCCGGATTTCAGCATTGTGTTCAGCCTACAAATGTATAATCAGTAGGAGCTGAATTTCTTCGATTGGTAGAAGAACCAACGCATGCGCAGTTACCGACGTATCTCAGCTATGATGTAACATTTAATCTTGGAGATTTTTACATGTCGGTGCTGTTGTTCAACCACAGGGCCTTTCAGGAAGCTCCAATCGTAGCACTTGGATTCGTCATTCATCAAACGAAGAGAGAAGAACCACACCAACAATTTTTTTCGAACTTTGCAACAACGTACCCACAACTTGCAAGTAAACCCCTCATCGTAGTGACAAACAGGGAAACATCAATTACCAAGGCTATTGAGAAGGAGCTCCCAAGGTGGATTCACATTCACTGTTGGGAACCATCTTCTGATCGACATCAAATACTGGGTCTCGTGCCACGGTGGTACGCAAATCGACACGCGAGTATACACAAACAACGTGCTCCACATACTGGACAGCCCGTCAGAAGACAAGGCCAGAGAAAAGATCTCAGAGTTTGAATGCAAATGGAGCAAATCCTTCGTGAAATACTTCACTGATCACTACAGGAACCCATCTTCAACGCAGGCGGATGGGCTTTAGAAGAACTGGGGGTGTACTACATGTACCCCTCTACGTACTTGTCTTCACATTCAAACGTGCAACCTTGCCATTGGAAATTGGACAGTTAAAAGAAAGAGATACAGCCTGATCGAACTGAAGAGAAACAAAAGGGGACGAACAAGAGTGGGCCGAAAAAGACCAAGAACTAAAGACAATTTGGAAGTTGATCCTGCTCCAGATTCGTAGATGACGATGCCAGAATCATATGGAGACTGTCGAACCCCACCACCGGATGATTTCAATTCATTTCCAGGGGGGTTTGAATTCAATTCCTCGCACACTCCAAGGACAACAGAAACAGATGGGACGTATGCACGGAAACAGGAAAGTGTCAAGAGGAAACATGCCAGAGGCCACCAACGAGTATACTTCCCGCATGGAAGTGATGCACCCGGCATACATCGGCAAGACCCAACAGTTTCCGCTGAAATCACGACAATAACCAAACAGCAAACCTCCGATTGCAAACACTCACCAACGATGGACGCTGCGGGCACTGAAGATGAACAAGCCCCATATCAAACGTGCATCCCACGATGACATCCACCCCGATACATGGGAAAAGGAGGACTCTCACAAGCACAGAGAATACCTGCGATGAGATGGAACAACCAGCCAGCGAGCACGGTTCCTCGTCCACTAGACGGCTTAGTCAAGCCGAGGAGGCTGCAAAGCCATGGTTAGGTAAACGTTTTCCTGCTGGCATAAGGAACAGCGATGGGACAAATATGGAGCTCGTAAAACCTCTGAGGGGTAAGAATTGGCTGGACGACCAAGTAATCAATGAATTCATGAACATCTGTGCCTCACTGCCATATATTGCTAAGAGCTGGGCAAGAGCCTGCATTTTCCCAGTCCATTTTGCTGAGTGGCTTAGAAAAGGTGGGTGAATGAAAGCGATGCAATGTCCAGCGACATTTGGATCATGCCTACCAATGTTGGAGGTTTACATTGGGTTTTAAGTTTTGTTGTGCATCCAGGAAAGCTGGTGATATACTTGGATTCTCTTCATGGGTACGATGAACGGGCCATCTCTTCCGTCTTGCAGTTTGTTTCCTCCCGCTCCATGATTGTATCTGAGAGGCCCCTGGTTTTGGAGGAGTGGTCCATTCATGGGTACGATGAACGGGCCATCTCTTCAGTCTTGCGATTTGTTTCCTCCTGCTCCATGATTGTATCTGAGAGGCCCCTTGTTTTGGAGGAGTGGTCCATTCTGGCACCAACAGACATCCCACATCAGAACAACAGTTGGGATTATGGAGTTCATGTGTTACTTCGGTCCTTCATTGTGTGTAGCGGCCAGTACCCGATATACTCCCCACAGCATGACATGTCGGAAATTCGCAAATGGATTGCCTGCACAATCGTCGAGGAAAAGCGTTGTTAGCCCAAACGGAAAACTCAGAAACCCAGCATACTGACAACTACAGAGGAATTACGCCGCCATGCATCATCTTTTCGGGTCATGCGGATAGTGGTAGGCAGAGGTTTTCCAGAGGGCTTCACCTCAACACTCAGGTTTCTATGTCAGCCGACAGAGAATCTCTTCAGTTCTGATTTCTCTGTGTGTTGCCTTGGTGGGAATGTATGCGCCCGAAGAACAACAGAACCATGGTGTTGTGTGAAGGTGATTGCCAGGACTGGTATCATGTCACTTGGTACCTGACTCAAATTGACTGAAAATGCATGAAGTATGCTGTATCAATATCGCTGCATCGATATCTGTGAAGTTTTCACTAGGATTAAGCTTTACATTAAGCTCCACAAAAGTTCAGTGGGAACGTTCTTCGTTTCTTGGCAAATGTAAGGATGTGATCTGTCCTCCGTTGACATTTCTGCGCCAACTAAAAGACGATTCCCAAGATTCAATAAAAGCTGATTGTAAAGACCATCCCATACTAGTTGTTCACTTTGGAACATGCAGCTAGGTCGTGATTATAGCCATTGGTCTTATCTATACTTTCACTTACACAAATACACAGCAAAGCCCTTCTTTTGATTTGGCAATAGCAAAGCACACGAGACACTCTAGACAATACCAAAGCATGGGATCATGAAAGTCAACTTATAAATAAAATTTAACAGAAATTACATTCTGTTGGAAAACTTCTACATGATCCCTTCAGCATTTACAATGATACTGGAAATTCAGAAAACAAGCTTCAAAAGGGATCAGCTTGAATTTTAATGGTTCATCTGAAAAATAATAATGATGTGGAAGGTTGAATGACAGAATCACCAATATGGATACTGGGGATGTTGATCTTGGCGAGTTGTTGTTTAGAGCCACACGTTATGAATTTTTGTCAAGTATTTTGCGTGACTTTTGTGGTTAACTTGGTGACTTTGTGGTGAAATTGTAACATTGACAATACTTCCGCAGTGGGACGCTTGTACGACAACACCAACATCCCAAATGTCAAGGGTCCAAAAAGGAGTTCTAGTGCCCCAGTTAGTGGGACTATATCCACCAGTCCTACTGGCAGTAGTATATTTCCACATGCAGTGCGCAATCCGGCAGGATATTTTGGTGACTGAATCAATGGAGATGGAGATGGGCAATGTTGGGTTTCTTGGTCAATGACAGAATTGTGTTGCTCGGCATATAAGGATTAGCTTGGACCCTACTATCGCCAGACCATGTCCCAATGTTAAAAAGGTGATAAGTGGGGTCCAAGTTACTCGGACTAGGGCATCAGGCAGTTTGAGGACTGGGGTGAAATCTGAAGATTTTGATAGGGGTACGAGTGAAAATGGTCAAAACAGGTTATTGGTATCGCCATGTACTCAAGATCCTAGGACCCTACTATTGCCTGACCATCTCCAAAAGTTGAGGGCAATTTGTAGAGTCCTAGTTACTCGGAGTCAGACTTGCAGTGGCTTGTACATAGAGGGAAGTCAAGTGATTTCAAAATGAGGCTAAAGACTAGACTTGTACTTGTCTATCCATGGTCCAACTGTTTTTACAAGACCATCAAGACTGACTTCTTCATTCATTGTCATTAGTCTGGTGCCTGACTATGGAGAAATTTGTAGAAATAGTGGCCTAGTACCCGACATCCTAGATATTTCTTTTGGCACAGTCAGCTGACAGTTGATTGATGCAGTACTGAAGAGTTGTTGGACTGGTTGTTTCTGATGCCAGTCTATTTTCTTGTATTGCATGTTTTCAGTACTTAAAATATAAGTTTTGGGACTCATACATGTCATACCATGGAGGAAGGAATCCATGCTCATACACACCATGTTCACAGAGTGACAGTATTGAGAGTCCTAATTTTCGAACTAGTGGCAACATACCTTTAAATTATAACTAATGCGAGCACAAAGCGTTGACCGCGTTCAGTTTAACCAATTTTTTGAGCAAAAATCATCAGAAAAAATTTTGCAACCTGATACCACTTCCGCGATTGTGGAGAGTCAAGAACATTTTTTAAGTAACATTAGGCATATTTCCTAACAAAACTGGAAATTTTTTTAGTCCCAGATTCATGTCTTATCATCATTTTGGCAATGAATGACCTTCATTGAGATGATATATGAAGAAAAAAGTGGCGTCAGGTTGCAACTTTTTTTCCAAATCGTCATTTAAATTTCCAGATTGGGGATACTCATGTCCGATAGGCTGTTGACGTCCTCTCTTGAGTAACTAACGACTGTGTTTAACTTTATAGAAGTGAACTTTGAAACGAAAGAATACGAAAAAGGCCCCAATACATCCACTGTGCATGTTCAGTGCAGTGCCAGAACAATAGCAAAAAAAAAAAAAAAAATCGGGGATGGTTCATGATACACGCCATGTGCCGATCGTGATGTATATCTGGAACTTTAATTACTAACCATGCTAACCGGTTTAATAAAAAATCTTCCAGAGCCGTGAATTAAAAAGAAAAGGTGTTCCTCTGGTGGCAGCATGATCGGCCAATAGCGTCATGATCGACCAATAGTGCTGCGCGATCGCCCCATTGTACACATTGACCAATCGCACCTAATACACTACTGCCAAATAATAATGTCAAGGAAACAAACATTTCCGTACCTATAAGGTTAGTTTGCCAATGCAATGGTTATGGCAGTTTGGTAAATAAGCACTTTCACAGTAATATGCGGCATCTTGTTCACGGGGCAAAAAGAGCAACGTGAGGGGCATATTGGAATGAACACATGATGACTTGGAAACGCAAAATTTTTGATTGACGTGCGTGCTCAGTAAGGGGCTTTCTTTTTGCCCCGTGAACAAGATGGCCCATATTACCATGAAAGTGCTTATTCCTTCAAAAAATGGAGGAAACGAGACAGTGACCTCGCATCACATTGTAGTGTCGCAAGCGCTGCTCTTGGCCTCGGGGGGGAAAATACTGAAGCATCGGCCTGAAAGTAAATGACTTGATTTCTTTACGAAGTTGTTTGTTTCTTCCCATATTTCAGAAGTGACGTTGATACCATTCCACCAGAATGTTCCTCAGCATTCTCTCTGCTGCTACTGCCGGCCTCGGTGGTCTGGTTGCCATTTTAGTCCTGCGTGCCATCACGGTGAAGTCAAAGCAACCAAAGCCGTCCAGTCTGGCTCCGGATACTTCCCCTTTTGACGGCAATGGGAAGATAGTTAGCAATCTGCAAGAGGCCATCAGGTACGAGACCATCTCTCGGATGCCAGGTGATATCAACTACAGTGAGATTTTGAAGTTTCATGCTTTCTTGCAGAAAGGTAAGTGTGGCATGTAAGCTGATTGCAATCTCAAAATGTTGTTGTTTGACTACTTATAAATAGAGATAGCTGTTCAATAATGTGCATGCATACGAATTGTGTGTTCTGGTAAAAAGTATACACACAAGTATAAAACTAGATGAAAAATTACAAAATCTTTAAATATATATATTACCTTCAAAATTGTCTTGGAAAACGTTGTTTTCTTAAGAAAGACTGCTTGCCAGATTTCATATTCTATGAGTATAATACAGCCTATGACTGTTAAAACCTTAACACGAAACTCAAGAAAAACTTCAGAATGTTCAAGTGAAAGTACGATTTCATTGAGACTTCCAGCTCTGTGTTTGGTATATTTGTGATTGCAGTAATGCCAAGTACGTTTTGCTTAAAAAGCAGTGATAATCAAACCCAGTTTTAGGAGCACACAATCAAAAAAACAATGAGAAAATTTCAATCAATTCAAATCTGAGTGTTGCTAATAATGTGAAATGAATGGCTCGTGAAAGGGAGAAACGAATAGCAGAGTTGTAACGAGTCACTGATTTTTGTGACTCGAGTCGAGTCGAGTCATTTTAAAGAAGTGACTCGAGTCGAGTCGAGTCATTAGGTCAACAAGGTCGAGTCGAGTCGAGTCACAGAGTGTGGTCGAGTCGAGTCGAGTCAAGTCAAGTATTTAGCTCGAGTCAATTCGAGTCACAAATATTTGAACACTAAATTACAATAAAAAGCAACAAACACAAGAGAGAAAGAATACAAGGCACCAGTCTATTACGGAAATCCAAAGACATAAAGTATGCTGTATGGTACCCAACCAACAGTTTCCATTGCTAGCTCACGTCACAGATAAGAAGATGTGAAACTTCGGTCTTATAACTGGTTTGGCTTCGGGTCTAGATTTTGTTGTTCGCTGATCGCTGACAACGTTAAAAGCTAATTGCATTATACAAAACTGTTTCTGATTATTTAAAGGTGGGCCCGTCCATATCCATTTTTTTGTGTGAAATCGGGACATGAATTTAGCCAGCGTTCCACCAAGAACTTCAAAATCGCCCGAAACCAATGATGAAACCACGGATTGAGAAATGCGTTTTAAGTCTGGTTCCGGGTTTAGCATTACATGCTATAGAACCACAAGGTGGGAGTCCGCGACACGGTGTATGTTTGTTGTTTCATTATGGAGGAAGAAAACAGACTGCCGCTGTATATAAACGTACATTATTCGCGAACAATAACGTGACGTGAACAAAAAATGGCAACGCGAACGGCGCAGCGTAAGTCATTGCAAATATTTTTCGCAAGTAAGTTATGCTTTTATTTTGGGACTCGAGTCTTATTAGCCTTCCTCGAGTCGAGTCGAGTCATTCTGATGAGGGACTCGAGTCGAGTCGAGTCATTTGCTTGCAGTGACTCGAGTCGAGTCGAGTCATTTACCCATCGGGACTTGAGTCGAGTCGAGTCGCCAAAAAATGTGACTCGAGTCGGACTCGAGTCGAGTCATTGACTCGAGTCATTACAACTCTGACGAATAGTTGGGAATGTCAGATTCGGTTGTTTTTCGAGACTGGGACCTGGAGTGCTCTGAAATGTGCAAAACTAAATCAGGCCAACTTTACTCAGTCTTTAGCAAGCAAATTTCTCCACAAATTTCAGTGGGCAAAGAAAAGGTCCTCATTATTTCACCAACCAAGTTTGCAGACTCAATTCAATTTTTAAAGGAGACATTTCTTCAATATTTTGCACATGAGAAGAAATCAAGTGATTTCAAAATGAGGCTAAAGACTAGACTGGTACATGTCTAGCCATGGTCCAACTGCTTGAAAAGATTGACCTCTTCATTCAGTGCCATTAGTCTTGTGGCTGACTACGGAGAACTGTGTAGTATAAAGTGACTACATTGTAGTTCCCGGTTCATGCCACATGTTTCTTTTGACACAGTTGATTGCTGCAATGCTGAAGGGGTGTTGGACTAGTTGTTTCAGGTGCCAGTCTATTTTCTTGTATTGCATGTTTTCAATACCTTATTAACCCTTACTCTCTGAGGGTAGTTTACTGCGTGTCAGTTGGTTATGCCAATGCCCTCCAGCTGCAGTTTATTGGCAGATAGTTTGTCTTAACAGTGAAGGCTCCAATTGGCAGGAGTTGGAGGCCCTGGAGGGTGCCTGATACTGACCAGCTGGGGGCACTCACTTTGTTATCAGAGGACTCTCATTGTTCTCTGTGGCATGTATTGGAGTGCCTGTCCAGTTACCCTTGAAATGACATGGCAGATATTGGAGGGCCATGCAAAAAACATATGCCATTTTCTTAAGGCACATAATGGCATGCGTTGGAGGGTCCAGTTGGGTAAGGGTTAAGTTTTGGGACTCTCATACACAGTATTGAGAGTCCCAAATTTTTGGACTAGTTGTTTTCTTATTGTTGAAACGTTAAGTTCCAGTGAAAAAGAAGACAAAAGAAGGTAGTAATAAGAAATTACTCATTTTTTTAAATTTTTTTATTTGTTACACTTACAGTACATCCACCCCTGACAAAATGGTGAACATTTTACAGGAGTGTTAAAAATTTAAATAATAACCTTCATAACGTTACTCAAAACTGTCTTGGTTTGCATTCCACAGCTTTTCCAAGGGTCCACAGTTCCCCATTGGTCAAGAGAGAAGTCATCGTATCTTACAGCTTACTCTACACAGTTGAAGGAACTGACCCCTCTCTCAAGTCTTATATTCTGGCGGCCCACATGGACGTAGTGCCTGTGGAGGGCCAGGATTGGGACGTACCACCGTTTGAAGGGAGGATACAGGACGGTTGCATCTATGGGAGGGGCACTATTGATGACAAACATTCCTTAATGGTAATTGTAGCCTTTCAAAAAACCTTAAACCTAACCCCTACCCCCACCCCTACCGCTACCTTACCCTTACCCGTATCGCTACTGCTACCCTATACCCCTACCCAGTCCTGCTGATTCGAGGTGTGCGATTGCACCCCCATGCCATCGCACGCCTAAAAGCTTCCCGAGAAGTGTGAATAATTGCACGCCTGAATTTCCCTGGACCACAGAATCACACACCTAGAAAATCACACACCTTCAAAAACCACACGCCTAGAAAAATCCGGGTGTGCCTTTTTCCACATGCCTGTGATTTTCAAATCAGAAGGACTGCCTACCGCTAACTCTATACCCCTACCGCTACCCCTACCGCTACCCCTACCGCCACCCCTACCCCTACCCAAACGTAACCCTCACCCTAACCATAACCATAAAGCAAGCTTAGAACCCTCACTCTAACTCTAACCCTAACCATGCATCCATGTGAAGGTTGCTATTGACAAGCATTCAGTAATGGTAAAGGTACGGTTTTACCATATCTCTAACCCTTTTCAGGTATTCTTCAGGTACCCTGTAACTCTAAAAACATTTGCACTAAAGCTGTTGGATGAGCTAAGGAGTTTAAATTTTCGTGATATGTGGCTTTAGAAACGATATCATGCTTCTACCCAGAAATGTCACAAACATGTCAAGAGAACACATATGTCACCATTTCAGAGAAAATTATGTAAATGAAGGTATGACATCAGGGCCATAGCCAGCCTGGTGGAAGGGGAGGGTCTTTTTACCATGAAGTGGACCTTTTCACCATAAAGTAGACCTTATCATGTGTAATAAACAGTTGATTATGCATGGAAATGCATTTTAATGTCCCTTAACCCTACCCCC
This sequence comes from Patiria miniata, assembly GCF_015706575.1. Classification (NCBI taxonomy): domain Eukaryota; kingdom Metazoa; phylum Echinodermata; class Asteroidea; order Valvatida; family Asterinidae; genus Patiria; species Patiria miniata. Next base: position 8,751,068 of record NW_024037063.1, read on the forward strand.
CTAGGCCCTTTTTGCTAAGAACCATCCTCAATCCTCCAAAATCCTCCAAAATTTTGCAACTCCGCCTAAATTTTTCAAAATTGTCAGACAGTCCTGCCTCAAAATGTTTTCATCGTCAATCCTCCAAAATCCTCCTCATCCCAAAATTTTGCACTCGTGTTTAAATGAAGGATAACCAACGCCAAATCCTTCAAAATCATCAGACAGTCCTGCCTCAAAATGCATTCATCCTCAATCCTCCAAAATCCTCTTGTGCTTCAATCACCATTCATCCTCAATCCTCCAAAATCCTCATGTGCTTCAATCACCATTCATCCTCAATCCTCCAGAATCCTCATTTGATTCAATCACCATTCATCCTCAATCCTCTAGAATCCTCCAAACCTGCCAGGAGGATTTTGGAGGAGTGAGGTGGGTTAGGGTTAATTCCACATCCCCTACTTAAAGGCAAAATTTTACTGTCGCAAATAGGCTAGATCGATTGCTTGTGGTCCAATTAGTAAAACTACTGAAATTCGTGAGGGTAGGATAAGGTAAAATTGGGGTTAGGGGTCATTAAAGATGGGAAAAAATGTGTGCACAAGTCTATGGGAAGACCCAATTATCGGTAAACAATATTATTATTATTATTTTTTGTTTTACCTTCTTGTCTGTGCCTGTCTGTTTCTGAATGTGTCTAGGGAATCATGGAGGCCCTGGAGTCTCGGCTTGAAAGAGGAGAGAAGCCAGTCCGGCCCCTGTATCTGTGCTTCGGGCATGATGAAGAGGTAAGATTCAGTGGAAAGAAAACAACAACTAAATTTAAGCCTAAAAGAATCAGATTTTGGGGTCTTAAAAAGGGAGGGGGGATCAATCCCCTCCCCTTGTTTTCTCTCTTAATTGACTCACTAATTGTTATGAGTTTTTTTGTATGTTGCAGTCACGTTGAGAACATATGTGATGCGATCAAGCTAAATGAGTTGTTTGTCGACCCTGGTCAAAAATGTTTTATTACAGATTTGAAAAGAGCACCATCTCAGCATTATTGCTGTGAAAACCGCATGCTGATACCATCTTGAGTTGAAAAATTATGAAAGTTGGAAAACCAAGAGATGTGATGAAATGATTGATGAAGTGGCCCTATTTTGGCCTGTATCTCCAAATAAAAATTCCCGACAAACGACTCATTTAGCTTGATCGCATCACATAAATGCAAAGTTTTAGCTCTATTGGTCAAAATATTTTGTAATTATAATGATTGATATTGGTCAATGGAAAACAAACTATTTTTGAGTACCCCAAGTTGATAAATATGACGATTTGCCTAATGGCAAAATACCATCTGCTGTAATCCTGGCCAATCCAGTTAGCCAATTCCAGTCTTTCTGTCCAATCTGTACGAGACCTTCACAAGACCAGACAGGAGACCAATTGCAGAGGAAGTGAAAGACCAGCCACAAGGCATGAACAGTGGCAAAGGCATGCCTCTGTTGCAGTTCATTTGAATAGCTTGTGACTTGAATTGAGACTGAACGTCTTGTGCTGGTCTTGTGATGGTCTTGCCTGGTCTTGCGATGGTCTTGAGATTGTCTTGCGATGGTCTTGTGATGGTCTTGTGCTGGTCTTGTGATGGTCATGTGTTGGTCTTGCGATGGTCATGTGATGGTCTTGTGATGGTCTTGTGATGGTCTTGTGATGGTCTTGTGCTGGTCTTGTGATGGTCTTGTGATGGTCTTGGGATGGTCTTGCGATGGTCTTGTGCTGGTCTTGTGATGGTCTTGTGTTGGTCTTGGGATGGTCTTGTGTTGGTCTTGGGATGGTCTTGTGATGGTCTTGTGATGGTCTTGTGATGGTCTTGTGATGGACTTGCGTTGGTCTTGCGATGGTCTTGTGCTGGTCTTGTGCTGGTCTTGTGCTGGTCTTGCGATGGTCTTGCGATGGTCTTGTGATGGTCTTGTGATGGTCTTGCGATGGTGTTGTGGGGTTTTCAACTAAAACACTGATCCGTACCCAAGGTGGGCGGTGTGGACGGTGCATTCAACATTGGCAAGACCCTCCTAGGGCGTGGTGTAGAGGCAGAGTTCCTACTGGACGAGGGGTACACCATCCTGCAAGACGTCATCAAGCACGTCAGTCGTCCGGTCGGGCTGATCGGGGTCTCGGAGAAAGGCAGACTGAATGTGAAACTGAGCGTGGACAGTGCCAATACAGGCCACTCCTCCATGCCACCCGCTGAGACTAACATTGGAATCTTAGCCAACGCAGTTTCAAAGTGAGCACGAGTAGCATGTGACCCAACAAAAACCAAACAAATTGAATCACAAGTTCTAGAGCTACTTTTGGAGGTATGAACTCCGTGCACAAGTGCCCTATTAAACGGTTTGGAGAGTTTGGGGAAACCACTGGAAGGGACATTTGAACGCACTTCTGGTGACGCCTGATGCTCACGCAAGTGCTAAGGCTTTTTGCCAATTCAGAATCAAATCAGTTCCCGCCATAAGCATGTGACCTGGTATGCGCATGTCTCGTCCATTGGGCTCTCAAAAGGGCCATCTACTATTTGTGCACAGAGTCCATCCGCCTTTACACACATTTTGGCTAAAGCAATTCCATGTAAACACTACATTTTCACCGACAAAAAAAGTAACTGCATGTTGACAATTCCACTGAATTACAAACCTCAATGTCAAAATTCCAAAATAGTCATATACAAAAAACCATTGGTCTTTATCAGAATTGAATTCACTTTATGATGAAAACTATAATTATGCACACGATTTACTAAAATTGTCCAAAATGTACATCTGACACTCTGGAACTGTCCACGTACTAATTCATCATCATCACCTTCAAAATCTGCATCATCATCATTATCATCATCGAAATATTCGTCATTATCGTGTCTCCTGTCCGAAAGGCGCGGAGCGCCAGAGATCTCTTTTCCGGGCGTCATTTGATGTCGCTGTTACATAGTCAAGTCATACATGTATTTGGTTAAGGTCTTCTACGATGGAACTGTATCTCAGCCAGCGTGTATGAGGCTTGCCAACAGAACATTCCAACTTAGCACCGTCGATACTAGAATTTTCAATAATCGATATATCTGAAATCCAATATTGAGAATATTAGATATTGATTATATCAAGTAAAAGTTAAAGATCATAAAGATGACACCTGAAATCTCAAGTCCCAATTTTCTCTGGTGCATATTGCTTAAACTTTTTAAAACAGATCTCAGCACTGACAGTTTGTCCAGAACGGGCGGTATCTTTTGAGGTTTTACATTGGGGAGACCGCAAATTCCAGCAAACGCAGAGCACAAAGCAACGCCGCTTGGCATTTCGAAAGGGTTTTTTTAGTCACAAGTACAAGTTGCCACCGAGTTTTATTTTATCAAACAGCAAATGTTAAACACAAAGTAAAAGCCCAAACGTGAGATTTATATTGATGATAATCTGACGCATTTTCGATATCATTTCTCAATTTCAAAAATTTCGATATTTTGATATGACAAAAAAATTGCTGTCAGCTATAGCGATATCAAAATATTATTGAATAATTGAGTAATATCGCTTAATCGGCGGTGCTTAATTCCAACTTGCTGATTTTGGGTCAACATTAAGTCTAAGATGATCCTTGTTGGATGATTGGAGGGAGTCGTAATACCTGTCAAAACCAACAGAGTTACAAGAAGGTAGAGTGTTCAGTTTGTAAGGCTTCTGCATTATTCGTCGCAATTCCTAGTTTGTTGTCTGGCTGTCTGATGTTTTCAGTGGTTCTAAGGGCTCTTCTCGTTTCAAAGTCACTAAGTCAATGAGCCTGGGTCTTATTGATGGCCCATGTTTCTGCTCCACACAGCAATACTGACAACACGCTTGCATTGTAGATGCGCAGCTTTGTCTGGTGACTGATGTTGTGATGGCGCCAGAGGGGTTTCCAGAGGGACTTCACATTCCTGAAACCAGTCCCCCACGTCTGCCATCTCCGTGAGGATCTCTCCAGTGACACTCACTGTGGAGCCTAGGCACCGGTATACAACAGGTTTCCACAAACTCGACATCTTGGTTGTTGATGTGGAATGGGTCCTTCACCAACAAACATGAGTCTCTGAACTGCTGAGCTCTTGGCTGAGTTTGGTGGCCTCTTTGGGGAAGATGGAGAGGGCAGTGTGGACGTCTTCAACACTGGTGGCAAACAAGGCCCTGTCGTCAGCAAATGCCAGGTCTTTGAGGCTGTAGTCATTCAGGGTCACACCAGGGATACGCAAGGCAATGATAGGCATCACATGGTCAATGAGGACATTGCAGTGGTCAGGTGCTGCAATACAATCCTGGCAAACTCTGGAATTTATGCAGAACCAGTCAGTGTCTCTGTCATTGACTCTGACACAGTCTTGGAGTTGTCGTAGATCGCAGCAAAATGGTTGACTTGTTTCCGGCTAGACTGGTTCTAGATCTCTGTAGGGCTAGCCATACAGAGCGTTCAACGGAGTCAAAGGCAGCTTTGAGGTCGACGAAGGCAATGGCCATATCTCCGTGTTTGCAAAATTTGCAGGCCTTCTCGATATTAAGGAGGCAAATGGTTGCTATGTGATTTGCCATCTGACAGTGATATTGGGCTGTGATAATGGGATCTAGCAATCAGCTGGAATCATGTATTTGATGTTGCTTGGGGCTAGGATTGGCCTTCACTTTCAATTTGACATGGGCGACAAGCAAGCAGTGGTCTGTGTTGCCAAGCTCTATCTGCCCCACGGTAGACCAGCACTGATGGATGGAGTGAAGCCAGCATCTGGACACAAGGACATAATCTAACATGTCTAAGACCTTCTTGGTGGTGCCATCATTGCTGTACCTGGTCCAGTGGCAGATCCTCTTTTTGGGGTGCCAGGTGTCTTCTACACAGTGGCTTGTTACCTTGCGCAGCAGGAATGCATCTTCACTATTGCCGTTCGTAGTGGTATCAGCAAATTGTGTCCCAACAGCACTTCTGCAGTTGTCATGGGTATTTAAGATGCTGCGCTGGGATCCATGAGGACCAGGGAGATGTCATGGGGTGGCTCATGGTTATTTTGGAATTTGTTAAAGTACTTGTCCTTTACTTGCATTTGGGGAGTGTGGCCTAGTGGTTAGGGTTTGTTACTCATGATAAGAGGGTCAGGGGTTCAAATCCAGCTGCTGGTCATATGTTGTGTCCTTGGGCAAGCCACTGAATCCCCACTTGCCTCTCTCCACCTAGGAGTATAAATGGGTACCGGCATTAACTGGGGATTAACCTGCGATGAACTAGCATCCCATCCAGGGGGAGTTGAAATATTCTCAGTCGTTTCATGCTACTGAAACCGGACATAAACGCTGGCCTGATGGGCCACATTGGCTCATGACAGGCTTTACTTCTTTACCTTGCTTGGATTGTCTGTTGTCACGTTGGTTTAAGTGTAACCCACTGAGATGGTCATCTTGCCGTGCCTATGTTGGAATCTGGCTGTGAGAAGAGATCAGACACAGGTTCCCAGCAGATGACCGGTGTATATATCTGCAAGCCTTAGGCTTAGCCAGGTACTACTGCTTTCCTACAAGGGTACTAATCCTGCATGACACCCCAACACCCCAAGATGTTAAACTGAGTGATATTTTTAAGAAGGGAAGGGGGGAGGGGCCAAATAAAATCTCCTCCCCTTGTTTTTTGTTTTTAAGTGACTGACCAATTGTTATGAACCTTTGTTTGTTGCAGTCATGTTGGGAACATACATGCAAAGGGTAAGATCAAAATGTGTGATCATTATTTAAATATTCCATGGTTTTGTCCATGAATATTGTAGTTGATTGCATTTGCCTAGTATGGGAAATTGAAGACAAAAGATTTTTGGGCAACCTGCAAACAATTTGACGGCAGAATACCTTCTCCTGCAATCCAGGCCAATTCTGGCGGCCAATTCCAGTCTTTCTGTTCAATCTGTACCCAAGGTGACCGGTGTGGACGGTGCACTCAACATTGCCAAGACCCTCCTGGAGCGTGGTGTAGAGGCAGAGTTCCTACTGGACGAGGGATTCACCATCCTACAAGACGTCATCAAGCACGTCAGTCGTCCCGTCGGGCTGATCGGGGTCTCTGAGAAAGGCTACTTGACCATGAAACTGAGCGTGGACAGTGCCAAGACCGGCCATTCCTCCATGCCACCCACTGAGACTAACATTGGAATCTTAGCCAACGCAGTTTCAAAGTGAGCAAAAGTCATGTTACCTGACCCAACGTAATGAGTTCCAATTTGCCACAGGTACTTTTGAGTAAATGAACTCTGTGAATGAGTACCTGCTGGACGGTTTAGACAGATGGGGGAGGCCACTGGGAGGGATATTTGAACGCATTGCGTCAGCATACTTTTGTGCCGTGTACATGTGTGCCATACATGGAGCTTTCAAGATTGGGGAAAAGGAGCCCATAAGCTTTTTCACTCATTTTGCACAAAGCAAATCATTTTCACCTACATAGCATCTGCATTTGTTATACCTCTGTCTTGAACTCTGTATTTTCATTGGCCTAAAACGATCACGTGTTAAGTTTGTAAAAAGTCACGTACGTGATATCCCACAGGGAGTGTTCTATGATTTTAACTTTGTGCATACGGTACATACGGTGTGAAACTCTTGTATCGTTGGTACCCACGCTATTTTCACCTTGTTTTTACACATGAGTGGGAGCAGCGAACTAGCAGACAATCAGCTGTTTCGAGCACGCTACATGCATGTGAGTTGACGTTCGGTTGTCATGATTGTTGTGTTTACTGCTGTTTGTTTTCGTGATTTTTACATCAAAATCAAAATAATCCAAGACAGAGGTATAACAAAACAATTGTTGATTGCTGTGATGTGGGATACATAGTACCTCGGGGCACATAGTACCCTCGGTTTTGCCTCGGGTGCTATGTGTCCCTCGGGTGTTCAAAACGTCATATCCCACATCACAGCAGTCAACAATTGTTAAATGTTAAACTTAGGGATATATGAAGAGCAGGGCATCCTCCTTATCCTGCAAATTAAAACAAAGAAGTGAAAATGGTACTGAAGACTTAGTTTTGTTGGTTCAGGTCACATACCATGTTTTAGTAACATACTTACCAATCTAACGACCATAAAAACATGTAGAATCACTGAGGAGGTACCATGCTTGCGTGCAGATACTGTGCTATTCGGGCGATTAACAATGCAGTGTGCCACCAAGAGTTTGCAACGGAGAGTCCATTTTTCAAGTTAACAGTCGACATAACATGGCTCATTTGAATGAGTGTCGGTAGACAACCTGAGCTAATATGTCATAGATTGGGGCATAGCGTTCTGCCGCCTTAACCCTAAAGGGGCCGGGTTATTTTGACCATCTCTCAGCCGGGGGGGGGGGGGGGGGGGGGGGCGGATTCTGCCCCCCCCTAAGATCTCGGCCATCGAGTGACGAAAAATTTTGAAACTCAGCACATGCATAGAGCAACTCTTCCTAAACATGCCCAAGAAATTTCATGACTGTAGGTCAAAGGGTTTTAGAATTATGGCTAATTAATTATTCATATGTATGAATGGCAATTCTGCTCGGTGTACACGACGTATATGCGAAAATTCAGTTTTCACGGCGCGTAGCGCCGAACAAATTTTCGCTACGGGCCAACCCGTGGTCCGATTTTTATGTTTTTGGTATCAAAAGATGCGCAAAGCTCGAGGCTAAAAAGTCATAACAGCTTGGGTCGCGAAAAAATTTTTTTTAGAAGCTATCGCGGAAAATGTTGAAGGGGGGGGGGGCGGATTCCGCCCCCCCGGCCCCTTTAGGGTTAACACAAAACACCATATTGATAACAAGAAACGAAATGGGCAAAGAGTATCCTCGAATCATACGCTTACGAAACCACTGACCGGAAAAACTCACAATTTCAAATGTCCCACGCTGCGAATTTGTCGACCATCTCCCACAATGCACTGGGAAAAATGAACTCTCCTTGGCAAACTCTTGGTGGCGCACTGCATTGTGAATCGCCCGAATTGATATTGCTCATACAATCTGCATTACCATGATTACTCATGTTACTGGATATATGGTTTGTAAGTGTGACGTCATTTGCACATAAATGCCCAGTACACGGGGTAGCGTTGGAACCGGAAATAACAAAAAGGTGTAACCTCATAGGGCTTTATGCTGGTGCTGCCAGTACATTTGCGCATATGATGCGTACACATACGAAGCAGATGTTTCTATCACACAAAAGTCATAAATGTATTACACTCATGTATATTCATAAGCAAATGTACCTCTCACATCAATTGGTTAAAGATATAGTCCATCATGTGTATAAATTTATGCATTTTGTTTGTTTGAAGCAACAAAAGTGTTCAAAATCTAAAGAAGGGTACTGAACAACTAACCTGATGAAGTTTCAGCTCGGCTTCAGCTGTATATTCCGAGAAAAACAGCATTCTAGGATCTCAATTTCAAATCAAAAGTTGCGGAATCATGTTTTGAATTGGGCCTGAATTCAGCATCTGAGACACGTTCTCACTGAGCCGATTGCAGCTACGCGATGTCGCGCACTGATAGCAACCGCGCGCGCGTGTGCGACGTGTCAACGCTTGTGCGCGCTTCGCCGAATTAAGGAAATGAAAAAAAATAAGAAACTTTAAAGTTTTCTTCACTAGTTCCTCTGTCAGTAGCTTTCGGTACAAAACAAAAATTCCAAGCTAGCGTGGTTCCCCAACTGCATACTATTATTACTTAAGTTTCAGTGATATTGTAAACTGCTTATACTAAGCAAAAACAGCAGCGAACCTATAAATTCTTTTGATTTTTCCCCTTCTAATATAGACTTGAGAGCACACCATTTCCCAGCATGTTTGGCTCCGGCGTCGAGTACGACAATTTTGTCTATTTGACATCTGAGGTGATTATTAATAAAATACCAATCCATTAAGCCCCACCCCCACCTTCTTTTTTTTTTTAGCCAATCACGGCCTTGATTTCACTTCCAAAAATTTCCAACAAAAGTCCATCATTTTTGGCACTTAATGAACATGCAACTTGCCTGGTTGAAATAGGCATTGTGACAATGGAGAGGTGGACTTTTTGTTGCCCATCTTTGCAGACGACTGGGCTTATATATGGATCGGCATGTAATTTACTCAAGTATTTGAAATGAACAGAAACATCTTCATAAATCGTCACCGTTTACTCAAAGGGACAGGCATGTGGATTTTGAAGAAAAAAACTTTTCCAGATAAGCGCAAAAGAAGTTTCTCCTATTTCAAAACTTCAAAAACTACTACTTTGCAACCTCTCTATGTAGTAAGGAAACATTCACATAGTTCTTTAGAAAAGGTAAATGTTTATGTTAACCCAGTTATTGGAATTAACACAAGTGGTTAATTAGCCAAAATGAAATAGTAAAGATGCCCATTCCTTCGTGCAAACGAAAATCCAAGTTTTCCTACATTTATGCCCGTAGGGATGGGGCTCACGTGTTAACGGCGCGCAGCTGAGAATGTGACATACATGCCCGTCCCTTCGTGAAAAAAAAATTTCTCAGTTGACCTACTTTTACGCCTTTCCGTGCAATACGTTTTGTACATGTTCAAGGGATAGGCATGTTAGTGTCTCTTGAAATTGCAAAATGATGAGAGATGCCTTCCCCTGACATCATTAATTTAATGTAGAAATTAATGATGTTTTGCTTATGGAAGCATGTCAAAATGGTCGAGTATGATGTTTTAAAGCAAAAAAGAAAAAAGAAAAAAAGTTGAAATCTAAAAAAATTGTCATTGTTGACATGCCCATCTCTTCTTGAAAACGATGACGAAATGAACAATGAAGGCCTCATTGAGGTTGTATCCCCAATTTCATTTCTTGATGTGCGTTATTCATGCCATCATGTTCTGTTTTATCAAATGTGTGCTACAAGCCCATTTGGCATTAGTGGTGGTAACTTTCTTAGAGTCTGTAATCCTTTTCCTATTTTTGTGGTGGTTGTTGGTCACATATAGGTGGAGTACCCAATCAAGCTTGTCTTTGCAAACTTATGGCTCTTCCAGAAGCTTGTAGAAAGGTAAATTTCTTAATCCTTGAATAGTGTGGTTGTTTCACTCAATTTGGGAATTCTAAAATAATCCACAAAGGAAAAGTGACTGGGTGTGTTATAATAATGCTGCAAAAGTTGAACAACGAAATTGATGGAAGCGGGGCTCGAACCTGCCACCTCCAGATTGTTGTTCTGATGCTGTAACAACTGAGCTATCCAGCCCTGTGTTGTCAATGTCTGTGTTCAAGGGGCACTAGTCAGAAGCCATAAAACTTGTATGTATATGCCAAGTAGCCAGGGATCACACCCAAAGTCACGACATAGAGTTGCCATAAACCATTTGGAGAGAAGGTTGAACACATTGGCATTAAAGCTTCAGCAGAGATGCTAATTATGCAAATGAGTTGTGCTTATTATGCCAATTTATGCAGATGTGACCCTCCCACTAGGGCTCGCGAAAGTGGACACAAAGTTTCATCGATTGTTCTTGGACAAAGGCCAGCCTGTTGTCCTCTGACAGAATGACATACTGACTGAGTCACCATTTATAGAATCCTGAAGTGAGACTTTCAGGTCTAGTTAAATTAGGCAGGCCTACTCTTGTTTTAGACATTGTTGTAGTCAAGTACTTTTTGTCCTGAGTACCGAATACTGCCGAGGACTTAGATTGCCAAGTGCGAGTACTTGTACCTCCGAGTACAAGTACAGGTCTCCGAGTACTTGCACGAGTACGAGTACTTGTATTTCCGAATATGGCCATACGGCAAATGGTTCATTGTGCGTATTTGGCCGAGGCCCAGTCAGACCAATATACAGACCCACTCATGGCCAGCCGTTAAATGTGTTTGTCCGGACGTGCACAGAGGAAAATCAGGAAACTTTGATTTCTCCACAAGCCAATCAACCATTTCAAACTGAAATTATCGATAAAATAAGGCTGTGGTAAGTCAAGCGTTACCAATTTCCTCCGAGTACTGCTATTTGAGTACGAGTACTTTGATAATTGAGTACAATTTCGACATGTTGAGTACCGTCATTTTGAGTACAAGTACTCTGACATTTGAGTACGAGTACAAGTACTCCCAAAAAATTACTTGGGGAGTACGATTACCAAGTACGAGTACTACAACACTGGTTATAAACTGCACTACCATAGATGGCATACATCATGTATGCGCTTGGTAAAAAGCTTTATTCCTTTCACAGAAGGGCTAATGCTGTCTGTTTTCCACTTGTACATTTCCATAGCATCATGCGCAAGAAGGAGAGTACTAGAGCGCTACTGCACACAAGCACCGCCATCACTGTATTCAAGGGTGGTGTCAAGGTGAGTAAACAGTGGGTTTCTGTCAGTGATTACTGGTAGTTTGTGACATTGTGCTAGTTAATCAAAAAGATAAAAGTTGTAACTTGCTCGACAAGAAACAGGGTTACCGCAGTTATGGAAAAATCTGGGGAAATCCTGGTATATTCAGCTATCATGGAAAGTCACAGAAAAGTTGTGGAATCCTAGTACAACCAATAAATGATGAGATGTAAAAGTTATTTGGCTTTTTGCAGTCTTCCAGTTTGCGTTTTAGTTCTATACTGCCCTCTGGCGGATATGGAATTCCATGGGATACCATCGCGCATACGCAAAACCAGTAACAAATGCACTGACACAGACCAGATGTCGCCAGACAAAATTGAGCACAGAAGTGCCAGGAATTTAATTTTTTTTTTTTGCTGTAAAACTGAAAAAACTCCCTAATCACCAATGGTGAAAGGGGATATAGATAAAAGTGCAGCCAATGTTGCACAAAAATAAGATGTGACAAAAACGGAAAAAGACAATGTCGTTCCCAGGTTGAGCACAGGAAATGTGGCCAAACAGAATATGCATATAACTGCACGTAAAAAATTGGCAACAAAAGCAGGACATCAAAAATGAGTCCCAGCAACACAGAAATATCTGCAACTATGAGCCAGCTGGCCAAAACTATGAAAGATTTGACCAAAAAAGTGGAGGATATGAAACAAGTTCAACAAGAAATCGCGAATGAATGTTTAAAAGTCTTGTTCAACTCTTCAATTTTACTGTTCTCCATTTTTAGTAGTTTACTTTGATGATGCTTTCATGGCACTCAGTAGTCTTGTGTCAAACTGGAAGGCTGAAAGGGAGTGGTGTCCCTTGCCTCTAGAGCAATAGGCTCCTAAGATACCAACAGCCCAGGAATTGGTCTTGAAAAGGGTGACTGCTCTATGTTCCGACACCCCTATGTTCCGACAACCTAGATTGTGTTACTCCTGGTTAGGGTTAGGGTTAGGGTTAGGAATAGGAATATGTGCAGTCGGAACATAGGGGTGTCGGAACATAGAGGTGTAACCTTGAAAAGCCCTAAGTTTTTCCCGGAAGAGTCATGGATATTTGAGAACACCGATGAAATGAGTTAAAATCATCGCAGTGCAACTGCTGAGCTTGGCCAGATAATTCAGACCTGTTTGATTTCCTTTTCATACCAGGCTAACGTGTTGCCCCCTTCTGCTTCTGCTATCGTCAATCACCGTATTCACCCAAGCCAGACTATACAGCAGGTAAAAACGAAAGCTTCCAACCAGAAAACAATCATTTTTAGTTTTTTGGGGGATTGTGCTGCATAATCATGCTTCCTGTTTTGGCTCTTTATGCATGCTAGTGTAGCCGGACCTGATTTCTACAGCTGAAAATATTTCTTTATTTAAAGAGGTTGTGGAATGCTCGAAGACATTTCCGTCATTTTTTGGGTATATGTAGCCTAAAGTGTGATAAAATAAAAACGACTATTGTGTCTGTCATGAAATGAGTACAAAGGGTACCTTTGAGAGCTGTTTTTCAGGTCCTGTTTCGACCCGAACGTGCAATTTGTGTAAAAGTCGTCGTTGCGGGCAGCAAACAAAACACAGTAAATCGTGACGTAATAAACAGGACTCGTATATGCTACTCTGCATCGGGAGTCCTGTTTATTACGTCACGATTTACTGTGTTTTGTTTGCTGCCCGCAACGATGACTTTTACACAAATTGCACGTTCGGGTCGAAACAGGCATGACAGGACTTGAAAAACAGCTCTCAAAAGTACCTTTTGTACTCATTTCATGACAGACACAATAGTCGTTTTTATTTCATCACACCTTAGGCTACATATACCCCAAAAATGACGGAAATGTCTTCGAGCATTCCACAACCTCTTTAAAAAGCAAAGCATAGTAAGTCACATGGCATGTTGGCTGCCAACCAATTTTTTTGGTCATCAAAATCTGTCCTATCTTGGAAAGTTTTGTTATCGGCTGCGGTTGTTTGTGTAACCAAGTTGCTTAAAGTTTTACAAAAATAGGATGATTGCTATAATTTCTCAGCACTGAGGATTGCGGAAACGTTGACATATCTTTGAGGCAAGAATTTCTTGGATACTTATCATGCATTAATATCAGGCACTAATAAGCAACAGTCAAATTTTAACTTTACAGTATTTAATTAGACACCTTTCAGTTTACAAAAACTGTTTAGTTCATTAAAAATGATTTTTCTGGTCTTTAGAATTGGCTTATTTGGGCAATATTCCACAGCAAAATTGAAAAAAAAAAAGACACAATTTTTGTTTAAAGGGAATGTACATCATTGGCTTTTGCTGTAATTTTCAGAAATGAACTATATGAGGGGTTACTATAATAGATCAAATATTGTTACACTGACATGTCTGAAGTTTTGTGTTCGAAAATGCTGGAAAAACCACGAAAAACACAAATGGTGAAGTAGTCTGGTTCCCTGACTCACTAAAGATAAAATGGATCAATTTCTAGATGCCGGAAAATTGTAAGGTATGGGAACCAGTCTAGCTGGCCTGCACCCGTTCATGAACATGTAGCCAATAGCAAACAAAATTGGACTGAAAAAAAAATGGTGAATTTGGAGCAGTAGTTAGGTTTTTCTAACGGTGGTCGGCCGACCACTGTTGGAAATGTATCCAAAAATACAATTTTCTTGAAAACGACTTCACAACAGGTGCCATGATTTTACAGGATGCTTGAGACTGTCATTTACCAACATCCTAGTAAGGTATTTCGTAAAAACTTGGTAGTTTTATTTTTCGATGTTTGCAAATGTTGTATATTTCCTTTAAAGAAAAGAATAAGATTGAATCTTTTACGCCCTATTTTATAGAGTACCGGCATCATGAATTTCTCAGAATCAAAAAATTTGTAAAAATTACCCTCACATAATTTTTGCAGGAATTTCCTCCATTTGAAGTTTCATCCAATTTGACATCATATATGTTCCTCTTCTGTAGGTTTTAGAACGTGACAGACGCCTCATCAACGATGACCGCATCAAGATGGAGATCCTACAAGGCAGAGAGGCCACCATAACTTCCCCGTATGACGAGCAGTGTTTTGCCTATCAGTCAATTGGGCAGAGCATTAAACAAGTCTTCCCAGATGCTATCGTTGCCCCAGGTATTGTTATGATTCTTTCATTTCTTTAAAGGGAATATACAACATTTGCAAACATCGAAAAATAAAACTACCAAGTTTTTGCGAAATACCTTAATAGGATGTTGGTAAATGACAGTCTAAAGCATCCTGTAAAATTATGGCACATGGTATACTGTCATTTTCAAGAAAAGTGGTATTTTTGTATCAATTTCCAACGCTGATCGGCCGATCAGCGTTGGAAACAACTGGCTTTTTTTCAAATACTGGCCCCAATTGACCATTGCACTTGTTTGCAATCGATTACAAACCTATGAACGGGTACGAGCCAGCTAGACTGGTTCCCTGACCTTACAATTCCCCAATGTATGTAAACTGCTCTGTTTCTTCTTATATGGAGTCAGGGAACCAGACTACAGGAAAATGATCGTTTTTCTTGGTTTTTATAGCATTTTCGAACCCAAAACCTCCAAAAAGTCAGTGTAACTATCTTTGCTTTATATTTCCAACCCCCAATTCCATCCATTTCTGAAAATCACAGCAAAAGCAAATGATGTATATTCCCTTTAACCTCCTATTGGCCATCAATAATAATAGTAAGAAAGAGGGAAAGAATGTTGCAACCTGACCACTTCCGTGATTTGTGTACAAATCTAATACATTATTGGTCCGGACGCAGCTTGAGAAACTCTAGCCTATGGCATGGCCCGCACTAGAGTAGATGTAGAGTCTACTCAGTGTGGGCCATAGACTAGGGCAAGAGAAATTCCAGCTCCAATCACAATGCTCATCAGGAATTCAACATTTTCAATTGCTGATGAGCATTGGAGCTGGAGTTGGAAATAATGTTACAACCTAATGATGTCACTTCTGCGAAAGTCTATGGAGAGTCAAGAACATTTTATTTCCTAACAAAATTGGAAATGTTTCTCAGTCCCAGATTCATGTCTTATCATCATTTTTGCACATGAGGTGATATATGAAGAAAAAGTGGCGTCAGGTTGCAACATTATTTCCAGAAAGAGAACTGACTGAACTGACTGACTGATTGATTGATAGATTTAACCCTCCTATGCAAACATTCATTCTGTGCAAATTTGTACTTTCAGTTCAGGTGTCTTTTTAACGGTCAAGTTGTGCCTGCCTTCATGAGGCAGGCATAGGAAGATCCAGAACAAAATGTTCCCCCCAATAGAGTTGATTAAAAAATTTACGACATGGGGGAAATGTTTGGATTGTAGATGCTCTGTGGTGCGATCTGAGGCAATTTCTGACCACTGTAACCATTTTTTTTGTTAACAAAAGATGGTGGTGTATGCAGTGGCTGCCTTTTTTTGGGACCGGGGGGGGGGGGGGGGGGGGGGATGGCTGTTGGAAGCAGGATTGACTGGCTGTGACTGTTTGATACTATGCTTTGATATAGGTAATTGATAAGACAGCTGTGACAACCAGTTGCCTGCTTTTGTCTGTTGACTGAATGTGAGTAGTCACAGTGCTTGCTTGAAATATGATCTGACTGTTGGTGACTAGGGTGTAAAAGGCATGGCAGGGGAAGAGGACTGATATTTTGACTGTCTGTGACTGTTCAGACAGCAGGAGGGTTCAGCCCCGTCCACTGTGCACTTTGGGAAACAACTTGTACGTTTCTTCAATGCCTCACTGCATGTACCAGCCACACACACTATACACGCCTGCACGCATGTCAGACTTTTTTGCACACATGTTGAACATTAATCAAGGCTGAGATTGGTCAAACGTCATGGTGCGGAGCTTTATTGATCGTTTGATAGTGGCGCACACTGGTCAGGGAGCAGCTATTGAAGCTATTGATTCACATTTGTCTTGAAGCAACTACACCCCACGTAAATTAATCTTTCACCACTTGTTTCCTGTACTTTGATGATACATTTGTAGGCAATTAGGCAAGTCTCCATGTTTGTTCCTGGCCGGTTTGGAATGTTATATTGTTTTTGTTTTCTGTCCCTCTATCTCCTCTCCCCTGTCAAACTGTCCACCCTCCCTTCCCTCCCCCCTCCCCCGACCCATTCCTACTCGCATTCTTCAGTCTTGTCTGGTCTTACTTTTCAATTTCCAATTTTTGTTTACTTTTTAATTTTTATTTGCTTTGTCATTGTACTTTTGTTCATTTGTTGGCTTAATAAATAATAATAATAATAATGTGAATAACGAAAGTGGATTTTTCATTTCAATCATGTTGCAACTTAAGCATTTTTACAACTTTTAGCCATTCTGAGTCAACTGAATAGAATTTTGTGTGTTCTGTGACCAGCCATTAAAAGTACGCTTGCTTTGTCTTAGTTTTTTGATAAGTTGAAAACGTAGCTCATTTTAAACAATTGTGTGTTTCAGTTTGGGTCAAGATAGCAGCTTCGGTAATGCAACTGTATGGAAAAATAAAAGGCTCAGGTAGTCAATTTCGAGCATTTTGTCGGTTTGTTGAGCAAAGTGGATCTGCGAAGCAGCCATCACTGTGTACGTTGATTGAGGTGCTTGTAATATTAATATAAATAGATAGCTCTTCAGTTCTCTTTACAGAGTTCCCAACTTTAGAACATCCTGTTGGTGTACTATGAAGAGACTGAATTCCTTCCAAAATTTGTTCCCCCCCCCCTTTTTTTTAGCCTTGGTTTTAAAATTGTGTCGTTGAAAGGCAGAACCCAATATTGAATTTGTTTCGACGTGACATGTTGGACTGAAAAAAAAATCCTCTTTCGAAATGCTTCATTTGTTTCTCACAACCAATCAGGGATTCTCCTGGCCAACACGGACACCATCCACTACACCAGCGTGACGGACAAGCTGTACCGCTTCTGCCCGACCTTCAACCTCCCAGAAGATATCCCACGATTCCACGGCGTGAACGAGAGGATCCGCATCTCCAACTACGAGCAAGTGGTCAAGTTCTACTATATCCTCATGCACCATGCAGACAGGCAACAACTATAAGAGATGACTTAAGACAATTCTATGCATACTTCCTGGGATTCATTATATTCCTTTTTAATTCGTTTGGATATATACTATTAGCTTACCTTTAAATGCCAAACAACCTTCTTCCAAACAAAACCGTTAAATTTTGCTCATTTTAAGCAAATTTACCATTGGTCTAAGCACCATCGATTTTAGAATTTTCAATAATCGATATATTGGAAATCCAATATTGAGTATATTTGATATATCGATTATGAATGAGTTAAGTCCGTTTTAATTATTCTCAGCAACGACCAACTCAAAAAAGAAATATCATATGGCCTTTATGGTATTATCAATGAAATAAGGGTTTTTGGAGTGGCTAATGCATATTTAAATTTATGCAAATGGTAGGGAAGTTTGCAGAATGAAATGCTGTTTCATCATATATTTACCCACCACTTCAGTATCCTTTCACCTGCGGATTTAGTGGGGGAGGGCACGGAGGTGGGCCTTACCTACCCACTGGCATGTTGTTGCTAGGCATTTGTATTTCCATGGTGACAGTGCACATAAAAGGACCGCCGATGGGTGGGGGAATACCCGGCGAGAAATATGTGGGAACAAATTAGACAACTGAACTTCTTCAAACCACAAAAAATAAACAAATCAATTCCCACACCTTTTTTCAGAGCACATTGCTCGATTAGTTAGTTTCATAACTACAGCGCCGAGCATTACCGGTGAGAGAATGTACGAAAAGATACGGCGAACAACGGAACTTCTCCAAGCCCCAAAACAGGACAGCTTCTTTTGAATTTTTGCATTGTATACTGGAGACCACGTATTCCAGCGAACGCAAATCACAAAGCGTTGCCGCTTGACATTTCGCGATGTTTTATGCTCACTCACAAACACAATTTGCCGCCGACTTTGATTCCATTATACAGCAAATGTTAAACACAAAGTAAAACCACAAACGGTAGATTTATTTTGACGATAATCTAACGCATTTTTATACTGTCTATCATTCTTCATTATCAAATTTTTCGATATTTTTGATAATATTCCTCAATATCGAATTGATATTTCAATATGATTAAAAAAAATGATATTGGCGATATCGATATCAAAACAATATCGAATAATCGAGTAATATCGATATATCAATGGTGCTTACATCGGTCCAGACTTCAGCTGGGACTGTCCCAACTAAAGTGTTCTAGTTGGGCCGAACAACTAAAGTGTTCTAGTTGGGCCGCTGTAGCATCAATTTAGGACTCTTTAAAACACGGACTCATTGGTAGTATTGTGCATGCCTAAGTGAAGATAATTAGGAGAGGAACTGGTCACGCGAGATGATATAACCAAAAAAGGAGTCCGATTTTTATACGACGCCAGCTCAACTATAGTTGTTCTGGACTCAGCATAGTTTTTACGGCAGAATTAATCAAATGCAAGTGATGTGAAATTCATGTTCTTAATACAGCATAATTCTTACGAATGTCTAACTACAGATTTAGCCTATCAGTTTCGGTCCAAAAATTAGGCCACCTGTATCAAATGATCGAAAGGAGCAACGCTCATAGCGATTTTGGCAAGGTATGCACATCTAGATTTGGAAAATGTATGATAGCTGTTGAATGGTGGCAGTTTTTTTGGGTGTTATCACTATTAATTCTTTCTCCCTTCAAAATGGCCGCTTATATGCTTGTTACCAGATTAATTATATGTGGTAACAAGCATGTTTTGGTCGCCATTTAAAAAAAAAAGTGATAGCACCCAAAAAAGCTGCCCCGCTGCATGCTATCACATATTTTCCAACTACAGGGGTGCATACCTTGCCAAAAATCACAATAAGCACTATTCCCCTCGTTTGATACCGACCAAACCCTCAGGCTGATGGCCTGCTTAGGACCGATGGTATGTACATGTATAGTTGGGTTGTAACATGCTTTTACCATATCTTGTGTTGCCATCAAAAGGCCTACAGGAATTTCAAAATAGCTTCTAAGCCAAGGCTGTCGGACCCAAAGCCTTTGTATGATATTGGGGACCTTTTACTTTTTAATTGTCACTTAAATAAATAAGAGATCACCATAGCCTGTTGTGCTTATTTGCAATAAGTAACTTATTTTTTGTAAATTACTGCAATTTTTTTTGATGAAAGAGATTTTTTTAAATGGGTAAAGGAGCACCCAGGAACATAGTTTATGGGATGAATTTGAAAAAAATGAGTTTTATCTAATATCAAACAAGTTCGTACAAGTTTAAACGTTAATCTGTTCTTGAAAAAAAAAGATTTTGGTATGTATTAACAATATTTTGTTCACATCTAGTGAGCAGATCTATCTGCTCAAAATAGTACTTGCTTGATTAAAATAGCGAGTTGAAATAATAGCACATTGTTATAATTCTCTACTTAATTTTACACAGATTTTGTACAACTCCATGACACAAAAAAATGATATGCATTGAATGCTTTGTCTCAGGTATAATAAACATCATGAATGACCAAAGTTTATACTGAATATGTGTACATAATGTTTGTAGAATAATAGTCATTTACCTTACAATAATTAATAATACTGGTTGCACTGAGAGGCAACTTGGACTTTTAACATATTTTCCTGGGCTTTTGGTACCCCCCCTTTTTCCAGGATGACCAAATGTTTGATATACATTATTTTTGTGAATGTTTACAAGGGAGACAAGGCAAAGCATGACAAACCTGTACATTGAAATATCTTTTCAGTAAACCCTATTTTTATATATATATATATTTTTTTTGGGGGGGGTGTCTGTGTTCAAAGATGTACGTGTGCACAGATAATATACATATATGTATGCTATTTGCGCACATTTTGTGTGATTTTCCATGGGGAATATGCAAAAACGCATGTCAAAATCAATCCCCTGCCGCTTGGAGGCTCGTTCCCCCCCCCCCCCCCCCCCGGCATGGATCCAGGAGGTGGGGATCAAAACCCCAGCTCCCCCAAGTTATACTGGTATAATGTCTGCATTTTCAGAATTTTTTTGCTGATGACCCCCCCCCCCCCCCCCCCGCGAAAATTCCTGGACCGTGCTTAGAATCTCGGGGAAGGTAAAAACAACAATAGAGCATCTAATAAAAACACATTGAAGACCCTCCTTGAATTGGGAGTGGGAGCCAGGGGAAAAAATCCTGTAAGGCGAACTGGAAACGAGGCCGAAGTTTCGGGAAATCTTTTGGTAATCGGGGAATCCCCCCAATTTCCGCACGCAATACACTTCGGAAACCCCCCCCCGCGCGCGCGTCATGCATTCGGGAAGGTTCACTCATCTGACACTCGGAAGTGCGCGCAGAGCATGCGAGACAAGGCTGACAGCTTGAGTGACAAGATGTTCAAGTGAAACTGAAAGCTTATCAAGAAGGTAAACCACTGAACCGGTATCGTTTCTTTGCTGGGAAATGGCGCGGAAATGGAGGGGTGCCTGTCATCTTTAACCAGTCATATCATGCTGATTAATCCGCTAATCACTACCTGATCATTCATGTCATTAACATTCAGACATTGTTTCTGTAAAAATGATCTTAAACTGTTATTGTTAAAGGAATGACTCAAAATATGTGTAATTTTCACTGCTTTAAATTTTGCTTTGTAATTGTTTACTCACCTGCATGTTTGGATCATTCTTTTGAAGCATATTGTTTTGTAGCCCCATAAAAATAAATGTGGCCAATTTACTGGACCACCTCCGTAAATAAATGCCACACTTCCACCACGTACAAAAACATGTCGAACTTTGTCAAATTTTGATTTTCACAAAGCATATCATTACTCACCCTCTAATCAAAAAGTGCTGCCTTTTTCAGATGTCTATTTTTCGTGAAATTTTCATGTTTGCACATGTTTGTGTATCAAAATTTCAACATGAAATTTCACGAAAATTAGATTTATTAAATAAAAAAGACAGTGGATATTTTGCCGGCGGTAATCCCGGCAAGCTAATAACGTTTATTAAAGGTTTGCCGGTGGCAATCCCTGTCAACAGAGGGCGCTGTACTCTCTAAGATACGGTTGAATTATAAGATATATTAAATTATCACCGACGATCGTGTAGCAATTAACTGTGGTCTATAGTGGATAAGCAACGAATCTCATGAGCGGGAAGACCCGGGTTTGATCCCGATCCCCGTTGCGCTGGCGACATTTCTTAAGTTTTTTTTCCCCATCCCCAAAAAAGAAGAATATTCTTCTTTTATTATTTTCACATGTCTCAAAAATTTTATTGCAGAGTTAGCCTTGGTCAAGGCGCTAAATGTTATTCATCTCAGCTGTGGCGCGTAAACGATATCCTCGCTAGGGCCATGCATTATGCAGTGCATTAAAATACAGCGCGAACAGCAACCTCATGCGGCCACCATTTCTATGCAAATTAGTTGGACCCAATATCCCGCATTGGTTCAATCGTCGGCAAAAGCTTATGTTTTTCTTTATTTTGCGCTGGATTTCTAGCGCACGACCTCGTATGGGAATACAGATAAGTGTAGGCGGGGCTAATATGTGGAGTGTCCAATCACACCTAGGTAAATCCGGACGTCATCAAATTGTTTGCAGCTAGCTATTCGCCTTTTGCGGACGTGACAGGAACCACAGTTTTTGTGCATTGGTGCCGTGTGCAGAGACACATACGTGTACGTGTACATGTATGGAATTATGTACGGTGCCACGTTTAGCAAGTTTACCCACAACGATCGACCAATAAGAATACGACATTTAAGGTCAGCTTAGGCTATTAACATAATGAGCACCACCCCCAAAACCTCACATGGACGATTGAACCAAGGCGCTATATTGGGTCCAACTGATTTGCATAAAAATAGTGGCCGCGTGAGGTCGCTGTTCGCGCTGTATTTTGAATGCACTGTACTGCATGCATTACCGCACTACGGCCGGATAAAAAAAAACTAGCGCCTTGACCAAGGCTATTGCAGAGTATTCTTTTTCAGATTTGTGGCTCTGGAGGATTTTTTTTAGAGGGAAATAAAGTCCAAAATTGTAAAATGGTCTGATTCCCATCTTGTGAATACGTAGCTATTGCGATAACGTTGGCATGGAGCCAGACTAAAATTTGTCGACGGAAAATGTCGGAGTAAAAAAAAAACCAGTAACTGCGCATGTTCAGTGCTGTGCATATCCGGCAAGCTAACATTTACTAAAGGTTTGCCGTCTCCGGCTAAATATCCACTGCCAATAAACAAACATACTGTTCCCTAATGTGGCGCACCTCGACATTTACCCTGACTCTCCTCATGTAGGCTTAGCCTTTCCAAACTTCTTTGTTGACAAACTTCAAATTCATTCAGTGAAATAATGGTACTTTTACCTTATTAATGCTTGCTATTAATTTAACCTCTATTAACAATTTCGGTGTCATGAAATTTAATCCTAAATTCAAAAACGGTGGCGTCTGGAAATTGGGCACAAAATCAGCTGAGTGTTCCTTAAAAGTTAATGTGGTGCACTTGAATAAATGTTGGAACATTCCAAATTAACATTGAAGAATATCTGTAAAGTTGATAAATTCTGATAAACCATTATTATCTCTACTTACAAACCCACATATAATATTTCTTGAATATGCTAGGGCATTTGATGAGGCTGATGAACAAGTTAAGAGCGTACCGTACGGGTGTAAATAAGGCAGAGTACTAGATTGGATACAGGACTTCCTAATGGGGAGAATGCAAACAGTAACAGAAATGCTGCCTCATCTCAAGCAGATGTACAAAGTGGTGTCCCACAGGGCTCAGTGCTCGGACTGTTACTATTCATCCTCAACATAAACGACCTACATGTACCAACCCATGTCAAGTCAAACTCAGATGTTCACCGATGATACCAAAATATTTACTGCAGTTATTGACTCACCAGAAGACACGTACAACTTCAGATGAGAAGGATATTAAAGAGTTGAAAAAATGGTCATCTGGCTACTGAAGTTCAACGCAGGCAAATGCAAAACAGTACATTTTGGTAACAATAACCCTATGGTGGACTACTACATATGGATGGAACCAAATTAGAGGTCATTGATCAAGAGAAGCATTTGAGAGTATGCCGCACTATCAACGACTGCAAATCAATGTACAAAAGCAGCACAAAAGGCAATTATATGAACAGCTTTCAAAGAACAATTATCAAGCGTTCTTTCAAGTACATTAACCAAGACAATTTTGTTCTACTCGTCGTAATTAAGACCACACCGCACACCTAGAATATTGTGTCCAAGTCTGGGGCCGTATACGTATATTCACAAAACGACTTAAGTCATAAAAACGTAAGCACCCCACTTAAATGTAACTTAGACTAGTCTTACAATTTAAGCAGTACGTATTCCCGGAACGTTTGCACTAAGCGCCCTGCTTATTTTCATTACTTAAATCTAAGTGTGGTCGGACCTGTCTTGAGTCAAGTTAAGTGGGGCACTAGTGTTTCATGGCGGCTTTATTTCTCTCTGTTAATTTGTATGTTTTGGGCACAAAATTGGACTTTCTACGGGCTAAGGGAAATCTCGTCAATATCGAATTATTGTAAAAGGAAAACAAATTAAGTTAATGTGTGACAACTAGTAGTAGACATTCTACCGGATATTTTCGATCGATTTGTTCAGGCATGCAACTTTTCCTCAGATCCGCTGATTTCCTCGTTTTTTACTTCTCATGAATGCCATTACAAACTGAAAAACACTGTACAAAGTCTTGTGTGGTTTGGAATTTCCTCGGTTTTTCTAAATTCCCAGTTGCATACCTATTTGTTGAGTTTTAGGCGGGCGGTGCAGTTGCGATTGATGACATGTAACCAATGGCATGCAGTGATACCACAGTGACTGCTGACTATTAAATTCAGAATAATTATCTTACCTTCAGCATGTATGAGACAATGCTGATAAATCACTATCACAATTTGTATCACACTCGATAGTAAATAAAGCTAACATTTCATTGTAATTTTTGTTGAAACACTAAAAGTTGGGGGAAAAAATGCATGCATTGAGTGCATGCATACAATGTGCATGACGAACTCGTTGAACGCGTTGGTGATGCAGTAATTTTCCGCGTGCTAACTTGGGCTTGGAAACAGCGTCGCTGAATACACACGCGCATGATTATGTTAAGGAAGCACGCACAAATTGATTGAAATACCACTGTGTAGGAACGTTTAGGACGTAAATGTGTTGCGCATGAGTGATTGCTTTAAGCACTTAAGTTGAGCACTAATTAAGATAAGTGGGGTGCTTAGATCTTCCGTGAATACCAAATTAAGCGCCCCACTCAAGTTAGCAGGGTGCTTAGATTTAAGACCGACTCAAGTATTCTCTTAGTTTGAGTTCTGTGAATACGGCCCCAGGACTAAAGAAAGACATAGCAACGCTTAAAAAAGTTCAATGGAGATCGAGCTACAAAACTAGTTCCAGGCATCAAACACCTCACCCATCCAGAGAGGCCTGTAAATTAAAGTTTAGAACAGCATATATGGGTCATTCCACCGGGTTTGGAAGCAGTGCATGTTAGTACATCCATATATTTGGTTATATTATTAAAAGTATCAATGCATTCAAAACAATAGCTCAACATAACATTTGACTTAGGGTGTTTCAATATTTGAGAAAGTTTGAAATCATGTGAAAGTACTTCGACAAAAATATGAGCAAAAATATATTAATTCGGATGTAACATTGACACCGTGTCAATGTTACATCCAAAAAAAAAAATTTTTTGCCATATTTTACACGTATGTAAAATGTTACCCAAACTGACATTGCATATTTACAACTGGACACCTAAGCACCAAGAAAAACTTTTGTTTTGGTATAGTCAGGGTTCAAATATAGCAGAAACAATACCTCAAGCATGTCAAGTGTGGATGTAATGGTGTAAAAATCACTCAATGGAAGTGTGACATTTGAGTTTTACACCGTGTAAATTTAAATGTTACATCCACACAATCAAGCTTTTATTTCTGCTCCATTTCGTCACTGACACCCTCTGCATCACATGTGTACAAAAAAAATTAAAATTCAAATTTTCTTTTTTTGCCGATATTAGCAGTTTGTATCATGAAGTTTAACATGACGAAGTTTAAATTGCTGAAATAATCTTAAATAACCAAATTTTACTAATGAATTTTCAAGAAATTGGTCAATTCTGGTGTTTTTTGTTACCACGAAGTGACGCTGCACAGGGTGTCAGTTCGTGAAAACAAAAATTTACGTGTTTTCGGAGAGTGCGCACATGCAATAGCAGTGTGTGCGCGCACTTTCCCAAAACACGTCAATTTTTGTTTTCACGAACTGACACTCACTATGCTATTGCATGCGTGCACTCTCTGAAAACACATACATTTTTGTTTTCATGAACTGACACCCGTCTTAATCATTTACTTGCTAACTAACTAAGCTTATTTTCAAAATATAACTTTTATAATTGAGTAGTTAAAGCATGATCACGTTAAGTGATACTAAAACCTCTAAGACAGATGGATTATTTTACTGAGTAAATTTGTGTCAAACCTTTATAAGTGTTTTTCTCCGATTTGTATTTCTGCAACGCTGACCACCGGGTGTCGGTTCGTGGTGTCGGTGACGATTTGATGTCTGACTACCATAACAAAAGCTTTCTTATTGTGTTGCATCTATAGAAAGAAGTACGCAAAGCAAATTTGGGTAATGTTTCGCAGAAATAAAAAAAAAAAACAAGTCAGGTGTGTTTACAAACACAAATGCCCCGCAACCGTGACTGTTTCCATGACATAACACCACTCTAACATCAACTTACATGTACCTTGGTCAAATGGAACGTTCATTGACAGCATTAGTGTCTTCTGTAGGTTTTATATGAATTAATCCCTAATCCCTATGATCTCAGATTAAATACAAGATTTCTATGTTTTAGCCACCGTGACCTTGACCCTTGACCTTTTGGCCCCAAATGTAAAAGGCCTCTTAGGATTGAAAAGGACAATCCACAAACCGAATTTGAAGTTCATATGTAAAGTATATCTCAAGTTATCGCACTGACAAAATTTCTATTGTTTCAGCCACTGTGACCTTGACCCTTGACCTTTTGGCCCCAAATGCAATAGGCTTCTTAGGATTACCATTATACATATTTGGATGTAACACTGACACGTACGGTACGTGTCAATGTTACATCCAAAATGACATTTTTATGCCCCGCGGCGAAGCCGAAGGGGCATATACTGTTTCCGCCTTGTCCTTCCGTGGGTGGGTGGGTGGGTGTGTGTGTCCGGACAAATCTTGTCAGCGCGATAACTTGAGAAATACTTAACATATGAACTTCAAATTTGGTTTGTGGATTGTCCTTGGTAATCCTAAGAAGCCTTTTGCATTTGGGGCCGAAAGGTCAAGGGTCAAGGTCACAGTGGCTGAAACAATAGAAATTTTGTCAGCGCGATAACTTGAGAAATACTTAACATATTAACTTCAAATTTGGTTTGTGGATTGTCCTTGGTAATCCTAAGAAGCCTTTTGCATTTGGGGCCGAAAGGTCAAGGGTCAAGGTCACAGTGGCTGAAACAATAGAAATTTTGTCAGCGCGATAACTTGAGAAATACTTAACATATGAACTTCATATTTGGTTTGTGGATTGTCCTTGGTAATCCTAAGAAGCCTTTTGCATTTGGGGCCGAAAGGTCAAGGGTCAAGGTCACAGTGGCTGAAACAATAGAAATTTTGTCAGCACGATAACTTGAGAAATACTTTACATATGAACTTCAAATTTGGTTTGTGGATTGTCCTTGGCAATTCTAAGAAGCCTTTTGCATTTGGGGCCAAAAGGTCAAGGGTCAAGGTCACAGTGACTAAAACAAAAGAAATTTTGTCCGCACGATAACTTGAGAAATACTTTACATATGAACTTCAAATTTGGTTTGTGTATTGTTCTTGGTAATCCTAAGAAGCCTATAGCATTTGGGACCAAAAGGTAAAGGGTCAAGGTCACAGTGACTAAAACAAAAGAAATTTTGTCCACACGATAACTTGAGAAATACTTTACATATGAACTTCAAATTTGGTTTGTGGATTGTCCTTGGCAATCCTAAGGAGCCTATCGCATTGGGGGTCGAAAGGTCAAGGGTCAAGGTCACAGTGGCTAAAACAATAGAAATCTTGTATTTAATCTGAGATCATAGGGATTAGGGATTAATTCATATAAAACCTACAGAAGACACTAATGCTGTCAATGAACGTTCCATTTGACCAAGGTACATGCAAGTTGATGTTAGAGTGGTGTTATGTCATGGAAACAGTCACGGTTGCGGGGCATTTGTGTTTGTAAATGTAATCGGGAAAAATGGACCGCTCGACTAAACTAAATAAAACTAAACGCTGGGGGAACTCACTTAAGAAAACTCAATTAATCTAATGATCGAATAGGGTAAAGACGCGAGGAAATGCAAGAAGTGGGACAGTGACTCAAAATGTAGGTTTCCTCAATAAACAAAAATAAGAAAAATAACTTTATTGATACTAAAGCAATGACCAAAAGCCAAACCAGTGTAACCTTAACCAAGACCAACACACAGTAAAACTATTAAACGAAACCCAGAATTGAAACAATTAAAAACACAGTGCCAAAGAAAGTTACAGATTAAAATCAAAATGGCTTTCAAACCTGTTAAATAAAACAACAAAAAAATACAATCGATTAAAATACACTTCTTCAATCAAATTTAAGAAACACAAAGTCTTAAACATTGAATCCAAACTAAGTTTATAACAAAAGATACTTCCAAGTCCTATCTTTAAAATACAACTTTAGAAATGAAATTCCAAAGAAATAAAGGAATAATATGATTGTCAAACTAATCAACTAATGAAACAACTAAATAATAAAACAAAGTTTAAGCTTACCGAGTCCATATAGCAGTAAGGTCTTGAAGCAGGCAAAACTTATAGAGTAAAAATCAAAGCTTGGGAAGGGAGAACAAGTGTGGGTGTTCCCCTTGCGCTGCCAGTCTGCTAACTGAAGTACATGTACATTATAGGGGTGACCAACCACACTACCAAGGATTATGTAAGAGGGTTCATTGTTTATTACACAGGATTCCTAAGAAATTGGGGTGCTGGAAGAGCTTAAAGGGGAAATGTAAACAGTGGAAGGGCAATTAACTCTAACATCAACACAGGGTCTTTCTACACCTGCCACATAAACACACCTGACTTGTTTGCTCATATTTTTGGCAAAATACATTGAAATGATTTCAAACTTGCTACAGTAGTGAAACACCCAACAACAAATATTATGTAGAGCACCTGCTAGCAGGGTATTCATGCTTTTCTTAATATGGTCATAATTGTCACACTTTGTTCCCCAACCCGGTGGAATGACCCATAGAACAAGAGGTGATCTTATTGAGACCTTCAAAATCCTGAATGGTCTAGAGAGAAGAGCTAGACCAAGACAGATTTTTCAGGGTGCAGACCAGTAAATCGGTCCGAAATTGCCTGCGCCGGCCAAATCACGATTTGCATGCCCTCAAAATCTTCGGTATTTGGGCATGCTTTGGGCCATGAACTTGAGGGTTTGTAAAAAATATGGGTGGAAGCCGTGCACAGGACTGGGAGCTTGCAGTTCTGTGTAATTTTGATGTAATTTGGACCCTAAAAGCGCTCTATTTTGCAATGGAGTGTAGGCATCGTTTTTCAAAATGGCGATGGGCTTCAGGACTATTTTCAGGGGTGATCATCTTCAAATGCAAATTTCCCCTAAAAGTCATCAGTTGACCCGCCGAAAATTGAAAAGAAAATGAAAGATGATGAAATAAGCTTTAATTTGATGTGCGTCTCGAACACCTTGGAGAGTTGTGAGTATTTTTCCTGAATTTTTGAAGTGGGAGCATTTACCATTGGGGTCTATGGAAGTTTATTTACTGGTGTGCTACCTGTAGTTTCAAAATGGCGCCTTCCATCGTTTGTTGTCAAATGTTTGCGGAGTGTTTTTTTTTCAGGGGGGCGGAACCTTGGGGGGAGGGGGGCAGCGTTTCAAAAGGGGTCACCAATGGCGGTTCTGCAACAAATGCGCCCAAAATCTGAATAGGGCCGATGGACCGTCGTCCGATCACAGCAATTTCAAGCGAACAAGGGGGGGGGGGGGTAATTTGGGGTCGGAAAGAGCAAAAACTCAATTTAAGCCCGTTGGGGGCGCCCTACAGTAAGGTAGCCGCAAACAGAGGGCTTGTTTTCAGGCCAGAAATCGCAGTCAGAGATTTTTTTTCTTGCTATTTTTTGATGAAATATGAGTCATCCATCCTTCCTCGTGCCTTACAAGTGGTTTGGGGAAATTTTTCAAAACCTCGCTTCTCTATAGGGTGCAGACCAGTAAATCGGTCCAAAATTGCCTGTGTAACCCAGAAAAATGGAACAAAGGAATTGGACCTAGGATCTCTAGAAAATCGCGAGGAAAATTAAGTTGGCAAAGAGACAGAGATTCAAGAGCTATCACTGGAACGCATTTATTTCTCCTGAACGACAATTAAAAAAAAAACTAAACCAAAAATAAAATTATGAGACTCGAAGAACAACTGATTTTGTACCTGACACTCGACCAACCTTGATGTTCTCCTAACCAAACAAATGTAAATGACCTTTGACTTTCCCTAAAGATAAAAAACTGCTATGAACCAAAAAACCTCAGTATATTGATCACAACTGAAACTAAGTAAATGAAGCAAAAATAGACAAAAAAAATTCTAAAATGACACGAACCAATAGACAAAAAAAACAACTCAATCACTTCAAGCCATAAACCAACCAAAAACCATTAACCAGATAAAAAAAAAAAAAAAACCAACAACTAAAACCTAGAACGAAGATTTAAAATTAAAACCAACAATAAAAACCTAAGATTTAAAACCAACTAAAATTAAAACCAATACAGCATCAAAAGAAGGTCATAAATCGAAAACAACAGCTTAAACAACCTGTAGAAATAATAAAAAACGCAAAGTAAGTATAGGACTAAATGAGTACATTATAAATCCTAATAATAACTAGGCCAACCTAAAACAGGTGCTCTATTCTGGCAATACCACACACTCATCCTTATCAATGTGATTAAGAACTTCTGGCCACTGCATAAACAATCAACAGTGCTGAGTTGCCACAAGCATAGTTATGTGTGCTCCAGGTAACAACACTAACTTTCTTGTGCATACTAATGAGTCTTGCCTTGTCCATGTGTTTATCTCCAAGGTCATCTACTAGGCTCTGTGGCCAAATCCAGCCACCCAGGCTGTCAGCTAGAGAGTTTACAAGTCACTTAGCACTTCTTGCATACGTACACTGGGGAACCACTATGCCTTAATTATTACCACAAAACATACAAAGCATTTCATCAACCAACTGCTCAGTGGACTAGGCAAAGTCTAAGGCCCTATTATCTTAACTGGTGGTCAACCTGATAAAAATAAGACACTGTGGCTGGGCAATGTCCCTTCAGTAAAGTAAAGAAATGCATCATACATGTGCACAAGTAGGGACTCATTATACAGAATAAATGACAAGTGAAGGATTTACTTCCAACTATCTAAATTCTAACACTATTGGTTAAAATAAAAAATCCAGCTATGTAAAAGATGAAATACACCTGTGCAAAACTTAAAAGATCACTTGTTTTCTTCTCAAGTTCTCATACAACGAAAAAGTAAAGTTGTAAACCATGGGACTAACCATCGGATACGACATACATGTAGTATAATGCACAAAAATACATCGCGCAAAAGTAACTCTCTTGTGAATCAATCTTAAACTCCAAGTGTACTTGAACTTCACACTCCGTATAACAAGAAAAGAACGAGGAAATTTCAATCTCAGGCCACAAGAACAAAAGTACCAATTGGATCACTAAATATTTATCTATTAAATGTACTTTCACTTCTTAGTTAACAAAACAACAAAAACTTGAGCTTACCGAATCCAGCAGCAGACCAAACTTTCAGGGTAGAAAAGCCATAGATTTTCAAGGGAATCTGCAGAGCAAAACTAAATGATGCTGCCCTGCCTTCTACCAGTCTGCAAAATGAGGCATGGACCACATGGTCTCACAGATAAGGGGGTCTCTGTTCTGGACAGGAATGTTTACTCTATCCAGGGGGCGTACACTACTATCCTCCTACAGCACTGCTATTATTTTACTGTGTCATAAACTTCTACTTAATTAACTTAAGAGGGCTACAACACAAACTAAGCCATGCAAGTCAGGGGGAGGGACTCCTATGTTGAAAACCAAAAGCTAATGCAAGTTAACTATGTGGCCCTGCCACACACTCGCCAACTAAAATACATTGCTATCCTTAGCAATGGCGCAAGGAGAGTGTCAAGACTTATTACTAGAGTCCTCGAAAATTGTGTGACCACTATGGGCATAATTCATTAACTATTCACTGCCAGTCTCCAAACCTGCGAGGCGGACGGATGCTTCTCTTTGGTCGTCGGCTGGTCCTCACCTCCAATACACTGTCAGAACTAGCGGAGCTATCAGTGGACACTTCAGACTCATCAGCTGTACTGCTACCATAGGATGACTCTGGTTCTTCATCCTGCAACTGATGTAGGGGTGGGGGTAGATGGAGATGCGGAGGATAATCTTCATCCTGGAACTGTGGAGGAGGTTGAAGTAGATAAACCTGAGGTCCGTCCACATCTTGGGACTGCGGAAGGGGTGGAAGTAGACCCTCATCTGTTTCATCCTCTACCTCGAAAGGACAAATGGCCAGTAGGTTTCGATGTAGATTTCTCGTCTTCGTAGATCCACGTTGCTGAATGGTATACACTGGCAAGTCTCCCAGTTGCCTAAGGACGATGTAAGGTATTTCCTCCCATTTGTCTCTCAGCTTACCTCTGCCTCTTGGTGTTTTGTTGGCGACAAGGACTCGATCTCCTGGCTGAAGTTCTCTCTCGGTTCCACGAATCTTTTTGTCATAGTTCAACTTTTGCTTGTGCTGTGCCTTCTCGGTTGCGAGCTTCACCTTTTCGCTGGCATTCCGGAGGTGTTTCTGCATCTGCTGGACGTACAGGGACTGGGGACGGCTCTCCTCTGACTCTGGCTCCCCTGGAGTTACAAGGTCCACGGGTAGCCTAGGTTCCCTCAAGAACATCAGATAGAATGGACTATAGCCTGTTGTCTCATGTCTCGTACTATTGTAGGCATAAGTCATCGACTGCAAGTGCATCGCCCAGTTAGGCTTCTGGTCAGGTTCAAGGGTTCCCATCATAGACAATAGCGTCCGGTTGAAACGTTCCGTCATCCCGTTGCCTTGGGGGTGGTAGGGAGACGTTTTACTTTTCACAGTACCGAGGAGATTACACAGCTCCTTCACTATAGCTGATTCGAAACATCTCCCCTGATCAGAGTGAATACGTTTAGGGATGCCGTAGTTCTTGATATACTTCTCCCATAAGACTCGTGCCACTGTATTTGCAGTCTCATCTCTCGTCGCGTACGCCTGTGCATACCGGGTGTAGTGGTCTGTCACTACCAGGATGTGTTCGAAACCACCTTTCGACCTCTCCAGTGACAAGAAGTCTATACAGACCAACTCTAATGGTCGGGTTGTCTGGATGCTCTGAAGGGGTGCTTGTCGCCGAGTGTCCGGTAGTTTCCTTAGGGCACATCGCTTGCACTTCCCGACATATGCCTTCGTTTCAGAATATAAGCCGGGCCAGAAGTAACGGTCTCGTACTAGCTGGACTGTCTTCTCGAATCCAAGATGTCCCATCTTGTCATGGAGATGTTTCAGGACCTGGGGTCGCAGTGACTTCGAGGGGATGGGCAGATAGTTGTCTCTATCCTCTGTGATATGGACGTAGAACAGTGCACCGTCTTTCACGTGAAGGTTATCCCATGACCTCAACAATCTGCGGACTGCAGGAGCTTCAGCCTTCATCTGCCTCTTACTTGGTCTAGACTTTCGTGTCAACTTAAGAGTTGTCACACGACTGATGTCCAAGTCCTGCTGTGTCATTGCTACGCCTGGTATCTGTTCAAGTACAGTTCCCACTGTTGCATGCTCCCTGGCCTCAGGCCCTTCAGACACGTCACATGACCCAGAGGAAGCGCATTCTTCAGAGTACGTACGCTCCGCCATTGAAGTGCTCGGGTCTCCTTCCTGAGGAACCATCTGCTGAGCTGCTATTGGATGTTGAGTAGTCTCCTTGTCTACCTCGTCAACTGCATTCAGGATCTGTTGTACATCATTCCTGGGGATTCTGGACAATGCATCGGCATTTGCATTCAGTTTGCCTGGTCTATACACAATGCTGAGGTTGTACTGGGCGAGGTCACTAATCCAACGATGACTATGGGCATCTAGCTTGGCCTTCTTCAACACATACGTGAGCGGATTGTTGTCCGTCATAGCAGTCACCTCGTTACCATACAGATAGTCCTTGAACTTATCTGTCACCGCCCAGTGAAGTGCCTTGAACTCCATCTTGTGTGCTGGATATTTCCTTTCGGCGGCGGACAGAGAGCGGCTAGCATATGCAAGCACTCGCTCCTTGCCTTCTTGTGTCTGCGTCAGAACTGCTCCTAGACCATCTCTGGAGGCATCAGTCTGCACTGTAAATGGGAGGCTGTAATCAGCGTACGCCAAGATGGGTGCAGAGATCAGCTTAGACATCAGTGTGGTGAAGGCCTCTTGACACTCAGTGGTCCAGACAAAAGTTGGCTCCTTGCCACCTCGTTTTCCCCCAGTTAAGGCGAAGAGAGGAGCTGCTATATTGGCATAGTGTTGGATGAACTTCCGATAATAGCCAGTCATCCCCAAAAAGCTCCTCACACCTCTCCTACACGTGGGTACAGGCCAACTCTTCATGATGGAGACCTTTTCAGGATCCGTGGCAATCCCCTTGGCAGACACTATATGGCCTAAGTATCGAACCTTGGTCCTGAACAGTTGGCACTTAGAGGGTTTCAACTTTAGTCCATGTTCTCTCAGCCGAGCAAAGACCTTGCCTAGACGTTCCATGTGTTCCTCTATGGTGCTGCTGAAAACCACTATATCATCAAGGTATATGAGGAGACTCTCGAAAGTCATGTCACCAAATACAGTGGACATTAACCTTTGGAACGTAGCTGGAGCATTAACAAGGCCAAAGGGCATGCGGGTATACTCATACAACCCCATGGGAGACGTGAATGCTGTCTTCGGCTGATCCTTTGGTGCCATTTTCACCTGGTGGTAGCCGGACGTGAGGTCTAGGCATGAAAAGTACCTTGCCTTCCCAAGGGCATCAAGGGCCTCGTCAATCCTTGGGAGTGGGAATGCATCCCTGGTGGTTCTGGAATTCAGCTTCCGATAATCGACACACAGGCGAATCGTTCCATCCTTCTTCTCTACCACAACTATGGGGGACGCAAAAGGGCTCTGGCTATGTCGAACTATTCCTGCCTCCTTAAGCTCTTCAATGTGGCTTCTTACCGCTTGGTACTGGGCTGGGGGAATTCTCCGGTAGGGGAGCCTGAATGGAGTTGGGTCACTCAGTGGTATTTCATGTTCCACTGTGGTAGTCGAACCCACATCTAAGTGCCCCTTGGAGAACACATCTGCATTCTGAGATAGAAGCACGTCGACAGCCTTCTTCTGAGATGGGGTCAAGTCAGCACCCTGCAGATCAACCTCTGGCACTGGGCTGGTGTCGACAGCAACTTGTTCCATGATGACTGTCTCTTTCTCATTTTGCACTGCCGCTGGACTGACCAACTTGAAGCAGGAGAGGGTCGCTACCTTTGAATTTCTCCGGAGAGTCATCCGGTGATCAGACAAATTGCAGAGTTGGACTGACACCCTGGAGCCCTGCACCTGAACCAGTGTGCGGCCTACTGCCAGCTCCTTAGTGAGGCTGTTGTCTAACATGGCAGTGATACTTCTTTTGCGCACAGACTTTGGTAGCCATGCCTGAACAGCAACTTTCTCTCCAGGTGACAAGTCCAGCGCATGTCTGCCTGCATATCTACAAATGCCAATGTCTCCATTCTCCTTAGCATG
This sequence comes from Patiria miniata, assembly GCF_015706575.1. Classification (NCBI taxonomy): domain Eukaryota; kingdom Metazoa; phylum Echinodermata; class Asteroidea; order Valvatida; family Asterinidae; genus Patiria; species Patiria miniata. The sequence continues at coordinate 8,786,527 of NW_024037063.1, forward strand.
GTCTGCCCCATCTTCATTGACAACCTGGAAAGCCTGGAACCACTTGGGGGACAACCGTTGTGTTTTCTCCATGAACTTCGACCCATGAGAGCCCTTCATCCTGTCCCGACTGGCACGTATGACATTGGTGCCAATGAGTACAGGGGTGTCAAGGCGGAACGAAGTTGCCGGAACAACAAAGGCCGGAACCCCTCGGATATGTTGACCCATAACATGTACATCAACCGTTATGACTCCTAGGTGTTGGACAACTTGTCCTCCGGCTCCTAAAATGGACACGTCGGAGGTACGGAGTGGTTGGAGTCTGAGCTCAGGATATCTCTGGATGAATTCATTGGTCACCGTGGTTACTTGCGAACCTGTATCTATTAATGCGAAACAATGAATTCCAGAGAACCCAATCTCTGTTCTGTTGACAGGCCCAGCTTCTGGTATCTCAGCTGTCCTCTCCACACCACTCGTTCGGTCCTCTTTCACATGGCTATTGATGGATGTATATGTATTAGTGTTAAGTGGGCTCTTCCCTGTTAAACCCGCCGACTGCCCTACATCCGCAGGTTTTGTCCGTTTAACATAGGCTGAGTGGTGGGGGCCTGCTGCTGCTGTGGTTGCTCACTGTGGTTAAGCTGGGGGCAATTTCTTGCTAGATGTCGGCGATCTCCACAGTTGAAGCATCCAGTATATGGGGGTTTGCCCGATTGGGGCTGACGGGTGGGCTGATGTTGGAAAACAGCACCCTCTAGTCGTGCAAGGCGTTGACCATGTTGGCGTTGCTCCTGGAGAACTCTGTCCAAGGCCTCCATCTGACCACGATGCATCCCCTTCATCTCCTCCAGTTGTTGCGTCATGAGTTGCTGGATTATCGGAGTGTTGGGGTCGTTTGGCCCGAGTGGGACCGGGACGACCTCCTTCACGGGTTGGGCTGGCCCCTTTACGTCTTTACCCTGGGCCTTAACTTGGGGCAGGCTTTGAGCCACCTCGCTCATTGAGAAGGACGTCTGCTGTCGTCTGAGGTCTGCTGCCTGTCTCTCCTCTTCATCAATAATGTGAAGTTCCCGGCGCACGTCCCGGAAGGCCATAAACCTCGGTTGCATCGGCGCCAATCTCTGCTTGTAGTGTAGGTTCTTCAAACCCACCATGAACTGGGTTGCCAACATCTTGTCTCGGCTCTCTTCCTCGGACTTCTGTCCCCGGCGCCGCCTCGTCTCTTCAACCTCCCTCAAGGTCGATTCCAATCCAATGGCGAATTCCATTGGGGTTTCGTTTCCCCGCTGCACCCTGGCGTAAAATTTGGCCACGGGAGACAGGGCACTTTTGTCTTCCCCGTATTCTTCCAGCAGCTCGACGAAGGCTTTCTCCGCGTCTAGACCCTCTGGTGTCCTACTCTCAAGGTTCAGCAGCACATCTCTCGCTTTTCCTCCTGTGTGTCTGACAGCCTCATGAAACTGGAGGATCCCTGGGGCTGTTCCCTTGCATCCAAGGAGGAACCGCATATCCCGGATCCAGTCCTCCAGTCGGGGGCCGTGTCGCTCCTTCCCGCTAAATGTTGGCACGCTCTTGACCTGATGCGTGGTCAACATCCTTGGAGCTCCCTGTCCTCTCTGCTCTGCCGCGGTGTGGAGTGGATCTAGACCAGCAAGACGTAGAGGGGACACTCCTTCTGATGGAGGAACCAAATGTGGGTACTGACGGTGTGCTCCTTCCATGTTCGGTGATTGACCAAGCCCAGGAGTAACTGCGTATGTTGTCTGGGGCGTCAGTTGCGGAGGGGTATCCGATATCAGGTGAGCTGTTCGGTGCTGGTTCGGCGTCTGCGTCATTGCAATCAATATACTCCCAACTCTCGACACTGTATTGGTTTTCCCTTACTATGACCTGTCTCTATGTCCTACCTTAAAAATTCCTGGCTAAGTTATATAAAAAAAACAGTGCACTAGTACCCGGATCTTCCACCTAAAAGAAAAAAATGTAACCCAGAAAAATGGAACAAAGGAATTGGACCTAGGATCTCTAGAAAATCGCGAGGAAAATTAAGTTGGCAAAGAGACAGAGATTCAAGAGCTATCACTGGAACGCATTTATTTCTCCTGAACGACAATTAAAAAAAAAAACTAAACCAAAAATAAAATTATGAGACTCGAAGAACAACTGATTTTGTACCTGACACTCGACCAACCTTGATGTTCTCCTAACCAAACAAATGTAAATGACCTTTGACTTTCCCTAAAGATAAAAAACTGCTATGAACCAAAAAACCTCAGTATATTGATCACAACTGAAACTAAGTAAATGAAGCAAAAATAGACAAAAACAATTCTAAAATGACACGAACCAATAGACAAAAAAAACAACTTAATCACTTCAAGCCATAAACCAACCAAAAACCATTAACCAGATAAAAAAAAAAAAGAAACCAACAACTAAAACCTAGAACGAAGATTTAAAATTAAAACCAACAATAAAAACCTAAGATTTAAAACCAACTAAAATTAAAACCAATACAGCATCAAAAGAAGGTCATAAATCGAAAACAACAGCTTAAACAACCTGTAGAAATAATAAAAAACGCAAAGTAAGTATAGGACTAAATGAGTACATTATAAATCCTAATAATAACTAGGCCAACCTAAAACAGGTGCTCTATTCTGGCAATACCACACACTCATCCTTATCAATGTGATTAAGAACTTCTGGCCACTGCATAAACAATCAACAGTGCTGAGTTGCCACAAGCATAGTTATGTGTGCTCCAGGTAACAACACTAACTTTCTTGTGCATACTAATGAGTCTTGCCTTGTCCATGTGTTTATCTCCAAGGTCATCTACTAGGCTCTGTGGCCAAATCCAGCCACCCAGGCTGTCAGCTAGAGAGTTTACAAGTCACTTAGCACTTCTTGCATACGTACACTGGGGAACCACTATGCCTTAATTATTACCACAAAACATACAAAGCATTTCATCAACCAACTGCTCAGTGGACTAGGCAAAGTCTAAGGCCCTATTATCTTAACTGGTGGTCAACCTGATAAAAATAAGACACTGTGGCTGGGCAATGTCCCTTCAGTAAAGTAAAGAAATGCATCATACATGTGCACAAGTAGGGACTCATTATACAGAATAAATGACAAGTGAAGGATTTACTTCCAACTATCTAAATTCTAACACTATTGGTTAAAATAAAAAATCCAGCTATGTAAAAGATGAAATACACCTGTGCAAAACTTAAAAGATCACTTGTTTTCTTCTCAAGTTCTCATACAACGAAAAAGTAAAGTTGTAAACCATGGGACTAACCATCGGATACGACATACATGTAGTATAATGCACAAAAATACATCGCGCAAAAGTAACTCTCTTGTGAATCAATCTTAAACTCCAAGTGTACTTGAACTTCACACTCCGTATAACAAGAAAAGAACGAGGAAATTTCAATCTCAGGCCACAAGAACAAAAGTACCAATTGGATCACTAAATATTTATCTATTAAATGTACTTTCACTTCTTAGTTAACAAAACAACAAAAACTTGAGCTTACCGAATCCAGCAGCAGACCAAACTTTCAGGGTAGAAAAGCCATAGATTTTCAAGGGAATCTGCAGAGCAAAACTAAATGATGCTGCCCTGCCTTCTACCAGTCTGCAAAATGAGGCATGGACCACATGGTCTCACAGATAAGGGGGTCTCTGTTCTGGACAGGAATGTTTACTCTATCCAGGGGGCGTACACTACTATCCTCCTACAGCACTGCTATTATTTTACTGTGTCATAAACTTCTACTTAATTAACTTAAGAGGGCTACAACACAAACTAAGCCATGCAAGTCAGGGGGAGGGACTCCTATGTTGAAAACCAAAAGCTAATGCAAGTTAACTATGTGGCCCTGCCACACCTGCGCCGGCCAAATCACGATTTGCATGCCCTCAAAATCTTCGGTATTTGGGCATGCTTTGGGCCATGAACTTGAGGGTTTGTAAAAAATATGGGTGGAAGCCGTGCACAGGACTGGGAGCTTGCAGTTCTGTGTAATTTTGATGTAATTTGGACCCTAAAAGCGCTCTATTTTGCAATGGAGTGTAGGCATCGTTTTTCAAAATGGCGATGGGCTTCAGGACTATTTTCAGGGGTGATCATCTTCAGATGCAAATTTCCCCTAAAAGTCATCAGTTGACCCGCCGAAAATTGAAAAGAAAATGAAAGATGATGAAATAAGCTTTAATTTGATGTGCGTCTCGAACACCTTGGAGAGTTGTGAGTATTTTTCCCGAATTTTTGAAGTGGGAGCATTTACCATTGGGGTCTATGGAAGTTTATTTACTGGTCTGCTACCTTCAAGTTGGCATCCACAGACACTAGAGGACACAGTCTTTTAAGTTGTTCAAACCAAGGCTATGTAATGGGATGTAGACAGGATTTCTTCTCACAGAGAGTGGTAGTAATGCATGGAACGGTCACCTTATGTCATAAACGCCAAGAATTTAAATTCCTTCAAGTCAGAGCTAGACAGGCATTGGGAAGATATGGGGTTTCAAAAGGCCAAGGCCTAATTTACTGCCCATCAAACTGTAAGTGTAAGTGTAAGAAGTTAATTTGTCAGAAAATTATTTTCCTATTTTTAATTTTGGGGGCATTTTCAAAGGGTTCATCTGTTCACTGTGTGCACTTCAAAATGAAATCGGAAAATCCCGCCAAAATACATTTTTCTTCTAACTTTGTAAATATAATGGCTAGATACTCGCATTTTATGAATGGGAGTGTTTAGAACTTGATGAAATTAAATTTTTTTGTGAAATTTCAGTTCAAAGTTTTGCTCTAGCTAGGCGCTACAGGCGAAAAATCAAAGTGCGCCACGTTAGGGTACATCAACAATACTAGCAACATTAGAAAACAAAATTAAAGGGACACTCCTGGAACATGCCCAATTAGGCTACAAAACACATTTTGAATGAAATGATGTTAAATGAAAAGAACATTTAAAAGTAGTATATAAACATCCACACAACTATCCTTTAAAAACTGGGTGCTTTTGAAGTATTCTTGTGTTACTCGTGCGAGAGCACCCTTCGGGGTCCACTTTTGCAACACAAAGTCGGGATGTTCGTGCTAGTTGTGATTCCAGCCTTTTGCAGACGTGTAAGAAATCACATTTTGTGCATTGTGATTGGTCACCGCCATTCATGAGCATGGTGCTGTGTACGTGTGTGATACTAGACACACACAACGTATATCGTGCATTGAAAGAAAACGACAGGAAACACGTATATTGATACTCCGTAGTGCTCGATGTAAACAATCATGTTTTTTTTTTTTTTTTCGGGAAGGGTAAGACATAAGGTTGGTTTCCTTTCAACCAGATGTTTGAAATAAGATTAGTAAACAATCTAAAACATGAAATCTTAGGGGATTTCAGGACACAGTAGTGCCCCTTTAACAAGTATTATTTGACCCCTAATAAAATGACTGTTATTTATTTACATAAGGCCTAATGGTAAAAAATCCAATAAGTTTCCCATGGTTTCCCTAAAACATGTCGTCACTAAATACTCCAAAAATCTTTATTCATTGCTTTTTGTCGTTTTTGCATTGACCTCAATGTTTAACTACAGTTGCAGCCCAATGACCCTGTCGACACAGTCCATTAATAAGGGAATAAATATGTGTTCGGGAGGTATTATAACACTCTGTTTAAGACCGGTGGGAGTCTGGCTTAAACAGAGTGACGAACACATATTTATTCCCATTCATAAATACCTTTTTGGTAAAAAAACCCCAAATCTTTTCGGTCCAAAAATCAAAACAAGTCAAAAACTAGACGTTGCCAACCATTTTGTTAAACAATTTTACTTCATGTTTTACGAAACACCCCTACCGGTATATAATATGGAGTGCCCCTCCACAACTCGTTACCTTATAAGGACACTGGGCTGTGCGTCGCGCGTACTGCGCCATGTCACGCAAAGTGTGAAATTCGGACTATGAAATCACTGATTCACTGGTAGTACATTGCGCATGCCTACGTGAGAAATGTGAACGTTCAACCAATGAAACGTTAAAAGGCACCGGATTTCATGGGAGTCCAAATTTCATGTGACACTGGAGAAGTGTTTAAGACCAGCTATAGCCATGTCTTTATCATTCGTTTAAGACTGGCAACGTGACGGGCTTTCGACCAATAGAAATGCGTAAACTGTCTGAGGTATTTATGAATGCAATTTTTTTTTACCGCTTGTGTACCCTGGGGGAACAAATATCCAAACAGTGTTGACATTCCTACCCATACATTCATTGTGTGCTCCTCGACCCAACAGCATATGATGGTGTTTCAGTGTCTCTGTACTGTGTGCACTCTCAGACACTGAAATATGATCTTTATGTTTTCATTTTTCTGTCAGTTTACAGGAAGTGATGCCTCTTCTCTAAGTTGGAACGGTTGAGATTGGAAACTCTTGGAGTATAGAGATGGAGTATATGATTCAACACACAAATGACCTGAATGACATAGCAGATGAACTGTTCAACACCTTTTGTAATAAATTAAGTGATGAAGACCTGCCCAAAATAAAGAAAATAATACGCACAAGCAATATCAAAGGTTTTCTGGATATATATAATGCACTTGGATTCGCCGAGAATGAGTTGAATAATGTAACAACGCTCAGAGCATTTCTGGAACTGCTTCATCCACAACAAACAATTTTGACAGGGAAATTACCAGCCATTACATTTATTGATGCCTTGGAATGGATCGCACGTGTGCTTTTTCGGATTGATATACTTCCAATTATAGCAGAGGCTTTATCGAAGATTAATGAATATTTTAAATGTAAGTACTCTTTTTGATTAATTTGTACTCTTTCAGTTGCAAATTGTTTTGGCCCGTATTGGTTGAACACGCATTAAAAATACCTTGTAGAGTTGATAGCTATTTGTCGGTACTCGATCACTTGGGGTATATTAACATGTGACTAAGAGGGAGCTTCCAGAACAAGCCAATAAATGGCCCCTGAACCAGCACTGATCAAGCATATTATTGGCAAAATGTATACAACAGTCCTACGGTAGCTTGTAACAATGCAGCAGTACGCTGCGCTCAACAACCATCGTGTGAAGACTTACGTGCGTGTATACAACACAGTTGCTATGCGGATGCATGAGCACATGTTAAGTCTTCACATGACATAATTAATTAGTGGACGTGAGGAATCGGCCTAGCTTCCTCTGTCAGGTAAAAATATGAAAAAGAAATTGTTGGAATTTTTTTTGGCTATGGCAGCAAAAGTTCATACCCTTTACGTCAGTGAAGACGTTGCCCAACCTGGGCTGGCTAGGGTGATAATAACCACGCATTTTGAAGAGACTAGGGTAGCATGCATAAGGTAAAATTATGGCCCCAGAACATGAACACAAAAAGTCTGCAAATTATAGCCCCCCCCCCCTCCAAAAAAAACAAGGTCACAAATTGGGAGCATTTTAACTGTTTATTTCATTAAAAAGATATTTATTAATGGCTGCTGTTTATGCCCCCAACCCTGTCATTATCACACAGTGAAGACCGGGTTCTCGTATTGTTATTCCCTAATTAACTTATTACCTGCAACGTACTGTGTTCTATTTCATTATTGTTTTGTTGTGAAAAACAATAACCTCGAAACTTTGCATTCTTAAATCGATAATACCATCATTTTTAGAAATACCAATAATTAGAAATTTGTGTATGTCTTTCAGTTATATGTTCAGCATTTCCATTTTTGAAAAATAGAATTAGCTGTTGCAAACTGCTTACCAACCAAAAGGACCTATAGTATAAATGCAAAAAAATAGTTAGTGGCCTGACGTTTCGACCCTAGCAGAGTCTTTCTCGAAGGCTAAATGACAAGATTATAAACATAAACAGTTTATGTTTATAGTCTTGTCATTTAGCCTTCGAGAAAGACTCTGCTAGGGTCGAAACGTCAGGCCACTAACTATTTTTTAGCATTTTCATTTTTATCTGGTGAATTTTGCTGTTGGACATTTACACTACATCATGATTATTTTCTTTGCTTTTTCCTTTTGTTCTGCATATAAGCACACCAAGGAGAAATGCAGCAGATGTTATCGTGTGAGTTTCATAAATATTTAGGTGAAAGTTTTAATTCATAAATTCCAACCGATAAGACAGTTTAGCCATTCCTATTGGTCGAGACTTTAGAGCCTCTCACGTGGCCGGTTTTAAATGAAGGACAAATATTGGTGTTTGTTGTTTGATTGCTGCTTTGTCCTTTAATTGTCATTAGTTTGTTTTTATTGTTGTTTGTCCTTTAAAATTTATTAATTTTGCCCGTTTGGCCACCCATAGTATGTGGGCATGCACAACACTACCAGCGAGTCAGCATTTCATAGTCCTAAATTCACTACACACCGAAACACAGCTGCATTCTGCGCCAGTACGCATGACGTGTGCGCGCTAGTCTCCATATAAGATGCTGTTTACCACCACTCGCAATACTGGACAAACCATTACAAATCTTAATTTGCAGATTATTGCGTGCTACGGCTTATTTTCCGCACAGCCTATGTTCCGAAAAGTACGGTCAGCTGTCCTGAAAAAAGTAAATTTGTTGAATCGTCAGAAGAAATTTGTAATTTTTTGACCCACATGTTTTGATTTTTTGACCGAAAAGGTATTTATGAATGGGAATAAATATGTGCTTGGCCGGTATTAAAAACTATGTTTAATACCACTAATAAGTCTGGATGCTGATAATTACCCTCATCATCAGCATCCAGACTCCAACCGGTCTTAAACATATGTTTAAAACCGGCCAAGCACAGATTTATTTCCTTATTCAACAGTTAACAAAAGTTAAGAAAAGACTCATACAATTAGAGTCCCGTCTGTTCTGTGTTGTGAAACTGACTTGTGTGACAAGGCGGAGTTAGAGGGCAAACTAGGAGGGGCACATGTCAAAGAAGAGTTTATTTCCAAAACTTGATAAACGCCATTTTCATCCCGTGAATCGCTCTTTTAAGACAAACCTGCATGAGGACAAGGCTCATATTCGGTTTTTAACGTACCAGGATATCAACTCTCTCTTATCTCAAAATTGTATCCACTGGGGGAGTTGATTCCTGGTCGAATGCTCACAACCAGCAGGAAGCAATTAGTATATCACTTGTTAGGTTTGCCTAAATCCTTCCTGAGCGGCCTAATTAAACATACACATATTTTAAATAGATTATTTTCTAGTGTACAATTTTTTTATGTCAAGAATTGATACCATCTTTTCCTTTTTTTCTTTTTTTCATCATTGAAATCGGTGCACAAATGTTTGTGTGTGTGTCCAGAGAGGATGGACTGGCCCATCACCTGTGGTTTTGCAAATGAAGGGATTAACCAGATATTGGTACATGGGCTGTGTCAAAGATAAGCAACAAAATTCTGGTTTGGAAAAGGTGTGACTTGAAAATCACCTTATGGTTTTAGTTTTAGAATCCCCAAAAATCTGTTTCTACAGGTTTGATGTACAATGTAGTTAGATAAAACTTGTATGGGCCATTCAGAAAAGTCAAATGTTAAAACATTTAGATTTTGTTCTTAATTATTTTGGACCCACCCTCCCCCAAATTTGGAATTTTAATTGTTGAATGATTATTCAATAAACATGTATCGGCATGTACACTGAAGAACAAAGTAATGGCACAGATATTTTAGGTCAAATGCTCAGGAGTTTTCAATGGCTTTTCCAGGTTTCCAGCATGCAGCTTTGTAGTTGAAACAGAAGAGGAAATTGCCCTGCAAGCACGCAAAACTTCGTACAATGTTTTTCAATATTGAAAACAATTAATGATTAATAAAATGGTGATTTCAGCTTTGTTATGAATAGATTTTTCTGTATATTTGGCCGGATCTCGCACAAAAATACACGCGATGGCTGCCATGTTGTTTATCGCAAAAAAACCCACAAATCTGGTTTGCAGAAAATCCTCGTCGAAATTTTCCTTGAAGATAGTTCAAGGTGTACTAGCATTTGCAACAACAGATGAAGCTGAAATTCGGAATATACTTAGATGATATAAGTGTCCAACTACTCGTGAAATAACAATTTGGAGAAGTTCCTAGAAATTGACATAAATACATAGATTTGGGGAAGTTTTCGAACGATTTCTTCCAGACTTGTAGGTCAGCTATACCAGAAACCTGAGTATTGACGTTTTGGCATCGATGATGGCAATTTTTTTCACTGACATGATGTTTGGTATATTTTTTGAGAAACACAACGTTCAAAAGGCCATGTTTTTTGTGGTGCATAAATTCCACTGCTCTTCTATAGCGCCTATGTACGTAATCGGATTAGCTTTGCTTAACAACGTCAGACGCTTTGCCTTAGCAATACAAGATACAGGTTTTTTTTGGAAAAAACGATGCATCTAGAATCCATATAGTTCATTGCGCAGTTGTGAAAAAATATGTTGTACGTGACGTGATGCACAGGATAGGGCTTGCAGTCTTCAAACTACACTCGCAGTATGCTCTGAATAGCCACGTTGTTTACGTATTCCTCATGCGTGCATGGGTGTCTCCAGGATTTTTTTTCTGCTGGAGTGGGGCAAAATACATTCCCCCCCCCCCCACCCCCCCCCCCCCCAAAAAAAAATCCCTGTAATTTTCAAGAATGTTCTCGATTGATCATTTTTCCACCCCCCCCCCCCCCCCCCCCCCCCCCCCCTCGCGATGCCCACGTCCTCATGGCTAGGGGTAAGTGAAGGAACACACACACATCCATGAAGTCAAGGCTGGCAAAAAAATAATCGCTGTACTTAACTATTAAATTCAAGCCTGGTTACGCCACTGAGCCGTAGGCTGAACCATATCGCACTGCCGTATCAGTGGCCTGCATACTTTTGTACCAAAAAAAGCCCCCTGAAATGCCAGCTTCAGCGAAAAGTGATCAGTGTTACATAAGTTTGAATGTACAATGTATCTTTGTTTTATTATATAGCTCTGCCTATTGGGATAAGTCAACCAGCTTACCCTATTGAAATAAGTGAGCCAGATGCTCAGGAAGCTTACAAGAAAGCACTTGAAGCAGGAAGTAAAGAGATCCACCGCACACGGCTCATGATTGTTGGTCAAGAACGGGTTGGGAAAACAAGCCTGATGAGGAATCTTACTCGTCAAAGGTGTGTTGTAGTATTTCTTTTTAATGAGTATATTTTACTACACGGTTGTTGGTCATGTTGATATGTAGTTGGTCTGGCACTGATGCAAAGAATGTACATACCCTAAACAAAAAAGATAGACAAGGCAAACGTAGAGAAACTAGTCCCAGAGTGTACTATATAATCTATTCATTTAATTCAGAATGGCTATATTCACTGCAAATTATTTCATCTATGCAGCCGACATATTTATGGGATCAGATTTTGTCCATTAATTGGCGTATCGAAAAGAATGTTGCATCCTGATGACGCCACTTTTTCATCATTTAATGATTTCATAATGAAGGTCGGTCATTGCAAATATATTGAAAAGATACGAATCTCGGACTGAGAAACATTTCAATTTTGAAAATGCACTGGACTTGTCTCCATAGACTGTACACTTTTTCCCGGTATTTTCAGGTAAGCCCATTGCCCAAGGCGTTTGGGCGAAATGATAGATATTTAAGTTTAATTTCTGGTATAAGCTATTGTAGTTCACAATTGACAGAATTGACAGTAAGTCAGCCAGTGAGGAAGTCAGATGCTGGTGGAATTAAGTCCATCAGGTACAAAGTGAAAATGCATTTTTATGTTCATGATACATTCAGTTTCAACAGGAATGAATCATCAACAGAAGGCATCACGTCATCATTAATTTGCAACATAGACATCCAACATGCAACATCTTGGCGTCTGCACCAGGAAGGAGGTAGAGAATTCCCCGTTTTAAATTCATTCAGCACAAATTGGTCCCTGTAATGCTGATATACACGTGGCTGAACTTACCTGGCTGCAGGGGTGTGAAATCTCAGCTTTGAAGCTGATTTCGGCTTTTTTGTTTTGGATTTCAGCTTTATTTCCCTCACTTATTGTGTGTTCAGGAGATTTCCAAAGTTCAGCTTTTTTACACCTTTTCCAGCTGTTTTCAGCTATTTTTATCAGTGGCCACTCACACCCCTGTGGCTGAAACTTAGACATAGCTGAAACTTAGAGGGCTCATTTTTGGTCAATTTTCCGGGGACAGACCTACCAACCGACCGACCACGAAGAAGCTTCTGCCAGAGCTTAAAAATTCTCACTATAGGTAGAAAAGATATAGCAATAACTAAAGTGTAAATTTTCATCATCGAGTAGCAACAACCCCCTGAACAAAGTAAGTTCATTAAAAATTATTATACATGTTATAATTTAGGTTAATCAGTTATTATAAGAGGCCCGGGTACCATCAATGTGAATCACTGAAACCTTCTGTCCAAATGTACATTTTCATTCTATTCTGTGTCTGTTGTATATTTCAGGCTTTCAAGTATAGGCCTGTTCCTACTTTTTCTGACTTTTTTTTCCCTATTTTTTTCTTGAAATTCTTACTTTTTCCTACTTTTTTGTCCCAGATGCACAACTCAAAAAAATAATATCTCATTGAATATTTTCATAGCAGCGTTACACACTGTCATACGTTAATCACAAAGGGCTTGGGCTCTGATCAGGAGCACTGAAATTAACTGTACTTTCAAGAGCTTGGTTCAGGATCTGGCACTAGTGTTGTGAGTACAGAACATGCCCAAAATGAGGCTTACGATGCTGTGGATATGGGTTAGTATCGATGAAAACTAATCTTGGAAGCCTGCGAAAGCCTACTCTTATCCTCCAAAGTTTTACTTTTAACTTGTTTTTAACTGTTCTACTTTTTCACCTGGGTCTGCTTGATAGCTTGACTTAAAACAATGTTCAAAGGCGGCTTTACTCACCTGCATACCACTATATATAGCTCACTAAAGAAGGGGCAAAGGATGCACCCCTGTATTAACATTCCCATACACCAGTGCTAAATGCCCATACTTCAAAATTCTTTTAAAAATACTCAGAACTCTCACAGGTATTTAAGCTGCACAGAAATATGATAATCAACATGTCATCTTTCATATCCTTTTAATTTTTTTTGGTGGGTTGACCAATGAATTTTCGAGAAATTTTCACCCAATTAAGACGGCCTCTTTTTTTGTGGAAAAGTAGACACTTGAAAAATGATCCCTCCACAACATGGTAAAATAGCACCACTTTCGAGCCCAATTGCATCCAAATTGCTCAGAATTGGAAGCTCCCAGTCCGGGCCAGAGTTTTATTGCCAATATCCCCCAATTTTGTTGCTCTCAGAACTCTCTAATATAGAATATTTTGAGGGTATGACTTTTATTCATGAGCTCTGCGGACGGGTTTAGGCCTATTTACCGGTATGCCCTTAACAGCTAAATAATTGCTGCAAACTGTTTGATTTTCTTCAGGTGAGTCCAATGACCCAACCAGCTTTCAACAGGAATACAAGCAGGGTGTGGCCAGTGAAGTGGACTACAATATCAATCAGAAAGTGATGGAACAACTTCTAGCTCATGAAAAACTAATACGGGTATGAGAGCATTGTAAAGCGAACTTTTAAACACACAATGTTCTTATGATGTACGTTAATCTACATTTGTATTAAGATCCCAGTTTTCTTGTAATGTGATGCTTCAGCAACGAATTTCGAAGATGCCACAGTGAAGCACACTGATGTGTATTGTTCACAGGCCACATAAAACTAGTATAACATCGATGTTTTTATTCCTGCTTGCACTAAAACTCCAATGACACATTTCCAATGCTATTTGTTTGTGTTGTACCAAGAATGCCTCAGGCGATGCAGGATCAGAACCACTTTCTTCACAAGGACAGGCAGCAACACATACTGAAGGTTGGACTAAAGCAAAATGATAATTTAATTGCAAGCTTTATATACCTACATGGGTGATTCTATCAATTTTGGGTCCAAAGTTTGACATTGTTCTTGTCCCTGTACGTTGCATCTGAACTTTGTAATTTTCTATTCAAGTATCATTAAGAATGACTTTGAAAGATGCTTTATTTGTTGAGTTTAGTCTTGTGGGAACTGCATTAATCAGGAATGCAGCAAGAATTATAAATTTCTAAATGACACATGTATTTATTTATTTATTTATTTATTTTGATTTTATTGCTCTTCTCCACTGGCCGACATAAAAAAACATTACAAGATATATACAGAATCATAGATTAAAATTACAGAGAATTAATCGTTAAAAAAAAGAGTTATTGCCTGTTAACAAATTAAGCCAGTGACTGGGAAGATGGAACAGGTGACTAGCTAGTACCTCTACAGAGCCATCCTACACAGGAAAACCAGGTCCTATATAAAAAAAGGGAAAAAAGGAGGGCAGAAAATAAGGCCAAAGGGGAAAACAAGGGAAAGATAAGAAGGAAGAATAAAAAATAAAGAATACCAAAAAAAATGTAACAGGGATGAGAAAAAGTGGACACCCAATTTATAGAATGACTCACATAGGCCTATATAGCAATTTCAAGTTTTTTGGCTCAGAATACTGTCTACACCCTGTTTTAACATTAAGTTAAGGTTCACATTCAGGAAAAAAGTTGTGGTTCCCACATAGCCTTATTGTATGCACATCTGAATTAAATTGGAAAAAAAAACAAGATAAGAGCAAAAAGCAAATGTGAGATTGAAATGATGTGTATGGGATATCTATAAATGTATTTTTCTATTTTTTTTTTTACAGCAGACAAAATCAAGAAAAAAAAGTTGAGGAGAAGACAAGAATCCGGCAACATGGAGGAGCCAATAGTTCTGAGCATCTGGGACTTTGCTGGTCAAGATTTATATTACACTACCCATCAGGTATCTTTCATTTCTTCACTCTGCCGAAAAGTACAGAAATTGGTCTTGAATACTTTTTAACAGCAATGTAAGAGAGAAATGTCAGTGTTGTAACGAGTCGCTCATTTTTGTCACTTGAGTCAAGTCATTTCAAAGAAGTGACATGTGTCGAGTCGAGTCATTAGGTCAAGAAGGTCGAGTCAAGTCGAGTCACAGTGTGTTGTCGACTTGAGTCGAGTCAAATATTTAGCTGGAGTCACGAATATCTGAGTCTTCTGATGAGCGAGTTGAGTCGAATCATATCCTCACAGTGACTCGATTTGAGTTGAGTTACTTACCCTTGGGGACTCAAGTCGAGTCACCCTTAGGGAATCAAGTCGAGTCACCAAAAATCGTGACTCGAGTCAAACTCAAGTCGAGTCATTGACTCAAGTCATTACAACTCTGATATACGATATGTTCTGACGTATTATAAGTTCCAGAGGGCCAGCCCACAGTCGTCTTTGCCTCTCTATCACTGACTGACCAACTCACTCACTCATTGACTCTCTCACTGTTAATTAGACTTGATTTAGCCTTACCGTGGCCCAAAAATGTGACTTTGCTCATTCCAGAGAGCCAGCCTATACATTTTAGGGTCGAAGTCATTAAGCAAGTCTAATTCACAAGTTTCTCGCTGACCGTCTCACAGACGGAATGCCAATTGTGAATTAGACTTGCTTAATAACTTCCGCCCTAAAATTTGACTGGGGTTAATTAGTATGGAAACTCCTTGTTGGGCCAAATTTGTTTGGGATTAGCTTTAATCTACTAGACGTGCGTAATCATGTTTTATTCCCATTTATTGTAGACATTTCTGTCTTCCCGGGCCATCTATGTGGTGGTGTTCAATCTCTGCCATGATCTCAACAAACCAGTTCCTGATTGTTCTTCAACTGCGCAGGTAAGAAACATACTCTTGAAAAGTGACATACTTCGCACACATTCATATGTTTTGTAGTTTGATACATTTGTACTTAATGAGATAAAAATCGGTAGGGTAGTCCTCAAAAGTCTGAAGACTTCATTTCCAGTGGGGTTCGTTTGTAGAAAGTCTTTTTAGGAGCTACTAGACGCTTGCACAGCAATAGTAAGAGTCAAAATTAATAGAAAAATTGCGGGTACCACGTATGGAAAGAAATCTCTTCTTGGAAGAAGTGTGGTTCTGAAAAGAACCGGTTGGTTGAGTGTAGAACTCAATGTTTCGGACAGTGTGCTCTGTCCGTCCTCACCCACCCGATGACGGACAGAGCACACTCTCCGAAAGGTTGAATTCTACACTCAACCAACCGGTTCTTATCAGAACCACACTTCTTCCAAGAAGAGATTTCTTTCCACATGTTGTTATCCGCAATCTTTCTACTCTATCTCATCCGTCATGTAACACTTCAAGTCATATATAATGATATGAGTGCAGAATAAACAAACAACGCGGCGTCTTGACTTCAAGATTCTGACCATTCAGCAAGCGCCTTGTAATATGTGTCTTCAGTAACCCAATGAGAAAAACATAACAGCAATGAGCAAACTTGGGCAAGGACCATTAGTGGACTAGTGGTTGATTTGTGACGTAACTTACGCCTGCCCACTTGTAGCAATGTGCGAATGTCTCTAGTCAAACACTCGTCAAAATGTCATCGCAAAACTTCTGGATCCTGGCTCTCTGCTAGCGTTATGAATGCGCGCGGCTATTGGTAACCAGCGATGCAACCAGCCCCAGTAGGTTGGTTCCAAATAGTCGACCAGCGTGGTCAACCACCGTCAACCAGACAGAGTTCGGGCTAAGGTCAACAATAGTTCTTGCGCGAACTTGCCCTATATTGGCTTATCAACAACTATATAGACTTATCAACTTTTCAGATTGTAAGTTGTTTTTGATTAACTTGGTATTTTTTTTTAGTTGTTAAATGTTCTATTATCGTGTCAGTATAATGTTTGTGTCACTGTTTTTAACATAGTGATTATAGATTTGATATTGATGATTCTTTGTTCATCTTCTTTTCTTTAAGCAGGGACAGGCAATGACCCCCATTCAGTATCTGGATTTCTGGATGCGTTCCGTGTACACCTACACCAAGGAGAACCCTTCCCAAGTCAGACTGGACCAGAAGTCCCCACCAATCTTCTTAGTTGGGACTCACAGAAACAGCGTAGGGGGAGAGGACATGCCAGACAAGGAACGCAAAGTCCTGGTAGGCTGTGTTTACCAGTGTTGTAGTCAAGGCCACAACCTCTGAGGCCGAGGCCAAGGCCGAGGCCACAACCTCCGAGGCCACAACCGCGAGGCCAAGGCCAAGGCCGAGGCCACCACCTCCGAGGCCAAGGCCGAGGCCGAGGCCAGCTATCAAAACACGTAATAAAATATAAATCACTAAAACAAGGCTAATATTATATTGGAGTTTTAACATCTTTTTAGTTGAATTCACTGAGTTTTGGAGTGCCTGGCTTACAAATTTACAGCTTGCAATGGGTTTCCTCTTGTAGGGAGTCCGGCAAATTTTATTAAAAAAAAAAAATCTCAAGTTTTGTATCACTGAAAGCAAATTACACAACAAAATCAATGGCATTTGAATCCGGCTCATAGGTGTTTGCCCTTTGGAGATACAACAATTTAAATGGCCAAATTTTGAGTTTCTATTCTGTAAGATTTACATCATTTACTTTTAGCATGTTTTATAAATCTTATTTTCAAAACCTATCAAAATGCTTAATATCATAGGAATCCCCATTAAATAAACAACAACTTGATTTTTGAATCAGGTTTTTACCACTCTTAACCAAAAGGTTACGACCCCCCCCCCCCCGACCTTCGCACAGTCCAGGCGCGCGCCGAGCAAACACCGCGATGCGACCAGACAATGCCAGACGGCCCGCCGTTACGCACGGGCAAAGCATAGTTCCAATCCCGCTCCACATAGCGGGATAAGTGTCCACGCATAATCACTGTTAATACCGCGGTACCAGACAAAGTCTGGCAATGGCCAATCCCGCTCCAAACAACACGGCAACATGGAACGTGCATGATATCACTCAGTTCATCAAAATGACCATGAATTCACGGATCATCCGATTTGAATCCAATGGCTTCGAGGAATTTTAAGATCATAGCAAGAGGTAGGGAGTCCAGAGGTTTTGGCCGTATATCTGTAACCACGCAAAATTAGTCAATTTCAACCATGCTTATACATGTAATAAGTATCAACATATGGCTCTAAAAATACAAAAAAAGTATCCTGGTACCACGAGGAATACTGACTCCTATTATTAAAACATTCATTCAGAACTTTGCATTCATTTGGATGGAAAAACGAATTCTGAAATTGCGCTTTCCATATCGACCATTTGCACCAAACATTACCGTGTGAGCCGGAACTTTCATTTAAATCACCGTGTAAAAATAAAATCTACTTGATAAATCGTAATTGTTTTTATCATATCTTTATGAAAAAAAAAATGGTACGGACTAGTACACTCGATCGTACCCAGAAAGTTCAGACTTTTACTGAAACAGTGGCATATAAAAAGAAATGATTAAGCTTGCCGCACCTTGCCGCAAATCATTTTTAAAGGTCTGGGTACAGAGGCGAAACGAGAAAACTTTGTACAACACTGCGACCAGACTATTCTACTACCACATGTTATTGTACGCAAATGGGATTGGTTACGCAGACTTATGTAGTCTGGCACGCGGTAACAGTTATAACGCTTGCACGCACGTGGAAAGCTGAAGCGCAGGCTAGGCGAAGATGCTATGTACGTGAGTACGTTCAATGCAACCATTTCCAGTTCATTCGTGCGTACATTGTATATGCGTTCGTTTCACGGAACCCACTGCGGCAGAATCTTGAGGGTTTGATACGGTAAAAAATTAAAATTGATTAGAATGGAAAACATATCAAAATGGGCGGCCTCGAGCCGGCCTCGACCGATTCGCCGAGGCCGTAAGGCTCCGAGGCCGAGGCCTTGCACTCCGAGGCCAAGGAAGAGGCCGAGTCCATGAAAATCGGCCTCAAGGGCGAGGCCGGCCTTGAGACCGTGTCCATGCAACAAGGTCGTATCTCCTAAAATGGGCCGTACGTGAATCATGAGTTTCAGAATGTCAAAAGGTTGTATCTCACTAAAAATAACCTGGATGTACACAAAATGTCAACGGACGTCGAGATAGGAACTTGTTGCATGGAGCGTATTCACAGAATGGAGTTATGACCTTGTTACACTGACGTGGCGTTATTGCTTCCGTATAAAGTTTGTTTTTTGATTACGCACTCTATTTAGATCAATCTGATTCTCCCCAAAATATTGTTTAGGGTCAGGAACAACAGTGAAAGACCTTTCTATAAAAATGTCTTGCTTTTTTTGGATTTTTTCAATTTGCAGATAAATGACATTTTCACTCACATAAGAAAAGAGCTGTGCACCAAGCCATACTGGAGGTTCGTGGTGAATGATTTTTATGCCATAGAGAACTCTCTCCCATCAAACAGCAAAAAGGCAAGTATCTTACAGGATTTGAGTAATGTTTTTGAGATAAATGCTTAAAAACAATCGTTCAGTGCCTCTGCATAGGAGTGCAAATAAAGGGTTAAGTGGCCCATATTTTTTTAATGCAATCCTTGAACATCACCTTTAATGTGTCCCATTGTACCTTATTATTAATTTTAATATGGTCATGTTAGGGGTATTTTGGTACGTCCTTTGTTTTTATGCTTATACAAATTTCCATATTTATTAGCAAAAGTGTGACTAATTTTAGGCAGAAACCCCATACAGCAATTTCTCACCAAATTTCTCAGAAAATGTTTTGTTTTTATGTGTGCATTTTCTTTTCTTTGGTGTTTTTTAGCCAATTAGCAAACTTCTGACAAATGTTTTGAATGAGCAAATTTGTTGGTTCACAATTGGAATGGAAAACGCCTAAAATTGAGCTGTGTCTTCCTAAATTAATGACATTACAGCAACTTTGCCCTCTGTTGTCGGGAGAAGCATGGAACAAATAATAAAGAAGTGCAGTTTTTAATAACAAATAACCAAAAAGGGATGTCAAATAATTTTCATAGATAAGCAAAGTGCATGTCACACATGTTTTAAACACTCTACACCTTTTTTTAATTGAGTCAGTGCTCTTCAATTTTATTAATGGACTGTGTGCATGAACAGTGGAGGGTGCTTCAGGACTGCCCACAAGAGCTCCTATGGAGGGACACATTGCTTAAGCGAATTTGTGACGTCATGGCAAGTATTCGTGCTGCGAATTCGTAAAAGTTGAACATATTTCAACTTGGGCGAATTTCGCAGCGAAATTGCTTCGTGACGTCAAATTCGCTTCGCATTCACTTTCGCTTGAAGTATGAACCGGGCTTAACTCTCTTTTTGTTACGAGTAATGAGGCAGTACTTGTGCATGCAGAGTCCATAATAGCTTGCATGAATTCTCATCCAAACAGATCTCCCACTTACGAGATCACATAGAGGCCACGGCAAGAAAAGAGCCCTACATGGGTGAGGAGATCCCTCTGCGCTGGCTCAAGTTTGATCGGAACAAAATGACAGAGGTAGCCATCCGATCCGCGCGCGGCACAGAGACACCCGTCCTGAACTTGAATCAGGTAATTTGAAGCAGTTTGGAGTATGTAGATGGCCTGTTTGGACCATGCAGTCACCGGAGCAATTGATTCTCACATGCTTATTGCATGGACAAAATATATGGGTGGCAAGTCATAGTCATTCCACACTAATTGTTATTTTTTTCATTGGCATGCTTCTGCATGGAAACAATATCAACAGCCAAAATTGCTGTTCATATAGACATAGGTAAAAATGTATTACTTTTCAGTGACAAATATACTGTTGAAAACATTTGACAAGCCTCATATCCAACTGTCGGCATATTTTAAAAGATTAGCTACAGATTTATAACAAACTGTGTATATTGTTTGCCCCTTTATGAACTTACAAATTATGGTTTATATTCTTATTTGCTAAGTGAAATTAGAGGTCAGTGTACGTTCATACTTGCAAAATATTGAAATCCAAAATATTGTGAATTTTTAGAAGTATGTGAGAAGTCGAAGAAAAAAAACCAGTAAAATAATCAGGCAAGCGTGATGTGTATTGTTTCTGTGATAACTCACAATCTATTTTTCGGTGATTAGCTTGCAATTTAATTGTCTTTTTAATGTTAACTATGGCTTTGTAGATAAAGAAGGCCTTTGGTGTTGAAGACGAAACTGAACTGTTGACGATGCTGAAGTTCTACCATGATCTTGGCCACATAATATACTTTGGAGGGGACGGTGACAAGAAAAGCCAGGCGCTGAAAGATGTGGTCATTCTGGATCCGCAGTGGCTGATTGATGTCTTCAAGAAGGTCATTACAGTTACGCCCCCTCAAAGACAGGTTAGATTATCTTTTATTAATCCCAAGAGTCGTCAGCGGCAGCAGAACAGTTTTCAAACTGGAGGGGGGGGGGGGGATCACCAAAAAGGGGCACTTGTTCAGTAAAAGGCATCTTCCATCGGTGCAGCAGCGTATATCCAACATTAATTTTTGCTGAAATGTCGACACGTTTTTGTAACCAGAAACTTGGCCTCCGTAAAATCAAA
Source organism: Patiria miniata (assembly GCF_015706575.1). NCBI lineage: Eukaryota > Metazoa > Echinodermata > Asteroidea > Valvatida > Asterinidae > Patiria > Patiria miniata. Next base: position 8,808,035 of record NW_024037063.1, read on the forward strand.
TAGGAGGGATGGGGGGCCTGGTACCATTTTCCAGAATAGGGTGCGCTCTTCGAAACCGGCCAATATGCACACTATGCATTGCGTGGCCATTTTCAGGGTGCATTGTGAGGGTTTCTGGGCTTGGTTTTTATATTCCTCGTACATACCAGAAATCTCCATACCATTTTGGGAAATAGTTGTAAACAAATTATATGAGATGTTACGGCCAGATTTTTGTTTTCACTGCAGGTATTTTTCATCTCCAGCTTATATATGCTCGAGGGGGCACATTTATGTTCACAAAGGGTCACTTAGGGAAAGTGCCCCCCCCCCCCCTCTGCCGCCTCTGAGAGTCATATTTGGCCACTGCGGGTATTTCTCAATCATAACCAAGTCTAACAGTTATTGTATTAATAAATCATTCTATCCTCAGATGACTGATCATGTCCAGTCTTGGAATCGCCTCAAGGAAGATGGCATTTTGGAGGATATACTTATCCGCCACATGTGGCAAGACATTCTTCCTAAGAAACAGGCTCTTCTGGATCTGATGGGCAAGTTTGACTTACTCTGCGAACGAGTCGATCAGGTACTACTGTCTTTTTGCTATTTAGGGTCATATTTTGTCAATCCACTTTCCCCATAGTTGTTTTTCTAATTTTGTTTCCAATTCATGTTGCAGTTAATTTGTAGACATGTTGTTAGATCAAAAGGCTGTGGGGCTATGAAGCCAACTCATCACTCCTCATCAGTGTACATAGACACAGCAAACTTTCTCATTGGTTAAAAGTTGTGCCTCCTCTCTCCGGATTGGAGGGTAGCCTCCCATGGCTTTGCATCTTATCTGCATAACATACGATTGCCTTATATGGTAACATCTAAGTCAGTGGAGAAGTTTAAACCATGCTATATCTGTTGTAGAACCCCTCTGTAGTACAACCCCTCCAGAGTGAAGTTTTTGTAGAAAGTAACACCCCCATAAAAAATTGGAATTGGCCAAAGACAACACAGAGTGCATGTGAGTGTGCCTGGTCACTTTCACATATTTTGGCAAAGTGACCAGACGTACTTACAACAGTGTTCTATTTTGTCTTTGCCCAATAGGTATGTACAAATGTTTCTTTCTTTTTATTCACATCTAGGTTCCATTATTTCTGTTGTTCACATTTTCATTTACTTGGAGTATACAATCAATTACTTGAGTTGATCAGTTGGTTGAAGGTAAATTGTTCTTTGAATTTGTCAAGTTTACTCTTTTGCCAAGTTATCTAGAGATTGACAAGATTGAAGTTTGTTTTATGATGCTTAGATATTTTCATTATTGTTTGTATATTCACTTTTTGTAACTTTGGATGAGATTTAAGATGATATAAGTTTGATTAGTTTTTAGCAACTTTACTTTAGTTATTCACTTCAGTTATTCATGGAAGGTTTCACTAAGTTTCCTGGATTTGAGGAAAGTTTGGTGAATGTTTGTGGAATTGATAACTTGGATTTCATTCATTTAAGAATCTGGACCATGTATGTTTTTTAAATTGTGCTTGTGGATTTTGACATTGAATGTAAGTTTCACCATTTAGCCAAGGAAACTTCCATTGCAAGCACTGAGTGTATATAGATAAGCTGAAGCATGGCCTTGCCACGTTGTGGAGAGTGAATACTAATTAGGCTAGCTAGAACAATGATGTGCTTGTGTGTGTAGTATGGAAAGACCACCTGTCACACAGTAAGGGTAGCACTGGGGGAGCAGTAGTATGCCCCAGGCCATTGACTTGGCTGGAGTTGAGCCATACAGTGGAAAGTCTGTTGCTATAGCAACAAGGGTGCTGGCCAGCCTGAGTAGTGTGTTTATCTTTAAGACATGGCAGATAAGAGTTCTGGTAGTTGTGGCCATGAGATTATTAAGTTAAGTTTCCCCTGTAGGTTAGATAGTACATGTAGTTGGCCTTTAGTTTTAAAGTGATGTTTCTCCTGAAGTTTGATAGTATTGGCCATACTGATTTAAAGCGTTGTTATTTAGGAAACTGACTTAACCTTTTCTTGTACATTGTTTGTTTATTATGATGTTTGAATAAACACTTTCACATATTTTGGCAAAGTGACCAGACGTACTTACAACAGTGCTCTCTTTTGTCTTTGCCCAATAGAAATAACGTTACCACATGACAGCTGGGTAACACTATTCTTTAGCCACAATATTATATCACTGAAATCATTGACTTGCATCTAGTAGACTAATGCCAATATGTAATGTCACCGAGTGTAAATAATTAGAAAAAAATGAGAAAGCTAACAAATTTAGGTAAACAACATTTACTCAAGTTAATTGCTGTCACAGTAAAAAATGCGAACTGTAACAAATTGATGCTTTGATGCTCTCTCTTCCAATTTAGCTATGAGGAAATTTTAAAAAATTCAATTAGCATGGCAAACAGCAAATTAGCATGTTGTACTTGTTTTGTCCAGTGCACATTTTATGTTGGTGATTTCAGTGCACATTGCATACATGAGGCAATGCCATACGTGACAGGATGCTTAATTTTCAAGCATAGGCAAGTAGCAGTGTGCTTATCGTTTGTAATCTGTTATTGCACTGCGATTGTTCTGACCCACAGTATGTAATTGTTTCTTGCCAATAGCACAATGATCCCACTAGCCCTACCGTTTCTTACTACGTGCCCTCGATGCTGCAGAAGCGGTTCTCAGTCAGCCAGGAGAGTGACAAGCAGGACAACGCCAGCGTGTTTTTTGTGGATTTTCAAGGATTCCTTCCAGGTAAGCAAAAATAGGTTCACAGAATATACATGCAGGAAATGCGTGTGGTGGTGAGCTTCCCATTTTTTGACAATCTCCTGCTTTGTGTTGGGAGGTAGTCAAATCAACCATCATCTTGGGGCCAGTAATTTCACACTGCCACCTTGTGATGGTATATATGGCCTCTAAAAAGAAAGATGTGCACTGCATGTATCCAACTAACGTGCATATTAGCCATATGAGGCCACTGTTTGCACTTTGTACAGTGCATATCTGCAGCTATAGTGTTTGATTTCAGATATCTTCACGGACACTATCGACGAAAGCCTTGACCAGGCTAGTTCTGTCAAGGCACAAGCAAATCGCAGGTTGACCTGAGGCCAATTTCACAAGAAGACATAATACAGGGTGGACCCCCCCCCCCCCCAAAAAGGAACGGCATTGCAATATTTCCTGAGACTTAAACAACCTATGGAAAATTCTGTTTAAAGAAATATGATACCAAGATCGCCCGATTCGGTCAGGTAGTTTTTGTTCTAGAGCCTTTTTTGTGAAACAAAGTCGGAAGTCATTTTGTCCCAATGAGTTGCTACACTGCGCCCGCAAATTTGATTTAATTGGATAGAGGGATTAATTGTTATGTAATAATACCCACATGAAAGATGTGTCCTTAAATGGCTCTGAAGCAAAACTACTGGACCACATCAGGAGATCTTGGTATCAAATTTCTTCTAAACAGATTCTCAATCCATTGGTACAGGTGGTGTAATGTGAGTCTCAAGGTAGTGGAAGTATATATGCCGTTTCGATTTTTCAGGGGCAACCCTGTATACAGCACCACCTATATGCTATTCATGCACAGTTTTTCACGGGCCAAACGTTTGTCTTTCCTGCAATAGATGGATTGTTTCATCGGTTGGTTGTACGAGCGTTGCGATGGTCTCAGGATCTGGGAGGAAAAGATCCCAATCTGCAGTATGAACGTGGAAGTTTCTATGTTGATGTCCAACACGAGTTTGCGCTCCAACTTGCTCGCCAAAACAACCTTGCCTTCATAAAAGTAAATATTTGATTTAGTCCAGTGTGTTTGAAAAAATGTAAGTGCATTAATCTATTGTTATGATTAAACAGCATTTGCTACGGGGGCCAGGTTATAAGTTAGCACAAGTCTTATTGGATCCGGAGAGCTTGCCGTTTTTACTTTTTGATTTGAATATCCTTAGGGCAGTGTTCACTGCTTGGCATGTCATGTGCATTGCCCCCCCCCCCCCAGCACTGGGAATCCAACCAACTTATCTACACACCGTGCATATGTAGCCCACCGCTACAAAATTCACCATACAGAACAACTGTTCCCTCATAATATTGGGAGAAACTATGAGCTCACAATTTTGTGCAAATAGCTGATGAAGCCAACTTCCAAAAATTGAGGGCAAAGCTATTCCAAGGTGTGCTGGATAACATCCAAATGTTAACATTTTTATGAACCTCAAAGAGTTGAAATGTGTACATTTTGGACATTGACAAATCGGGCAGATGCCAAAACAGGACAGGAGAGCCCAGTTGATGGAGCACTGAAACGGCAATCCGGAGGTATAAACCCTGCTCCTGTCAATTCTCTATTCAACCTTAAGGCCCCCCAAAAAGTCTCCGGCTTCTGGTATAGAGCTTGCCCCAAAAGTGGTGCGGCGGCGGCACCGCAGCTTTTTTGTAACCATACTTTTTTTTTTACTTCAAATGTCGGCTGATGTTGCAGTTGACACTTTTGATCCCTTTAAAACTCTCAAAAAATAGCTTGAGGTGACCTCAGTAAGGCCATAAGGCTTGATAATTCTGCACCCACTTACGATCTCGACCACACAAACATTCTTCGAGAAACTGGGATAGTCAAGACAAAAATCAGAGAAAACAATAACGTCAGACCAAATAGCGACATCAACATCGTGCATTGCTGCCAGGCTGGTCATTAGTCTGCTCCCTTGCGTAGTACGCTAATTAAAAAGCCTTTACAGGTTCAAGAATACACAACCTTGCTCCCTCAGTCTGGCTTCCAGACACACAATTTCAAAATATTTACAACACTGTCTGCAAATGGTGCTCAACAAAATTTAGAGCAAAATATATGGGAGCCCAGAGAGACCACATAAAGCTATTAATCGATCCTAATCCCATCTTATAATTAAAACACATTAAAATTTTGCAGCAGCAGGATTCCAGTCAAACCAGTGAGTTTGGCTGTTTTGAGACATCATAAAAATTTTTTGCTGATGCGCATGGCTATGGTGCACACAGACCAGAAACTGGAGGCTTTTTTGGCCTAATATAATTATGACTTTACTGATGTAGCCTTAAAGAAAAAGTTCATGTCTTTTGTGTGACCTTTTGACAAAGGTGAGTGTCATGCGTGCACAAGTCGTCCATACAAGACCTTTCAAACAACAAAAGACAACTGGGAAGAAAACACCATCACCAGATATCACCAAAAAGGTGCTGTACTGTTGTTATTTAGTTTAATTCTAAGGTTGGTTTATGCATAAGAATTGTTTCTGTTACTGAGGAAACCAATTCCACACTCCTTCCTCGGGACAAAAATCTTAACAAAATGTAAAATTGCGTGTCATTGCTGGAGGTCTTTGGTCTCAATGGCGGTTGACTTTTACATGTCGTCTTACTCCATTTGAATAGTTCTTGGATCTGCCCAAAGTTTTTAAAGAGGATTTCAAAAAGATGTAAAGCCAAAGACTATAATTCCTTCCACTGACCAGTAAGTTTTGTAATAAACTGAAGGGAAAGGGAGTTTAAAGTAAATGGACAACTATAATAACTTGTTCAAGTGAAATTGCATCTTCTAATCCAAATAAATTTTTGACTTTTTGCCACTGAGTTGCTTCAAATATCCAACACCTCTTTACAGTATTAGTGACGGTGTAATGATGAAAACAGCAAACCTCATCTGTTTTCCTCCATCTTTCAAATATCCCAATGCTTCTGGCTTTATACTATGTTCCTCCAATTGAAGTAAGTTCCGAAGGCTGCTGTTATATAATTTAAGATAAACTTTTCTTCTGAAACAGGTCCATGATTTTGTAGAAGAAAATCTACAAAACCTAAAAGACATGTGGATCAAGCGAATCAATTACACTCTCAGCGTTGAATGCCCGTGCCAGCGCGGCTCACTTCACTTGTTACCTCTGGACAAGTGCTTGGAGAATCCGGAGGTTTCCTGCAGGATTGAGAAGTCACCTCAAAAAGTGATCCCAACAAACCCATTCCGAGCCATGTTCAACCAGGAAAGCTCTGAGGAAGAACCGACAGCTATTGGTAGGTACATTGTGTGTTGTAGTTGCAAATAGACCATGTCACATTTGCTTACAAAATTAGATGTGGGCGTCACGCAAATTTCGGCAAAATGTTATCTTCTACACTGCATGTACATCTTTTGAAATATGAGTGGTTGAAAAGTGTTCATATTGATGTGGGCGAAATAACATGCAAAAGATGCTTACATTTTGGGTTGGCTTCTGCTATACATCAGGCATACAATTTGTCCTACTTCTCTTGTATTCCCTTCAAAATTGAAAAGCACTGCAGAGTCTAATTGTACAGCTTACATTTTCCTCTTGCTTGTAAATTCCCAGTTGTATGTCTGATATACAATTAACCAGTTCATGCGGAATTATTTTGACAGTGACTGGACCCAGGCACAGGATTGTTTTTCACGAACCTCCATCCCAGAGGGGTTCAGACCGTCATCGGGTAGCACACCCTGATATTCCTGGCCTCGCTCGCTGCGAGCGGGTCGCTGACAGATATTTCCGGCCTTGCTCTGTGTTTATCTGCCATATCCGTTCCGAAAACCGCAAATGTGTTAAGTTGTGAACCCGCTGTTTGCTATCAGTGTAGGAGTATCAGGCAGAAGTGTTGATTCATTGAAGATAGTAACTATCTTACCCCACTACCACAATAGCAAGATTAATTTGTGGCCAGTCGATGATGCACTTTAATTGTTAGGGTTCTGCACTTGCTTCACGATTTCCCTCATTATGTGGATGTACCCTTTTCATCAGCAGGGTGTACCCTTTTCATTTTCTTCATTTTTATGCCCCGCGGCGAAGCCGAAGGGGCATACTGTTTCCGCCTTGTCCTTCCGTGGGTAGGTGTGTGGGTGGGTGTGTGGGTGGGTGTGTGGGTATATGGGTGTGTGTGTGTGTCCGGACAAATCTTGTCAGCGCGATAACTTGAGAAATACTTAACATATGAACTTCAAATTTGGTTTGTGGATTGTTCTTGGTAATCCTAAGAAGCCTTTTCCATTTGGGGCCAAAAGGCCAAAGGTCAAGTTCACAGTGGCTAAAACAATAGAAATCTTGTCAGCGCAATAACTTGAGAAATACTTAACATATGAAATTCAAATTTGGTTTGTGGATTGTTCTTGGTAATCCTAAGAAGCCTTTTCCATTTGGGGCCAAAAGGCCAAAGGTCAAGTTCACAGTGGTTAAAACAATAGAAATCTTGTCAGCGCGATAACTTGAGAAATACTTAACATATGAAATTCAAATTTGGTTTGTGGATTGTTCTTGGTAATCCTAAGAAGCCTATCGCATTTGGGGCCAAAAGGCCAAAGGTCAAGTTCACAGTGGCTAAAACAATAGAAATCTTGTCAGCGCGATAACTTGAGAAATACTTTACATGTGAACTTCAAATTTGGTTTGTGGATTGTTTTTGGCAATCCTAAGAAGCCTTTTGCATTTGGGGCCAAAAGGCCTAAGGTCAAGTTCACAGTGGCTAAAACAATAGAAATCTTGTCAGCGCAATAACTTGAGAAATACTTTACATGTGAACTTCAAATTTGGTTTGTGGATTGTTCTTGGCAATCCTAAGAAGCCTATCGCATTTGGGGCCAAAAGGTCAAGGGTCAAGTTCACAGTGGCTAAAACAATAGAAATCTTGTCAGCGCGATAACTTGAGAAATAGTTAACATATGAACTTCAAATTTGGTTTGTGGATTGTTCTTGGTAATCCTAAGAAGCCTGTTGAATTTGGGGCCAAAAGGTCAAGGGTCAAGTTCACAGTGGCTAAAACAATAGAAATCATGTATTTATTCTGAGATTATAGGGATTAGGGATTAATTCATATAAAACCTACAGAAGACACTAATGCTGTCAATGAATGTTCCATGTGACCAAGGTACATGTAAGTTGATGTTAAAAGAGTGGTGTAATGTCATGGGAACTGTCACCGTTGCGGGGCATTTGTGTTTGTAAACACACCTGACTTGTTTTTCATATTTTTGGTTTTGATGATTGATTTAATTGGTTTGTTTTGTGGAAACAGAGGACAAGCAACCGTTTAGGTTCATCCACCTGAGAGAGATAGCTAAAGAGCTCGGTGGAGAATGGGAGAGGTTGGCCACTTACCTTGATTTCACACCGGCAGAAATATTCACGTTTAAGGCAGATCACCCAGGTAGTGTTGGCGATGCAATTTTCTCCATGCTTACAAACTGGAAGCAGAGGTTCAAGGGAGGAGACTCCGAAGTGGTGAAGATGAAGAAACAGATGGCAGAGGCACTTGGAAAAATTGATAAAAACGAACTGGCTGGTAAGGTGCAAAAATACTAAAACAGTTACCAGCCCTACATTTGTACTTCCGGTAGTGTACAGTGGAGAGCCAGATCGAATGGCAGATTCATGGGGTGATCGATTGGGCTATATACGCCCTCCCCCATACTCCCCACTCCCCGCCCTATACCATCAGTATGACCAATGTTGATGATTTAGGTATATTTTAATGGAAAGTTCTGACCTTTTTTTAAGTTTAGAGAAAGAATAAGGTCATACAACATTGTGAATCTTAAGTAAATGCTTAAATCCTGTAGTCTGTCTATGCATCGACTTCAACACCTCGGCCAGTAACTAAATAAAAAAAAAAAAAAAAAATCCTTGACCTTCCACTGGACTGGGATTGGGGCTGTGTTGGGGATCAACTTCTACCCCCTGCCATTCCCCCTGCCCCTCCCTTCCCCGGTGGAAGGGGGGGGGGGGGGCTGAAGCCAATAGCGCTTTTATAAATATGTTACCTGTGGGTAACCTACTTGAGAGTAATGTATGTCTTAAAGGTTACAACAACATCGATCTTACTTCAAGGTTTTTTGTTTGTCCTGTTAGAAGTTCTACTTAATAGATTAAGACATGATGGGAAGTATAAAAGCAATAGTTTTTTTATCAAACCATTGCTGATCAAAGTTGCCACAGTATGCAGGCTATCTTGTTATACTTGCTACTCATTTTTAGCTCATTGCAGTACGAGTAAACAGCTCCCATTTTACCAACACGTTAAATGTTTCCCTTTTTGATACAACTCGGTGTATATGTGTCCTGTACAGCAGTACTTTAATCACACCAGTTTAGTATTTCATCCTCATATGCTATGCCATCACAAATATATTTAATATGTCATGATGCCGAATATATTCTGAAGTAGTTTAAGAAAGGTCATCGACCAGCTGCAGTATGCTGATGTGCCTATACCTCAGAATTAAAGAAATATTTTACTGTATGTCTTATGGATTATTGTTATGAGTTTGAATGAAATAATATTAAGAAGACAAACGCAACCTCATAATGATGCTAATATAATTCTTATCTTGGAACAGTCATTTTATTCTTGTAACTAACGTAATCAAACTGAGTATTTTCGCTGTAATACAACATGGTTGTAAAAAAAATGAATCCACATATAGGCCTAGGCCTATTTTAACAATAGTTTTGGATGGCTATATTATATTTCACAGTCTAATGTAATTAATTATGTCATACTGTCAAACATGCATTAGATATGCATTTGAATCTGTTTTAGATAAGCTGTTTAAGAAAGATGTATGACACTTGTTACATGCTGTAAGGATGATGTGCCTTTACTGTACAGAGACATTTTTTTAATGTATATAATCTGGTGAATGATTGTTTTGATGTGTGTTCAAGAAAACATTACAGCACAGAAAACTTAATTTCAACTGGAAACGCAGTGTCCGTTATTTAGAAACAATTAAGCTTTACAGGGTGAGTAAAAAGACCCCGAAACCCAAATGTTGGGACTATTGTTTTAGTGAAATTCTGCGTGTAGCACCTTTAAAATCTAGGATATGAAAGCCCAATTCATCATGTACTTTTCAAGTTATGGAATTTTAAACACAGCCACCGTTTTAAAGTTCTGTCCACGGATCACCAAAAAAAGTGTTAGGTCCTTCAGCAAAACGAAAACAATTCACAAACATCCCTATGGGAAATTTGTTGTCGTTTTGCTGAAAAAAACACTTACCTTTTTATGATTCGTGGACAAAACTTTAAAACGGTGGTTGTGTTTAAAATTCCGTAACTTGAAAATTACATCATTCAGTGAAATGATTTGAATGATACTTGTACTAAAAGAAAGCTTATGAATTGGGCTTTCATATCCTAGATTTTGAAAGTGTTACATAAAGAACTTCACTAAAACAATGGTCCCGACATTTGGGTTTCGTTTTTTTTTTTTTTTTTTACTCACCCTGTATAATCCTGCAGGTGGTTGTGTACTTGACTAAATTCGTGTAGTGTATAATTATGGGTATCATACTTCAATACTTTACAATTTTTAGCCGTCATCAGCTATTACATTCCTTCTTTGTATTATTTTGCCGTCAGCTTTTGTCATGTATTTTCTGTCGTGTCTTTTCCGTCCCTGTTTCGTTTGTAGTGTTTGTTGTTATGTTTGTTTTGTCTGTACGGGCTGTTTATTTTCCACAAGCCTCGGCTTACTTTGACAGCCTCGTGCTCTTATTTTCTCTTGTATAAATAGATAAATACTTTTTATTTTATTATTAGTTCCAAGCGTAGATTATTTTTGTTTATTATTTATTCGATATATATTGATTTTGTTATTTTCCTATGAACCGATTAATTATCGAAGTATTTTCCAGAAGGAGTTTGGAATAAATGTTTAATTGAATTGAAATGAAACACCTGCTCAAAATAAAGGATACCTGCACCCTGTCCAGAATAAAGAATGGCAAACCCAAGTGTTCATTGTGGTTTGATTGCGGTCAAACATGTAGTGTATAATTATTATAATTATTAGTGTATTATCATTATTTTTATTAAGAAATCGTCCAGCCAGGTGAATGTGATTTTTTAATGCATTTCTTATGGGTCTTACCGTATATTTTAATTAACTTTTTGATGTATTAGTAGTTTTATGAGCTTTTTAAATGTATTCTAATAACATTCAAACTAAACGTTTTAATGGACTAGTAATATATATTTAGCTTTTTATAAGTATTGGAGTAAATTTTTTGTAAAGCGCATTGAGATTTCGTATGTAATGCGCTATATAAAATTAATTATTATCATTATTATTATAATTATCAAATCTTCAAGTTGAAGTGTTTCAGTTTATTAACTTTTAGTCTATTCATATTTCGTATTTGTTATTAATAGGTATTTTGAGCAATCAAGAGTTTTATAATTGAACATGTAATTACATGAATTCCGGTGAAGGGACAGTACAGGCTTTCGCGTATTGTCTGACTTTCCCCACGCTATTCTACTTAGTCATTAAGTAGTCATCATTTCCCTTACTACCCGAAAACTCGATCAGGTAGGGTAGACCTACCTAGGTTTATTTTTTTTAATTCATTGGAGCAAAACAAAATAGCTCATATGTTGAACCACACTGATGAAGTTTCAGCTCAATGGATATTTTACTTTTTGAGAAAAAAAGCGGCATCAATAAGATTTTGGTATCTTAATTGATTTGATTCCATTTGTCATGTAATATCTGAATTGCACCCACTTTGTGACGTCAAGGTCCCAGTGCATAGGTTATCATCGCAGGATATAATTAATATCCTCAAATTTTAAAAGTGAATTTTGTTTAAACTAGAACCGCTGGCGTACACACCTTTAAATGCCACTTCGAGAGAATAATTTCACAGGATGGGGGTCTGTTTTCTACCAGTTCTTTTCACATTCAATCATTGGGTTTGTTGGTAAATTGTTCTTACCTGCTAAAGCTTTTACTAATTAAGGACATTTCTTTTTGATAAATTCATCAATACACTAACGTTGAGTTGAGCTGGTAATTTCTTTCCAGTCAGTGTAAATTGAAGTTGAGTTTGTCCATTTCAATTTGAGTCTGCAAACTATGACGGTTCTGCCGTCATAGGGCGATGGTTGATTTACCTGATACTAGGCATGGCTTGATAAGGGGAACCATAGGCTCGGTGCAGAGTGTGTGTGGCAACGGCAACTCCTGGCCCTCCCTCACCGAGTCGACTAGACGGTCCCAGCTGCCCTTGCAACGGCCTTGACTGGAGACTGGACAGCAATTAAGTCCTTCGCCCACAGTAGAACCCTGAATATAAAAGCACCTTATTCACGAGTCGACCATATTAAATTGAAAGCGAGGTACACATTCAAAACTTGGGAATAGAAATGAAATTAAACAATAAAATGAAGTTAATTACAACTTTACACCTGTGTGGTCTGACGAATAGTTTACAATTTGTGATTAAACACACCCTAGGCCTAGTATGTTTTAAGTCACATTTTTGAACGCATAGTCGGGTACGGTGACCATCACAAAATACATTCAGAGAACACAATCAAAATGGATTCCTCGTGAATAATAAGGTCTTTTCTCAACAAATCTATTTGCAAAATATTTGGTTTACTTTATAGTAAACATTGCGCAAATTATGCAAGATACTTGGCCCAAATCATGTAAACTCCGCGGGTAGTACTCAACGGAGTCCAAACATTATTTCCACAACTCAAGGGCTATTTACAAGGGCTGTTTCATACCCCATCACAAATATTCTTCGGAATTAGCCAATGTAGCTATAAATTCAGGTAATATACATGTATTCTCAATTGTCAAACAATCAGTTACCATAAGGTACATATATCGAAGGTATCACCGGTTATCTGGAGGCTCGGCAAAATGGTTTCTTGGTATTTTTGTGGTAGTTAAGACTAGAGGATAAAATACTACCACGTTGTGACGTTTTCGTAAAAGCATCAGTAGTTCCTCCCCAGAGGAAGAAAGTAGCTGTCGTTCCAGTACCTAAAATCCACAGAGAGGAAATACACCCCCGTACACGGAGTCAACTCCGACCTATTACATTAACTGATCATTTCGCCAAAGTCGCAGTGTTATTCGTTATTGGAGTGGCTCATGGAGGACATTGAACCGCGCATAGACCCAAATCAGTTCGGCAGAGTTGTAACCAAGGCATTTTTTTCAAAGTCAAGTCAAGTCAAGTTAAGTCCCAAGTCAAATTTTAGCAAGTCAAGTCAAGTCTCAAGTCAATTTTTTTTCCAAGTCAAGTCAAGTCTCGATTTTTTTTTTTTTAATATTAGGTTCACATACGAACGGGAACCTGTTTTTGTGATTGACGACGGAGCCGGGGTAGAGATGGGAATGGGGTTTATCAAAGCATGCATTATTGTAAGGAGATTAAAAAAACCCCAATATTATCATACTTTTCAAACATCCTCTCTCAAACACCAAGAGTCTAAAAATGCATTTTGATATAATATTTAATTCCAAACTTGTTCAATCTTGTAGAATGTTTGAAGGACGTCTGACAAAATGTCCTTCCTAACGCTTTGTTTAATGCATGATGAGAATTCTTTTTGCTTTAGGCTATGGGATTATCGATGGCCGATTGTAGCGGCCGTTTTCCAGTCGTTTTAACCCAAAGGTTGCATTTAGTACGCTTACCATGCCCTTTCTCATGATACCGTCGAATTTGACATTTAGGGCCTAATGGCGAGATTCTGATGTCATGAACCTTTAGAATGACTTGAGGCTGCATGGGGTTTCCTAAGCTTTGGTAATATTTACGGCAGCGGCGTGCGAGGTGAAACCACTGTTGCTGATAATAACCTCTCATGTTGCTTTGCAACTTTTAGCTTTTGGATGTTTTTTTTGGTCCTCGACCATTAACTGGAGGAGATTCCGGCTCAGTTGTAAACCTTGTTCTGCCATAATGACATAATATTAGCATGACATAATATTAACCGTTAGTAAAATTCTTGAATACGCCGATGGGCGTCGCGGGGGGGGGGGGGGACAAGGGGGGCACTTGCCCCCCCCCCCCCCCCTAGAAAACGGGGGGGGGGGGAAGGGAAAAGGAAAAAAAAAAAAGGAAAAAGAGGTGCGAAGCCATATTGCTGTTTATTTAATTGATGGAGGGGGGGGGCAAATGCTCCCCTGCTCACGCTCGGAAAAATGATAAATTGAGAATATAATTAAAAAGTTAAGGAATTTTTGGGAAAAAATTTGCTTCCCTCCCTGAAAAAAATCCTGGCGTCGCCCATGAATACGCCGCTGCAGTTACTGATCCTTACCAAGCCAAATACATCCAGATGTTGGACAAGGTTACGCAGAGCTGTCCGGTTTGTTCTCAAAGATTACCGGCGTACATCCAGCGTCACCAAGATGGTCGAGATGTTAAAATGGGATTCCTAAGCAGATAGGCGGAAAAATACCAGACTTACTCACTTTTATAAAATCCACACCCATAAATGTGGCCAATTTACTGGACTGCCTCCGTAGTAAATAAAGGCCACACTTGGCACACGTATATACAAAAACATGTAGAACTTTGTCAAATTTTGATTTTCACATTTAGGCTTAGTTTGTAGGTTATTTTTGCTTTAGAAGCATACTCACCCTCTTTATAGACTAATCAGAAAGTACTGCCTTAGTATTTTTCGTGAAATTTCCAGATTCGTTTGCAACGTTTGCGTATCAAAATTTCAACAAATTTCCAAAAAATAGACATCTGAAGAGGGCAGCACTTTCTGATTAGCCTATAAAGAGGGTAAGTATGCTTCTAAAGCAAAAATAAACTACAAACTATATAAGCCTAAATGTGAAAATCAAAATTTGAAAAAGTTCGACATGTTTTTGTACATGTTCCAAGTGTGGCCTTTATGGATCGAGGTAGTCCAGTAAATTGGCCACATTTATGGGGCTATCCAGTCGCCACTTCAACCAGGATGCGTACGTACCCGGCTTGAGACCAGAACTACCAAGTACCAAAACTCTTTCTTCCCCCAGACCGTGTGGAAAGAACTCCCCCAGTCCATCACCTCCCTAAAGTCCTTTGAGTTGTTCAAGGCGGGCCATCCAACCTGGACTTAATTGAACACACTCTGCACCCCATGGCGTCATGGGCCAAGTTTGGCCTGTTGCCAATGTATCAAGATGAAGTTGAAGATTAAAAAATATAACCAGAGGCTAGTAACGTCGTTAAGGTGTTGCTTTCCGCAGTTAACCAATTTTCCGGCGCAGCTACCTGGCGATGAAGACGAAGCTGGAACGGATCCGAAATTTCGACCAACTTTCACGTCGTTGGGGGCGCACTTTGATACTTTCCGGGAAATTCCCACGTCGTGAAATTCGCTCAAGAAGTTTTGGCGGGAGGGCCAGGAAACCTTAACCGGAGCTGATCCGCGGCGTAGACGTGGATAAAGCTTTAGATTAAGTGGGCATTATATTTAATATTAATGTGTCCGCGCTGGTGAAACTGGATTGGACAGCAGCCGGCGCTAGAACTTGAATGACATTTCTTAACTGCCAAAACAAAAGGCAAAGCCAAAGGTAAAGTATCCTTGACTTGACGGTCTAGGGCCAAGTTAGCCCTAGCTGGAGTTACCCAGCCCTGAGTTTTATCATTGGGTTGTCTATTACTATTAGGGCTGGAGCGAGTTTTTCTCGTAACTTGTAGTATAGGCAAAAATGTTTGGAAAATGTTCAATTTTGTCCCCGTTACACATTAATTGCAACTGCAACTCACCCCAAACTTGCCTGGAATAACCATTACACAGGTCCTTGAAGTAAAAAACGATCCACGATGAAGATTCAGCCTACAATTGCAGTGAAAACAGGAGGAATAACCGCTAACCTGACAACCTTGCTGGCATGGCCAGGACCGCAATTGGTTTGTGCAAAAAAAGAATTGTGTACAATGCATATGAATGGCGGTCGATTAACAGGCACAGAGAGCGATCGCTGTCAACTACTCGGTTTTGCCGGCTGTGCTGGCTGTTGGCGCATGACGTCACGCGGAAGCGTAACACCCGATGACTGTTTCATGCACTATTGGTTGCGGTTCCAGTACCAAAGCTGTGATGCGAGTGGTAAACCTTATATTAGTGCATGAAACAGTCATCGGGTGTTACGCTTCCGCGTAACGTCATGCGCCAAGTGACGAGTGAGGGCGCGAGTTGCAAATGCGACGGCTGTTTCCTGTACCATGCATTTATCGTCTGGGGGCCACGTGCACTGATCTCTATTCAGGATCTACAGCAATCTACGGCACAGGAAACAGCCGTCGCATTTGCAACTCGCGCCCTCACTCGACAAGCAATTTGCATAAACGCGACGTCACAGCTTGAGGTCATCTCTTGTCACAATCAAAATGGCTGCCATCACCGGACGTTTCACGAGTGCATATGGGCTCCAGAACGATTCAAGAATATCTCGGAAAATTGAACATCATTACACCTAAGCATCCCAGAAGTGATAGATGGGACATCGTAGAATACAACCATGTGTAAGAAATTCCCTGCAAATTTTATGAAAACGCCCTCAGTAGTGCGCGGACCACGGTGTGTGGCCTTAGGTTCAGCGCAGCATACCGACGGCCACACTAGTGGGGCTAGGGCCTAGTAGACCCGTGAACGTGGGCCGTGGCTTGTGGTACACAACGGAGTCCAACCTGGGCTAACTCACCCTTTATAGGCTAATCAGAAGAAAGTGCTGCCTTTTTCAGGTGTCTATTTTTCGTGAAATTTCCAGATTCGTTTGCACATGTTCGCGTATCAAAATTTCAACATGCAATTTCACGAAAAATAGACATCTGAAAAAGGCAGCACTTTCTGATAACATGGATAAGCCTAGCTTGGCTTGAGACGTCGAGACCAGAGTAACTCCAGCTGACATGTTCCATATTCATTCACATGTAACGCTGGAGGCAAAACCTGTTCGTTAGAATGTGGTAGCAAGAGACCCTAAAAAAATTAGCTTGAGTAACTCCAGCTGACATGTTCCATATTCATTCACATGTAACGCTGGAGTACTCATAGTTCTAGGAGTAACGCTGGAGGAATAACCTGTTCGTTAGAATGTGGTAGCAAGACGTAGCAAGAGACCCTAAAAAAAACGGCCTCTCCAAAATTGTCCAAATTTCACTTCTTTTATCCCACCCCATACCTCATACATTCAGCAGTCATTTACGAAGCCTAATGATGGACTTGAAACAGACCACAAAAAAAAAAAGTGAAAAATCTTGACGATTTCGGTGGCTTAATTGTCCGTAAAAATACGCCAGTTCTAACGGCTGTCTTCCATTTTGTTTTACTAATTATGTAAATGTATGCACCACTTGATGACATCCAAAAAAAATCTGCACGCGCGATGTATGTGGGTACCACACACTTTCAGGCGCCGCAAGTGAGTTCAATTTTCGTCTGGTGCGTTGCCGTGGAGAGCATTCTCGTTGTCTTGCTTTCCGCGACAACGCACCAGACGAAAATTGAACTCACTTGCGGCGCCTGAAAGCGGTGTGGTACCCACATACATCGCGCGTGCAGATTTTTTTTGATGTCTTCACGTGATGCATACATTTACATAATTAGTAAAACAAAATGGAAGACAGCCGAAGACGGACAAACCACCGAAATCGTCAAGATTTTTCACTTTTTTTGTGTGGTCTGTTTCAAGTCGATCATTAGGCTTCGTAAATGACTGCTGAATGTATGAGGTACATGTATGTAAATGAACTCTGGGGTGGGATAAAAGAGGTGAAATTTGGACAATTTTGGAGAGGCCGTTTTTTTAGGGTCTCTTAATTGCTACCACATTCTAACGAACAGGTTATTCCTCCAGCACTACATGTGAATGAATATGAAACATGTCAGCTGGAGTTACTCAAGCTAAAAAAAATGGCCTCTCAAAAATTGTTCATTTTCACCTCTAATATTCCACCCCAGAGTTCATTTACGAAGCCTAATGATCGACTTGAAACCGACCACAAAAAAAAAAGTGAAAAATCTTGACGATTTCGGTGGCTTGTCTTCCATTTTGTTTTACTAATTATATGTATGCATCACGTGCACTACGCCGCCGCGGGTGAAGAGCGCACACAAGAGGGCGGACCTCATGATCACAATATAGTACAGCTGAAAGTCCATGTCGTCTGCTAGTTGGCTGTGCTCGCACTCATGTGTGAAAACATGTCGAAAATAGTGTGGATACGGTGGTACCATCGATACAAGCGTTTCACACCCTATGTACCGTACTAATAGTCATAGCACTCTCCCTATCCCACAGGGAGTGTGCCATGACTTTTTATAACTTAACAATTGATCGTTCTAGGCCAATGAAAATACAGTATTCAAGACAGAGGTATAACAAAAACTATTCTCCGTGTATTTGGTTTAATACGGGTAACCTTTTATTTAGGGGTATAATTGCATGATGCTGGTATAATTATGTTCGATCATGTGTCCTTTCTCTATGGTACAATTTTTGTCTGTGTTACTTATGACTTTTGGGTCTGATTTTTAACTCGTTATTAACTGCTGTAAATCAATTATAAAAGTTCAAGTTTTTTTACTTTAGGATTTCATTGCTACCATCTTAAAATTTCTGTAACCTTTTTAAATCAAATTACTGGACAAGCATTTTAGTCCCTATTTCTCTGTCAAAACCATTTACCATAAATTCCATTGAAAATCGGAGCTTCCAACTCAGGGGGCGAGTCGGCCAAGGGGCCATTCAGCTAAGGGTGTAAATGTTTGATTTTCATTCTTTTTCCATCTACAGGAAGACAAGTGCTTTGTGAGATAGATTCGTCCAACCTACCAAGCGCAAAATGGAAGTTTCAGAAGCTCAGAACCAACAGGCGCTTGGAGTTGTGAAAAAGTTATACTCTGTAGTCTGTCAAAAGCTTAGCAATTCTGAATTAGATAAGGTAAAAACATTCATACGCAAAAACAATCTATGGACACACACTGGAATCACTGAAGACGAGTTGCATCGAGCAAAAACAGTGCAAAAGTTTCTCAGTTTAATGAATAGGAAAGCATCGCCTGCCACCCTTCATGTGTTTCAAAACTTGGCGGCATTTATGCAGCACCTGTCTCGGAGAGACATTCTTGAAGATATTAAGTCTGCTAATAAGGAGATGTCAAATATAGTTGGTAAGTACAGTTTGCATATTGTGATGAAATTAAACAGTTACAACAATAAATATGAAGCATGAAACTTTTGTCTTGCATTCACCGAAGCTTCCTCAGCCATGGGCGTCAATCGTTGGGGGGGGGGGGGGGGGGGGGGGGGGGCCCCACTTTTAAAGTGGGGGGGGGGGGGGGATATCATATCGTTTGTCCTCCATATTTTTTCATCCCCAAATAAAACAAGGTAGCCTAGTTAGCTGATTCAATGACTCCAAACTCGAAAATTATGTTTACAAGACGGACTTTTGCTCCCAAAAACATGTTTTAAGTGGTCAGAAATTGCCTCAGATCGCACCACAGAGGGTGTAGAATACACATTTTTTTGGGACCCTTAAGCAGGCCCTTAACCCCATGCCGTCAGGGCTTCGTGCTCGCATTAGTGCTCACCAAGGTAGGCCCCCCCCCCCACTTTTGAGAAGCGATTGACACCCTTATCGTCATCCATGGTTGACTGGGTCACATGGTCTCTGTTGAGGGAGGGCGATCTTGACCTGATGAAGAGCACATCACGACAAGCCCACTCAAACCATCAGTTTACATGTTTTTTTAAACTAGATCATTTACCCAAGGTCACTAATGGCTTTTTGAAGACATCAAGGGCATTTTGTGATAAGTTCTTGCCTTCAACAATGGAATTTTGTATTAAGCACTCAATACTCGTTGCTGTCTGAGGGCTTGCCAGAAAAGAATTTCAAGTTTGCACAAATGAGATTGGAAATCAAGAGCTTCTGCTTGCTAGTGCAGATATCGTAACCACTTCTCCGCCAATCTTGCTGGATTAACTGGTCGATTGATACTGTACCGGCATCAGAATCTTGAGATTTAGTTGGATCCTAGCACACGTTTAATATTTTTTTCCTCAAAAGATCTTGGACAACACTGCCTATTCTATGTAGAAAATTATGTCGCAAAGGTCAATCCTTATTTTAAAGGTAGCGTCCATTATTTGTAATTTGTGCATTTTGTTCGTTTGAAGCAACAAAGGTGCTCACTATCTAAAGAAGAGTGCTGAACAACTAACCTGATGAAATTTCAGTTCAGTGAATGCTGTATATTCCAAGAAAACAATATTCTAGGATCTCGATTTGAAATCTAAAGTTGCTGAGTCATGATTTGAAGTGGGCCTGAATTCAGCGTCCGAGGCACGTTCTCGCTGAGACGATTGCAGCTACGCCATGTTAATTGCGTACTGAACTGACGAATTATAGCGTGTGCGTGTGCGCCGTGTCAATGCTTGCACCCTCTTTGCAGAATATATAAAAACGAACTACCAGCGGACATTTCCAACAATGCGTCTTTAGACGCATTGTTGGAAAGGCCTTCTTTCATTGATTTCTTCAAAATGACAGCTTGCCAGAAAGAATAATTTCACAGGGAGTTTAGTCCCATTACTATCTTTAAACCAAGTAAGCTTTTCAACAGTAATTACGTCAGTAACTTTATGGATTGCTTCACCCCGACACAAATCTCATACAAGGCAATCTGTTCAAGTCTTTTATTTTCTATGTTCATGTTAGGTCCAAGAGTGAAGATAGACTGGGCATCACAAAGTGAGTACATCTACCATAATTACCAGCAGATCAATTGTGCTTTAAATCAGTCGGTATTTTTATATGTTTTTAAGCCAGTTTGGATGCTGAGGCCAAAAAAAAAAATATTCGGTCTCTGGTCAGACCAAAGTTCCGGAATTGACGCGGCCTCGCGGCTTTTTTTTTTTTTTCTTCAAGCTTGGATTGTACAGACAAGGTGGGGTACTATTTTGCTTTTTTGGTGTCCTCATGTACATTGGTGTCCTCCATAATTTGCCTTGGTGCTTCGATCATTTGCCTTTGGTGCAATTTCCCATTCCTTGGTGCTCTTTGGTAAAAAAAATTGAGGAGGTGTGGAAATAGAGGGCGCTGTTGGAGCTACCGTGGAACATTTTGGGGAAAAAAAAGATCGACACGCATGATTAAATCGATGCGCCCGCTGACCAGAGACCGACTTATTTTTTTTTTTTGGCCTTATCAGTCATTTGTCAGTTCTGTATTTTAAACTTTGCTTATTTATTTATTCATTGAGTGTTTTTTTTTAACAATAAGTACATTAAAGTAGTGAAAGAGCTTAAAATTATGACTCCTTGGAGACAGGGGGGGGGGGGGGGTGTCTTGGCTTGCAAGGGGTCGCGCCACCAACAATTTGATGTATCTCATTCCCTTCATGGACAGAAGCGCGCGCACATCGTGGGCAAGGAAACCCAATGTATTGTTCACAACTGTCTACGCACACAATACATGTACAACAGAGCTCGAATGAAATGAGATAATCTTTCTAATTATTTAATCTTTTGATTGATTTTTGTGGTACATGTAGTTATAGGCCTACAAGGTAAATTCATGTGCCCTCATTGTGCATGACTGCCATTCTTCTAATACAAAGCTCATCGTTGCATCATGTCTCTGACAGCATGTCTTACCATTCATTGGTCTTACCATTCATTGGTCTTACCATTCATTGGTCTTACCATTCATTGGTCTTACCATTCATTGGTCTTACCATTCATTGGTCTTACCATTCATTGGTCTTACCATTCATTGGTCTTACCATTCATTGGTCTTACCATTCATTGGTCTTACCATTCATTGGTCACCATTCATTGGTCTTACCATTCATTGGTCTTACCATTCATTGGTCTTACCATTCATTGGTCTTACCATTCATTGGTCTTACCATTCATTGGTCTTACCATTCATTGGTCTTACCATTCATTGGTCTTACCATTCATTGGTCTTACCATTCATTGGTCTTACCATTCATTGGTCACCATTCATTGGTCTTACCATTCATTGGTCTTACCATTCATTGGTCACCATTCATTGGTCTTACCATTCATTGGTCTTACCAATGAATTGACGCTGCTTTTGACGCTTGGTCTTGACGCTGCTTCACCTCATCCACTATTCTGCTTTTTAACTCCTAAATGTTAGCTTGGGCGTGATGGAAACCTTGTCTTTCAAGTGACCCCACAAGCAAAAGTTAGAGTGGGTGAGATCTGGTGATCTAGGGGCCATTCACCTCGGTGGAAGAAAGAAATAAAGAATGCCTGCCACACCCATCTGCATGCTACACGCGTCGCTGTCTTGGGAAGATTGGCTTCATCTGTAGTACCATTAATTCATTGATCATATCCAGATATGCCTACATTAGGCAGGCCTGTCCTACCTTAAGTTAAGTAGCAGCAAAAGAATAACACCTGTCTGCCCTTTGCCACAAGGTTAAAACTTGTCACAGTGCTGATTTTGATTTCTTTCATAGAGGCGGTGATTGCACAGTCATCAATGGCAATGACACAATGAAGTTAATACCGTTGGATAGAGGACATTATAGCCTTTGCCCTGTACATCTTTGCATCTTTCTGAAATAGTCAGTACATCTCTGATAATACACTTAAAAAATAAAATTACTTGGAGACACCTTGTATTGTTTGAAGTAGTGAGTGTTAGCTTTTCAGTAAACTTTTTCTTCTTCCTTAAGCTGTATTTGTCCACGTACCTGAGGAATTAAGAGGGCAGCAAGAGCAAGAAGCTTACAGAAAGGCACTCAAGGAAGGCCACAAGCAAGTGCACCGCACACGACTCATGATCGTCGGTCAGGAACGAGTTGGGAAGACTAGTCTTAAGAGGAGTCTCACACATCAAAGGTTTGCATACTGTTTCAGTGTGTAGGAAACATTTGCCCATGAGTTTCTTGTACATTAATTTTACATGCATTATTTGTCATAATACAAGACATTTTGGGGCTACATGTACAAAGAGGAATATCACATGTCACAGGCTGCAATAAAGGCTGTGAGTGGATAATATCAACTTGAATTTTTCAACCACCACATGTGGACAACTGTAATGGATCTTCTTTCTTTTGTTCACAGGTTTAACAACGACGAGCCACCCACAGAAGGCATTGAATCCTCGGTCTGCAAAATAGACATCAAGCACGCAACGTCTTGGTGTCTGCACCAAGAAGGAGGTAGGAAGATCTGGGGTTTTTTTACATAAAAAATGGAATTTCCTGCTTGCGTTGCAATGAAAGACAAAGTAATGTACAAAATGTCTGATTATATTTCGTCCTCGTCGTCGAGACTCACCGTGTATTATTGTCCCTGGTAATATGGTTTGCACCACCCTTTGAAGAAAATGGATCATTCCTTCATTCATAAAAATGCAAATTAGCCCTAGCACGCTGGGTATAAAGCCCCCAAGAAACCATTGAAGCATGTCTTTGTTTCTTGTGGTACGGTTTAGCACACACGTATTTTACACTACGTCTTCAGTTTCACGTACTTAGTCAATTTTAGCTACAACCAATTCGGTTTTTCTACGTTTATTGCTTCGATATGTCGACCAAGAAAGGAAAAGACAACAACAAGCAGGCTAAAGATGTGCCTGGTTCAGCCTTGAGATCTTCGTCTACGGCCTCGGGACCGTCTGCGGCCTCGTCAACCTCGCCTAGGGTTGAACGAGTGCGTAAGTCACAGGCCCCAGCCTCGCCATGGGCTGGTGGTCAACGTGCAGAAGAATTGGAAAGCGGGCCGCCTTGCCCAATTTCCGCCACCGACACGAGGGTGTATTCCTCGCAGAATATACCGCAAGTGTCTAGAGCACCACAGGCTAGACGTGTAGTAGAAAATGAGCCCGGACAGACCTCGCCTTGGGTCGTCCCTCACAATCAGCCAGGGCCGTCTTTCTTCCCCGGACAACAATGGAATTTCCCGCCTACAGCCAGCAATGCTACCGCTAGCGGGCAGCAGTCATTCAATATGGCGGCGCCCATGGCTCCGCTGTATTGGTCATTTCCGTGGTTAAACTACGCACAACAGTGGCCTCCTAACACTACCCAACAGATGTATCATCAACATCGGGGAAATCCTTCAACCCCTGGACAGCTCTCGCTTCCTCCGCCGGCGAGTCCGAACATTTGGGGCGGTAATTCGGGCCCTGGTACGGGTGCGAATTTGGACTCCGTGAGTGTCGGACCGGCACTATCGGAGATTGGTGGTGACGCTGAAGCTGAATCGGAATCTCTCAATCCGAGTGGATTTCGTAACCCTCATCGCAAGGCATCAGGTATTCCAGTGACGGATAAAGTTCTTTCCTGGTGGGAAGACCTGCGTTCGAACAAATTGGGACATGAAGAGTTCAAAGAAGAGACTCTATCCAATCAAGTACCAGTTGAACAGGAACCACATTTCAAGGCTCCAGAATTACCAAGTCAGGTAAAGACATCCGTCAAGGAAGTTCGATCGTCTTTAGTAACTCAAGATGACAAGCTTAAAGACTCTCATAATCATCTGCTGAAAGCAGCTTTGCCACTGACCCATCTTTTTGATGCTTTGATGGACCCATCCTGTCCACAGACAGTTGACGCCAGTATGGTTAAAGATCATGTCACCTCGGCATTGATACTGCTTGGGTCTGCAAGCCAGAGTCTAGCTCTTTCAAGACAACATGTTTTTGATGAGCTACTTGACAGAAGATTCGAAAGCCTCAAACGAAATTCACCGTCGATGAGCCATCTCTTTGGTGGAAACCTAGTCAAGGACATAGAGGATGCCGAGAAAGCAAATAAACTGGCAGCCAAAGTCACCAAGACTGCAACATCTACTGCAGGGCCGTACAAGGGGAATAAATTTTCTCCTTATTATTCTGCGGTAAACAGAAGATTTCGGGGCAACAACTCCTTTCAAGGGCGATCATCGGGCTATACTACCAAGCCAAAGTATGCAGCCTATAAATCTGCATCCTCAAGCCGTGGAAAATTCAGATCAGAGCAAGGTTCGTTTGATCAGAAATCAAAAAAGTAGATACATGTTCATGTATTCCTTTCAAGACAAGTCGTCTTCAATATTTTGTTTGTAACTGGAAATCCCTAACAAGAGACAGTTGGATACTCCAGTCAGTTGTTGGTCATAAAATAGAATTTTTAGAAGTTCCGTTTCAATTACAGCACAGAATACCTGTAACAGAAATGAATTCTCAATCTCAAGTAGAGATCGTTCAGGAGGAAGTACAAAAGCTTTTGATTAAAGGGGCAGTCACCGTGGAAGATCCGGTGATTGGTCAGTTTATTTCGTCTTTGTTTTTGGTCCCCAAAAAGTCGGGAGAGCTCCGCCCAGTGATAAATCTTCGTTCGTTGAATAAGTTTGTTAAATATCAACACTTTAAGATGGAAGGAATAAAATTAGTAAAGGATTTACTAGTACCAGGTGATTTTCTAGGTTCCATTGATCTCAAAGACGCTTATTTTATGATTCCTATTCATCAGGATCATCGAAAGTATCTTCGTTTCATATGGCAAGGCCAGTTGTTCCAATTTGCATGCCTCCCATTTGGGCCGTCAAGTGCTCCTCGAACATTTACGAAAGTTCTCAAGCCAGTGGCAGCTCCGAGCAAAGGGAATTCGATGTGTGTTTTATCTCGACGATATACTCATAATGGGCAGTTCTGTGAAAGAATGCACCGAGAATCTCCAGTTCACGGCAACTACACTTCAGGAACTAGGATTCGTCATCAATCAGGAAAAGTCAAAATTCCAACCTGCACAGCAAATCACATACCTCGGGTTTCAAATCAACTCCGAAACAATGACATTGTCTCTACCAGTAGAGAAAGTCAACCATATCGTCAATCATTGTCAAGAAGTTCTGCAGGCGAACACCTTAACTGTCCGCGAATTAGCTCAGCTCATCGGTCGGTTGTCCTCAAGCATACAAGCGGTGTGTTTCCAGCCCCATTGTATTACAGAAATCTGCAGCAAGACAAGATTACGGCACTTCACCACAGCAATTCCTACGACTCGGAAGTAGTCCTATCCCACGCCTCCAAGGAGGAGTTGAAAAGCCTGATACAATGCGTAAGAATTTGGAACGGCCAAACACTACTCAATCCAACACCGGATGTGGTGATCCAGACAGATGCATCACTCCAAGGATGGGGTGCTTGCACATCCGAAATCCGCACAGGCGGCAGATGGTCGATATTGGAACAGAATCTACACATCAAAAATCTAGAACTGTTGTCAGTGTACGATCAACGCAACCTACACATCCGACTACAGGTGGACAACATGACAGTAATGTCATACATCAGCCACAAAGGGGGGACTCATTCTCCAGAATTGTCATCCCTTGCAGTGAAGATATGGACATGGTGTCTACACAGACAAATAACATTGTCAGTAGAATATCTCCCAGGAGCACAAAATGTCATAGCAGACGAATTGTCGCGCAACTTCAACGACCGCACAGAGTGGCATCTTCTCCCCGAAATTTACAGAGCAGTGGTAGAAAAGATGAAGTTTCAACCGTTGATCGATCTGTTTGCATCACGGCTCAACAGACAGGTTCCAAGATTCGTATCATGGCACCCAGATCCACAAGCATGGCAAGTGGACGCGTTCACCATCAACTGGTGCAACATGGCAGGGTATCTGTTTCCTCCCTTCAGTCTGCTCTCAAGGTGCCTTCGGAAAATTCAAGTAGAAGAAGCCACAGTTCTGCTAATCGCACCAGTTTGGAAAACACAACCGTGGTATCCACTAATGTTAAAACTGACAGTAAAAACACCATTACTGTTACCACAGCGCCCAGATCTCCTTCAATTATGTCACAATCGTCAACAACACCCCATGCACACGGTGATGCAGCTGGCCGCCTGGGTGATATCAGGAAATCACTCGCAGCAAGAGGACTTTCGCAGAAGGTGTCCTCAGTTATCATGGCATCATGGAGAAAAGGAACACTCAATTTGACTCGGCATGGAATCGCTGGAGTCGCTGGTGTCATCAACGACACTTGGATCCAGTTCAAGCACCTTTAGCAGAAGTGTTGGAGTTTCTCCATACATTGTTAGAAGATGGGCTACAATATAGGACAATTAATGTCTACAGGTCTGCTATTTCATCAGCCCATGTTCAGGTGGATGATATCCCTATTGGACAACATCCTTTAATGACATGGTTTTTTAAAGGTATTTTTAATATTGGACCACCGAAACCTAGGTATTCATTTACTTGGGATGCTGGGAAAGTTCTCCGTTACCTTGGTTCACTCTCATCAAACAGGAAGCTCAGTTTGAGGCTTCTGACGCTCAAATTGGTCATGCTGGTCGCTCTCGTGACAGCAGGGCGTTGCTCATCATTAATTGCTCTGGATTTACATCACATGAAGAAGTCCAGGACAGCATTTTGAATTTGCACCAGTCAGCCAGTCTAAATGTTCCTCAGCACATAGGCCAGTTCAAAGTGTTGTTTTGGCCCGTTATCCAGCAGATCGAAAACTATGTGTTTTTTCAATGTTGGAGGTGTATATTCATCGTACACGATTGCTTAGACGCCTAAATAATCAGCGCTTTACAAGGCTGTTTCTATCATTCGGGAAACCTCATCATCCAGTAGTTTCATCTACTATTGCTAGATGGCTGAAAATAGTGATGGCATCGGCAGGAATAGATGTCTCACATTATAAAGCACATTCTACTCGGGCTGCGTCTACATCTGCTGCAGCAAGAGTAGGAGTTTCTACTGCTCAGATTTTACTGACAGCAGACTGGTCATCGGTGAACACCTTTGGAAAGTTTTACAAGCGAGATGTACCATGTTCAGAGGAATATGGAAGAGCAGTCCTGTCTTCGGCTTAGCTGTGAAATATACACGGTGAGTCTCGACGACGAGGACGAAATATAATTTCAAATTATGTAAGGGTTCTTACCTGCCATATAATTGGAATTATATGAGGCCGAGGAGGAGAGACTCACCTCCCTCCCTCGGTGCCTCAGTTCTCTTCAGCCTCCCACCCATCTTGAGTCCTCAGCCAGGACCAATACCTTAGATCTACAAAGAGACATGCTTCAATGGTTTCTTGGGGGCTTTATACCCAGCGTGCTAGGGCTAATTTGCATTTTTATGAATGAAGGAATGATCCATTTTCTTCAAAGGGTGGTGCAAACCGTATTACCAGGGACAATAATACACGGTGAGTCTCTCCTCCTCGGCCTCATATAATTCCAATTATATGGCAGGTAAGAACCCTTACATAATTTGAAATTTTAGCTTGAGCTCTAACAATGAAGTCATGATTTCTGGATGTGGTATTTTCATGCATAATCAAAATACTAGTTGAAAACAAGTTTAGATTGTATAAATGGGTAAATTTCTGAATATGAATGACAATTTATTTCTTCTTGTATACAGGCATTCAATACATACATATCAATCTGAGGCCTTTTTCAAATTCATGGCACTAAACTTCTTTTTCATTTCATTCATCATTGTTGATAGATGAATCAACCAGTTTTAGGCGTGAATATGAAAACACTTTGAGAAGTGAGGCGAGCTTCAACTTTCATAACTTCTTCATGCAAAACTACCCAGTTGATATTGAGGTAAGCAAAGATGTAATATACAAATACAACATGGTTTGTAGGGAAATAGTGAAAACTAATTACCCCGAGGTGTTGGATGATCTCCCAAGGGGTAATTTGTTTTCACTATTTCCCCGCAAAAACATGTTGTATTTGTTTTACTATACCGCATAAATATTCATCAGGCAGCTGCGGTATTTCATTCGTCCATTCCACCATGTTTTGATCGTGCAGTATTTGGATAAAGTGAAATATTATTTTAATTGAAGGAAACAGACAGAATAGAAAGTTAATTTTGTGTCATTTAATAACTTTAACATTCACGAAAAACACTGCATTTATTATTATTGTGTAAAATGTCACCCAGTACCACTGGTCGCCATTTTGATGTATGCCCGTAAAAGACTGGCACATGCAACTGTCCTCACTGTTGTTCTCCACGGTACGCATGTAAAGCGCATGCGTCGTTGGTAAAGAGATAACACAGTACTGGAACAAATCTAAGGCTGCGACCCAGGTGTGTGATAGTATCTCCCTGGTTTTTGCGCGTCACGCACGCGTACGAAGACGCGGGCTGATAATAAAAACTTTCACACGGTTGAGTTGCTGGAATGGACCAATGAAATGCCGCGGTTGCCTGATAAATATTTATGAGGTATAGTAAAAAAAATGTTATTGAGGGAATATGCTTGGCCATTTTAAAAGTACTTGTTTAAATACCGGCCAATAAGCACATATTTATTCCCATTCATACATGCAATGTGGCGCAGAACGCTGCGGTGCCTGTGTTGTGTAAATTTATAGGAATACGGACTCCCTAAGTATTGGGCATGCCTAAAAGTCTGTGGGCTACAGGGGTCCCAGTGCAACCCCCTCCCCCACCCCCCCCCCCCCCCTGACCTACCACCACCGTTATTTTTTTGCGCCGTTGGCATGTCCCCAATTGTTTATGGAAATTTTGCCATGGTATTGCCAAAAAAGTTTCCTGCAATAGTGTGTCCTTTTTTTGGACATGCTTCGGGGGCAAACACTAGTCCATGTAATATAATATTGGAACCGATTCGCTTATTAATTATGCAAGACAACCGCATCTTGACCTCTAGATTTTGACCAATCAGCGAGTGCTTTCTATATTGGGTCTTCGGTCATTCACCTGTTGTCGCGTAAAAAATAAAAAATGACTAAATAATAAAAAAAAAATGACTAAATAATAAAAAATAAAAATAATAAAATTTGACACAGTAACAAAGGCTGTGTTCACGCGCTCTGTATTATGTTACCCGATACGTGCACAGCTGGTGTCGTATTACAAAACACGTCATTCAGATTGACCAATCACTAACGTAATTTAGTCCTGATTTGGGATCGAAACGGCATCATGATTGAGTAAAGTCCACTCCGATGGGCTGAGGTACGAGATTGCATAAATCTGCAGGTTTTGATGTATCAGACTTTAGACAGGAGTCAGGGCTCCGTGGGGTTCCGTGGATAATAGGTGATACTCAGTCTAGGCAAACACTAGTACTGCACCCAATGTACAAAACAACATACAACACATCATATCGGACAACTGTATGCAGTCCTCCTTATATTTTTTCTTGTCCTTTACTGTTGCACGTTTCTGTAGAAGGTGAGCATTCTACTGGACTTAAGGCCGAAAAAAGTCTCCGGTTTTTGGTATGGAGCTTGCCCCAAAAGCGGTGCAGCGACTTGTCTTTTTTCCCCCCTACTTTTTGGCGAGCTGCGAAGCAGATGCGAGCCTATGTAATACCAATTTCCGTCCGTCTGTCCGGCGCGCCGTCCGTCCGTCCGCGTTCAGATAAAAATGTTGAAGTTTTTGGTTCTAGTTAACTTGGGGAAAAAAATTAAATGCAGTTGTCTTGTATCATCTCTATAACTTCAGTTAGGTTTATATCATTGCAGTAAATTTGATGATTTTATTGAGGAACTTTAATTCAAGGAAATGTTAAAGTTTTTAATTGTTACATGTACATGTATACTGGTATAACATGCACGTATGTGTATACCGGTATAACATGTACATGTACATTATGCATTTTGGGGATGTGCATGAACTTCTGGTTTGATCTTTTAGTTTATGGGGTTGGAGTAGGGATGGGGTAGGGGAGGGTGGGGTGGGGTGGGTCGGGGGATAGGGTTGGAGTTAGGGTTTGTATGAGTAGGATGAGTAGGGGCCGAGCTAGTATGGGTGGGGCGGGGTGGGTTGGGGTGGGGAGAGGGGTTGGAATACTGGGTTTGGGTGGGGTGGGGATTTGTAGGGGTGAGGTGGGAACAGGTAGGGAGACACAGGTAGGGAGAGGATGGGCATGGATGTAGGGGTTGGGTTAGGAGGGGGTTGGGCAGGGGGCGGGATATAGGATCGGAGTAGGGGTTGGGTTGGGGATGTGTAGGGATGGGTAGGGATGGGTTGTAGGGGTTGGATAAGGGGAGGGGGCAGTATATAGGGATCAGAGTAGGGGTTGCATGGGGTCAGGTGGGGATGTATGGGTGGGGGAATGGGGTGGGCGGGATATTGGAATTCGAGTAAGGGTTAGGGTGGGGATGTGTAGGGTGGGTAAGGACAGATAGGGTAGGGGGTTGGGGTAGGGGAGGGTACGGGTCAGGGGAGGGGGAAGAAGATAGGGATTGGAGTTTGGGTGGGGTTGGGATGTGTAGGTGATAGGGTGGGGATGGTTAGGGGAGGATGGAATGGGTGTAGGTAGGGGGTTGGGTGGGGGAGAGGGAGGGGGCGGGTTGGGGATGGGGTAAGGTTTTGGGATGGGGTAAGGTTTGGGGGAGGTGGTGATGGTGCTGTGTCTACATGTACATGTACATGTATACCCATTCTTGTTCTTCATTTGTGGTGACTACACAAGAGTTTTCCCATGGTAATACAAGTATGTGGAGCAGAAGACACTGTTGGGGCTGCAAAAATCCACAACTGGGTCCTATTACCCTAACAATGGAAAACTCCCCCATAATACAGTGACGGCTAACCTATACACATGTATTTATTAGGTAATCTGGTGACTTTTTATGTTGACATTTAAAAACTGACCCCTACACCTAGGCACATCAACAAGAATCCTGATCCCCGTCCATCATGCCCATCCCCAACCCTTCATTCAGCCTCCCTTTCTGCCTTGGACAGCGAGCCATGGCGGCTTCGCCGTTCTAGTTTTTAAAAAAAAATGTCGGCTGATGTTGCAAATGACGCTTTGATCCCCTTAAAACTCTCAAAAATTGAAGCCTTCAGTATGGAGCTTGAGGTGACCTCAGTAAGGCTTGAGAATTCTGCACCCACTTACGATCTCCAAAGACACGAACAATCTTCGGGAAATTTAGATAGTCAAGACAAAAATCAGAGAAAACGGTAACGTCAGACCATACAGAAACATCGCAACATTGTGCATGTGCTGCCAGGCTGGTCATTAGTCTGCTCCTTAAACATATTGCACTAATTAAAAAGTGTTTACAGGTTCCAGATACCCGACCCTCTCTCCTTCAGTCTGGCTTCCAGATGCACAATTACAAAATTACAACACTGTCTGCAAAAGGTGCCCGCCTAAATTTAGTGCAAAATATAGGGGAGTCCAGAGAGGCCACATGTGCAGCAGCAGGAATCCAGTCAAACAAGTGAGTTTGGCGGTTTTGAGACATCATCTTATTCACATTGAAAAAAAAAACCTTTTTAATTTTGCCAGTGTGGATTTCTTTTTTTTGGGCCTAAACTTACTGGATGGAGAACAGTAAGCTCTCTAACCAAGTTGACTTCAAGGAATGTTTATTTACGTGTTGATCATGGGACAATCTTGCATCTCAGTATAAAATGCTCTTTATTGATGTGATTTACTTTAACTAGGTGCCACTTGGGATGCCAGTTATGCCTACATATCCAGTGGATCAGGCAACACTACCTGCAGCAGGTTAGAGTAAAAAACCAAAAAAATGTAATTAAAATGCAACAAAACACAAAACAATTCTCTAAATGCTTGCTAACAAGGGCGTCAATCGCCTCTTAAAAGTGGAGGGGAGGGGGGGGGAGGGGACATTCTTTGATCAGCGTTCATGCAAGCACAAAGTCCTAAGGGTGTGGGGTCCGGCGCCCGCTAAAGGGCCCCAAAACTTTTTTGGATTCTAGATGTTCGTTGGTGCGATCTGAGGAAATTTTTGACCACTTAAATCAATTTTTGTTAGCAAAAGCTAAACTTTTAAACATTATTATTGAGTTTGGAATCATTGAATCAGCTATTTTGAGCTTACGTTGGCTACAATTTTTATTGGGGGACGAAAAAGTGGGGGGGGGGGTGACAAACGATATATCCGCCCCACTTTAAAAGTGGGGAACTTGTTCCCCCCCATCCCCCACCCCCACCGATTGACGTCCATGCTTGCTAAAATCACATTCCGGGTTGTGCCATCATATTCCACAGCTTCTCCACCTCAGACAGCTATCCCACAACAAGACGGCAAAGACAGAAACTCGCCAGAAAACGAGCAAGCCCAGAAACCACAGATATCAGTTAGAAAAAGGCATGTCTCTGGTGTGGAAGAACCAATAGTTTTCAGTGTCTGGGACTTTGCTGGTCAAGAGTTGTATTATACATTGCACAAGGTCAGTCAAATATGGTACATTTTGATGGGAAACAGAGTAATGGTATGGATAGTTTTGATGTGAACGAGGAATATGAAAACCAAGCCCCAAAATCCTTACAATGGGTCCTTAAAGTGGGCACATATTACGTAGTTTGCATAAGGCCAAATAAAAAAAAAACATGTTTGGCGTCCCCGCCTGTTTCCTTTTTAAAGGCCGCCTTTTTTTTTCTTTTTTTGTTAAACGAAAAAAAAAGATACATTTTAAACAGTGACATCATTTTGGCCTCTTTGTCTGTTGCATCTAGCCTATGTCATTTCCAGGCTGAGTGCAATGGCGGCCATTTAAAAAAAAACTGGCGGCCATCTTGAAAAATAGCCCGGTCAGGCGGCCATTTTTGAAAAAAAAGAAAGAAGGGCCTCCCGCTTCTTTTTTTTTAAAAAGGCAGGACGCTAAACATGTTTTTTTTTTTTATTTGGCCAAATGACCGGTTTTGAAGAGCGCCCCCTATTTTGGAAGATGGTACCAGGGGTGCATTTTGGCGGTCATAACCAAAAATTGGTTCGGTGGTTTTTTGTCGGTGAATTTCTTCAACAATTTTAATTGGGTTAGAATTACACATGATCATTGAGTACTCAAATCCCCAAAACAATTAACCAAAGAGAAACCACCGAACCAATTCTTGGTTATGACCGCCAAAACGCACCCCAGTCCTAAGCACCGTCGATATATCGATATATCAATTTTATCGATATTGGTTTGATATCGATATCGCCGATGTTAGTTATTTGGTAAAATCGATAAATCAAAAATATCGGATTTTGGAGAAATATCGAAAATATCGAAACTTCGAAAACATCTATATTGAAAAATACATCGAAAATATCGCTACTTAGGAACGAACTTTATCAAAAAATACAAAAGTACATCGTCATATTACCCTAATTTTCAATAAGCCACGGCTTACGTTGGTTCTCACGCTGAGTGAAAAATGTCCCTGTAGCTTATATTCCAGGCGGTGTATACGGCGACATTTGAAGAATAAATTCAGTCACCTATCTTAGTCTCG
This sequence comes from Patiria miniata, assembly GCF_015706575.1. NCBI lineage: Eukaryota > Metazoa > Echinodermata > Asteroidea > Valvatida > Asterinidae > Patiria > Patiria miniata. Next base: position 8,842,115 of record NW_024037063.1, read on the forward strand.
CACTCAAAATTCGCGTACACTTTGCCTCGAAAATATCAACAAATGCTTTGGAAAATTGTTCTTCAGCAATTAAGATTTATGTTCCAAAATATAGCATGGTGTCCATCCAAATGTAGCATAGGTAGAAAATGTAGTGTAGGTAAGGGAGTATTCCTTTAGTTGTGAAGCTATGATTGTAGACAAATTATTTTTTTAATGTTAGAACCAAGAAATTGGTTAATTACAATAAATTAATAACAATCAGATACAGATGAACTCTATTTTACATAAGGGTTTGCTCATCTAAAGTGAAAATTGATAAATAGGACACGGTGTCCATGTAGCATAGGTATTGTTCCACACTCTATAATTCATACATACATCCAAATTATGTATCCAAAATTCAGCTTCTGTATTCGGTTTGCATGTCCACTGCCATAAAACATGATTTAGCCATAAGTTGTGCTGTTTTCTACCTATTTACAGGACACAGTGTCCATGTAGCATAGGTAAAATTGACACATAGTCAGCCATATTTCTCAGCACGACGAGCAAAGGCATACATTTTGAACATCATTTTAGAAAGGTGGTTCACTGACTGTGTCATTTAAGTCAAACTTTTACTCATAAATGTTATTTTAGATCTCTTCTAGCTGATTTGGTTACTTTTTCCAAACAAGCACAATTTTGTCAAAATTACCCAAAAAGCCTCAATTTACAATGGGTTGTATCAACTTATTTTGAGCATCTGCTGAACCATTTGTTTTTTCCTTTGATAATACCCTAAAAGTTAATCTTAAACAACAAGAAAACTGACAAATAACCTAACCCATTCAAAAATGTTCAGAGCAATTGTTTAGATTTGGTGTCCATGTAGCATAGGTATTTTGAATTACCCATCATGAATATAAAGATCAACCACAAATTCAGTTTTATGTTTTGGGGGAAAAGCATACTTTTTCCTAAAAATATAGTAGTTGAGCTATCAAAAACAATATTCAGATCAACATTTGGGAACTTTGACCCAATGTCACACTTTTTGCCCGAACTTCATGGAGTAACCCATATACGTTACAAAATGCCGAGCGGCGGAACTTTCTGTTGATATTTGCTGGAATTCACGGTCTCAAAGTAATGATGAGTTCCAAAATAACCTCTTGTGATGTGTCGTATTTTGCTTAATTTTCATTCTGTTCTGTACTTCCCCCATCCATAGCCTCTTTAAAATGCACTTTCACCATGGATATACAGTTGCCTAGCAACACCATGTCGGTAGGAAGTTTGTAGGCCCGCTTCATTGCCCCTCTCATACCAGTGCTCAAAGCCTCTTGGTAATTAGTTGCAGTTAAATGTATTCTCCATTGACATCGGTCTGCAAACTCCGCCCTTATTTGCATAATCATAAAGATGCATTGGCCACTCTAAAAACCTAATAATTTGTTGATAATATCTAAAATAACAATGATTGATTGAACATTTCAGACTTTATGTGTACAAAATTGAAGAAAGAATCATTAATGATGCAGAATCACTAATGATGACATCTGTTGCACTATCCTGGACATTTTGGTGCAAAAAATGAATTTCACTTTTTGATACTGTGACTGGAAAGGTGTACTGTATGATATATAGATTCCGAAATCTGTAATTAAGGGTCTGGTGTTGTCATTGCACATTGACTACATCACCCGTCGTGTTTGGGGTTCACGACTTAATACGTCCCCATGCAGCTTCGGTGTCGGGCCTTATTTTTAAGCGAAAGAAAGAGTAGATTCCATGTTATTCACGCCTATCATAATACCTTGAAAATTAGATGTAAAAATATCGATATATCGATAATATCGATATAAAAAAAACCGATATATTGGTATCGGCCGAAGCACGATATCGACGGTGCCTAACCAGTTCCCCCCTCCTTTCTACACTATTTGATTTTACAGAGGCCAAGTGTCTGGTGAAAAATACGTGTCAACCTTTCAGCACGGATGTATGCAAAAAAAAAAAATACTGAGCAAGTGCCCCCTTTTGGCCCCCTTTTGGGTGATGCCCCCCCCCCCCCCCCAGTTTGAAAACAGTTCGGCCGCCGCTGGTTACCAGCATGATCCACTTATAGCAATTGGTGCCTGGTCATGGTCAGTGTTTGATACATATTACCAAATTAGCATATGAGATGGTTCAAAAGTTGTCTGCAATAATAGAGATCTTAGGTTATGCTATGTGGACAGCAACGCATACTCGAAGCTTCACGTTCCTGGAATCCGTGTATGCAAACCTTTTAAAAATGTTGAAAAATAACGTTTTACATTTCTGTTTAATGAGATTATCTTCTCAAGCATATTGATTGTGACAGAAGTTCATTTGACCTCTGATAAAAGTAGGTTTTCGTTCCTTTTCTTCGCGTTAGGAGGCTTAGAATGCTTAAATCACTCACTTGGCTTGTGTACAGCAAATAGCAGTTGCACAATGCACATATTTTGGTTCCACTGAGAAATGGTTTGGTGCTGGTTATTTGGTCAACAGCATTCTTTTTTTTGTATGTGTTGTAGACATTTTTGTCTTCTCGGGCGATCTACCTGGTTGTATTCAACCTCTGCCAAGATCTGGACAAGCCTGTGCCAGTTCCAGCCAGCGCAAGATCTGATGATGTAAGAGTGATAATTTTAAAAATCAGTTGAAATGAAAACCCACGTCTTGGTAAGAACAGCACAAATTAATGCATTTTTCTTTTAATTTTACAACTTAACTGAGTGAAGATGTTTGGTATTGATATGTTTATTGAAGTACTAGTAGGTACAACCTTGAAATCTGTCTTATTTGTCACTGTCATTTGAAAGTGGACCAGACCTATATTGGTGATTCCCCATTTTATGAACATCTTTGTTCAAGTCAGAAGCCAAGCCTGTATTGTGCTCAGTTGAAGAGTGCCGTATAACAGCAATTTAGAGGCCTCAGGTTCCAATCCTTTTCAAGTCAATTTCTTTGTTCAGCTTAAAACTTACTGTACATGTAAATGCACCTCGTATTGACATTGAAAGCACTGCCTTCTTTTCCCATTCATGTCTATCAGGCGAGCAGCTCCTACACTGATAGGATGACACCAATCCAGTATCTGGATTTCTGGATGCGGTCAATATTTACATATACCAAAGAAAACTCCTCAGAGAAGCGATTGGAGCAGAAGTCCCCGCCAATCTTCATAGTTGGGACGCACAGAAATAGCGTCGGAGGAGTGGATTTGCCTGACTATGAGCGCAAACAAATGGTAGGCCCTTCTTTCTTTCCTTTTAATTAAAAGGATAAACTTATAAGTTTATTATATTACCTGATTCTTCTTAAACTGACAACAAATAGTATACAAATATGGAATGCTTCGAGTGGCATAGTAAAACTAGCCCGAGGTGATCCATAAAATAGAGTGCTCCTTGGATCACCGAGGGAGGCTAGTTTTACTTTACCACAAAATAAAACATTCCATATTGTTTTATAACACTTCATCCACAGATGAACTGAAAGATATAGCAAAAATATAAAGTACCATGTGACTCGCTCTCGGCCATTCAAGACACAGAATCTGTGGGTGAGGTGTTATAATAGAAGATATGTTCTAGAGTATAAAATTACACAATTGACTGCATCAAATGGGACCACAAATGGAGCATAATGTGGAAAAATAAGAGATCTCCAATCTACCGTCATTACATACAAATTAGCCTATTAGATTTACAACAGTGCCAGCCATGTGGTTGCGAACGCGAAAGCGTTCTAGTTGTTAAGCAAAGCTAATCCGATTACGTACTTGGACGCTATAACAGAGCAGTGAAATCCATGCACCCTAAAAAACATGGCCTTTTGAACGTTGTGTATCTCAGAAAGTATGCTCAGTGTGATTGAAATGTTAAAATGTAATGAAAGAAGAAATTCTAAACTTTGTGTAAGTGAAAAATTCGCCGTTATCGATGCCGAAACGTCAATACTGGTTACTGGTCAAGCTGATCTTCAAGTCTGGAAGAAATCGTTTGAAAACTTCCCCAAATCTATGTATTTACCTCAATTTCTAGGAATCAACTCAAGTTGTTATTCTAGTTGTTGAACACTTATATCATCTAAGTATATCTGAATTTCAGCTTAATCAGCTGTTGCAGACGCTAGTGTTACACCTCGAACTATATCCATGGAAAATTTCGACCAGGATTTTTTCCCGACCAAAACAACATGTGGTTTTCCATAGCGCCGTAGGCATTATGGTTGACCGATTTCGGCTCGGCACACAAACACGAAGCGCATATTAGCATATTCATTAGTGTCACTCGGCGTGACTTGGCGGGGGTCATGGTGTCGACCGTTGGAAGCCGGCAAAAAGGGTGATATTTGTTAAATAATGATTCGTGAAGGAGGCTTTTATGCAATTTTATGCTGCACACCATAATGGACCGGAACCTTATTAATATTCGTGAGGCTTGAAAAGATTGACAGATCATTTTAAATACCTGTGTTACAACTTTCAGAAATGCACGTAGCCAGTCCTATTTTTCCAATTTCAACGAAAAGTAATGAACATATTCTAACGATTGTTAGCACATGGATAAAGGAAATAAACCCTGAAAGTTGCATGAAGAAACGGTCTTCCAAACGGCAGAAATTTGTTTTCAAACGTTTCGCCCGCCAACGTGAACATGTGTGTGTACATGTAGTTTCATTCAAAATAAAGTGTTACGTAACCTTTAGAAATGGCCCTTCGCAACCATATGGCTGATGCTTCCCTCTAGTAGTGGCTATTTTCACAGAATACAGCCCCCATCAATCGTACTATTCCTATGTATTGCAGATCTGATGTATTGTGATTAGTCATCAACTAAATGTTTTATACATAAACATGAACTGTGAAAAGTGACATTCTTTAGTGTTAAATACCTCATGCTAGAATGGCAGAATCCAATTGGCCAGCACTGTAGGGGGCGTGTCTTAAGTCATTGAATCTGATTTAATTCATCCTCTGTACTTTGGGTAATGATTTGCATTATTGTAAGTTAATAAACCGTGGGCTATGGGGGGGGGGGGGTCCCAGTGCACCCCCCCCCCCAGAACCCACCGCCATCGAATTTTTTTTTATCCTTGGCATGTCCCCAATAGGAAAAAAGATGTTAACAGTGAACATTTCGGGATGCTCTCTCTCAGGAGGCCAATTTAATTATTGGAATTTCCTATGATTGAGCTTAGAAGGCATTTTCTTAGCACTAGGGTTGGAAGGGGACAAAACAAAATGCGATAATCTAAGCAGACCTTGACCAATCTTAAACTCGGCACACTTATCCTTCATGAATAGGTTTTTCAAAAAAATCTTTAGTTGTCATGGAAGCAAACTATAGAGGGCGCTACGGTCAAACGAAATATATATATACATGTTTATTTTGAAAATTTTCCGAAAAGTTGCTCATTGTTAACATAACAACTTACCTTTCATCTTGAAAGCCACCAAATCATAAAACAGAAGTTAAGTTATGATTGTCCAACTTCTGATGAGCTAATTTGAGAGTGAGGTCTTGGCAAATTGAAAATTATATACATTTTTAATAAGTTAAACAACGTGCTGTTGAATCTAGGTTTTGGTATTCTTAGCCTTTATGTTGGTACTTTGTAGGTAGTTCAGTCTTCCAGATACATGCATACCTTTTCCAATCTTGGTTAAGCTTGACATGGTATATGTTCATATACTTATCTTTCTAAAAATGCCTTGCATCGTCATGGAAACCGTCTACAGAGCCTGACTCTATATCCAGATAAATATGATAATATATATACATTTTTCAATAAGTAGAGATTTTGTGAGTTTTTGTCTAAGTGGCAGTTAAATAAAAGGAAAATCAAAAATAGCAACATGGATGTGATCCATTCTAGCCTGTTGGATCCATACTTGTAAACACAAATGGGGTAAAGTATTGAAATTACTTAATTTATGGAAGATTTTATCATCGCAAAACTATGCTTATGTCGCTATAAATCTAAGCATAGATGGGAATATTCTTAGCTCAGCGATGGACGTACGGGAGGTACATTAGTCAACAGAAACACATGCGACTATCAAATAATCATTGTCCCACTGAAGTTGAGCAACTGTTTACATTTTTCACTGCTTCGGATGGAGAGTACCCCAAGAGTAGATAAGTTTTATGTCAGCGTGGTTCACCTGTATGTGGTTCATTTTGTATTTATACCCTGAAAGAATCAGTTTATAAAGATTAAACAAAGAGACAAGACTTTTTCTAGTTTGTGAGGGTCTTAAAGAACCAGTGTAAACTCCAGGTTTGGGACATATGACAGTACACTCTGCTCTTCGTCAGGAGTAAGAGAGATTCCAACACCCAAAGAATGTACATGTAGGAGGACTGGGGCAGGAGATGCTACATGTACATGTAGCTGATCATTGGGGTATTAGTGTGATAGAAGGAAGTTGTGAAATAAAGGTTGTCAGTGGTATAGGCCAGGAGACCCATAGACTGACTACAAGGTGTGTGACCTTAGCTTTCCGTGCGTATAGGTGGCCCATTGGATTGTCTGAAAGAGTATAGGGCACCAGATGTCACTGATAGATGAACCAATATCTTGGGGTACCATGTCCTGGAATAGACCCAGTGTTTATCCTCAGACTGTTCAGTATCTCCAGGGAACTGTTGGTCTCTTGCATCCGATTGGGAAGGTTGGAGATCACTATAGACAACTCTATGATAGTCTTGGGCAGCTGAGTACACGTAGAAGTAGAAGTGGGGAGGTCACTATAACAGCCTCGTCGATGTACACTTTGTTTACACTGACAAAGGATTCTGATGATTCTGAGTCTGAAGGTTAGGTCTTGCTGGTTCTTGTGAGATTGCAGCAGATTGTGGTTTTTGGGGGTGTTGTATGATGAAAGCTTTGATGCCATGCTTCTGGTCAGGATGCGTTGAAAGTACAACTCTCATTCAAGGAAGGGGGTGATCTTTCGCATGTGACCCTAATTAATGGGCCTTTTAGGTATTGGAGAACCTTTGGTCGGGGAAGTAGAGGAGCAGTAGATTCTCTTACCCATGCTGCCAGATGATGAAGGTGTCATCACTTGACGATGAAGGAGTCAAACATGTGGTCTGTGCTCTGCCGTGATGTTGGTGGTCTGCTCAATTTTATCCATGAATATATTGGCTAGAATTAATGACATAAGAGATGCCATTGACTTAGATGACACACAGGTAAGCAGAATACCATGAAACTTGTCTGGTGTGGGGTCTGTAGTATCCTTGTGCGTAGAATCCAGTTAAAGTCTTTCTTTTCACGATGCAACAGGTCAGTTGGCACTGAGTATGTTGATAAAGAGAGAAATGACTCCCAAGCGGACTACTCTGACAGCGTTTGACTGGAGGGTGAGGTCTGAGGTGAAGATGGCAAACTCTCAGAATTCTTGATGCGGTATTTGGTGTTGCTGACTAGTGGATGAAGCAGTTTGGTGGGGTGTCTGGCTGTGTTGTGCGTAGGGTCCCCTTTGGAGGCCTTGACAGGGCGCACTGGAGAATCCCGCTTTGTATCATTGGTTGTCTGTAAAAGATTAGGTATTTCGAGCTGTTGGGTGGGATCAAGTTGCCTGTACAAAGATTGGGAGATGTTGCCAGAACCCTGGCTGGAGGATGAACAGTTTGCCTTGGAACATCTTCTCGGTGGATGGTGGGGGTCCTTGCAATAGGGACGGTATGAACCCAAGTCAAGGATATCCCACACCTTGCAGTTATTATAAAGTCTGCATTTGACAAAGTGGTGCTGCTCTTGTCAGTTTAGAAGATGTGATGGGACTTGTCTTGACAAAGGGAGGTGATGGCTGCACGATCTTGTCTGTAGATTTTGGGATTGGCTGGCTTGTGTTTCCGGAGGGCTCGGTGAATCTGCAGGTGGACCTCGTCAGCGATGGACTTGTAAAGATGACAGAGGCTGAGCTTGGTGCACTGGATGATCTCTTTGACTGCGATGATTGGAGGAATGAGGCAAAGTTAACCTAAGCCCATGACCGTGATCTCTTTAGGAGACAAGAATCTGTGACTTTGCTGTCTTGGGAGTTGACATGGGCTGGAGTGGCCCCCCCCCCACCCCCGGCAGTGACCGAAAAGTTCACAAATAAGGCAGTTTGTCACTTGTGAGAGCCCTTCAGGCCCCCCCCCCCCAGGACAGCCTCCCCCTCCCCCCCCAGCAATAACCACTCTGGATCCGCCCTTGTGGATATTTACATGTGTATGTTGACCAATGTACCGGTACCTCCCATATGTCCATTGCTGAGCTAAGAATATTCCCATCTATGCTTGGATTAGCGACATAAGCATAGTTTTGCAATGACATATGTACAGAATCTTCCACAAATTAAGTCATTTCAATATTTTACCCATTTGTATTTACAAGTATGGATCCAACAGGCTAGAATGGATCACATCCATGTTGCCGTTTTTGATTTTCCTTTTATTTAACTGCCACTTAGATTAAAATTCACAAAATCTCTACCTATTGAAAATGTATATATTTATCTGGGTATAGAGTCAGGCTCTGTAGACAGTTTCCATGACGATTCGAAGCATTTTTAGAAAGATAAATATATGAACATATACCATGTCAAACTTAAGCAAGATTGGTAAAGGTATGTCCATGTATCTGGAAGATGGACCTGACACCTACCAACCCAAAGGCTAAGAATACCAGAACCTTGATTCAGCAGGACATTGTTTAACTTATTAAAAATGTATATAATTTTCAATTTGCCAAGACCTACCACCTTAACAGAAGTTGGATAATCATAACTTAACTTCTGTTTTACGATTTGGTGGCTTTCCAGACAAAAAGTAAGCTGTAATGTTAATGATGAGCAACTTTTCGGTAAATTTTCAAAATAAACATATTTCGTTTGATCGTAGTGCCCTCTATAGTTGGTTTCCATGGCAACCAAAGATATGTTTTGAAAGACCCATTCATGAAGGATAAGTGTGCTGAGTTTGATCAAGATCGGTCAAGGTCTGCTCAGGTTATGGCATTTTGTTTCGTCCCCTTCCAAACCTAGTGCTAAGAAAATGCCTTCTAAGCTCAATCATAGGAAATTCCAATAATTGGCCTCCTGAGAGAGAGCATCCCTAAATTTTAACTGTTAACATCTTTTTTCCTATTGGGGACATGCCAAGGATCAAAAAAATATCGGTGGTGGTGGGTTCTGGGGGGAGGGGTGCACTGGGACGCCCCATAGCCCACGGACTATAAAAGACAGAGTGAGTGAGCATAACTCCACTTCTTCGCTTCTTTTCGAGGTGGGGACAAAGAATTCAAACAAATCTCTTGTGTCTCATTGTTACTGATTAGAGGTGTCGTCTCCCTCTAAAGCCACCCTAATCCACCGGTCATCCACCCAAAACCACTGGTCATCCACCCAAATCCACTGGCTACTCCACCCTAATCCACAGGTTAATTCACCCAATTCATAGGTTAATCCACCCAATCCACAGGTTAATCCACCCAATCTACTCAATCCCACCCACCCAGTGGTAAAGAGTTTGGAGTGCTGGACATCAATTGGTGCTGTGGCCTAGCACCACACATGCTTTAACTCCATCGGGACCTGTCCAGACAGGCAGGGAACCTATTTGGCGACGCACGTTACAATATTGTGTCACGTTTATCAGTGCATTGATATATCTCATTTTCAACCTTTTTTTCGCATACCCTTTTTTCTTTAAAGAGAATCATTTATTTCACCCTTAATTTTGTTTTCCTGTGTTAAAATATAGATTGATAAGATATTCACTCGTATCCGAACTGAGATCTGCAACAAGCCGTACGTCAGATTTGTGGTTCAAAACTTCTACGCCATTGAGAACTCCTTAGAAACCAACAACAGCAAGGTATAAATCAATAATTTATTTCTCCATCACCCCATTATGCCTAGGCACATTTTGAACATATGACTTATAAGCAGTTAATTGTTTAAATTGTAGTAGACAAGAAGTAATTAAATGTTTAAATATTGACTTAACAGTTCTGAGGCCTGCATCATAAGTACGTGTACCTGTGTAGCAAACCAACATTTGCTAACTTGAAGAAAGACCAAGAATTGACTAAAAATTCATTATGCTTACAAATGATTAATTATATTGATCGACAGATTGCCAGACTTAGAGAGCACATACAAAGCACAGCAAGGAAAGAGCCTTACATGGGTCAATTGATACCGTTGCGCTGGCTGCAGTTTGATGACAAAAAACTGAAGGAAGTCGCCAAGAAAGACAGAACACCTGTTTTGACACTAAAGCAGGTAATGACTGTATTCTGATATGTGACACAGAGTTGCCTCAACATACCTTTGGAAACCACGTTTTAAAAAGTTTGCATTTGAAGACAGTAGTACACCATTGCCAGTGTCTGATTCTAGTTTATATTTCACTGATGGATGTAATGCCATAGAAGGTTTAGATAAATAGAAATAGGAAACCTATAAATTGTTTTATAATGAATAGGTGAAAAATAAAGATTAATAATAATAATAATAATAATAACGAAGTTTTATAAAGCGCACATATCCACCAAGGTGCTCAGGGCGCTATTACAATGAAAACAAAAACAAAACAAAATCAGTTTAATTACGAAAAAACGGATCTTTCGACATGAGGTGTGTTTTGAGAGATGTTTTGAATGAGTGAATAGAAGTGGAGGTTTTGATATGAAGAGGTAGTTGATTCCAGAGATGTGGTGCTGCAACAGAGAAAGATCTGTCCCCCCAGGTACGATGAGATTTGACTTCTTGAAGAAGATATTTATTTCCAGATCGAAGGTTGCGAGATGGTTTGTATATATTAAGCATGTCCAAGATGTAATGCTTGCCCATTAAGTGCTTTGAAGACAATGAGCATCAGTTTGTAGATGATTCTAGACGATATTGGGAGCCAGTGAAGATCGCAAATCCCATCTTATGAACAGAAAACCTTTCCTTGTGGCTGTGGCATACTGACATACCGGCAGGAGAAACAGTCGACTTCTTGCAGACACAAACATGATGTGTATTGTACGTTCAAAGTGTGAATCACCAAAAAACACTTCAAATGATAATGTTTATAATCTATTTATGTATTAATCATTGGTTCATTGCAGTAGCAATTTTTTTTATTGTGAGTTTTTGTACACCATTTAACATGATACCCTTTGCCATGTTTTGTTCCCATTGCCATATTTGCCAAAACAAACTCTCCTTTCATTCTACCCTGTGCTGATTGGCTATTGTAAGTGCTGAAGAGAAGGCTTTTTCATAAATAATGTGCTTAATTTACCTGTCTTATTAGGTAAAGGATGACTTTGGTGTAAAAGATGAAACAGAACTATTGACGATGCTGAAGTTCTATCACGATCTTGGCCACATTATATACTTCGGCGGGGATGGTGACAAGAAAAGCCAGGCGCTTAAAGATGTGGTCATTCTGGATCCACAGTGGCTGATTGATGCGCTCAAGAAAGTCATCACCATTACACCTCCAAGAAAACAGGTAGGCTCAGCATATTGTAATATGATATATATTGATATAAACGTCTTTCACTGGTCCTTCGTGAGTCAGAGGGTGAAATCACACACAAAACTTCCTGGACAAAATGAACTGACAAAATAATTTTTAACTGTCACATGCCAAGTGACAGTTAAACTGGTTTTTATTCCAGAAGGCACACTTGTAAATAATTGTATAAAATACTTTTATTTTGATTCTGTGTCTGTCCATTTTGTCATTTTGATTTTATTATTGTATAATTTTATAGTGAACAGTAGTTTTTCAATCTTCAATTGCAGAATTTTAAACTGAATTTATTGTAATTGTTATGCACATTTGAACATTGTTATGCAATTTGCGAATTATAAATTTCATTATTATCCTTTTTATTATTATACTTACAACCACAATAGGGCGACACTTGCATAGACTTGTGCACAAAATCTACCCTAGCCTTAACCCTAACCACTAACCACTAACCCCTAGCCCTAGCCCTTGTCAAAATGCCGGTTTTCATAATAGGGCGACACATTGCCCTAATAAGGTGTGTCGCCCTATACAACAAATTTAATATCAGAACCTGTCGCCCTGTTAGACCTGCTAGTAATATAGTATTACTTACTATTTTGCCAAAAAAAAAATACTCGGTCTCTGGTCAGCGCGCGTGTCGATTTTAATCACGCGCGTCAACCTTTTTTTTTTTTTCAAATTAACACGGAAGCTACAACAGCGCCTCTATTGCCGCGCCTCCTCAAATTTTTGTACCAAGGAATGGGGAAATTGTACCAAGGCAAATGATAAAGGGCACCAAGGCAAATTATGGAGGACACCAATGTATAACGACACAAAAAAGCAAAATAGTACCCACCTTGTCTGTACAATACAAGCTTGAAAAAAAAAAAAACCACCAAAAAAAAAAACCACGTCGCCGCATCAATTCCGGAACTTGGGTCTGACCAGAGACCGACTATTTTTATTTTGGCCTTATTATCTATGTGTACAGTGTCAAATTCCTTCCCCTTTCAAATTTAGGAAGACAATAGTAGTTCCACAGTTGGAGTTTAAAGGGGTTGTGGAATGCTCGAAGACATTTCCGTCATTTTTCGGGTATATGTAGCCTAAGGTGTGATGAAATAAAAACGACTATTGTGTCTGTCATGAAATGAGCAGTGTTGTAGTCGAGGCCACAACCTCCGAGGCCGAGGCCAAGGCCGAGGCCACAACCTTCGAGGCCAAGGCCGAGGCCGAGGCCACAACCGCGAGGCCAAGGCCAAGGCCGAGGCCAACACCTCCGAGGCCAAGGCCGAGGCCGAGGCCAGCTATCAAAACACGTAATATAATATAAATCACTAAAACAAGGATAAGATTATGTTGGAGTTTTAACATCTTTTTAGTTGAATTCACTGAGTTTTGGAGTGCCTGGCTTATAAATTTACAGCTTGCAATGGGTTTCCTCTTGTAGGGAGTCCGGCGAATTTTATTTTTTAAAGAAAGAAATCTCAAGTTTTGTATCACTGAAAGAAAATTACACAACAAAATCAATGACGTTTAAATCAGGCTCATCGGTGTTTGCCCTTTGATTTACAACAATTTAAATGGCCAAATTTTGAGTTTCTATTCTGTAAGATTTACATCATTTACTTTTAGCATGTTTTATAAATCTTATTTTCAAAACCTATCAAAATGCTTAATATCATAGGAATCCCCATTAAATAAACAACAACTTGATTTTTGAATCAGGTTTTTACCACTCATAACCAAAAAGTTACGACCTCCCCCCCCCCCCCTGACCTTCGCACTGTCCAGGCGCGCGCCGAGCAAACACCGCGATGCGACAAGACAATGCCAGACGGCTCGCCGTTACGCACGGGCAAAGCATAGTTCCAATCCCGCTTCACACAACGGGATAAGTGTCCACGCATCATCACTGTTAATACCGCGGTACCAGACAAAGTCTGTCAATGGCCAATCCCGCTCCAAACAACACGGCAACACGGAACATGCGTGCATGATATCACTCAGTTCATCAAAATGACCATGAATTCTCGGATCATCCGATTTGAATCCAACTTGGCTTCAAAGTATTTTAAGATCATGGCAAGAGGTAGGGAGTCCAGAGGTTTTGGCCGTATATCTGTAACCACGCAAAATTAGTCGATTTCAAACCGTGCTTATACATGTAATAAGTATCAACATGGCTCTAAAAATACAAAAAAAAAATCCTGGTACCACGAGGAATACTGACTCCTATTATTAAAACATTCATTCAGAACTTTGCATTCATTTGGATGGAAAAACGAACTTTGAAATCGCGCTTTCCATATCATATCGACCATTTGCGCCAAACATTACCGTGTGAGCCGGAACTTTCAAATCACCGTGTAAAAATAAAGTCTACTTTGATAAATCGTAATTGTTTTTATCATATCTTTATGAAAAAAAAATGGTACGGACTAGTACACTGGATTGTACCCAGAAAGTTCAGACTTTTACTGAAACAGTGGCCTATAAAAAGAAATGATTAAGCTTGCCGCACCTTGTTTGCCGCAAATCATTTTTAAAGGTCGGGGTACAGAGGCGAAACGAGAAAATTATTTTTGTACAACACTGCAACCAGATTAGTCTACTACCACATGTTTTGTACGCAAATGGGATTGGTGCCAGACTTATGTAGTCTGGCACGCGGTAACAGTTATAACGCTTGCACGCACGTGGAAAGCTGAAGCGCAGGCTAGGCGAAGATGCTACGTACGTGAGTACATTCAATGCAACCATTTCCAGTTCATTCGTGCGTACATTGTATATGCGTTCGTTTCACGGAACCCACTGCGGCAGAATCTCGAGGGTTTGATACGGTAAAAAATTAATTAATTAGAATAGAAAACACATCAAAATGGGCGGCCTCGAGCCGGCCTCGACCGATTCGCCGAGGCCGGAAGGCTCCGAGGCCGAGGCCAAGGCCGAGGCCTTGCACCCCCGAGGCCAAGGCCGAGGCCGAGGCCATGAAAATCGGCCTCGAGGCCGGCCTCGAGGCCGAGGCCGGCCTCGAGACCTCCAACACTGGAAATGAGTACAAAGGGGTACTTTTGAGAGCTGTTTTTCAGGTCCCGTTTCAACCCGAACGTGCAATTTGTGTAAAAGTCGTCATTGGGGGCAGCAAACAAAACAGTAACTCATGACGTAATAAACAGGACTCCCGATGCAGCGTAGTATAAACGAGTCCTGTTTATTACGTCACGATTTACTATGTTTTGTTTGCTGCCCCCAGTGACGAAGACTTTTACACAAATTAGGCTTTTTTCCCCGAAAAATGACGGAAAATTCTTCGAGCATTTCACAACCTCTTTAAGTCCATTATAAGTCATCACAAATTTAATGTCAAACCACAACTCAGTTCATAAGTAACAGTGGATGAATAGTGACAAAGGTATGCTGCAGGTCATTTAAATAGCTTGTGAAATAACTGCAGAGTGCAGACTAGATGACTTGCAATGACATAGCCCTAACAGTCCTGAATCCTCCAATTTTTAATATGATTTTGCACACCCCCTAGGGAGTTGTGACTGATTGACTGTTTCAATTGCTGCCCACAGTCTGTATGACGTCTGTATGAAACGCCTGTTTTACAATTTTAGAAATGTAATTTTTGAGAAAGCGTTACTGTGTTGAATTTATCTTCAAAATACTGAGACATTTGTTCTCTCAATGAAGATGGCAGACCACGTCCGGTCTTGGAAACGCCTCAAGGAAGTTGGCATTTTGGAGGATATGCTTATTGATTACATGTGGCGAGAGATCCTTCCCCACAAAAAGGCCCTGCTGGATCTGATGGACAAGTTTGATCTACTTTGTGAGCGTGTTGATCAGGTATATTTTAGTTTACATTGACCGTTGGTAGTGTTAAAGTGCTCATGCTTGTACTTGTACTCCTTCTCAAGTACACATACTCATGTGAAAATGTACGCATATTCATAGTCTCATACTCGCAGCAAAAGAATTGCCTCATTTTGCACTTATGGCAAAGCATGCACAGAATTGTTCTTCTGCTGGAATTTTAACCGATTGTAGAGGAACATGCAGCAAAAGAATATTCCTTGGTAAATGTTAAATGTCTAGTCTGACAGCAAAAAGTATTTGGGAATAAGTGTACCCATCAAACTGATGAGCTGGTAATAATGGAAAAAGTACTCATTTGTGTTCATGGAAACGTACCCTTACAGCAAAAGAATTGCCTCTTCTTGCACTTGTGGCGAATACACACGGAAACGTTCTGCTGGAATTTTAAAAGATTTAGTGACAACTGTATTTCAGTCATATTTTTCATTGAAAAGTTGAACAAAGAAAGTGACTGGAGTGGGGCTTGAACCTGGGACCTCTGGATGACCGTTCCGGTGCTTGTACCACCTGAGCTGTCCAGCCCTATAATAATTATAATAATAATAATAGTAATAATAATAATAAAATACATTTATATAGCGCCAAATCCATTTAAATAGAATGCTCCCAGACGCTTTACAGATATTACAATAACTTAAAAAATAATTAAAAACTGTGAAATCTGGAAATTTGAATGCAGAACTATGGACAAACTTGTCACAGTTTCCATAATAAATTATTGGGTGCTGTAATTGTACCTATGTTGGCGGTTCCCAAATTAGTCAATATCTTTGTTGAAGGGGCGCCATTTTTTTCTTGTTAATTTCCACAAAGACACAAGAGGAAGATTGCAGTAGCCCCTCTGCAGCTGTTACTTCACCCCCAACATTTCAGCGACAGCATTCAAAGACCAGTCCTAAAGATGAGGTCTCGTACTACGTGCCTTCAATGCTGCAACGGCAGACATCAACAAGCAATCAGTCGCAGCAACCTAAGAACGCAAGCGTGTTCTACGTGGACTTCTATGGATTCCTCCCAGGTAAGGAAACATTGTACAGTTTTGTGTAGTTGAAATAGGAATTATAAACGAGACTACACCTACACTAGACCACACATTTTGTTGATTAACATGATTAATACACACCGGTACAGCTAGTGCTGCACAACTGGTTGCTTAAAGTTTGGAGCATGTTTTCCATGTCTGAATTGTCATGGTGGTTGTCACTGTGAAATCTGGAAATTTGAATGCAGAACTATGGACAAATTCGTCACAGTTTCCATAATAAATTATTGGGTGCAGTAATTGTACCTGTAAAGAATTGCATCCCCAAAAAGCCATAAGGACCAATATTAGTCGACCCCATTGGCAAAATGTGCAACTGCATGAATCAAATTTCTATTTGCTGAACAGTAAGCTTTCTGCATACATTTGGCAATTAACTGATTGGTCTGTCTCACAAAAAGTAATTGCAAACTTTTGCTCTTATTTCCCAAAGATGCATTGTTCCATCGTTTGGTTGTACGAGCATTGAGATGGTCTCAAAATAAAGGTGGAAACAACCCTGGGCTACAGTACGATGCGGCAAACTTCTTTGTAGATGCCCAACATGAATTTGTGCTGCAAATGGTGCGCAAGAAAGATCTTGCATACGTTAAAGTAAGTAACTGGTCCATGAGTTCTTTCAAGTTAAGCAAGAGCAACTCTTGAATGCATTTGTTTTTAATTTAACAAAACAAACTTGATGAGAAGGGGATATAGTAGAGAAACAGGGTGTGTAAAAAACCCAGATGTAAATGTAAATTTTAAAAATTCTAATAAATAATTTCAAATAAGTTAAAGATCATGTGAAACGCCACTGTGTCCTCTTTCCGATGATACCTTGATTGTGTGTCTGTGGCCACGGATGACTGAGCACTCTTTGTTACTTTGTCAAGGGTTGAACCTGTACTGGGCCACGTTTTTACCTGGCTAAGATTGCTAGCTGGTTTGTTATGCAAATAATAATAATAATAATAATAATAATAACTATAACGGGAGTCTTATATAGCGCACGTATCTACCAACAGTTGGGTACTCAAGGCGCTGGAAATTATGTCTATTTTTAAAGAAAGGTAAATAAAGTATACAAGAAATATGAGACCGATTATGTAGCACCTTATAAGGGTTGACAAGGTGCTGCGGCGCACATTGCAGCCACTGACAGAAACACCGGGGCAAACCCCTTCTCTTAGTGTTACTGGGTTCTTTAATGTGCATTACACAACACACAGGACCTACGGCTCTACATCCCATCCGAAGGACGAAGCAATAATGGTAAAGTGCCTTGCTTGAGAGCACAATCACCATGTTCCCACGGTCAGGATTCAAACCCATGTACCACGGCACACAAATCCACACTGTAACCATTGGACCACAGCACCCCAAATGTTGAAATGGACTACACCTCGTGCAGAGCATTGTGTGGAAAGAGGTGGTGGCCACGTTGAAGGCATCGAGCCATGATAAAAGGGTTAACTTCAACAATGAGAGTGGTTAAATCACTGTGTCAAAATTGAATAAATTGTTATTCTGGGTTTCCTTTTCTATACACCCTGTAAAATAACTACATCTGTGCTGACAAAGTGTACAAGTCCCGATGTCTCCAGATCATGGGTCGTCCATCATTGTCCATAGCACATCCCTCTATGCACTCCTCAGGTGTGCTTTTCTGTTAAATGAGTGACCCTGCCTTGTGCCCATCTTTGTGTCTTAGTTTGTTGCCCCTTACACTGAGTGGTTTTTTTCAGCCTGGTAGGCACATCCATTTTAACAAGTGAAAAGTCCATTCCTTTGTATACATGTAATTGCCACTCATAATAAAAATATAAATACATGTACATGTTTTGTAAAATTGTACAGGGTGCTTTAATTATGCATGTTATTGTAAATGCATGTGTAACACAATTGTCTTGGATCAACATAAAACATGATAAAAAGAACTGAGTAGGTTCGTTTTTCAATAATTTTTGTGTTATAAAAATTATGTTTAATTAGTTAACCTTTTACTGTATGGGCTCTGTGCGCCGACAGAGAGGGCGCCCTTTCACCTAGCAATGACGTCCCATGGGCTGGTTGACGCGCACCGTTCCTTGTGTGTGACACACGTACACCAGGATTTGTACTATGTACACACAGTGGCCACGCTTCGCGGCAAATGAATTGAAGTCAAGCAAGATGGCGTTGGTCGGTCACCCCAACTGTACTTTCTTTGCCGGTGAGGGGGTACTTGTGTACGGAGCGGATAAGAGGAAAGACTTTTAGTTTGTGTTCTTTAAGCGTTTTTAAATTAGACAAAATTCTGTTTTCTCACATGAACATTTTTATGAGTGACCTTTCCTGATTGTCATAGGTGAGTGTCATGCGGGCACCAGTCGTTCATACCCGAAGACGACACTCAAAAATCGAGAAGACAAATATGAGGAAAACACCCTCACCAGATGTCACATCCAAGGTACTTTTGTAGTGGCACCAAAATAGTATCAAAACTCGAGCAAGTAACAGATATGAACTTTTTAGGGAAATACTTCTCTGTGTTCACTCCAATTTGTTTTGCTGTGGATATAAAACAACCTATCAAAAGTACCTCAAGAATTAGCACAATCAAACCTACAGTGGTTTGTTTATTAAATTTTGAATGATGTGGTGTGTTTAAGTCACAGTTTTTTCTCAGAGTGGGCATTATTGGCATTGTTTGAAGCAAGTATACATATATAGAAAACTTGTTAGTAGAATGAAAATTTTCTTCTGAATTGGGGAATTTTTGCTTTTTGTAGGGAATATTGTTTTAAATTAAGTCAAATGTTGTCTGTTGCAGTAGCGCTGTTATACATTATACTGTTGTACATTTTAAACTTTTGACACGCATCTAAGGCACTTGTTGTTGCATTTGCAAGGAGTTAGAGTCAAAAGGTGGAATCAGTAAAAAGAATTCATACGTTCTTCAACAGGTACATGGCTTTGTTGAAGAGAACCTACATAACTTGCAAGACATGTGGATAAAGCGGATCCACTACTGCATTAGTGTCCTGTGTCCCAACAAACACAAGGTTCCCCACTTTCTACCACTGGATGAATGCTTGAAAAAGACAGAAGTTCCTTGCCGCTTTGAGAATCCTCAAGCTCTTATCAGAACAGACAAATATCAAGCCATGTTCAAGCAGGAAAGCTCTGAGGAAGAAAATTCCCCTCATGGTAAGTGAAGGCATTAATGATTGTGTGGCTTGTTGCTGCTTTTAATATTATTTGGGAAATCAGAAAAATTAAAGGCCACTTGACATTCCAATCTCAACAAGATCTTTGGAGACAATTGTGCCTCTGAAGAAAAACCTTAGGTTGTTTAGATCAGAAAGTCAGGCAACCTTTATTTGTTTTGATTGGTATATTTCAGGTCAATCTGGTAAATAAGCAGTTTGCAGCAGTTTTATTATTTTTATTTTTGGGAAATTTTAAAAATGATAAAGAATACAGAAGATGTACTTGGCTCAGAGAAGTCCATTCCATTGTGATTTTGTGCATCAAGTTTGTTCTTTATCAACTGATTTGCATAATTGTAGCTATGTGAGATTGCTGTTTAACTGTGTACCAGTGTTGGAGCAAAGGCTTCGATCCTCAAGGCCAAGGCCAAGGCTTTAACCCTCAAGGCCAAGGCCAAGGCTTTGGCCCTCAAGCCTCGAGGCCAAGGCCAAGGCTTAACCCTCAAGGCCAAGGCCAAGGCCAAGGCCCTGTTTTATGAAATGAACACTGATATAGAACTAATTATAGTCACATGAGTGACACATCATCACGCAAGGGCGGACCCAGAACACAATTTGGGGGGGGGGGGTAAAGAAATGTTGGTCCCCCCCAAAAGTGGGTCAAAAAATTACGGCTTTGGCTTCGGGCCCGCTTAAGGGCCCCGAAATTTTTTGGATTCGAGATGCTCTGTGGTGCGATTTGAGGCAATTTCTGACCATTTTAACCAATGTTTTTTGAGGAAAAGATGGTGGTGTACTCATTGCCTGCCTTTATTACGACGTCACATAAAACAAAATGGTTTTGTTTTTTTGGGGGGAGGGGGCATGGCCCCTTTTGGCCCCCCTGGATCCGCCCTTATCATCACAAATTGCTCGTTACGAAGAACAACATTTCTTTAATTGCAATCAACATGCTCGCATAGGCCTACACCGTTTTATGACAGCACTGTATCTATTAAAGTATAAGTTCAGGTCTTCAATATGGTTTTACTAAACAAAATAATGATTTACTTCTATATTGACACACAATTCTCCCAAGTGTAACAAAAGGGGGGTCCAAGAAACTGATTTGGGATATTTTTATTTGCTGGGCCAACATGGTCAGAAATATCAGCATTATCTAAAACTGATACATGCAAATCTTTAGCACTTTTTAGGGAGACATATACAACCAATCAGATCTATTCCATAGTTATATGCAATTAAAGTGATCTTCTCATTATCCACACAAGTGTACGGAATATTTTTGCAGCAAGTCTACAATGGTAACAAGATGTGATGCTACAAAAGTGGAAGTGTGCCCAACACACACATTTATAGGGTGCTTCCCTCCTCCATGGTAATACAATTAAAATGGTAACAGCAAAATTTTGAACGGATTTATCTGGAAAATGCAAAAATCTATGGGCCTTGAAGAGCCTTGACTCAAAATTGCAAGGCCCTGAACCCTCAAGGCCAAGGCCAAGGCCAAGGCTTTTGCCCTCAAGCCTCGCGGCCAAGGCCAAGGCCCTAAAATCCAGCCTTAAGGCAGCCTTAAGGCCAAGGCCCAGCATCAAGGCACTACATCATTGCTGTGTACATGTATAGGGCACGGCTAGTGTTTAAGTTTTTACAACCAGATACCATCACGGACACTATTGCTAAATGGTTTGACCAGGGCTAGTTGTGTTGCGGCGCAAGAAAAACGCAGTTCGACCCGAGGCCTGCTTTATTGGTGAAATGGATGTTGGTGTCTTATTCAGGAGTGCAATTTTTCCTTGGATCAGCTGATTCCCTTTTTTTTTTTGCATTTTCTATGTGTGCCATAAAATTTTGAAAAACACGGCACAGAGTCTTGACATGATTTGAATTTCCTCATTTAGTTTTGTGACTTGCCTGGTTATTCTGAGGCACATTTGTCTCCTGTACAGATCCAATAATTGTACTGGTGCTACCATGTTGTAAATTTGCTGATCATGTGCAACAGACACGAATCTTTGAAAACAGAAACTCTGCCACAAGAAGGGGGGGGGGGGAGTCAACCTTGATAAATTATCAGTACAGTCGAGTCTCATTATAACAAACTCGTTCGGACCTAGCAAAATTGTTTGTTATATCAGAATTTTGTATTAAGAGGAACATCAGTCCCATTCATTGTGCACATAAATGCACGGTCGGGACCAAGGCTTTATGTTTGTTATAACCAGAATTTTGTATTAACAGAGTTTGTACTAATGAGAGTTGACTGTAATCAACTTTAATATTCATTGTTTGCTTACTTGATGCCGTCTGCTTGCCTTCCTGCATCATCAGTAGTGTTGCCAAGTGCTTAATTTTGTGAGTAAATTTGAACTGAAGTTATCATTTCATTTCATGTACATGTAGTATATTTTTGTGATGTGTACTTTTTTGGTTTCTGTTGTTTTGTACACACAGAAGATAGACCGCCCATTATGAGTGATATCTATTTCAGAGAGCTGGCCAAAGACATCGGGGGAGAGTGGGAGCAGTTGGCCTCATACCTGAAGTTCAAAAAAGAAGACGTCGACAAGATTAAGATTGACCATAGAGGGGTCAATGAGCAAATATTCCAAATGCTGGTACAGTGGAGTGAAAAAAGTGGAAATAAGGTGGACAAGATGCGAAAAGAGCTCATCGGTGCATTAAGGCAGGTTGACAAACCTAAGCTAGCGGATAAAGTGTGGAATTACTGAACTGAAATGTAACTCTTTGCGGCCAACATATGTGCATCTGTCAACTCAGAAGAGATCTTTTCTTTTTAAGTTTTTTTTTAAGAGAGGTATAACTCAGACTATGAAGACTATAAATTAATAACTAATGTGTGAAAGGCATTTGCTTGACATGCATGATAGGGATATTTAATTGAAAAACAGCTTCGACAATTACAACTTGCGTGACACATGAGAAAGCATCTCTCAGGTGTTTAATTCACTTATGTATATTTGTTCATCACCCATGTTTAACCATATTCAGTGTGGGTAAAACTTTTTAAAAAGTTGCAAGTCTTCCATAACTCTCCTAAATAATCTTGTCTCAGATTTGCATAATGTTTATATCGTAAAATATATATTTTTTTTTCGTGTGTGCGATTTTGTTTATGCAATATTAAATTTTTCCCGTTCTCATTTAATTTCCGCCCAATTAAAAATTCAGGACTGGAACAAAATCTTGTGTGCATCATTAGAAATCTGGTGCATTCTAAAATTGTCTTTGATTGTTTATTTCGACCCCATTATTCGGTCTGTGTTTGAATAATTTAGATAAATGTACATGTAAACCACTGAAATAGAATCATTGGTAACGATTTCGTAGGTCAAAAATCAAACAACACAAATAAATATTGTGCCAAATATTGTTGTTACCATTCAAAATGGATTTATTGTCGGGTTAAATTTGTATAATTGAAATACATGTATGTGAAATATCAAACAACACAAATAAATATTGTGCCAAATATTGTTGTTGCCATTCAAAATGGATTTATTGTCGGGTTAAATTTGTATAATTAAAATACATGTATGTGAAATAAGTTCAACTTCAATTTCACTCGCGTGCAAAATGAAGGTTTCTTCAGCAATTTGTAGGTCAACAATCAAACCACACAAATAAATATTGTACCAAATATGACCTTTTTTACCACTTTGAATTGTCGGGTTAAATCCGTGTAAAAGTGTACAATTGAAACATTGTGAAATTATGTAAGTTCAACGTATACCGGTACATGTATATCTATTTCATTCACATGCAGGAGCAAGCTAGGCCTCTTCAACAATTTTCCCCATTGTACTCTGTCCTGTGCTGTTCTTTCCCATGCAACGCTGGCATGTTCTCTGTCGTCCATTCACCTTCTGCTTTATTTGTAGACCTTTTCCTCTGAAACATAGGTGTCCACTACTGTTAACCTACACCCTCAATGGTAACAAATACAAAGTTAGGGAGACCACTTGGAGATACCTTCGAACGAATTACTGTCGGCGCTTGACGCTCGCGCTAGGCATTACGGATTTTTGCCATTGATCTCCATAACAGATACATAATGAAGATCAATGGTTTTTGCACACTGCATAAAATTAGTCATGCATATACTTTGAGCCATTACTACATTAACCAGTACGCGAATGTGGCGACTCCCCCTGCCACTTGGGCTTTCAAGAGGATACAAAAGGGGGCCATCATCGGTCTCGCACGAAGTCTTGTTTGTTTGTTTATTTTTTATTTTTTTGTAATGCCAAAAACAAATCCTTTCGAACGTGGTGTGTGACCAAACTTTTAATATATACTACATATACTTATATCTTTTGTATTTTTCTGTGTCTATGTGTCGTATGAAATTTTCAAATGTAGAATGAAATTCAAATGTCACCTGATCTGTGAATTTTCTGTGATTTGTTGAAGTGCCTTATTTAAAATATTGGATGACGCTTGAGTCATTCCATAAAAGATACAATCTATCTGCAATATTGTATGATTACATGTACTAACAAATGGGGTGCTGCGTAGCACTAGTGAAGAAGAAAATGTAAATTTAAGCATAGTGCTCACGAGAAGTTGTAGCCGAATTTTCGGACACGTCCTTCTTCAGGGTGTGAGGTTTCTCTCATTAATTATTTTTTTGTCATGATTAGTTTTTAATTGGTACATTGTGAAATGTTATTACTTCCACTGTTTAGGCATTTGTGGATATGATTAAGTCTCTGGTCAACATATGCGTTGGACTCCCAATGTAGGGGCCAATGACTAATGGCTGACCATGAGTTGTCAATGTTCTTTTAGTTCTCCAAAGCGAAAATCATGGTCGATTTTTTCTTCTCCTAATTTGTAGCTCATTGCAGTACCAGTTTAAAGTTTTTATTTTACTATAACATTAAAATATTTCACTTCTTGATGCAGCTAAGTGTACATGTACCTACCCAGTACTTTGTATTGATTATGCCATCACTGATGAACATAATATGTCATGATGTCAAATGTTAATTACATATGACTTGCCAAGCTGTTTTAGAAAGGGCTCTGACCAGATGTACTATGCTGCATGGATGGTGTACAAGCATTACATTCACTGTGTGGACTTCCGATCAACAGATGTCAACATAAACCAGTTTTCAGATACGCTATGTGGACTTGCTCACGTCCACACAAGGTTTTCCCCTCTCTGGAAAACAGGTTAAGAGGTTTATCCGTCGCAAAATGAAGAGAAATATTCCAGGGAATCATAGGGGGAAAATGGGTTGAAAGAGTTTTCACAGTTTGAGTACAATGAGTCTACACGAAGAAAAAGGAATGTCCACACTAGGTATGAAACGTAACCATGTATGTGCCTTTATTGTGCCGAAATATATTTCGCTATATAGAGGGAGTCAAGAGAAAGTATTTTTTTAATTACGTTGCTCCATTTCATGAAAATTTGCAAAAGGCAAAAGACAAAAATCAATATTTCAGGGGGAAAAAGGGTCAACTTGTTCCTCGTATTAAAAACACAAAATCTGACAGTAAAAGTAATATTTCGGTTTTGACTCAAATTATTAAAATTTCATTTGTATTTAAAAGCATGTGTGCAATCTGTAATTCCCACTCAGCTCAATAGCTTCCAATGGCACTCTATGGACAGCTATAAAAATAGATTCTTTTAGTAAAAACATCATAACTTCTGATAGCATGGAGCAATTTCAGTATTTATTTTAGTCAGGTGAGTGGAAGAGCATGATGTTTTGAGAAATACTTTATTGGTGCATCAAATTTGATTGCCTTTGAAGAAAAACAATCATTACTCCAGATCACTTTCTTTATGACTCGCCCTGTATACCCCGATATCTGGTGCATGATTGGATGTGTTCGAATGGAATCAAATATTGAGAAGACAAACTTATACATCAGGATGAAGTGATTATAATTTCTATCTGAGAACATTCCTTTTTGTTACTATGAATTGAACATTTTATCAAAGATTGTCACTGCAGTTCATTTTGTAGAAATGCATTATTTGCACAAACAAAAATGAATCCGCATTTGTGCATTTTAAATGTTTTTGGATACGTATACATGTATAAGATTACACAGTCTTTAACTTTTATGACTGAAACAATAATATTGCCGGACTTCCAATGGGTACGGGTGTACATGTACTTTATTTATTCTGTCAACGATCCTGAATTGATCAATAAATGTCCCAATAAGCTCAGCATAAACCGAATTTCAGCTGGAAAACTAGTACCCGGAAACAAAGATATACAATCCTACATTCGATTGACGGCCTACTTGACCAAATTTATAATTGCACCTTCTCCAGAACAACGAAAATTAATGGCAGACCCTAGTAATGTATAGAATCCCGGTACATGCCGTTATTTTGTTTTACCGTTTTAGTCAAAAACAAAAACGGTAAAAGAACCATTCACCGTTTTGTCGAAATAACGGGTATGTACCGGGATTGATTAAGGACCCTTGCTCTATATGAGATTGAGAGAGATGCAGTGGATTGCGTTAGTAGCCCCAGTCCACTTCGGTACCACACAAACCAACTCGCATCTATTCGATCGACGACGTGCACTCGAATTGCACAAAACTTAAGTCAAACACTAGCCTACAAACACATAATTACTGAACAAGGTCTTACCTTCAAAGTTCAAGTGCAAAGTGCAAGACCATCTCAAAACTCCTTTTCCCTATAACATGTATTGGTTAATCCCTCTGGCATGCGCACGTGACAGGTCACTCTCCTATTAATAGGCCTATTTATAATATAGGCTATTGCTACCGTAGGGATGGGGGATATCCCCCCCCCCCCCCCCCACACACGCACACTTTTTGACCTTGGGGGATGATCAATGTGTTATAAATCATCCCCCACTTTTTAATATTTTGCCCGTAGGTCCGAAACAAGGAAAACATGTTTGGGAACTTTTGTTAGAATTTTGCGTCTCCGCGGCATTACGGTTATAATGTCGTCAAGTACCAAGGGCGGATCGGGGGGGGGTTTGTCCCACTCACTTTTTTTGTCCCCAAATAAATCTTGTAGCCTACATGTACTACAGTTTGATTTTAAAGTTCTCAGGATAGCTGATTCAATGACTCCAAACTCGATGTTTAAATAATGATCTTTTGCTTAAAAAAATGGTTAAAGTGGTCTGATAATGCCTGAGATCGCACCACAGAACATCTAGAATCCAAAATTTTCAGGGGCTTTTAAGCGTGCCCGACACAGGGCGGCATTACAGCTTCGCGCCACGCGCTCGCATACTTTTCATCAATGCCCCCTCCTCTTTGGCCTTCAGCGTATCCGCCACAACTTGCCTTCAGCATTGCTGCTGGTTACATTTCAACCCCCCCCCCCCCTTTAGGACAATCCTGGTTCCACCCGCGCCCCTGGTTGGGGTTTGTAAAGGCCAGTTGGACTTGGGCCCCCCCCTGTTCCAAATTCCTGGCTACTAAGTCTTAATTAAACGGAAATCTTCCCTAGCTGGTTGCAAATACAATGTTTTCAAAAAATTCATCAGCTCGCAGAGCCCCTCGTACTCCAATTTTATCATACATCCCATAAAAAGAAAGGAATGAGGAACGGACCTGCTGATGCTGATAGCAAATCCCACCCTCCTCCCTTGTTTTAAACCCTAATTCACTGCGGCAACTTTCTTGGAATGACTTTGGAACTTTCCAACAAGTTATTAGTATCAACAGATTGTTCCCTGAATTTTGCTTGCACAAAACCGGTTCTTATTTGCTATATTCCTAGCCAGAAAACCACTTCTTTATAAGAAAACACAAGTCTGATAAAAATTTAAACGCATGGTGGCGGCCAAACTCCATTCCATTTAATTTAAAATGTAGTGGCGACATGTATGATTACGCCCCTTCCTATTAAACACATTGACGTAAAATATCGTCCATGATTGAAGCACAGCCTCAGCTCAGGCTAGCAAGCAGAGAAAAACACCAAGGCTGAGCGCGCCCTCATTTGACGAAACTCAAGATAGGCCCCTATAAAATTCGACAATGCGACAATGCGACTATGCGACAATGCGACAATGCGACATTGGATCTCCCAAACATGCGCCGTGTAACTTGGCAGAGATGGAATTCCATACCCTGGACCTTGTGCGCATGTGACAAAACCAATATTTCTGTATAAAAAAAGCACTTAGACTAGAAAGTAATACCTATGACGAATTCAGGGACTTTTCCTAAGATAGGACAAATCCTGGTGAAAATGAGAAAAAAATGACTGTTTGGACCTCTAGTTTTCAATGGGCTGCCTTCGCTCTTTGACTCACGGCCCATTTATGCGTATCCCGTGCATGAATTTGAATTTATTAGGGAGCTGGCACTTCTATTGATCTCCATTAATACAGAGTAATGGAGGTCATCGATAGGCTGGGCACAGGAATCTGGCGGGGAATGCGGTGTCATAATGAAAATCGGACTCCTATGAAGTGTTATCCCGTCTATCCTTTAGTTGCTTGAACGTTCACAATCTTCAATGAGGCATGCGCAATACTGCCAATGACTCCGTGTTTTATTGAGTCCTAAATTCACGCTACAGTGGAAAACCCCGGCCTCGGTTTCGTTCGAACCTAAACGGCCCGAGAGTTTGTACGTACGGTACGACTACGAGTGTGACGGTTAGGCCAACTAAAAAAAGTCTCCGGTTTCTAGTATGGAGCTTGTCCAAAAAGTGGTGCGGCGACGCGGCTTTTTTTTTTACCTGACTTTTTTGCTTCAAATGTCGGCTGATGACTGCAAATGGTGCCTGTCTAAACTTAGTGAAAATATATGGGAGTCCAGAGAGGCCACATAAAGCTTATTCTCGATCATAACCCCATCTAAAAACACGTTAAAATTGTGCAGCAGCAGGATTCCAGTCAAACCAGTGAGTTTGGCGCATACCAGAAACCGGAGACTTTTTTTTGGCCTTAGCGACACTTCCTGGAATACTTGGCTCATGCCACCTTGTTTTGATAGTCGCCGTCGTGCTCTTCCAAAAGAAACACCGTCTTCTCGTTTTGATTTTGCTCGGCCGTGCGCGGTGGACAAGTTGCCGGCTGGGGAGTGCACGGTGAGTAGCCTAAGCCAAGGGCCACGATCTAGACCTCTCCCGTTGGGCGGCATTAGTATTAACACCATAACGTGGCGGTATAAAACCGGTTTATACTGCCATGTTTACGAAATAAGGGTCTAGCCATGGAGGAATAGTCTAGCATACCCTAGAAGTAGGAGTGTAATATGGCTCTCTTTTAACAAATTGTTATCAAACCCAGACCAACATGATTGGGCGCTATATAATTTTTTTTTTTCTCTTTCAACACAATGTTGACTTTGTTCGTTCAGTACGATCGACCGTAGTCGAAATGTGAATATCCTAGAGTTCCACTCTTCACTTGTAAATAAGAATAGACGTAGGCCCATAGCAAAGATAGCCAGTAGGCCTACTAGTTGTATAGGGCTAGAATTTCCAATGGCAAAGCTACGTCTATAGTCTTATACTTCTATAGTCCGAAAATTTGGGACTCTCAATTTTATTTACGTATGACTGTCAACGTCAAGGAAAACAAGTAAAAAAAACAACCGATTTTTCTCTTTACAATATTATGGAAAGGTCTGGGGAAAAGAACAAATCTTTTTGAATAATCAATATTGGCCAAACGTTTTTGAAATAAAGAAGTTTCAAAGTTGCTATTTTGACGTGTATTTCAGATTCAAATCTACAGGTATGTGCAATGTACTAATTTTTTCTTTTTAGATTCTCAACCAACCTGTATGGGTTTTTCTTAGGCTAATTTGTTTAATTCATGTTTACAGTGATTTTGATGTTTTTAATATTGTAAATTATCATGCAATTTGACCTTCGGGTTACAATGTGATAATGTGAATAAAATATACCGTATACCAAATATACCATATACCAAATTGCTAAATGTCTATTTTGTGATAAAATGCAATTTCTATGTCTGTCTGAATTAATCAAAAACGAGTCACAAGGTGGTTGTTACACATAATACATATGGTGTCATTGCCACACAAAACAAGGTTTAAAAAGGTTTCATAACTTGATTCAATCCTGAATATTGTGAACATGGTGAACTGTCAGTTTTCATTATTCAGGCTGCTGTTTTTTTTCATAGGAGAGGCCTACATTCAGTTTAACCTTGACAATGGGAGACTTTGTGATGTTGGTGGCAGCAAACACACCGGTCCTTCTTGCATTGTTTGCGTCATTGAGCATGCGCGCTTTAGCTTCAATATTGTCTGGTTCCCCGACCTGACAATTTCCCCCGACGTCTACACGTCTAAATTGTAGGTCAGGCCGCCTCCGTAGCTAAAAATAAACATGACGACATTGACGGCCCTTTTCCAAAGCTCGACTTCGTTTCCGAACTCGCTTTATTACATAAAGCTTTTAATGTTCCGATAATTTTTTTAAAAATAAATCACTTGCTTCATATATCATACAGTTGTGATATACAGTTTAATACTTCTGTAAAAAAACATAGACTAATTTTAACCTGGAATCTTCAAAGTTGGACACCCAAACAGCACTGTTAGCAGGCGGAGCCGAATTGAGACCACGCCGCGTTTTGGAAAATGCCGGTAACGGTCGTCAAATTCAAACTAGTGCATGACGCAGCAAAAAGTTCGCCCCTCGTATACGATCCGAGTGCAAAATCGTCGTTGAATTTCAAGTTTTCTAAATAAAAGCAATGGATATTAATTATCAACTAGTTTTTTAAAGTTTTTAATAAGCAATTAGCAGTTAATAAAACCTATTTTATACTCGGAAATACTCGGACACTATCCGATTGTCTACGAAATGAATTCGGCAAACTTCTGACAGTTTCGGAAAAAGGAGGAATTCCTCCCGTTTTAGTCACGTGATGTAAATTGTAATACATTGTATTACCGGAGGCTACCTGACCTAAGATTCATCAGGAATAGTCGGAATCTTTTGGTCTGGGAACCAGACTAGCTTCAATATGACATAAACAGCACTGAAAATGACCGGTGTCCAGAACGCCAAAGAGGCATTCAATCAGTGATGGCCTTTATCGATCGGTGATGGACATTTGCAATCAGCGATGGACTTTCGCGACCGTGTGATCAGTTTTGCAATCGGTTGTTGTGTATTGCGTCCAGTCAACTGACACGTTTCACACTGATTTATCAGTTCCTTGCTCCATGATATCACTGACTTGTAAGAATTTACAAATTTATATCATTTTTAGACTAGATAATGCATTAATTAATGTGGCCATTGCAAATGTGCAGAGACTTTATATAGTTTGCTCTTCTATTTTTTCATGCATTTCGCTAGTGATAAGTCACTTCATGAGAGTACATAACCGATGGAATTTTCGAATCATATTTGGCATCAATAAGCGATTTTAGCTGTACAGCCGTCTACAGACTTGCAGGTAAATTTATGAAGAAATTAGATTTGGTCCCATGGTACAATATAATTATACGCTTCCTTTATTACAGTTGAACACGGTTCAGTATTGAAAACTGTTTATGGGTTAAAGACTCATGGATTGGAGCAATGTTTGAAGAAATTAAATTTTGATGGAAGATTTGATGAAAGGAAGGTTGTGTACGTTGGGGTGTTGCCAAAATTAGGTATCTATGTGTATAAAAGCATGGATGTGTTAACTTGGACTCTGTCACATTGGGAATAGGGCTAAAACTGTGGTCAAATGCACAGTGCCCTAGCAGGATGAATTATAGTACACTAGGGACATGTTTTGGTCTGGAGTTGGGAGACATTAGTTTTTACAATGGATACAGGATGGTAATACGTTCGAAGAAGTTGCAGATATTTGAAGGAAATTGGAGTTCGGCGTGGCTCTTCAATAGCCAGTTCGAAAACTATGTCGTGAAACGAAATGTGAGGAGGGTAATTTGGGTCCCAGGCAATGACTCGATCCCATGAGGACGCATTAACATTCCTAGGTGCATTGCTTAATTGCCGAACCTAAATCAAAAAATGGTCGACAGGACTGTTGACCGTTTTTCATTGTCATGTTCTTTTAAAACAACACTCTGAAATGAAGCAACTAACCGTTTATCGCTTTCAACAATTAAGAAAAACAACAAAAGGTCATTGTTTTTTTGTGACCTAATACCGTTTGACCGTTTTACAAAACTGTAAAACGAAAAAACGGTCAACGGTACGTTTACTGTTTTTGTTTTTGAGGAAATGCAAAACGGTAGGCCTAAAACGAAATAACGGTATGTCCCGGGATTGATTGGAGAGGTTGCTACAGGGACCGCCACCCAGGCCTGCGCCTGGAAGAGTGTTGAAGGTCGTCGAGGGATCGGGGACTGAAGTCAAGGGATCTTACACTAAATTGTGCAGACATGGTAGATAAGGGAAACATATTCTCTAAACCTAGAGATGATTATGGTACAAATTAAAGACGAACCATAAGAAAAGGAAAATAATTCACAACGTCAGCTACAAGCTACATTATCGTTAATTTATATAATATAACCTGGATGCAGAGTTTTTTTAATTGCTTATATTTTTAATGTATCAATAGTCAATGGTATTTTTTCTGCAAGAATTTAGATTGTTTTCATTTTTAAAATTTGCAATTAATATTCATTTTTTCCGATTGTGTAGTGAAGTCTTGGTCAAATTCTTCCCCGCTAATGTTTGACAGTTTTTACCCAATTCACGCAATATGAGGTATAATTTCATGCTGTGTAAATTACATTGCCCAACAGTGTTTTATCCAACTTTTATACCGTGTACATTTCGTAATGAGTATTCATTGTATGTCTAAGACAACATTGCAATTCTCTGCAGAATACTTCCATATCAACTTTCACTACTTCATTATTATTCATTATAAGGTTTTCTTCCAGCTGACTGACTTTGTTTTACCACCCCGGCCTCTGCATTATCCTTTTGTGGTTTGCCCAGGAATGCGAGGCCCATGCAGCAAACATCAAGTGGACGGGTCGTGTAATATCAGTTAGGGTTTTCTAGCCACCAACAACAGAACACACGGTGTTTCTTAAAAGGGAAGGGTTTTTACAGCACTGGCTGCGCTCTGTTGTCATGGATCAAAATCGTTCTTAATTCATATTCCACGATAAAGTTGACTGGAAGTTGTTAACTTTAAAACACCCCCCATACACATACGTCACATACCGACAAATAAACGTGTTTTTTTTTACTCAGGCTTCCGCCTCCTAATATGCGGATAAATCACCTGTTGCTTTTATTGGCTTATCATTATTTACTTGTAAACAAAACAAAAGAGAAAGGACTGAGCTCAATTTTTGCACTTAATTAACGCGTGGAAATTTGAACTCAAATATGTGTGGTTGTGTTTACATTCCAAGATATGGTAACGTAATATGCCCTTGCTTGTATGACAGCTATTGTTGGATTTTTTTCAGTAGCCCAGAAATATTCAACATGTACCCAGAGTCATCATTATTTTGGCCGAGCATGTTTAATTACGTGTAATGCAAACAAACAAAAATTACATTCGCTATTCAACGCAAATGGTTACATATTCTTTTACTAATAAATAATGATTCACCGCGGTGTGCATAGTCTTTTAATTTTTTGGGGGTATTTACATATCGGAGTTTTCAAAGGAAAACGTTGTATAATGTTAAAAAAAAGCGAAATAAAATTTCCCAATAGGACTACAACTACAACAGTAACCTACCTTACCGACAAATTAAGTCTTTGCACCTCTGCACATTCGCAATGGCCACATTAATGCATTCACTAGTTTAATAAAATCTACAAATGATGTAAATCTGTTAAAAATTGCTCCAGTTCTAAAGATGGTGATATCATAAAGCCATGGTGATATCATGAAGCTTGGAACGGAAAAATCAGTGTGATAAATGCAAATGATTAGACGCCGCACACAACTGGTTGCAAAACTTATCACACGGTCGCGAAAGTCCATATCATGACCAACATGACCGATCGCAAATGTCCACCACCGATCGCAAAGTTGATCACCGATCAAGAAGTCCATCACCGATCGCGCAAGTCCATCACCGATTGCAAAGTTGATCACCGATCACGAAAGTTCATCACCGATCGCGAAAGTCCATCACCGATTGCAAAGTTGATCACCGGTCGCAAAAGTCCATCACCGATTGCAAAGTTGATCACCGGTTGTGCAAGTCCATCACCGATTGCAAAAGTTCATCACCGATCGCAAAGTCCTTCACCGATCACGAAAGTCCATCACCGCTCGTGAATATGCATCACCAATTGCAAAAGTGCATCACCGATTCGATGATCACATTAAATGCCTCTTTGGCGTTCCATAGTACCGTACAGCTAGCAAGACGTGTCATAAAAAGCTGTACGTCTGTTCTATGCGCACTACTTGCGCTAATAGTCCCTTTCACCACTCAATAATTATACATGCTAACATCACAATTAGTTGCATGTAGCCCGTCGCCATGGCTAGCGTCGGCTGATTTATTTTCAGTTCATTAATACAGTTCAAAAATCACATGTTTACATTCAAATTGCTGTATACATTGTAATAACAAAAACATTCGATGGAAGCTCTTTTTCCACGATTGAGGTCTTCGTATATAGCTCACTTTCAATAACGCTGCTGTAACTTAAATTTTAATTAATACATGTACTGTATTAGTATAGATCTATGATTTCGCTCTATAACTGACTTTGCCCAGGGTGAAAAACCAGAGATAAAACTCTATGAGGTAAAACTCTTGAAAACCTTGTGGCCTGTCCCATATACATTGTGTAATTCTTGAATGCATAACTTACTGGTACATATACATACTCAAAGTGTCTCTTCTTCTTTTAAATGAAATATACCATGTATTATGGTCGTTATGAAAAATACCGACCTAGCGCGTGGTGGACGCAGGCTAGAATGGCCATACCACGGCCACACACGCTCTTTACTCTATTACGTGCTCAATGACATTCTATTCAAATTAACCCTATTCTTCATCCTATTCACTCAAGCATCAAGCTTGTGAGTAACAGAGACAAATTTTTCCTGCTATACTTCGTACCGCAGGAAAATAAACCTCTCTCTGAGTGATCCCAGGTTTGCAGCATTGCTACCAGTGGAATCGTGACTTAATGGGGCATGATCCCTGGCTACTTCTGTATAGCGTTCCTCGAGCAAACACACTTCATGGAGAACTGCAAACATAATTCTATAGGGCTGCCTGCAGGATAAGCTCAGTTGGTGTCGGGTTCAAACCCAACCCTCTAGTGAATTACATGGGCGTCGCCAGGATTTTTTTCTAGAGGGGGTAAAGCACCCCCCCCCATGGCAGTTTATTTACTGGTCTGCAACCTGTAGCGTGCATCGGAAGTCTTATACCAATAGTCCATGAGACAGCAAATTTATTGGTACCATTTCGAGGGAATAATTCTAACATGATTTTTTTCAGGTGAGAAAACTATGAAAACTACAGACAAATAATAGACCTTCTAAAACGGTAGCTAATTGACTAGTTTTTCAAAAGATTTTTAACGTAAATGACAGCCTCCTACTTTTACAAAATGGCTGTTTAAGGAATTAGTCAAATGTTGCACTGTATAGATTCATATGTGACGAAGAAATTAAACTAGCCAACAATAAACAGCCGTTGTAATTCAACATGTGCTGTGTCTTTACATGATGTTGTGTGTTTACGTTGAGAGGAGACAGAGAAAGTTTGCGATGAAATACATGTAGGCCTACTCTCTGAAATGCCAGAGTGTTTCATGAAAGGTTGAAAAAAGAAAGATAATTTTTAGAATCCCTAGGACATGGGATTAAAGGGTACACACCGGTAAATCGATCCGCCAAGCTCATGAATAAAAGTTATACCCTCAAAATATTCTATATTAGAGAGTTCTGACACATTGATCATCATTTTTCTGTGCAGCTTGAATACCTGTGAGAGTTTTGAGTATTTTTAAAAGAATTTTGAAGTACGGGCATTTAGCACTAGTGTCTATGGGAGTTTATTTGAAGGTATGCACCCTATAAAGAATCACAAAGATGGCCGTTTCGCGCATGCGCTGTGCCGCGGCAGTGGTCTTTTCAGTGGGCGGAACCTACGGGGAGGGGGGAAAGGTGTTTTAAAGGTACCAACACGGGTTTTTTCCGTAACGGATGCTTCCAAATCATAAGGGAGCAGTAGGCTATCACCCGATTACAACAATTGATAGTTGAAAAGGGGGGGGGGGGGCATTTTGAGCTTAAAAGTAGCTGGAACTCAATTTATTGTCGCTGGGGGCGCTCTACAGCTTAGCAGGGGCAAAACAATCACTATTTTCGGGCTTAATATCGACCTCGGATAATATTTTTCTTTCATTTTTTTTTTCAAAATATTGACTTTGGAGATATTCTGCTTGTCCTGAATGTGATTTTGTGTTAAAATTTAAAAGTTGCCTGCTATTATAGGGTACACACCGGTAAATCGATCCGCCAAGCTCATGAATAAAAGTTATACCCTCAAAATATTCTATATTAGAGAGTTCTGAGCGCCGTAAAATTGGGGAATTGAAGGGATATGGTAGTGAACCTCTGGCCCGGACTTGGGGCTTCCAATTCTGAGCATTTTGGATGCTATTGGGCTCGAAAGTGGCGCTATTTTGCCATGTTGTGGAGGGATCGTTTTTCAAGATGGCTACTTTTCCGCTTTGGGGAAAATAGGGGTCGTCTTCTTTGCGTGAAAATATCTCGAAAAGTCAATGGTCAACCCACCATAAATTGAAAAGAAAATGAAAGATGACACATTGATCATCATTTTTCTGTGCAGCTTGAATACCTGTGAGAGTTTTGAGTATTTTTAAAAGAATTTTGAAGTACGGGCATTTAGCACTAGTGTCTGAGGGAGTTTATTTGCAGGTATGCACCCTATAAAGAATCACAAAGATGGCCGTTTCGCGCATGCGCTGTGCCGCGGCAGTGGTCTTTTCAGTGGGCGGAACCTACGGGGAGGGGGGAAAGCTGTTTTAAAGGTACCAACAAGGGTTTTTTCCGTAACGGATGCTTCCAAATCATAAGGGAGCAGTAGGCTATCACCCGATTACAACAATTGATAGTTGAAAAGGGGGGGGGGGGGCATTTTGAGCTTTAAAGGAGCTGGAACTCAATTTATTGTCGCTGGGGGCGCTCTACAGCTTAGCAGGGGCAAAACAATCACTATTTTCGGGCTTAATATCGACCTCGGATAATATTTTTCTTTCATTTTTTTTTTCAAAATATTGACTTTGGAGATATTCTGCTTGTCCTGAATGTGATTTTGTGCTAAAATTTAAAAGTTGCCTGCTATTATAGGGTACACACCGGTAAATCGATCCGCCAAGCTCATGAATAAAAGTTATACCCTCAAAATATTCTATATTAGAGAGTTCTGAGCGCCGTAAAATTAGGGAATTGAAGGGATATGGTAGTGAACCTCTGGCCCGGACTTGGGGCTTCCAATTCTGAGCATTTTGGATGCTATTGGGCTCGAAAGTGGCGCTATTTTGCCATGTTGTGGAGGGATCGTTTTTCAAGATGGCTACTTTTCCGCTTTGGGGAATTATAGGGGTCGTCTTCTTTGCGTGAAAATATCTCGAAAAGTCAATGGTCAACCCACCATAAATTGAAAAGAAAATGAAAGATGACACATTGATCATCATTTTTCTGTGCAGCTTGAATACCTGTGAGAGTTTTGAGTATTTTTAAAAGAATTTTGAAGTACGGGCATTTAGCACTAGTGTCTATGGGAGTTTATTTGCAGGTATGCACCCTAAAGAATTTTGATGTTGCCGGCAAACAAAATGTCCCATGATGCTCTAATTTGCATATTTCCAAGATGGCTGCCGTGCGTATGATTAAGAGTAATTTCGTGTAAATACTTCATATAAGTGTCCACGCTCAAAAAATTGAATTTCTTTAAACTTTGTGGGATGAAAGGACTAAGGGAGCAAGTAACCAAAATATACTCCCTTTTACCATAGAGCAAGGACCCAAAGAGTCAGAACTCTTGGGCGATTTACATTTTGACCATTAACATACCAATCCCTCGGGAATGTCTATACATGTAGCTACAGCACTGTGACCGCAAGCCTCGACCATTCAAAGCGTGAATGCCAGCGGCCTTTGAACACGATGATCATCGCCGCCTTTTTAGTTGGTAACCAACAACCTCCCTATATGCTGCATAATAAGTCATGTCACGTCGCTGCTCTTTTTTGAAAAATATATTTTACGACAAGATAGGTTTTTACAACTGCGCAGTTGTTAGATGTGAGTTATGAACTCAAGTTAGCAATGTGCAGTTGTTGGTGCTTAAAAGCGTTATCTGTCCCTGTAATTTGGAGATAAATTGGATTTCTTTCAGATAAGCTTTCATGTATTTTCAGACATTTTAATTGGCAATATATCATTGATGAAATGTGGTTTTTTTTGAAAATTTCACAAGTTTTCACACTAAAGGTACAGAGCATTTTGTTCTTTATGAAATGATTGTTTCAGTGATGTTGACCACATTGTTAGCCAGTATTAGCCAACTCCGAACAAACACTTCAAAATCATTCATTTTTAGCGATGTATGACAATTGCGCATGCGTATTTACCATGGTACTGTCTACGAAGCCATGCAAACTCCTTTTTTGGCATTAGTGAGCGCGGATCTCTATTGTGTCGAGATTAGCGTAGTGAGCAACTGAGCAAGCTGGCGCCAGATGCTTTCTATTGTAGCTTTCGAGCGCGGCGACCATCATTTTACTTTTGAAGGCTTGTAGTACGAACTCCTTGGGTCCTTGCTCTATGCTATTTCAAATGGTCATATCTTTTTTGTTTCTTAGCATTGCTGTCTTGTTTTTTATCCTTTTCTTTAATGGACAGAATTTGTGAAATACCAAGGAAAAGTAAACAATGTGACCATGCAAGACACTTCACACAACAGAATTGCTCACACGTAACGGGGACACAAAATGTTGTATGTGAAACCATAATAGGCCTACTGGGGAGCACCATATCACATCTTCACACATTATTTTATTTCTTTAAAAATTGTATCTCATGTTGAAAGTGAGTAAGTACTATCCATCATTTTGACCTAAAAAAATGGCATAGTTGTTCTGAAGATTTTTGTTCTTGGTTTCCTTATTTATATGTCTGCCAATTATTTAGGAGTGTACATTCAACCAGTACTGGGCCGGTGTATTTCCTTCCGAACAGATATGTTCCTAACCATTGTGGAATCTTCCGGTACAGTGCGGTCCGCGTGGCGACTCTTTATAGTGACTTGCACTCTGGGGACGTTACGTCACACCAGCATATTTTTGATTTATCATTTTTCGAGGAGGGGGGGTAGGAAAATAAATAAACAGCAATATGACTGCGCGCCTTTTTTTTTAAATTCCCCCCCCCCCTAAATTAACAACAATATGACTGCGCGCCTTTTTTTTTAAATCCCCCCCCCCCTTTTTTCCCCTTTTTTAATTTTTTTTTTTAACTTTTCGGGGGGGGCCTCCCTCCCCCCTCGCGACGCCCATGGTGAATTATTTGGTTCAACTTTAAAATTATTATTGCATATCCTATTTAATTTATGGATTAATCAGCCACTTGAAGTTTGTACTTGGCAATTCAAGCCTGGGTGTGGGTTTGACCATAAAATAAGGAACAGGAGTCAGAGCTATCCTACTTCAAAGTTATTATGATCGTCACCGCGCTCGAAAGCAACAATAGAAAGCACCTGGCGGCCAGCTTACTCAGTTGCTCACTATCCTATTGAGGTCCGTGCTCAAAGAGCTTGCATTGCTTTGTGGATAGCGCCAGGTCATACGTAGGTGCAGTTGGCAAACATCGCCCAAAATGAACGATTTTGAAAGTGTTTGTTTAGAGCTGGCTAGTACTGGCTCACAATGTGGTCAACATCACTGAAACAACCATTTCAGGGCGAACAAAATATTCTATACACCTTTCATAGGAAACCTTAGAAAATTTCCCAAAATGTCATATTTCAAATAATGATGTGTTGCAAATAAAATTTGTTTTGAAAAGACATGGTAACTGATCGGGGGAAAAACCAATTTGTCTTCAAATAACAGGAACAGATAGCGCCTTCAAGGACCGACAACTGCACATCGATAACTTGATTTCATAACTCACATCTAAAAACTGCGCAGTTGTTAAAACCTAAAATGTTTTTTTTTCCAAAAAAGAGCTATAGTGAGGTTTGTTATGACAAAGGCGGTGACAATCATCGTGTTCAAAGGCCGCTTGCAGTCACGCAATGAATGGTCGAGGCTTGCGGTCACAGTGCTGTAGCTATGGACATTGCTTGGATTTGATTTGATTTTAGGTTTGTAATCTCTTGGATTAGTCTCTTACTGGATCCGATACCTATTTCACCACCTAAACCTTGAGTGCTGAGGCATCGCATGATGGACAGGCGGCTGGAGGATCAATAACCATCTTGGAAGACTCGCTCCGTGGTAAGTCCACAGATTGTTTAAAACAAAATTCAAATATTACCACTAGCAGTAGTAATCGCGACTATTAAAATTCACTAGTCGCCTACGCCTTGAAAATAAGCTAGTAAACCAAATAAATTAAAAAAAATTGCCCTAATAAATATGTTGTAAGGAATAAGGAATGAGAATTTAATAGTAAAATGACAGAACATGAATGCCAATTTCAGAGGCAAAAGTGTATGTAAATCTGGGTTATCCCTACAATTGATGATAAATACACGTGCATGTTGTTTTCCTCCCGGCTGCGTAATATGAGTGGCGTGATTTTGTGGTTAAAACTCTCACCTGGTACATGGTGTGATACCAAAGGTCCGGAGTTAGAATCTCGGGTAAGCAATTGCGATTGTTTTTTGTTCTTGTAAAACCCATTGTTTTTGTCAGTCGGATCCTATCTTTTTGTCACAATTTATTTTTTCTTTGTCAGATTCGTGGCTCCGGAGGGTTTTTCTTTATTTGTTTAATCTTTGATATGGCTTAACTGACTGTCAGATTAATCATCTTCAACGAGTACAGAATGCCTGCGCTCGACTTGTTTTTAAGTCTTGTCATGCTACTCCATTAATGGTTGATCTTCATTGGCTTCCAGTGAGGTTTAAGATTAATTTTAAAATTCAGTTGTTGACTTATAAATGTTTTTATGGTTTAGCTCCGGTTTACCTTTGCCAACTGATCATTAAGAATCCCTCATCCCGTTACAATCTTCGTAGTTCTCACGATGACACTCTCCTGGGCTACCCTTTTCGCCGTACCAAAGTTACCCTTGGGGATCGTGCTTTTGTTAATGCTGCCCCTACACTCTGGAATGCCCTCCCGATTCACATTAGGAGAGCTAACAGTGTTGATAACTTCAAGTCTCTGTTAAAAACTCATCTTTTTAAGTTGGCCTTTTACTGATTTTATTGTTACTTCTTTGTATTTTAACATGTGAAATGGTGGGTCGTTCTAAATCTAAGCTCCTTGCGAGTAATTTTTTGCTGTTACTTTTTATTTTTAATGTGTGTAATAGCGCGTCATGGTACATTTTAGAGTGTATTTTCTTGTATTTTAATTAATATGTTACTGTACA
Organism: Patiria miniata; assembly: GCF_015706575.1. NCBI lineage: Eukaryota > Metazoa > Echinodermata > Asteroidea > Valvatida > Asterinidae > Patiria > Patiria miniata. Next base: position 8,883,309 of record NW_024037063.1, read on the forward strand.
GCGCATTTGAACAACATCATATTGGAATTTGCGCTTTATAAATGAATAAATTATTATTATTATTATTATCTCATTAAAATGCAAAAGAATTGAAATCTGTATCAAATCACTTGATGACTTCATCATGACGTCTCTCCATTGTGCCTTTTTCTTTTAAACTTTTGCCCAACTTTTACCTAAATAGTAGTACCGGTAAGCCATTTAATGCGGCATGTAGCTCTGTAGGTGTACGACTTTGAGAAATTCACCTTTAAGATCGCGTCGCATAACACTTACAAATGTATTATAATATCATCACACTTCACAAAGTTTACATGAATAATATGTGTTTTTTGTGTCAAGCTTCGGCTTCATGATCCACTCAAAAACAGCGTCAAATCGGACTTACTGTGTACATATTTAGCCATTTTACTTTTCGATGACCTCATCACGACGTCACACATTTATCACTTTGTGTGTGTAAGTTTTAAAATGCATCACCAAACAAATCTATTACAACAAGAATTGTGAATAAGCAATTCACTTCAATGATCCATATGATGACGTCAACATAAAGTAGCCTCAAATTTTGCACTTAGCACATCCTGATAAAGTACCGTATGTGTGCAAATAGGTAACCTAATCGGACAAGTAATTCAGGAGCTATTGGCCTGCAAAGAATGCAACTTTACTGGTGTGTCATGTGACAAGCAATGACGTCATCGTGATGTCATGATTCCGCGCACGGCTTCTTCAGATTGGGGTCTGAGAGTATGCCAAGTGGGAAGTGGATCGGTTTTAAAAGTGCTCAATTATAGGGTGCAGAAAAATCAGTACATGAAAAGACATGGAACTTTCGGATATTGTAAAGTTTAGGACTTCTGTGTTGTGGTCATGTAAGTGTCAGGTGTGTTTGATCATTTCAAAATACCTTTGCGGACATGAGGTTGACTCCTCTGAATCCTTATGACACCTGCTTTTGTAATTTGGAAAAGTTTTTTTATGGTGCAAAATGCGATTTTCGTACGCACGTCTTGGCTCAAGTGGTTAAAACCAGCCTAGCCCATCCTGCCAGGTACATGTGTGTGTATAGCGGGGTGTGTTCCGTAATCTCATATTTTTTTGTCCTCTAGCTTTAATAACCCCATATTTCCCTCATTCTGCAGGGGATGCTACAGGGGATGTTCCGACCACGTGCACGCTTAAGGTAAGTGAAGAAGAAACACCGGGAGCTTCCAAAAGGATCATCGGAAGGGGCAACAGGGGTTGTACTTCAACCAGAAGAGGAGTGAAGATGATTGTTTTTAAATCAATGCCACTTGTCCAATTTTCCACAGCTTAGGCCCTTTCAGCTGAAAACCATCCACAATCTTCCGAAGCCCTCCAATTGACACCATGTAAAAAAATGGATACAGTCTTAGTCCTCCGAAGTCATCTGTTATTTTTCGAGTTTGTTCAGTGGATGGGTGACCCTAGTCTATGTAACAGATTTCGCCAATTTATTACATTGGAGCAGATTCGATCATTAATTATGCAAGATAACCCCATATCTTGACCTCTCGTTTGTGACCAATCAGCGGGCGCTTTCTATATCGGGTTTTTGGTCATTCACCTGTTGTGCGTCATAGACATGGATAAACAAAACCTGTGTCATGCGCTCTGTATCATGTTACGCGATATGCACCCGGCTGTTGTATTACAAAACACTGCATTCGAATTGACCATTCAAACCATTAGTCCTGATTTGGGAATGAAATGACGTCACGATTTAGTAAAGTCGAATCCGATTGGCTGGCGCGCGGCTTGCATATATCTGCATGTTTAGACATATCAGACGTAAATACAGGAGACTTAACTTGGCTCCGTGGATAACGGGTGAAACTCAGACTAGGGTGATGACCCCTGCCTCAATCCTGAATCCCTAAACAATCGCTGTTAATACATAGAGGCAGTACGTATGGTATCCAGTATACATTCAGTGTATGTGGGCCTCAATTATGTACGGCTGAAATGAACACCGCAGGGTACAGCCTTCGACCTCAATAGAATGCATCGTTCAAAATAACTGATACTTTTCTGTCATCCAATCTCAATCCTCTAAAATGTTTCGAAACTGCCTGGGTGATTTTGGAGGATTAAGGAGGAGGGCTGGGATTTTCATGAAAAGGAAAACAGTAGGGGAGAGGAGCAACCTCTTTGCCCCCCCCCCCAGCACTCCCCCCCCCCTCTCTCTCCCCCCCTCTCTCTCTCTAAAGGCTCAGATGTGTTTTGTTTTGATGATTATAGATTCGATTATCTTCGGAGCAGAGTATAGAGGAGAAGTTCCCTTCTACAGCCACTCTCCAAATTGTGGTGGACTTCATCAAGAGTCAACGCTCGGACCTGATTCACATTAATCTGATACAGGTACAGACTTTGAGTTGATCTGTCCAACACTACACAGAAAACCCACAGTGAGAAATTTGACTCATTATCGTAATAAATGATTCATTTTGTCCGTGTAGTGACATTCTTTGAGCCAAAGTGTGTCACTACACGGTCAAAATGACTCATTTTTTTTACAAAAATGACACACAGTGTTTTTTGGCAAAAATATTTGCCATATTGAAATTTGACTCATTTTTTACGAAAATGAGTCAAATTACTCACTTTGTGTGTTTCGTGTAGTTGCTTAATATAGAAAAGAAACATCGCATGTTGAGGCTCTAATCTAAAAGCCACAGAACACCAGCCACAACCAATATGAATTTCCACGACATTTTTGAGTGGTCACCTGCTTTCGTGCTAAGCAAATACTTTCTACGCCTGGCAAGTTTTCTGAGCAGCTAGCCCTATGATATTGGATCATCCCAAGATAACAGAAGATGGCGAGCTGCGAGCATGACCTCATGCATATTAGAACATGCAATGTTATCTTCCAGCATTGTTCTTGGTTGCTATACGTGCTGTGATGATACTACCTACATGTATTTCATGGCTTTATTAACCGCAGAGTTTTGCGCCTTCGATCACCATTTTGTGCTAGCAGTTAATATCTGTGGTTGTTCTGTAAGCACGTCATCCTCGCCAAGGACATTTTTCTGCCACCGTAAGTAGAGATTTTTGGTACTATTTTAACCTTGCAATTTTCCGCAGCCATATCTCAAAAAGTCATTCACTTCCAAGGACTTCAACTTAACATTGGAAGAACTCGAGCTGACGTCCAACACCAACCTGACTGTACAGCGGCAAACATCAGACGCTGGTCCACGTGTGGCTCCAGCTAATGAAGATCCTGATGGAGGCGGTGATACAGTCTCGGATGGTAAGCAAACTTAAAAAAGAAATCCAAGTCTTGCAGAACCAAGAACGGTTCTCTAACGGACAAGAAGAATGTAATACATTTGACGGGAAGAACCTACTTCTAAGTCAAAATTAGCAGTGAACTTAAAAACAAGCACAACCAGCTTGCAAACATTGGAATAATACGAAGTTGGATTCAAGGCGTGCGGCCTGCTGTTTGACCGAAATTCAACAGGCAGGACGTTACGTAGCGAAAAAAGTCACCAAAAAGGGGGACCATCCACATCCCACACACACCTCGAACTCCAAACAAAAAGACTATCACATTATAAGACGAATGTCAACGACGCCTAGTGCACCCTGATCCACAGCTCGGGCATGAACCTCGTAGTACAGTCTTATCTGACCGAATAAAACTAAAAATGGTTGTTGATCGCCTTTTCTATCGAAGCAGGCTGCATAATATCAGGGCCTGATATACGTCACACGCTGAACGCGTAAATGGCTGGCCGTCATTGGTGGAAAGTTCTCACATTCCCCTTTACAGCACGCAGTAACTTGAATTGAATTCAGTTCAATTAAAAAAATACTTTAATTATCGATCAAGGAAATTGCATTTGCTCACCGCTACAATAAAAAAATAATTAGTATTATATATACTATTTCACAAAACACTAGAAATTACGATGCCATCACAAAAATACAAACAGTTGCAATAATATTTAAGACGAATTAAATGAGATATTAATGAAAAGCTAATGAACTACCCTTTAAGATGGAGCCACTTTGACAGTTTTAAAGTTCATAACTTTTTCATATAAACCTATTATTTTGGGATACACTGTATGACGTCAAAATGACAACAACAAAACACAATAGTGGTGTTGCTGTCTTATTCCAAGTAACTTGTGTCCCCTATACTGTAACTTTATACTGGTGCTGCCGCTTTTGTAACTTTGCTGATCATGTCAGACATTTATAAAAACCTTTTAGAAACATACACTCTCCCACAAGGAGGGAAACCGTTTTTCGATTTGTTGCTCTCTGAATGGTGTGTGCTTGCTTTCTCAGTGCATCATAATGTGTTGAGATATGCTTAGTCAATTAATGTGTACATTTTAACTGAAATAGCTATTTGATTGAATATATTCTTGCAATGTTCAATTTTTTTTATTGTTTAGCCTGCACGAAAGATAATGGGCCCATGAGTGAGTGCCGTTTGAGAGAGATAGCAAAAGACATCGGTAATGAGTGGAAGCAATTAGCGTCCTACCATGGCATCAAAAAAGTAGACGTTGACAAGATTGTGAAAGAAAATATAGAATCAGTCGAAAAGCAAATATTCAAAATGCTGGTACTGTGGAAGCAAAATTGTAAAAATAGAGGTGAAGAGATGCAAAACGAGCTCATTGATGCACTAATAAAGGCGGGCAGACGTGACCTAGCAGATCAAGTGTAAAATACTGAAGTGAAATGTAAATGGTTTTTACTCAGCAGAGCAGCTCTTTTGATTTTAGCTTTTTTTCACGAGAGGTATATTCCAAATGTTACTATTTTTACTATTTTTACTATAACCGAAACAAATGAAATATGTTCAACCTCTTTTTCACTCACCTGCAGTAAGGCATATTTCTTTAAAGTGTAGGTCAACACCTACACATATTATGTCAAATGTTACTATTTTAACCATTTTAAATGGTTGTCAAGCTAAACATGTATACAATATATAATTGCTATATTGTGAAATGAGTTCGACTTTTATCTTCACGTGTATCTAGTCTTTTTCACTCATCTGCAGAAGGAAGACCAATTCATCAATGGTCCATACTAATTATAGTGCCCTATGCTGTTTTTCAATTATAATACTGGCATATTCTCTGATGTTGGCAATTCACCTTCTTCTTTGTCTTCCTCTCCTTCTGATATGTTCTGGGTATCCACTGTGTTTGACTTCTCTAGGTTTTTTTCTGTATTATTTCCTTGACTTCTGTTTTCTGCTTCATCTCACTTCGTCCAAATAAATCTTTTCAGTTGATCCCTGTGTGACTCATCACAGCTTTTCTAATGTTATGTTAACCTTAGAATATGCTGCTTATGCATGTATATTATGTTTTGTGTCTCTGTCGTGTGAAATTGTCGAAGCTTGAATGGAATACAAATATCAGTGACCTGTTCTGTGAGTTTTCTGTTCATTCTGTGATTTTTGGAATCCCGCCCTCTATTGATCCGTCCTTAAGTGATTTTGCTAAATTGTAGCTAATTGCGGCGCCAGTTTAAAGTTTCCACGTGATCATCACATTCAAATGTTTCACTTCTTGGTGCTCATTGTATATATAATTGTAACCTGTTCAGTACTTACAATCACTCTGATTGTGTAATTCCTCTCATGTTTACACTATATACTGACATGATTAATGAAATTAATACACTCTAAAAATTAATTTGTCATTTTGACTAAAAAAAATATTGTCCAGTGATATGTCTCGTACGACTTACCTAAATTAGTCACAGAGCATCGATGACTAATGACTATAGATTAGTCAAGAGTCAGACTCAGACTAGAAAATATAGTCATATGACAAGAATAGAAACCTGCTTGATACCACTAATCTGTAGTCAAGCGACTTGCGCAATTTGTTACTGAATTTCTGACTAATCACACTTTAGTCCAGACAATATCCACTGAATTAGCACTTTTTTGTGTCCGTTCTAGTGTCCTTAATGGTACACCATAATGTGTACATCTCCGGGTCACAATGGGGTCACAGCTGACTTGTATCTCACTCGTTGTGCAATTGGATCAGGGCCAGTGTTTAGCTCCTTGCATCTACCACTGCATGATCATGATCACACCTGCAAAAGAAACACACAGAGAAAATCTTTCTTTATTTGTTGCATATTATTTATATATCTCCTCAGTTTTTTTTACTCAAAATTTAATGTCCATATTTCATATTTCATGAACTGTGTTGTTGTGTTGCAAAGAAATTGCACAACGACATGGCTTATACGTATCTATTAGGCCTACCGCATACGGTTTTGCAGCATAAAGATGTGCCTAAGTACAGGCATACAATTTTGTAAGAGTCTCACTCGGTATCTATAGGCTACAGCTTATTCTTACTGATTCAACCCACTTCCCTCACAACCGTACTCTCATTTCATAACACATGTCAATTAACAACTTCATACGAAATCATAGCTTTCCTACCTTCGTCATGGTTGAAATGGAGGAAGGAAGATGTCCGTTTAATAGCTGCCTGACAAACTGAGTGTAACATATCCGTATACACGTACGCCTTATAAAGCATCATCGATGAGTCCAGCTTTTTTTAAACACATCAACGGCGGGAAAATAACAAACTTCATTAGTCAAAAGGAATATATGACTAATTTTGACAAGTATTCGATCTTTCTTCAGAGACACTGACTGTGCGTCATTTGTCAAAACCACCAATGATGGCTAATTTAGGTTAGTCAATGACTTTCTTATACACGTAACTAATGTACATTAGTCAAAATGACAACTTATTTTAGTCATCACTGACGGCAAATTAGTCTTCCATGACAGATAATTAGTCATTCAGCAATTACTAAACAAAGTTATTCATTTTGACAAACAAAGAGGCCTCAATGACGAATTAATTTTTAGAGTGTATGTCATGCTGTCAAATGTAAATTAGATATTGCTTTAAAGCTGTTTTAGAAAGGTCTGTGACCAGCCGTAAGAATGGTTTGCCTTATTTTTGCAGAAACATATATTACGGTGCATGTATATCTTATGAATTACTTTTTAGATGTGTGCATGAAATTTAATTTTAATACATTTCTTATCCATTATCCTTAAAAGTCGTCACCGTTTTCACGAAGAGGCGAATTTAGTATTTGACTGTCTAAACAAACATTCGAGATAATCGCGTTTAAATTTGTTTTTTTTTCATTTAAGAATTTGAAACTTAAAGGTGCATAAAATATGCAAGATTTAGGTATCGGAGGAAAGAAGCGATTGCAATCTTCCTAAATGTAACAAACTTTTAAAAAAATAGGTGATTAGTTTTGCAACATTAATCAATTAAAAGAAGTGGCTGTTAGTGAAAAAAAAACAGCAATTAGCAAATTCGCCCCTTTTTCGACCAATGAAAGCCGGCAAAAATGGTGATTTCTATTAATTAATAACTCCTAAAAGAGGCTATTCTGCAAATTTCTAATGCAACCGTAATGAATAGGAACCTCATTAATATGAAAAAATTGAATGAATGAAAAGATTGACACATATTGCGAACAACAGTGTTACAACTTTTAAAAATGCACTTAACCGGACCTTTATTGCTACTTTCAACGAAAAGTATACGAACATATCAAAATGATTTTTAACACATAGGTGGATCATTGTATGGGAAACAAGTGCTAAAAGTTGCATGAAGGTACGGTATTCTAAGCAAGAGTGATTGATTTTCAAAGATTTCGCCCGCGAATGAGTACGTTTCTGTGTGCATTTGTTTCATTATAAATAAAGTAGAACGTACCTTTAAGCAACCACACGGCTGAATTGATTGTCATTGTGTAAGATTCTGTGAAAAGGCTCATTATAAACTAGCTCTAGCGACTTGTGACATTGGGTTGGGTTACCTATTTTAAAGATAATAATGTTGGATGTTTGTTTCATATTACACAGTTTTGAAATCATTTTTTTTCATGCTATTACCTGTACGTTAGATAGGCCTATTACTTGTAAAGCCGTTGTAGATAGGGCTTTGATCAGCTGTAAATTGCTTTAAGCATACTGTGCCTTTACTGTGCAGGAACATTTTACTATATGTCTGGTGAATAATTGTTTTGATGTGTACATGTATGAATTAAATCTAATATCAGAAGACAAACTTAACCTCAAAATGATGTCATTATCATCTTGGAACATTCCTTAAATCTTTTTGACAAACATATCTAACTTTTAAGATTGTAACTGTAGTACAACATTGTTGTATAAGTGCCTTAGCAGTTAGAAAGAAAAAAAAATCAATCCACATATTTTAAAAATAATGTTGGATGTCGGTATAATAGTATATAGTCTAATGAAATTAACATGTCATGCTGTCAAATGTAAATTAGATATTGCTTTTGAAGCTGTTTTAGAAAGGTCTAAGCTGTAGTTTGCTATAAGGATGGTGTTCTTTGACTGTGCAGAATCATATTTTACTATATATCTTGTGAATTATTGTTTTGATGTGTGTGCATAAATTCAAATATTGAGAAGACAAACTTATTCATTGTATTTCCTTATGAACATTCCTATAATCTGTTGAAGATTTTCACTGTAATACAGGGTGAGTCAAAAAAAGCGGAACCCAAACCTCAAAAATTATATTTCATATAAAAAATAAAATGTAGCACCAAAAACCAAAAACAATTACTGGAAAACCAATGTTATAAACTCCCCTTTTGATAAAAATTACTTTAGTTGCTCAATCAGTTCAAACTATACCACGATTAAAACACAATAACCCTAAAATCTCTTTCGTCCAAAAATGCAATTTCAAGAATCGTCATCACAATTGTCTTAAACATAAAAACTCAGTTAAAAAGCTAAAGAAATTCTACAAAGTCCTATTGAAGGCCCGTCTTTTGAAAAAAAAGTGGATTTTATTTTTTTGTCGGAGTAAACAACTGTAGTACACAATATTTTCATTAACATAAAGATATTTTGTACTACAGTTGTTGACAGTTGTTTAAACGAGTATTCTATGTCATTTTCTTTGTTGTTCCAAACTGTCAGAAAACGCAATATATTGTTTTTTGGCTACGAGTACTTCACGAGTTAGAGATAAAAAGCCGACCTGTACCGTCATGTGGTTGCTGAGGAAAAGCGTCTGCCGTTTTTAGGCTAAGCTAATCCGACTACGTACTTAGACGCTATAGCAGAGCAGTGAAATTCATGCACCACAAAAAATGGCCTTTTGAACGTTGTGTTTCTCAGAAAATATGCACCGTATGATTGAAAAGGTAAATTATGACGGAAGAAGAAATTCTTAGCTTTTTGTCAGTGAAAAAAAAATCGCCGTCATCGATGCCGAAACGTCAATACTGGTTACTGGGTATAGCTGACCTTCAAGTCTGGAAGAAATCGTTCGAAAACTTTCCAAACTCTCTGTATTTATATCTATTTCTAGGAATTTCTTAAAATTTTTATTTCACGAGTAGTTGAACACTATATCATCTAAATATATTCAGAATTTCAGCTTAATTTGTTGTTGCAAACGCTAGTAATTTCATATAGCTCTTTGGATCCGCGCATGTAGTTGGGTCATAAGTGCACGCGCTATCCGGAACTAGGCAAAAGCATACGGTCATTCGTTGGCAAATCTTGAAAAATTAGGGACTTTACTACTTATTTGGATTCAACAAGCATTCGATGGAAGAGTTTATACGACTATAGTGTATGATAAAAATATTCGAAATCACACAGTACAAGTGATATACTGAGGAGAAAATTTATCGTCGATTCGCAGCTCCCGCGATTTTCTACAAACCGTCCAAACATGTCGAAGTGCGAGTCGGAAATCTGGCCCAAATTCCTCTTCTAAAGATTTTATCGGAAAAATCTCTGTGTAACAAGGAGCTTACATTTTCCTTTTCAAAATGCACATCTTCCGAAAAAAAACTATTGGAGATTTATCCACAAGAGGTAGGTTTTTATTAGAAGCCATCCGGAACTAGGAAAACTACTGTACAAGAAACAAAGTAACATTAAATAGGGGACAGGTCACTAGTGTAATAATCGAAGGGGATAGAGAAGCCTGAAAAGGGGGAGGGGGGGGGGGGTAGCATAGGCGTAGCCAGCGGGGGGGGGGGGGAGGTATTTAACCCCCCCATGTTTTGTAAAGACTGCCGTTTTCTATTCAAATGCCCTTCTGACACAAGCACTTACCCCCCTCAATATTTTGTAAAGAATTCCTTTTTTTCTGAACAAGTGCCCCCCTTTTTTTAAGCACCATATATTGTCCGTTAGTGTGCATAATCATCGGATTTGAACAGCGCCCCCATCAATAGATTGTACCAGCCCCTCCCCTCCCCCTATTTTTTTTCACGGAGGCCAAGTGTCCGGAGACATAAACCTTTCTACATTTCAGTACGGGTGTGCAAGTGCCATTTTCAATAAATGTTTACCTCTCCCCACAACAAATGACCGTGCTACGCCCCTGGGTTAGGGATGATGGGGTGTGGTCGTGCACGAAGAGTTAGTGTACAAGGGGGGATGAGGAGGTGAATTAGAAGGGGAGCAGATGGACTGGGCAAGGGGTGAAGTTAAAAGGAGGACGAGAAAAGAGATAATAAACCCATGAGGGCTAGGCAGGAGGATTATCTAGCAAATAACAATGGGAAAAAAAACTATGAAAAGGTTAGTATTTCCTTTCTGGATGTTGAGTCCGTGTGGTTGAATAGTCCGAAGACGCTCCATCCACACTTTCTCACTGCTGAGGCCTTGAACTGAGTCCTTGCGATGACAGTGATTCCATGGAGGTCCCGGGCGGGAGGGCGGGGGAGGGGGGGGGGATGCTGGACATCGTTTGAATCTTATATAGAGGCGCTTTTAAAAACCGGTCATTTAAACGAATTTATCCATATAGCCGCGTTTTGGGGCAATTTGCACGAGTTTCTTGTATTAAATATACATTCAATGTGCAGTGAAATATAAAGTGAATTTAAGTCTCTTCTCTTCATTTTTCCTTTTCTTACCTTATATTTCCCTTTTTGCGTTTCTTGCGCGTTGGTCTAGCGCCCTCCATCTCTTGCACCGTTAATTTGGCTTTGACACGTATTAATCAGCCTTCAACTTCACGGAACTTCTGCTTATGTAGTCGTATCAACCAGCTTGACAGTCGTGAGGGTGATGCCAGGTCGATGCTGTCATCAGCCTGTTGCGGGGCCTGTCTTCCCTGGACAACGATCTATAAAACTATAAAAAATAAAAGGATCATGATAACTAAACCCGGTTGTCATCTGCAATATAATTACTGACACTACTTGTGGTCATTGTATGACTACAACTTTTGGTTGGATTTAACATAAATTCTAACCCAAACAATAATAAGAACAACCCAAGTTTGGCCGGGTAGTTCCAGATTTCACCCTTTCCTGGGTAGAATTAACCCAGGCATTTTTTTTCAGTGCGGGGGTACTATTGCTGCACACGTGTGTGTGCACCCGAGATGTCGCAAATAATTTCGAAAAATGATTAGACAAAGTATTTGGTGAATGGCATGCACAGTCTTGAAACGTAATAAATCAATATCTCTCAATCAGTGATGTTCGCTAAATGTAGATACATAAAAGAGAACCTTTTGGAGAAGTATAATGTGCTTGCGCCTTGCGAGTGCGATGGCGATCGGTGTGTTAGAAAAATGGGCGTTAATATTCACATGAAGGGCGTAATTAAATGTTAAAGAAATATCGGCTATAGGAACGCACAAAACAAATAATAGACTAGACCATGGCAACATACATACTTATAGAACATGCACTATTTATTACTAAATCACAGGTACAGCGAACACACACAGTGTTGTGCGGGTACGGGATACGTTTACGCGGTTTGGAAAAGTCGCCTATTAATCTCACAAAAACAATATTAAAATGTTTTATGTGTTAAAGTGGGAGCTTTGCTGATTTTTTTGGGGGGGGGGGGGCAAAAACATGGTGTTCAAATTTCTAGGCCTGCGCCGAGCGCGGATCGCAAAGTTTTTAAAGCGGATGTGGGCTGTCAGGCGATTTTTTCCATACCACAAACTCGCAGTAAACAACTGCAGCACTTATCCTCCAAACCACAAATTTGTTAAAAAAAAATAAAATTCCAAAGAAAAAATAAAGAAAATAAAAACAAAAACAAAAATGATCCAACGGGAATCGATCCCGCTTTTTAATCGATTAAAAATCAGTGCAGTATATCCACGACATTACAAGCGACTCGCTCATCGAGGTAGTTTTAAGCATTACAGGATTGCATGTTTAGCGCCCTCCAGCATAATTTTATAGCGAAAATGTGGTATGGTAAAACAAAAATCGCGTCCGGTGTCACGGTCTCACATTTCCGGCGTGCTAGCTTCTCCGAAAGGGAAATTTCGCTTCAACACGCATGCACAAAATTGCGCAGTGGTGTACATTTTTTGTCAACTTTATTTGTGTGCTGAGTTCTTCGGGGTTGTACCGGTGCACGTAATATCATAGGATATTTGTATGCATAGTTACAGGGTACCAGTCAGATCCAGAATTTTCGTGGCGCGCACAACTCCCAATAACCAAAAAAGACTTGAAATGCATATTTTATTTAAGCCGCATGGTTGCAAAAATAAAGACAAAATGGACCACGAACGAGCAAGGAACACGGACCTAGGAATTCGTTCTTAATTATTACTCCATGAACACACACACATGCATGACGTACGCTGGGAACACAAATCAGAATGCTTGCAAGACCATGGGGGAAGTGTTACATAACACATTCACTTTGACTCATCGTGAATTCGAAACAGAGCCTGAGCATTTGACGAGAATTGAAAATTTCTAAAACAGAGTTTTACAGATTTTCCTACATTATTACGCTTTTCAACGAAAAAAAAACCCATTTAGAATGGGAGTAAAAGAGTGATGACTCAGTCTCACGGCCGTTTAAATTCCTTGCAGGGTCGTGGCCGCGCAGGTCACAGGTCACGCAAAATCTATCCAATCAGCGTATCACACCAGCGCATCACAGCGTCCTGTTTGCAGGGCGAGGCTACGAGCGAAATCTGTTTTTAACCTACCTACCGCAAGGGGCGTCCTCCCCATCATGACCTCTGCACAAGTACTTCTTCGCTCGTACCCCCCACCCTGCTGTAAAACTCATCTGTGTTGTAAATTTACAATTCCCGTCACTTGCTCAGATTCTGTTTCGAATCACGAACGGTCGGATTGCATTATGCGACGCTCAAACTTTTGTCCACATGGTCCGCAATGAAACAGAAATCACATCAGGTACGGAATGTGCACATTAATGGGAAAGTTTTCGGATAGCATTTGCGCGCATGGGCTAACTGTGGTCTTAAACAGTTGCAGCCAGATGCTTTGTACATAGGTCATAGGCCACTTCCTTCACAAGATTCTGTGAATCTCATCAGAGTATTCCAGCGCCATGTTTGCAGGGCGGGGGTACGGGCGAAAAGTACTCCTGCTTCACTTTTTCTTTTCAGCGGACTGTCCTATCTTCCATTATAATATACGATCTCTGATAACAATCAAACGACATTCCACTGCACTGCCACACCTGTTCATTCAGCTGTTTTCACCACACGCTGATTGGCTACACGACTGCGATTGATCCCGCATGTGCTGTCGGGAACACGTTACAGGAGTTGAAACTTTTGCTACTCTTGTGACTGTTGACCTTGTTGAGCGCCGACTGATACCGATTGTCTTAATATCGTTGCAGTTACACTCTATGTCGCCAAAAATCGGCGACTGAAATGTTTCCTATGGTCGTCGCTCAGGCAGAGTAAAAAAAGAGGTAAAGTCTGTCACGAGCCAATGTGGCCCATCAGGTCAGCGTTTATCTCCGGTTTCAGTAGCATGAAATGACTGAGAATATTTTTACCCCCCCCGGACGGGATGCTAGTCCATCGCAGGTTACTCCCCAGCTCATGGCGGTACCCATTTATACTCCTGGGTGGAGAGAGGCAAGTGGGGGTGAAGTGGCTTGCCAAAGGACACAACATATGACCAGCAGCTTGATTTGAGCCCCTGACCCTCTGATCATGATTCACGAACCCTAACCGCTAGGCCACACTCCCCCAGCTCCGGCAGAGCTTGATCTTAAAACGCCGTCAGTCGCCCAGTGTTCCGAGTCACCGCAAGGTCGAATTGAGAGCAGTTTGCCATTAAAGCATATACACATATATGTTGTTTGCCGATGGGGGGGGGGGGGGGGGGGGGGGGGGGGGGGGGGGGGGGGCTATGGCTCGCCGGGGGGGGGGGGAGGGGTGCGGCCCCACCAGGCGACGGGACTGTCAGGAACACAATAACGGGGAACCGACAACTTGTCATTCATTCATTCATTCTTTATTATTTTTTCCACATCTCATTTCATTCTGTGACAAGGCATAAATACGTACATGTAGTTTTGGGTATTATAAAGTTCGAGCTTGTTTTACAAAATATATTTGTACACTTTGGACGCATTATTTTCTAATTAGAGATGGTGGAAGGGGATCCCCAAAAAGCGGAGCTTGTCGAGTAGAGATCCCCTTGAACATGGATTAATACAAACATTTAATGAAAAACAAATGAGAAACAATTGAATGTATAAATTTTAAATTGTACATACCACACGGAAAATCATAATATTGCTGATCAGAATAAAAAGAAATACAGAGTTGTAACCCAGTAAGAAGATTAATATTGTGTTTGTTCTTTCAAAAGTGGGTCCTAATTGACCGCCCCAGATTTAATATGAAAATCAAGTTGGGGGGGGGGGGGGGCACTAGGACTCTTTATGACATTGGTGCATGGTCACGGTGGCGCAATATTCATGCTGTACGCAGTGGCTGCCTTTTGTGCGACGTCACTTAAAACAAATTGGGTTCGTTTTGTTTTAAAGGCCATATGGCCCCTGCCCCCCCCTCCCCCTGGATCCGCCGTTTCTGGATAGTTGGTAAATGTTTGAGGATTTCTCTTTTGTTGTCTCTGTGTAAAATGTGTGGGTTATAGGCACTATAATAGCTGAGAAGATAGGTGTGGGATTTTTTTCGCTGCTGTTGATCTGATTTCCTCGAATCGAGAGTGGCGTGTACTACTTCGTTAACGAGTCGGCGCGCACGCTCACGACAAACCTTCGCTCGTACCACCCTCCCCCCCCCCCACCCACCCTGCAAACAGGGCGCTGGGAAGGGCTAATGAGCTTCACAAAATCATATGAAGGAAGTGGGAATGTCATTTTTGGTAACTTATCATGCGATATGACCTATGTAAAGACATAGCTGCATTTAGCTAATGCGTGCAAATGGTATCCGAATAGTTTCTCATAGAAATGCACACATTCCATATCGGATGTGATTTTTTTTTCACTGCGGACCAAATTTGAACGTCGCATAATATGCAATTTGACCCTTCGTGAATTGGAAACGGAGCATGAGCAAGTGAAGGGAATTGGAAATTTACAAAACAGATCAATTTTATAGATTTTCCTACATTATTACGCTTTTCAACGAAAAAACAAACCTTTATGAATGGAAATAAGAGAAGAGACTCGGTTTTAAGGGCCATTAAAACCTTGCAGGGTCGTAGACTCATGAGGGCAACTTTCAATTCAAGCATTTCAATAGTCTAGGGGCTAGACGCTGTTCTTGTTTGCTACGCCGATAACCCGCCACCGCTATAACCGGCCACCGCGCGAGAGGGCGCTATCACGACCAACCAATATCACCCACGAACCTGTCAGAACTAGACGCTGTTCTTGTTTGCTACGCCGATAACCCGCCACCGCTATAACCGGCCGCCGCGAGAGGGCGCTATCATGACCAACCAATATCACCCACAAACCTGTCAGAACAACGTCTAGGGTACTTGCTTAAATTTACCCCCGAAAAATGGGGGAAACTAGTGCGCGTGCGCCAATTGTGTATGTAATTTCCTCTTCACGCATGCGCACTCACGAAACGGATCTGCCGTAAAATTGCACAATAGTTTGATAGCTAGCTATACTGCTGGCTAGATGTTTCGGACATACAGTGAATAATTGAATGCGGTCGGCTAAGCCGCGGGTTGCCAGCCGGCCGTGTCAATTCGAGTCATGATTATTTGAAAACTATGTATACCAAAATTTATAAAAGGAGGCCATAACTTTAGCGAGCGTTCAAATCCAAAAGCTTTATAATAAATCGCCAAAAACCGATGATGAAACAGCGAATTAGAAATTGTGTTTAAAAATCTGGTTCCCGGTTGGTATTTTGTGCGTTCTAGAACCATGAGACACTTGTATATTTGTACATGACTGCTATTCGCGAAGTAAAGTGAGCATACATTTTGCACCGTAAGTCATTGCGAATACTTTTCGCAAAGATGCCATTTTTATTTTTGTGACTCGATCGAGTCTTAATTATCAGCCTTCGCTCGAGTCGAGTCGAGTCCTCTGATGAGGGACTGGAGTCGAGTCGAGTCGTGTGCTCGCAGTGACTAAAGTCGAGTTGAGTCGTTTACCCTTAGGGACTCGAGTCGAGTCGAGTCACGAAAAAATGTGACTCGAGTCGGACTCAAGTCGAGTAATTGACTCGATTCATTACAACTCTGCCTAGACCAGCCAACTTGTCCCATTATGCCAGGGTTTGTTTGAAAGGATTGAAGCTTTTAAAGAGGTTGTGGAATGCTCAAAGACATTTCCGTCATTTTTTCGGGTATATGTAGCCTAAGGTGTGGTGAAATAAAAACGAAGTTTGTTTCTGTCATGAAATGAATACAAAAGGTACTTTTGAGAGCTGTTTTTCAGTTCCTGTTTCGACCTGAACGTGCAATTTGTGTTAAAGTCGTCGTTGGGGGCAGCAAACAAAACACAGTAAATCGTGACGTAATAAACAGGACTCCCGATCACTGATCTCTATATAAAGACTGGATAGCTAATAAAGAGCCACCATATCACTCCCGATGCAGCGTAGTTCCAGCGAAACTTTTTGCAAATCGTTCCGCGCAACGACATGACTTTGTTTACACATCTACACTGGGCGACATTTTGTATGGGCAGCCACATGCTCCATAAATTCAACCGTAGTTGGCAATAGCTTTCACCCCCGAAATTATAATGGGCAAGTTCAGAATTTAATAGGAAGATATCTCCATTGACTTTTTGGTACTTTCTTTTGATTATTAAGTGTTTTGATAGTTACACATCATTTTATTTATAGATCTGGGATCATTCTTTTGTGTTTGTCCTAACGGCCAACCATTGTAAGAAACGTCTGTTACATCAACATCGTGCGTTCGATCGTTCACATCACCGTGACACGCTATGTAAAGCTGGCTGGAAGTTCACGGGTGTACTTGTGCCGCTCGCCCGGCCGCTGGGACCGTAGATTTTGACACCGGTAAACGGTGATGGAATTTCAAAATAATTCGTTGTTAATACGTGTACGAGTAGCGAATGCACTAGGCCAATTGTGTCAGTCGCTGGCTGTAATCACACCACATTTTGTTTGCAATAAATTTCCAGTTTTCCCGTCCAGCATGGAGGAATAACTCCTCCGTAGCCATGCAGTTTGTCCGAAAGGGTTCCGTGCGAAACACGAGATCGGATTTCAGCCAAATTAATGGATAGAGCGCTGATCATGCACTGTACATTTGTACTGCAAGAGTCTTCTTTTCTCAAGAGATAATTTGGAATTGCTACGACTGTACAGAAAAACAATGGTGCCGTACTGCCACGCGATCGCGACAGTATAAGGCGACCGTGTGATGAGCCATTTTCTCCGGCCAGCCCGGCCCCTTCCACAGAACGGGGCCGCGGACGAGACCACACACCATTTTTCAAAGTGCATACAAGAGAGCTACATGTATGTTTTGTTCATCTTCAATGTTCAGGTAATTCATTGTACAATTGTTAAAATTGGACAAGAAATAATAGAGATATGTTTTGTTAATGGTTTATAGGGAAGACTGTTTTGGACCATTTGCCAATCTTGAAGAACCTTAGACCCGTTCAAATGTATCCTCGATCCTCCATTATCGTTGTCAGCGTTGTCACACACAAATTGAAGGTAAATGCGTAGAAAAACGACCGCGTTGCTTTCCTTACGTTAGCGCTGATTAACGTGACAGGCCTCCATTTTCCCTAGAACTTCTTTTGATCGAATGACATATTCTCTACCACTGGAATTTCTCGAATAAAGTCTTAATTAGGTACTGAAAATAATGATAGTGCTCGTAAATTTCGGGACCAGTGAATTTTGTTTTCAACCGGGATCCAGAACATGTCGTAAGTCCAGAGATTGTTGTTTTATGAACGGAGCATAACTATGAAACTTTTTTGTAGCCACGTTTGCGGGTCGAGGTGAAGCGGAAGTCCCATGTCATGCATGTGTGGTCTCCTGGCGTTGTTTTACGGCTTTTTTGGGGGGGGGGGGTTAACAATAAAGTTAACAATTTCAAAATTCGAGTAACTTCGTAATTATCGTGTCGTATGAAGAAAAAAAACGGTTAAAATGCACAAGGAAAGAAAAGAGAAGAGGACTATTTTTTGTGGCGAACGTATACATAAAAAGCACCAGGCAACGCGAGGAACTTGACCGGGGCCCGCGACGCTGCTAACCGTATAACATTAGTTCTGGACACGGTCGACCACATCCACTGCCGTGATGCGTTATGCGTGCCGTACGTGTATAATTCGAAAACAACCTGACGATTTGTCGTCTCTTTGGAATGAATCTTCACAAGAATAACGAATTAGATTGTCTGTAAATCACGAAGAAAGTTGCGGTAGGACTGTTGATGCTCATCTAAAAATGTTATAATGAACATAATACTTTGAGGCCTTGGATAAAACACATTTGTTTTTTTTTACGGAAACGTCGCACACCTACTATACCACTCATCAGAGCCGCGTTGCCTGGCGTTTTCAGCTGGCCAGTTGCAGTATCCGTGTTTTCGCTGGTCTTTTTTCGGGCAGTCAGGGCTCAAATTTATATGGAAGAACAGCTCAGAGGTCACCGTTTCCTTGTACAATATACTCATCAAAAAATTAAGCGAAGGGAAGGAATATTAATCTCCGCGAGTCTTTTGCAAAATGTTGTTTTTTTTCACTGCTTGACTGCGAGTCGCACGTGCTGAAGGGGTGGGTTGGGCACCAGTAAACAGTCGTTGTATAAACGAGTCCTATTTATTACGTCACGATTTTTCTGATTTTACGAAGAACCCGACGTCTATTGATTTCAATTATGCGCTCGCCGACCAACAAATTACTCCATGAATTTCAGTTTTATAAACATATAAATGCACATTAGAAAAGAATGGGAGTTTGTCATTATGAAATATATGGGTCTACTCTACAATATAAAAATATAAAAAATAAAATGATTTTCAGCATTCCACAACCTCTTGAAACAAATATGTATCATTTTTTGTTCAAATCTGTTGTTCAGATTTGTTCATTTTTTCTTCAAATTTGCTGTTCTCATCAAATTAAATTTACAACCATTTTTGCAGAATTCTACCAGAAATTTGCCCCCAAAAATCCATTTTGTCAAATTTTCTGTCAAACTCTCTCTTTTTTTTTTTTAAATTCTGACAAAGTTAGCCGAAAATGGGCTAAAACGGCCACTTTGGTACACATGCACCATTACATGTATACACACATATTGTACATCATGATTCAATCCGTGGGATACGGCGCGGGATACGGTGCGATATGGTACGTCAGGGAATTATACTATGAATATGCATGTATTTGGGGGGTAATTATGCAACATAATGCGCGCTACATACATTAGGCAAAGCAGATGCGCGCGCATTACACAACCAATAGCAATTGCCCTAGACGTTGTTCTGACAGGTTTGAGGGTGATACTGGTTGGTCGTGATAGCGCCCTCTCGCGGTGGCCGGTTATCGCGGTGGCGGGTTACAAAAATGTCCTGTGGTATTACCACAAAAAAGGTACCATGGGACATTACCACTGGAAAGTTCTTGTGGTTTTTTGGGACATTACCACAGCACTGTTCCTGCGGTAACATTCCTGTGGTACAATTCCTGTGGTAACAGTCCTGTGGTACAATTCCTGCGGTAACGTTCCTGTGGTAACATTCCTGTGGTACCATTCCTGTGGTAATATTCATGTGGTAACATATTCCTGTGGTACTTTGTGTGTGGTACATTCCTGTGGTAATGTTCCTGTGGTAATGTTCCTGTGGTACATTTGTTATTATTTCTGTGGTAAATGTTCCTGTGGTACGTTGATATTATTCCTGTGGTAAATGTTCCTGTGGTAACTAAATGTTCCTGCGGAGCATTTGTTATCGTTCCTGTGGTAAAAATGACCATGGTATAATGTTCCTGTGGCAATGTTGCCGGGGGGGGGGGCAATGTTCCTTTGTTAGTTTCTGTAGTACCTGTTCCTGCAGCTGTGGTATTAATGTATATTTGATAATGTTCCTGCGGTATTAATGTTCCTGTGGTAATTGCTGGATGGGATACCATTATTTCCACTTGAACGGGATCCTTGAGGTAGAATATTCATGGTTTCTTCTTCACATGTACCAACATCTTTGGTGGGAAATAAGTCAGGAAAGCTGGAAAAGAAAAGAAACAAACTTGTTAGTTTGTATGAATCAATATGGTGTTCAACAAAGGAAAAAAAATGAGCAGATGTAGTTTCCCTTTTAAGTTGTGTTTTAGTTGCAGTCAAACTCAAAAACATTTTTGTACATGTCTGTAATATACGTTTCATATTAAAAAAAATTAACAGTCAACGTTTGTAATAATACCAAAGAGTACATGCAACAACGAATCACGTATACGTATGGAATATTTGAGGTAACATCCTCTGAGTTGATTATTAACTTGTGTGTAATTTACGAATGCAGAAGTTAAACTAGGCGAGTAATTTCCCATAGTCATGAGCAGATGGTGTTACTGAAATTCGTCCAAGTTCCATACTTGATATTCAAAGTAATGAGTTTGCATTTAACTTTTACTATGTTTAAATCTGAATGTTTGGTATCATTTCATGAACAATATCTTCTTACCCCTTTAAATTCCCAGTCAAATCACTTGAAGACAAAGTTTTCCAATTTGACACAAAGAACACAAACAGTTTATACTTTTGATGAGGCAGATCTGATAATAAAGATGGCGCTGAACAAATACAGCATTGTCATCAAGTCATATGTGACACGGTTTATAAAGAGCATGGGATTTTTCAAAAAAGCTTCCATGTTGAATGTGCGAGGATGCAAACTGTCCAAACTGGAATTGATTCTATGAAGTTGTAATGGGAATTCCTTACTGATCCACATAAATGTCTTGAAACAAATTCCTACATTGGCACTAGCTAGAGACATCATAATTCAGACTTACCGGTACATTAGACAGACCATGGAGCTATAAAAATAGCTCCATGAACAGACGTACTTGCAAGACCCATTCAGCATGACTCGATCCACTCGGTCCAGTTTCATCATAATCAACAGGCCTCCTACTATAGTATGTTCAAACTCACAGTAACACAGTATATTAAACTGGCAATTGATATTTGCTTACTGAGGCAGAAGTGATCGAGACACTTATTTCATACAAATATTCAGTTTTGAATTCTGCCATGTCCAGCCCCATGAACATCTGTAGTGCTTCTTGTAGTGTTGTGATTCAAACTAATTGGGATTGAAGTTTATAGCCCGCGTTGTTACACCTTGTTCATAAATGTACGCTTCTTCCGGTGATAGATTCAGGGAAGGGAAATAATGACCAGGGTAGGGAGTTGTTATATAATAACTGATCCAGTTACACAATGGTGGAAGGGAAGAACCTTTTAGTATACCAAGATTGAGCTTGTTGATGGATTTATACGGACCAGTTTAACAGCTAATTAGCTGTTGGAGACAGAGATCTGAGGGAAGGCTAATTATTCAGGGAGGGTCCGATGAACGTGTAGACATTCTAAAAACAGTCGAGGTGGGGCGGATCCAGGCATTTTCAAGGGGCGGTTCATGTCAGTCACCTTTTTTTTTTTTTGGGGGGGGGGTAAATTTGAAATGTCCCATTGTTGTGGATAGGCGGACATACACTATTATTCTTACTATTACGTGCGTGGTTGGGCGTATTTATATTGTAAATCGAGGAAGCACAATATGGTGCTACATCATCGATAAACTTGAGCCTTGAGGACAGGAACCGAATCGACCATATACCCCTCTCCTTTCCATATGCCGATGCGTAGCCATGATGTGTTTCAGGACCCTCTTTCCTATAGCGTATAGCATATCCGTGATTTAGGTCGCTCATACTTAACGTAACATATTTTAATTTCATCATTGGCGAAGTCAAATTACAATGTATTAATGTCATGTCCAGCTACGTCCTATTATACGACTATATATATACAGACATTACAGTCAGCGTTCTTGAAGCCTATTTGATGATTTTATTGTGAACCGTAGGCGGCAGGGGGTGGGGGGTTAAGGGGCATTTTTTGTTACCCGAAACGCACCCAACGATTTTGTAAAGACTGCCTTTTACATTTAATATATGCCATTTTTTCACCAGAATTGACACCCCAAACTATTTGATTTTACGGATGCAAAGTGTCTGAGGTAAAAAACGTGATCTTTTCGATTAGAAACTGTTCATATTAGAAGTATATATTCGAATTTAAGAATTAAAGAAAGATAGAAAGAAACGCACCTGGAAATTTAGTGGGGCCTGTTTTAATATACTGATTATCCCTAACCCAGGCCTTTGTCTTTAATGAATTTGCCAATAAAAGTTTAATCAAAGCCGCCAATATTGATTGCCCAAGCCAAAAAAACAAAAATCTACACAAAAAGTTATTAGAAATTATCACCAACAAAATTGTTGGGCACGAGTTTTTTTTCTGTGACACATTGTGCTTGGTACTTGACATTGGGCTCAAGGGATAATTCAAACATGTTCTTTGTTCCAGTATTATAATTAATAACAATGACCGAAGTGAACAGAAAATGTCTTCATGGTAATTTGTGTCTGATAATTAGGATAACATTACGTCTGATATCGAGAGTCACACGTGCGCCTGCATGCTTCCACGTGAGTTTACCCCATCATACTAGTACAGGGAGATTCACAAACTTGGGGTGACTGCGTATAATGGATTGACAACACCGCGTAATGGATTGACTACACCGCATAATAGATTCACTACACCACATAATTTGAGAGCCAGGGTGACCGTTTCAGCTGAATTTCGGCTAAATTTGGCAGAATTTTGCGGGAAAAAAAACAAGTTAAACAAAGTTTAGCAGATCGATTTCGTTAAAGAGCTAGCAGAAATTTGTAACATTGGTGATTTGACAGAAAAGTATGGCAGATTTGAAAATACAGCTGATTAGTTTTGAAAAAGCTTCAATTTGAAATCTGCCCGACTGTAAAGTACTTATGCCGAAATAGACACGTGCAATAAAAAAAGATCAATTAATTTTTTTAGGGAATTTTATATTTCTTTTGTTTAAGGAAATTATAAACTGCATGTGTTTATAAGTGTTCATAATGGATTTCGAGTAATAATAGGTGATTTAGCAGTCGAGGTGGGGCGGATCCAGGCATTTTCAAGGGGCGGTTCATGTCAGTCACCTTTTTTTTGGGGGGGGGGGTAAATTTGAAATGTCCCATTGTTGTGGATAGGCGGACATACACTATTATTCTTACTATTACGTGCGTGGTTGGGCGTATTTATATTGTAAATCGAGGAAGCACAATATGGTGCTACATCATCGATAAACTTGAGCCTTGAGGACAGGAACCGAATCGACCATATACCCCTCTCCTTTCCATATGCCGATGCGTAGCCATGATGTGTTTCAGGACCCTCTTTCCTATAGCGTATAGCATATCCGTGATTTAGGTCGCTCATACTTAACGTAACATATTTTAATTTCATCATTGGCGAAGTCAAATTACAATGTATTAATGTCATGTCCAGCTACGTCCTATTATACGACTATATATACAGACATTACAGTCAGCGTTTTTGAAGCCTATCTGATGATTTTATTGTGAACCGTAGGCGGCAGGGGGTGGGGGGTTAAGGGGCATTTTTTGTTACCCGAAACGCACCCAACGATTTTGTAAAGACTGCCTTTTACATTTAATATATGCCATTTTTTTCACCAGAATTGACACCCCAAACTATTTGATTTTACGGATGCAAAGTGTCTGAGGTAAAAAACGTGATCATGACAATGCACCATGGATGGGCAAGTGCCCTTTTCAAAATATTTTTTATTTCCCCCACCCCCCCCCCCCCCCTCAAAAAAATATTTGAAATACGAACGTGCTTCGTCCTGTACATTCATGAGATATGCTTCAATTTTTAAAAATGATTTCGTTTAAATCCAGAAAATGAGCCTTCTTGCAGATATAATGACGATGGAGAATAAAGCCCGGCGTGGGTGGAAATTTGAACAGTTTTTCAAATGGTCCTTACTGACGAACTTGTGTGTGCTAGGGCTGTTTGAGACAGGAAAGAGAAATAATTGTCCAGGGAGTTGTTATATAACTGATCCAGTTCCACAATGGTGGAAGGGAACTTTTTACTATTCCAAGATTGAGCTTGTTGATGGATTTATATGGACCAGTTTAGCTGTTGGAGACAGAGATCTGAGGGAAAGCTAATTGTCCAGGGATGGTCTATAACAAATGTGTAAACATTCTAAAAACAACCGAGGTGGGGGAGTATCTTTTTTTTTTACATGGGGGTGGCTCGGAGTTCACTCCACAGGACCGTCAGTTTATTTCACGATCATAAAAAATAATAGGTAAATATTGTTAAATGGGTGTAAAAGTACGTCTGTGGGTGTGCATGGGTGTGTGTGTCTTGTGTAATCCTACAAGACAAATTGAAAATGCTGAATGTCAACTTCTGTAATTAGCTGTTTAATGGTCGTAGTAAGTCTGTGAATGTATTGAGGCCTTTTAAAATCAGATTGTCTTTACTATTGGCTAATTCGCTAATCATACATGTACTTATGAATCCGCTAACCGTGTAACTGGACAAAAACTTGTGCTATAAAACATTCTTAATACCAATACACAAATTGAGATACATGTATATATATATATATATATATATATATATATATATATATATATATATCCAATGAAATCGTCTTCTATCACAATTCACAGTGCTCGATACATCTCTGTAGAGCTATAAACATGCAATAAATTCAGAATATTCTCTTTCTGAACAGACTGTTTCGTACCATAAGGCACTCATCAGCAGAATGACGAAAAATAGAATACAAGTAGCATCTTACCTTATTTCGAATCAAGCGCGCGCACGCGTTACGCGCGTTACGTCATTGAAGTTAGTACGCGTTTACGTCACTGAAGTAAGAACACATCTGTCTCGATGCCTGCACTTGGAGACGATTTCGCTTCTCTTATTCAGCGTACCTAGATCTGGCCTACATATGATTATGTACTTCTCTGCTATACACAAATTGCATCTCTTGTTTACGTTAGAGTATGGCAGTGCTTTCAGAACTATGTCCCATTTGATTTCATAGTCTTTCCCTTCGTCCTTTAAGTCCCATATATGTTTACTTAGCTCTGTTTGCGCCCTCTTGCTCTCGGATCTGAATGACTGCTTGTGGTTCGCCAGTCTCGCCTTGAAGGTTGTGGACGTTAGCCCGACGTATGCCTCCTTCCTGCCTTCGCTCGTGACGGTGGCCTGGTACACTATGTTCTTGCTGAGGCACTCCCCGTTCAGCGGGCATTCGGCATTGCGGGGACAACTGCATGTTCTACCACCGACGTCGTCCTCCTGTTTTACCTTCCGTTTGTTGATTGACTGGATCGTTGCCTTCATGTTCGGCATGCAGCTGTACGATAACTTTACTGTGTTCCGGTTGAGCACTTTGTGAAGCTTATGTTCCTTGGGGAAGCATTTGTCTATTATCTGAAGGAATTTCTTTCCAATGTTGGTACGTACGTTCTTGTTGTATGGCGGGTTGTACCATGTCACCTCCCTTTTTCTAGTCCTTTTCCTGGTGTTATTGCCCGGTGTGTATGTCAACCGATACTTGTGCCCGCTTTTTTGCAGAGCCTCCTGGTAGGCCGGGGCAGCTTTCTCGAATGCCTCCTTGCTCGACGAGATGTTGGAGAGTCGCTTGTTGATTCCCTCTGGTATCTGTTTGATGACGGCGGGTGGATGGTTTGACTGGACATGTACATAGAGAGGTACATTACCTGGTTTCATGTATGGCTTGTACCCTCCCGTTCGCAGGTCTAATGTGATGTCAAGGAAGTTTACTGTTGCCTTGTTGGCTTCGATCGTTACCTTTAAGTCATTTTCCCGGAATACTTGGCATATTTCCTTCTTGATGTTTTCTATTTTCTTGGGGTCTCCTTGAATACTGCCAGACCGTCGTCCCTGTATAGTCCCACTCTATTTCCGTACTTTGGCTTCAAGATCGACAGCAGATATGCTACGACCAGCTCGCATGACTCCGCGCCGTCGAAACTGCCCATCGTGACATCGAATTTGCTGTCTGCATTACGCTTTTTCCACGGTACCTGGTCGTTGAATACCACTGTCTGTTTTGCGTGGATGATGATATCTTTCTCCTTGCTGCTAATGTTCTCGTAGTTTTCCGCGAACCCTAGGGCCTTCAGGAGAAGCTTTTCCGTTATCGAGGGGTAGAACTCCACAATGTCGAAATTTATGAAGCTCGATTCTTGCTTGTTTGGGATTTTCTTATACCAGTCCAGTACGGCGTCCGTGCTTTTCCACAGGTTGAATCCTGTCGCGCTTATGACTTTACCGACGATTCTGTCGAGGATCACTTTACTTATATGTCCTATCTCTGATTTGGTTGGGCTGATTAGTCGACATGATGGTTTGTTATCGAAGTTGTCCTTGTGGTCCTTCAAAGTAATGAAGACTTCCCTCTCGGCCAATTTATCTATGCGGTCGCCCAGTCCAAGACTTTTAGCAATTCTTTTCGCTTCGCGATTGATTTCCGCTACTTCCTTTTGCTCGGTTTTCTTGTATGTTTTGGTGACATTCGCCCTGACAAGATTTACATAGTCATCTTTTTCCATCTTGTAATAATTTGTAGTCTTATCAGCCTTGACGGTAAGCTTATCATCATTCCTAATCGTATTTATGTCTTCGTTTAATTTGCGTTGGAACTGGCTAGTGGTCTTCTCAAATTCGACGTTTTGAATCAGACTCACCAAATTGTCTTCGAATTCTCTCAGTTCCGGAATGACTGGTGGTGTTTTCCGCGAGTTAAATCCGTACGTTTCCTCCTTCTCCGCCTTGTCTTTGTTCAGCTCCGGATTCAGAAAGAAGAATGATCTCCATCTAATCCTTTTGATGAACATTTCCGTTTTCTCGATCAGGCGCTTGAGGTATGTTGTTCTCGATGCTACCGGAATATTCTTCGTCGAATATTCAAAGTTCACTCTTTCCATTTTGAAGTGCGACGTCAGGAGAGTGCTCAACTATAAAAATAGGAGCTAGTATATCCAATGAAATCGTCTTCTATCACAATTCACAGTGCTCGATACATCTCTGTAGAGCTATAAACATGCAATAAATTCAGAATATTCTCTTTCTGAACAGACTGTTTCGTACCATAAGGCACTCATCAGCAGAATGACGAAAAATAGAATACAAGTAGCATCTTACCTTATTTCGAATCAAGCGCGCGCACGCGTTACGCGCGTTACGTCATTGAAGTTAGTACGCGTTTACGTCACTGAAGTAAGAACACATCTGTCTCGATGCCTGCACTTGGAGACGATTTCGCTTCTCTTATTCAGCGTACCTAGATCTGGCCTACATATGATTATGTACTTCTCTGCTATACACAAATTGCATCTCTTGTTTACGTTAGAGTATGGCAGTGCTTTCAGACAGATGTGTTCTTACTTCAGTGACGTAAACGCGTACTAACTTCAATGACGTAACGCGCGTAACGCGTGCGCGCGCTTGATTCGAAATAAGGTAAGATGCTACTTGTATTCTATTTTTCGTCATTCTGCTGATGAGTGCCTTATGGTACGAAACAGTCTGTTCAGAAAGAGAATATTCTGAATTTATTGCATATATATATATATATATATATATATATTGATCTTTTCGATTAGAAACTGTTCATATTAGAAGTATATATTCGAATTTAAGAATTAAAGAAAGATAGAAAGAAACGCACCTGGAAATTTAGTGGGGCCTGTTTTAATATACTGATTATCCCTAACCCAGGCCTTTGTCTTTAATGAATTTGCCAATAAAAGTTTAATCAAAGCCGCCAATATTGATTGCCCAAGCCAAAAAAACAAAAATCTACACAAAAAGTTATTAGAAATTATCACCAACAAAATTGTTGGGCACGAGCTTGTTTTCTGTGACACATTGTGCTTGGTACTTGACATTGGGCTCAAGGGATAATTCAAACATGTTCTTTGTTCCAGTATTATAATTAATAACAATGACCGAAGTGAACAGAAAATGTCTTCATGGTAATTTGTGTCTGATAATTAGGATAACATTACGTCTGATATCGAGAGTCACACGTGCGCCTGCATGCTTCCACGTGAGTTTACCCCATCATACTAGTACAGGGAGCTTCACAAACTTGGGGTGACTGCGTATAATGGATTGACAACACCGCGTAATGGATTGACTACACCGCATAATAGATTCACTACACCACATAATTTGAGAGCCAGGGTGACCGTTTCAGCTGAATTTCGGCTAAATTTGGCAGAATTTTGCGGGAAAAAAAACAAGTTAAACAAAGTTTAGCAGATCGATTTCGTTAAAGAGCTAGCAGAAATTTGTAACATTGGTGATTTGACAGAAAAGTATGGCAGATTTGAAAATACAGCTGATTAGTTTTGAAAAAGCTTCAATTTGAAATCTGCCCGACTGTAAAGTACTTATGCCAAAATAGACACGTGCAATAAAAAAAGATCAATTAATTTTTTTAGGGAATTTTATATTTCTTTTGTTTAAGGAAATTATAAACTGCATGTGTTTATAAGTGTTCATAATGGATTTCGAGTAATAATAGGTGATTTAGCAGTTTTGGGATATAAATCTAGCAGATATTGGAAGTGCAACTGTAGCAGAATGCTGCCTTTACCTTACGGTCACCCTGGCAGGAGCCATATAAAGAGATAGCTCACAGCGTATTGCATTGACCCCTGCACTCGACACAACACATAGTGGGTTGACTACATCACATAATGGATTGACTACATCACATAATGGATTGACGACATCACATAATGGATTGACTACATCACATAATGGATTGACGACATCACATAATGCATTGACTACATCACATAATAGATTGATTACATCACATAATGAATTGACTACATCACATAATGGATTGACTACATCACATAATGGATTGATTACATCACATAATGAATTGACTACATCACATAATGAATTGATTACATCACATAATGGATTGACTACATCACATAATGGATTGACTACATCACATAATAGATTGAAGACTTCACATAATGGATTGACAACATCACATAATGAATTGACGACTTCACATAATGGATTGATTACAATATAATAGATTGACGACATCACATAATAGACTGACTACATTACATAATGCATTGACGACATCACATAATAGATTGACGACATCCCATAATGCATTGACGACATCACATAATGGTTGACTACATCACATAATGGATTGACTACATCACATAATGCATTGACTACATCATATAATAGATTGTCTACATCACATAATGGATTGACTACACCACATAATGCATTGACGACATCACATAATGGATTGACGACATCACATAATGGATTGACGACATCACATAATGGATTGACTACATCACATAATGAATTGACAACATCACATAATGGATTGAAGACTTCACATAACGGATGGACGACATCACATAATAGATTGACAACATCACATAATGAATTGACGACTTCACATAATGGATTGATTACAATATAATAGATTGACGACATCACATAATAGACTGATGGATCCCGATCTTAAAATGATTTCTAGCCCATTTTGTATGGAACGCCAAACGTACCAATTTATGATGTTACCGGGTAAACGTAATATGATGATGTCGTCAATCTATTATGTGATGTCGTCAATCTATTATGTGATGTAGTCAATCTATTATGTGATGTCGTCAATCCATTATGTGACGTCGTCAATCCATTATGTGATGTCGTCAATCTATTATGTGATGTAGTCAATCTATTATGTGATGTCGTCAATCCATTATGTGATGTTCACAATCCATTATGTGATGTCGTCAATCCATTATGCGATGTCGTTAATCTATTATGTGATGTCGTCAATCCATTATGTGATGTAGTCAATCCATTATGTGATGTAGTCAATCCATTATGTGATGTAGTCAATCCATTATGTGATGTCGTCAATTTATTATGTGATGTTGTCAATGCATTATGTGATGTCGTCAATCCATTATGTGATGTCGTCAATCCATTATGTGATGTCGTCAATCCATTATGTGATGCCGTCAATCCATTATGTGATGTAGTCAATGCATTATGTGATGTAGTCAATCCATTATGTGATGTCGTCAATCCATTTTGTGATGTAGTCAATCCATTATGTGATGTAGTCAATGCATTATGTGATGTAGTCAATCCATTATGTGATGTAGTCAATGCATTATGTGATGTAGTCAATGCATTATGTGATGTAGTCAATGCATTATGTGATGTAGTCAATGCATTATGTGATGTCGTCAATCCATTTTGTGATGTAGTCAATCCATTATGTGATGTTGTCAATGCATTATGTGATGTAGTCAATCCATTATGTGATGTCGTCAATCCATTTTGTGATGTAGTCAATCCATTATGTGATGTAGTCAATGCATTATGTGATGTAGTCAATGCATTATGTGATGTAGTCAATCCATTATGTGATGTAGTCAATGCATTATGTGATGTAGTCAATCCATTATGTGATGTCGTCAATCTATTTCGTGATGTAGTCAGTCCATTATATCGTCAACCCATTTACGTGGAGTTACTGCGTAATGGATTGACAACACCGCATAATAGATTCACTACATCACATAATTCGGGAGCCAGGGTGACCGTTTTAGCTGAATTTCGGCTAAATTTGACAGAATATTTCGGGCCAAAACGAGTGAAACACAAAGTTTAGCAGATCGATTTCGTTAAAGAGCAAGCAGAATTTTGTAATATAAGTATTTTGACGGAAAAATATGGCTGATTTGAAAATATAGCCGATTAGTTTTGAAAAAGCTTCATTTTGAAGCTGCCTGACTGTAAAGCACTTATGCCAGGATAGACACGTGCTGTAAAAAAAAATCAATTAATTTTTTTAAAGCAAATTTTATATTTCTTTGTTTAAGAAAATTATAAACTGCATGTGATTATCAGTGTTTATAAATGGATATCGTTTAATAATAGATGATTTAGGCCCCACTAAATTTCCAGGCGCTTTTTCTTTCTTTCTTTAATCTGAATAATATACTTCTATTTTTATGAAAGTTCTAATCGAAAGGATAAATATATATACAGAATGTATCTCAATTTGTTAATTGGTATTAAGAATCTTTCATAGCACGACAAGTTTATGACCAGTTACACGGTTAGCGGTTCATAGGTATATTACTATTAGTCAAGACAATCTGATTTTAAAAGGCCTCAATACTTACTACGATCACTAAGGTGGGACATAACCAGTTAATTACAGAAGTTGACATATTCAGCACTTTCAATTTGTCTTGTAGGATTATACATGATCATAATCAAACGTTTACTGATCTATAACCACACTACCTGTTAGTACTTTTCTTGTTCCACTAATTCTTAATCCCATCCCACTTTGCCACCCACCGATCATTCCTGAAATAATTCGTTGTCTTTCGCGGCACATGGAAAATTTAAGTCTGTAATGATCTGTGCCGTTCTAAAGCGTATGTCCCTACCCCCCCCTCCCTTCCCCCTCTGATAGCTTGCAGGCAGTAAGGTTTTAGTTTTTATAACCGCCTGTCCACAACAATTGGACATAAAAAAAAAACCTGACGGCCCTGACCTCCGACTCCCCTCCCCCCTGCAAAAATGCCTGGATCCGCCATCCGCCCTTCTGCTCAGTTGTTTTGAGCACGTGAACCTAATTAGCCTGCCCTTGGATCTCTGTCTCCAACAGATAAACTGGTTCATATAAATCTATCAACAAGCTTAATCTCCTTCCACCATTGTTTTCTTAAAGGGAATACACATCATTTGCTTTTGCTGTAATTTTCAGAAATGGATGGAATGGGGGGTTGGAAATATATAGCAAATATAGTTACACTGACTTTTTTGAGCGGGGTTTGGGTTCGAAAATGCTATAAAAACCAAGAAAAACTATCATTTTCCTGTAGTCTGGTTACCTGACTCCATATAAGAAGAAACAGAGCAGTTTACATACATTGGGGAATTGTAAGGTCAGGGAACCAGTCTTGCTGGCTCGTACCCGTTCATAGGTTTGTAATCGATTGCAAACAAGTGCGATGGTCACGGGGCCAGTATTTGGGGAAAAAAGCCAGTTGTTTCCAACGCTGATCGGCCGATCAGCGTTGGAAATTTATACAAAAATACCACTTTTCTTGAAAATGACAGTATACCAGGTGCACACTGTCATTCACTAACAGTCCAGCAAGGTATTTCAAAATGATTTGGTAGTTTTATTTTTTGATGTTTGCAAATGTTGTATTTTCCCTTTAATTCCCTCTTCTGCTCAGTTGCACAATAACTCACTGGATAATTTGTTCGCATGCCTGTCTCAAACAGCGATGCTATGATAGCTAGCACATCCTCAGCAAGGTTCATCTGGATCTGGTAAAACTATTAAAAATGTCCAACCACCCTAGGGCTCTCTTCATACACTTCCCTGTACCTATATTCTCCATCGTACAGCAAGACGGCTCATTTTCTTGATGAAAACGAAATCATTCCAAAATTGAAGCATGCCGGTGCATCATGAATTTATGATAAAGAAATTAACTACAGGGCTCCGAAGGCGCGTCTTAAAAGAGCGCTGACCGTATTTATTGCCGTATAATAAAACCTGACTAGACACGACATTTATATAATTTGACGTCGCCGATGATGAAATTAATTTTAGCAAAATGTGCTTGGTACTTTTCATTGGGCTCAAGGGATAATTTAAACATGTTCTGTGTTCCATTATTATAATTAATAATAATGTCCGAAGTGTCATAAAAACAGACAAAGTCTTCATGGTAATATGTGTCTGGTAATTAGGATAACATTACGTCTGATATCGAGAGTCACATGTTCACAACTTTAACGCAGCACACGCCTGCATGCCGCTTCCACGTGAGTATGGTCAATGCAATACGCTGTGAGCTATCCCTTTATATAGTTCCTGCCAGGGTGACCGTAAGGTACTGGCAGCATTCTGCTAGATGTACTTTCAAAATCTGCTAGATTTAACAAAAATCTACTAAATCACCTATCATTACACGGAATTCATTATAACCACTTATGCTCACATGCAGTATATAATTTCCTTAAACAAAAGAAATATAAAATTTCCTTTAAAAAATTATTGATTTTTTTTTACTGCACGTGTCTATACTGGCATAAGTATTTTACAGTCAGGCAGCTTCAAATTGAAGCTATTTCAAAACTAATCGGCTATATTTTCAAATCTGCCATATTTTCCCGTCAAATTACCAATTTTACAAAATTCTGCTTGCTCCTTAACGAAATCGATCTGCTAAACTTTCTGTCTCACTAGTTTTTGTCCCGAAAAATTCTGTCAAATTTAGCCGAAATTCAGCTAAAACGGTCACCCTGGCTCCCGAATTATGTGATGTAGTGAATCTATTATGCGGTGTTGTCAATCCATTACGCAGTAACTCCACGTAATTGGGTTGACGACATCATATAATGGACTGACTACATCACATAATGGACTGACTACATCACATAATGGATTGACTACATCACATAATGGATTGACTACATCACATAATGGATTGACTACATCACAAAATAGATTGACATCACATAATGGATTGACGACATCACATAATGAATTGACTACATCACATAATGGCTTGACTACATCACATAATAGATTGACGACATCACATAATGGATTGAGAACATCACATAATGGGTTGACGACATCACATAATGGATTGACTACATCACAAAATAGATTGACGACATCACATAATGGATTGACGACATCACATAATGGATTGACTACATCACATAATGAATTGACTACATCACATAATGAATTGACTACATCACATAATGAATTGACTACATCACATAATGGATTGACTACATCACATAATGGATTGACTACATCACATCATGGATTGACTACATCACATAATAGATTGACTACATCACATAATGGATGGACTACATCACATAATGGATTGACGACATCACATAATGGATTGACGACATCACATAATGAATTGACTACATCACATAATAGATTGACTACATCACATAATGAATTGACTACATCACATAATGGATTGACTACATCAGATAATAGATTGACTACATCACATAATGGATTGACTACATCACAAAATAGATTGACGACATCACATAATGAATTGACTACATCACATAATAGATTGACTACATCACATAATAGATTGACGACATCACATAATGGATTGACTACATCACATAATGCATTGACTACGTCACATAATGCATTGACGACATCATCAAATTACGTTTACCCGGTAACATCATAAATTGGTACGTTTGGCGTTCCATAATTTTGACCCAACATACCAAATTTCATGCTTTTACCACAAAGTGCACGATTTTTCGCTTTAATAGCAGCTCCACTAATAATGGATTGACAACATCACATAATGGATTGACGACATCACATAATGGATTGACAACATCACATAATGGATTGACGACATCACATAATAGAATTACGACATCACATAATGGATTGACGACATCACATAATGGATTGACTACATCACATAATGGATTGACTACATCACATAATGAATTGACAACATCACATAATGGATTGAAGACTTCACATAACGGATGGACGACATCACATAATAGATTGACAACATCACATAATGAATTGACGACTTCACATAATGGATTGATTACAATATAATAGATTGACGACATCACATAATAGACTGACTACATTACATAATGCATTGACGACATCACATAATAGATTGACGACATCCCATAATGCATTGACGACATCACATAATGGTTGACTACATCACATAATGGATTGACTACATCACATAATGCATTGACTACATCATATAATAGATTGTCTACATCACATAATGGATTGACTACACCACATAATGGATTGACTACATCACATAATGGATTGACTACACCACATAATGCATTGACGACATCACATAATGGATTGACGACATCACATGGATTGACAACATCACATAATGGATTGACGACATCACATAATGGATTGACAACATCACATAATGGATTGACGACTTGACGACATCACGAATGGACTGACTACATCACATAATGGATCGACAACATCACATAATGCATTGACTACATCACATAATAGATTGACGACATCATATAATGGATTGACTACATCATCATATTACGTTTACCCGGTAACATCATAAATTGGTACGTTTGGCGTTCCATAGGAGGAGCTGTGTGGGTGACCTTTCGTGAAACCTGACCCCTGCATGGTTAATACACTGTGTACATGGGTGCACGCCTGTAAATAGACCAAAAATCCGTCCGCCGAGCTCATAAATAAAAGTTATACCCTCAAAATATTCTATATTATGTAAACAATGAGTCATTCACCCCATTCTCTGCATGTTCTTATTTTGTTTCCATTTCGGGGTATTTTAATTGGTTATTATTGAAATCGAACACAGAGAAGGCACAGTTCTTTCTTTATTCAGACAAAATAAGTGAATAATATTGTTTGTACTTGTTTGAGCTTGTACAAATCAAATTTTGACTTGTAATAAAATGGATGGTGAAGGGTGGACATTCACATCCAAGGTAAAAAACTTTTAGCCAATGGATTTCTGGGCTCCTGAAAAACACTGAGACAAAATGGCCGACATGGAGTCGTGGTGCGCCAGAATTAAATGGGCGATTGCAAAAAAGAGCAGTGTTTTCTTGCGACAGTTTCGAAGGGGATTATTATATTGTCTGTCAGTTTCCACTGCAATTGCGCTGTGTCTCTCGTAACCCTGCAGTTCATGAATGTCTTTCACGATTTTTCTCTTGTTGCACATGTCCGTTTCATTTTCTGTGGTGATAATTTCACCACATTTGTTTGATGTACTTTGCAGGCTACTTATCGAGGGAACAGTTGTGTCCATTGCAGACAACAGCCGCCTAGCCCCAGCAGCTGCAATGCCGGTGTTGTAAAGACCAACCTGGAACGCCATGTTG
Organism: Patiria miniata; assembly: GCF_015706575.1. Taxonomy (NCBI): domain Eukaryota; kingdom Metazoa; phylum Echinodermata; class Asteroidea; order Valvatida; family Asterinidae; genus Patiria; species Patiria miniata. Next base: position 8,919,809 of record NW_024037063.1, read on the forward strand.
GGAGTGGCAGTCCGTCGTCCTCTCCCCGTCTGTGGAATTTCGGTGAACAGTTTTGTCTTGTCAGTGCAGAACCCACACTTTTGGCAGGACAGTACCTCGGACACAGCCAAACCTCGTCGCTCCTCAGCATCTGGCATCAATGTGGGCCGGCCGCTGCAATCAGGATGTGTGCGTTGGTGATCTAGGATAGCCTGCGCTCCCAAGTCGACTGCAGAATTGATGTCGACGAACCGGTAGGCTGCTCGCTTCCCTCCATCTGACTGATCAGCTGGGCTCTGGTGCTGGAGTTCTCTTCTACAGAGGGGCTGTGGTACTGCTTCCTTCTTGAGTTGGAGTTTGTCAAGGGGAGTAGTTTCAGCAGCGTTTGGTCGAAGCAGCATGACTTTCCTTGTCGGCACTGCATTGGGCGTGGTACAGATGAACCCCCGCTCATCTCTTTCAACAGCAAGTTGCATCTGCTGTTGTGTTGGCCTTGTGTACACTGTTGGTGAGTTCATCTGAAAATGACTGATTGGGGATTTACACTTTGCAGGGAATAGTTTATGGCCATTCTGGAACCAGCTTTTCTTCCTTTTGTACACTGCTCGTCCCAATCGACCCATACTGAAACTGCTGCAGAAATAGCTGGTTTTGCAAAATTGAGATTGTTTTTCCCCTGTGTGAGCATGTGACAGAATGCATGTGGTCACACTAACTCTCAATGCCAGAGTGATGACTATACAGCACAAGTTTGGTTAATAATTCAGAAGCCAGTCTGTACAGAGAGTTTATTTCTTTTGTTATTTTATGGGGGGGGGGGGTGGGTGGGGGATGGAAGATAGGTGTTTTACAATGGAATCTTTGGAGACAGTAATTAGCCCAGCTAGTACTAAAGAGGCTGGGCTGTGATGGGGACAGGGCCAGGGAGTCATAAATAGGGTCATATAATAAACCTTCAGCATGTACTTTCAGAGAATAAAAGGCAGCCACCGCTAGGGATTAGTGCACAACATCAAGGCCCATTGTGTACAGTTTTTGATCTTCCAAGGGTGTTCATTTTGCAGTAATTTAAGAAATGACCAAACTACTACTGTTGTAATGTTGCTTATGTTACATGCCACCATTAAAATACAGGGCACCCTGTACAGTTGCATATACAAAATGTTAAAGCTGTGCTGAAATTAATTTATCCCCCCCTTCTTTTCACCCTTGATCCGCCCCTAAAGTGGTTATGGCCACCACAAAGTGACCCCAGATGAACCAAGAAAATAGTTCACACACATTGCAAATGTAAAAGAAAGGAATATGTGGCAAAATTTGAAGTGAGAAGGAAAGAAAAAACAACTTCCATGTGCATATTGCATGCACACAAGCTGTATTTTCCTATTCAAAACAGTAGAAAACACCATAGCCACACCCTACACATTAGCCCCTGTGGTTTCTCCGAGGGGCAATATTTTTCATTTTTTTTTTCAAAATAATGACTTTGAAGATATTCTACTTCTCCTGAATGTGGTTTTGTGTTAAAATTTGAGAGTTGCCTGCTATTAAAGGGTGCACGCCTGTAAATAGACCAAAAATCCGTCCGCCGAGCTCATAAATAAAAGTTATACCCTCAAAATATTCTATATTAGAGAATTCTGAGAACCATGGAATTGGGGAATTGAAGACATGTGGCACTGAACCTGTGGCCTGGACTTGGAGCTTCCAATTCTGAGCATTTTGGATGCAATCTGGCCCGAAAGTGGCGCTATTTAGCCATGTTGTGGAGGGATTCTTTTTCAAAATGGCTACTTTTCCAGTTCGGGAAACATCATTCGTTTTAGGGGTGTTCTTATTTGGGTGAGAATATCTCAAAAAGTCAATGGTCAACCCACCCAAAATTGAAAAGAAAATGAAAGATGACATGTTGATCATCAATTTTCTGTGCAGCTTGAATACCTGTGAGAGTTCTGAGTATTTTTAAATGAATTTTGAAGTATGGACATTTAGCACTAGTGTCTATGGGAATTTATTTGCAGGCGCGCACCCACATGTATATGGAATCACGCGTGGGTCATGCATGGGTCACACACTGCACAGGGCACACAAGGTCACACATGTGGTTGTGGGGAACAGGATACAGTGTACCCTGCAATACACATGTACATGTACAGTACACATGTACAAGTATATACATGGGCTTTATGTACAAGTACTGTTCAGTACATATTGGGGCAATATTTGTTCATGTATGTTTTTATGACGGTGTGTTCTTATTTGTGTTTTAGTTATAATTTATGTACATTGTATATTGGATGGTTATCTCTTTTTCTTTGGTAATGTATGTGGTGGCATACTTAACTATCATATTTTAAAAATTTGCACATATATGTAACTAAGGCGAAGTAAAAACAAAACAAAAAGAACCATGTTTCTCGTTCCCGCCCGCTTTCCTTTTGGAGGCCGCCTGGATTTTTTTATTATTTTTTAATTTTTAAAAATGCAGTAAAAAAACACCGAACAAGGTTAAAGCATATGCAAACTGTTCATTGTAGACCATACAACTAATTTCTAAATGACTGTAAATATGTTCAGTTCTCTTGTCCAACTTGTCTTTCATTTTAAAAGTGTCTTTGAACAGTGGACTCTACATGTACATGTATACTAGCATTTCAACTGGATGGGGCGGCCCGAGCTTGTACGCACAATCTTTGATCAACTCGAATGTCCGTGCGGTGAAAATCATTTGCGCAGGCGTAGATGGCAACCCGATCAAGCAGGTACGGTTATTTCTTGGCAGTCGTGTGGAAGGGAACTCTGCTGATTTTCTTGGCCCTCGTGCGCACGTGACAAAAGCATTTTTTAAAGATTTTATTCTGTACCCACAAGACAAGCAAACACACTTAGACAAAAACGTAATACCTTTGACGAATTCGGGGACTTTTCCAAAGTCAATTCAGGGAAGGATCCAGTAGTTTTTGCCGGGGGGGGGGTGGTTTCATCAACAAATCATTGCTGAAATTCAGACAGGTTCCTTTGGTCCGGACACTTGGGCCCGTAAAATCAGTGGGGGGGGGGGGGGGGGGGGGTCTCGACCGTACCATACTTTCAATGGGGGCGCTGTTCAAATCCAACGATTATTACAGAATAATCAAGCTGGCTGTGTACGTCTGTGTATTTGGTTTTGGCGGACATTTTTACCAGTATATGTTTTTGGTTGTCAGAGCAGGAGGGGGGGGGGTGTTTCCATAATTATTAATTAATTTGTATGAATTTTTTTTGGGGCTGAGCTTAGGGGGAGCCCACCCCCCCCCCCGCCTGGATCCCCGCCTGCAAATGGGACAATTCCTGAGAGAAAACCGTTTGGACCCCTTGTCAATGGGCAGCTTTCGCTTTTTGCCTCAAGGCCAATTTATGCGCATCCGTGCATGAGTTTGAAGTTATTATGGAACTGGTACGTCTATTGATCTCCAAAACATGTATACAGACTGAACAAAGGAGATCATCAATAGGCCTAGGCGCGGGGAATCTGGCGGGGAATCCCCGTTAGCGCAATGATATATGCGGTGTCATATGACAATCGGACTCCTATGAAATGTTGTCCTTTTTATCCTTTTATTGGTTGAACGTTTACAAACAATCTTCACCGGGCATGCGCAATACTGTCAACGACTCCGTATTTCATAGAGTCCTTAGTTCACGCTACACTGGAAAACCCCGGCCACGGTTTCGAAAAGCTGGCATAAACGGCCAGGGAGTAGGGCCTACGGTACGAGTGACGGTGACTGCTCTATGTTCCGACACCCCTATGTTCCGACAACCTAGATTGTGTTACTCCCGGTTAGGGTTAGGGTTAGGAATAGGAATATGTGCAGTCGGAACATAGGGGTGTCGGAACATAGAGGTGTAACCCGAGTGACGGTTAGCGACGCTTCCTAGAATACTTGGTTCACAATTTTCATCGCATTTTGCAGATGCCGCCTTGTTTTGTATGATAGTCGCCGTCGTGTTTTTGCAAAAGAATCACCTTCTCCTCGATTTGATTTTTCTCGGCCTTGCGTGGTGGACGAGTTGCCAGCTGGGGAGTGCATGGTGAGTAGCCCAAGCCAAAGGCAATAAAGTTGACCCGTTGACCTAAACATGGCGGTATAAAACCGGTTTACACCGCCATATTTACGAAATACGGGTCTACCGTACCCTGCAGGCAGGCCTTTAATATTGCTCACTTTTAATCATCGATCTTAACGACAAGGACACATAAAAGAGGGAGGCAACGGTGAACGTCCCCGCCCGCCCCTACGAAAAAAGGCAGCCCCCATTTAGAAATATATATATTTTAAAAACGGCCTTTTCAACGATCTTTTACGATCCAATTTTGCACTGTTTTTTGCACAAGCGTCGCGTAACATGCCACGGGTAGATTGGTTCCAAATCCGTATCGTGCATTGTGCCATCTGCTTGAACCCTGTCTGAAACGGGCTGGTAGCGATGTCAATTGGGCGCCGCCATCTTGGCTTCCTATTGTGACTTTGTACAAATACTCGCTCAAACATCGATTAACATCCGTGAAATAAATAATTAAAATATTCCTTTGTCTGTCGATAACGAAAGAATAATACATATATTTTACCTTTTTGTCCATTTTTTCATGTAAATTTATATTTTAGTTTTGTATTTTACAGTTACATGTGAGCATTTTTCGCGTTACAAAATTTCGTTAGCGGCCATTTTTTTCTTCATAACCGACTTTGAGGCGTCACAAAAACGCATTTTTTTCTCGCGAGAATTCGGAAGTACTTATGGGTAATGGACGTTATACGATCATGCATGGAACATAATGAAAAGCAACTTGATAGTGGTTGCAAGCAATCTGGGTCACCGAAAACGGTTTTAAATCAATGCAAATCGTAGAAATTTATAAGCAATCTTGTAAAAAAAAAGAGTAAAAAAGGGTAAGTAATATGTCGATTTTTTTTTTTGGGGGGGAAAGGACGCTCACAATTTTATTTTTTTATGTTGCCTACTAAGACCTAGACCAACATGACTAACTTGGGCGCTAGGATTCCCTTTCCCCCCTTTTTTTAAATTTTGACTTTGATCGTTTAGTGCGGAAGACCAAAGTCTAAAATTTGAATATCCTGGAGTTATCGCCCACTCTAAATAATATGTAGGCCCAATACATGTATACAGCAAATGAGAGCCATTGCAGCCGACTCTGCTTGTTTTAAGTTAGGTATTCCAAGGCCAAGCTAGCTCTATATAGTCCTATACTAGTCCGAAAATGTGGGACTCTCAATACTGTGTGAAACTGTCAAGGCAAACAATTTAAAAAAGAAAATTGCTTTTCTCTTTTCAGTTTTTCTTTTTGGGACAGATCTGGGCAAAAGAAGAGCAAATCATTTTGAACCATCAAAACAGAGCGGTTTCAAAATGGAAGATTTTTTTTGTTTTACCAATAGTGACCTTGACCTTTGACCTGAAGGCCCCCCAGAAAACAGGCTTCTTAAAACTATCAAGAACAACCCAAAAACCAAATTTCAAGTTCATAAGTAAGTATTTCTCAAGTTATCGCGTTGACAATATTTCTATTGTTTTAGCAAAAGTGACTTTGACCTTTGACCTGTCGGCAACAAATGCTATACTATCAAGAACAACAAGGAATCAGATTACAATTATGTAATACCTTGGTCTGAATAGACTGCAGAGTGTATCCATCTTTCTAGAATCTTAGAGATAATCGGCAGTACTGAAGGCCAATAGTTAGTTGTGTTGCATTTGTCTCCACTCTCTAGGGTATTGTTGGCATTTTATTGAGAGGTTGAAGATGTGTGTTAAGGATTAAGTTTTGTACGGAGATGCTATTTTAATCATTTTCACACTTATTTTATATGGACCTATAGCTTTTCTGACCGACATTGATGATATTTGCTTTTGAACATTGTCTTCTGTAATCTCGGGCAGTAAGCATTTTTCACCAAGTGAATCTATAACAAAAGAGTGGATATTATCGTCCACTTCAAGTTAATATGGAGGGGCATTACTGGTCATACGTGTGCCGATTATTCAGCAATGTCGTTGAGATCATCTAAGAATTCCCCATCTTGGGAAAGAATATTCGTTGGAATAATTTTCTATTTGTTGTGGAGAACCTCTTTTAGTTTGTTTCCACACAGAATCGATGAGTTGCCTTTATTTTCCTCGATGGTTAATTAAAGTATTTTAAATTTCTTGCTGCGGATTTCTTTTTCAGTAGTCATGTTTCGCAGACACACTGGCCAAATAAAGTCAACATTCTGTTTCACAAAATTATGGCATTGACGAAATTTGGCCACATGGCATAAATATAATGTTTCTTATTTACAACAAAGTTTAATTTTTCTCATTAAATTTATTATTTCACTTCTGGACAACCGTTTTTTGCTGCCTTTCCCAATCCTTCGAACTCCTCTCGAACTTTTCAAAGTTCATTTCACCCTGTAAAGAATCTCCGTCTTCGAAAACAGTCCAACACTGATTTTTGGAAACCCTTTCACCCTATAGCTGCTACACTGGTAGGGCGCTAAACGGGTAATATTCAACCGGACCACCCGGGTTGAGACTGCGGCTCTTGTACCCGGGTAAACATGAGAAAATTTCAAATCTACAGCCGACATGTGTACACATTCAGGGGTGCAAGCGTGAAAGGTATACCTCGCCTATCAGTGTTTAATGGAACCCGGTTCCACTTAAGTTGCACACTTATTGATTTCAACAGGCGAGAAGTTAGCGTGAACAAGCTAATTGGGGTTGAAATGAATTTTGAAGGTAGCTGACCTCAGAGTTGTCATGCATTGTAGCAGGTACATTATAAAGTGTGTCGTTTCTTTTTGGATCTTTAAGAAGATCGAGACGGATGCTCGGCAAAACAGCTCTGTAGCTCGGTAAAATTGATAGATCGATTGGAAACCTAGGTTTAAACTAGTGTTTAATCTCTCTCTAGTAAACCATCCTTGCCCAGATCCCTCCCCGGTCAACATTAAGCAAAAGCTTATGCCAAAGGGGCGGGGCAAAGGTAAACATGTGGTGGGGTTGAGGTAAGGTTATAGTACAAATAGGGGAGGACTTATGGATGGTACTAAAACTGCAAGGGAGGTGGTCAAGAGTCACATACAACTAACCGAGGCAAAGTTTGCATACGACTAGAGTTTGAACACAAAATCAAGTAACATGAGAGGCGGGAATAGACGGGGATATAGGGTAGGACAAGGTACAGCTGAACATGGTAAAGCAGAAAGTAGGGTAAAACATAGTACAGCTAAAAGGGGTGCCCTATCAAAAAAATAAATACATGTATCTGGAGACAAATATAAATATATATCAAAAGGAGTTGGCATGGCAAAAGAAGTTGGTCACATTGTAGCTTATTTTTTTTTCGTAATAAGCCTTTTACAATCTCACTTTCACACAGGCACACAGGAGGCAAACAGTCTGGTGTTTTTGAAATTTAAATGATTATTTTTCTTTGCCTTTGTTAATCATGCTTCAAAATGAACACCTTAGACCGAGTGATTTTTACATATGCATGTATTTCAATCTGTTTCCAGTATCTTAGATTTGTGTCAATTTGTGTTATGTTTCAAAAGGTTTCCAAGTGATGTTATCCTCTCTGCGCGGGAAAGTGGGAGTGGGGGGTGTAGCATGCGCATGATTCCACCATTTTGCGTTTTTGTTGTTGTACACACATGTGTCCCTTTTAAACTTTTTAAAATAACACCAACTAGTGGACTGTTTGTAAATGCAAGTTGTATTAGTTCATATAATATGCATATATTTGTGTCTGATTTCTAAATGTCATTGTAACTTCATTCAGCTTTTGGCTGCATTATGAATTTTGGCTGCATTATGAATAATAAGCGATAAACTAATGAACCTGTAAAAGATATCTAATCTGAGTCTTAAAACTATTGTTCGCCTATAGTTTGAATCTCAGATTCCTGGTGACAGCATCAGGGCTTTGTGCAGAAAGTAACAGTTGAAAGATGAAATTTAGATAAGTCCTTTTTCTTTTGCAGCATTTTGTAACAATTTCATTTGGCTGTCTGACTTGCTTTCAAATGTTTCCTATAAAAGTGAAATGTAAATTGCCTTAATAAAATCGGTCCAGACATTAGTGACATTAAAGGATGAAGACCTGTCATTCTTCTTTAAATTCTTCTATAAATTGCATTATATAGTTTCCCATATTGCCGAAATTAATATATAACTATTGAAGCGATTGAATTTACCATTGCCGTACTGCTAATTTTATTAGTCAAGCAGTGTAAGCCTATACATGTACGTCAGTGTAAACTAAAGATCAAAGGTGAATAAAGTTCCATTGAAAAGCTGCAGGGCTAACAAAAAAACACTGGTGAACACTTGAAAACGCGTCATTTGATAAGGACTGGTCAGCTTTGTAGACCGATCTTTGCACCACGATTGGCAGATAAGGCCAAACAAAAACTCGTACTTTAGGGTGGACTTTGGAGCATCTTTGGAAACCCAGACGCATTTGTATAGGCCTACTTTTATGTATATATATCAATGCGTCATTTACCAGGATTCAAAACAAAAAGCTTCTAATTTTGTATTAAAATATAATCATGATTATTTGTTCACAGATTTATTGCGCCTAGTTGATGAAACGAAATACAAAAGTGCATGTTTTGTTTCATTTTGTCCAATCTGCTTACATGGCAGAACGTTAAAGTCGCTTGTGAATCAATAACTCTTAGGATTAGAGTCGATGTCATTTGTCAACATTAATCGAGAGATTAATTTGCATATCTTGTAATTCCATCAAAAGGCAACCTCGTCCCCAGGTTTTACTTTGCCTTCAACCTCGTTTTTAATAGCAAGCCCTGGGATGGGAACTTGCTTCCTGTATCTTGATTCGATAGTGCAATAAGCAGGAAATGATTATGTACTTGGTGTTGTTATTTCCTGAGTGTATTACGTGTTTTCACGTACTACGTCCACACCTCATAAATAATATGTTCATTTCCAATTCGCTCAAATAAGCATGAAATGTGAAACTGCATATTGGCTGGATAAGATTGTAACATTTTAACTTTGAAAAAATACATTATAACTTTGAAATGATAATCGTGTTTTCGTAAGTCACGCAGCGACGAATTGATTCTGTTTTTACCCCAGACACCACATACAAAACAAACGATGATGTGAAGCGCAGGCAGGCACCAATCTATTCTCATTTGCATACTTATCCGAAATGTTGGATATGCAAATGATCCAATAACAAAATGAGAGAGCAGGTAGTGATGGGAGCGCACTGCTTAAAATCATGTGAACGAGGTTGGTCAAATGGTATTAGATTTGTTGACGTGGCAGCAATTCTATCTTGGATGTCTCTGAATCAATCGAAACTTAACTTTAAGTTTTGCTTCTTCCATTGATCATTTCTTTCTTTTGCGTTAAAGGTTCATGTCGAAATATATATACTAGCATAATTGAATACTATGCATATTCATTCTTAACACCCAATCAGAGTTGTTTGAGTATTATTTGCACAGCCAACGAACAAACACGCAGCCTATGGTAAAGAGAAGCTTAACCTCCGGCACATCTGCATCTTGCACAAGATTCCCGTGCAGATAAATACATTGAAGAGGTTACAAACAAAATTCAATCCTTACCTAGAAAATAATTCATGAAAAGAAAAAAAATCCATGAATCAAGCAGTTCATTTCGTCATTGGCAGTCCAGAATGTCCAACGTTTCAACCATTATACCAAATTGAAAGTTGGACACAGCACACTCAAGATATCGCCAAGCAAGATTGACGAGTTTGTTCCATCCAGCTCGATTTCCCGCGAGCCTTACGAGGCCCTCTGTCTTCCGTCCACTGTCATCCAGATTTGTCTTGGACGTGCCCGCTTCCAGCAGCCCTCTACGGAGTGCCATGGAGGATGCTGACCAGTGATGCCTTGACTGTGAAGTTTCTCTTCTTTGTCAGGAGTCCAACTGTTACTGTTTGACCTGGACATTGGATGTCTGTAACGTGTAAAGGATTCCGAGTAGTCAGCTGTAGTAGGTTAGTCGGAAGATAGGGTTCCCATGCACTCCCTGGATATATTTTTTAACCTACTTTTTTGTAATCCTTAGGATGTCTAGATAACGATTTTTGATGTTCCCAAGATCAAATATTGTCCTACGGGGTTCATTGGCGGCCATCTTGGTGGCCATTTTGGATTTCGACAAAAATCAGTTATTGACATAACTTTTGAGCCAGGCATCATAGGAAGACAAATGAACCAGTTTTGAAAGCTTTATTTTTATAATTTTGCGGCCATCTTGGATTTTGACGAAAATGTGTTATCATGACGTAACTTTTGAATTAGGTATCATGTGAGGGAAAATGAATGTTTTTTGGTGGTAATTTGGGTGTGAGGAATCGATTGAAAGCATTGTTTTCATAATTTAGTGGCCATCTTGGCGGCCATCTTGGATTTCGACAAAAATCAGTTATTTGGCATAACTTTTGTACTAGGCATCATAGACAGACAAATTAAAGTGTAGGTTTAATTTTGTAGTGTTAGCTGGAAATGGTGATGGTAGCATAGTTGTAGTGCAGTGGTTAATAATCATGCTGGTATGGTGGGAATCAAAAGTGGAAGAGCATCAAGAGATTGATCATGATGAGGTTCTTGAAGATGACGACTAGACGTTCAGTTTGGCGATGAAATATCATTGATTACCACCTCTCTAGCTTGTCGTGTCGCTTACGATGGAGTTGTATCTGAACCATTTCCAGCCTCTTCACTATGGCTTTGTGTACTCACATATATAATTACTTTTGCCCATTACAATAACTGACATTTTAGTCTATTTCAATTTTCCATTGGAATTTCACTACTACCACGTCATCAATATGTCATGGCTGATGAAGGTGTACGTAGCACACCAAAAGCCTTAGCTATCACGTCAGTAGATCTATCAATGTCTTTCGCACTTTCTAGTGTGACTGTTAAGCCCCACTCTGCAGTGGCAGTCTCTACCACATCGAGCGCAGGTCAAGGATGGTGGCAACTGAGATGAACCTGCCCGCCCCATTCGTCTGGCTCCCTTGTCAGTCAGGAAGTCATTTCTAGCATTTTCAGCCCACCTTCCTGTCGTCTGCAGTGCGTTCTTAGCTGTTGGGGTCCATTCAAGAAGACCGTCCCTCTTGCAGATGTCCTTATAGCGAAGATACGGTCGCCCTACAGGTCTTGTATCTTCAACAAGTTCTCCACAAGAGAGATACTTTCAGGAGCCGACCCGAGTCCATCCTCTTGACATGGCCCATGCCAACTAAGACGTCTTATGCCGAGGAGAGCAAACGTGCTCGGGATACCAGCACGCCCTAAAACTTCCGTGTGGGTCAATCGATCCTGCCAGCTTATGCAGAGGATGCGTCTGAGGCATCGGATTTGTAAACTGTTAGTCTTTACTCCTTGCCGGTGCATAGCTTCACAACCGTGTAATGAGGACACGGGCCTGATACTCTTGCATCTTGGTGTGCACATTCACCGTGATGGTTGTTCCAGACTCTCTTGTTCAGTCTAGTAAGGACAGCTGCGGCCTTGGATATTATGCTATTAAGCTCGGTGTCAAGAAACAGTGTGCTGGAGATGGCTGAACCAAGGTAGGTGAAGGTATCCACCACCTGAAGAATGTGTCCGTTCATGATGATGGAAGGAGGGTGATCTATGTCCTGGGCCACAATATGTTGGTCTTTTTCAGGCTGATGGTCAGCTCAAACTGATTAGTTGGGAAAGGCAATCAATGAGCCGCTGGAACTGGGCTTCAATGTGGTGCGCCAGCAGTTCGCGGATGAGGACCTTGCGATGTTTTAGAGTGAAGGCGAGCAGTGTTGAAAAGTTTGCCATCAGCTCGAGTATCCAGGTATAGACATCCTTGGTGCAGTCTCCAAAAACGTATTGTATATGCATTGGGAAAACATACCGAAGATAATGTGATCCAACACATGCTGATGTTGCACCATTAAAGTACATTCTGCTGGGCATTACATCGTGGAGGATGTCATCATGCCCAGCAGCATAGGGGACAGCCAATCTTCTGCAGCAGTTTCAAGAGCCCACTTCTGCTGACCAGGCCGAAAATTACCTTTGTCAGGTCAATGAAGTCAGTAGATAGTAGATACTTGGATTCCGTAATAACATTTTCAATTCAATTCATTTCATTTCAATATCACATTTGTTTCCATTCTTAAACTTCTGTATTCAAAAGAAAACACAACAGCATATACAATTTTAGGCAGTAGGAGTAAAATACCTTGCAAGAAGTGTAAAATCATATGAAATCAACAAACGTACGCAAGCTAAGCATAAAATAACGTGGTAAACAACAAAGTGATATGCAGGAATGAACTATCTATATATTAAACAGGAAATCCATAATTTACTTAGTCTATGTGCATAAAGAATTTTAAGTACTTGTCATGTGGGAAAATATTTTTAAAGTGATAAAATTACCGTAGTTGTGTACACAGGTAATATTTTACAGTAAACGAGTGAGCTTTATATTCATTAAATTCCTTTTACAGACTAATTACACGTTGGACATGTGAGTGTTGCGAGTAAGGAACGGATAACCTCAAATTGAAGCTAACCGTCGAAAGTAAGAGTCCGATCTATATAGGGAATGTCTTGAGTTTTATCTGAGAGTGTTCGCAAGGTTTTCGGTTTGAATTGTGATGAACTTTAGTTGGTTTTTGGTATGCTTAATCAAGATGGTGATCCCAGGAGTAAGTAAGTAACTTTTAAAGGAATTATTGTCTAGGTAGCTTACGTTTATATTACCTTACAACAAAGGTTCAAATGACGACACAACATAGCTTTTGGTGAACCTTATACTTGAAATGTAACCTAAAGAAATCCACAGTGATTGTATTCATTAAAGTCAAAATCACAGTATGGTATAGCAATGTTACCAATCTGATTAAGCATAAACAATAACAAATCCTGATTTTGGTGTTTGTGCATGCAGCAGCAACCGGGCACGGGGCCCCATTGTTTTAATTACAATCGTTCAATTATTAGAACCATAAAGACTCGATATAGTAAAGACAATATTTACAGGACTAGGGTCTCTCATTAAGCGTTTTTGCCTTTCATTAGGCATATTTGAGTTATCAATAAATTACACTGAATTAACCATGAGACGACACTCGTATTATGCAATTGATATACTGATTATTCGTACCACATTTGATATTCTATTTAATCTCATTGCTGTGATGACTACCAGATACGCCAGTGTTTTAATTACGATCGTTCAATAATTTGAACTTTAAATACTTGATATAAGCAAGCTTTACAGAACTATCCTTTATTTTAGGCAAAAGAGCCTTTTGCCAATCAATAAACATATTTAAATATCCGCGAGGTAAAACTCGTCTTTTACAGGTGTTATGGCGGTTTTCTGAATTTGTACGACATTTGATGTTACATTTAATCATATTGCTGTGTTGACTGCCAGAAACGAAAAACCACAAAACCCATATTAGGACAAGTGGAAACGTGCACCTGATCTATGCAAGACAACTCCTTCGCGCAAGGGAAGCAATGTTCGTTTCTTCTAATTACTGTTTGAGACATTGAACAACTTTTACTGTACATCAAAACTTGACAACTGGCATTGTTAAAAATTGTGTGTTGCTGTTGCTGCTCGAAAGCGTGAAGTGATCTAGGGGAAAAAGATAAGAAAAAGTTAAAACGAAAAGGCCAAGACGTTAGTGCGAGTAGGGCCGCTGATCTAATTGTTGTGCCATTTGAGGGCGCACCATGCACCGTCCGTCCACTATCGATCACTACCGACTTGGGCCAAGACTAGTTTACAGACTTGGTTCAACGCACCACAGACGTGGTTCAAAAGCACCATATGGTTCAACGTTCACAATATTCACTTAGGCAGGCACAATATTGCCATTGACTCCGTATTTCATAGTCATAAATTCACGCACCGGAAAACCCCGGCCTCAGTTTCGTTCGAAAAGCTGACATAAACGGCCCGGGAGTACGGTACGAGTGGCGGTTACCGACGCTTCCTGGAATACTTGGCTCACAATTTTCATCGCATTTGCACTTGATAGTCGCCGTCGTGCTCTTCCAAAAGAATCACCGCCTTTTCGTTTTGATTGTTCTCGGCCGTGCGTGGTGGACCAGTTGCCGGCTGGGGAGTTGAGTAGCCAAGCCAAGGGCTAAGATCTAGACCCAGTATTAATACCCGTTGGCCTATTAAAATCCCTAACCCCTTAAAGGCTCTTTGGGGTCGGGTACCAAATACCAGAGAACACTATGTGTTGTGCACTCTTGTAAGGAAAGAAATGCATACAACAGGTTATTAGTCAGTAGTATTTTGTAGCTGTAGGGGCGGTTAGGGTTGTAAATTACATGATGGTATAAAACTGATATATACTGCTTTACGAAATACGGGTCTAGCATACCCTACAAGGAGGCGTGTATATGGCTCTCCATTAACAAATTGGTATAAGACCAAGACCAACATGACAAACCTGGGCGCTACAATTCCGCTACAATTTTTCATATTTTGACTTTCGTTGTTTAGTACGACCGACCAAAGTCAACACGTGAATATCTTGGAGTTGTAGTGCTCCGCTCTAAATAAGCTGTACCCTAATAGCAAATAAGCGCCAGTACAGCCCTGCTTGGAGTAGGGCCAGGGATCTTTTTGAATCATCAATTTGGCCAGACGCCTTTTGAAATAAGGCAGTTTTAATGTTGCTATTTAGCACCAGTGCGTATTTCAGATTCAAATTGCTGAATGTCTAATTTGTGAAAAAAAATGTCATTTCTGTGTCTGCCAAAGTCAAAAAGAAAACACAAGGTGGTTGCTACACATGATACAAAACTTTACAAAAATGCACATAATACAAAACTGACTGCGTTCACTAGAATAGGACTTAAACCAGTTGATAACAGAGGTTGACATATTCATCCTTTCAAGTTTATCTAGGAGATTTGCGTGATTAACAGAGTCAAATGCTTTACTTCAATTTATGAACACGGTGGTGCCTTGTCATTTTCTTACTAGCCTGAAAACATTTCGTTGGTTAGATCATGTGATATTAGCTGAGTGTGAGGGCCTAATCCCTGACTGACAACAAGGAATCAGATTACTTTTATCAAGGTATGAATAGACTGCAGAGTGTATCCATCTTTCTAGAATCTTAGAGATAATCGGCAGTATTGAGATAGGCCGATAGTTAGTTGTATTGCATTTGTCTCCACTCACTAGAGTATTGTTCGCATCTTATTGAGAGGTTGAAGATGTGTGTTAAGGATTTAGTTATGTACGGAGACGCTATTTTAATCATTTTTACACTTACTCTTTCTGGACCTGTTGCTTTTCCGACCGACATCGATGATATTCGCTTTTGAACAAAGTCTTCTGTAATCTCGGACAGTAACCATTTTTCATGAAGTGAATCTATAACAAAAGGTTGAATACTATCGTCCTCTTTCAGTTCAGATGGAGGGGCATTACAAGTCATACGTGTTGCGATTACTGAAAAGTGCTCGTTGAATGTACCAGCAATGTCGGTGAGACCATCTACGAATTCCCCCATCTTGGGAAAGAATAGTCTTTGGAATATTTTTCTTTTTCTGTTTGTAGGGGAGAACCTCTTTTAGTATTTTTCAACAGAATCGACGAGTTGCTTTTATATTCCTATATGGTTGATTATAGTATTCACTTTTCTTGGTGCGATGTTTTTTTCTTCAGTAGTTATGTTTCGCAGGCACACTGGCCAAATAAAGTCAACATTCTTTTTCCCAAAAATTATGGCATGGACGAAGTTTGGCCTCATGGCATTAACATTATGTTTCTTATTTACAGATAAAGATTAATTGTTCTCAATAAATTTATTATTTCACTGAGAAACAACCTTTTTTTCTGCCGTTCCCAATCCTTCAAACTCCTCTCGAAATTTCCAAAGCTCCAAAGGTCCGACACTTATTTGGGGGCAATCCTTTTACACGATAGCATGAAGCAACACAGCAGTTACACTGATACAGCGCCACATGGGTAAAATTCAACCTGACCAAAAGGGTTGAGACTGTGGCTATTATACCCGGGTAGAAAATCTCAAATCTACAGCCTAGCTGTAAGCGTGAAAGGTACACGGGGTGCAAGCACAGGGGTGCAAGCATGAAAGGTACACTTTGCCTACCAGTGTTTAATGGTACCCGATTCCACTTTATACGTTGCACACTAACCACGCGGTCTGCGAGACGTTAGCGTGAAAAATCTAAATGGGTTTAAATTTTGAAGGTAGCTGACCTCAGAGTTGTCATGCATCTTAGCAGGTACATTGTAAAGTGTGTCGTTTCTTTCGAATATTCAAGAAGAGACGGATGTTCGGTAAAACAGCTCTGTGGCTCTGTAAAATTTATATATCGATTGTAAGTATAGGTTTAAACCAGACGCGGTTCTAGAGCCTATTTGTTATGGGGGGGGGGGGGGGGGGGTCTAGCAGGGGTGGATCCAGAAATGTTTGCAGGGAGGCGTGCTGAAATTTAGACCGTTTTGTTTTCTTCGAACACGTAGCCCTCCGTACATCAAGAGGTGGTGGTGGGAAGGGGGGGGGGGGCTCATACTGCCCTTTCAATGGGGAGCACTGATAAAATCATGCACAAAAATAGTGTACAAATGCCCCTCTTCTAACGACTATTTTTTGGGGGGTGAGAGAATTCACATGTGACGTCAACTTCAAAAAATTGGCCACTGGCATTTCAATTTAATTGCACAGTTTTGGGGATCGACCCATTCTTATTTTATTTTATTTTTTTATTTTTATTTATTTATTTTTTATTTATTTATTTATTTATTTATTTTTTTTTTTTTGGGGGGGGGGGCAAAAGCCACACCCCTACCCGTAGAGCCGTGCCTGTGTTTAATCTCCCCCTAGTAAACTTTCCTTGCCCAGACCCCTCCCCGGTTAACATTAAGCAAAAGCGTATGCCAAAGGGGCGGGGCAAAGGCAAGCATGTGGATTGGGGTTGAAGTTAGCCGATAGAGCAAATAGGGGAGGACTTATGGATGATACTAACACTTCAGGGGAGGCCTATTTTCTATCAAATCTTACTTTAGTGAAAGGTGAAATGCCTTAATTGAATCGGTCCAGACATTGGTGCCAGTTAGAGGATGACGACCTGTATTTCTTCTTAAAATGGCATCATAATAGTTTCCCATAATTATTGCCGAAATATATATATAACTCGAAAAAAGTTAAAGATAATTATAAAAGCGATTATATTTTACCATTGCCATGCATGTTTTATAAGTCAAGCCATCTAGGCATATACTTGTACGTCAGTGTAAACTAAAGGCTCAAAGGTGAATTATTTTGCATTGAAAAGCTGCAGGGCTTGGAAATCGTTTGTAAACACTTGGAATCGCATCATTTGTTAAGAACTCGTCAGCTTTGTAGACTGAGATTTGCATCACGCATGGCATATAAGACCAAACAAAAGTCGTTCTTCAGTGTGCACTTTTGGGCGTCTTGAGAGAACACATATGTATTTGTGTAGGCCTACTTTTTGTCAATGCGCCATTTTCTTTCATTTTTTTGAAGAAATATGAGTGATGGATCCGCCCTCTTGTCGTTGAAATAGTTTGGGGCAAAATAACGAACTTCCGGGTTTATTAAAGGGTATTCCCCATTAAATAGGCCAACAATCCATCCGCCGAGCTCATCAATAGATCATTTGTGTTGTTCATACTCAAATTATTCTATATTAGAGAGTTCTGGGAGCCATGCAATAGGTACTTGAAGACATATGGCTTTGCACCTCTAGCCTGGACTTGGGGCATCAAAATTGTGAGCATTTTGGAGGCAAGTGGGTCTGAAAGTTGCTTTATCTATAAGCCACGTTGTGGAGGGATCCTTTTTCCAAATGGCTTCTTTTTCAATTTGAGAAACGTCGTTCGTTTTAGGGGTGGTCTACTTTGGGTGAAAATTTCTCCAAAATGTTATAAGTAAACCCACCAAATATTGAAAAGAAAATGAAAAATGACATGTTGATCATCATTTTGTTGTACAGCCTGAACAGCTGTGAGAGTTCTGAGTATTTTATTACTGGTGTCTATGGGAATGTTTTTACTGGGGTGCACTAGCTACAATATTTAGCTTACAGGTTGGGTGGTGAACCTGTTTCTTGAAATCTGAAGGCTCTTCGAAATGGTTTCTTGCGTATTTCTGGCAGTCAGAGGATAAATGTCTACCGATAAGCTATCTATGATTGCACTCATAAAAGTGCTATGATAGCACTCATAAAAACTGACACCATTTAGCTCAATGTAGCTGGCAAATCTCAAGATAGATTTTTGAAAATCATCGAAGCTAAGCTTGTCCTCTCCTAGGAATCTCAGACGCAAGTGCCTCATGCCCCTCTCCACCCCAAAATATCCTAACCCGGCGAACACTGGCCAAACAAACTCAACATATCGTTTCTCAACATTATGGCATGGACGAAGTTTGGCCACATGGCCTAGACAGACTGTTTCTTATTTACAGCAACACATTAATTTGTCTCTTTAAAGTTATAATTTCATTTCGTGACACCCATTTATTCTGCCTTTCCCAATCTCAGAGTCCTCTCAAACTTTCCACCCTCACGGTCCAACACTCGGGCTGATTTGGGGAAATCCTTTCACACTATACATGTAGCATGAAGCAACACCTCTGTTACGGGTAAAATCCAACTGGACCACCAGGGTTGATACTTCTGCTGTTACCTGGGTAGAACATCTCATATCTACAGCCGACCTGTGTACACGTTCAGGGGTGCCAGCGTCAAAGGTATACTTTGCCTAACAGTGTTTGGTGGTACCCTGTTCCACTTACGTTGCACACTTATTGATTTCAACCCGATAGTGTGAAAAAGGTTAAATGGGTTTAAAATGAATTTTGAAGGTAGCTGACCTCAAGAGTTGTCATGCATCTTAGCAGGCCATACACTTGTATGTGTATAGTGTTTCGTTTCCTTTGGATCTTTAAGAAGAGTCGGATACTCGGCAAACAGCTCTGAAGCTCGGTAACAAAGTCACGGAAACGTTAAATGCCTTAATAGAATCAGTCCAGACATTAGGGCCAATTAACCCTAAACCTAAGGGCTCTTTGGGGGTCAAGTACCAAATACCATATAATACTACACGTGTTGTCCACACTTGTATGGAAAAAAATGCATAGGTTTACCACGCCGTATAGTATTTTTTTCTTTAACTTGCATTATTATAGTTTCCAATTTTGCCGACATTAACATAATCACTATATATGAAAACGAACTCCCATATTGCATGTTTTATTGCATCAAGCTATGTAGGCCTATCCTTAAGGCCCAAAGGTGAATACATTTACATTAGAGATGCAGGGCTAAGAATAACACTTGTAAACACTTGAAATCTCGTTATTTGATAAGGAAAGTCACCCACTGACTTGTCAACTTTGTAGATGTTTGCATCACGGCAGACCAAAACAAAACACTTGAGTGTGGACTTCAGAACGTGGAAAAACCCAGAATATTTATGTGGGCCTACTTTTTGTCGAATGATATATATCGATGCTCGATTGACCAGGATTGAAAACAAACAGGTGTTTGTTTTTTTTAACACCCGGTACCTCAATCAACGTTGAATCCACTGCGTCTCCTCACAGCAACGTACGCCTTGACGAAGGACGATACTGAGTCCGTAGATGTGGCAGCATTTTCACTGGTAAGCACTATAATTATTTGTAATTATCGCAGCAACATAATACCCATTGAAACGAGGTTGAGTGTCGTATTTTATGGAATCAGCATTTGTATTCCAAACGCGCGCAAATCAGTTTTGTTTGAGTATTTTTATTTGCATCTCTCAACGTGCAGATGAGCAAATTGAAAGGTTTACAAAAAAATCAATCCATACACAAAACATATGTCAGGACAATAGAAAAATCCAGAGTTGAGCAGCCCAATTCGTCACTGGAAGTCCACAATGTCGAGCGTTTCAACCATGATATTACATTTAAACTCGGAAACAGCACACTGAAGATATCACCACCGATCACGATTGACGAGTTTGTTCCATCCGGTTCGATTTTCCGCTTGTCCGATGTTATGAGGCCCTCTATCTTAACTTCCGGCCACTGCCATCCATCAAGATTTGTCTTGGACGTCCCCGCTTCCAGCTGCCCTCTACGGTACGCCCTGGAGGATGATGTTGACCACTGATTCCTTGACTGTGATGATGTGACCGATCAATCTCAGTTTCTCTTCTTTATGATTGTCAGGAGTCCAACTGTCTGACCAGGGCATTGAATGTCTGTGACGTGTAATGGATTCCGAGTAGTCTGCTGTAGCGATTCAGCTCAAAAGCATTGATGTCCTTTTCAATGTCAGCGTTCATTGTCCACGATTATGCTGTGTACATACCGATATGACCAAAGATCGTAGAAGTTGACAGCTTCAGAATATTTTTTTAGCACTACGGCTGCGAAAGGCACATATCATAAACATGGCCAGATGGGTGTTTCACTAAACATGAAGTAAAATTGTTAGACAAAATCGTTAATTTTTGGACTTGTTTTGACATTGTGACCGAAAAGGTATTGATGAATATAGAATAAACTAATGTGCTTAGCCGGTTTTAAACAAATACGTTTGAAACCGGCTAGGGATCTGGTCGCGGGTAATGGGGTATCATTGGCATCCTCCAGGCAGTGATCTTTGTGTCATATGCCGCTGTAATGTTTGCAGGAAGACTGGACTCATGATGTCGCACTTGAGTTGGATCAACCTTTCCTTGACCGTTCCAACCTCTCTTTTGACCTCCTTGTATAGCTCTGTATGTCTCGTTGTGTTGACATTTCTGACGTTATGCGATGTGTTACCCAATTGTTTGCCGAAACAGCCACATTTTCCCTTAGACTTTGCTGGCTGCTTCTTGCAGGTTTTCTTGGACCTTACTGTGAGACTCCTCATAATTATGTTCCATCTCTGTGGGTAATAGCGTTGCACAGCAGCAACCTATCTCGGCTCGAAATTAATCAAGGATGTATACGTAACAGTCCCTGAGCTTTACAAGGTCATAGCCCACTCTGATATTTCGTATATTCTCGAGTTTTGAAAGGGGTTGCAGATAGTCAAATCATGTAATTGTGCGTCCTAAAGAAGCCACAGACTCCTGTCGCCCATACCACGCCAGCCAATATATTTGTTGTGCCTTTCCTTTGGTGGCATCGATCTTCGAATTCCAGTCCCCAAGAATTGGTGAATAAGCCTATCTTGCTTTTGGATCCCTCACCTGTTTTCACCGCCACTTATGCGCCCTGCTTGAAACAGAATGTAATCATATGCAGAGGTCATAATGGTGTGATCTCTTGAAAAACAACTATACTTATTGGGATACATCAACGACTTTTTTGTTACATGGAAGTGCGTGCTAGCGCCCTTAGCCATTTCACAAAACAGTCATGGATCAAGATAGTGTGCACCGATCGAGGTGGTGAAAACTGGTAGAAAATTTGAATTGCAGCGTAGGCATTACTTAACTGCCTACAGTTCAGGCAAATAAACTTGCTCTTTAATTCAAAAACTGTGTAATCGTGTTATGGTTATTAGCTGGGTTCAAAGGTTATCCTGTTCTGATTCATAAAGATGCATCCGATTAGCACTTAGACTCATAAAAGTTTGAAAATCTTGACACACATCGTGCCTTAATAGGTCGTGATCCTTGGCTACATGGCATACGTTTAATTGGCTTCTGACTAGCGCCCCTCCAATTGCAAACAAACTGACTTAACCCTAAATGGGCCGGGGGGCAGAATCCGCCCGCCTCGACTTATTCCGCGATACGTTAGGAAAACACATTTTCCCACCCCGAGCGCAACAATTTTCGGCGCTATGTGCAGTGATAAGTGAATTTTTAAGTGTTTGATTGGATTGCGGTCATAAATGTGGTGTATATTATGGTATCATACTTAAATACTTCGAGTTGAAGTGTTTTAACTTGCCAATTGATCAGTTTATTAACATTAGTCTATTCGTATTTCGAATTTTATTAGTAATATATTTTGAGCAATCAAGAGTTTTATTATTGAAATTGTAACTATAAATGTGTTTGTGGACAAACACCTGCTGTTTCTGATGTTTGAAATGACTCTGTGACGTGATGAACATATGATGATGTCACTTCAAATTTCATCTATAACACATCACAGTATACGTACATATCACCTTACAACCAAATTGAACATATTGTTCTGTAGATATTGGTCTTAAATAGAAAATGCCCCTTTAATGTGATGTCAAATGAATGCGATAACATCATTTTTAAGTCACTTGAATTTTTTTTATCTATATTACATCCAGCTATGTCTACACACAAACTTTCAACCAAATCGGCCAAATTGTAGTTCACAACATATAGGCTTTTGGAGAATGCACATTGAAGATTGCGTCACAAGACACTTGATGACCTAATCATGACGTCATGATTCGGCATGCATTTTGAGATGACGGCCTAAGTGTGTGCCTAGTTTGCAGTCAATCTAATTGCATTTTATGTCAAATTTTGCAATAAGAAAAACAAAATAAAATTCAAAAATTAATTTAAAAAAAATCAGTTTATTGATGACGTCATTGTGACGTCACTTCAGATTCGGAATACTATTATCAATAGTTAACCACCCACCAAGTTTCATAACGATGGGGCATTCCCTTATATGTGTAAAAAAACACATTTTTGAAGACCTCATGATGACGTCACAAATTTTACGAAATTTTGTGCATAAATATGTGACCTACCAAACCTAATACAAGAAGAATTTGGAATGTATCATGTTTTTGTGAGGGCCGGCTGGAGGGTGATGGGTGTGAATAAATAAACACACCAACACCTGGGTTCGAGTCACTCCAAAGATTTTATTCTGTTAAAAGCGAGCGGGTAGCAGGCCAGTGGCAAGGAAGACAGCACGTTGGGGAATTCAATTCAACAATTACCAACAATGACAGAAAAGGGATAAAAATTAAAGAAAATCAATAAGTAAAATGTAACATCAATCCTGAGGGAGACCCTACTGTACATACAATGTACATTTTAAAAATCTAAGAAAGCATTTCATTCATGAGAAAGGATTGTCGAGGTGTGAGACCACAATACCCAACTAAACTGTAAATGTCTTCCAGAAACACATAATTTGTATGTGTTTCTGGAAGAATTTCTAAATTGACAGTGATGACAGGGAATTAATTCATTCTGCCATTAAACAGTAATAAATTAAGCTATACAGCAGGTAAAGACTGTGAATCAAGTACCTACTAGCAAGGGATTTCTCTCTTTAGACAACGCGCTCAGTGAATTTTCTGGGTATAATTTACCTGCACAACCTAACACCCTAGTCACACTAGAGGCGGAATAATAATAATCGGCATTTAAGAACGCTCTTTTTAGTACACTAAATCACAGCGCTTACAGTATTATTATTACCCCTGATCATTGGGCCAATTTAACATTCCAAATACCATCTCAGCTCCCTGGGGAGTATACAGCTCGATGCTGCCTGTTAGGCGCAAGCAAGCTAAATCAATCACATAACCATCTCTGCCCTCACAGGTACCCATTTACTCCTGGGTGGAGAGAAGCAATGAGTGACAAAGTGCCTTGCTCAAGGGCACACGCACCATGACCCCGCCAGGACTCGAACCCACAACCTGCAGCTTAACCCACAGACCACGAATCAGTGCCCTTAACCACGAGGCCACAGCACTCCACGAATGAGCCGGAATGCCGTCGGAATGAAAATTCTTTGTGAAATGAAATATTCGGGCCCATTCTTGTGGCCGGCCCAAATGTTTTGCTCATGCTCAAAACTTTCGAGGTGCATTCGAAGTGGAGAAATATCGAACGGCATTCGAAGTGTACTCTAACTGCACTCTGACTGCATTCTACATATTCTTACGGCATTCCAACAGCATTCGAAACATTCTGATCCCATTCGAGGGAGAATCGAAAGGCCAAGCCACTTCAAATCCTGCCAGAATGTCCCGAATGCGCCTCGAATGAGCCGGAATGCACCTGGAATGCATCTCGATTGCTGCCGGAATCTATTTCGATATTAATCTTAAAAGTGTTGGTCACCTATAGTTTGCGTCTTAGATTCTTGCTTTTCTTTTGCAGCATATTTGTAACACATTTATCTGGCTGTCTGGCATGCTATCAAATGTTTCCTACTAAAGTAGAATGTGAAATGCCTTAATTGAATCGGTGACAGTTAAAGGACGAAGACCTGTATTTCTTCTTTAATTTGCATGATTATAGTTTCCGTATTGCCGAAGTATATATCACTATTAAAGCGATTACATTTACCATTGGCGAACTGCATATTTTATTAGTCAAGCAGTGTAAGCCTATACATGTACGTCAGTGTAAGCTTTAAGATCAAAGGTGAATAAATTTTCATTGAAAAGCTGCAGGGCTAACAAAAACACGGTAAACACTTGAAATCGCGTCATTTGATAAGGACTGGTCAGCTTTGTAAACCGATCTTTGCATCCCGCATGGAGGATAAGACCAAACAAAAACTCGAACGTCAGTGTGGACTTTTGAGCATCTTGGGAAAACCCAGATGTATTCGTGCAGTCCTACTTTTTATGTATATCAATGCGCCATTAACCATGAATTAAAACAAAAAGCTTCTTATTTTATATCAATATACAATATGAATAATTATTCATAGATTTATTGCGACTAGTTGAATAAACGAAATACGAAAATGCATGATTTGTTTCATTTTGTGCAATCTGCTTACATGGCAGAACGTTAAAGTCGCTTGTGAATCAATGACTCGCAAGATGAGAGTCGATGCCATATGTCAACATTGATCGAGAGATTAATTTGCATATAATGAAATTTGATCAAAAGGCAACCTCGTCCCAAGAACTTACTCTATTTTCAACCTGGTTTTCAATAGTAAGGCCTGAGATGGGAAGTTGCTTCCTGTAGTCTGATTCGATAGTGCAATTAGCAGGTGATGATAAATCAAGTACTTGGTGTTGTTATTACCTACGTGTACGTGTTTTCACGTTCATTTTAATTATTACGTCAACACATTTTCATAAAATGTTCCTTTCCAATTCGCTCATATTAACATGAAATGTGATATTGGCTGTATAAGATTGTAACATTTTAACTTTGAAAAGATAAACGTGTTTTCGTAACTCACGTCGCGACGAATTGATACTGTTTTAACCCCAGTCACCACATACAAAACAAACGCTGATGTGAAGCGCAGGGAGAGACCAATCTATTCTCATCTGCATACGTATCAAAAATGTTGGATATATGCAAATGATCCAATACCAGGGGGAGAGAGCAGATAGTGATGGGAGCGTATTACTTGGAACCCTGGGAACGAGGTTGGTCAAATGGTCATTAGATTGGTTGACGTGGCAGCAGTTCCATCTTGGATGTCTCTGAATTAATCGAAACTTAACTTTAAGTTTTGCTTCTTCCATTGTTAATTTCTTTCTTTTGCGTTTAAGGTTCATGTCGAGATCTATATACTAGAAAAAAGACCATATAGGCTCTATCGGTAAATATTCCATGACAAAGGACATTACATTGTACTAAGTCCGAAGATTTGACATGTTAACGGTAAGCACTATAATTATTAATAATTTTCCAACATGGCGCAGCAAGATATCATATCCATTGGAGCGAAGTTGAGGGTAGTATATTCCAAACGCACGGAGATTATTCCGAAACACATGCATATTCATTGTTAACACCCAATCAGAGTTGTTTGAGTATTCGCAGAGCGCATGCTCGACACTGGGAACGAGGTTGGATCTCGACTGACCCGTCAACAGTGTTTTCAGGTTGTCGATTTAAGTGCGTAAGGAGTACAGCTGGGCGACATTTTCAAGATGACAACCGCCGTTTTATACGCTAAAGGAAAAGAATGGAAAACTTATTCATGATCTTATGAAAATAATTTAAATGCCGTAACAGCTATAAAAAATAAGCAAAGATAAGCTCACTATATGATCAAGTACATTTTTATCATGTATTAGTATGTACTGCTGTTGTATTGAATGAGTGCGTTCGATTTTATGCACAAAAATTAACGGAAGTTGCGGTAGGAGCCTAAGTCCGCCCTCTTTGTTCTTGACGTTCTTCACTTCTTCTTACTTAAAGCCCGGTTCATACTCGGCGCGAAAGCGAAAGCGAACGCGAATTTGGGACGTCACGGCGAGTATTTGTGCTGCAAATTCGTAAGAGTTGAACATATTTCAACTTGGGCGAATTTCGCAGCGAATGTTTCATGACGTCAAATTCGCTTCGCATTCGCATTCGCGTGGAGTATGAACCGGGCTCCAGAGGGGAGTGAAAATCCTGTTCGCGTTGCGTCAGCTTTTCGTCATTCCATACCCGTTCTCGTTTCAAACAACACGAGAACGGGGTTTCAAATATGGCATTTGTGGGGCATGTGTTGCCTAAAGTGTAAGTGGTATATTTAGGTTTTTTTTTACATGGAACATGACTTTGCTCATTTTTGACAATTTTGCATTGGATTTTAGGTCGGACTCTCTTGGATTGGTCTCCTATTGGATCGGATACATCATTCAACACCTAAACATTGAGTGCTAAGGCAGTGCAGCAAGATGTCAGAACAGGATGGACAGGCGGCTGCAGAATCATCGTCCTCGTGGCACGACTGTAAGTCCACACATTGTCAAATATTACCATGCACTAGTAGTAACAATCTTGGTGTTCGTAGTCCCATTCAATTACCCCTTGATTCATGTAATAACATGCCTAATATCACTTGCACTGCCCAAATTCCTGCTGCCGCCAACCATAATGGGTCTTATGCCAACCTTAGAGTCGGCCATATTGAATTGAAAGTGAGGTAAAATCTTCATTTTTGGAACTTGCGAAGAGATATGCAAGTAAATTACTAATTAATTCAAGTCTGATTCAATTAATAAATTAAAATTCGTAACTAAACATTCTCTGATGTTTTAAGCCAGATTAAAAAAAAAAAAAAAAAGTAAAATAAGGCTGCATAAATAGTCTGGCGCCATCCCATTCAACGGTTAAATATTTATGAAACTCATTCAGGGAACTCGACAAAAATGGCTAACTCGTGCACAAAAAACATTAACCTTCCTTTTTTACCAGCTGTATTCAGGCCTCAGGGGTATCTAGTCAAATGCATTGCCTGTAAAGAGAAACCATGGAATAGAACTTATGTACTTCTGTCAATACTCTGTCAGGAGTCAGCAGCGGCTACTATTGGCACAGCTGAGAAGAATAAGGAGTTCTCGCTTGTACTAGAGGGCAATCAAACGGCTGCCTGCAAATCCTTAGTCTATGTAATAGACTAATTAATTATGCAACTGGACAGCGTATGACCTCGAGAAACTGACCAACCAGCAGGCGGTTTTCAAGTTGTTGCATTACAAAAACGCGGCATCGAAATTGCCCAATCACAATCTTAGTCCTGATTTCGGAAAAAAAGACGTCACGCATGCTTAGATATATCAGGCGTTAGACAGGAGACTGGGCTCAGTGGATAATGGGTGATACTCAGATTAGTAAAATCCTCTGCTCTGCATGTGCAGTAACACAAATTCCAATGACAAACGTTGGCCTCCGACACCCTAATCATGTCCTAGAGTTACTTACCGAGAAATATCATTTATAATTGATAATTGATTATCATTTGAAACACACATTGTATGTTTTGCTAGGCACACAGGCGTGTAGTGGGCTGATGCACTCCCCCCCCCCAAAAAAAAAGAAGTTTACAAACTACCACTAAGCTTTGAGTTGTCCCCTGAAAAAGGAAAATGAGAAGATGGTTTAGATTCTGTTTCGCACTACTCTACAATTTACAAAATCGCCGAAAATCATGTGTGTCACCACTAACTATAAAACTCGGATTTTAAAGTAATAACCACTGTCAAAAAATAAAACTGAGGTACAAACAGAAAGAAGTGACGAAGAGAAACAAGAAAATAATTCACCAATTAATTGTATCACAAAATTAGACTATTTACAATATTTACAAAGATCCGGAGTCTTGGATTAAATTCTCATAATCAATTCTATTTAGAAGTTTCACATTCTACTTCAGCACTTCAGCCCACAAATTCAATTTATCACGTACAATTAGAACAATTCACAAATATCAAGCAATTTAAGCCAGGGCAATATTTAACAAAACAGTTTGAGCTACATCTTTTGAAGTAAATAGAGTATGGGGTTTATTTTCGTGAGGTTGTAGACGGTGCCTTGAGGAACATTTCTAACGGAAACAAAACCGTTTGACCTTCACTTCAGTGAAATAAAAGTTGAATAGAACTCTAAATCGAAAGCATTTTACTATATACAAATAAATTATGAAAGTGTTGAGATAGATAGATTAGATAGATAGGTTTATTAAAAATCACCGTGGCGGCACATGCCGAATTAAGATGACAATACAATGTTGAATCATTAAAAACAAAAAATCAATTAATACGAAGTTTACACAAACATGCAATAAGATACGGTCCCCATTTAAATAAAAAAAAAACCTTAAAAAGTGTTTATGTTTAAAATACGATTGACATTAAAAGATATATATCTGTATCTGTATCAGTTGCTCCAGCTAAACGGTATAATCTGCATCCCGCTATAGTTGGGGCGGCTGTGCTGGAGCTAGTTGATTTGGGTTTTGGTTCCCTCCCCAATGACGTGGTCTACTAAGGCTTGTTTAAACTGGTTTAAGTCGGGTATGGTGGTGATAGTGTTAGGCAGGTCGTTCCAGATGGGGATCGTTGACGGGTAGAAACTGGTGCTATAGAGCTTGGATTTAGCGTTGGGTCGGTGGTATGAAAACCGGTGCGAGCTCCTAAGGCTTTTTGTTTTGGTCGTGTTTGACTTCAACGAGGCTGTGAGAGATCTTGTACATCATGATTAGTCTAGCTATGGAGCGACGTGTTTCTAGTAGAGGCCAACCAAGCTGGTTCAACATATCTGTGACACTGGCAAGCCTGGTGAAGTTGTTACAACACATCCTGGCAGCGTATCTCTGGATACCTTCAAGTTGATTTTTTTCTTCCTCAGTGAAGGTGGCCCAGCCGCAGACACAATACGTGGGGCGCTGTGGTCCAATGGTTACTGTTTTCGACTCGTGTGCCGTGGTGCATAGGTTCGAATCCTGACCGTGGGAACATGGTGCTTGTGCTCTTGAGCAAGGCACTTTACAATTATTGCTTCGTCCTTCGGATGGGACGTAAAGCCGTAGGTCCCGTGTGTTGTGTAATGCACGTTAAAGAACCCAGTAACACTTATCGCTAAGAGAAGGGGTTTGCCCCGGTGTTTCTGGCAGTGGCTGCAATATGCGCCGCAGTACCTTGTAAACCATTATAAGGTGCTAAATAATTGGTCTTATATTTCTCATAAACTTTATTTACCTTTCTTTAATAATTGACATAATTTCCAGCGCCTTGGGTACCTAATTGTTGGTAGATACGTGCGCTATATAAGACTCCGTTATTTTTATTATTATTATTATTATTATTATTACTATTATTACTACTATTACTGTAATAGGGCGACAGGTTTTGCGAACTCCGTCCACAATAGGGCGATACACCTTATTGAGGCGACAAACTAACTGTCGCCCTTTTATGAAAACGACAAGGAATTTTGCTGTCGCTAACCATATAGATCGATTCCGCATGGTCCAATTAGTATAAATACTAAATTGCGTGGAAAAAACATAAGGTGAACTTGGGTTAGGTGACAGTTTAGGTTTGTGCACAAGTCTATGGGAAAGCCACCCTATTGGGGCAAAAAGAGTTATTATTATTATTATTATTATTATTATTATTATTATTATTATTATTACTCTAGTTTGGGGCGGGCGAGAGACGGGTAAAGTTGGGATTTAACCTTTCTGCTACAGGATTTGAAGTTTCTTCTGATGATGCAAATGGTCTGCCTAGCGTTGTTGGTAATTTTGTTGATGTGAGACGACCAGCTACAGTCAGCACTCAGGATGATGCCAAGATATGGGTGATTGGTAGTAGTTTGGAGAGGTCTCTGGTTGATTTTATACGTACTGATGAGTGTCACACCCTCTGCTTTTTCTAAACCCATGTTGGCAGTCTGTAAGAATCTGGTACTGCTCAATGTGGAACATTATATGACAATGGATGACATGCTCAAGACATTTACATACCACAGATGATAGTGATATGGGGTGGTAGTTACTGGGGTCACTTTTACTGCCTTTTTTGAAGACAGGAGACACGTTGGCTGTAGTCCAGTCATCTGGGAGGTCACCAGATTTTAAAGAATGGTTAAACAGCGCTGCTAGTAGTGGTGCCAACTCCACGCTGCATTCCTTAAGTATTTTATTAGGAATGTCATCTGGTCCCGAAGCCTTGGATGGGTTCATATCATAAAGAAGTTTCTCGGTACCCTCAGTCACGATCTCAAGTGATTCAATGTCTGGATCAGACTGCTGTAGATTAGGGAGGTTGGATGTGTTTTCCTCGGTGAAAACTGATTTGAAGAAGGAGTTGAGAATGTTTGCCTTCCCAACTTGGTCTGAAACGGTGTCAGTGCCATTCTTCAGTGGATGGACGCCTACATTGTCAGTTTGTTTTGATTTGACATATTTCCAGATCTTTTTTTGGTTATGTTGGAGATCTTCCTCAAGCATACTAGATATATATTGCTGGTGAGCTCTGTTGAGGTCTCTTTTATACATTTTCCGGGCGCTTCTGAACAGTTTGGAGTCCTCAGCAGAGTTAGTTTTCTTCTGTTTATTATACATACGTTGAAGCTTTCTGCTTTGACGACGGAGCGCAGGAGAAAACCATGGCAAGTTAAATCTCGTTGAGCATTACTTGGATGGAATGAACTTTTCAGTAAGTGCGTTGAGGGTGTTCCTCAGAACAATCTAATTTTCATTTACTGTCCTTAGATTCAATTCATGGAGGAAATTTTCACCAAAGTTCTTCAAATCATTACGGAAGTCTTCAAACTTCCCTTTTTTGTACAGAAAACAAATTGCGACGAAATGGTTTGGTAGTTACACCTCCAGCGTTAATCAGAATTTTCACCATGCTGTGATCTCCACAACCAAGAAGCACCCTAGTGGATTCAACGATGGTGGGGTTGTTTGTCATAAACAAGTCAAGAATACTTTCCTTCCGGGTGGGCTCAAGAACAAATTGATCTAAGTTGACGGAGTTACAGATGTCAACTAACTTCCTGCACTGAGCAGAAAACTGGGCGCCAACCTTAACCAACCTTTCGTCCCAATCGATGTCTTTCAAGTTGAAATCTCCTCCCAACCAAATGTCACCTTTTCCTTTGGTTAATTGATGGAGCTTTGAGAGAGATGTATCAAGTCTATCAATCGGTTCATGAGAGGAGTCTTGGTTGTAGAAAGCCCCCACGTACACCTTCTTCTTAGGTCCACATTCAACGCGAACCCAGATACGTTCAGCGTCAGAATTTAATTCATATCCGCCAGATGACAGGAGAGGTTTTTGACAGCTATCAAGACACCCCCGTAGTCATCATTACCATCTATTCTAAAGACAGCGTACTCTGGTGGGAAAAGCTCAGCATCAAGGATCTTTTCATTTAACCAAATTTATGTGCTAATAAGAATGTCCGGCTTATGTTCATGTAGGATAGCCAAAAGTTTAGAAGCCTTATTTTCAGACATTGAAAATTGATGTTAATGACAGTAAGCTTCTTCGCTCTGGTGGGTTTCTTAGACTTTGTTTTTGCTGTGTCACGCAGGGAAGGATTTCTCTTCCTGGTTTTACAAAGCGGTTTGGAGGAAGATGCAGCAAGGGGTTGTACATCACTCAAAGACTGGTCTGAGTCAAGTGGAGTAAAGGGATTTTCAGTTTCAAAATCATTCACAATACTAAATAGCGAACCAGAAAACTTGGGGTGACCACTTCCATCACAAATCCATGAGGTACTAAAAGTAGCCAACAGGTTGTAAGTTTTACTACTCATGTTGATGCAAGCGGCATGATTCCATTTTTCACACTCTTCACATTGGATACCCTTCTCTGGATAATAGCCTACTTCCTCTCCACAAACACCTCACGGTGCAGGGGGGTCATCAAGCGAATAGTTTAATGGAGGGCCTTGATTTCGGTTGACATCATTTCCAAGTCAAATCAACAAAACATGGGTCCAGGATAGGCCATGAGAGTCTATCAGAGTTTTGATAAAATGAGGTAGTAACGCAGATGCAAAATAACTGGTGCTTCTTGTGCCAATATCGTGATCACATTCTGTCAGCCTTGGGTTTACGGTTGTACTTACAGTTTTGCAGATCCCATCACTAATACGTGCAAAAGTAAGCAGGAATCCAATCACAAAATAAGTAATGGTGAACTCCATGGTGGTTTAATCCAAGTCAAAAAGCTGCAGAAGAGGCAATAGGAAGTCGATTGCGATCTATAGATTGCACAGTGTTTTTTTTTATAAAATGGCCGACTTCAAGATTCAATTACACAGTTGACTAAAATTGACGAAATGTGACAAAAATTCACACAAACGACGAACAATAAACCCATATGCAGATCCTTGAAAACATCAAAAGCGATAAAAATGGGTTAAAAGACCAGGAGGCCAAAGGAAATGCGAAAAATCAAAGATTAAAAAGCTCTATATCCTCTAAGATCAGTAAATGTTGTAATTATCATTACAATCATCGATATTGCACCGGGGAAGAAAGTATGAGTGAGGAAGAACAGACAAAAAAGAGCGCCATCTAGCGGCACATCAAACAGAGCTTTTTTTTTTATTTTAAGACCATGCGTCCAAATTTTACCCAATCGCCTTTTTTATCCTTTGAATAACCCAAAGATAACTCCGAAGGTTGCAAAATCATGACGACATCAGACCGGAAGTTACTGTTGGAAGATTTGAAAACGATATTATTTTTTTATTCAGTTCTTTCATTTCATTCCTGTTTTATGACTATGTTCGTAGCTCAAATAGTGCTATCCGTTATAATGTTAACCTTGGGATCCCTAATGATGTGACGTCATCACACCTTAAGTTAGTCCTAAAAAAGTAGTTCTGCTTCCGGTTTCCCTACTTACCCTATTCTGACAGCACCTACCCTATTTTTATGCGAAAAATGAGGAAAAAATACCCAAAACCATATATTTCATCAAGTTTTACCCTCGAGTAACACATATGACTGTACACAAAACAATTAGCCAAAAGAAATTCCCTACCTACCTACACTATTTCAGAATGCAATGTATTTGGAAGCAAAACCTTTCGGCCTAAGGTGTTATTAATACAAACATTTATATTTCCCATATTTTCACACGTTATTTTAACTTCATAATAACATGTATCTTCTCGGAACTTTTCTTCTCGGGTCAGTTTTCACTTCCCCTATTTTGACTGATGACGTCATCAAACCAGAAATAACCTGTACGTGTACATAATACGCATTTAGGAAGTCAATTCTATTTCCACTACAAGGTGGCTTTGGTGGGTGGGGTAACTTGTCAACACATAAACCGCCTGCAGACCAATTAGCATATTTTCTGTGTTTTTTCCGCACGTTATCAGTCAGCACATGTTTAGTTCTTTTCTATGTTTTCACTCTTCTGCTAATGATGGTAAGGAATTTTTATGCGTTGTCAGCCGTTTTTGTAATAATCAAAGTAGGTAGATATCAAGCTTTTGTTTTGTTTTGTTTCGAAATCAATGCCTTATTGATCATTGTATTAGTTTTGTTCTTCAAGAAGTTCCAATAGAATTTGCACGTTCTCCTCATCCGTTTTTTTTTTCGTGTCGGATGGTGCAGATGGTTTAATCCTTGAGAGTCGTTTTAAATCAAAGTCAAATAAAACAGGTTTTAAAAGAAGACATCGACCAGCTATTTAAAAAGGATGAAAGGTATACGAATCAAGGATTGGGTTGGGTTTTAAAAAAGATAATGGCGTTGTATATCAACATCAGCAGGTTTAACCCCGTGAGGGGTAGTTCTTACATAGACCTACCCCCGCATATTAAAAGAAAACAGGCGATGATAAACATCAAAAACAAAGACGACGAGTGTTTGAGATGGTGTTTGAAAGCTGCTCTTGGGTTGTATACGGATAAAGTAAAAAATAACATAAAAAACGATCCCAAATATAAACCTCGCGAAGAGAGACCTAGTATTTACACCAAAGACGACGGACTCAAATTTAAAGGCGTAGACTTTCCAACACCGATCGACCAGATACCAAAGATAGAAAGACAAAATAATTCAACGATAAACGTATACGGTTATGAGGGGGAAATATATCCGTTATACGTGTCTAAAAACTACAAAGCAGAGTCACGACATATCGATCTGTTTTTGTTTTCTGAGGGCGACAAGCATCACTACTGCTGGATAAATAATTTTTCGAGATTGATTTACAACGTAACAAAACTTAAAAGTAAGAAATATTTTTGTCGAAGGTGCCTGTGTCATTATAGAACGCAAGTAAAATTAGATAGACACATGACCGATTGTAACGGTATAGATACACATCCGTCAAAGATTGTATTTCCTACCGCTAAGCGAAAATATGTAAATAACGAGTGGATAGTCGACGAAAACGATGTGCCAATATTAGAATTTAAAAACGATTGAATCGATATTAGAAAAAAACTCGGACGATAAAAAGGACAACACGCAAAAGACAAACATTCACAAAGCTAGCGGTTACTCGTTGGTAGTAGTTAGATGCGACGGCACCAATGCGTATCAAGAGACTTATAGAGGTAAAGATGCCGCATCAAAGTTTGTAAATAAAATGTTAAAAATACAAAGCGACATAAATTGCATATTTAAAAAACCTCAACCCATGAAATTTAACGAGCGAGCTAAAGAACATCATGATAAAACAAACACGTGTTGGATTTGCGAGAAACCAATTTATCCCAATTACTCGAGCAACTGTCAGTGCCAGCAACCCAAAAAACCAAAAACAGAAAAACAAATAAAAGAACATCAGTACGAAAACAAAAATGGATTTACCGAGTCTAAATGCCTCGAATGCAAAAAGAAGATCAACAAATTTAGAAAGGTGAGAGATCACTGCCACGTCACAGGTAGATATAGAGGTGCCGCGCACGCCTACTGCAATCTAAAATTACAAGTTAAACCAGGGTTTACCCCCATACCGGTCGTCTTTCACAATCTGCAAAATTACGACGCTCACTTGATCATGCAGAGTATTTCAGAGTACGATGACGAAAAGAAAATACAAGTTATCGCTAGAAATTCGGAAAAGTATATTTCGTTTTCGATCGGAAATATGCGATTTATAGACTCGTTTAATTTTATGGCGTCTTCGTTGGATAGATTATCTAAAGCTTGTCCGAGAGAGTCGTTTAAACTACTCAGAGAACATTTTAATCGTCAAAATATCGACTCGTTGTTACAAAAAGGAGTTTATCCGTATGAATACATGGACTCGTTTGACAGATTTCAAGAGACCAGCCTACCCCCATCGAACAATTTTAAAGCAGCCTAAAAGACGAAAATATATCGCGAGAGGACTACGACAGAGCTAAACTGACGTGGAACGAGTTTAAAGTTAAAAACATGGGGGAATATCACGATTTGTACGTCACTACCGATACGTTATTACTGGCATGCGTATTTGAAAACTTTAGGAAAACGTGTATTACAAACTACGCGTTAGATCCGGCTAATTACTATACAGCACCAGGATTGTCGTGGGATGCCTTGTTAAAACACTCGGAAGTTAAACTCGAACTATTGCAAGACGTAGACAAACATTTATTTTTTGAAAAGGCAAAAAGAGGTGGTATCTCGAGCGTGGGTGGTATGAGATACCACAAAGCCAATAACAAATACCTACCCGACCATAATCCAAACGAGCCGTCGAGTTACATCACCTACCTCGATGCAAACAATCTGTACGGCTGGGCCATGAGTCAATACCTGCCGTACAAAGACTTTAAATGGGCGTCTACAAAAACGTTTACTGAGTCCAAGATATTATCTCTCAGGAAAACGTCAAACACCGGTTACTGCTTTGAAGTAGACCTCGATTACCCGGCCAATCCACGACCTGCACAACGATTATCCCCTAGCGCCAGAAAATATCGTCATACCAAAAGAATGGATGTCTGATTATCAAAACGAGTTATTGGATATCGAACCTAGTAGCAACGTGCAAAAATTAACGTGTACCCTTAATCCTAAACAAAAATATGTTTTGCACTACGTCACGTTGCAGTTGTATCTCAAACTCGGCTTGAAACTTAAAAAGGTGCATCGAGTGCTGCAATTTAAACAAGCGCCTTGGATGGTATCTTACATAGACAAAAACACGCAACTCCGAACAAAAGCGACCTCTGATTTTGAGAAAGACTTTTTTAAACTGATGAATAACAGCGTGTTTGGTAAGACGATGGAAAACGTCAGAAACCGGATCGACGGTTACCTACTCAGAGACAGTAACGATGACGATCGAGATAAATACGAAAAAAATATACAGAAACCGAGCTACAAACGACGACGTCATTTTCAGAATGCAAATTGTCATTTGTCGAAATGTACAAGACTAAAACCGTGTTAAACAAACCGATCTATTGCGGAGTGAGTATCTTGTATCTCTCAAAGACGCTGATGTACGATTTTTATTACAACCATTTGAAAGACAAGTACAAAGATAAAATCAGGTTGATGTACACAGATACAGACAGTTTGGTACTCGTAGTGCACACTGACGACGTATACAAAGATATGCAGCAAAACGGGCAACAATACGACCTTTCGAATTATCCGACGGATCATCCTTTGTACGATCCAACCAATAAGAAAGTGATCGGTAAATTTAAAGACGAGTTTGGAGGTAAAATAATCAAAGAAGTTGTTTGTATAAGACCTAAAATGTACTCCATTTTAACCGCTGACATCAACCTGAAAAAAAACCAAGGGTGTCACAAAATCGGTCACCTCTAAGAAATTAAAACACCGACACTGTTACGACCGCATCTTAAACAAGAAATCTCAATACGAAACCATGACTCACATTAGGTCGGAAAATCATATCCTTTACACCGTATCTCAAAATAAACTATCGTTGAGTCCGTTGGACACAAAGAGGTACATTTTACCGGACGGTATAAACTCGCTGGCTTTTGGTCACTACGGCGGTAATTGCGTGTCCTCGGGTACGACTTGAAGCTCTTGTGTCACAAAACTCCTTTTTGGGCCGTTTTGAAGGTAATAAAGAGTAGGACCCGTCGTGACTTTTTTACCTTCAATCATTTTAAATTGACTCGTTCTTTTTTTCACGTTGAAGATGTCTACGCTCCAAATGGGATCCGTGGCTCTTCTCGAGGTTCCACCCTCTTGCTCGCCCGGGTAATATAAATATCTAACCATGGCGTCTTGCGGTAATTGTTGCTCTTTTGTTTTAACGGGGTTAGCCGGCGATTGCCGGACCTGTTCTAGTTTAACCGCCTCTGACGGTGCTTTAGCTATTAATCTTGTCGTTTCGTCATTTATTGCCTTGATCACGCTGGGTAATCGCTCGACCCATTGCGTGTTCCTACTCTCGGGATTTAACATTTCTTGAGCGTACTGATGACCAAACAGTCTCTCGGCTAGCGTTCGATTAAATCTTTCTACGATACCCTGCGATCGGTGGTTTCCTGGTTCGCCTACGATAATCTCGACGTTTTTTGAGGCCATCCATTTTTTAAAAGCACCTTTAAATTCGGTACCGGCGTCTACTCTCAACGTTTTAGGGTAACTCAAAGGCGATCTCGCGTAAATCTTGACGATAGCATCTTGGGTGGAATCTGCCGTTTTAGAAACCAAAGGTTCTGCTTCGTGGTATCGACTCGCAACGTCGACAACCGTCAAAGCGTATTTATAAGTCTTGCGTTTTACTTTATCCAAGGGTAGGTATAGCACATCCATTTGGTGAAAGTCGTTTGGTGTTTCAAACTCTCGCGAAGTACTCGTAGGCCTGGGTACATACGCAGGACCCGGTAGATAAATTTGCCATATCGCTTGTTTTTTAAGCCAATCTCTGATTACCTTTTTATCGATTTTTGTTTTATCGTGTAAATGGTTGACGGCGCTTTCACCTCTCCAATAACTGCTCGGGCTATAATACAGTTTTTGAAGTTTATCCATCATTTACTATAATAATAATTTAAAAGGCTTTATACATTAAATAGATGGCGTCAGCTGTTGTAATAATGGTTGGAGGTGCGATCATAAGCGCCTTAGCTTTTTCGGGTTCAAACTTTTTATTTTCAAGTCTAAGGGATGATGGCAGCGAAGAGCGTAAGAGACACGACTTAGCGACAGAACAACTCTCAGCCGCCAGAGATCAGTGGCAACGAGAACGAACGAAACGACTCGATTTTCTCAATGAACGTATCAGAAAACAAAATGCCTCTTAAGAAACATTTTCCAACGTAGACCAAGCGTTGCGTTACTACAACGAAATGACCGGAGAAAACGTCGAGTTACCCCGCGAACCCAAACTCGTAGATTTTTACGAGCTTAGCGACCAACAAGTAGAAAAAGAACTGGCGTTTATCGCGGGAGGAACGCTATTGGTGGGCTTCTTGGCTTACAGATACCTTTAAATTTAAAACTCGTATAAATAAAATGAATGCGTATGGAAAAAAGCTCAATCCCAGCAGGCTATTAAAAATACCCAGATCTATCAAGGGTGAGAGAAAAGAGGTGGTCATTACCCACAATCCTAGTAGTATATCGGCGGGGCAAACGCTGAGGGTCAAGTTTCCTCAATTGGGTGTAGACGACGTGATAGTACCCGGCACTTGTAAACTAGCTTTCAATTTAGAACTCGAAGGTGGAAGTGACAACAATAGAACCATTTTTAGCAATTTGGCCAGAAATTTAGTTAGCGAAATCAGCGTCAGACTTCAAGGTCACGAAATTATAAGTTATCGTCACGCCGACGTGTATCACAACTTTAAAGACAATTGGATCAACAGCTCGTTGACTCGAAACATGGCGTTCTCGGGCATAGAAAAAGAAAACGTGTCTAAACTAAGAACGGGGGCTCAAGATGCTAACGCGGGCGCCAACAACGGTAAGGATCAAGCTATCACGGATGCCTATGGTAACATATATTGTATTCCCCTAGACATTGACATACTGACTTCGCATCACCCTTTTTACGCCAGCGGTTTAAACCAACCTCTGACGTACGAGATAAAGTTTAACGATCACGAAAAAGTAGTCAACAGTTCAGATACGGCGGCGATGTATTCTATCTCAGACTTGTCTCTTGAATACGAAGTGGTGACCAACAGAGACCTAGCTATCACCATCAGGAATAAACACAAGGGGTTAATGCAATATCTGTTTGATAAAATCCACTCGCTAGAAGTTAGATCCGTCAACAAATCGGACACGCTTTGGAACGTCAGCGTCAATCAACCCATCAGGAGTCTCAAGGGTATTTGTTTTTGTTTAAAGATCCCGCGGTCAAA
Organism: Patiria miniata; assembly: GCF_015706575.1. Classification (NCBI taxonomy): domain Eukaryota; kingdom Metazoa; phylum Echinodermata; class Asteroidea; order Valvatida; family Asterinidae; genus Patiria; species Patiria miniata. The sequence continues at coordinate 8,959,361 of NW_024037063.1, forward strand.
AATCCGCAGCGATTTTACAATCCAAAAATAACCAAAACATCGGTGACCGTAGAAGGTAAACCCAATCAACTCTACAGTCAAGGCATGTTTCAGTATCAACACTGGAACGAAATTAACAAGTTCTTTGGAGACAGCAATACCGAAAGCGGGCGCGGAGTAGCTAAAGACTTAAATTTGACGGGTTTTGACCTCGGAGACTATCTAAAAGACAAGTACGGTCTGTGGCTCGATTTTAGAAGTAACGACGACAATTCCGCTCACGGATCCGGTTGGAAACTCGGAGACGGAGGAGGCATCAACATTCAATTTAACAGAGAAGCCGAAAGTCAAGGTGACCTCACGATGTACGTACTTTTAGTCATGGATGCTCAATTGAACTTGGAAGACGGACATTTTAAATCTCTGTTAAGTTAAAATGACACAACCGCATTGCGCTTTAATCGTCGGCAAAACAAATTCGGGTAAAACCAAATGGATTTTGGATCTGTTAGAGTCAGACTATAAAAATACATTTGAAGCGATAGTCATCATTTGCCCTACCGTTTTTAAAAATAAAACGTACATCGAAAGAAAGTGGGTTCACGCAGACCACGAGGTATATCTTTGCGATCCGGAATTGTACAAGATGACGCTCGACGAAGCGATCGCTTTTTTACAGGAAAGAATTCAAAGGTCTTCCCACGTTGTTTATCGTGGACGATTGCTCTTCGGATCAAGAGATTAAATATCGTAAAAAGACGTGCGCGCTAAGCAAGATGGCGTTTAGCGGAAGACACGTAAATCACAGCTGTTGGTTACTGACCCAAAAATACAACAGCGTTTTAAAAGATTGTAGAGAAAACACGGCTGGTTGGCGTTATTTTACTGCAAAGATAAAACATTGTTTGATCAAGCGTTAGACGAAAATGACGTCGTACCCATTGAAGAACGAGATTATATAAAACGACGTTTGAGAGATGTGAAATATAGTAAATTGGTCGTATACACCGAACCTCCAGTTAGTTACGAGCTACTTGAGTAGGTTAATAACCTAACTACTGAGGTCTTTACAACTTACTACTGAGTTGTTTACAACTAACTACTGAGGTCTTTACAACTAACTACCGAGGTCTTTACAACTAACTACTGAGTTGTTTACAACTAACTACTCAGCTGATTACAGCTATCTTTATAACAAGCTTTATAGTAAATGATAGCAATATTCGAGTATTTGCAGTTTTTGGCTATTATCGTCATATCGATTAATTTATCGTTTTACACCTACGAATACCTTCGCTTTTGTAACAAAGTTGCAAAAGCTACAACAAAATTAAATTCGTTTCTAATTAAATAGAGGACCTAAAACTTACTTTAACGAACGAACAAGATCCCAACGCAGAACATAAAGATCGTTTGTGCGGTGTCGTAGCAGTCGGAAACTCTAGAAAGTACTTGGGAAAGGAATATACCGTTAAACATATCGAAGCTCTTGACAGCAAAGAACTCGACAAATTATATCATCTGTACGAAACTGAATGTGGAAATGAAATTGTTCAAACTGTTGGTAAATACACTTTAAGTCTATTTTCGAGAGTGTTAGCTGTTATTACACCCGTACAAGTTTTAGGATATAACGTCACTATAGATTCTGAAGAAGAACTCACCAACGACTTGAGTTCCGATCCTATTATAAGCGCGAGTATGGCTGGTATGTTGAGCGACGTTTGTTACAAGTACGGACCTTTAATATCACCCCTAGTTGCTACGATTATCACAACAAAATATTTGAAATTTAATAAACCTAATATAATAAATGGAAGATCAGAAAGCAGCGACAGCAACGCCTGCAGCTCAACCAGCAGAGACAGAGACGCCCCAACCGATAAAAACAACGTCATCACCGACGGTAACGAGAGTGACCAAGACTAAAAATCCTAAACGAATTCAGCAGGGTAAAGCTTTAGCCGAGCACAATAGACAGATGAAATTAAAATTAGCAAAAATGAACGTAACATCGGACGAAGCTACGAGCTCACCAGACTACAACTCTTGGGTGATGTGGGGGGCTATATATCGTCTATAATAGGAGTGGGGTTGCTGGTACTCAAAAGTAAGGCAACTGCGCCGGTAGTACAGCCAGTGCCGGTAGTCACGCATCCCACTACATCCAGCGCCCCCAAAACGCTAGACATGGACATTTGTTATATTAAAAACGATGAGTAACTTTGACACCAACGGAATAGCTAATACGATTTATCACGGAGCCGTCATATCGGGTATTTCGATGGGATACGCCATGGTAGGAACTAAACTACTCAAAATGAAAGCGCCGGATTTAAGCAAACTAAGCGTAGAAGATGCGGGTAAATTGACGGGTATTATAAGTGCCCCACCCGCGCCATCACCTGCACCAACACCAACACCAACACCAAAAGGTGGTATCAAAGAGTGGATTTCAAAACAACTCGCTAATTTTGCATCTGCTCTTCAAAAACTCGGAGTGAGCGCGTTGGGTGCTTTGCCGGGTATCATAGGCAGCGTACTCAATTGGATATTTAACGCGCTGAGTAAGTCTGTATCGTGGTTGGCCGAACACGTGTGGGCTTTGTTTTTGGGTGTGGGAGCCTTGGTGTTTGCGTACCTGCAAAAACGATGGTAGTTATAGTTGTAATCAAGTTTAAAAACAAAACAACAACAAAAAAATAAGCCTTACCAGCACAAAGTTGGTAAGGCTTATTTTTTTGTGAGATTAGAGTGTGACTTATCGCGTTGCCTCGTAAGCTTAAATACCCATGCCAACGATAGCTAATATTCCTACCGTCAACGATAATTTTTCGTCTTGGTGAGTTTGTAGTTTCGTGGGTTCTTGGGTTAAAGCTGTTGGTGTTGGTGTAGGTGCTGGTGTTAGTGTTGGTGTTGGTGCTGGTGTTAGTGTTGGTGTTGGTGTTGGTGTTGGTGCTGGTGTTGGTGATACAATATCGTTCGTCATAGGCTCTGGGGGTGTTGGTGGCGCGACGTCATCGGTGTCATCAAAAGAGTCGTCCGGTTGAGGTTGTGAGTTTAAATCTACTGCATTGATGATATCTTCAACGATGACGTTAAATTGTCTCTGAGCGTCTAATCCGGTGCCCGGTGTTAATATGCACGTTTTTGTTTGAGCCTGCGCACCGAGTAAAGCGTACACGTAAGATCTGATCGATTCGTTGATCTTTATGATTCCTGCGGAGGTAAACGAACTCTTGGCGGGTATAAAATCTAACCAAGCCATTTTGACGATGTCGTCTTGTTCGAGATAACCCTTCCAATGCTTAAAAAAAGCATCGTGTTTTTTTGGATCGTCTTAACCCCAATTTTTATCACCCGTGGGGTTGATAAAATCGTCGAGTGTGGTCGTGTTTTTATCATAGTCTAACGGCAAGAGTACAAACGATTTTGTTTTTTCGTTCCAAAGAAAAAGCCGACCTAAGCCATAAGTCTTTTGATCTCTCGTCTGTTTAAAAGACTTATTTTGATCAATGGCAAACGTCCGACAGATGTTGGTAAATGCTCCACGATCATAGGTGTTGCTGAGAGCGTCAAACGAGTCTTCTCCCGGTATTGCTATGGCCATGTCGTTTAATATCCTTCTAACCGTGAAGTATAGATGAAAATTAAATAAGGCTTCAACGTAACGGTTGTTCGAGTTTAAAATATCGATTCCAACACCACAGCCCGTTGTAGCACAATAGATCGCAAAGTTTAACTGATTTTGATAAAAAGACACGGGGTCTATTTTCCAACGAAGTAAAGCATCGTTGGTATTGAGGCGAGATATTTTATAGTCCGAGATTAAGTCGGGAAACGAGGTTAAAAACGTGTTAGACGCATTGACCGTAATCTCGAGTTCGCCAGTGAGATACGGGCTGTCTAGTACATGCGCCGGGGTGGTAGCTTGTCGTTTAGCTACATTTTGATTTACTTGTCTCGTTACCTGATCAGCTATCGATTGTATCTGCTTTTTTAACGACTTAAAATCACTCATTATTTTAGTTTCAGTTTTAATATAAAAAGACTTTAGATTAAATGCATTCGTTTCACTTGTTTCAAAATGAGCAGACGTTTAAATTAGAAGACGTTGTAGATAATTTAAACGGTCAAAAATCTTTACGCGTAAAAAGGGTAATGTTTAACCCCGGATATTTTAATATTTCCAGCGCCACGGAGATTGATTGGTATACGCAAATAGACGGACAACCAGCTAAAAGACGTGATGACTCTATAAGACCCAGTGAACTCGACCCAGATGCGGTAATAAGAACGGATAGAGATTTTATCGCGTGATTGGTACCCGAGTACCTCTACGACTTTTTAATTAACGACGAAAATGATTACAATAGAGTTATAAACGACCTTATAGAAGCGTACGAAGAAGATAGACTAGACTCTGCTTTAGAATCGATCCAGGAAAAAACAAATCAAATAAGTGACGCACATGAAGTTGTGTACAATAAAAAACGAGAAGCTTCCCTAAACAGTGTAGAACGCAATACGCTTATATTTTTATTAAGAAATGTATATGAAAGATACCATCAAGTCTCTGAAGGTAAAAAGATAGCGCTAGAATATATCGAAGGTATAATAAGCAAACCTAGGGTGAGAACAATTAGGGAGGCTGGTGTGGCAATTCGGGGAAGTCTTATCGTGTCGGGTGATGATTTAGATTTTATTTCTCCGAGTCATTTAGTGCCGTTACCAGCCGACGTCACCGGTTCGGTCACCACACCACCGGGGTGGTACGACGTCGATTGGTTCGATTTCATTTTAAACTCTATACCCGGGGTAAGTTTTCGAATATTTAGAGAATCTAAAAAGGTGACGTTGGTGGTAACCGACGTGAAACTCAAATTGCGTTTAAACAGAGAAGTTTCTCGATTACTTAATTTACCCAAAGGAAGACTGATACCCAAAGTGGTGTATGTGGGGTCTTACGACGTTAATCCGTTTAAAATTTTGTTTATTCGCTGCCCGCAATTAAGTACGAGTAAAAATTTCCTGGATGGTCGACCGTCTGATATCTTGAAAATCGTACCCGTGGGTACGCGCGAACCCGAGCCTGATAGAGTCGAGGATTTCAAAAAACTTAAAAACGGTATAATCGACAAACTGACATTTTCAATCATAAGTGAAAAAGGACATATCATCAACAACAAGGGTGTGAGTATAATGATAGAGTTGGAGATCTTTTAATTTTAAATTTTTTTTATTTTAAAAACATGAGTATAGATAGTAAGGCTTTATACCCCGATATTTCTGGAGATGTACTCCGATTAAATAGTAACGAAGAAACAAAAGTAAACAGACTGAAAAAGATTGAAGAGATTCGATCTTTAATCTTGAAAGAGAGAGACCACCGAGAGCGCACTTATAAAAAAATAAAGAGAATGATCGACACTATTAATTACGTAGAGATAGGATTAGAATGATTATAGGCGGATTATTAGGAACGTTTATAGGCGCTTTTGGTGTAGATATTCTGCTTAGAATCGCGTCTAAGCGATTATCCGCCAAACTTAACACGATTGAAGAATACGTGTCTCAAACCATCAACGACGGAGATATATCGCACGAAGAGTTCTTATTGATTACGAGAGAGCTCGCAAAATTTAACGAGCTTAAGCAAAAAATTAGAACAAAGACCAGCACAAAGCTTCAAAAAATTAAAAACGATACAGACTTTGAAAAAGAAGTTAAAAACGGGTAGACGAACGGCTGGCAAAAGAAAAAAAACATCTTATCGAAAAACTTACAAGTTCAAATTCTCGGTAAATAAACATTATGAAAGCGATCCACCGAGTTATACCTCTATTTCACCTCTTAGGGTGTTACCCTCGGCCCCGCCTTTATTGTAGTGGTCATCATATTTTTTTAGTGCTTTATTAAATTGATTTTGAGTCATTTAAATAAATCTGTAACTCGTTCTTTGTCTAATCCAACGACGTTATGAAAACTCGCGGCTATTAACGAGCGTTTGACATCCGTTTCCCCTCAATGTTTTGTAATTAACGAGCTCGTTATATTTATTGATTGTTTCTTGGACATCTTCTAAGTCTTGCTCTGGACAAACAGAAAAAATAAGTTTCTCCACAGTTTTTCTTTCGTTTCTTTTTAAAGTTGACCAATTGATACGATCTTCTGGCGCATTTTCTGCCGAAAAATCAAAGTAACGCGAGACTATTTCACCGCACGTTTCACAAATTAAGAAACCATTCTCGATGATTATATGGTGATCGCACTTATCCCCAAGTTGCGGCGCCTCAAAGTATTCCATCTATTTAATAAACTTTAAATAAAAATGATTGCAATGTTAAATAAAGAATTAAATATCGCCCTCTCTTTTTTTTTTTTATTGAACAGCACCTTTCTTTATATAATTGAAATCAGATCTCTTAGCGCTTATAAATAGCGCCCTCTGTTTTTTATCGGTACATTAACCCCTTATCGTAAAAATTAATTGCCGCCCTCTGTTTATAATCCCTCACCACCAATGAATGGCGCCCTCTGTTGATTTCTTTTATTATAATTGCACTTGGACTCGATAAATCGATCATTTATTATACCACCCTCTGTTTATATTATTTTGACATCCATCACCACACAGAAATAGCGCCCTCTATTGATTTTGTATTATAATTGAACTTGGAATCGATAAAACGATTATTCATACGTTCTCTTTATTTGATATTCATATATTATAATTTATACAGTAAAAAGTCACTCTGAGTGGCTTTTTCGTTGTCATTCAAATTAGCTCATTTAAATAGCTTTTCATACATCTTAATGTATACAGTAAAAAGCCACTCTGAGTGGCTTTTTTGTTGTCATTCAAATTAGCTCATTTAAATAGCTTTTCATACATCTTAATATATACAGTAAAAAGCCACTCTGAGTGGCTTTTTTGTTGTCATTCAAATTAGCTCATTTAAATAGCTTTTCATACATCTTAATATATACAGTAAAAAGCCACTCTGAGTGGCTTTTTCGTTGTCATTCAAATTAGCTCATTTAAATAGCTGTTTGGTTTGTCATATATCAACAGGTTTTTACTCAAGGTCCACACTGGCCACAGTTGCAAAACACAGCATGTGTCCATTTTGATCCTACTTCTAAATTACTTGTAAAATAGTTTACAATATGCTTTTTATTTTTTCTGAAGAACGTTAAGGGTAGGCAACAGTGCAGTAATTGCGGGTACTTCTTGACGAGGTCGTAGAAGTCTCTGTGTGTTTTTGCCCAAGTTTTTTTTATCTTACAATTGTTTTTCAACCAAGTGTTAAAAGTTGCTGGATTTACCTTCCCCCTTTTCTTATCCCTTTTGAATGTTTTAAAAGAAACTTCCAGCCAATTACCGAAGTTTGGCTGTTTTGTATATAGACATTCTGGTGAGTAGATCGTTTAACTCTATACTAAAACATGTAATATAGATTCTTTTTAAAGTGTTAAATAGACTTCCGTGAAAACTAACCAACAAAATGTAGTATCAGAGACAGCTTTGATGCGATGTGCATGCGATGGTCCAAGCTCTATCTATGGTGCAACTATCACAAAACACCAAGTCTTTTATGCTAAATTCTCCCCTTTAGAAATAGATTTCTATATTTGGCAGTGATTGAGAGGGGGGCGGGTGGGGGCGTGGCCAGTGGGTGGGGCTAGGGGTCAGAGACGGGCCAGGGGGCAGAGGTCATTGGGTTTGTCGCCGTACCCCCCCATCTCATACTACTTAACCACACCATTTCTGATATGATTTTGCAGGGCATTTAATCTCTTGGCCATCGCAAGGACTCAGTTCGCCTCAGCAAAGAGAAAGTGTGGATGAATCGTCTTCGAACTATTCAACCACATGGTCTCAACATCCAACTTGGAAATTACTAATCCTTTTCTTCCTCCATTGTCTTCTGTTACAGATAATCCATCTGGTCTTCCTTGTTTGTGTTTACCCATCTTCCCCCATCTTTCATCCCTTTCCACCTCACTACTGTCCCCCCCCCCACATCATCCCTTCACTCTCACACTCTTTTGTCCGTTCCCACTCCCTGTGACCTTTGATCCTTCCCCTTTCTGGTCCCTCCCCTGTTTACACAAGACCCCTTGTGGTTTGCCATCTCCCTTTGTTTCTTTGTTCTCTCATCCTCCCTCCCCTGCATCTTTCCACACCTTTCACACCTAATCCTCATTTTGTGTTTCATCTTTCAGTCCTGCATGTTTGTGTGCACCCCCATGTTTTAGCCTCTGAAGAAGAACTTGCTAAGTTCGCAACGTCAGGCCACTTTAATTTTAAGATTTATATATTTCAGGTCCATCCAGTCAGTAAGCAGTTTGCAGCAGTTTTACTTTTTTTCATGAAAAACAAATTTGTTAGACTTAATGTTGATCTTTGCTCCCAAATACTGTGAAGTCATCAAACCGGAAGTTTGGTGTTATTAATACTGTAACGGGACCTTATTGGGTTCTTATCCTCCGAGTCCGGCCAAACGCAAGAAAAGGGGACAAACACACAGGATTTCCAACTTCTGAAGAAACTCTCATTTATTCAGCACAACAACTCTGTGGTCAACCTGCCACACTGCTACCAGTACCACGACTGCTGATTCCCAGCATAGAAATACACACAGTCTGAACAAATGTATACAATTGTAACAACTTGCAATGACCCCGGCATCTTGCCAAACCTTTCCCGCGTCCCCCAACAAAAGAAACCCACTTAAGCAAACTATTTCCGGAGCCTATTTCCGGAGCGCGCGCCAGCCAGACCCAAAACCAGGTCAGGCTTGCGCCGCCGGAGCCCCTCCGCCGGAGCACCAGCGCTAGAAAGCAATGACAACACAAATGTGCATAGACTGTCCGTTACACTACCCCCTCCTTAAACTGGGCCTATTCTCCTGAATAGGGGCACAAATACAACAAAATTTACATGAACTGATATTCACAATTTTCCAAAACCTCTTTTTTCCCATATATTATGTAGAGAACAAAACACTCATTTGTATTTTTTTTTTTAACAGGGTTTACATGACTAACACTTTCACTTTTAGAAACAAAGAATTTTTTTATCAAGTGATATGTTTACAAGATTCAAAAAGGTTATCAAAAAGAATTTACTTTGCATTGGTTTTACATTACTTTATTTTCTGGAACAAGAATCACAAGAGTTCACTGTCTATGATTTTATTAATTTTTTTTTTGGGGGGATGTCCTCAAGAATGGTGGTTAATGATGATTTAGGCCCCAATCTGGTTCCTAAATCAAACAAAAACACAACAATCGGCGAGGACTATCCGCAACTCGTCGGTCCCCGATGCTGGGCCCTCATGTGCCGGGTCAAGTAGTCCGACCGTCCGTAGGACTTCGGGCATTCCCGGCACTGGTAACTCCGTTCTTCATGCGCTGCTTTTTCATGCCTCCTCCGAGTAAACGAGGAGACATACTGCTGACCGCAGACCCTGCATGTGTACGTCGCCTTGCCTTGAACTGGCTGACTGTCAGTTTCACCCCCGCTGACTTGTCGCAAACATCCCCGTCTTCGGACCGCCCTGCCACGGCGGTTGCGGGGCGAGCTGGTGCCTTGTGTCGTGTGGTGTCCAACGGCGGCAGTGGGACTGCCCACTCCGGTGGCGGGACTACCTGTTCCAACCTGATTGTCTGTCCTTGACTGGCGTACTGGCCCCAGCGCTGGTTCTGCATTAACCGCCGGTTGAGTGGCCCTTGGCAATGGGGAATCTACCAAACCCAGTGATTCGGTCGCAGGCACCGACAGTGGGGATTCCCGTACTGTTGGTTCGGCATTCCTTTGTAGCGGAACTCTGTGCTTACCGACAACAAAGCACTCTTCGTCCCACATCAGCTGGCATTGATGCTGTCGCAAAAAGTCCAGTCCCAGAATGGCATCTACGCTGATGTCTGCGACCCAAACGCTGTGTAGCACCTCGCTTTCCCCAGTCTTCATCGGCATCTTCGCACGTCCAGCGATGCGCAGCTCACTCCCACCCGCTTGGCGGAACCTGCGATCTGCGTCGACGAGCACGGGTCTTAACTTCGTGTCTGTCCTGTCATACAGCCGAGTGGAAACAAAAGTCTCTGTGGTTCCAGTGTCGATCAAGAAACTAACTGCCGTGTCCATTATTTCCCCTCGGATGTAAAGTCCCAACTCTTGAGATGAAGCAGGTCGTCTCCTCAAGCCAGCCTTCGGCGGGACTGCCTGCTCCTGCGGCGAGGCTGCCTGCGCCGTCGGCGAGACTGCCTGCGCCGGCGGCGAGGCTGTCCGTGCCGTTGGCGAGACTGCCTGCGCCGGCGGCGGGGCTGTCCGTGCCGGTGGCGGGACTGCCTGCACCGGCGGGGAGGCTGCCTGCCTTATGCTGGTCTTCAGTGGGCACCGTGCTCGGAGATGCTCCAGACTCCCGCACTTCCAGCAACCTGCCTTCCATTCCTTGGGTTTTCTCTCCACCAGGCTGCGGCGCTGCAACTCCAAGAGCTCCCGCAGAATCGACAGTATCTGGTCAGTGGCCGTGGAACTAAGGGTTTCCTCCATTTCGGGACAAGGAAAGACTGCACGCGACCGCCCAACTTGTTCTGCCTTGCACCACGCCTCTTCTTCGGCCGTGATTTCCACTGTTTCATCGAGGGTCGAGGGCTTTCTCCCATCAAAATGCACCAAGTAATCCTCAATGTACGATGACCCATCGTACTCCCGAGCTCTGACACGCGGCGCCGCTCCGGTACGTTCCACGTCAGCGTGCTGGCCAACCCCATGAGCAGCACTGGATCCGCTAGCAGCGGTGTCAGTGTGCACTGGTATGTGCCTGCCCGCATGACGAGGCTCGCAACCGCTGCGTGCCCCGGTAGGACTCTTCGGGGATCGACGGCAACTAACGTCAGGGCGGTGCTCACCTTCGCTGTCCGACTCGCTGCACGCCGCCCGCCACTGTGCCTGAAGATCACCCACTACACTGCACGACTTTCTCCGCCTACCGGTATCGTCCCTAGTCGATAGGTCCGGCGTCACTGGCACAACATGCCAAGGCTGATGTCCGGTCGTGGACCCGGTCGTATTTCTGCGTAAACTGTCCAGCAGGGATCGCTGCAGCCGATCGATTTCCCTGGAAATGTCGCCGATGGCTTCAGTGATACTCTGTGCCGACTCCGTGTAGCTTGCCATTTCTCTTCCCCGAAAATCCTGTAGAAAATCCCACCGCTGCCACCAATTGTAACGGGACCTTATTGGGTTCTTGTCCTCCGAGTCCGGCCAAACGCAAGAAAAGGGGACAAACACACAGGATTTCCAACTTCTGAAGAAACTCTCATTTATTCAGCACAACAACTCTGTGGTCAACCTGCCACACTGCTACCAGTACCACGACTGCTGATTCCCAGCATAGAAATACACACAGTCTGAACAAATGTATACAATTGTAACAACTTGCAATGACCCCGGCATCTTGCCAAACCTTTCCCGCGTCCCCCAACAAAAGAAACCCACTTAAGCAACCTATTTCCGGAGCCTATTTCCGGAGCGCGCGCCAGCCAGACCCAAAACCAGGTCAGGCTTGCGCCGCCGGAGCCCCTCCGCCGGAGCACCAGCGCTAGAAAGCAATGACAACAAAAATGTGCATAGACTGTCCGTTACAATACATTTGATACTTATCATATTTACCCGGGTTATTTTTACTTAATGGTGAACAGGTATTATAGAGTTCTGAACTAAGTCAGTATTCCTTCCCTGTTTTGACTAATGAAATCTTTAGCCGGAAATAACTTGTACGTTTACCTAAAATGTACGTATACTGAAATTGATCATATCCCAACAGATTATTTTTTTTTCAAAACAAAACAAATGGTTGTACTGGAAAAGCTAACTTTTGTGTTTTTTTTTCGTTTCTGACAAAAAATATTCACAATGTAACTTGAACCGGGCAGTGTGTAATGAAATAATTGTCTGCATGACCACTCAGCAATTGTGTCTAAACAAACGCGAACTTCTAGTAGGCCGTCAGCTGAAAATCCTAGGAGGCCTAGAAAATGACTTTCGGCTTCATTTTTTTAGGCAACTTGCAAACAGCCGATTTAAGATAATTCAAGAGTGCTGAATCCGATTCTGGATCTCCCCCGGCGCCATACTTGCACGTTTTGGCTGTAGACGCACTTAAAGATGTATTACATTAATTTGCTGATATACTACTGTTACAATCAAGAGATTTAAGCCCCTATCACACTTATGGTATCCTAATTCCTTATGACTTACTTATCAATTTTTTTTCAATACGCAGCCGTACGCTTGAAAACGTCGATTTTTTTTTATTACTTTGACTTATGTGCGACGCACATCTAGCATACAAGTAACGAATTCAGCGCATCCATTGCGTATGACATGCGTATGAGTTAAGTATGCAGTGCACAACATTATTTTTCGGGCTGCGAATAGGTCAGTTTGCAGTGCGCATGCCGACCGCATTCCTTACGCACTTCCGACGCAATACGTCGGAAGAATGGGTAAATAACAGAATTTCACAGCTTAGAGAATTCTATTTCACACATCTACTGCCAGCCCTTACAGATAACATTGTTAGAAAAGATCTACACATAGTTGACTTACAAAGCTAAAATGGAATGGATATCTGCAAACAAACAAATCCAAGATTTAAATGATTTATGGTTTAAGTGCAACTACATGTAAGCCTTAAAAGTTAGGAAAGCATCCACATATGCAGAAGTACTCAGCAAAATATGTTATCTTCAAGTAAACTTGTATCCTCCACCCTTATTGGTAGATCCTTAGCAACAACATATCACACTGTTCAAATTAGTTTTTTTCCCTTCACCGACGTCGGTGAAGGGCAAAAAACTTAATTTGATTTATATCACCCCGACGCAAAATTCCATCCTATAATATCACACTGTTGCATCAGTGTGATACACAATGTATATCCTTTCACACGTTCCCTATTCTAAGCTGCATGCGCAATAACCGCTAAAAGTTCTTGTTAAGCATGCTAGTTCCAACACACTTGCCCATTTTATACTGTGCATCAAGTTTACTTGAAGATAAATTTGTCACCCCGCTCTTACTAATTTATAAGAGCGGGCTCTTACTATTTAAAATGTAGTTTGTCTGTGTCCATAGACGCACTACATTATTCCGTGTTACACACGCACTCGATGGATAACTTAAAAAGTATGAAATATGTATTTAGCAAATTATTTAAAATTTCAATCAAGTGATGTAAATTTATAGGTGAGGTTTTGAACAGTGTATTCATGTACCACCAGAAAAAAATTGTGCAACATTTAAAACTTGGTTTCATGGAGGTGTGAACTTAGTATTGACTACATTGTAGCTAAGCAGGATAAAACTCAGTCCTCATCTTCAAACAACCATTCATCCTCAAAATCATCATCCGACTCTGTGATTATTTCCTCAGTTTCAGGCTCTCCTTAAATTAGTAGCGGTTGTAGATTACTCAAACCTGCACATACAGTGACAATATTGTCCACATTCATGACACGTCCTGGGATAACTGTGCTTAATATCTTCAAACACTTCAGGCGTCTGATGGCTCTTTCCACATGTATACGAATATTTGCAAGTCTCCTTGTGCGTGTAACCTCCTCTTCTGGAAGTATAATGTCCTTGTTGCCAGTGGTGAAAGCTGGGATGGATAATTTCACCCCCGGTGGCAGAATGTCATCAATGGTAAACCCCTTGTCAGCAAGAACTTAATCATCAGGTTGTAAATGCTGTAAAATTCCTGAACTTTGAGTGATAAATTTGTCACTTGCACGCCCACCAAATAGTTTTGATAAGTACATGACAAAGCCATTAGGAGCAATACAATAAAGAAGCTTGAATGTATTGTGATGCTTATAATTTGAATAGGTCTGAGCACGTTGTTTCATGTTCCGTGGTCTTTGTACAAACATTTCGGTACAATCTATTATACAAGTGGCCCTAGGATAGTGTTCCAAAAAAGCATCTTGGTCTGATCCTTTGCAGTGTGTCCCTCGAAGGCCCAAATATCAAGTGTTCACGCATAAATATTGCCAAGATGGGAATCCATTCTCTGAAAATCTGGCATACTGTAGATTGGGAAACCTTAAAACGTGTTCCCAAGTCAAAGAAGAACAAACCAAGTCGGAGTCGCATCAACACAAGCAGAAGTTGATTGCAGAGCTTCATCTTGAAAGTTGGCACATTTGGCAAAATTGACAGGCATTTAATTAATGCCCAAAATACATGGACACTCAAGCCAGTGTAGAATTTGCTCGTATCATCACCCATATCAGATGCAGACAGTTCGGGAGAGGTATCTGTCTGACATGTCTGAGTTGCTTTCACTTTGCATTTTATGGGGCAACTGCGATTTTTAGCATATGTGTGATCTGCAGTGCTAAAATCATACCACTGCACTGAGGCGTCTTTACATGTAGTTGCTAAAGAAGCAGGCAGTATGGGTTCTCCACACACAGGGGAAGCATGTGGCACCTCGTGAACGGCATGCACAGATGCAGATTCTTGCAGCTTAAAATCTCGTCTCAATCTTGGGGCATGTCTGCCGGAAGATAGTGGTTTCTGTAATGACAAAAATGTATAGGCCTACATGTACATTCATGAAGTACACGTGCATGTACTAGCACCCTCATGAACTCTATCCTCAGACAATGTGTTCATCTTGCCCTTAAGCTTACGTCCCATTATAAAGCTATGTAAATTTCAAACTATAGCATAGCCACCCCTGGCTGAAAGGTAAGGTCGGAAAATCCCTCATATGACATGTAATAATTTCACATGGCTTATTCCAGCCACTGTTTAGAGAATAAATTCGGTTGCTTAAAAATATTCATACACGTGACCCTACTAGTACTACAGCAACCTACATATTGTCAAATTATTTACCTATCAATGGATTAAACATATTTAGTAGTAATGTGCCATGATTTTAGAACTTACATGAGGCTTATATCCCATGTGCAGTGATGGGAAGGGGTTATTCTTTGATGGTTTCCCATCCTGAAAGTGGATTGAGCAAATCTGCAAAATAAAAAAAAATGAATAAATATAAAACTAAACCTAAACAAATGTATTTATTTGGTCAGATATATTGGCTTGGGCAGCACTGCAGGTTACTGTCCCTCCGTTCATCACCAAACACTTTAAAAAAAAGGGAGAGTGCTGTTTTTTTTTTATTTTGCAGGCTATTAAACAATTTATTATTATTTTTTTTTTGTAATTTCGCAAAAAAAGTAAACCACACTTCTTCAATAGCCTACGTGAAAAGTAGATATCCAGGCATTACTGGATCAATATCCCTTGTATATGAAATAATGTACACCACAACATGTGTAAGCACACTTCCAAACTGGAAATCAACTGTCTGGCTAGTCTTTTATTAATTAGGCCTAGGCCTAATAACTTAATAAGTAATAAAGTTATTAATATTAACTACACTTGTCAGTTTATCAGGTAAGTTAAAAAGGTGTGCATACTCACCCTGCTATTTTTAGTTGGCTCAAAGTCGTTTCTATTAAGGTTTTTAATCCAATTATTACGGCTGCTGAAGGACAACACCTCACAGTCACTGCCGGCGGGAAATCTGTGTAGCTGTCATGGTTGCACACAGGAACATTCACGATGAGACTTTGGACAGTGCAGATCGCACACCGACGTTTTCCACTCAGACAGCTTTTTGCTGCTATTTTTGCAGCCCACCACCGCACAAACTTTTCCTGAATTTCCCGAACTCATTTCCTCTTTGCCTTTAATTTGGTTTACTTGAAATCTGGAAAGGAGCTTAATTATAAACGGAAATATGTCAAAAATTGGCTTTCGCCAATGTATCTGTGCACAAAATTTGACAAAAATGCGTCCCAGCAATGGCGGATTTGAAGAGCGCCACCTTGTGACAAAAATACAGCGCTGCCAAAAACGCGCGTAATGGATTTGTCTATATGATTTCGTTCAGCGTGCGTGCGTGCGTGCCGGGAGGTCAGCGTATTACCGCGTATGAACCGCTAAATCCCCCACGAACACTTAGGGCGTTTTCGAATCCCTGTTCTTGACAACACTCGGGTTAACCCGACACGAGAACAGCGGTCTCGAACGTCACGAACAGACCCGAGAGGGCGTTCGCGGATCGATTTTTTCACTCCCCGGTTGATTGAGGGTTCGGCGAGGTGCAGCTTGAACAAAATGGCGGACTGTGCAGATTCGTAAATTGTTTTGTGTGTTGTTTTTTTTGCTAATACCCTAATGATTGGAATGAGAATACCATTATAGTGCATGTCTGCAATTTCATCCCCGCATGTCCGGTTTTGCAACAGTCGTCCTCGTTCATTTGGAATAGGCCTAAGTACAAATTCAGACGATTGTCGGCCATTTTGCATTGCTTTATATCGATGCGACACGCACCCGCGCGTTCGTAACAACCAGCTCGAAAATACGTTCCCGTGTTACACGCGTGTTGTCAAGAACAGGGATTCGAAAACGCCCATAGCGTACTCGTACCGCGGGACCGATGCGCTGCGTATTTATAACTTATGACCTGCGTAACAGCGTACGCAGCGTAGTTTTGTGCATGCCCAAAACTATCCGGCGTACTGGGCCGTACCATGCGTATGCCTGCGTACAGAAAACTTACACAAAACGATAGAGATGCATATGAGGTGCGGATTATGCGTACGACTGCGTATGAAAAAAATGTCAATGCGCAACTCATAAGGAATTAGGATACGCAGAAGTGTGACAGGGCCCTGAAATATGTATTTAATATGCTTAAGATTAGGCACGTCCAGAGCCTGCAGTCCACCTAAGGATTAGGCACACCTCGGGTATGCAGTACACAGGTATTAAAATTCAAGCGGCCTTAATCGCTGCACATTGTATTGTATTTAGGGGATTTGACGAGCATATATATAAGGCTGGGTTTGACTGCCCTCGTGACGCACATGCCAAACCACTACCACGGGGTCAGCCGGAGGCTTCGGTCCACTTCCCTTCGCTGCTGTTCTGTGTGTCGCCCCGCAGCCGTGACGTTTCCATAGTAGATAGTAGCCTCCGTAAAATCACAAACCGGCGGGGGGGGGGGGGTACCATCGGTCGATAGGGGTGCTGTTCAAAACCAGCGATTATGCATCCAAAGGACCAATATATGGTGCTTTTCAGGGCGATACATGTGCGCAATTTAGAAAAAGCCACCCAAAACGGCAGATGCCACCAAAAACGGCACCACTTCTTTTTATGTCCCGCGGCGAAGCAGAAGGGACATACTGTTTCCGCCTTGTCCTTCCATGGGTGAGGGTGGGTGGGTGGGTGGGTGGGTGGGTGAGCTTGTCTTACATACGCAGTGTGGACTTCCGAACAAAACACGTCCACATAATGTAGGTACCACCGACGTTGTGTGGACTTGCCCACGTCCACACAGTGTTTCCCCATTTCTGGAAAACAGGTTTAGAGGCATTTTTGGGTTAGGTTTATCTGTAGCAGAATGAAGAGAAACACTAAAGGGAATCGTTGAAAAAAAATTGGGTTGTAAGAGTTTTCACAGTTTGAGAAAAATGAGTTTTTTCACTGGTGTTCCTTAACTACACGAAAAGAAAGGAAAGTCCACACTAGGTATGTGAAACAAGTCTGGGTGGGTGGGTGGGTGGGTGTGAGTTTGTCTTACATACGCAGTGTGGACTTCCGAACAAAAGACGTCCACATAATGTAGGTAGCACCGACGTTGTGTGTGTGTGTGTGTGTGTCCGGACAAATCTTGTCAGTGCGATAACTTGAGAACAACTTAACATATGAACTTCAAATTTGGTTTGTGAATTGTTCTTGGTGATCCTAAGAAACTTATCGCATTTGGGGCCGAAAGGTCAAGGGTCAAGGTCACAGTGACAAAAAAAAAAAAAATTTTGTCAGCTCGAAAACTTGAGAAAAACTTTACATATGAACTTCAAATTTGGTTTGTGGATTGTCCTTGGCAATCCTAAGAAGCGTTTTGCATTTAGGGCCAAAAGGTCAAGGGTCAAGGTCACAGTGGCTAAAACAAAAGATATTTTGTCAGCGTGATAACTTGAGATATACTTTAGATATGAACTTCAAATTTGGTTTGTGGATTGTCCTTGGCAATCCTAAGAAGCCTTTTGCATTTCGGGGCCAAAAGGTCAAGGGTCAAGGTCAAAGTGGCTAAAACAAAAGATATTTTGTCAGCGTGATAACTTGAGATATACTTTAGATATGAACTTCACATTTGGTTTGTGGATTGTCCTTGGCAATCCTAAGAAGCCTTTTGCATTTTGGGTCAAAAGTCAAGGGTCAAGGCCACAGTGGCTAAAACAAAAGAAATGTTGTCAGCGTGATAACTTGAGAGATACTTTACATATGAACTTCAAATTTGGTTTGTGGATTCTCCTTGGCAATCCTAAGAAGCTTATTGCATTTGGGGCCAAAAGGTCAAGGGTCAAGGTCACAGTGGCTAAAACAAAAGAAATTTTGTCAGCGCAATAATGTGAGAAATACTTCACATATGAACTTCAAATTTGGTTTGTGGCTCGTTCCAATGGTAATCCAAATAGGCCTATCGCATTGGGGGTCGAAAGGTCAATGGTCAAGGTCACAGTGACTAAAACAAAAGAAAATTTTGTCAGCGCGCTAACTTGAGAATTACTTTACATATGAACTTTAATTTTGGTTTGTGAACTGTCCTTGGCAATCCTAAGAAGCCTTTTGCATTTTGGGCCAAAAGGTCAAGGGTCAAGGTCACAGTGGCTAAAACAAACAAAATTTGTCAGCGTGATAACTTGAGATATACTTTAGATATGAACTTCAAATTTGGTTTGTGGATTCTCCTTGGCAATCCTAAAGCCCTGTCCGCACTGGACATTTTTTGGTCAAACTAACCGACACTATGGGTACTTTTCCCATTTTAAGTCCAGTGCGGACAGTCTAGGACGTTTTCCTCTCGGTTACTTTTCCTGAGTCCAGCGATTACTTTTACTGGCCAACTGCTACCAAGAAAAACTTCCCACGCGCCCAGGAAAACTGACCAGGTCACTTTTCCCGAGACGATAAGTCCAGTGCGGACAGTGCGAGTCGGTAAAAGCGGCTCAGGAAAGCGTACATCCGGCCCGAGCGCCCTGTTATGCATACAGAGACCGCACAAACCTGCACGTGCAGTGGCCGAACATTTTGTAGAAACACGCTGCGGTGTATCATCAAGTCCGAGCGGTAAAATCTCGTTAAAATATATATCGTCACCGA
This sequence comes from Patiria miniata, assembly GCF_015706575.1. NCBI lineage: Eukaryota > Metazoa > Echinodermata > Asteroidea > Valvatida > Asterinidae > Patiria > Patiria miniata. The sequence continues at coordinate 8,978,610 of NW_024037063.1, forward strand.
CACCACGAAGTAACACCCATCTACATACCAGTAAAAACTAGCAATCGGAGAAAACGGCAACTAAAGTTGAACGCCTTGTAAAACAACACTTTGAGTCAAAACGACAAAGTATTTTCTGTTGGGTTTCTCGTTGTGGACACTTGATGAATTGAATTGATTAAATCTGCTGTTTTTCACCCGTTTGTGTATTAAATAAACAAGAAATAAGAAAAAAAAGAGTGTTAGTTTGTGAAACCGAAAAGGCTGCGAAAATGTAAATTTTCGTTTTCACGAAGTAACACTCTTCAATGTATTCAACACGGGGAAAGTGCAACTTCAGGTGAGCGCGCGCGCGCGCTGATGCAACTTGTTACAAAAAGGGTGTTACTTCGTGAAAACGTTTTTGCTCACTTATGAGCAGAGTGCGCGCCATGCATTGCAATGGTAAATGGAACTTGAGTGTTACTTCGTGAAGACGAAAATTGTCACTTTTGCGCAAAAGTTGCCATGGATACTTAGCCTAATTATTGAAGTAAAGCTCTTGAAGCTTTGAAAATTCGTGCAATGGTAGGCCTTGATGAATAATGTTTAAAAATCCTAAAAACTGAAAATCGAAAAAAATATGGGTGTTACTTCGTGAAAACGTTTTTGCTCACTTATGAGCAGAGTGCGCGCCATGCATTGCAATGGTAAATGGAACTTGAGTGTTACTTCGTGAAAACGAAAATTGTCACTTCTGCGCAAAAGTTGCCATGGATACTTAGCCTAATTATTGAAGTAAAGCTCTTGAAGCTTTGAAACTTCGTGCAATGGTAGGCCTTGATGAATAATGTTTAAAAATCCTAAAAACTGAAAATCGAAAAAAATATGGTTTAAAACGGAAAAGTGTTACTTCGTGGTGTTGGTGACGATATTTCAACGGACAAATACATACAAAGAGAAGAGAGATCACGTTCTGAGAATTAATTTGCGGAAATTCTCTTTCTCCACCGATGTATGTTATTTTCTACGATCCAAATTCATCCTGAAAGGCTACTGTAGTCATGCACGGAACATCATGGTCCGGTACCGTACGTAGGCCGTAGTCACTGGTTCCTGGCCTACATCATAGCTTCGATTCTGTAAGCATGCGATTGGAACCAACGAATACTGATGGCACTGCTGCCGCACGGAACATCGTACAGCGGCATGGCTTCGACGACGTGCATCACAAATGCGTCAGAATTATAGGCCTTTTCGTCAAGATTTAGCGTGTCAAAATGAAATAATATCGTGTAAACGATTATGTTGTGCATGCAAATGGCGTGTGTAATATTACTGTGCGTATCGGCGGCTGAAAATGTGATCGGCAATTTGTTTTCTGTGTACGGTGAGTCATTATACTGACACTGTGAAAGCTCGGTTACTTCTCCCACGCAGTCTGGGTAAATTTTCCCGTGTCGAAAGTCCAAGTGCGAACAGTGGTCACATATGACCATTTCTCATTTTACCATCGTCTCGGTAAAACCTTCCGAAAAAAGTCCAGTGCGGAAACGGCTTATGAAGCCTTTTGCATTTGGAGCCAAAAGGTCAAGGGTCAAGGTAACAGTGACTAAAACAAAACAATTTTGTCAGCGCGATAAATTGAGAAATACTTTACATATGAACTTCAAATTTGGTTTGTGGATTGTCCTTGGCAATCCTAAAAAAGCCTTTTGCATTTGGGGCCAAAAGGTCAAGGGTCAAGATCACAGTGACTAAAACAAAAGAAATTTTGTCAGCGCGATAACTTGAGAGATACTTTACATATGAACTTCAAATTTGGTTTGTGGCTCGTTCCAATGGTAATCCAAATAGGCCTATCGCATTGGGGGTCGAAAGGTCAAGGGTCAAGGTCAAAGTGGCTAAAACAATAGAAATCTTGTATTTATTGTGAGATCATAGGGATTAGGAATTAATTCATATCAAACCTACAGAAGACACTTATGCTGTCAATGAAAGTTCCATGTGACCAAGGTACATGTAAGTTGATGTTAATAGAGTGGTGTTATGTCATGGGAACATTTACGGTTGCGGGGCATTTGTGTTTGTTAACACACCTGACTTGTTTTAAAAGGGCACTTGTTCAGAAAAAAAGCAGTTCGTTCAAAAAAGAGCACTCTCAACATTTTTTTGGGGGGGGGGGGGGGTGGGGGAAGCACGTTGGAAACAAAAACGTTCAATGGAAAAAGTCAGTCTTTACACAATATTGGGGGGAGGTAAATACCCCCTTACCTACCCCTCACAACTTACCATTAATTAGAAAGTAATCAAATAGATAAATTAACTCAGTTCCCTAATAAATAAAACAAACCGTACATAAACCTCAACAAAAAAAATTCAATGGAAAAAAGGCAGTCTTTACACAATATTGGGGGAAGGTAAATACCCCCTTACCAACCCCTCACAAATTACCATTAATTAGAAAGTAATCAAATAGTTAAATTAACCCAGTTCCCTAATAAATAAAACAAACCGTACATATTAATCCAAATTACAGACTGCATTTTGTTTACGCAACTGCGCACAACTGTAGTGAGGCCAAAGCGGCTAGACTTACTTCCAGCCCATGCATTTCAGTTCCCCACATTCATAAAAGTACACCAAAGAAAGCTTTCTGGGTCGAAGTAAAGAATTTGAAGCCAATAATTATTTAATAAAATGTCACACATTGGTCTCGATCCAATGGTTATGGTACAATCCCATTTATTTTCATAAACAGATAAAGTCCACGGATTTGCTTCATGTAGCAACCCCACCCACACCCCCATTCATCGAAACCCTTCCCCAACAATCTGAGAGTATATTTATTGCTCAAAGGATAAGACACACTTGTTGTTTTATTATAAGATCCTTCAATGGACCATTTTTTAATGACAAGATGACCCACACTGGCTCACAGTAACTCCTGTTACTAGATTCAATAGTTTGTTTAAGACAGTTTAATAAATGCAGTAAGCTGACAGAATCAGAGTAATAATTGCTGCCTGTGAAAATATTTTGGTCACCTGAATGGCTAAAGTACCATCGCACGCTTTGTACATAATGATTCTACGTGGTTTAAGATGAATGATGGCTCTCCTAAGTCTAGTGAGCCATTGCAGTACGTGTTCCTTAACTTGCTCCATGCTAGGATTGAAGGATCAGTCAACTGTATCCTGATTGACATCCGAATGCGTTACACAATGAGATATATTTTTCTGTTAATCCAGTGACCTGTGGTTTTCTGAGTAACCTGGACTCGACAATGGTCTGGCGAAGCCTTTTTAACATTTGGACATAGTCAGGCGGGTGTCCAAATGTTAAAAAAAAGGCGATTTGTAAAGGAGTAGGCCTAATAGTACTCGGATTGTACTGTGGTTAAAGCTGAAATGTGGTAATCTACATAACTCACAAAGCTTATTGTGGACATTTCAAAGACAGAGTATTTAATAGTATAATAGTAATTGAAACCCACCCGACCATGCCGACCTACCGCCATGATGTTTTGTCGACAGCATTTCTGATCGCTGATGCCATGATGTACTCCAGCCTCTTCTGACATGACTGGGGAATTAAATTTCTTGTCAAAATCGGTTCATTTTCAACAGCTTGGGCTATCTCCTTATTACTATCCTCAAGCTCCTTCCACTACTGTCAATAACTCGCAAATTTGCTCCATCTGGCTATCGTATCACTGTCCATCCTGTTGTTTTAGAGTCAACAACACGACACACGCAGCCACCGCGTCATGGGCACTGCCATGTTTACAACCTTGTGTGCAGAGAAAAATCCCTTCGTGTGGCGTATTCACAGCGCCGCAATGACCCTGAGCACAAGCTTGAGGCTGTTGTTTATCTCATTCGCTGACGGGGCCAGGCTCACTAGCGGGAATATTCAGGGCCAAATTTCGGAGAATGCTACTTTTTAGTTGGGGAAAATCTAGGGAGTGTTCTGCATGGTCAAAACTATATACAACCCAAAAATTAGGTTGCCTAAACATTTTAAGTCCAACACTAAAGGCCAATGATATTTACCTTCTACAGCTCGGGACCTTTATGTATCAGCTTTCCAACAATAACCTGCCTAACACTATCTGTTCAATGTTTTGTAAAAATCTGTTCAATGTTTTGTAAAAATCTGTTCAATGTTTTGTAAAAATCAGGATGTTCACCGTCATTTTACTAGGCGTTATCATGATATTCACCAGACCTGGGCTCGTACAACTTTAACTCAAAAAACTGTTAAACACGAAGGCCCAAAGCTGTGGAATTCTCTCCATCCGTCTATTAAAAAGGTGTCAAATGTGTCATTATTCAAACGCAAATACAAAACCCAATTAATTAACAAATATGTGGTGGAATAATCCCATTTTGTAAGACCAAATAACTCTAGTTTTATTTCGTATTACTAGCTCTGTACCAATATGTTTTTGTCATTTAACTCCTATCGTTGTACTTGTACTTGTAATTAATTAGCTGTTTCGGTGACCCACCGAAACAGCTCTTGTTTTCGTTAAGATTTTTTTTTTCTTTTTTTTTTAGCTGTTTCGGTGACTCACCGAAACAGCTATTGTTTTCGTTAAGATTTTTTTTTTTTCTTTTTTAGCTGTTTCGGTGACTAACCGAAACAGCTCTTGTTTTCGTTAAGATTTTTTTTTTTCTTTTTTCTTTTTAGCTGTTTCGGTGACACACCGAAACAGCTCTTGTTTTCGTTAAGATTTTTTTTTTTTTTTTTTTTAGCTGTTTCGGTGACCCACCGAAACAGCTCTTGTTTTCGTAAAGATTTTTTTTAGCTGTTTCGGTGACCCACCGAAACAGCTCTTGTTTTCGTTAAGATTTTTTTTTTTTTTTTTTTTTTTTTTTTTCTCCTTTTTCAGACTTTTTCTCCATAGGTTTAACACACGTTTCTTCCACCAGTCCACTTTGCCACTTTTTCAAATCCGATTGATTTCAGACTTGATACATACTTAGACCACCACCCACAGATGGTCCTAGAAGAAATTCGTGACCGTGACGTCATCAGGTGTCGGGTTACGTCACATTAAAGATGCATTTTTCCCCATATGTTTTGTACACGTTTTAAAACACTCCACTTTGGCCTCTTCGTAAATCCGATCGACCTCAGACTTGATACATACTTAGACCACCACCCACAGATGGTCCTAGAAGAAATGTGTGATCGTGACGTCATCTGGTGTTGGGTTACGTCACATTAAAGATGCATTTTTCCCCATAGGGTTTGTACACGTTATAAAACACTCCACTTTGGCACTTTTGTAAATCCGATCGACGTCAGACTTGGTACACACTTAAACTACCACCCACAGATGGTCCTAGAAGAAATTTGTGATCGTGACGTCATCAGGTGTTGGGTTACGTCACATTAAAGATGCATTTTTCCCCATAGGGTTTGTACACGTTTTAAAACATTCTACTTTGGCACTTTCGTAAATCCGATCGACGTTAGACTTGGTACACACTTAGACTACCACCTACAGATGGTCCTAGAAGAAATTCATGATCGTGACATCATCAGGTGTAAGGTTACTTCACATTAAAGATGCATTTTTTCCCATAGGGTTTGTACACGTTTTTCTTCAAATCATACTTTGGCACTATATGTCTGATTGACTTTTCACTTGGCAGATGACATTCGAAGTGACTTCATCAAGTGTTCATCACGTGCACAGAGTATTTCAAATATCCGAAACAGCTTGTGTTTGTCCACAAACACATTTCTAGTTTTTTTTTTTTTTTTTTTTTTTTCTCCTTTTTCAGACTTTTTCTCCATAGGATTAACACACGTTTCTTCCACCAGTCCACTTTGCCACTTTTTCAAATCCGATTGATTTCAGACTTGATACATACTTAGACCACCACCCACAGATGGTCCTAGAAGAAATTCGTGACCGTGACGTCATCAGGTGTCGGGTTACGTCACATTAAAGATGCATTTTTTCCCATATGTTTTGTACACGTTTTAAAACACTCCACTTTGGCCTCTTCGTAAATCCAATCGACCTCAGACTTGATACATACTTAGACCACCACCCACAGATGGTCCTAGAAGAAATGTGTGATCGTGACGTCATCTGGTGTTGGGTTACGTCACATTAAAGATGCATTTTTCCCCATAGGGTTTGTACACGTTATAAAACACTCCACTTTGGCACTTTTGTAAATCTGATCGACGTCAGACTTGGTACACACTTAAACTACCACCCACAGATGGTCCTAGAAGAAATTTGTGATCGTGACGTCATCAGGTGTTGGGTTACGTCACATTAAAGATGCATTTTTCCCTATAGGATTTGTACACGTTTTAAAACATTCTACTTTGGCACTTTCGTAAATCCGATCGACGTTAGACTTGGTACACACTTAGACTACCACCTACAGATGGTCCTAGAAGAAATTCATGATCATGACATCATCAGGTGTAAGGTTACTTCACATTAAAGATGCATTTTTCCCCATAGGGTTTGTACACGTTTTTCTTCAAATCATACTTTGGCACTATATGTCTGATTGACTTTTCACTTGGCAGATGACATTCGAAGTGACTTCATCAAGTGTTCATCACGTGCACAGAGTATTTCAAATATCCGAAACAGCTTGTGTTTGTCCACAAACACATTTCTAGTTTTTTTTTTTTTTTTTTTTTTTTTTCTCCTTTTTCAGACTTTTTCTCCATAGGATTAACACACGTTTCTTCCACCAGTCCACTTTGCCACTTTTTCAAATCCGATTGATTTCAGACTTGATACATACTTAGACCACCACCCACAGATGGTCCTAGAAGAAATTCGTGACCGTGACGTCATCAGGTGTCGGGTTACGTCACATTAAAGATGCATTTTTTCCCATATGTTTTGTACACGTTTTAAAACACTCCACTTTGGCCTCTTCGTAAATCCGATCGACCTCAGACTTGATACATACTTAGACCACCACCCACAGATGGTCCTAGAAGAAATGTGTGATCGTGACGTCATCTGGTGTTGGGTTACGTCACATTAAAGATGCATTTTTCCCCATAGGGTTTGTACACGTTATAAAACACTCCACTTTGGCACTTTTGTAAATCTGATCGACGTCAGACTTGGTACACACTTAAACTACCACCCACAGATGGTCCTAGAAGAAATTTGTGATCGTGACGTCATCAGGTGTTGGGTTACGTCACATTAAAGATGCATTTTTCCCTATAGGATTTGTACACGTTTTAAAACATTCTACTTTGGCACTTTCGTAAATCCGATCGACGTTAGACTTGGTACACACTTAGACTACCACCTACAGATGGTCCTAGAAGAAATTCATGATCATGACATCATCAGGTGTAAGGTTACTTCACATTAAAGATGCATTTTTCCCCATAGGGTTTGTACACGTTTTTCTTCAAATCATACTTTGGCACTATATGTCTGATTGACTTTTCACTTGGCAGATGACATTCGAAGTGACTTCATCAAGTGTTCATCACGTGCACAGAGTATTTCAAATATCCGAAACAGCTTGTGTTTGTCCACAAACACATTTCTAGTTTTTTTTTTTCTCCTTTTTCAGACTTTTTCTCCATAGGTTTAACACACGTTTCTTCCACCAGTCCACTTTGCCACTTTTTCAAATCCGATTGATTTCAGACTTGATACATACTTAGACCACCACCCACAGATGGTCCTAGAAGAAATTCGTGACCGTGACGTCATCAAGTGTCGGGTTACGTCACATTAAAGATGCATTTTTCCCCATATGTTTTGTACACGATTTAAAACAATCCACTTTGGCCTCTTCGTAAATCCGATCGACCTCAGACTTGATACATACTTAGACCACCACCCACAGATGGTCCTAGAAGAAATTTGTGATCGTGACGTCATCAGGTGTTGGGTTACGTTACATTAAAGATGTATTTTCCCCATAGGGTTTGTACACGTTATAAAACACTCCACTTTGGCACTTTTGTAAATCCGATCGACCTCAGACTTGATACATACTTAGACCACCACCCACAGATGGTCCTAGAAGAAATTTGTGATCGTGACGTCATCAGGTGTTGGGTTACGTCACATTAAAGATGCATTTTTCCCCATAGGGTTTGTACACGTTATAAAACACTCCACTTTGGCACTTTTGTAAATCCGATCGACCTCAGACTTGACACATACTTAGACCACCACCCACAGATGGTCCTAGAAGAAATTTGTGATCGTGACGTCATCAGGTGTTGGGTTACGTCACATTAAAGATGCATTTTTCCCCTTAGGGTTTGTACACGTTTTAAAACATTCTACTTTGGCACTTTTGTAAATCCGATCGACCTCAGACTTGATACATACTTAGACCACCACCCACAGATGGTCCTAGAAGAAATCTGTGATCGTGACGTCATCAGGTGTTGGGTTACGTCACATTAAAGATGCATTTTTCCCCATAGGGTTTGTACACGTTATAAAACACTCCACTTTGGCACTTTTGTAAATCCGATCGACCTCAGACTTGACACATACTTAGACCACCACCCACAGATGGTCCTAGAAGAAATTTGTGATCGTGACGTCATCAGGTGTTGGGTTACGTCACATTAAAGATGCATTTTTCCCCATAGGGTTTGTACACGTTTTAAAACATTCTACTTTGGCACTTTTGTAAATCCGATCGACCTCAGACTTGATACATACTTAGACCACCACCCACAGATGGTCCTAGAAGAAATCTGTGATCGTGACGTCATCAGGTGTTGGGTTACGTCACATTAAAGATGCATTTTTCCCCATAGGGTTTGTACACGTTATAAAACACTCCACTTTGGCACTTTTGTAAATCTGATCGACGTCAGACTTGGTACACACTTAAACTACCACCCACAGATGGTCCTAGAAGAAATTTGTGATCGTGACGTCATCAGGTGTTGGGTTACGTCACATTAAAGATGCATTTTTCCCTATAGGGTTTGTACACGTTTTAAAACATTCTACTTTGGCACTTTCGTAAATCCGATCGACGTTAGACTTGGTACACACTTAGACTACCACCTACAGATGGTCCTAGAAGAAATTCATGATCATGACATCATCAGGTGTAAGGTTACTTCACATTAAAGATGCATTTTCCCCCATAGGGTTTGTACACGTTTTTCTTCAAATCATACTTTGGCACTATATGTCTGATTGACTTTTCACTTGGCAGATGACATTCGAAGTGACTTCATCAAGTGTTCATCACGTGCACAGAGTATTTCAAATATCCGAAACAGCTTGTGTTTGTCCACAAACACATTTCTAGTTTTTTTTTTTCTCCTTTTTCAGACTTTTTCTCCATAGGTTTAACACACGTTTCTTCCACCAGTCCACTTTGCCACTTTTTCAAATCCGATTGATTTCAGACTTGATACATACTTAGACCACCACCCACAGATGGTCCTAGAAGAAATTCGTGACCGTGACGTCATCAAGTGTCGGGTTACGTCACATTAAAGATGCATTTTTCCCCATATGTTTTGTACACGATTTAAAACAATCCACTTTGGCCTCTTCGTAAATCCGATCGACCTCAGACTTGATACATACTTAGACCACCACCCACAGATGGTCCTAGAAGAAATTTGTGATCGTGACGTCATCAGGTGTTGGGTTACGTTACATTAAAGATGTATTTTCCCCATAGGGTTTGTACACGTTATAAAACACTCCACTTTGGCACTTTTGTAAATCCGATCGACCTCAGACTTGATACATACTTAGACCACCACCCACAGATGGTCCTAGAAGAAATTTGTGATCGTGACGTCATCAGGTGTTGGGTTACGTCACATTAAAGATGCATTTTTCCCCATAGGGTTTGTACACGTTATAAAACACTCCACTTTGGCACTTTTGTAAATCCGATCGACCTCAGACTTGACACATACTTAGACCACCACCCACAGATGGTCCTAGAAGAAATTTGTGATCGTGACGTCATCAGGTGTTGGGTTACGTCACATTAAAGATGCATTTTTCCCCTTAGGGTTTGTACACGTTTTAAAACATTCTACTTTGGCACTTTTGTAAATCCGATCGACCTCAGACTTGATACATACTTAGACCACCACCCACAGATGGTCCTAGAAGAAATCTGTGATCGTGACGTCATCAGGTGTTGGGTTACGTCACATTAAAGATGCATTTTTCCCCATAGGGTTTGTACACGTTATAAAACACTCCACTTTGGCACTTTTGTAAATCCGATCGACCTCAGACTTGACACATACTTAGACCACCACCCACAGATGGTCCTAGAAGAAATTTGTGATCGTGACGTCATCAGGTGTTGGGTTACGTCACATTAAAGATGCATTTTTCCCCATAGGGTTTGTACACGTTTTAAAACATTCTACTTTGGCACTTTTGTAAATCCGATCGACTCAGACTTGATACATACTTAGACCACCACCCACAGATGGTCCTAGAAGAAATCTGTGATCGTGACGTCATCAGGTGTTGGGTTACGTCACATTAAAGATGCATTTTTCCCCATAGGGTTTGTACACGTTATAAAACACTCCACTTTGGCACTTTTGTAAATCTGATCGACGTCAGACTTGGTACACACTTAAACTACCACCCACAGATGGTCCTAGAAGAAATTTGTGATCGTGACGTCATCAGGTGTTGGGTTACGTCACATTAAAGATGCATTTTTCCCTATAGGGTTTGTACACGTTTTAAAACATTCTACTTTGGCACTTTCGTAAATCCGATCGACGTTAGACTTGGTACACACTTAGACTACCACCTACAGATGGTCCTAGAAGAAATTCATGATCATGACATCATCAGGTGTAAGGTTACTTCACATTAAAGATGCATTTTCCCCCATAGGGTTTGTACACGTTTTTCTTCAAATCATACTTTGGCACTATATGTCTGATTGACTTTTCACTTGGCAGATGACATTCGAAGTGACTTCATCAAGTGTTCATCACGTGCACAGAGTATTTCAAATATCCGAAACAGCTTGTGTTTGTCCACAAACACATTTCTAGTTTTTTTTTTCTCCTTTTTCAGACTTTTTCTCCATAGGTTTAACACACGTTTCTTCCACCAGTCCACTTTGCCACTTTTTCAAATCCGATTGATTTCAGACTTGATACATACTTAGACCACCACCCACAGATGGTCCTAGAAGAAATTCGTGACCGTGACGTCATCAAGTGTCGGGTTACGTCACATTAAAGATGCATTTTTCCCCATATGTTTTGTACACGATTTAAAACAATCCACTTTGGCCTCTTCGTAAATCCGATCGACCTCAGACTTGATACATACTTAAACCACCACCCACAGATGGTCCTAGAAGAAATTTGTGATCGTGACGTCATCAGGTGTTGGGTTACGTTACATTAAAGATGCATTTTTCCCCATAGGGTTTGTACACGTTATAAAACACTCCACTTTGGCACTTTTGTAAATCCGATCGACCTCAGACTTGATACATACTTAGACCACCACCCACAGATGGTCCTAGAACAAATTTGTGATCGTGACGTCATCAGGTGTTGGGTTACGTCACATTAAAGATGCATTTTTCCCCATAGGGTTTGTACACGTTATAAAACACTCCACTTTGGCACTTTTGTAAATCCGATCGACCTCAGACTTGACACATACTTAGACCACCACCCACAGATGGTCCTAGAAGAAATTTGTGATCGTGACGTCATCAGGTGTTGGGTTACGTCACATTAAAGATGCATTTTTCCCCATAGGGTTTGTACACGTTTTAAAACATTCTACTTTGGCACTTTTGTAAATCCGATCGACCTCAGACTTGATACATACTTAGACCACCACCCACAGATGGTCCTAGAAGAAATTCGTGATCGTGACGTCATCAGGTGTTGGGTTACGTCACATTAAAGATGCATTTTTCCCCATAGGGTTTGTACACGTTATAAAACACTCCACTTTGGCACTTTTGTAAATCCGATCGACCTCAGACTTGACACATACTTAGACCACCACCCACAGATGGTCCTAGAAGAAATTTGTGATCGTGACGTCATCAGGTGTTGGGTTACGTCACATTAAAGATGCATTTTTCCCCATAGGGTTTGTACACGTTTTAAAACATTCTACTTTGGCACTTTTGTAAATCCGATCGACCTCAGACTTGATACATACTTAGACCACCACCCACAGATGGTCCTAGAAGAAATTTGTGATCGTGACGTCATCAGGTGTTGGGTTACGTCACATTAAAGATGCATTTTTCCCCATAGGTTTTGTACACGTTTTAAAACATTCTACTTTGGCACTTTTGTAAATCCGATCCACGTTAGACTTGGTGCACACTTAGACTACCACCCACAGATGGTCCTAGAAGAAATTCGTGATCGTGACATCATCAGGTGTAAGGTTACTTCACATTAAAGATGCATTTTTCCCCGTAGGTTTTGTACACGTTTTTCTTCAAGTCATACTTTGGCACTATATGTCTGATTGACTTTTCACTTGGCAGATGACATTCGAAGTGACTTCATCAAGTGTTCATCGTGTGCACAGAGTATTTTAAATATCCGAAACAGCTTGTGTTTGTCCACAAACACATTTCTAGTTTTTTTTTTCTCCTTTTTCAGACTTTTTCTCCATAGGTTTAACACACGTTTCTTCCACCAGTCCACTTTGCCACTTTTTCAAATCCGATCGATTTCAGACTTGATACATACTCAGACCACCACCCACAAATGGTCCTAGAAGAAATTCGTGACCGTGACGTCATCAGGTGTCGGGTTACGTCACATTAAAGATGCATTTTTCCCCATATGTTTTGTACACGTTTTAAAACACTCCACTTTGGCTTCTTCGTAAATCCGATCGACCTCAGACTTGATACATACTTAGACCACCACCCACAGATGGTCCTAGATGAAATTTGTGATCGTGACGTCATCAGGTGTTGGATTACGTCACATTAAAGATGCATTTTTCCCCATAGGGTTTGTACACGTTTTAAAACATACTACTTTGGCACTTTCGTAAATCTGATCGACGTTAGACTTGGTACACACTTAGACTACCACCTACAGATGGTCCTAGAAGAAATTCGTGATCGTGACATCATCAGGTGTAAGGTTACTTCACATTAAAGATGCATTTTTCCCCATAGGGTTTGTACACGTTTTTCTTCAAATCATACTTTGGCACTATATGTCTGATTGACTTTTCACTTGGCAGATGACATTCGAAGTGACTTCGTCAAGTGTTCATCACGTGCATAGAGTATTTCAAATATCCGAAACAGCTTGTGTTTGTCCACAAACACATTTCTTTTTTTTTTTTTTTCTTCTCCTTTTTCAGACTTTTTCTCCATAGGTTTAACACACATTTCTTCCACCAGTCCACTTTGGCACTTTTTATAATCCGATTGATTTAAGACTTGGTACATACTTAGACCACCACCCACAGATGGTCCTAGAAGAAATTTGTGATCGTGACGTCATCCGGTGTTGGGTTACGTCACATTAAAGATGTATTTTTCCCCATATGTTTTGTACACGTTTTAAAACACTCAACTTTGGCATCTTCGTAAATCCGATCGACTTTAAACATAATTCAAATTTAGACCACCACCCACAGATGGTCCTAGACGAAATTCGTGATCGTGACGTCATCAGGTGTCAGGTTACGTCACATTAAAGATGTATTTTTCCCCATATGTTTTGTACACGTTTTAAAACACTCAACTTTGGCATCTTCGTAAATCCGATCGACTTTAAACTTAATTCATACTTAGACCACCACCCACAGATGGTCCTAGAAGAAATTCGTGATCGTGACATCATGAAGTGTCGGGTTATGTCACATTAAAGATGTATTTTTCCCATAGGGTTTGTACACGTTTTAAAACACTCCACTTTGGCACTTCGTAAATTCGATGTACTTAAGACTTGGCACACACTTAGACCATCACCCACAGATGGTCCTAGAAGAAATTCGTGACCGTGACGTCATCAGGTGTTGGGTTACGTCACATTAAAGATGTATTTTTCCCCATATGTTTTGTACACGTTTTAAAACACTCCACTTTGGCACTTTCGTGAATCCGATCGACGTTAGACTTGGTACACACTTAGACCACCACCCACAGATGGTCCTAGAAGAAATTTGTGATCGTGACGTCATCAGGTGTTGGGTTACGTCACATTAAAGATGCATTTTTCCCCATAGGTTTTGTACACGTTTTAAAACATTCTACTTTGGCACTTTTGTAAATCCGATCCACGTTAGACTTGGTGCACACTTAGACTACCACCCACAGATGGTCCTAGAAGAAATTCGTGATCGTGACATCATCAGGTGTAAGGTTACTTCACATTAAAGATGCATTTTTCCCCGTAGGTTTTGTACACGTTTTTCTTCAAGTCATACTTTGGCACTATATGTCTGATTGACTTTTCACTTGGCAGATGACATTCGAAGTGACTTCATCAAGTGTTCATCGTGTGCACAGAGTATTTTAAATATCCGAAACAGCTTGTGTTTGTCCACAAACACATTTCTAGTTTTTTTTTTCTCCTTTTTCAGACTTTTTCTCCATAGGTTTAACACACGTTTCTTCCACCAGTCCACTTTGCCACTTTTTCAAATCCGATCGATTTCAGACTTGATACATACTCAGACCACCACCCACAAATGGTCCTAGAAGAAATTCGTGACCGTGACGTCATCAGGTGTCGGGTTACGTCACATTAAAGATGCATTTTTCCCCATATGTTTTGTACACGTTTTAAAACACTCCACTTTGGCTTCTTCGTAAATCCGATCGACCTCAGACTTGATACATACTTAGACCACCACCCACAGATGGTCCTAGATGAAATTTGTGATCGTGACGTCATCAGGTGTTGGATTACGTCACATTAAAGATGCATTTTTCCCCATAGGGTTTGTACACGTTTTAAAACATACTACTTTGGCACTTTCGTAAATCTGATCGACGTTAGACTTGGTACACACTTAGACTACCACCTACAGATGGTCCTAGAAGAAATTCGTGATCGTGACATTATCAGGTGTAAGGTTACTTCACATTAAAGATGCATTTTTCCCCATAGGGTTTGTACACGTTTTTCTTCAAATCATACTTTGGCACTATATGTCTGATTGACTTTTCACTTGACAGATGACATTCGAAGTGACTTCGTCAAGTGTTCATCACGTGCATAGAGTATTTCAAATATCCGAAACAGCTTGTGTTTGTCCACAAACACATTTCTAGTTTTTTTTTTTCTTCTCCTTTTTCAGACTTTTTCTCCATAGGTTTAACACACATTTCTTCCACCAGTCCACTTTGGCACTTTTTATAATCCGATTGATTTAAGACTTGGTACATACTTAGACCACCACCCACAGATGGTCCTAGAAGAAATTTGTGATCGTGACGTCATCCGGTGTTGGGTTACGTCACATTAAAGATGTATTTTTCCCCATATGTTTTGTACACGTTTTAAAACACTCAACTTTGGCATCTTCGTAAATCCGATCGACTTTAAACTTAATTCAAATTTAGACCACCACCCACAGATGGTCCTAGACGAAATTCGTGATCGTGACGTCATCAGGTGTCAGGTTACGTCACATTAAAGATGTATTTTTCCCCATATGTTTTGTACACGTTTTAAAACACTCCAGTTTGGCATCTTCGTAAATCCGATCGACTTTAAACTTAATTCATACTTAGGCCACCACCCACAGATGGTCCTAGAAGAAATTCGTGATCGTGACATCATGAAGTGTCGGGTTATGTCACATTAAAGATGTATTTTTCCCATAGGGTTTGTACACGTTTTAAAACACTCCACTTTGGCACTTTCGTGAATCCGATCGACGTTAGACTTGGTACACACTTAGACCACCACCCACAGATGGTCCTAGAAGAAATTCGTGACCGTGACGTCATCAGGTGTCGGGTTACGTTACATTACAAATGCATTTTTCCCCATATGTTTTGTACACGTTTAAAAACACTCCACTTTGGCCTCTTCGTAAATCCGATCGACTTCAGACTTGATACATACTTAGACCACCACCCACAGATGCTCCTAGAAGAAATTCGTGATCGTGACGTCATCTGGTGTTGGGTTACGTCACATTAAAGACGCATTTTTATCCATAGGGTTTGTACACGTTATAAAATATACTCCACTTTGGCACTTCTGTAAATCCGATCGACGTCAGACTTGGTACACACTTAGATTACCACCCACAGATGGTCCTAGAAGATATTTGTGATCGTGACGTCATCAGGTGTTGGATTACGTCACATTAAAGACGCATTTTTATCCATAGGGTTTGTACACGTTTTAAAACATTCTGCTCTGGCACTTTCGTAAATGATCGACGTTAGACTTGGTACACACTTAGACTACCACCTACAGATGGTCCTAGAAGAAATTCGTGATCGTGACATCATCAGGTGTAAGGTTACTTCACATTAAAGATGCATTTTTCCCCATATGTTTTGTACACGTATTTCTTCAAATCATACTTTGGCACTATATGTCTGATTGACTTTTCACTTGGCAGATGACATTCGAAGTGACTTCATCAAGTGTTCATCACGTGCACAGAGTATTTCAAATATCCGAAACAGCTTGTGTTTGTCCACAAACACATTTCTAGTTTTTTTTTTTTTCTCCTTTTTCAGACTTTTTCTCCATAGGTTTAACACACGTTTCTTCCACCAGTCCACTTTGCAACTTTTTCGAATTCGATTGATTTCAGACTTGATACATACTCAGACTACCACCCACAGATGGTCCTAGAAGAAATTCGTGACCGTGACGTCATCAGGTGTCGGGTTACGTCACATTACAAATGCATTTTTCCCCATATGTTTTGTACACGTTTAAAAACACTCCACTTTGGCCTCTTCGTAATTCCGATCGACTTCAGACTTGATACATACTTAGACCACCACCCACAAATGCTCCTAGAAGAAATTCGTGATCGTGACGTCATCTGGTGTTGGGTTACGTCACATTAAAGACGCATTTTTATCCATAGGGTTTGTACACGTTATAAAATATACTCCACTTTGGCACTTTTGTAAATCCGATCGACGTCAGACTTGGTACACACTTAGATTACCACCCACAGATGGTCCTAGAAGATATTTGTGATCGTGACGTCATCAGGTGTTGGATTACGTCACATTAAAGACGCATTTTTTTCCATAGGGTTTGTACACGTTTTAAAACATTCTGCTCTGGCACTTTCGTAAATGATCGACGTTAGACTTGGTACACACTTAGACTACCACCTACAGATGGTCCTAGAAGAAATTCGTGATCGTGACATCATCAGGTGTAAGGTTACTTCACATTAAAGATGCATTTTTCCCCATATGTTTTGTACACGTATTTCTTCAAATCATACTTTGGCACTATATGTCTGATTGACTTTTCACTTGGCAGATGACATTCGAAGTGACTTCATCAAGTGTTCATCACGTGCACAGAGTATTTCAAATATCCGAAACAGCTTGTGTTTGTCCACAAACACATTTCTAGTTTTTTTTTTTTTCTCCTTTTTCAGACTTTTTCTCCATAGGTTTAACACACGTTTCTTCCACCAGTCCACTTTGCAACTTTTTCGAATTCGATTGATTTCAGACTTGATACATACTCAGACTACCACCCACAGATGGTCCTAGAAGAAATTCGTGACCGTGACGTCATCAGGTGTCGGGTTACGTCACATTACAAATGCATTTTTCCCCATATGTTTTGTACACGTTTAAAAACACTCCACTTTGGCCTCTTCGTAATTCCGATCGACTTCAGACTTGATACATACTTAGACCACCACCCACAAATGCTCCTAGAAGAAATTCGTGATCGTGACGTCATCTGGTGTTGGGTTACGTCACATTAAAGACGCATTTTTATCCATAGGGTTTGTACACGTTATAAAATATACTCCACTTTGGCACTTTTGTAAATCCGATCGACGTCAGACTTGGTACACACTTAGATTACCACCCACAGATGGTCCTAGAAGATATTTGTGATCGTGACGTCATCAGGTGTTGGATTACGTCACATTAAAGACGCATTTTTATCCATAGGGTTTGTACACGTTTTAAAACATTCTGCTCTGGCACTTTCGTAAATGATCGACGTTAGACTTGGTACACACTTAGACTACCACCTACAGATGGTCCTAGAAGAAATTCGTGATCGTGACATCATCAGGTGTAAGGTTACTTCACATTAAAGATGCATTTTTCCCCATAGGGTTTGTACACGCTTTTCTTCAAATCATACTTTGGTACTATACATGTATGTCTGATTGACTCTTCACTTGGCAGATGACATTCGAAGTGACTTCATCAAGTGTTCCTCACGTGCACAGAGTATTTCAAATATCCGAAACAGCTTGTGTTTGTCCACAAACACATTTCTAGTTTTTTTTTCTTCTCCTTTTTCAGACTTTTTCTCCATAGGTTTAACACACGTTTCTTCCACCAATCCACTTTGCCACTTTTTTAAATCCGATCAATTTCAGACTTGGTACATACTTAGACCACTACCCACAGATGGTCCTAGAAGAAATTCGTGACCGTGACGTCATCAGGTGTCGGGTTACGTCACATTAAAGATGCATTTTTCCCCATATGTTTTGTACACGTTTTAAAACACTCCATTCTGGCCTCTTCGTAAATCCGATCGACCTCAGACTTAATACATACTTAGACCACCACCCACAGATGGTCCTAGAAGAAATTCGTGACCGTGACATCATCAGGTGTCGGGTTACGTCACATTAAAGATGCATTTTTCCCCATATGTTTTGTACACGTTTTAAAACACTCCACTTTGGCCTCTTCGTAAATCCGATCGACCTCCGACTTGATACATACTTAGACGATCACCCACAGATGTTCCTCGAAGAAATTTGTGATCGTGACGTCATTAGGTGTCAGGTTACGTCACATTAAAGATGCATTTCCCCCATAGGGTTTGTACACATTTTAAAACACTCCACTTTGGCACTTTCGTAAATTCGATGTACTTTAGACTTGTCACACACTTAGACCATCACCCACAGCAGGTCCTAGAAGAAATTTGTGATCAAGACGTCATCAGGTGTTGGGTTACGTCACATTAAAGATGCATTTTTCCTCATAGGGTTTGTACACGTTTTAAAACATTCTACTTTGGCACTTTCGTAAATCTGATCAACGTCAGACTTCGTACACACTTAGACTACCACCCACAGATGGTCCTAGAAGAAATTCGTGATCGTGACATTGTGAGGTGTAAGGTTACTTCACATTAAAGATGTATTTTTCCCCATAGGTTTTGTACACGTTTTTCTTCAATGCATACTTTGGCACTATATGTCTGATCGACTTTTCTCTTGGCAGATGACATTCGAAGTGACTTCATCAAGTGTTCATCACGTGCACAGAGTATTTCAAATATCCGAAACAGCTTGTGTTTGTCCACAAACACATTTCTAGTTGTAACTGTAATTGTAATTGTAATTGTAATTGTTCTTTATTACAGTGGGGGTCTCCACTCGACAAGCTTATGCTTTTTGGAGACCTCCATCCAGCCATACACAATAATTCAAATGTTAAGTAATATTATTATGTACTTGTATGCGTTGGGAAAATTAAAGATTTGATTGATTGATTGATTGATTGAAGTCGAACTTAAACGATACAGCCTTCAGCTGACGTACGGCCTATAGTTGTATTATTACTTTTTTTGATATTCATATTTACAATTCATGTTTTTAATAAACCACTATTGAATTGAATTGAATTAAATTGAATTGATTTGAAGGATAGTTTTAAGCTGTGGCAGGAGCTATATGTCACTTGCTGGACGGTCGGTCGGTCGGTAGGTCTGTCTGTCTGTTCCCGAAAATTGACCAACAATATTTAACCAAAATTAATTGACTAATAGCCATGCTGTCGTCAGTAAATTCACTTTTTACGAAAGTTTTCAGAACGCGGGTCTTGTTTCTATCGATGCGCATGCGCGTTTATTTTGCATACGTTTGTCCCCAAACATTTTCCAAAATAAACCCCCTAAGTTTCCCATAAAATATAGCTACCAAATTGAAATTTGAAAAAAACCCAAATATTTGTTAACGTCGGAAAGATGTTTATGAACAGTCTGTAAATGGAAGCAAAATATGTACAGTAATGTTATAGTCCCGTGGTATTTTGTGTAGCGGTTGGACGGTATCCAGAAGGAGGAAATATAATGTCCTCAAAGTGGTGTTTCATATGTGCCATCGGCGTCGCATTTTTCGCCAGAGCTTATTGTTTACTTGCCATTGCTATTCTTGCTTTTGATTGTAGATCACCCACAAAGATATGGAGCCAGCATAGGACACATAAGCACAATCAGCGGTAGTTCGAACCCTATCATTGTTGGTTCAAGTGAAGTTAATATCACTTACACCTATCCGTTGGAGGGACCAGGTAAATATAATCTTGTTGGATAAAATAAAGTAGTTTGAAATCTTAGATCAAGTGTTAATGTATATTTAGAGGGGGAATGGGCAGGGGGGGGGGGTGGGTGGTGGTATCAACTTAATAATGTCATTCCACGAGCCGAGCTAGAGAGTCACCGATTTTTTTCAATTTGGAACAGATTTTGTTTTGATCAAGGTGTTTGCCTTTTTTTCTTTTTTTTTCTTACTTTTTCCCATACGTTTTGTACACGTTTATTCGTACAAGCCACTTTGAGAACTTTAAAATAACAAATTTACCCTTTTTTACTGTTTAACTTTGCATAGTCATCATCTTTCATGTGAAGATGAGTCCCGCACAATTTGCTCATCATGACGTCATTAGGGATCACCTGACATCAAATTAAAGGTCATTTTTCCAGTCTCGTAACTATAGAATCATTAGCCAATTGATCTCAAACTTTGTACATTGTAGTTAGATAGACAGGTAAGTGTTACATTTGAAAATTGGTACATGTAAGTCAAGGTCATTTTATCCTTACTTCCGGTGTTAACGGAAGTGATATTTTTTGCCCTTATTATCATAGTTCATTAATTATCAATCTGATGGGATTGGTACTATATATTAATATGAAGCAACATTTGAAGATACATATATTGCACTCTTATACCGTGCACTTAATTGTTCTCATTTTATGACGTCATGAATATATAATGAGGCAATTCGGAGGTCGATCACCATGGGTTGTATGTATAAAAACTAGCATTTGCTTTTACTACCTATTTTTAAGCATTTACTTGCATTTGTTTGAATAACATTTAAGTAAACTCTTTTACTGGAAAGCATTTGCTAAAAGCTAAAAGTATTTACCTGTTACTTTTTAGCTTTTGCCAGACTATACAAGTGGTTTGTTCATTTCGAATGAATAAAAGGGAGTAAATGCTTAAGATTTCAAGTATTTACTCTTCATTTTTCAAGGCTGAGTTGGAGCTACCGTAAACAAATAACGCAAATACGTCTGGGGAAAAATTGCTGAATTTATTAATATAAATGGCGCAACAATTAACACAAAACGTTAACAAACTACATAATACCATACACTTTATTTTGAATAACATTTATGTGGAATTCTAATATTTTTAAGTATTCATTATTATTTTAATTATTAATTTTATTACTAGAAGAAACGATATTTAATAATAATAATAATAATAGTGGATATTTATAAAGCGCACGTATCCACCAGGACTGGTGCTCAAGGCGCTACATCATTATTACCCCTGCTCATTGGGCACATGAAACATTCCAAATACCATCTCAGCTCCCTGGGGAGTATACAGCTCGATGCAGCCTGTTAGGCGTAAAGGAAGCTAATTCAATCACAATAACCATCTCCGCCCTCACAGGTACCCATTTACTCCTGGGTGGAGAGAAGCAATGAGTGAAAACGATATGCGAGGTGTTCAGTGCGGCAAAAAAGACCGATTTCAAGAAAAATGTTATCCAACGGAACCCCGGGGTCTGAACACATTGAAAGCATTGTTAGTTTATTAGGTCACAAATCCTTTCAAACTATGTTTTATGTTTCAATAAACAACAACCTGTGTGTATCGAATTTTGGTATCATTTTCCCGATTGTAACACTATGATTTGTTTTTGCAATTGTGACGTCTACAGGGCACTGTGGACCTTTACAACTTTCATGAATGATGAAAGTATAATTTCGGTATTCTGCCACTGGCGAACAGTGTCTTCATTATTTTTGCTGGATTTGAGAATCAAATGTACTAATACGTGTTCTGTACGCATCACCTTGATTTGGACTATTACCCTACGTGTAAACCCTACGTGTGTGTGGCAGTTCGTACACACAAAAGAGACCCTATTGTTGACAATCATTCGTCCATGAAAACAGTAAGAAGCATTTGCTACCGAACCTGTTGTCTAGTAAATGCTGAACAGTAGAGGAAAGCTTTTATTCATACAGAATAAAGCATTTGCTTTTCATTAATGCTTTTATACCAAAGTAACTGCTTTTGCATTTTGCTTAAACTTCCTAGAATTTGCTAGTTTTTATTCATATGACCCCACCTCTCAGCATTATGATAACGTATGATTCCCTTTCTTTGCGCATTGTATTATAATTACTAATGTCTAGGTGATACTTACCTCCGGTGTTAACGGAAGTGTTAATTTTATATCCCAATTTTCATATCTCACTAATTATCAATCAAAAAGAGGGGGTTGGTACCAAATATGAGCAAAATGGAACATTCCAAAAAAAAAAGTCGCATTAACATTACCACGCAGTCTATTGCTCTAATGTTATGACGTAATGAATATTTAATAAGGCAATTTTATAGCCATCATTTCTCAGCAGTATGATAGGGTGTTCCCGCTCGAATGTCAAGGTAATTTTACCCTTACTACTTCCAGTTTTACTGGAAGTGCAATTATTAAAGATTATAATATCAATTCTACTGTGCTCTATTTACCCGTAGAGTATACATGTCTGTATTATTCCCTAGAGGGCGCGATAACTCGCTATTAGCAAATCCCTCACAATGCACCGAATACTCGGTGCAGTTTCGTTTTTACCGGCGATTTGCTGTTATTTACCCGACATATTTTCGTTGTCTCACAGCGGTGTTGCTCTAGTTGCAAGCCGCTCACCTTTACCTACACTACTAAGTTACCGACCCATTAGTGTGGTATTTAGCTTCTTAGCAAATACCTCACGCTGCACCAAACGAGTTTGGGGATTTCACTTTCAAAACGAACACCGTTGTTAAACCGGCAGTTTCGTTTTCTCATAGTACATGTATATTGATCAACGCGCAAGACACCGAATTGTTCGTGCTTTCATCTTCAAAACGAACGCCATTATTTTAACCGGCAGTTTCGTCTCATAGCAGTGTTGACCAACAGGCGAGACTTCTCAACATACTGCAAGTTGTTAACTCGACTGGCACGACTTCCCGACCAGTCGGAGTGATATTTCGCTTTAAGCAAATCCCTCACGCTGCATCGAATAATTATGTGCTTCGCCTTTAAAACGAAAGCCGTTACATGTATTAACCGGCGATTTCGTTAGCTCACAGTTACATGGTGTGACGCTCCAGGCGTCCTATTCTGATTAGTTAATTTATACTATTTGACAGGCCTATCGCTCTTTTCCAAACTAGTCTTCTGGCCGCTCCAAGATTGTGCTGGCCGCCACACTATCCGGACGCCCCGACTACTCCGGCTGTCGTCCAGTTTTTACCGATCATTTTATCAGGGTTTTTCCCCCGTTCTGAAATGTCATCCAAGGGGCCCCCAAGAAAAAGTCTGCGGTGATTTCCAAAACTCATCCAGGTTCCGCCCCTGTGGAGACCAACGGCTGCGCAACCGCTTCTGCCGCTACTCCACTGGCATCGTCGGCCGTGTCCACGGCCCCAATACCCGGAAATCCGGGTGCCATCGCCCCTGGGTCCCTCTCCAATCCGAGACTGATTCTTCTCAGAAGTAGAAGGAGAAACGCAAGTCGACAGATACATGTATATCAAATCATAGCTCCGTCGGCTACAAAAAAACAATTCAGAACCTGTCTGAAACCTGTTCAGCCTTCTCCAAGCAGACTGCCGCAGCTGATCCAGGCCCATCGTCTCCTCAGCTCCGACCGGCCCCAAATCCTAATAAACCCCACACGTTTTCCCGAACTCCAGACATTCCAGTCGTGTAGGTATTTACCCCTAGTTCCTCCGGACTCGCCGTCTGAACCTCCTGCCCTGGACCAAGATGTTTCCTCTTCCCCGTCACATCGTTAGGCCAAACAAGAGGACACAACTAAGCCAGCCTCCACTGACCACGCTTTATCGCCTGGTACAAGACATGGTGCACTGTTTTGGGTTCACAGAACCCAACACCTACTACACAGCCGAGATTGTTAAAACGACTAAATGGAAGGCCAGGTACACGTGGAAAAGTTCTCTACAAAATCGTTTCTCGGCATTTGTTTGGTAATAGCTGGCATCCTCATGATCTGAATGAGATCTGAATGAGACTGATCGGGATTGAATAATGTCATTAAATGATATCCACTGTATGTAATAACTGCTTGGCTCACGTTAAACAACCCTATTAAAGATATTTTGCTGTGCTTGAAATTAAAGGGGCAACTAGGTCCTGAAATCCCGAAAATGTCATGTTTTGGATTGTAAACCTATCTTATTTCAAACATCTGGTTGAAAGGAAACCAACCCTATGCCTCACTGTTCCCGAGAAAAGACGGAAAAAAGGTTGTTTACATCGGACACGACGGAGTACGAATACGCTTTTGCGTACGACATACACGTTGTGTGTGTCTTACAACACCATGCTCGCGAACAGCGGTGACCAATCACCAATGCTCAAAATGTGGTGTCTTTCACAGCCGCAAAACACTTTACGGATAAAATCACAAAGAGCACCCCGAACAGCTTGACTTTTTGGGGTTGCCGAAAGTCGTTCTCGCACGCATAATACAGGAATAACAATAAAAGCCCAGTTTTTAAAGGATCGTTGTGTGGATGTTTATATCCTACTTTCAAAATGTTCTTTCCGATTAACATCATTTTGTTCAAAGCGCGTTTTGTAGCCCAATTGGGCTGTTCCAGGACGCAGTGCCCTTTAAGTATCGTTATGATAAATCAAAGTCTCCGTGGATGTCTGAGGGTATCTACAGCTCTGTTAGGAAGAAAAACCACGTGTACAAGAAGTTTCATAAAAACCTTACTTCACAGAACAAATCTAATTATACCTTGGATAGAAATAAACTCAACTCTGTTATAAAATTATCAAAGAAAAACTATTTCAGCAAAAATAGTATTCAACCAAAAAATAACACTAAAGGTTCTTGGAAACTCATAAATTCACTACTCAATAGGCGTAAACAAAAATTGAACCCTATGTTTTTCTGTAGCGATAGTAACAAAATCACTGAAAGCAAAGAAATTGCTGACGCCTTTAACACGTCGTCACCGACACCACGAACTGACACCCTCTGCATCACATGTGTAAAAAAAAAAATTCAAATTCAAATTTTCTTCTTTTTTTTGCCGATATTAGCAGTTTGTATCATAAAGTTTAACCTGACGAAGTTAAAATTGCTGAAATCATCTAAAATAAGCAAATTTTATTAATGAATTTTTGAAGAAAATGGTAAGTTCTTGTGTTTTTTGTTACCACGAAGTGACACTGCACAGGGTGTCAGTTCGTGAAAACAATAATTTACGTATTTTCGGAGAGTGCGCGCATACAATAGCGTTAGTACGGTGGCTCACAACTGTCACGGCAAAAGCAAAAGCGCCGCCGCAAGCGCAAAAGCGCCGCGGCAAGCGCAAAAGCGCCGCGGCAAGCGCAAAAGCGACCCGGCAAGCGCAACAGCGACCCGGCAAGCGCAACAGCGACGCGGCAAGCGCAAAAGCGCTGCAGCAAAAGCAAAAGCGCCGCGGCAAATGAAAAAGAGCCGCGGCAAAAGAAAAAGCGCCGCGGCAAATGAAAAAGCACCGCGGCAAAAGAAAAAGAGCCACGGGTTTATTGGGAAGGGGCGTAATCATACATGCCGCTACTACATGGAGTTCTTATTTATCTCAAAATTTAATTCTTTGAGAAGTGACTTTATGGCTGAGAAAATAGCAAGGCCAAGGAAAACCTGTCAGTGCAAGCAACGTTCAGAAAATAAATCGTCGATATTAATTTGTTGTAGGATAATTCCAAGATTATTCCAAGAGAGTTGCTGCCGTGAATCAGTGTTTATAAAGGAGTGGAACTCACTATCAGCACCATCAGGGCCGTTCCTCATTTCTTTACATTTCGTGGGATGCAAAACAATTACGAGGACGGGAGGCTCTGTGAGCTGATGCATTTTTTGAAGAGTTTTTTTTCCTTCCGACTATCATGCATAACAAAACAAAAGGAAGGAGAAAAAAAAAGAGAAAAAAAAAGAAAAGAAAAAGAGGCGCGAAGTCATTGTGGTGTAAATTTAATGAGTTGGGGGGGGTGGCAAAATGTACCTGGCCCCGTCTAAAACTGAGAAATCGAGAATTTGTTCAGAAATACAAGAATCTGTTGGAAAAAAATATGTTTACCTCCCTCTAGAAAAATCCTGGCGACGCCCATGAGTTCACCGGTGTGTATACCAGTGTAGGCACACAATTGAGCTGTCCAGAGTTTGGATATAGAATAAGAAAGAAAGAAATTAACTTAGAACCTAGAACTCATTTGCCCACCCACCCCGGCTCAAGAAACCAAGAAGCCGAACAAGACCTCTTGATGCTTAGCGATAGCGATGATTAGTTGCCCTGTGGTCAGAATCAGCCTGCAGGGCAGAAAGAGGGCTTGTTTCCGGCATAGTTCTGTATTCACTCGAAACAAAGCAAACGGCTCTTGTCAGAGCCACCAAATGTTCATAGAAGAGCTTAGAACTGTGCATCTGAACGATAACACTTCTCCTTTGTTTAGTGTCTCTCCCTTACCCCCCTTTTTTAAAGTTAATTTCTTTCTTTCTTATTCTATATCCAAAGTCGTCGCCTGTGTTACGTTCCTTACATGAAATCCACAGCCTAACCTCCTCTGTCGAAAGCGTTGCAACTGTCTAATAGAACGATCCATTTCTCGATTTGTGAGTTCTCTTCAACTCAGTCGTGTTTATTGGGAAGGGGCGTAATCATACATGCCGCCACTACATTTAAAATTAAATGGAAAGGAGTATGGCCGTCACTATGAATTCTTTTAATCACAGACTTTAATTCTTTGAGAAGTGATTTTATGGCTGAGAAAATAGCAAGGAAAACCGGTCAGTGCAAGCAACGTTCAGGGAAGAGTTTTGAAATTCCCGCTCTCTGGGAATTTCTAACCTAATGGGCCCGCCGGCGAGTTACGTGTTGACAAGCCTTACCCACTACCGCAGCCCTGCAGGAGAGCCTTAACTGACTTCCTAGATGTGTATGATATACTGAAAAAGAAAAACACCTTAACTCATACACTCTGGGCAGCTCACTTGTGTGCCTACACTGGTATACACACCGGTGAACTAAGGTTCAAATTAACGGAACTCTTCTCTGCACGCTAGTCGGAAGGAAGGAACTCTTCAAAAAAATGCATCAGCTCACAGAGCCTCCCGTCCTCGTAATTGAATGCATCCCACGAAATGTACAGAAATGAGGAACGGCCCTGGAGGTGCTGATAGCGAGTCCCACTTTCCCACTCCTTTATAAACTCTGATTCAAGGCAGCAACTCTCTTGGAATAATCTTGGAATTTTCCTGCAGCAAATTAATATCGACGATTTATTCCCTGAACGTTGCTTGCACTGACCAGTTTTCCTTGCTATTTTCTCAGCCATAAAATCACTTCTCCGAGAATTAAATTCTGTGATTAATAAGAATTCCTGGTGGCGGCCTTTCTTCTTCCCATTTTATTTTTTGATGTAGTAGCGGCATGTATGATTACGCCCCTTCCCAATAAACCCGTGGCGCTTTTGCTTTCGCTGTGTCGCTTTTGCGCTTTGCCGCGGCGCTTTTGCGCTTGCTGCGGCGCTTTTGCTTTTGCCGCGGCGCTTTTGCTTTTGCCGCGGGGCTTTTGCGCTTGCCGTGGCGCTTTTGGGCTTGCCGCGGCGCTTTTGCGCTTGCCGCGGCGCTTTTGCGCTTGCCGCGGCGCTTTTGCGCTTGCCGTGGCGCTTTTGCTTTTGCCGTGACAGTTGTGGGCCACCGTACGTTAGGGAGTGTCAGTTCGTGAAAACGAAAATTGACGTGTTTTTGGAGAGTGCGCGCACGCATGCGCAGTGGGTGCGCGCACTCTCCCAAAACACGTCAATTTTTGTTTTCAGGAACTGACACTAACTAACGCTATTGCATGCGTACACTCTCCAAAAATACATACATTTTCGTTTTCAAGAACTGACACCCGTCTTAATCATTTAATTGCTAATTAACTAAGCAGTAAATTCGTGTCAAACCTTTAAAAGCGTTTTTCTCCGATTTATATTTCTGCAACGCAAACCACCGGGTGTCAGTTCGTTGTGTTGGTGACGACGTATTTTGTTGACATAGGGAGCAAATTTGCCAGTGAGCTACCGCTACATAACACTCCCATTGAGGCATTCCTTAGTGAAAGGTGTTCGAATTCACTCTTTTTGACTCCCATTTAATACGCAAGAAAACATTGTGGATACTCTGAACAAAATTCCTTCAGGAAAGGCCCCTGGATTTGATGAATTGAACTCTTTTTTTTGTTAAACAGGTCAAGTATTCATTAGCTAAACAGCTGGCTGACATCTTCAATAAATCCTTAACAGCTGGAAAAAGGCTCAGGTTATACCAATATAAGAAAAGGTTCCTAACATGATATTGGAAATCAAAGACCCATCTCTGTTTTATCAACATTTTCGAAACTATTTGAAAAGTTAATCTATACGTTTAATATCTTTTATATACAAACATGACATTCTCTCGGAATCACAGTTTGGCTTTAGACGTAATCGCGCTACTGAT
This sequence comes from Patiria miniata, assembly GCF_015706575.1. Lineage (NCBI taxonomy): Eukaryota > Metazoa > Echinodermata > Asteroidea > Valvatida > Asterinidae > Patiria > Patiria miniata. The sequence goes on from NW_024037063.1 coordinate 9,007,578, forward strand.
TTAGCGACATCTTATGTAGTTAACAAATTGTGTAAAGATATAGATGACAATCATTTTTCAATTGGCATCTTTCTGGATTTATCGAAAGCATTTGATACACTTTACCATGATATCATGATTCGTAAATTATGGTATCCGAGGAATAGCCCTAGACTTGTTTAAAAGTTACTTATGTGACAGATCCCAGTATGTTTTGTATAATTCTGTAAAATTTACAAAACGGCCTATTATTTGCGGTGTACCACAGGGCTCTGTATTGTGTCAGTTATTATTTATCTTGTGCATTAAAGACATCTGCAATACTTCAGATATCATTACATTTTCCTTTTATTCAGATGACACAAGTTTATGCAAAAATGTAGACTTAGCTGTACAGAACCTTAATCTTGAGCCCGGAAAATCACTACTTGGCTTTTAGCCAATAAATTATGTATAAATGTTTACAAATCAAATTATATAATATTTTGTGCTAGCCAGTACAAGCTCACTCAGTCTGTTCCTATAATTTTAAATTATACTAATCTTGACCAGGTTGAGGGTACTACATTTTTGGGAATACATATTGATGAGATATTAACTTGGAAGAAACATATACATGTTATGACAGCTAAAATATCAAAAATATTGGTATTATGAACAGTCTAATACGTTTACGTAGTAGCATATTACTAGCCTTGTACAACTCATTTGTTTTACCGTATTTAAATTACTCAATTCTGACTCGGGGTAGTCCAATTCCTAAATGCAACAGACTGCTTACTCTGCAGAAACGAGCAGTTCGAATAATTTCTAAAACTGGCTTTTGTGAACACTCTGGGCCTGTATATTCAAATTTGAAATTGTTAACATTCATTGACCTGTATCATCTTAACTTAGGAAAATGTATGTATAAACATATGAATCGTGCATAACCTGCTTGTTTTAACCCCTGTGTTACACCTTCTTCAAACATTCATTCCTATAATACCCGCAGTACTACTAGGAAAAATCTTTATGTTAATTATAGTACAACCTCATTGCCCGAAAATAAAAGGTGGCACTCTATATTGGGATTGTCTGGATGACTCTTTTAAATCATCGCCCACTCTCTCTATTTATGCTAGAAAACTAAAAACGTCTTTTTCTGTTAAATGCATACATGTACTAAAGCAATGGAATAGGGATCATAACGGCATTGATTACTGTCGTACACCTGTGTCTGTGCTCTTTCTTTCCATGTATGTCTGTCACTTGTCTGTCTGTCCATAGGCTGTGGAACAAAAGCTGATGCTTCACCCCGGACCTAGATGCTGCCATTTAGTTAATGTTCACTATTAGATCAATTCGGGCAATTCACAATGCAGTGCGCCAGCAAAATTTTGCCACGGAGAGTTCGTTTTTTAAGTTTACGGTCGACAAAACATGGCCCATTTGAAGGAGTGTCAGTAGAAGAATTGAGCTAATTTGTTATAGATTGGGGCAAAGCATTCTGCCGCCTTACAAAAAAACTCCATATTGATAAAACGAAAAGAAAAGGGCAAAAAGATACTCGAATCATATGCTTACGAACTTTCTGGCCGAAAAACTAACAATTTCAAATGTCCCGCGCTGCGAATTTGTCGACCATCTCCCACAATGCACTGGGAAAAATGAACTCTCCATGGTAAACTCTTGGTGACGCACTGCATTGTGAATCGCCCGAATTGTAAATATATCTTTGTACATGTATTGTCAATTTGAATATGTAACATTATGTATCATCATTTATGGCAGCATTGAAATAAATGTATCTCATTAAAATCCATGTTAGATCAATTCTTGGAACCATATGTGGGTGGATGCCTTTGTTAATATTGATCCTAAATATACCTAATTTGCATAAATCGTTAAAAAATGCCGTGTGATATATTTCCCCATATTGGGGATATTTTTTATTGTTATTATATTTTTAAAAATTCATTTTGGTGATTATACTTACACATCCTTACTTCAATAACATTTTCGAAAACATATACATGTAAGTGACTAAATAATTATGAGGACATAGTAACGATCTTAAATGTCTACTATCATACCCAAAAGTTTCGCACATTTACCTTGTCTTCAGATATCTTCAAGTAGTTTTATCAAACCTCAGTATTGATAAGCCTCAAATTCTTACTAGCACAGTTACCCTATTAAAATCTTATGCAAATCATGTGAACAATAATAACGTTGTGAAATTTAGCGTTGCAAACAAAAACGGGGAAAACGAGGTGTCTGTTAAGTGGCCCAATTAGTAAAGGGTTGCTAAAAGTGGGAGACTTGAAAATGTTCAAGGAAATTCCCAAAGTTATTGGAAAGAAAATTAATGGAAACAAAAAGTGACATTGACATAATTATTGCAAGAATTTTTTTGGGGGTGGGGGATTTACATTAACTTATTCAAGTCTCCCACGTTAGGCGACCCTTGGCCTAATTTACGGTTTACGGACAGCCAGCTCGTTTTCCCCCGTATTTTGTTTGCTGAGCTAAATGTCACAATGTTGTCATTGGTCATATGATTTTCCATAACGTTTTAATAGGGTTACTGCGCAAGTAAGCTACTTGGTGAATTTGAAGCTCAACAATACTGAGGTTTGGCAAGACTACTTTAAGATATCTGGAGACAAGGTAAATGCGCACAATTTTTAGGCATAAAAGTAGCCATTTTGGATCGTTACTAAGTCCTCGTATTTATACAGTCACTTATATACTTCAGAAAAAGTAACTGTGTGCGAGTAGAATTACGGTAATAAACTTTCAAAAAATGAAGAAAAATAAATTGAGAATATACCAAAATATGGAGAAAAAAATATTACACGGCGGGGATTAACAATTTAAAGATATAGTCCATCATTTGTAATTATGGGTATTTTGTTCGTTTGAAGTAACAAAAGTGTTCAAAATCTAATGAAGGATACTGAACAACTAACCTGATGAAGTGTCAGCTCAGCTGTATATTCCGAGAAAAACAGCATTCTAGGATCTTAATTTCAAATCAAAAGTTGCTGAATCATGTTTTGAATTGGGCCTGAATTCAGCGTCTGAGACACGTTCTCAATGAGCCGATTGCAGCTATACGCGATGTCACGCACTGATCCGACAAAATGACAGCTTGCCAGTAAGAAAAATTTCACAGGGAGTTTTAGTCCACTTACTATCTTTCAACCAAGTATGTTTTTCAACATGATAACGCCAGTTACTTTTCGGATGGCTGCAAATGATGGACTATAGCTTTAAGCAGAGTAGTTATATTTGGGTCAAATTAAGGCATCCACATACACTTTCTTCTCCATCCTTTGACTGATTGATCTGACATTCATTCATTCGTTAGACATAGGCATTTGCCCATGGTCTCCTCCTCAAATTATACACAGTTGGGATCACTGGCGCCGCTTCCACTACAGCCCGTCTTTCCAGTGCTGCTGCTTTCAGTTCGTTGGTGTCACACCCAGACCATTCACGGATGTTGTCCACCCAGCGCATCTTTGGCCGGCCCACGGAGGGACGACATCCCACTGGCATCCCATCCACAACAGCTGCCGCCTTGCCGCCGTGCCGAACCACATGGCCCAACCATGCTGCCTTTCGTTGCATCACAGTGCTACTGCTGAAGCACCACCGGTCGCCGCTCATCTCCATCAGTCTTTTTTTATTTGTCACATGATCTTGCCACTTGATGTTGAGCAGGTGACGCCAAATGGTTCGGCCAAAACTGTCTAGGTGTTTGATGTCAGCTGCCTTCAACGACAGGGTGGTGGCACCATACAGTACCCTTGACATGACTAGGGCCCGAGCAAGCTGTACCTTTACCTCAAGGCTGACGCGGTGGGAGCGCAGATACTTGCACTGCCGAAGAGTGGATCTGCCCATACCTAACCGCATCCGAACCTCCTTGCTGTCGTCTAGTGTGTGGTCGATCAACACTCCTAGATACTTGAAAGATGTGACACGAGGTATTTGTGCCGAGCGGTATGTGATGGTGCTGTTATCGGTTGTTGGCTGGATGATCATATATGCAGTCTTACCAGGGTGGATGGCTAACCCATACCCGTCAGATATATCACCCAGGGTAGTAAGCATCTCTTCAGCATCAGCTCTACACAGCGCCATCAGTACCAGGTCCTCAGCATATCTGATCTCCTTTAGGGGGATACCAGTGACATCTGGAGCCGTTAGGTGTACTGTGCGATTGTACCACTCTCGCATGAGACACTCAGTGTAGAGGCTGAAGAGTGTTGGTGACAATGGACAGCCTTGGCGTACTCAAACTTGGCGTACTCAAACTCGTCTGTCTCAAACTCGTCTGTCATCCGACCTTTCCACCGGAGCTTGCCATTTGAGTTGATGTAAGATCCTCAAGTAGCCGCATCACATCCTCCTCCACGCCAAGATATCGTAGCTTTGCAAACAGAAGTGCATGATTAACTGAATCAAATGCCTCCTTATAGTCAACAAAGACCAGATGGAGAGGGCGTTTTCCTGCGTAGTGCGATTCCGCCACACCTTTCAGGAGGTAGATTCCATCAGTTGTGCCTTTACCGCTTACAAAGCCACATTGGGTGTCACTCACTTCGATGTTAGCGGTTCTTTCCAGTCTGCGTTGTATCACATTCAGAACAATTTTGCTGGCATGACTGATTAGTGCAAGTGTTCTGTAGTTGTTGCACAAGCCTCGGTCACTCTTTTTGTGCAACGGGATGTACACTGACTTGGTCATCGACTGTGGCCACTTCCCAGAGTTCCAGATGTTACACACGGCCCCATGAAGGGTTAGGAATATCTCTGGGTCCTGTGTCACAGCTTTCAGAGCTTCAGATGTGACGCAATCAACTCCGGGAGCCTTGTGGTTTTTCAGTGCCTGTATGGCTTTCTTGGTCTCTTCCGGTGACGGCAGGTTTCGTTCAACCTCAGTTGTGTGATGGGGTGGACGTGGCTGATTGGACTCAAATAGATCTACAGCATACTGATGCCAACGCTGTATTTCTTCTTCAGCTGTCTCCAATACCAGACCATTTGCATCTTTGATGTTCACCACATGCGTACATGTTTTCTGAAGGAGAACATCAGCAGTTTTGAACATAGCTCTGCAATTGTGATTCTGGTATGCTTGGTTCAATGTGTTGATATTAGTTACCAACCATTCGTTGAGATCTTTCTGGCATGCATGTTTGACCTCATTCCTCAGAGCTGTGAATTCTAAAGTGCCTACAGCCTTCCTCTTGCGCTGAATCAGATGAAGAGTTAATTCAGACAGGTACGGCTGTTTCTTCTTGGATGTTTGTGTACCACAGGTCTCGAGAGATGCTTCGTGTATGACACATGCGACAGCTTCAAAAGAGTCACCTTGAGTAACACGGGATCGAACCAGCTGCCGAAAGACTTCAGACGATTGTTCCGACTTCAGGGCTTCAACGTTTGGATGTTGAGGTCGTAGTCCACGTGCAGTAGCATGACGACGGAATTTCCACTTCAGGTTGCAGATTACTAACCGATGGTCAGTATCAAAGCAAGCACTGTAGGAACGGCAGTCAGTCAGGTGGTTCCTTGCTTCTGTGCTAATTAAGATGTGATCAATGGCGTTTCTTGCGTTTCTTGCCCTGCTGATCCAAGTAACCTTGTGAGAAGATCGCTTGGGGAACCAGGAGTGTGCGGCAGTGAGGTTGTTTACCATGCAGATATCAACAAGTCTGTCTCCTCTTGAATTTCTGTCACCATAGCCATGGGGTCCCATGACAAGAGGGATGCGCTGGTTTCCAAGTTTGGGGTTGAAGTCACCAGCCACAACAAGTGTGTCACAGTTCTTTTTGTTTGAATTGATCACATCTTGTAGTTGTGAGTAGAAGTTGTTGATAATGTCATCCGTTGCAGTGGATGTAGGTGCATAGACGGAGACAAACAGCAGGGAGCCTTTCCTCAGACGAAAGCGGGCAGCCATGATCCGATCAGAGATGTAGTAGACGGCAAGGCAGCTGTTTTTTGCCCGTTTTGACATCAGTATTCCCACACCTGCATGGTGAGTTTCACCACCCGACATGATTATGTGTCCATTGCATGCTACTTCCTGACCGATGTTGTGAGTTTCGCTAAGAGCAATGACGTCATAGCGGTAGGCTTTTGAAGTGGCCATCAGATGTTCAGGTGCTAGGCTATAGTTCAGTGTGGTCACATTCCAGCATCCTAAGCTAAAGGTGCCCGTGCTTCGTTCTTCACGCAAACTCAACCGCGCACCGTTCAGTGAAGGCTTTGAGTGCAAGGCGTCATTACAGCGTGGGTAGTAGAGAGCATGATCACCTTCATCCCCAGTAGCTTCAGACCCAGTTGGCGCGCTCGGGGTCCCCACGCTCAATAGGGTATCGCTGTGATTCTCAGTGTTGTGATTCATTTTTGGAGGTTTTGGTGAATGGATTCCGCTGGCGTGTCACCACTCCTCCACCAGCGTAGTGCATGGCTGCATGTTGCTTGCATCTATCCATGCGCCCTGTGGTTTGCACAACCAATTGCTGTTTGTACGCCGTTGGCAAGTTGCGTGATAACTTGCTCGTCCGCCAGATCTGCCGATCTACCAACACCTGCTGAGGTTAGATGTCCCTCAAGGGGGGCTTGGTGGAGTGAGGTTGGTTGACGAGCTCCTCCTGCCCGAGTTTGGAATCAGACTTTTCCGTCTCTTAGGTGAGTTGCCTCCCACGGCTGATGAACCCCACCTGCCAAGAGCTATCTGGTTTAAAGGTGCCAGAGACCCGCCTTCACACCCTGCCATCGGTTATGAACAGGGAACGGCGCATGAAGCCAAGCAGTAGGAGTTTGATTAGGAGAGGCTGTTTGAGACGCTGACCTAATGGGACATTTCAAGGGAGAGGAGTGGCTCATTTCTCCTCACCAACCCCGGTCAATCCTAACCCTTGGTTGCCTGCTATTACCAAAAAAAGCCGTCCAAAGTGTAATATTTTAGTTTGGCTGGTCCACTATAATGGCTCCTGACTCACTAGTCCCTGTTTCCAAACGATACACGTAACCGCAACGAACGGCACTTCAACACTTGGACAGCGCCGCTCGTCTGGGTATCACCCACACAACGTTTCGCTCCTACTGTCTAAATACTTATTTCAGGGGTGTTAAATGCTAGGCTCCGCCTTCCGCTCCCTGCACAACTCCCTTTGGGCAGTTCTCAGTGAACTTGATCGAGTTTTCCGTCCCGGCATAGAGGCACGACGGGTAACAATTCTTGATGTAATCTTTCTGCCCTCCTGTTGAACTTGCAAATGTCTCGAGTCTATTCCTTTCCAGGGAGGGGACCTCTTTGCCATTCAGTTTCAGACTGCTACGGAGAGGTCCACTTTGACGAAGTTTCGTCCATAAATGTCTTCCCAGGCGTCCACAGCTGTCAAGCAGTGGATTTTATTTCATCGCTCGACGCCCTGCAAATCCACGGGCCACCTTCTGTCCTTCAGCCTCTACCGCCGTCTTTCGGCCACGGTTCAGCTGGTGGAAGTGAATATGCCCACAGATAACAGGCCCCCATCACAGGACCAGTGAAAACCTGTTTGACCCAATGGCCCAGTTATTTCGATGACGTACCCGATCTACATGTACAACGGGACACGGCTCACCCGACACGCGGGTGAATCGCCAATGTTTATCACTACGCTTCCCCCTTGGCCTACTTGCGAACCTCGCGGACTTGGTTTCGCTGTGCCGCATTTATGGGGTCTCGCTTCAACTCTATTTTTGACCTTCTAGCGTCCACGGTTCATGCCTGTATCTTTCGTGGTACGGTGTTCACAGAATACCCGGCTGCATCGCTGGTGGTGGTGGTGATACTAATATACTCCTGTGCCTATGCCTACTCACGTGACAACTACGGTATTGGTGTCCCCAGCATGGCATCTATCTCCGAGAGGTCCATCTGGCGGACAGAGAACACACCACAACCGATGTACTTTCCAGGGGCAGGATTCGTCCCATGGAGTAAACCATCCGAACCTTTGCCATGTGGACGATCTTAGCACAATTTGACCGTCCGCATTATCGACCTGTTCGCAGTATTTCTCAACCGCCAGCTCCCAGGGTACTGTTCCGGATCCCAGGAGCTAAAGGCGTGGCGGGCTAACGCCCTCCCCTTTGCGTGGTGACCACTAGGCTCTATTCATAACCACAGTTTCACCACATTGTCCAGCATCCTGCGATATAATACAATCGCTCGCTGGGTCGTGAGGGCCTTACGACTCCCATCGTCTGACTGGCCTATCCCGAACAGAGTACATGCCCACTAAGTTCGCAGCGTGGCGACCTCTTGGGCCCCCAAGGAGTGCTCCTTAATTGCAGATATCATGCAGGCGGGACGTTGGACATCCTCCAAGATATTCATCTCCCATTATTTCAGGGCCATGCTGCAAGCTGATGCCAGAACCGTTGTGCAGCCATCCCTGCCCCCCCCCCCCCCCAACGGCGCAACCGGATCCGGTTCATCCTCCACTGGCGCCACGCAGTACCGATCAAGGTCGGCTTACCCAATGGTAACAGCCGATTCCTCTGGTTTACTTAAGTGGGTTTAACCTTGTTGCCTTTGGGCTCACGCTCCCCTGCAGCCCGCCTTACACACCGTTAACTCTACTGTCGTATGCGAACCCACCTGCCTGAAACGGTGCTACTCTGCATATTTAGTAATACTCTACGGGTAAATAGAGCGAAGAACGAAGGTGTGGGCCGAATACTTAACCGTAGAGTAAGAATAATTTCCCTTCGGATATGGTTAGTTCAGACATTGGTCTTTTCATATCTGGTGAGACAATTTTGGGTTATTATTAATCCTTTGTGCAGTAGCGCTCCAAAAATGGTAAATTTCACAAAAACCTTAAAAAGTGTATTTTCAGTGTTTTCCTTTGTTTTGAATAATAACTTGTATAATTGGTATCGTATAATTGTACTTGTATAATTATGAATCTAGCACATTTTCACAAACAGAATCAGACTGTGTACCATTATTAGACCAGTGGATGAATAGTATGTCGTGTACTCCCCCCCCCACACCTGGCTAGGCCCCGCCCAGTTTAAAATTTTAAACTTGTAGGTTGCATAACGAAACAAATTTAAATAAATACTATGCAAGTGAACACTTTAGAAATAACATAGACTTCCTTTTCACAGCCTCCTTTTCCCCCACCCCGGGGGCATCGTTTGGGGTTGAGGGTGGGGTGTGACCACCCAGCAAAAACTTGGCATTGTCGGTAAAATCATTGTCACATGGGCCCCGCCCCTTCCCTTGCCACCAAATTCAGACTTTGATTTCTGCACATGTATTTGCCTAAATTAAATTGTAAATACTAGATATCAATTCGCAAGTGAACCTTTTACAATCTACACCAACTGCCGTCTCACAGCTAGTCCCTTCCCCTGCCACCCCACTCCCAAAGCTCAAAAGAGAACCACGCCCTCCCCCAACAAGTCAACAAGTACAATTTTGTTCAGATTGCATACATCCAAATGGCCTTGGGAAAGTCTGAATTATGTAAGATGAATTTTTTACAACGCGGGGCAACTTGGAATATCCGAAAAGCGAGGAGGAGAAGGGGTGTGTATGTCGCAGGGGTGGGGATGGGAAGGGTGATCTGGACACAGGCATGTACACTGTTCATGCCTGTGTCCAGACCCTAGGGTCAGTGACCCTAGGGACCCTACAGCTGGTAGGGGTCACAGTAGTGAAACTGGTGAGAAGAATCCAGAGTTTTTGGCTAAAGGGAGTTCCATGTAATGGGTGCCATGGTGACCACTGTTAAAAGTCACAAAATTGTTCATGTTGATCAGGCAAATACAAATTTGGATGACAATTCCAGTAAAAAAACTACATGTATGTAGCCAAGTCGAGTCAGAGTGAAATTCATGCAATCAACACACCTTTCCTGTAGGCACTCTCCTGAAGACGGTCAGAGCATACTGACCGGAACGTCGAATTTATACCTCTGGTTCTTTTCAGAACCATTCTCTTAGTTGAGAAATTATTCGCACATGGTGTTTCCGCAAACCTTTCATTATTTAGTATCTCCACCATGCAAAGCCTCAAATCTCACTCATGCAATCAAATTGATGCTGTGTTCTCTCGGAGTTTTCAATGGAGTGATCCTTGTTTAAAAGTACATGTATTTCAATATAAACAAATGAGAGTTAATTGTTGTCTAAATCGCCAGATCTTTCCGTTTTGAAAATAATAAAATAAACGTCATTTTGTTCACCACACCTTTCCTGTAATTCCAAAGTAACTTGCAATATAAAAAAAATGTGTACAGTGTACATGCCTGTGTCCATATGCATATACATAAGGCCATATGCATGTATGTAATCCGAAAAAAATGTACTTATCGACTTGTTGAGGGAGGGCGTGGTTCTCTTTTGAGCTTTGGGAGTGGGCTAGCTGTGAGACGGCTGTTGGCGTAGATTGTAAAAGGTTCACTTGCAAATTGATTTTGGTGGCAAGGGAAGGGAGGGGCCTAGCTGGGAGGAGAGGACTGGACTTTATTCGAATAATGGTGCACTTCAATAAGAGGAAAATGGGTATGGCCGTTATTTTTCATGCGGCTTGCAAACACATGACTTTTGCCCGTGTGACAATGATTTTACCGACAATGCCAAGTTATTGGTGGGTGGTCACACCCCACCCTCAACTCCAAGCAATGCCCCCGGGGTGGGGGAAGGGGAGGCTGTGAAAAGGAAGTCTATGTTATTTCTAAAGTGTTCACTTGCAAAGTATTTATTTACATTTGTTTCGTTATGCAACCCTCAAGTTTGAAATTCGGTGGCACATGGGGAGTGGTCGGAGCCTAGCCAGGTGTGTGTGTGTGTGGGGGGGGGGGGGGGGGGGGGGAGGAGTACACGACCTACTCTTCATCCACTGGTCTAAAAATGATACACAATCTGATTCTGTTTGTGAAAATGTGCTAGATTCATGAATAATACCAATTATATAAGTTATTACTCAAAACAAAGGAAAACACTGAAAAGGTTTTTGTGAAATTTACCTTTTTTGGAGCGCTACTGCTCAAAGGCTATACAATAACCCAAACTTTTCTCACCAGATATGAAAAGACCAATGTCTGAACTAACCATAGCCGTAGGGAGTTTATTCTGAGTGCCCTGGCAATTGCCATTTTGGAAGGATAAAAATGGGGTAAAAAATGTAATTTTGCTAGTTGTAAAAACATGCTGCATAGGGCCTAAAAATAATATAAAGGAGATTTTTCAGAAGTGTTTTTATTTTTTTCTTGTAAGGGTAAGGATGATCCTTTGTCGTGATATAAATACTTTTGTGACATTACTTCGCAGGTTGGCTGGATAATTTTTGAAAATAACGCAAAATATGAATTTTTGCAGCCTCAAAATTGCCCAAAATGGCCAAAACACATAATGGCCCGTAACCATGGCAACGGGCAAAATAAAAGTTTAAAAAGTATGTGTTGGTAACTTGCTCCCCAAGTCCTTTCATCCCACAAAGTATAAAAAAATTGATCCTTTAACTCGTGAACTATTACACAAAGTTAGCGCACAGCCTACCAGGGTGTCAATTCGTAAATACGAAAATTACTCGTTTCTGTAAAATACGCGCGCGTACCGCGCACTGTCGTTGACAAAATGTCTGGTGTTTATGAATTTATTATACTTCATATAGTCAGTATGTCTCCGACATTGCACCTGATTTATAATCGCTGCGGGGTTGACAGTCCTGCAATACACAATTCCTTTTCAATAACTTTAATATAAAGAAATACATGATTTTGTTGTGATTTTTTTTTTAAATCTTCAGATTTGTCTGGGGAATAGGTTGTTTGACTGTTCTAAGTTTTGGGTTCAGGGACTCCGGAAAAAACAGCAAAGCTTCGTTTGTTTTGTAACCGTGGGATGTCTTGTTTTTATTGTCAAAGAAATGAAATGAAATTCCCATTTTCTGTAAAATGACAGGATATATGACGTTATAATTACTGTTCTCGATGTTTCGAAATATGATATACTTTCAATCAAGTAAGATATTTGTAATTTATTTGGAGTTCGAAAGTCATGTACATGTACCGTCGTTACTTCATTTCTAATGCATCATAATTTCATGGAGAACATGATTTCACATTTTTAAGCCAAATTCATTACAATTTCAACAAAAGCATGTGGCCTATGCATTAGCTACATAAACGATCCATGGTGCATGTGTCGGCGAGTGCGCGAAAAAATTCCCCATCGCTTAAGACGAGGCGTCGGATAGTACGAGGTATTGTCAGAAGTCCCAAGGAGCTCGTATAAACGAGAGTCGACTGTATACGACCTTCAATTGTTTTCCTAACGCATAAGACAATGACAAAGTATTGAGCCCAGACAAAAGTATGATATTTTGTTTAAGTCGTTGGGACTACGAAATATTATACTTGATTAAGTGGTGGTTAGCCGTGTTAGTCCAAAAGTTATATAGCACTCCATTATGAAAAGTTTGGGGCCCAAATGCGCAAAAGATGTGTGAGACAGCTCCACAACTTGTCCAATTGACCTTGCAATTTGCATACCACACGCAATACTCTGGCCAGTACCACATAGGATCCTCCATTCTCAATAAAAGGTACATCGTGCAAACTGAGGGACAAGTCCTTCCGTATACACCACATACATCTAGCAGGCAGCCTTTGTGTTACTTTTTTTGGCATTTCAACGATCCGTTCACATATAGTTTGTCACAAACCACGAGTGTTCAAACACATAAAGTATGCATAAAATGACATTGTTAAAGGGGCACTAGGTCCTGAAATCCCCGAAGATGTTATGTTTTGGATTGTTTACTTAGACTATTTCAAACATCTGGTTAAAAAGAAACCAACCTAATGTCTTACCGTTCCCAAGGAAAGACGAAAAAAAAAACCCAGCTTGCTTACATCGGACGTGACGGAGTACGAACACGTTTTTCGTGTCGTTCTCATGTACGCTATACACGTTGTGTGTCTCGGGAACAGTGCGCGGTGACCAATCACCAATGTAAAAAAATGTGGTTTCTTCAACGCCCGCAAAAGGCGAACACTTTAGGCCAAAAAAAAATCCGGTTTCTGGTATGCGCACGCGTCGCCGTAGCCATGCGGCAAAATGAAAACAGTTGGTAGGTTACAAATGAGTAAATTTATAGAATTTACATAAAAAATCCACCCACACAACTTACTGTTCTGTTTCTAAAGCTACTTAAATTAATCTGGGCTTGGGAATTTCTCATGTTTAGGGCTGATGAGGTCTAACCACACTCATAATATACATTATCAGCAGTTGCGCACGGCAATAAAAGTGCAATATCAGTATAAAACAATAATTATCGATGAAGGCAACTCGCCTTTTTCAGAATAAAACGGTATGAACATGACTGGCCGCAGGCTGAAGTCAGAATGCCCTCAACCACCTACATGAAGCCTATCCCGAATTCGACAGGTCAAGAAGCTAGATCGAGTCTCAACCAGGGACTATATTTTATAGTTGGCCACAATTAATGGAATAATTGATGAAAATGGCTGGCCAACCCCTGTACATCCAAAAAAGAGCAGTCTTGCTCGTGTGACATATATATTTGCCAAAAATGCAGGTGCTTTTCTTAACCATTTTTTTTTGGTTTGATTTCCGAGATTTGAACTTTCTAAGAAAGATGAGTTGCCTTTGTGTTCACTGAATTTTAACTTGAAGTAAGGTTTATGTCCTATTGAAATTGGTAAACAAATACTACCTACCAAAGTGCAATGTGCATGTTTATTTTCATCAATTGTAAATCATGAACTTGAGCATCACTGATCGTTTCCAATGATATATATGTACCAACCTTAACAGTGACTTGGGAAATGACAGAAAATATAAAGTCTCAAGAGATGCTACACGATTTTGGGGGGTACCCGGGTACTTTTTACACAGAAGTGTTATTAGTCACGTGGGTCAAAATCAGGGAAAACTCATGGACACAGATCCTACGGTGGTATTCCCTGAGATCTTGGTTGAGCTCTGTCTGGCTATTATTATTATTAAACATAACGAATGAAATAGAGTGGGAAAAGTGAAAGCACTATAAGTTGCTTTACAAAAACCACCAAGAGACAACTATCAAGATAATGAACGAGAAAACAAGAACATTTTAAACTGGACAATAACGATCAACACTTGATATAATTAAATGGACCTTAGATCCACGGTGCGGGGAGTGAAATGAAAATTCATACCCTTACAGACAGGTTGATGTTAAGCGTCAGATATGGATGAGGAGGAAAGGTTACATGGCATTTGAAGAGGTTGGCGGTTAGTTGTCCTCTTGGGAATTCACATTTTCGAAACTACGACCTCTCCACTGTCCTATGTATTCCAGTGGCTTTGGGTTCACTCATTAGTTAGTACCTTTGTCTTTGCTTGTATACGTATATCACCATTGAAATCCATACTTAAACTCTACTGGTCACTGATTTAGTTCTTACTCCCTCCGTGTAAAATTCTTTTCAGATACAAAATAACATCATAATTATTTGAATGCAGTTATTGTTTGTACTGAAGTAGTGTCAACAAAATTGTGAGAACCCAAACACAATCACTAATTCTCTATTAATTAGTAAAAAGTAAGTCCTATTGTGTCTTTTAAATTGCATATAAAGACAACAATCACCAGAGTAGATAAACATGATATACAACTATATATGATTACAAGGTAGGAATAATATTTTAAATCACTATGAAAATTGCAATAAATTGGCGAATACTTATGAATAAACCGTTCATTTTAACCGTTCACTATACACACATTTATAACGGTTTGCTTTCTGAATGTAATGATATCTTTCTTCCTGTACTTTCATCTTTGCCATATCCCAATAATTTTTGACTCGCCAACATGGCTCCTTACCAAATAGTATGGGAATCCCCGCTGTTTTGACGAGCATTTGGTTTTCGGGCTACTGCTAAGTCGAACCCTACATCCCCCCCCCCTCTCCGGAAATCCGCGCCTGACCGCAACATGAAGAATATTCGCAATTGGCTGACGACCAGTAATGTATGCATGAACTCCAAGCAAACAACTTCGTATAGGGTGCCCCGGCAACACGTGATTCGCGCTCAACGTAACGGTGCGGTCGTGATGCGGCGCTCTCTGGCGGTGGCGGGTTATCGCTGCAGCGGGTAATCGCGCATTCAACCATAAAAACGTCTAGCCCCTAGACGAGCTCGAGTATAATTCACATTGCATCGCTAGCTAGCAAAATCGCATGTAATCGGTGCACACTTATGAATTAACTGATGAAAAATCAAACTAATTTACAATGAATCCTCCAAGAACAAATACTAAAATTAACACCTATAGAAAGAATGCAAGACTTTTCCTTTACAACTAAAAGTGCAATGTCGGTATTAAATAATAATTTACGATAAAGGCAAATTTATAACATTTTAACAGCATTTATAACAGCAACATGATTAATAACAAAAAAAAAACATAGGAAAACAAAAGAGAATGCAGGAACTCACCTATTTCAGAATGGGTGCATACCCATGTTCCCAAAACCTATGTCCCCCAATACCTATGTTCCCTAACCCTAACTCTAACGATTTTGGGGAACATAGGTGTTGGAGAACATAGGCATTGGGGAACATCGGGTACTCCCCATTGGGAATTCATAATTATTGACGAAATTACGACCTCTCCAATGTCCTACGTAATTCCAGTGGCTTTGAATTTACTCATAAGTTAGTTCCTTTGTCTTTGCTTGTATACGTATATCACCATTAAAATTCATACTTGAACTCTGCTGGTCACTGATAGAAATAATACTAATAGTAACAACTATATACATCATGCTAAACTCTTCCAAAACACGTACAAGAACAGTGAAGGTGTAAAACATCAATTTGTCATGCATAAAATTAATAAAAACAACAACATCATTATTACAAAACTCATACAAAACCAAAAGGGAATTCGGGAACTCACCTTCTTCAGAATAAAACGGTATGAACAGACTCATGTATAGGAGGCAAGGTGGTATTGATCCTGACTGTCCGCAGGTTGGAAGGGAGTGGTGGTTGGTTGCCCTATTGGAAATACATTTTTTACTACATTACGACCTCTTCACTGTCCTATGTAATTCCAGTAGATTTGGGTCCACTCATTAGTAAGATTATTTGTCTTTGATTGTATTCGTGTTTCACCATTGAAATTCATACTTGAACTCTATGGGTAACTAATTTAGTTCGTACTCCCTATGTGTTAAATTCTTTTCAGATACAAAATTACATCATATATTGAATATCAATATCATATGTACAGAAGCAGTTCCAACAAAACTGTGAAAACAACATAATTAAGATCAACCATATACATGTATAATTGAGATAAACCATGCATGGTAACAACTAGTTTTAAATTAGGTAGTTATTTGACAAATGTTTAATGTATTTAAGTAAGTTTATAGGTGATAATGTAGGTCTGCTTTAGCAAATTCTAAATATTTTTCGAGTGCATTAGGCCCCCCCCAAAAAGTCTCCGGTTTCTGGTATGCGCGCGCGTCGCCGTAGCCATGCGCGTCGGCAAAATGAAAAAGTTTTTTTTTCAATGAAAGATGATGTCTCAAAACCGCTAAACTCACTGGTTTGATTGGAATTCCGCTGCTGTGCAATTTCAACGTGTTTTTGGATGGGGTTATGATCGAGAATAAGCTCTCTGGACTCCCATATATTTGCACTAAGTTTAGTCGGGCACCATTTGCAGTCATCAGCCGACATTTGAAGCAAAAAAGTCGGGTAAAAAAAAAAAAAGCCGCGTCGCCGCACCACTTTTTGGACAAGCTCCATACCAGAAACCGGAGACTTTTTTTTTGGCCTTAATAGTTCAAGTTGTGGGGAAAATGGGATATGAACATGTGTTTACTTTTTATTCGTCTATAATGTATTATCTCAACAAAATCTGTTCTCTCTGCATTATGCACATCACATCGAACAAATTATGAAAAAAGTAGAACCACAGGTAATCAACATTTTAGTGTTTTCCAAATTTTGTTGTCTAGCCAAAAGTAAATGTAATAACTGCTCATGAAGCTAAACTGCCTGACTCTACAGTACATGTATGTTCCAAGTTCTTTACTGAATGCAAATGTTACTTTCACGATATTTTTAGAGTAATTTTTTTGCCAGTTGTCAGAAAATGGAAGAACGTACAAAAAGGTGTATAGCTGTTTAAATGCTTTTGCATTATTGTACAATGCATGTATTTCACTTCCATCCATCTCTGAAAAGACTGTGTAAACCTGGCAAATTTTCAATGATTTTAACCCACAAAAATTGTTTTTACCTCGTCTATGCATAAATGTATACTGCATCAAAACAATTATGAGAAACTTTGCAGTCAAAGTTTATCGACGTTTCAGTGTTTTTCTTAATCTTTTTCTGGCCAAACCAAATGAAAAAGCTGCTCAAAGAGCCATACTGACTACATTTCTAAGTTGGAAGGCATTTTGCTCTTTCACAACCTTTTTTATGCTACAGTTTATATTACGGAAGAGCCAAATAAATGAACATATGGCACATGGATGTACATGTACATGCATTTTTATCAAGCAAACTTGATTTCAAGATCAAGCTTGGTCGAACTATGACAACAATAGTTGCCTCCATGTTACATGTATTTTTATCCGCTCACCTCTGTGAAATAACTTAAAGTATCAAAAATGTGTTTGAGAAAGTTAAGAATTACGTGTACCCAGCCTTTTTCAATCTTTTTTCTAGGTTTTCTTTCTGACATAATGAATCGGGCAGTTTACCAAAAAGCACTCGAAAAGGGCAGTGAAACAGTACATCGCACGCGACTGATGATTGTTGGTCAAGAACGAGTTGGAAAAACTAGCCTGATGAGGAGTCTCGTTCATGAAAGGTATGTAGTACATTCAAGGGGGAATGAAATCCGTTGTGTATTGCATACTAGTGGAGTATGAGAGATGACAACGGGCTCATTGTCTCTTTCTTATTACCCGCCGGCGAAGCCGAAGGGGTATACTCTGTCGTCTTGACCTTCTGTATGTGTGTACATGTATGAACATTCATATACTTGAACTTGGACAATAGAGGACAATATACAAAAAGGTCCACGATTGTGCGAAGGTCCACTTTTCAGGTATGTGGTAAAACAAATACAACAAAACAAAAAGATGCAAAAGTAACAAGAAAACGGGCAATGGGAGGTCCATGATGGAAGGTGAAAGTGCTATGTGTTGACGTCTAAATCCTGGATATATGAAGGTCTACTCTTGAGGTTGTGTACAACTCATATTATATTATTATTCTAATTATTGAAAAAAACATCAACACAAGAGAGACAATAGGGGGTTTGCGGGCTGGTCTTGAACTTTAGAGTCCCCAAAAGGCTATTGTTTTTAAAACTATAGGGTAAAAGTCAAGGTAATTATGGTTAAAACAATCTAAGTTAATGGTTTCAGCAGATCATGTCTAGAAAGTTACGTGGCATATCCTAACGACAATCATTTTCACTTCAAGGTCATACAATTCCAAATGAGAGGGCACACAGGGCCACAAACATGGGCACACCGCGGGCACAAGCCATCATGGGCACACAAGCCTGATCAACTGGTACACCAGGCCCGCACATTGGGCACACTAGGGATGCAACAGTGCAAATAAATTCACATAGACACTAGTGCTAAATGCCCATATTTCAAATTTTTTTTTAATATACTCAGAACTCTCACAGGTATTCAAGCGGAACAGAAAAATGATGATCAACATGTCATCTTTCGTTTTCTTTTCATTTTTTGGGGGTTGACCATTGACTTTTCGAGATATTCTCACTCAAAGAAGACGACCCCTATTTTCCCCAAAGCGGAAAAGAAGCCATCTTGAAAAACGATCCTTCCACAACATGGCAAAATAGCGCCACTTTCGAACTCAATAGCATCCAAAATGCTCAGAATTGGAAGCCCCGAGTCCGGGCCAGCGGTTCATTACCATATCTCTTCAATTCCCCAATTTTACGGCGCTCAGAACTCTCTAATATAGAATATTTTGAGGGTATAACTTTTATTTATGAGCTTGGCGGGTGGATTTACCGGTGTGCACCCCTAGGCCCAAAAACATGGGCACAACGGGGCAAACATTTGGTCACACCAGGCCGGAACCATTGACACACCGTCACCTAGCCTGCACCATGTAATAGCCTCAGTGTACTAATGTGTACTAATGTAAAGGAAAGACAACTATTAAAAGGAATGAAAGTACCGATTCCAAAACAGTTGTAATGACTCGAGTCAATGAATCGACTCGAGTCTGACTGGAGTCTTAATTTTTGGTGAATCGACTCGACTCAACTCGAGTCCCTAAGGGCAAATGACATGACTCGACTCGACTCGATCGAGTCACTGGGAGAAATGACTCGACTCGACTCGAGTTCCTCATCAGAATGACTCGACTCGACTCGAGGAAGGCTAATAAGACTCGAGTCCCATAATTTTTAGCAAAATCTGCCAACAATAGTTGCAATAACTTGCCTCGGTGCTGGTTTTTGTTCACGTCACGTTAAAATGTTCGCGACTAATGTGTACATATACATACGTGGTTTGATCAGTGTCCCCATTAGTTTCATCTGGCACCCCTTTTTATTTTCATTAAGAGTCAAATGTGGTGTCACCACATGTAGTTGTCTTGTGTTTATTTATTGTACAGCGTTGATAAAAAAACAGAAACTGAGATATTGTTGCAGCGCACGCGTGAATCAAAGGGATATATCCACTTTTA
The DNA here is from genome assembly GCF_015706575.1 of Patiria miniata. Lineage (NCBI taxonomy): Eukaryota > Metazoa > Echinodermata > Asteroidea > Valvatida > Asterinidae > Patiria > Patiria miniata. The sequence goes on from NW_024037063.1 coordinate 9,027,351, forward strand.
GGTATGAATCTCCTCTTTAAAATGACACCCTAACCATGTCCTTACATTCACGGTTGACAGAGCAGGGAACAATTTCACGAAAGGGTCTATTTAGAGACTTGCGCCACTTTTCATGATGAAATCTCTTTTACCCCACCTACCTTGATTGGCAACCATAGCCTTTCACTCTGTGACAAATGACACAACAAAAACCACAATTGAAAAGTGGTGCAAGTCTCTAAATAGACCCTTTCATAAAATGTGTCACTGCTCAGTCAACCGTGAATGTAATTTCATGACCAGGGTGTTACTTTAAAGGGGAGATTAACCCTAACAGAGGATATCTCTCTTTGATTCATATGTGCCCTACTCTCGTTCAAATTAGCAATAATATCTCGGTTTCGTTTTTTTATCCACCCTGTATAGTGTTCAAATATTTGTGATTCGAATTGACTCGAGCTAAATACTTGACTCGACTCGTCTCGACTCGACTGCACACTTTGACTTGACTTGACTCGACTCGACCTCTTTGACCTAAAGACTCGACTCGACGAGTCACTTCTTTAAAATAACTCAACTCGACTCGAGTCACAAATATCAGTGACTCGTTACAACTCTGGCACGATGTCCGTATATTAATAATACTACATATATAGCCTCACTGATCCTATACCAATATGATGTAAACATGTATATAAATACTGATGGTGGATCCATTGGATGGTAGTGGGGTAAAAAATATGGAAACATCAAGACCTCTGTGTGCTTTGAATGGCTGAGACAAAATGACCAGAATAACGGTTAATTCCCCTGAGCACCATGTGTCCCAATGCGGAAGCAATGCTTCTCATCTGCTAGAAGTTGTCCATGCCTAATTTGCATATCCGTAACCTTTGAATTGGAATAATTGAGCCAAATTTGGAAAGTGTGTTGCGTGATCTATATTGTGATAAGATGTCAGCACGGCATCAAAGGCGATGTAACGAGTACTTGTTTTTTGAAGGAAAGTCCAACAGTGCAGTATGGGTAAATGTAGGGATGCTGCGTAGCACTGTGTGCAGTATGGGCTCCAAGCGCCGACAAAAAGGGCGCGTTTGTACTACTTTTCAACCTTTTTTTGACAGCCCTTTGGATGGAGCCCCGTGTGCGTACTACCATCTAGGTTCGCGCGCGAAGTACGCACGACTTCCTGAATGTGCCAAAGCTAAAGCTCATTAGCCCATTAGCCACAGCGTGATTGCGTGAGCGTCAGGCGATGTAAGCGCGCGAATACGTTCAAATTTAACCTGCCTATATTTATGGGATCTCAGACTAATCCCCGCTCCCACTGACTTTGGATCATTAGAAATACGCAGTGAATGGACCCGGAACTAGTCTAGGTCTCCCCGGCCCAAACTCTCCTAGGCCTAATTTCCCTGCTCTGCTAACCACAGAATTCCGCACTTACGACTACAAATTTTGTGCTAATCGCGCTAGCAGAAAAACTCTGTGTTAACCCGTAAGCACAGAATCCTTGGTTACGGGATATACGCATGCACAGAAGCAAAATTCCTCCCCAACGCGTGCAATACGCTCACCGTAATCAAAGAATTTTCTGCTATAGTAAGCTAGGATTTTTTGGTAACGTTAATAAGCAGAGCCAAGAAATTGGGCCCTGTTCTGACCGTTGAAGGAGGATGGTCTGACCGTTGAAGGAGGGAGGTCAATATCGACGCCAATATTGACGCCATGGCCTCCATGTTGCAAATATTTGCGCCAATATTGACGCCAATATTCACGACATGGACCCAAGTCGCAAATATTGACGCCAATATTCAAGACATGGACCCAAGTCGTGAATAATGACGCCAATATTCACGCCAATATTCACGACATGGTTCCAAGTCGCAAATATTGACGTTAATATTGACGCCAATATTCATGACATGGCCTCTATGTCGCAACTATTGACGCCAATATTGACGCCAATATTGACGCCAATATTCACGACATGGCCTCTATATCGCAAATATTGACGCCAATATGACGCAAATATATTCAGGACATGGTCTCCATGTCGCAAATATTGACGCCAATATTGACGCCAATGTTCACGACATGGCCTCCATGTCGCAAATATTGACGCCAATATTCACGACAGGCCCAAGTTGTAGACCCACTCATGCGTGAATTTTTTTCACAGCAACTTGGGGTGTCCGTTACCCACATAGTCTGGCACCCAGACACACCAATCTCTGGCTGAACGTTCGTCGTCTTCTTCTTCTTCTTTCGTGTGAGTTAGTAGTACTGTACATCAGGCTATTTCTTGGAGCTGCGTAAGCCAGTTGATTTGTGCGTCTTTTGGGCACGACAGATCAGTCATCCCGTCAGGAGGTTGGAGGTCGGGGCAGTGGTATAATATATGATCTGCCGTCTGCTCATCTGCACCACAGGTGCATGCCGGTGAATCCCGGAGTTTCCAGCGGTGCATGTTGGCATTGAATCTCCCAACCCCAGTTCGCAGCCGGTTCAGTGTAACCCACTTCCTCCGGGGTAGTTCCGAGCCAGCAGGAGCTTTGGTGCCAGGGGGAACAGTGAACTGCCTTGGGCGAACCGTCCCTTCCCAGCCCTTTTCCCACTCTTGTATTAGGCTAAAGTCGGATCTGCTGAGGGCGGCTGCATGTCGGGAGAAAGGTTTCAGGTTTCAGGTTTATTTCCATACTATAAGGTAATTCAGTTGAATAATATACATCAGGTAAACATTTTAACGAAACTTTGAAATAATAGTATGGGGAGGCCAGACAAGAAGCCGAAGCTTGTACTAGGTCTGCCCCCTTCACAAAGAATACATGTAGTTATACAATTCATGAATAATCATAGGATATATCAATAATATGTGATTACATTACATTAAATTCACGAGCTCATGCAAAACTTTACACACAAAAAAAGAATAAGTTACTTGAGGGAAATTTACCATCCTTGACTTTACATGTGTTGTTAATAATTTACTTGGCAATAAAGTAATAATTTTGCTCTTAATCACCATTGACATTAACCGTAGAGAGAAGTAGTTTTTTATAATACAATTTACATGCTCTAATTGAGGTCATTGGGCAGAGGGATCGAATTTTATTCCAAAGGAGGGGCCCCTGGTGTCGTACAGTTGAGAGGTGTAGAGATGTTCTAACTTTATTAAGATGAAGCTTATTTGACGATCTTGTGTCGTAATGATGAATATCTGTGTTCATTACAAAAAACGATTTAATATTCAAAGGCAGTATGTTTTTTTCAAAATTATACATCAGAGCACACAATTTATATTTATAAAGATCATATACAGATAAGGTGTTGAACTTAACAAATAGCGGGGCAGAGTGATCCTTAAAACTAGAACCATTAATCAGTCTTAAAGATTTCTTCTGTAAAACGAGCAATTTATCAAGGTAGGTTTTATGAGTATTTCCCCAGGCAAGTATACCATATTGAAGATGAGGCAAGGATAACGTATTATAAATTGAAAATAGAACACGGGATGGGACAAAATATCTAAGTTTTCTAAGAATACCAAGGTTGCGAGATATAAGTGTAAGGACTTTCTGACAATGATTTTTCCACGTTAACTTATCATCAATAATGACCCCCAAAAACTTACAGGAATCAACCTTTTCAATATGATGATTGTTAAAACGAATCTGAATACTTTTATCTACAATTCGATTTGTAAAAACCATCGTATGTGTTTTCTTAAAATTCAAAGATAATTTATTACATACAAACCACTCAAATACATTAGTAAGCTCATTGTTCATTATGTCAACAGCATCATTCAAATGTTTACTACTGTAAAATATATTTGTATCATCTGCAAATAAGATGAACGTCTGAAGTCGAGTAGAATTACAAATATCATTAATATAAATAAGAAATAAGATAGGTCCTAGGATTGAGCCCTGAGGTACACCACATGTGATTGGTTTGTAATTGGACTTTTTATTTTGCCAGACAACAAATTGTTTCCTATTTCTCAAGTAATCTTTAAACCACTCGAGTGCAGTACCTCTGACACCATATGTTTGTAGTTTATTAATTAGAATATCATGATTTATTGTATCAAATGCCACACAAAAATGCAATTTTTTCCAGAACTGATTCGAGGTCTTCTGTGAAGGTCTGAAGACATAAACCAGGGGGTCTGTAGATCAAGCCAATTATAATGTTACTTGTTTTTGTTTTTATCTCAATAAATAAGGATTCATGGGATTGAGTCGGAATTGACAGATCGGGGCGCAATACATAAGTCAGTGAATCTTTAACATACATCATCACACCTCCGCCAGTTTGATTTTGTCTGTTTTTAAACTCAATGTTATAACCTGGCATGACCAAAAGGGGATCAGGGTCTGACTTCAGCCATGTTTCAGTAAGGCCGATAATTTGAAAATCGTGCCTTATTTCTAAAAGCGAATGCTGCAGGGAATCAAAATTTTTATTTATACTTCTTATATTTGCGTGATACAATGAAAAGGAATCACCTTTCTCAGTATATTTGGCCTGCACCTGGTCTTCACTAAGGTATTCGGACCCGCATGTACTTTGCAGGAATTCGGCGTATTCAGTATCCAACGGTACGGGATTAAAGACGTAATCGTTGAGGCGATTTATGACATCACTATCTGATGAATGGTGTGCGTCTGTACTACTTAAACTTTCATTGAAACTACTGCTGTCACTTAAATAGCTACTGCTAGAACTAGACATAAGGATTTAAATTACGATAAGACATTAATGGAATGGAATGGCCAGAATAAAAGCCGTTACTAAGGGCTAGTGAAGGGCGTCCACAGCAACGTTTCAATGTAAACAAGATACTGAAACTATGAACATGTTTCAATACCAATGAAATATGGAAGATGATGTGTTTACTAGGGTAGACAATGATCATAAATTCACACATTATTTTGTTATAATTATATGCACTAAACCCCAAATATTCGGTGACTTAAGGAGACATTGAAATGATATTATAAGAAGGTGATCTGCCAGATATTGCACGATTTTGGTGATGTTAAGGATGGTAGTAGTTGTGAATAAGAGGAAAGAAATTGTTACCATATTTAAGTAGTAAACTTAAGTAGTAAGTTACAATGTAGCTAAAGCAAGATGTTATATACCTTATTGATGGCGTTAAGATATCAGGTTAGATTGCCCCATTCTGAAGGTCTTGAATGAACCGCTCTTGAGTTTGTAGCTGATGACTGCTGGTACTGACATGGGGATGTAGGCGAATTGTACCCGTGAGTCCTGCCGAATGGATTGTAGGTGTTGTTCCCTAAGTCGACGTCTTTGCTCACGGATCCTCTGGGTGACATCATCGCTTATGAAGATGTTGGAGCCTTGGAATGGGTTGTTCTTCAGGTGGCGAGCGGCGTTCTTGATGATGTGTTGCCTGTCAGTATACCGCAGGAGCTTGCAATGAATCAGCCGCGGGCGTTGGCGTTGGTTGGGGCCCGTGCTTGGTGGCCGGTGTCCAGGAGTGCGGTGGGCTCGCTCTATCTCTATTTCAGAGCCTCCATCAAGCTTCATGTGGTCAGCCAGGAATTTCCCGATGAACTCCTCACAGGACTGGCCGTTTCCTGCGCTCTCGGGGATACCATGGATCACTATGTTGTTCCGTCGGTTTCGATTTTGGAGGTCATCGATTTGGTCATCGAGTTTATTGAATTCCAGGTGGTTACACTGGCTTCTGTTGTCGATGAGATCCTTGAGTGACCGGCAATTCCCCTCGACCATTTCCACCGATGTTTTCAGATCATCAATCTCCTTGCTGTTAATGTCAACACGGTGATTTGTCTGTTGATAGCTGGCTTCTAGAGTGGAAAGACGTACTCCCATGTTGTCAAGTGATTGGAGAATTTTGTCCAGCTTGTTGTTTACATCGGACAGGGCGTCACGGCAAAACTGGCAGCCATCTTGGATTTCACCGCCAGTTGCTGGGGGAGCTGGTGAAGGTTGGTCGTTTTTCCCTCGTTTTCTTCCGCTTCGCGTCGATTTACTGACATCAGGGGAGTCAGTCATGGTCACCAAGGAGTGAAGATGTTATGGTGCAGATAAAAAGTATGATATTTTGCGGTTTTCGACTAAATTTCGTTGATTTTTCAGGAGCGATCTTACAACCCGTGCTTTTAGCTACATGACGTGCATAATGGTAAATCGACGCGATCGGAGGCGTTGGCCACCTAGGTCCTGGGATTCTGTCATAATTTTGTGAAGAAGGTGGTCATCATCGGCAAGGGATTTGGTTGTGAGCTTGTCTGTCAGATTCTCGCGGCGTAGCCTTGGTGGTGCGATTCCAGCGAGGACTGGGAGGAGATCTGTGGGTGTAGGACGGAGACATCCAGTGATGAGCCGCATGGTGTCATTTAGTACACAGTCCAGCTTTCTGGTGTGGGTACTCCTGCACCACGCTTGCGCAGCATATTCAGCAGAGCTGTAAACCAGGGCTAGAGCTCCTGTGCGAAGGGTGGATGTTGATGCACCCCATGATGTACCAGCCAGGCGACGCAACAAGTTGTTCCTTGCCGACACTTTTGCTCGTAGGGCTTCGAGGTGCTGTCTGTATGTATTCAGCTGCAGCAGGGAGATACCAGCCCGTACGGCATCCGCAGGTGCCTGCCCTGATGAGGGCACGTGCTGCGGGTTGGTTCTAGTCTGTTGTGGCTGACGATCCATCGTGTAGACGAGTGTAGACGAGTGGTAAGAAGTTGATTGATGTAAGTTCTACTAACTCTGGTAGTTGTCGTTCGCCTGACTTGCGCCAGTTGACAGGATTCACCACGGGGAGGTCGACAACTTGAATCCCAACGTTCGTCGTGATACGTTCGTCGTGATACGCAGCGCTTCGCTCGTACCTTCGCCCTGCAAACAGGACGCTGGGATACTCTGATGAGCAACACAGAATCTTGTGAAGGAAGTGGCCTATGATCTATGTATAAAGCATCTGGCTGCAGCTGTTCAAGACCGCGCAACTAGACAATGTGCGCAAATGCTATCCGAAAACTTTCCATAGAATTGCGCACATTCCATACCGGATGTGATTTTTGTTTCATTGTGGACCACGTGGACACAAATTTGAGCTTCGCATAATGCAGTCAGACCGTTCGTGATTCAAAACGGAGCCTGAGCGAGTGACGGGAATTGTAAATTTACAACACAGATAAGTTTTACAGAATTTCTTACATTATTTTGCTTTCAACTAGAAAAAAAAAAATATCCTAAACTGGAATAAAAGAGTAATGAATCAGTTTTAACGGCCGTTTCAAACCTAGAGGAGTCATGACCTTGATGACGTGGAGTTCGCAGGTCACGCAAATCTAACCAATCAGAGCGATAATTTATCAGAGTATCCCAGCGTCCTGTTTGCAGGGCGGGGGGTACGAGCGAAGCGTAGCGCGAGCCTTGAATGTAATAATAATAATAATAATAATAATAACAGGTTCTTATATAGCGCTTTTAACTAAGATCAAAGCGCTTCACACTATTATTACCCCTAATCATTGGGCCAATTAAACATTCCAAATACCATCTCAGCTCCCTGGGGAGTATACAGTTGGATGCTGCCTGTTAGGCGCAAGGAAGCTAATTCAATCACAATTACCATCACTGCCCTCATTGGTACCAATTTACTCCTGGGTGGACAGAAGCAATTAGTGACAAAGTGCCTTGCCCAAGGGCACACGCCCCATGACCCCGCCAGGACTCGAACCCACAACCTGCAGCTTTTTGACATGTGCATTGGACGCAAGGTGACCGTTTTAGCCGATGTTCGGCTAACTTTGACAAAATTTTTGTAAAAAAAACGAGAGTTTGACAGAAAATTTGACAGAATTGATTCTTTTGAGACAGATTTCTGGCAGAATTTTGCAAAAATGGTCGTAAATTTGATTTGATGAGAAAAACAGCAAATTTGAACAAAAAATGGTACAAATTTGTTTAAAAAATCTGCAATCCTTTCAAACAAACCCTGGCATAATGGGACAGGTTGGCTGGTCTAGGAAAGTTGTAATGACTCGAGTCAATGACTCAACAATTTTTGGTGACTCGAGTCGAGTCACATCCCTAAGGGTAAATGACTCGACTCGACTCGAGTCTTCACTGCGAGCAAATGACTCGACTCAACTCGATCGAGTTCCTCATCAGAAGACTCGACTCGAGCGAAGGCTAAAAAGACTCAATCGAGTCCTAAAAAAACTGCAACTTTGCGAAAAGTATTTGCAATGACTTACGACGCAAGATTTATGCTCACTTTACTTTGCGAATAGCAGACTCCCACCTCATAGTTCTAGAACGCAAAAAATACTACACATTTTCGAAATCGCTGTTTCATCATTGGTTTAAGGCGATTTCTCATAAAGCTTTTGGATTCTAAGGCCCCCCCCCCAAAAAAAAGTTTCCGGTTTCTGGTATGCGCGTGCGTCGCCGTAGCCTTGCACGTCGGCAAAATGAAAACGTTTTTTTTCAATGAAAGATGATGTCTCAAAACCGCCAAACTCACTGGTTTGACTGGAGTCCTGCTGCTGCACAATTTTAACGTGTTTTTAGATTGGGTTATGGTCGAGAATAAGCTTTATGTGGCCTCTCTGGACTCCCATATATTTGCACTAAGTTTAGTCGGACACCATTTGCAGTCATCAGCCGACATTTTAAGCAAAAAAATCAGGTACAAAAAAAAGCCGCGTCGCCGCACCACTTTTTGGGCAAGCTCCATACCAGAAACCGGAGACTTTTTTGGCCTAATGCTTGCTAAAGTTATGGCCTCCTTTTATAAATTTTGGTATACATAGTGTTCAAATAATCGTGACTCGAATTGACTCGAGCTAAATATTTGACTCGGTAAGACATCCTGTGGTGTAAATTACCTGTGACACAGTAACCTTTTAGCTTGTCACTCACTCCATCAAGGTTGTTCGAGAGATTTTGTGTAAACACTTTTGCACTCTAATCTAACTATTTGCAAACATCTCTCTCTGTATTTGCACACTTCTCTCTCCATGTTTCCCTTATGTAAATGCACACGTCTCTAGTCTATTGCACTATTCACTCTTAGTAAATCATGCGACTAGTCATGTGACCCTTAGACATGGAAGTTTACTATTGGTTAATTCCTAAATCAGTGCTCATGCATTATTTAATCCCGACAAGCTGTCATGATGACAGCATAGTCTTAGTACAGTTATATATGTAGAATTTCAAACTTAAACTTACATGAACCTAAAAAGGAACCTGAAAGTGGGGAGGGGTTGGATCTACTGGTGGCGACCCCCCTCCTCCCAAAAAGGGAGGAATAAATGGAATGAAATGTACGTAGTTACTATCCAAATGTAATGCAACAGTAGAAAATGCCGTAAATAAACCCCAGGCACTTGAAGCGTTGAAAATACTCCACCAATGCGAAAAAATTGTAATTCATGATGGAAGTTTGTGTCTCAACTATTTGAATTTGAGTGGAACGTGACATATTATATTACTCACACATGAACCTCTAGATTGTACATTTGTTTCATGCCAGAATGACTTTTAATTACAGGTTTAACAGCGAAGAATTATCAACAGAAGGCATCACTACGGACTGCACCATAAACATCAGCTCTGCACAATCATGGCACTGTAAAAGAGGTAGACACACTTAAACCGTGATTTTTCCGCTACAGTTAAAAACTGATGTTGTTGTTGTTGATTTGAATATATATGTAAGTTTAGTTACAAGGAGGAGTTGTAGTCCAGACGATAATTTTTTTAAATGTTACATGATATGAAGAGGCATTTTTGAGTAGAAGTTGGTAACAAAGCTATTTTAACTAATTTTTGGGGTGCTGACTCCGAAAAGGATGGATGCCAAGCTGGATTTTCTAGAAGAAATGTGCCTTTTTTACCTGTAGTGTAATATATTTGTTCTCATATTTGGGTATATTTTGTTATCAATTGAATTTTTGAAAACTTTTTTTGAGGACATACTAACAATCCAAAATGGCTTTTATTATACCCTAAAGTTGTGCTCATTTACCTATTTCTATCAGTTTAAAACATTGCCATAAAATATTGGTTAGTTATGGCTCTGGCTGGCTGTCACTCCTGAGGAGTATGACGACTTCAGCAATATCGTTCGTGGGCATAGAGCCCAATTTGGTGAGAACACTGTCTGCCGCAGTGGCGGCAGCAAAAGCGAGAGATGTGACCATGAGGGTTGGCCACTAATGCAGCCCTGGCAGCACGCTTGCAACTGCGCTCTGCTGTCTCTTCAGCCAGGCGGACATCAATGAGGGTAACAGAACCTCTGACAGCAGGTCTCCACCGTAAACGGTCGCTTGCTGTGACCTCCCAGGAGTCGACGTCGATGGCACAGGCCTTCAGGTGTCTCTTGAGGCAGTCTTTGAATCTCAGCTTGGGTCTGCCTCTATTTCTTGCGCCTCTGATAAGTTCACCATATAAGACAGCCTTAAGAAGCCGCAGGTCGTCCATGCGGGCTACATGGCCGCTCCGTCGCAGTTGGCTCTGAGTGAGTAGTGCCTCAACACTGGGGATGCCTGCTCGTCTTCTTACTTCCACATTACTAATCCTGTTTTGCCAGGAGATCTTGAAGAGATGTCTCAGCTGGTACATCTGAACGCGCTGGAGTCTCTTGATGTGGCGACGATACAGAGTGTAGGTTTCAGAGGAGTAGAGCAAGCAGGTGAGGACTACTGCACGATACACCTTGCACTTGGTTGTTAGCCGGATGCCATGTCTCTTCCAAACCTTTGACTGGAGCTTCCCATAGGCTGCAGCGGCCGCACTTATGCGCCTTTCCACTTCTTTGTCCAGGCTGTTATCATTGGAAACTGTGTTGCCGAGGTAAGTGAAGCTGTGCACAGCTTGAAGTGGATTCCCACCAAGGGACAGCTCTGGGTCAATGTAGGCAGTGTGTTTAGGAGGCTGGAGCATGAACTCGGTCTTTCTGATGTTGATGGTAAGACCGAGGCTTTGGGCGACTGAGTGGAAGGCATCAAGCATGGCCTGGAGTTCCGCCGCAGAGTGTGACACCATGGCAGAGTCATCTGCATAAAGCAGTTCGCGAGCACAAACAATTCTGGTCAGGGTCTTGGCCTTGAGACGGCTGGCGCTGAACAACTTCCCGTCTGAACGTATTCTGAGATAAACACCACCGTGCTTTGGACACAGTTCTAAGACAGCACTGAGGTAGATGGAGAACAGGGAGGGAGCCAGCACACAGCCTTGTTTGACACCTTGAATCACAGTGAACTGGTCTAAGAGTGTGCCGTTGAGAGAGACTTGAGCCATCATGTCAGTGTGGAGCTGAGAGATGAGGCTGACAATGCCTTTAGGACAGCCATATCGACGCAGGAGAGACCAGAGACACTCCCTGTTCACTGTGTCAAAGGCTTTGGTGAAGTCAATGAACACGATGTACAGGGGCATGTTCTGCTCCAGAGCTTTCTCCTGCAGCTGGCGCAACTGTGACTCGGGGGGGACTGCATGGAAGATGGGTTTGAGGCGCTCCGGAATTACTTTGCCAAGCACTTTGCCAGCGACTGACAGGAGTGAGATGCCTCTATAGTTGCCACACTCTTGCTTGTTGCCTTTCTTTTTGAAGATGGGAATGATGACAGCATCCTCGAACTCCTGTGGTACAGACTTCTCATTCCAAATGGCTGAGAGCACATCATATAGATTACTGGTAATCTGTTCTCCATTTTGGTAGATCGCCGCCTGAATACCATCCATTCCGGGGATTTGTTGGAGGCAAGGCTTCGTACAGCCTGCTGCACTTCATCTATGAGCAGAGGGTCATCAGCACTGAGAAGCACTGGACGCTGAGGGATTCTCTCAAAAATTGAGATGTCAGCATTTGATCTTCGATTCAAGAGCTGATCGAAATGTATCCGCCATCGTTCAAGAATGTCACCCTGTTCAGTCAAGAGGGTAGTGCCGTCAGGTGCAAGGAGAGGGCTGGACTGTGTTCCTCCATGATCAAAGGCAGTCTTCAGTGCTTAATAATAGCCTCTGGTGTCCCCCATGTCTGCCATTCTCTGATTTTTTTTCAGCTTTCTGATCCCACCACTTGTCTTCCATGTCTCTGAGCTTGCGTTGCAGTTCTGCCTTCACTCTGGCGGACTCAGATTTGGTTCTCTGGCATCTCGGCTTGGCAAGACAGGCCTGGTGGGCTTTACGCTTAGCTTTGAGGAGCTCTAAAATGCAGGAGTCCGAATCATTGAACCAGTCCTGATTCCTGCACTTTGGGTGCCCCAATACTTCTTTAGCAGCTTTGTAAAGGCATGAGCTGAAGTTCTGCCACTTCTCAGCGGCAGTGGAACTGCTAGCTGGGGAGAAGCGCTGACTGAAGGTACTTGAGAGGTCTTCCCTAGCACTGACCTCCCTGAGTCGACTGACATTAAGCTGAAGGCGTCGAGTTCTTTAGCAAGCAAAGCAGTTCTTCTCTTGGGAAGGTTGGGATTGTTGTCAAGGAGAGTTCGTACGTTCCAACATGCGATCTGTAGCTTTGATTTATGGTTGCACCCAGTGTTGTAGTCGAGGCCACAACCTCCGAGGCCGAGGCCAAGGCCGAGGCCACAACCTCCGAGGCCAAGGCCAAGGCCGAGGCCACAACCGCGAGGCCAAGGCCAAGGCCGAGGCCACCGCCTCCGAGGCCAAGGCCGAGGCCGAGGCCAGCTATCAAAACACGTAATAAAATATAAATCACTAAAACAAGGCTAAGATTATGTTGGAGTTTTAACATCTTTTCAGTTGAATTCACTGAGTTTTGGAGTGCCTGGCTTACAAATTTACAGCTTGCAATGGGTTTCCTCTTGTAGGGAGTCCGGCGAATTTAATTTTTTAAAGAAAGAAATCTCAAGTTTTGTATCACTGAAAGCAAATTACACAACAAATCAATGGCGTTTGAATCAGTCTCATAGGTGTTTGCCCTTTGGAGATACAACAATTTAAATGGCCAACTTTTGAGTTTCTATTCTGTAAGATTTACATCGTTTACTTTTAGCATGTCTTATAAATCTTATTTTAAAAACCTATCAAAATGCTTAATATCATAGGAATCCCCATTAAATAAACAACAACTTGATTTTTGAGTCAGGTTTTTACCACTTATTACCAAAAAGTTACGACCCCCCCCCGACTTTCGCACTGTCCAGGCGCGCGCCCGAGCAAACACCGCGATGCGACCAGACAATGCCAGATGGCCCGCCGTTACGCACGGGCAAAGCATAGTTCCAATCCAGCTCGTACAACGGGATAAGTGTCCACGCATTATCACCGTTAATACCGCGGTACCAGACAAAGTCTGGCAACGGCCAATCCCGCTCCAAGTAACACGGAACATGCGTGCATGATATCACTCACTCAGTTCATCAAAGTGACCATGAATTCTCGGATCATCCGATTTGAATCCAATGGCTTCGAAAAATTTTAAGATCATGGCAAGAGGTAGGGATTCCAGAGGTTTTGGCCGTATATCTGTAACCACGCAAAATTAGTCAATTTCAAACCGTGCTTATGCATGTACAGTCGAGTCTCGTTAATACAAACTCGTTTGGACCTAGCCAAATTGTTTGTTATATCAGAATTTTGTATTAAGAGGAACATCAGTCCCATTCATTGTGCACATAAATGCACAGTCGGGACTAAGGTTCTATGTTTGTTATAACCAGAATTTTGTATTAACAGTGTTTGCATGTACTAACGAGAGTCGACTGTAATAAGTATCAACATGGCTCTAAAAATACAAAAACGTATCCTGGTACCACGAGGAATACTGACTCCTATTATTAAAACATTCATTCAGAACTTTGCATTCATTTGGATGGAAAAACGAATTCTGAAATCGCGCTTTCCATATTGACCATTTGCGCCACACATTACCGTGTGAGCCGGAACTTTCATTGAAATTGCCGTGTAAAAATAAAATCTACTTGATAAATCGTAATTGTTTTTATCATATCTTTATGGGGAAAAATGGTACGGACTTCTACACACGATCGTACCCAGAAAGTTCAGACTTTTACTGAAACATCGGCCTATAAAAAGAAATGATTAAGCTTGCCGCACCTTGCCGCAAATTATTTTTAAAGGTCGGGGTACAGAGGCGAAACGAGAAAATGTTGTACAACACTGCGATCAGACTAGTCTACTACCACATGTTATTGTACGCAAATGGGAATGGTGCTAGACTTATGTAGTCTGGCACGCGGTAACAGTTATAATGCTTGCACGCACTTGGAAAGCCGAAGCGCAGGCTAGGCGAAGATGCTACGTACGTGAGTACGTATAATGCAACCATTTCCAGTTCATTCGTGCGTATACATTGTATGCGTTCGTTTCACGGAACCCACTGCGGCAGAATCTGGAGGGTTTGATACGGTAAACAAATAAAATTAATTAGAATAGAAAACACATCAAAATAGGCGGCCTCGAGCCGGCCTCGACCAATTCGCCGAGGCCGGAAGGCTCTGAGGCCGAGGCCAAGGCCGAGGCATTGCACCTCCGAGGCCAAGGCCGAGGCCGAGGCCATGGCAATCGGCCTCGAGGCCGGCCTCGAGGCCGAGGCCGGCCTCGAGACCTCCAACACTGGTTGCACCCACTGAAGTGGAGAACCCGCTGACCGTGGGCAGCCAGCCAGGTTAGTTGAGGGTGAACCTTTTTACCTCACATTTTCTAGAGGCGTCCTCGTATTGAGGCAGGCGGGGCATCCCTAAAAAAGGCCGCCTGGTCACCCAGGGAGGACCTCACAGCACTGTCACCCATATAAGCTTTGCGACCATCACTCTTGGGCCGCGCAAATGCAAGTTCTTGCTACCGGCTTCCAGCTTCTCAAGCCTGCCAGTACCACAAGAAACCTTTTCGCTTTGCGACTTGGAGTCAAGGTTGCCGAAGTGGCCTGCACAAGGATTAGGTAGGGAGAGCATTGTGCAGGTACTCTCCCACCCTCTGGGTCATGTGGTTGGGGAATCAAGTGGCAGGAAAAAGAACCAGACGACTTGGCCAGCGACATGACTGCCCCGCAGTATCAGACTCATGATGCTGGTGATCTCGCCCAGTTGCTACTTCAAACGATAAAGACACCTGGCCGAAGTCCTCTTGTCGCTACTCCGAAATGTCAAAGACGCCAGAGAGGAGAATCCACCACCTGCTGCAGTGGCTTCACTATTTAACCCATAGTTATAATACTAACTATAATGGTTTTGTGTAGTTTTTCGTGTCATTTTTCTAAAACTGTGAAAACTCTTTCGCCCAATTTTTTTTCTATGATCCCCTTTAGTAATGCTCATCATTTTGATACGGATAAACCTAACCCAAAAATGCCTCTAAACTTGTTTTTCAGAAACGGGGAAACACTGTGTGGACTTGCCCAAGTCCACACAAAGTCGCCTCTACCTGGTTTATATGGACTTTTTTTTGTTCGGAAGTCCACAAAGTGAATGTAATGCCTACCCACAGTTACACTTACACTTACACTAAACACACACTGCATCAAATTTAACAGGCATGTAGTCTTGGCCCAAGAATAGTTTTAAGACTTGAGCATATGAATTGCTTGCACAAAGTGTAATATGAAACATTAATTTACTGATTGTACGTTTCGGTATCGTAAATACCACCTTATCACCTTTATGGATGAGATACATGTATATGCGAACGGCTGTGCCATAGGCATACAAATGTTGATCTGTCCATTGTCTCCATTTCAAAAAGAATAATGAACACATTTCGTTGACAAAAGACATGTGTAGGTAATTGGCTGCCGGAATCTGATTTCCAATGTGGAGTCCATATAGGCCTACAGTACGTTTCCCTTGAAACAAAGCCAGTATGTTTCTCATCAAAGCCTGTGATGGGCAAAAGTGGCTTTCATTAAAAATTTAAGCTACGATGTTGATAGCCTAAATGTTTACGGGGTTTAAGGAACTGCATATACAGTTATAGTTATGTTCACAACATCAATCCCTCTTTTCTATCAATCTCTAGATCGAACCCATTAGGCTGTTTTGGTGGCATTGGTACAAACGTTTTTTGTGTATACTTATAGGTGATTCAACCAGCCTCAGTCAACACGAGTTGATGATTGGTCTTGAAAGAGAAAGTCAGAAAGTAAGTTACATGCAGCAGAGCAATAAAAAGACAAAGTTGACTGTTAGTAAAACCTCAGCTGGAAATGTTTGTTATGTAGTTTTAAATAAATGTATGAATGCTAAGTTGCAACCGAAGTTTTATGTTCACTAGAAACATATTTTTGTTGCAACAGAGTTTGTGTTAAAAAAAGTGAGCTGTTCAGCTTTCATTTAAACAAGAAGGATAGTCCTACCCTACTAGTCCTACCATACTTGCAATGGGAATCGATGGGTTTTCCTAATATGTAGCTTAAATCACAATAATACCAGAGTGCACTTTAACCTGTGAATAACAAGGAAAAGTTAGTTTTGTGTCTGCAAATGTATAGTTATCCTCTTATTTAGTCTAAAAATAACCGGCTCATTTTCTCGAGGTCATGGGTTATCAACCTTTTAACTTTTAATTTCTCCTAGTTGTTGGCAAGGCGGGGTAGCATGGGGTATGTGGCACAAATACAGTCCAAATTTGAGCCATTTATGAATAAATAGTCGTTCAGGCTATTATAGAAGCAGGATATGGGTTTAAAGTAAAGGAGATAATGTTGAGTGAGAAACAAAACAGTGAGCACTAATAAAGAAAGAATCATGTCAAACTTTGGCGGTACGCTACTGTGAAGCACGGTGGACGACAGTGGTGATAGTGCGTTAGCCCTCCACCGGTATAAATATACACATAATGTTATACAGTTTATCGAACAACAACGTTTAGGTGATACATCTACTTTTCTATAGTATGGTGTTATTAGGTACAAGGAACAGTGCCAAAAATCATTTGGCAGGTACTGGTATTAATATTTTCCCCAAAGCTGGCAATTCGCTCATTGAATGTGACAATGATAACCCGTAAACGAAGTTAATTTGCAGCTCATGATCAGTTTGTAAAGGCTTATTTGCTTCTTCTTCTTCTTTTTAAATTTTTTTTTGGCTTGATGACCAGGGTGGCCCTGCACACCAACCTCACTCATCATCAGCAGGTTAGTAATAATATAGGTTTTCCCGGCCAATTTCACCAAGTTTTCATTTAATTTAACGCCTGGCTCATTCGATTTAGATTGAAATTGAAAGATCGTACAGATCGGCATTCGACAATCAAAAAGAATCCTTCAATTTCACTATCCAAGCATTCTATAGCCTTTTAGCTTCACTCGTCCCTATCAAAGATGCATTCATATTAAAAGTATCGCGTTGTTCATTTAATTTCGTCTAAACCATTAGTAAGGAGTTGATCGGGCATTCGTTTTCATTAATGGGCAAACATGTTCTACATTTTGCCAACATCATTACGACTTCATACGTGTCCGTATTCCTTAGCGTAAATCGTATTTGATGACTTCAAACCGTAGATTAACTTTCTTTCTTAATTAGACGGTATGTGCAAGGAATTTTTCTCATGAATTCTTTTTGCGCAACTCTGTGAAATGTAAGAAAACTACGCATTTGACAACAATTTTTGGGTTAATCTTATTGCAAATGTCCACTTCTTCAAACATTTAAAAGTGTCCATGCTTTCCGGACTAATGCTGTTACTGTGATGTCATTTCAGGAAGACACTGTTCAGTTTAGGGTTTTTCTTTCAAATTATTCATCTAAAATTTGCTAATTGAAAACATTTGTGGGAAAGGGTTGGTAATTGGCTTACTGCCAAGTACTGACACATCATATAATCACCAAATTAAAGAAATTGATGACAGCAAAATATCCAAAATTCTAGCATTTTTTTTTTGCTGAAATAACCGTGTTTTCTAATGAATAAGAAACTTTGCATTAGCATAAAAACGGAGAAGGCACCAAAAACACCCATCAAAATGGAAAATAAAACATGCCAATAAGATTAAATGTGACACAAAGATGTATTTTCAAGGTTTGCATTGAAGTCTTTGCATGGGTCCTGTGAATATGGTAAGTGTTCTGTCAGACATACGCAACAAAACATTTAAGAAATAACGCAAGAGAAGTGTTCCCGACGGTACAACCATTGCCAAACATACGTGTCCCGATGTCTTACACGTCAAAAAATCGTCAACGTAAAAAAGCCCCTTGATCAAACGTTTAAACAAGTATGTAGAAAAGATCAACAGTGAAAAAGAAATTATCTTAGTCCCTTTCAATTCATTATTTCGTTGCATCTTGTTTCCCTCATATCAGTTGATTTGTAACATTGTAAATTGTACAGTCATCAAGATTTTTTTTTTTTGGAGGGGGGGGGGGAAATGAACCTCGGAGAAAAATAGGAAAAAAAATATCAATAAAAAAATCTTACTTATTTAAATGACCAAACGATGAAAGTGATTGCCCATAAACGAATAAGAAACGAAAAGCATGGTTATACGTTATAAGCGCACAGATGTTCGCTAATTTGAATGCGTCAACCGTCAAAAGGTTGCAAAGACTTAATTTCAGACTGCTACAAGTTATGTCTTGAATGCACCAAAACGAAATAGGCTGCTCGAAAACGAACACGAACATTCACAGCAAAATCTTGGCTGCCTAAAAATGATATTGAATGAACCCCAAATGAAAAAGAAACCGCAATCGGACCACATGTGCAAGACTCACGCGAAATTGAATGGCAGATAATGAAACTGATTAGAAAAAATCGGAAATTCGCCGGAAAAACCTATATTATGTTCAGAATTATATAATTATTCACATTTAATTACAATTAAAGTGTGTAGACATGGGCGTCGCCAGGATTTTTTGTGTAGACCCCCAAATGGGACCACGTCCTAACCACAAACGTAGCTGCACAGTTTCCAAATACCGCACCCCACAATGACCACAACTACTGTTGCAACTGTAATCATGAATTACACAGTTGTGCATTTGGGACATAAAGCAATGTGATGTTTCTGATTACAATGTATTCAACAATGACTTCTTTGTATGATAGCTTCACAAAACCAGGCAACTGAAACGCAACCACGTGGCACAAGCAGGAAGTCGTTGATTCACGACGAAGTCATTGAAAAGGTTGTATCTAGGAAAGGGGACATGAAACCTACAGATGTTGGACCCACTCTTAACATCTGGGATTTTGCCGGCCAAGATTTGTACTACACAACGCACCAGGTAAGTAACATTTGTTTGGGTTAAATATTGACATGTAATTCTGTGCTGCATGGTTGTGCATCAGCTATGGCACGTAAACATTATACAACAAAAAAATGCCTTCAGGGAAAACTAGCAAATTGTACTGTACTGGTGTAACAAGTAGATGTATGTTAATCTTATCATCATACTATCTTACTGCTTGAATCCTTTTCATTCTTAAACTCAAAAATACTGAAGATTGCATGGTGCGGGCCAAGTTGAACAACCTCGTCCTTCACCCCTATTAAAACAGTCCATTTCAATTTGAAAATGGGCGTGGCTTTTTAGACCACAATTAAATGTTTAAGGAGCTTAATGTTTATTTGAACTTGTTGGAAAATTGTTTTGTATCAGTTGTATAGAACTTAACAAATTTAACAATCAAAAGTCTTAAACATCATATAAAATTACTAGATGGAGGCCTACTTTTTTTTAAATTAACACGTTTTAATCTTTTTGCAGACATTTCTGTCTTCTCGGGCGATCTACCTGGTTGTTTTCAACCTCAGCCAAGATCTTGATGAACCAGTTACGCTACCAGATAATGCAACATGTAACGATGTAAGCACAATTTATTTTGTATCAAGATTCACTAAAACTGGTCTGATGATCATTCAGACATTCACGTGTACAGAACCACACAACGAACGTCTGATATATCCCTGCGTGCAAATTGTATGCAATCCCGCGCGCAAGCCAATCAGAGTCGACTTTTGAAATAGTGACGTCATTTTGATCAAAACGTGCACTGAGATGTTGAATGGTCAATTTGGCTGCCATGTTTTTGTAATATAACAACGGGTTAAGGAAGACGCGATAGAAGACGCCCGCTGAATGGTCAGAATCTGGAGGTCAGGACGCAGTCTTGTTATGCATAATTAATCACCGAATCTGCGCGAATATCATAGACGCTTGTGTGCAAGCGGCTATTCCGTAGACTACATACAATTCTGATCGACTCACAAATAGTTTTATAGTTTTTATATAGTGATCTGATATATATCCAGAACAAACCATGTCTTTGAGCTTATTAAAGATATGCTAAATTTCAAAATGGTTATGGTTCAGTGATAGCAAACAAAAATGCTGATATTGCTCGGGTGAATCAAGCAGACACGCAGTTACTACCATGATTGGCATGTTTTAGAGCACCGTGTGTCGGGAAACTAAAGACTTTGCCTTGCCTATACCTGTTTGTGTAACTTCTTTAGTACTTTAACTATACTGTATAGGGACTGATTGACTTCCTACCAATTTGGTTATGTTAAGAACGAGTACATACAAGTTCCCACAAAAAATCCAAGTTCACAATATTTTTCAAATGTACATGTAATTGCAGAATGTGCATAATTCTTATTAGTTTCACACCTGAAAATGATTGTCAGATATCACTATACATGTACAAGTTCTTGTAGCATGAGAAGTCAGTGAATGTGTTGGTTGTACATGTACATGTTGGTATGACAAACAGAACAGCAGATTACATGTACAGTGTCCTTAAAACAAATAGCAACCTGGGAAATTGTAGAATATAAATTTAATGAGAGACTCACCAGTTACTATTCCTTCACTGCTCAAACCAAATAAATGTTCCATCCCAATCCCAAATTCTCCAAAATTCACACAGACTTGCATTTACGGTATTGCTTACTGACGTTTAATTGCCAGCAAGCCATACTTCATGCTGGTTCATGTTCTGACTTACGAGGATGGGATACACTGGTAACTTCAGCTACACTGTTCAGGTCTCTAATCACGTTCTGGACAGGAGCTTATAGTATTAACAAAAGTTTTCCTGTCCGTAATTGCGTCTCAGATAGCATCTTTGTATAATTCCACTAGGGGAGCGGTGGTTCTGTGCCATATAGGAAAACCCCTATCCAGTATCTGGATTTCTGGATGCAGTCAATTTTCACCTACACCAAGAAAAACTGCTCTCGAAAGGAATTGAAGCAGAATTCCCCGCCAATATTCATTGTTGGTACTCACAGGAACAGTGTTGGTCAGAAGGATATTTCAGAAGACCAACGTAAACTATTGGTAAGTCCGACCTTTCTGTATAATTTATGTCGGAAAGGGAATGAGCAATTGTGGTTTAACACAAATTCAAGTGCGTAGGCGGTACTAGTGAGAAACGATTTTTTATAATTTGATTTAACAAGGAGTGCCAGGTGATATTTTGTGTCTCAAGGTTGGGCAATACTAATTTTTTCCAGTCATTGTTCATGTCAAAAGACTTGTGCGTGGCTAGTGTGCCACACAGAAGTCTTCTGGCCTCAGCTCACCTGTCTTTTGTTTAAGTGTAGATACAGAAAATATTTGACCGGCTTCGAGATGAGATCAAGGACAAGCCGTACTACACCCATGTGGTTTCTAAATTCCACGCAATAGAGAACTCTCTAGAAGACAACACAAAGGTATTAACATAATATTTATGCTGAAAAAAAAGCAAATGGAATAACTATAAAATGAAATTTGACTGAACTAGGACTAATACAAAAACTCAAACTTTTATCCTAACGGTGTTTTTCAACCCTTGTTTTTTTGTCAAGTCGGGTAAATGGCACAAGTTACTATGGACTAGTCCCCCGAAGGAAAAGAAAAGAAACGGGAGATATCAAGATGTAAAGGTACAGTTAAACTCAAGTGACATCATTCTCACTACAGTGTGTACTAATGAAGTACGTTTTATAGTGGTCAATGGAATATCCATTAAAAAAGCACGACATGAGTAAATGTCATGAGATGAATCTGAGATAAACAAAAAACAGCTTTTATATTGAAAAGAGACTTGGGACTGGTAAAAGGTGCCATATAAGCACCTCATCTTTATTGATATTATTATATCCCGAAACAGATTCAAGAACTACGCAAGCACATAGAGGACGTAGCAGTAGAAGAGCCTTACATGGGAGAGAGAATCCCTTTGAATTGGCTGATATTTGATGATGAGAAGGAAATGTTAAGTTGTGGAAAACCTATTATGACACTGAAGCAGGTACTATTCATGATACATAGCTTTAGTACTGGCAATGTACCCTTCAAAATGTGAAATGAACTCCTTTATTGTTCAAATTCTCGCAGAGGTTAACTGTGTTCCAAACAGGCATACTTGGGAAACTGATCCGTAGTTTGTGTATAATTGCTGGTGATACCAAGTTCATCAGATGCAGTTTATGATTAGCTATTTCCGTGGCTGACTCAACATGAGCCTTTTATTAAACAGCTGGTTGGTTGGAACTTAGTATTAAGTAGTAGAATGTCTAGCATCCTCCAAATCAGGGATTGGTGAAAATCCGCAAACATTGCATGTGAAGGACCATCTAGGGTTTAACAAGGTTGTTAGAGCGCACATTTGAGCAGTTATGTTAGGCTCGCTTCAACGTTGAACTTTTTTAATTAACTGCAATCGACAAAAAGCAGGAGATGTTGGGCAGTTGTTTCAAACATCGATTTTCTGTTGAACGTAATACGGTCGTTCAAGATGGCGGACCAGGTCAGGAGACATAGACTTGTAGACCTCAGTGGTAATTGCGTGTATGGGTGTTTGAGACAACCATCAAATTAAAGCATTTTTCATCATCTTTTAATTTCTGTTCAGATCTTGTCTAGGGTAGTTTGATGACTTCGGGGAGAAAATTCCGGCTAAAGATAATCACCCCTAAAAGTAGTCCTTCGGCCCATCGCCATTTTAAAAACACTTGCATTCCGTTGCAAAAAAAGGGCAATTTTAGGGCCCAATTCCACAGAAATACGAGCTCGCAGTCCTGTGCACGGCTTCAACCCACCTCTTGTTTTTTTAAACCTCCATGTTAATGGCCCACAAAATGCTCTTATAGCGAAAAAAATAAGGACGTACAAATCGTGGCCGCGTAGATAATTTTGAGCCATTTTACTGGCCTGCACCCATAAAATAACACAACGAATTCTTTCTGTGAGAAAGAGGCATGCTCTCCTTCAACAATCAATGTTATGGACATGTTTTTAACAAGAGAGTTTCATTGCTTGTTCGTTAATCCTGCTGCTCCTTCTTTCTAAAATTAAAAAAGCCACAGCATCCCGATCCGGCCGACATTTAGTCAATAATACTGGTTGGCTGGACGACGCTTAATTCGAATTCGGAGAAGAGATTCAAAAAGGCGTTTCGGTATCCAAGGTAACCTTTGAAATCCGATTTCATTCAATGAAAACTGGAAACATAGATTTTTGCAGCAATACCACGTGTGTTCAAGATTTGCGATGATGGGTGAAATGAGAAGAGAGTTGTAGACAAAAAGTAATTCAGTGTCTTCATTTGGATACTAGGTAATGGATGGCTTTGGGATTGAAGATGAAACTGAACTGCTGACGATGCTAAAATTCTATCACGATCTTGGCAACATAATATACTTTGGAGGGGATAGTGCCAAAGAAAGTCAGGCGCTGAGAGATGTTGTCATTCTGGATCCAAATTGGCTGATCGATTCCTTCAAGAAGATCCTCACTGTTAAACCTCCAAAAGAACAGGTAAGTCTATTATGCTTAGAAGATCTTGTGCCTGCAACACAAGTTAATCAATTTGTTTACGGGTGGGTATCACAAAGTCATCTTAACTCCCCTCCCCCTCCCCCCCTCCTCCCTCCCCCCCCCCCCATTACTCAGGTTATTTGATCTGCCAGTCCTACCGGGAAACCACTTAATTTACATGCTATATTACCTTTACGTTTGCTTTCTGTGGGTTTTACAAGGAAAACAAAGGGTAAGCAAGGTTGGTCTTGAAACGAACAAGGTCAATTTTACAGTAATAAGATAAAGAAATAAATGTTTAGGGGAATCAAACTTAAAGATAACAATTGGAACAGCTAAGTCTTGAAAGAAGATTATAGATGTTATTTGCGCTCTAAGTGCACAGTGTCTGTTGCGGCTGCAGAGGTCGGCGTTACACATGGAGCAGATGAAGGAAGATCTTTGCATACTGCAGGCCCTCTTCTGTGCAGCGAGCTGGCTATTTCTTTTGTCCTCCCAAGTGACCATGCGGCTACCCTTGTGTTCAGTCTTTCCGCCAGGTAAACCAGTCTTCCACGTCAGCCTCCAAAGTGTTGTGGTCTGTGTCACAGGCTTTTATGTCCTCCTTGCACGTGTCCTCGATTCGAATGGCTGGATGTCATACGTGGTGGTTGCCAATGGAAAGCTGGATGTTTAGGATACACTTCAGCAAACATTGCAACCGTCATCCGTTCATCGAATATTCCCTCATCAGGGAAGGAGACCCTGCATCAGCAGGGAGAATATGCTGGGATTCCAAGATGAAAGGACCAAGATATCTCAGTGCGGGATTCGATCCTGCCAGCTAGGCAATGCCCAGTATGCATTTGAGGCACTGCTTATAGAAGGTTCACGTCTCGCTTTTGTAGAGCACATGCTAAGGATGCATGCCTGGTGGACAAACATTCTCCCGAGTGTTGGCCATGGGCCAAGTCACAGGCTTTCATGTCCTTATTTCCCTGCCAAATCCGTTCAACATATGTTCCATTAGGACACATTGCTGGAAGTCGCCAATCCCTGGTGAGTGGAGCTATCAAGCACTTCCAGTGCGTGTAGTAACCTTCGTGTAGTAATCTTGATCAACGGGACATATGGATGGCATCCTTAGCACTGATTGGTCTTCCTTAGGCTGATTGTAAGACAATAGCCTCTGCGGGCATGGGCGAAGCTGTCTGTCAGTCCCTTTGAAGAGCTTTCTCAGTGTGAGCTGCAAGGGCGACATTGTCTGCTAACAACTTCTCAACATCTGATTAGCACCGGTCACCTCTTTCACCTTTGTTTTGGCCTGCAGTGAAGCCATTGTGATAATGAGTGTCCCGTCTGACCTTTTGTGTAATTACATGTATTCAGAGGTGTAGATGATGGCATCAGACCGTGGAGCTGATCATTGAAGTCATATCTGATGTCATCGGACGCACACAACTAAGGGGCATACACTCAATTAAGTAAACAATTCTGGAAACTATAGAGTGTGGCAAATTCACAGCAATTGCCGATCCACCTTTGGGCGCTTATATACAGACCCAAGGAGTGACTTCCTGACTGCAGAACAAACTCCAGCTGGCAGGGCTCTTAAACATCTAATTTGTTCTTGTTTTTTCCAAAAGAATGTGCAGTGCGCTTGAGGGATCCACGGAGGGCTGCCATACTCACAATTAGTCTGGCAATTACCTGACGATGATGGCATGCAGTCCTTCTAGTGTCGCCTATTTGATGCAGGTGATATCATCAGAAATTTCTTTGCCCATTGACCTAAGATTCCAGCTTGCGAATCGAAGGAGGGCTGCAATGCTCACAATTAGTCTGGCAATTACCTGACGATGATGGCAGTCTTTCTAGAGTTGCCTAATTGAAGCAGGCCATATCATCAGAAATGTCTTTATCCATTGTCCCAACATTACAGCTTGCGAATCGAAGGAGGGCTGCAATGCTCACAATAAGTCTGGCAATTACCTGACGATGATGGCAGTCCTTCTAGAGTTGCCTACTTGAAGCAGGCCATATCATCAGAAATGTCTTTATCCATTGTCCCAACATTACAGCTTGCGAATCGAAGGAGACTACTTAGACGTTTGTCTTATATCTTGCTCGCCTGTGCAGAATTACGGTTGCTTGTTATGCCGAGATAACAAGCTCCAAGCTGCCATTGTAGCATGCAGACATTGGCAGGTCATCACCTTATTTGGCAGGGGCTTGTCATCTTGGAGCGGGCGGTTCTGACCAGTAGAATATGAGGATCCTACTCGCTACACGAATTAAGTTGGGTTTATTTATGCCTTTGAAATTCAGCCTCCTGTGTTGTTTCCACACTAGTAGTTGAGGTTGAAGTGACCCCACCAGGTCGCTGGCTATGGCAGAGAGTATGGAGAAATTGGGATGCCGAATTAACATTTCCCCCTCGGCCTCACTAATGGGGCCAAAGGAATGCAAGGCATCAGCTTGGCTGTGGGAGCTACCGGAATGGTGTTCAGAGGTGTGCACAATTATACGCATGCATGTTTACGTTACATACCTATCGTGGACATTCCTTTCTATTCGTGTAGTTAAAAAAAAAAACATCTGGGAAAAAACTCATTTTACTCACACTGTGAAAATACTTTCAACCCAAGTTTTTTTTTTCTATAATTCCCCTTAGTGTTCTCTTCATTTTGCCACGGATAAATCTAACCCAACTATTCATCTAAACTCGTTTTCCTTAAAGGGGGAAAAATTGTGTGGACGTGGGCAAGTCCACACAACGTCGCTGCTACCTGGTTTATGTGGACATTTTTTGTTCGGAAATCCACACAGTGAATGTAATGCTTGTACATTTATATTCCAAATTGTGCACACATTTTATACTCTGAGCTTTTTGTTGCGGCTGACTCCTCTCGACTTGGACTCATCTGAGGCATCAATGGTGGGACTCTTTACCCTTAGCTGAGGATAGAAATGGTAGATTGTCGACTAAACTCTATCCGACCCGAATTGGATTCAGAGTTGTTTTTCTCTAGGCAGACTGCCGACTTAGGTTAATTAGCTCTGTCTACCCCAATTTGTGCTCAAGTTCCTTCTCCAAGGCAATACAAGTCTTAAAAGGTCCACTTACCTCGTTCAACCTTGTTTTAATTCAAGGAACTTGCTGAAAATCTCCGTTATTCTGTGGAAATAGATGATTGAACTTGGTTACGAAATGTTAATGTTGAAAAGCTGTGCTGTAAATTGGGATACTTCAGTGAGGATGGAGATGCTCAATTCCTCAATATACCATGGTATATCGTAGCCCAGTTAACCCCAAACTTCTAAACAGGGTTGTTACACTTGGGGTATGTGTTAAGACAGTTAGTTGATATTAGTTTGGTGTTTAAAAGTTTGAAAGATCTTGGTTATTGATAGGAGAGAAATTACAACTTGCTCTTGGGATTATTTTACATGAAATGTGGGATAGCCTCGTCTTTATTAGCCACTTGTTGTCTCAACCTTCCATAATATTTCATTGTGTCATGGCTGTTTCATTGTAATTCCAGCTGCTAATGGACAAGGCCGTATTTTAATACCTTCAAAAGTGGCCGTGGTACTTTTGCATTCGTATGATGCACATGCCCTTTAGCAGTGTCATAACTAAACATATTCATCACTATTTAAATCATGGGCATTTAGTTTTTTACCTGACTAAATTGCCAGACTTGTATTCGACTCACCCAACCTCGAGTCCGAGTCCGAGTCACCACTCCCGAGTCCGAGTCCCGAGTAATAAAGGTCGAGTCCGAGTCCGAGTCCGAGTCACGAGTCACGAAGGTCGAGTCACAAGTCCGAGTCACAAATCACCTTTAAATGTTGAGGGACTGTGAAAACCTCAAATTGTAAATGTTTCACTTTTGTTCAAAGCTTTTCTCTAATTTTATCAAAGAACCGAATATTGGAACTGGAAACGATAATCTGGTACCAAACAGTATCAAGCTTATATTTAAGCAATATCAAGTGTGGACACCGGGATACATGTTGCGATACATTGATTTCCCACACTCATATATTAAAAACAAGCCAGCGTATGTAAAATATCTAGATGCGTTTCCTCTGCACCGCACAGACTGTATCGCTTGCTCAGGAGAGAACCGTCTTGAAAACATTTTGTAATTATATTGAACAAAATAAGTGATTTGTGGTTATTTTAGTCGAGTCCCGAGTCACACAGGTCGAGTCCGAGTCCAAGTCTGAGTCCGCAGGGTAGATTCCTAATCCGTGTCATTTGTCATCGTGACTCGAGTCCGAGTCCGAGTCACAGAAAATGGGACTCATGTCGGACTCGAGTCCGAGTCCGAGGCACGAGTCATACCATTCTGATAATTGCTCAGTTAGAAATAGGTATTTTAGTATCTGCGTCCCATATGCCATATTATGAGTACTCACACACATCAGACAGGGATGATGTGTGTATATGCGCATATTTATGAGCGAGAGCTGAATCAGCTTCCTCATCAAGGTTGAACCTAACCCCGGGGTATACCCTAAGGCTACCCATTGTTGGGCCTCAATTTTTGAAAGCCTAGTTGAACTGTGTGTCGTTTTACCCTTGTTTGGCATAAATTGAGTTTATCTTACCCTTGTGAAGTTCAACCCAAGTTTCTTACGTACGTTTTACACTTTTGTGCAACAGGGTAAATGTCAAGGGCTGCCGCTTCTGTATTTGTTGCTCGACTCAGCATCTGTTCATGTACTGTTGCGCCTAATCAAATCCCAAAATAAGAAAACTTCTAATTCCAAAAGAAGAAGCATGCTTCTTCATATGGAATCAAGGACATGTGCAATGCAGTGAACAAATTGAGTGAAAGCATCTGCCTGTAATCCAAAAAGTAGATAAAACGCCACGAAGTTCAACCCAGGGGAACTTAGCTCCGTTTGTTTTACACTTTCAATTATTCAGTGGTAAGAAATGTTCACCCGTGTCTAGGATTTATCCAATCTGGCGGTTGACATGGGTTTGGAAGGAATTAAAAAAAAAAATCAATTGTGAAAAACTACTTGTTTTAACCCGGCATTATCTTGCCGTCAATCCTGATTTCTTCCAGGTAGAAAATGTCTTGTGAATTTATTTAAACCCTGAATAATTACTGATGAGTTCAACATCTAAATGAACGAAATCATTGTTTTTGTTCCCAATCGAGACCGCAAAGTATCGCAAATCTTGGGATCGACTGAAAGACAAACGAATATTGGAGGATTCGCTTATAGACCACATGTGGCAAGACATCCGTGAGCACAAACAGGCCCTGCTGGATCTGATGGACAAGTTTGACCTTCTCTGTAAGCGTTTTGAAGAGGTATGTTTTGTAAGCATTTACACTTTAAATCTAGAATGTAACAGGCAGTTTTCTGTGTGTGTGGGTGTGTGTGTGGGTAGGCCTATATGTGGTATTTTCGTAGCCCCCAGATTTTTCGTAGGCCCCAAAATTTTTCGTGGGCCCTAGGCACAGTGCCTATTGTTGAATAATCTAGGCTTGGTCATTGTGGGAGGTAACTGTGGGTGGAGCGTGACAAGCAAAATGATCGTCCTGTGTACGGTCAAAACAATGAACACTATTCATGCGTTGTCCGACTGATGTCACTAATAGTCCAGCGGATATGTGACAAAATATCGATGAATTGTGCACTTTTGCATAAAAGCGTGAAACTTGGCACAGATGTTTATATTCATTCATATTTTAGATGTGGAGCCATCGCAAATTTACCATTTTAAGGGGCGGGGCATCTATTTAAAAAAAGAGGGCGGGACTAATTGTCGTGCCCGCAGCGAAAACGGTTTTTTCACTTGTTTCAAAAGCAGGAAACTTCACAAAGACATAATTATATAGATAATTAGTGTTTTCCAGATTCGGAGCCACCACAAACGTACCTTTTTGGGGGCGTGGCAGCCATTAAAAGAAAGGGGGGTTTAATTATTGTGCCCACTTTGGAAAACATTCTGCCCATGTTTCATGAACGAATAAAACGTCCCCCAGACGTTTATATTCATGAGAAAAACAATTCCAGATGCGGAGCCATCGCAAACACACCCTTTTAGGGGCGTGGCAGCGATATTGAAAAAAGGGGGGCGGGGTTCTCATTATGCCCAGTATGGAAAAAATGTGCCCACATCTCATAAAGTAATGAAGCTAATTCCCAAGACATTAATATTCAAGAGAAAAAAAGTCACACGTGAAGCCATTGTGAACACAGCCTTTTAGGGGCGTGGCAGCCATAGTAAAATGGGGGGGGGGGGGTAGTCATGATGCCCCCTTTTAAAGAAAGTCATGCCTACCTTTCATTAATGGATTAAACTCCACACGGACAATATATTCATAAAAATCTTTCTTTTTTTATTTGAAGCCATCACAAAGTTATCCTTTTAGATACATGGCATCTATTTTTTTAATGGGGGGGGGGGTGCTACTAATCATTTGCCCACCATTGAACTTTATACCCCAATTCAGAAATTGCAGCAGTTGAAAGGTTAACAATAATTCTACAGACGACAGAACCAGTAACTGGGTTAATATAGATGAGGCAAGAATGCATACTGTAAAAAACAAACGGTTTGCCAACAGTTACTTTTAACTATAAAGGCGGCCCTACTCCAACACATTAAACAGCTATCTGAGGTGGATTTTATTATACTCTAACACATTAAACAGCTATCTGAGGTGATTTTATTATATGAAACGCGGTTAAAAATTTGCACGTTGTGCATATTGACAGTACCCCCCCCATTTTAATAATGGATGCCGCGCCTCTAAAAGGGTAGGTTTGTGATGGCTTTACATTAAAAAAAAAGATTTTGATGAATATATTGTCCGAGTGGAATTTAATCCATGTATGAAAGGTAGGCACAACTTTCTTTTATAGGGGCATCATGACTACCCCCCCCATTTTATTATGGCTGCCACGCCCCTAAAAGGGTGTGTTTACGATGGTTCCACGTGTGATTTTTTTTCTCGTGAGTATTAATGTCTGTGGGAATTAGCTTCATTCTTTTATGAGATATGGGCACATTTTTTCCGTGTTGGGCATAATGAGAACCTCCGCCCACTTTTTTTTTTAATATGGCTGCCACGCCCCTAAAAGGGTGTGTTCGCGACGGTTTCACATCTGGAATTGTTTTCTCATGAATGCCAATGTCTGTGGAAGTTCCATTTCTCTATGAATATGGGAACAATATCTCCAGGGTGGGCATAATGAAAACCCCGCCCCCCTTTTTTCCTTACATGGTTGCCACGCCCCTAAAAGGGTGTGTTCGAGATGGCTCCACATCTGGATTTTTTTCTCATGAATGTCAATGTTTTGTGGAAAGTTCCATTTCTCTATGAGTTTCGGAACAATATTTCCAGGGTGGGCATAATGAAAACCCGGCCCCCCTTTTTCTTATATGGTTGCCACGCCCCTAAAAGGGTATGTTCGATATGGCTCCACATCTGGATTTTTTCTCATGAATATAAACGTCTGTGGGACGTTTTATTCGTTCATGAAATATGGGCACAATGTTTTCCAAAGTGGGCATTTAGATGGCTCCACATCAAAAACATTTTCTCGCATGAATATAAACATCTGTGCCAAGTTTCACGCTTTTATGCAAAAGTGCACAATTTTTTTCACATATCCGCTGGACTATAAGCCTTCTCAGAGGTCCAAAAGGTATTTCAGCTAGGATTTGACTACTATAATATAAATATTTCATCTTGTGAATAGTGTAAATATTTTCCACTTTAGCCTCGGGAGGAAGAGAAAAGTAGCACTGCTTCATCCACGGCCACACAGCCTCGTCCCACAAATGCATCTTACTATGTGCCTTCAATGTTGCGGCAGCAGACATCACGTTCACTCCAACTGGAGACAACCGAGAATAACTCAAACGTGTTCTATGTGGACTTCAAAAAATTCCTCCCTGGTAAGTCAGGACTGGCATGCCGTTAAACAGCAAAAAAGTTGGGGGGGGGGTATTAAACAGAACAGTGTCACTGATTTTGACGGCTCCATACAGTAGTTAACAAAAAACGGAGGAGCACCTTTTTCGTGCATGTCTGTGTGCATGTCTGTGTGCTGTATGTTTTTTGCCGGTTTTTTTTATATTCGTATGCCTTACACAAGTTATGCTGTCCTAGGTTCTACCTTTGATTAAAGTAAGTCACAACCTCTCTTTTATTGCGTTTTTTATTTACAGTTCGACAAAGAAACGGACTGGAGCGGCGGTGGATCTTGCAATCTCTGAATTGCCATTCCGGTGCTCTACCATCTGGGGTATATATCCCTTATCTAAGCAAATCCCTTTATTTGATTTCTTTTCAGATGGATTGTACCATCGGTTGGTTGTGCGAGCTTTGCGATGGTCTCAAGATTTGGGTGGAGCAAAATCAGCGAATCCCCTTCTGCTCTGTGATCAAGCAAATTTCTATGTAGATGACCATCATAAGTTTGCCCTGCAAATGGTGCACCAATCAAACCTTGCATACATCAAAGTAAGTACATGGTGTTAGAAACAGCACCTGTTTAATTTTCTGGTTGTAGACAAAAATAGTGTTGATGTAGCAAAGGAGGGGCTTCAAACTCTTTATATAGACAGAATGGTCTCCGTGCACAGGTACCCCTCATAGGTTACAACAGCAAAGTTTGGGAGACCACCGGGATGGCAAACTTTAAGCCTTGAAAGTTCGTGAGGAAAGTGTACGACCTCCCTTCCTATCTATTATTGTTTGTGGAATTCACATGCTGTATCCGATACTTTAGCAGTATTTCAATGACCATGACCTTCTCTGTGTTTGTAGGTGAGTGTCATGAGAGTGGAAATGTATCCACCTCCACGACATGTCAAAGCACCTTCAGGTGATGTGACATGCAAGGTATGTTAGGTATTGCAAAATATAGTATGCCAAAAAGTGTTTTAAAAAAATGGCCATAAACTTTTTGGAATAAAAAAATCTCACGTTCAATGAGCATTTGATAGTTGTGGGTAATGGTAAGGTTTTTTTGCATGCACCCTCCGATCTCTGCTTACAAAAAGCTTACACTGAAAACAAACCAAATAATTTCACCTCAGAAAACATACAGACTAGTAGGAAACTATAACGTTAGCAGTTTTTCTTGCAGTACCACAAGTGCATGTTTAAAAAAAGGTACCTCACATTTTGAAGGGTATGGGTGTACATGTACTTGTTCCTTGCATTTGTATGAAAAGAGGCCGGGGACTATGCATGAAGCACGCTAAAAACATTGCATTATAGTTTTATTTTTCCCTTCGTGAGTGTTGTTTTGTGTAGAATACATAGTTGTAAGACTGTTGTATTGTGGAATCGTCTCTCTTTTTTCTCTTTTTACAAAATGGAATTTCAATGTGGCAAAAACAGAAATAAGTAGAATGTAATTATGTTTCACAACAGGTTAAAGACTTTGTGGAAGAGCATCTGCAGGACTTGAAAACCATGTGGATCAAGCGAATAAACTACTGCATTAGTGTGCAGTGTCCTGATAAGAAGGTTTTCCACTTTCTACCACTGAATGAATGCATGGCAAAGCCAACAGTTGTCTGCGTCTTTGAGACATCTCATTCAGTCATCAAAACGTATGAAATCCAAGCCATGTTCAAGGAGGAATGCTACGAGGAAGAAGCTTCCGCTCCCGGTAAGTGAAGGCAGTGGCTCAAATCAGTGTCGGTGCGTGGGGGGATTGGGAGTGACAAAAGATCCCTAGTGTCATGATACAAATGTGCATCTTACGCAAACTGGCGCGCTTACAAGGGAGACATCAAGATGACATTCAGGTACTTTCCTTGCCTTCCAATGCTGTGACTTGGGTTTGAATCCCGCCAGCTGGTTTTTTCAGTCCCTATCTGATTCTTTGGGTTTCCACCAGAATAGTTTTCTGTGGTTCTCCTCCCACCTCTAAAACTGTAATTTGTTCTCACACTTGTCTCCTCTCTACAGATTTGTTTTCAGGCTTGCGATGGCACCTAAGTTGAGGAATACTTCGTTTCGCTAACGAAATTGAATAAAAATAAAAATGATACTAAAACAAATTATATCTTTACTTGTTTCCTTTCATTTCCGCTGAATTAACAAAATTGTGACTGGAAAGAACTTGTATTAAAGCTTAGTGCGTCATTAGAAGTGCATGCAAAATATTGCGTTGGGAATTTCGACTTCATCATTCGGTCTGTGTTTACTTGTACATTTATACTAACATTTTGAGGTTGGTTGACAGTTGACTTTTGCTATTATATGGTCTATACATCAGGCATGCAAGTCTTCCTCAGATATGCTGATCTCCTCTTTGTTAAACTTCTCTTGTATTCCCTTAAAAATTAAAAAAAAAACGCAGAGAGTCTTGTAAAGCTTTACTTTTCCTCCTTCTTTTAGTGACTTTTCATTTGCATGCCTGATACATATACATGTATATTATATAGGGTGGCTTTGAGTTGATAAAATATTCTGAAACTGCTTCTTTATTTTTTGCTATCAGTGTAGGAGTGAGTATCAGGCAGAAGTGTCCATCCGTTGAACATAGTAACTTTAATCGCACTGCCACATTAGCAAGGTTAATTGAGGTCAACGGATGATGCACTCATCGGGGACTTTGCACATGCCTCCAGATTTCTCTAATCATTTGGACCCTATTTACCCGCACCCCGTTCTTCATTGCCTTTCTCTATACAGTGGCGTAGCACGGTCATTTTTATTAGAGGGGTATAAACACTTCTGGAAAAGAAGGGCACTTGCACATGAAAATGGGAGCGTTGTTCAAAACCGACAACTATGCATACCAACGGACAAAACTTTTATATGGCGCTTTTCAGAGCGATACATGCGTGAAATAAAAAAAAACACCCGGAACGGCCGGTGGCATACAAAAACCATATTTTATTTCGATTTTCAGATTTTCAGATTTTTAAACATTATTCACCAGGGCCTACCATTGCACAAAGTTTCAAAGCTTCAAGAGCTTCACTTTAATATTTACGCTGAGTATCCATGGCCAAGGGCGGATCCGGGGGGGGGGGGGGGCAAAGGGGGCCATGCCCCCCCCCCCGAAAAAAAACGAAACCATTTTTTTTTAAATGTGATTTCGCAATAAAGGCAAGCAAAAACAATGGTTAAAGTGGTCAGAAATTGCCTCAGATCGCACCACAGAGCATCTAGAATCCAAACAAAATTCGGGGCCCTTGAGCGGGCCCCGAACCACACGCCGTAATTTTATTGACTCACTTTTTTGGGGGACCAAAATTTCTTTTTGGCACCCAAACAATTGTGTTCTGGATCCGCCCTTGTCCGTGGCAAGTTTTCACGAAGTAACACTCAAGTTCCATTTACCATTGCAATGCATGGCGCGCACTCATAAGTGAGCAAAAACTTGTTCACGAAGTAACACTCTTCTAGTAATAAGTTGTATGAGCGCGCGCGCGCTGACCTGAAGTTGCACTTTCCTCGTACATTGAAGAGTGCTACTTCGTGAAAACGAAAATTTACAGTTTTGCAGCCTTTTCGGTTTCACGAACTAACACTCATCTTTTCCTCTTATTTCTTGAATACACAAACGGGTGAAAAACATCAGATTTAATAAATTCAATTCATCCATTGTCCACAACGAGAAACCCAACTGAAAATACTCTGTCGCTTTGACGCAAAGTGTTGTTTTAGAAGGCGTTGTTACAACTGATAATGTAGTAACCAACGAATAACGTATCACCAACCGATAATGTATCACAAATTGACCGATATTGTATCACTAACCGATAATGTAGCAAAAATTGACTGATAGTGTAGTAAAATTTGTATCCCATAATGTATCACGTGTCGACGGATAATGTAACTATACTACAAGATAACTGTATCCGATAATCTATCACCACCGAACGGATACTGTATCAACAGATAAAGTATCAAAAATCAACCGATAATGTATCAGTATGGGGAAAAGGTGTACACAAATGTTTGTTTTATGTCCGATTATCCCGCCCCACTTTTTGACCGGGGAGAGGGGTCTGGGCTATTGGATCACCCCATCCCATTATTTCGTATTTAGAGAAAAAAGGCAGATTTTGAGGTATTTTTCAAACTTTCCAACCGCCGAAATGTATTAAATAGTACTGAGAAAGGGAGAAAAAGTACAAAAAGCTTGAAATGCGCTGATACATCTGTATCATGTACAGCGCCCCCAATGTCATGTGGTCTCCAGCAAGCCCCCCCCCCCCCTCTCTTGTTGAATTTCACGGCCGGGATTTTTTTTTTTTTTAGCTATCCCTCATCTCCCAGTCCCCGGCACAGATTTATGCTACTGTTGCAGGGGCGGATCCAGGAATTTTCACAGGGGGGGGTGTCTCATCAGCAAAAAAATCTGAAAATTTGCACAGGTTTTTTTCTCCGGGCCACACTTGGCCTCCGTAAAAATCAAAAACTGGGGGAAGGGGTACCATATTTCAACGATCCGACGATCCGACGATTATTAACACTGGATTACAAAATGGTGTACAAATACCCCCTATCTAAGCTGCCTCCGTCCGTATTTTGAACATGCGGACATTATACCAGTATAATTTTTTTGGGTGTCACAGCGGCGGGGGGGGGGGGGGGGGGGGTTCGCATTTTTTTTAGGAATTTGTATGAACATTTTTTTTGGGGGGGACACAGCTGGGGGGGGGAGCGTTGACCCCCCTGGATCTGCGCCTGTGTTGGCCTCAAGGAAGCGGCAAGCTCGTGACGTTTGGACTGCAAACTGTGTGGGTTCAACAAACTGAAGACAGTGGGTGGACAAATAACAACGGACGTCACATGCGAACGGTGCCCCCCCCCCCTTAAACAGTAATATAGTATTATTATACAGTAATATAGTGTACATGATTGTAGGTTTCTATCAGCGCTCCCCGTTGAAAATATGGCACGAGCCCCTCCCACCCCTCCCCCTCCCCCTCACCCCCCCCCCACCACCACTCAATGAGCAGTAATGCTGTGATTGTGCCCTTTTAAAATCTGTAAGAAACAAAAATCGACTTGGGTCGACAAGCGACTCATGTAGCTTGATCGCATCTAGACTATGTTCCCTTTAAGGACGATTGCCGCCTAAATCCCAACGAATTGTTAATCTTTTTACATTGTATCTTTTGTGACAGCTCAAGTTACACGATCATTTTAGATGGTAGTTTTGCTATACACATGCCTCGCCACTCGTGTGTGTTCTCGGTTCATCCACTGCATATTTTGAATGATGTAAAGTTAGCTGGGAGACCATCGCAAGTTAAATTGTACGTATGCGTGCGCCGACGTTGCCTGACGCTCATGCGAAGACGCTGCGGCTAATAGCCTTGGCACATTCTCGAAGTGGTGTGAAACTTTGCGCGCGAACCAGTACAGTACAGTACGCACATGCTGTGTCCCGTTAATTGATCTCCATACGGAGATCAATGGTCCCGTACGTCAATGGGGCTCTCAAAAGTGGTAAAACGCGCCCTCTTGGTGGGAGCACTTAGCCCATACGAAGGCCAAGGGTCCGGAGAAAAGAACTTGTCCACATTTCGGCGCGGATGTGCGAGTGCGGTTACCCCCCCCCCACACACACACACCGACATCAAAAGCTGGATACGCCACTAGCCTAGGCCCACTTGGAAGTAGAGCGTCTCCAAACCAGAGCAATTCCCTATCTCCCAAATTCAAAAAAAAATATTCTTAATGATAAACTTTCCCGAGTGGGGATTCATTATAGTAAAGGCACTTATTAGACTTTAATTAATTTGCAATATTTCCACCTTTTCCCAATACTGATACATTATCGGTTGATTTTTGATACATTATCGGTTGATACAGTATCCGTTCGGTGGTGATACATTACCGGATACAGTTATTTTGTAGTTACATTATCCGTCGACACATGATACATTATCGGATACAAATTTTACTACACTATCAGTCAATTTTTGCTACATTATCGGTTAGTGATACAATATCGGTCAATTTGTGATACATTATCGGTTGGTGATACGTTATCCGTTGGTTACTACATTATCAGTTGTAACAGGCGTTCAACTTTAGTTGCCGTTTTCTCCGATTGCTAGTTTTTACTGGTATGTAGTTGGGTATTACTTCGTGGTGTCAGGCAAATCTTAAAAAAAGGGGCACTCTTTACAAATAATGGGGGGGGGGGGATGTTAAGCCCCAATAAAAAAAGGGCAATTGAATAGAAAAGGGCAGTCTTTACAAACTATTGGGGTGGGGGAAATACCCCCCTAACACCCCCACCCCTACCCCCCGCTGGCTACGCCTATGCTATATGTTTGGTACAGTTCATTGATTTAAATGGTTTGCTTTGTGGAAAACGACGACAAGCAATCGAGCCTATTTCTATCATTCTCTTTTTTTTTGCAGAACCACGTTTAGATGACAAAACTCTGGCGGCAGTCGCCAAGAGACTCGGTGCAGGTTGGGCAACACTGGCAGTTGAGCTGAGCTTTACGATGGTAGAGGTTCAGACTGTCGAGAAAAATAACGAAAACAATATCGAAAGGCAAAGTCTGGAAATGCTTGTAACATGGAAACAAACCCAATCCACCCGTGTTGAAGAGCAGATAACCACGTTGTGCACAGCATTGAAGAACATCGGAAGAGCAGATATAGCCGCATTTCTGCACGGGTAAATAGGCCTACGTGTCTTTGCTAATGTGTAATATAAATGGAATTAAAGAACGACATTACTTGCAAAAACTCGTTTTCAGTAAAATTACAATGGGTACAATCAGGCCATAATTATATACATGTATGCTCTAAACCCATTTATTGGGTTTTTGTAAGCGGTTGCACGTCTATGACTGTATACTCTAATGGCAATGAAACCGCAACAAATCATGTAACCTTGTGTTTTCCTTAGAAAAAAAGCAACAAATAATATAGAAAGCAGTATTTGAATTTTCTTTTTGATTTACATTAAAAGAAAAAATTCCTTGGAATACGTGATCCACAATTCCAGGAGACCACTGAATCAGGTATTAATTTGTGACTTATTTACTGCTTATTTACAAACTTTGAATTTGTGTTCCCCGTGCTCTTCAACAAATTCGATTTTTCTATTGACACATTTCCAAAGACTATGTTTTACTCCAACCAAAAAAAATTTAATGTTTTAATTTCAATACCAACAAGGAATTTCTGATTAAGGCAGCATGGATTAAGTCGGAACGCGTCTGGACCCGTTCGCACCAGTCCGGACGCGCTCCTCTGAGTTCCAAGCCGAACAAAAGATGTTTTGGAAGCAGTGGGGCTCACTGGGACTCAGTTGCACGCAAAGGAATGCAAATGTAAAGCTATAATTTTCCTCCTTTTGTTAGTGACTTCTCAGTTGCATGCCTGATACATATACACTGTACAAGGGTGGCTTAATTTGTGTTGATAAAATATTCTGAAACTGCTTTATTTTGCTATCAGTGTAGAAGTGAGTATCAGGCAGAGTTTGGATCCATTGATGATAGTAACTTTTTTCCGTACTGCCACATTAGCAAGCTAGGTCTATTTAGGGTCAACGGATGATGCACTCATCAGGGACTTTGCACATGCCTCGAGATTTCTCTTATCATTCGGACCCTTTTCACCCGCACCCCGTTCTTCATTGCCTTTCTCTATATTTGTGGTAATGTTCATTGATTTAAATGGTTTGCTTTGTGGAAACAGAGGACAAGCAACCGTTTAACGACATCCACATGAGAGAGATAGCCAACGAGCTCGGCAAAAACTGGGAGAAATTGGCCACTTACCTGCATTTCACACAAGACGACACGTACAAGTTTGTGACAAACTCGCAAACTGGTGTCGATGGTGCGATTTTCGACATGCTTACAACATGGAAGCAGAGGTTCAAGGGAGGAGAAGTGATGAAGATGAAAAAAGAAATGGCGGAGGCACTTGAATCGATTGATAACTATGTATTGGCTGAGAAGGCGCGGAATTACTAAGACAACAGCCAGCCCTACATTTGTAGTGCAGGTAGTGTGCAGTGGAGAGCAGGATTCAAGGGGTTGCTTGAGGTAGGCTAACTATACCCCCACCTCCACAATCAGTATGACTAATGTTGATTATTTACACACAGTTTTAATGGA
Source organism: Patiria miniata (assembly GCF_015706575.1). Lineage (NCBI taxonomy): Eukaryota > Metazoa > Echinodermata > Asteroidea > Valvatida > Asterinidae > Patiria > Patiria miniata. Next base: position 9,067,179 of record NW_024037063.1, read on the forward strand.
TAATCGGCCCTTTTTTTTAATTGTACAGAAAGAATACGGCCATACAACATTGCACATCTTAATTAAGTTTAATGGTTAGATGCTTTAGTGTCTCTATGCATCGACTTCAACACCCCAACCACCTCTTCCACTGGACTGCAGTTAGGGTTGGGGTGGGGTTTCAACTTCCACCCTCCGCCGTTCCCCTGCCCCTCCCTCCTCTGGTGGAAGGAGGCTGAAGCCAGTAGTGTAGTGCGTTGCTGTATTATCCGTGGGTTACCTACTTGACAGTAGTGTATATCTTAAAAAGTTACAACAAGTGAGTCAAGGTTTTATTTATTCTCATAAATAAATCTCATTTGGCTCATTGCAGTATGAGTATGAAGTTTCCCTAGTTATCAACACACATTTGTGTCCTTTGGTACAGCCGTAGTGTATATTATTGTTTCCTGCCCCGTACTTAAATCACACCTTTTCTGCTTAGGCAGAAAGGCAGACGTCCACTTTTCGTCCCCCATACTTTACTGTGCCGAAACATTTTACGATCTTGTGAATTATTGGTTTGATGTGTATGAATGAAATCAAATATTGAGAAGACAAACTTCAAAATGATATCATTTTAATTCTTATCTTGAAACATTCCTATTTCCTTGTAACTAACTTGTAACACTGAAGAATTGTTGTAGAAGAACCTTACGAGTTAAGAGTACAACAAATATGAATCGACATATTTTAACAAATAATTTGGGATGACTGTATAATATTACACAGTCTATTGCATTTAATATGCCATGCTGCCAAATGTAACATTTAGATATTGCTTTTGAAGCCGTTATCAAATGGCTATGACCAGCTGCAGTGAGCTGTAAAGGATGGTGTGCCTTAACTGTGCAGAAACATATTTTAATTCACGATATATGGTGAATGTGTTTCATTTTTAGATGTGTGCGCATGAAATCAAATAACTATTGAGAAAACAAAGTTAACCTCTAAATGATGTTAATTCAACCTTAACTTGGAACATTCCTGTAATCTTTGTTACTAACTCAATCTCAATCAAACTGAACATTTGCACTGTAATACTAACAGTGTTGTGGAAGTGCCTTGGGAGTTACGAGTACAAGAAATGAATCAACATATTTTAAAACAAATTTTGGATGTCTGTTTAATATTAGACAGTTTAATGAAATTAGTATGTCATACTGTCAACTGTAATTCACATATTGCTTTTAAAGCTGTTTTAGAAAGGTATATCACTATAGCATGTTGTAAGGATGGTGTGTATAATTGTATGCATACACATATTTTACGATATATCTGGTGAATTATTGTTTTGATGTATGCGTATAAAATCAAATATCAGAATAATCAGGAGACAAACTTATTCTTAATTTGACGTCATTATAATACTTATCTTGGAACACTCCTTTTATCTTTGCAACAAACTTCATCAAACTTCGAAGATTTTCACTGTAATTCAACAGTGTTGTAAAAGTGCCTTAGGAGTTTGGAGTACAAACAAATGAATCCACATATTTCACAAATAATTTTGGATGTCTGTTTAATATTATAGTGTGAAATGTATGACTGAAACAATTGTCTGGATGTAAGCTGAACTCACTATTGTGTATTTTTTTCCATCAAAAAATAGAAAGAGTTCTTTAACAAATCACAATGAGCTCAGTAACCGTTTACAAACCCAATTTCAACTGGAAACCTGCCCAAGTAATCAGAAACAATGAGCTATTTATTCCGCAGGTGGTTGTACTAGCGATATATTTGAATTTCATTTTGAAATCGACAATAGCTGAATAGCAGTCAGATTACACAATAAAAACATCATCTAAATAGCACGTGCTATAAATAAAGACATAAACAATATGGCATAAAAGCAATAATGGGAGAACGTTATTTTAAAAAGACTGAGATATACAGTATAAGGATAATGATCAAGTATGTATGGGAAGTAAATTGACTTTAACTAGAGTAGCGTTTAGAATTGTAGACTAACATTAAAATCGTTAACTCGAAGAAAGCAAATGCAACTAATTATTTTTCCATCTCCACGAAAACAATGATCAGTAAATTGTTCCTATACATTTGCAAACCTTTCCTAAAAACTGGTAACCCGCACTTCGTCAGAATAAAACATGTTTTAATGGCAGACCGAAGTGTTCATTGTGTTTTTGATTGCGGTGATTATTATTATTATTAATGGTTTATTATTCTATTATATCGCCGCCAGCAGCGGAATTGCAGAAAAGTTACATAAAAAAAATAAAATTACACAGAGATTAAAAGAATAACCATCATGAAAGGGCATACGAAGAGAGGGAGTGATAGGGACGGGTTGAGGGGAATGGAGCTAGGAAAACATGTATGGTATTAAAGTACACAGATACAAAACAAACAGTAAAAATTGAGAGAAACAGTTTAGTGAAATTCAAATGCTATAAAAACCAGGCTTCCTTTTTAAAATTGTGTACAAACAGGATGTAAAACCGCGCAGGACGAAAACAGGTTGGGAAAAGAGGATGGAAAGGTTGGGTGTACACAGGGGCAGAGGTTGATACAAGTAGGATAGGGAAGTTGTCTTGGGAATGGAAGGCATGGGAAGGGAGGTTGTTATGTGAACAACAGGATTGCGGAAGGGAGAGGTCAAAGGTAAAGAAAAACAACGGGGAACACTCAAAATTCGACATAAACACAAATGCATAGGGTAGAACTATGATATCATACTTCACAAGTTTGAGATAGGGTAGACCTAGCCTTCGGCCAAGACCATTATGGCTTAGAACGGCTAAGCTGCGATTCCGGGGCGATTGGAGCGAAGACCAATTCAGCACGCACGAGTTGCGCATGTGGTCTCCGTTCCAGTCGCTTCATTCTTTCGCCACTCTGCCAATGCCGGTTAAGCATGTACAGTCTCGAGACGAAACCTACCTAAAAGGGCCCTGTCACACTTCTGCGTATCCTAATTCCTTATGAGTTGCGCATTGACATTTTTTTCATACGCAGTCGTACGCACAATACGCACCTCATATACATCTCTATCGTTTTGTGTAAGTTTTATGTACGCAGGCATTCGCATGGTACGGCCCAGTACGCTGGATAGTTTTTGGCATGCACAAAACTGCGTACGCTGTTAAGCCCCTGTCACACTTTTGCGTATCCTAATTCCTTATGAATTCCTTATCAAAATTTTTCAATACGCAGCCGTACGCTCAAAATATTGAATTTGTTTGATTACTTTGACTTTTGTGCGACCGTACATCTAGCGTTCAAGTAACAATTCAGTTGTATTAATTCGTGCAATACGTAGGCTTTCGCTATGAGTTCGTTCAGCGTGCGTTGTATCTGCGCTGCAAGTACGCTATGTATACGTCCAATAAAGGCGGCTCATATGCTGACGGGGTGCGTGCCGGGAGGTCAGCGGTATTACCGCGTATGAACCGCTTATCCCCCACGAACACATAGCGTACTCGTACCGCGCTAGACCGATGCGGGACTGGTGTGCTGCGTATTTATAATGTATGACCTGCGTAACAGCGTACGCAGCATAGTTCTGTGCATGCCCAAAACTATCCGGCGTACTGGGCCGTACCATGCGTATGCCTGCGTACATAAAACTTACACAAAACGATAGAGATGCATATGAGGTGCGTATTGTGCGTACGACTGCGTATGAAAAAAAAAATGTCAATGCGGAACTCATAAGGAATTAGGATACGCAGAAGTGTGACAGGGCCCTCCCCGCAGGTCATAAGCATAGATATAGAGTTCCATATCTATGGTCATAAGTTATAAATACGCAGCGCATCGGTCCCGCATCGGTCGAGCGCGGTACGAGTACGCTATGTGTTCATGGGGGATAAGCCGTTCATTCGCGGTAATACGCTGACCTCCTATATTGGACGTATACATAGCGTACTTGCAGCGCAGATACAACGCAAGCTGAACGAACTTATATCGAATGCCGACGTATTGCACGAATTAGTACCGCTTGTCCTGCGAGCGGGCAGCGCATCGTAACTGGTGAGAAACGCACAGATAGCGAACTTGCGCACTGCATACGCATCTCATGAGCAGTGGATGTGCTGAATTCGTTACTTGTTCGCTAGATGTGCGTCGCACATAAGTCAAAGTTATCAAAAAAATTCGACGCTTTTGATCGTACGGCTGCGTATTGAAAAATGTTGATAAGGAACTCATAAGGAATTGGGATACGCAAAAGTGTGACAGGGGCTTAAGCGACCTGTACCTGACGAGTCTCGCTTTTTAGACAAATATCTGGTTTTCTTGTCAAAATTACTAAAATAAGACTGGTAAGAGCTTTTACATGCCGGCATCTTTACTACTTATACAAACCAATGAACTCCTTAACTTTTCCGGTGTATAATTTAATGATCTGTTCCTTATAATCCTTGTAAATCCCCGCGCTTCGTTTTTACGGCCTTACGCACACTTCCTTCAATATTCATGTCTTCCCCAATTTTACTTCTTAAAAATACCCTCCTAGCCATGCTGGTTAGTCTCCCCCAAATTCCTTCTAAAAATATCCTCCTAGCCATGCTGGTTAATTTTCCCCAATTTTTCTTTAAAACAAAAATATCCTCCTAGCCATGCCGGCTAGTCTTCCCCAATTACCTTCTTTAAAATATCCTCCCAGCCATGCCGGCTAGTCTTCCCCAAATTTCTTTCTTAAAAATATCCTCAGTCTTCCCCAATTTCCTTCTAAAAGATATCCTCCTAGCCATGCCGGCTAGTCTTCCCCAATTTCCTTCTTTAAAATATCCTCCTAGCCAGGCCGGCTAGTCTTCCCCAAATTTCCTTCTTAAAAAATATCCTCCTAGCCATGCCGGCTAGTCTTCCCCGAATTCCTTCTTAAAAAATATCCTCTTAGCCACGCCGGCTAGTCTTCCCCGAATTTCCTTCTAAAAAAAAATCCTCAGCAATGCCGGTTAGTCTTCCCCAATTTCCTTCTTAAAAAAAAATTCTCCTAGCTATGCTGGTTAGTCTTCCTTATTCCTTTCTAAAAAAAAATATATCTACCTAGCCATGCCGGTAAGTCTTCCCCAAATTCCTTTTAAAAATATCCTTCTAGCCATGCCGGTTAATCTTCCCCAATTTTTCTTTTCTAGTCTTCCTTAATTCCTTTCTAAAAAAAAATATCCTCCTAGCCATGCCGGTTAGTCTTCCCCAAATTCCTTTTAAAATGTCCTTCTAGCCATGCCGGTTAATCTTCCCCAATGTTTCTTTTCTAAAAAAAAATCCTCCTAGCCATGCCGGCTAGTCTTCCCCAAAGTTTTTTTTTTTTAAAATGTCCTCCCAGCCAAAGGACAGCTATAAACCCTGTGTTTGTAGCAATACCAAAGCTATGATGGTTATTCCAGATAATAATCTCATTTTATACGGATACATGCTCGTATTAATCTTTACTATATTTTTTTTAAGATTTAATTCATCTTATTATTTTTAATTTGTATATACACCCTCACAGACTGAGTATGTAAGGGTCACTTTATCACGCACATGACTTTTCAAAATGTCCGACAATTTGTAAATAGTTTTACAATCCATATAATTTATTTCTTTTTAAATCTTTGAAGTAACGTTCTTATTTTACTCAAACTTAATCTTCTAATGTATATTATACGTAATGGCTCTGATAATAATATAATACGTTCAACTAGATTTCAACTAAAATAAATAATTCAAATCCAGGCAAAAAAAAGATTTTCGTTCGTCTGTCGTTTCAGCTGCTACCATCTTTGTGTCTGTAAACATGTGTATCCCCTCGTGCCGAGCTTGGCAATGATTGGATCTTTATAACTTTATAAAATCGCTCAAAATATTGAATACAGTGTACAACAACCAATCTGTTGACATTCCAGCTGTTGTAGTCTATTTTTGGGAGAGTTCTGCGAGTACAGCCAGAAGAGTGGCCAGAAAAGGAGTCAGACTCCTGGATGTGGATATGGCAAATAGTGAGTGGCTGCGCCAGACTGTAACATTAACACGGCAGTGAAAACAAACGAAATTTGAGGGCGGGGGGGGGGGAGCTGGACATAAATTGAAGCCTGGGGCGCTGTTCAAAACCGTTCATATACGAATTTAGATCAACAATTCAGACATTTTGTGTATTTTTAGTGTTTATGTTAACATGTACAGAGAAACTTGAACCAATTCCAACGAAAACAAAAACCTGGTGGTTTTTAGTCGAAGTCTGGCTTTTCAAGTTTTACCATAATGTCCAACCATTCATGTTGGGAAACCTCTGAAATTATGTTCTGGTCAAAAAAAGGTCTTTAATATAAACAAACGGCATCAGAGAAAATGACATTTTTATGAAACATATTGTCATAAGAAGATCCGGGAGCGGCAATGGGGGCCATGCCCCCCTGAAACAAAAACGACTTTGACAAAAATTCCCAAGCCCTTTCCTCCCCCCCCCCCACCCCGCCCGTACGAAAATGTTGTTTTGGATCCGCATTTGATTTGTATCAAAACAATATAAAAAATACACTCTTTTTTATGCAGTGATTCATTGATTGACCATAATTGTAAAAAAAAAAAAAAAAAATTCCAAACTATTCCTTAAACGATAAAACACAATTAGTCTTCCCATTGCTTAGGGGCGTACATTTCGACAGCGTACAGGGTTGTCCCTAAATAATGTCTTTCTGGAGGATGTACAGAATTTCGTAAGTTATGAAGACAAATTCAAATTCAGTTATGGAATTGATGAGCACAAACATGTTTATTTATTGTGTGAGGTTTTTGTCGGATTCGGTTAAGTGGTTTTGAAACAAAGACCACTAATGCAACATCAGTCTATTTTGCGCCATTCTAAGTCTGACAAAACCTACCCTACGTGCCAAAAAAGTCCTGTTTTTGATCCTTAATAACTCAAATCAAAATTTTTGATCATGTATAAACATGGCACATTTTATGGCGCGAAGTTTCATCAGCTTTGTGCAAAAGGTGAGATTTAAACGCCATACGAAAACAAATACCCACTTTCAGAATTTGCCACTTTCGACTTGACGTCTCTTCTCCAATGTCGATACAGCGCTGGAGGATCAGAACGTGGCTTCAGCCCCGTCCTCCAGCGCTGTATCGACATTGGAGAAGAGACGTCAAGTCGAAAGTGGCAAATTCTGAAAGTGGGTATTTGTTTTCGTATGGCGTTTAAATCTCACCTTTTGCACAAAGCTGATGAAACTTCGCGCCATAAAATGTACCATGTTTATACATGATCAAAAAATTTTGATCATGGATGAATGCAGGTTTACTCCTTATGTCCTTGCAAATGATCGAGGTCGATATAGGAGGTGTGCAATGACATCAGGTCTGGTCCTGTATTTGTTCAGAAGCTTCCGGTCGCAGCAAGTGGCTTTAGCCCCGTCTCCAGCGCGGTATCGACATTGGAGAACGCCAAGTTAAAAATGGTAGATTCTGAAAGTAAGTATTTCGTATGGCGTTTAAATCTCACCCTCTTGTACAAAAGTGATGCAACTCGCTTCATAATATTTGTCATGATCAAAAGTAGGAGTAATAGTGTTGCAGGGACATGGGCGTTGCAAGCGCGGGGAGGGGGGGGGGGAGGGGCTCACCCCCCCCCCCAAAAAAAAGCCACACAAAAGGGGAAGGAGAAGACGAGTGGCGTCATTATGCTATTGATTTAATGTACATTTAACAACATCGGCGTCCGCAAGTACAACGATTTTGGGAAATAATGTGCTTTGCCCCCTCTATAGAAAAGTCCTGGTGATGCTTATAGGCAAAGAGGAATAGTCTCACGGGCCCTGGCAAGATTGACGGGGAAACGGCTCTGCGGATCCTTGGCCAAATTAATTGTCGATATTATTATTTGAAGAAATGAACCATCTCTGTCAGATTTTTGTAGTTTATTGTGGTGGTTGAATCAACTTGAATCCAACATTTGTGTTTGAACTTGAATTTGATTGTTTGTTTAAAGCAATCAAACTTGATTCACAATTTTGCATTAAAAGAGCATGTTCTTCCTCTCATTTGAAAAAAAAATGTTCATGTCATCAGAAGTTATACACGTTTTACTAAAAGCACCGATTTTTTTTATAAACTGTCCATGAAATGCCAGGCATTAAAAAATATCGAGCTTAAAGTGAGAATTACAGATTACACACAAGCATTCAAATACAAATGAGATTTCAATAATTGAAATTAAGACAGAAACATTATTTTTAATGTCAGATTTTGTGTTTTTAATATAAAGAACCGGTACCTTATAGTGTGAAATGTTGATGGCAATTTTTGTATATTTTTTTGTGCAAGTTTTCGTTCATTCAACGAGGTGGGAAAACGTCATGTTACATTGTACTCAATGGGTATTTATCAATTCGTAGGTAAATAATCAGTGGTGGACAGCCGAGTTTTGTGATTTTTTTTATTGAAATAAACATAACTTGAGAATAAATTATGCAAATTACGGGAAACATTCACAGTTAGAAGTCAATAAGATGTACTTCATCCCTATGTTTTTTTTATGAAATGGAGCGAGCCAAATAGTTTTTAAAATATTGTTAAAATTTGGTCACTTTCTTTTTGACCCTGTTTATCCCCTCCCCCAGATGTTGTACCTATACGAGAATTTTGAAAGACAGAGGGACCCAACAAAAGTTTGCAAGAGAAACGTGTTTCGAATGACGAGTTGTGATTTCCTTCATCATCTCTATACCAACATGGGCGTAGCCAGGAATTTTTCTAGAGGGGAAAAAGCACATTTTCCCCCCAAATCCCCATATTTTTCCAGCATTTTCCTGATTGGTCATTTTTTTAGGGACATTTGCCCCCCCCCCATACCCATTAAATTAACAACAACATGATTTTGCGCCTCTTTTTCTCCCTCCCCCTCTTTTTTCTCCTTTTGTTGTGCTTGTCCGGGGGGGGGGGGGGGGGAGCGCCCCCTTGCCCTCCCCTCGCGACGCCCATGCAAGTGAACCCAAATTGAAATAAGTCGAATGACTTTGGTGGGCTATCCCGGTCGAAATAATGTGTGTAGTGCGTGCATATTCGTTAATAATTGTTGAGAATAATTAACCCGAAAGGCCTGAAGAGGGTGCTATTGACTTATTATGATTTTGAGGAGTATTCATTTCGACTTAAACAAAAGCTCGATTAAGTTTTGTAATATTGTCTAACAACACACGCTTTCAGTAATTCTTCACTTTGTAAAACAATTGGGAATTAAATTGTGATGTGCATCTCTATTAGCTAGTGGTCAAGTTCTACTATATCCTCATGCACCATGCACACAGGCAACAACTCTTAAAAATGTCATATTCGGAAATTTCTATGCATATACTACTGGGATTCACATTTTGTATTCCATTCAAATTCCATTTGAATACTTTTGGATGCACACTTTTAGCTTAATTTCCCCGAAAGACCGAACGACCCCCCCCCCTTTAAAAAAAATCCTGATCATTTTAGCATTCTCTAATTTGATAGATGAAGTTGCATGGGAGACTTCTGGAACGCTTGCAATTGGTGGCAGCAAGCACAATGGTCCTTTTCAATTGTTCACGTCATTTTGGACATGCGCACTTGACATAAACAATTGAAAAGGACCGGTCTGTTTGCTGCCACCAAGCGTCTCGAAGTCTTCCATTGTGCCGTGTATGAATAATTGTCTTTTATTACCATCAATACAGGAATTTCAATTTAGCATCGAAGCCAAGGCTGTCAGTGCTAATAGGCTGGCTGGCGTTGAGGACCTTCTAAATATTAATCGTCAATGTGAATTCACCAAGCTTTTCGAAGGTTGGAAACCTTTGATAGATTTTCTGACAATTTTAAAAGTTTTTGAAAGAAGTAAAAGGGCAGGGTTAATTTGAAAATTGTGTTGATTTCCATTCTGGGTTTTGTTTGGTAAAAACAAACAAGTTTTGTTTTGTATATGTTTTAAAAGAAACTAAATTGATTATGTTCTCTTAAAGATACAGATTATGTTTTTGTTAACATTTTTTTTTAAATGCAATGTATAAAATCGCCTTAAAATAGAGCCTGCTTTAGGAAACATAGTGCTCAATAATTTAAATAAAAATGTAAATAGACACAATTCTTAATTAAGTTAAAAAAGAGTTAATAATCTAGTGCATCTGTGTCCCCATATTCCACAAGGCAGAATGCCAAAGGGCACATGAGATGCATTCATTTGCCCTACACATACTGTGTTCCACGATCGTGAGGAGGATATTAACGAACCTATGTTCAAGCAGACTTGACACACTGTAAAGATGGAATGCATTTGCTGTACCTTTCAGTGGGAGTCCTATTACATGCGCAACAGCAACTGCGTACACGTCGTAGCGTAAGTGCAATACTTCGGGTGGTGTATGGACCAACCACTATGATTCAAGCTTGCTTGAAGACAAAGAGTTTAGAACAATGCCTCAGGTATAATAAACATCATTGAAATATAAAATGCATAGATATCTGTGCTGGAAAATTAGTTGTCGATATAAAGGGCTAATACATTTGTGGTATTTAAAGATATACTTTGGCTGAAAATATACGTGTCTTTGTCTCGGAGTTGGGCAGTGCTATTGTATAGGATTACCTCTTAAAGACAATGAGTGGGCTACATGTGGCCCATTATGTTAACCACAAGCACCATTTTTAAAATGGATAATGTACCATTGGGACAAATTTAAAGAATAATACAGACAAACATTTCAAATTAAATTAGGTGAAGAAAGAACACAGGGCATTAAACGATGGGTTGCTCACAGTCACATCACGAGTTAGGTAGTAAGCATCTTTGATAAAAGAAAATAATAAATAGTTTATGAAATAAGTGTCTTTATCATCCTCATCTCATATTTTTTTGTCATACACTGGGTTTCGAATGATGCAACTACAAGCTCTTTCTAGCTGTGTTTTCTAATTTAACGGAAATGAAATGGAAACAGGCTGAAACGATATACATGATGGAAAATCTGAGACTTTTGATTAGTTAGTTGTATGGAAGACTAACGAGTTTTCAAAATGTTCTACCATACTGAATACGGTTTTACATGTTCGTGTGATGCGTCAAAAACAAATGATTTCACATTACATTTTTAAAATATACTTTCTCGTGTGTTGTTATTGACAAATCTGTTATTGCATGAACATTCTCTCACAAATCCCTCTTCGTAGTCTGAGAAGATTTCTTATGAAAAAAACAACAACTACACAATCCAAAATAAAGATCTGCTCCTCTGAGTGGATAGATTTGATATAGGTTTGCAACAACAAGTTAGCCTTCCAGGTCAGTACTTCTGCACTTTGTGTGCTAGCTTAGGTTTCTCTACCTTCCTAAGTGCACTGATAAGCTCTGTTCTCATCTTGTCTACCTTATTTGCACGGTTTTTCCTCCACTGTACCAGCATTTGGAATATTTGCTCATTGACCCTTTTATGGTCTATTTGAATCTTTTCAACGACTTCTTTTTTGATTTTTAAGTATGAGGCCACCTCCTCCCACTCTCCACCCAGGTCTTTTGCTACATCTCTGAAATGACCATCACTCATGGGCTGTCTATCCTCTGTGCAGAAAAAAAGTTACACATTGCAAGAATATATTCATTCAGAATCCTCACTTCAAATTCAATCAATTCAGTTCGCAAAGTAAAATTAGAAATAGCTTCATCTGGTACAACAGCACACTATATAAATGCAGTATGAAGGCAAGCCATTTGACTTATTAAAGCAGGATGAAAAAAGAAAAATCGAAGAATCATGCACCGATTATTCATGTTTGCCCGCACCCCGTGGCTTCTAAAACATTTGCCTGATTAAATAACAAACATAATATGTAACGTTACTTTTTGCAAAAGAAGTGTCAAGTCTGTATAAAGTCATCGGCATAATCTACAAAGCGTCGGCACCAGTATAATTACAGAAATTACTGGATCAATAAAGGAGACAAATATGTCTGAGAATAATTTGTTGCCAAAACCCCAGACACTTATCATTAATATTATTCCATGAGATTTACATGGCTTATAATGTGCGGAATGTTATGGGCACATAACGTAGTGCTTCAAACATTTGTTTTCCTGTGCTATGCATATTCTTTACCCACAACATTCTGTACCCACACCATAATGTCCGCTTATAATATCAACTGCAGCATGATTATCATCAGCAGCACAATCATCAAAGGCATCCACTCACCGTAAGGGGAAGCTTCTTCCTCGGAGCTTTCCTGCTTGAACATGGCTTGATATTTGTCTGTTCTGATGAGAGCTTGAGGATTCTCAAAGCGGCAGACAACTTCTGGCTTTTTCAAGCATTCATCCAGTGGTAGAAAGTGGGGAACCTTATGTTTGTTGGGACACTGGACACTAATGCAGAAGTTGATCCTCTTTATCCACATGTTTTTCAAATTTTGAAGATTTTCTTCCACAAAGCTATGTACCTATTGCACAACACATATTTACAAATGTTGAATTTTGTTAACTGATTAGACATTGTGGGCACCTTGATAATGCATAAACAAGTCCCTGAAATGTGTGTTACAAGGTTTTAATTAAAAATAGTCTTACTACAACAGACATAATTAAATTAAATCTAAAACAAGATCCCCTATCAATGTCAAAGTGCCCCAAATTCAAAGGAATTTGGCATCCAGCTTTCAACTATTCTAAATGCTTCATGAATGATCAAACGTTTTAAAATTCTTGCTATGCCTGCTCTGAAAACAATTTGTGACCAAAAAGGAAAAAAAAAATCTTTCAAGAGTTTTGTAGATAAAGTACTGCAAGTTTGCTTCTAAGCTATTTCCCTAGGAAATTACGGCAGGTTATTTCATATTCTTTTGATGATTTTTGTGATAGAGGGTTAAAAACAAAATGAATATCACCAACTACAATACAGAACAAAATGAACTAGCGGAGCATTTCTTAGAAAGTTTATAATAATTATGTCTAGTTAAGCCTACGTGCACATTTTTGTTTTGGCGTAAGTACCTTGGATGTGGCATCCGGTGAGGGCGTTTTCCTAATGTTTGTCTTCTCATCTTTTGAGCGTCGTCTCCTCGTGTGAATGACTCGTGCCCGCATGACACTCACCTGTGAAAATCAGGGAAGGTTGTTCAAAACTGTTGATAATGAGAAAACATAGGATTTCCTTTTCATTTAAGAAACTTATGTTTAAAACCCTAGCTGATTGAAAATGAGCCTACTAAGTTCTTTTTATGGTTTATTATTTTGATCCAAGATAGTTCAGTGTTATACATGCATTTACAATAACATGCATAACATCTTCGTGCAAAGGTTGGATACAAGAGACGTCTCCTGTTACAAGGCTAAAAGACACTCAAGTAGAGTTATATGACTCGAGTCACAATGACAAAGACTCAGACTTGGACTCGACCCTGAGGACTCGGACTCGACCCTGAGGAGTGAGGATTCGGACTCGACCAAAAATTACCACAAATCACCATTTTTTAAAAACAATATAATTACAAGACAATCCTTTCCTGAGCAAGCAATACAGTCAATGCGGTACCAAAAAAATGCATTTTAGTACCTCACATACACAATGCGTGCAGCTCAAAATATTATTTTCAATATATGGTGCTTAACGGTGACTCAGACTCGGACTTGATCTTTTGGACTCTTGGCTTGGACTCCGACTCAACCTACATGACTCAGGATTCGGTAATTTTGACTCGATGTTTAGAGACTCTAATAGGTCTGCACCCAAGCTAAGGGGCTACTTGAACAACAAAGACGGGCATAAGGGTTGCTTGCCCCTGTAACTCTTAAGTACAGTGCGGTAAAGGTCATGTACAGCCTTAACATGTACATGTATGTGCTAAACATAACCTAATCTGAGATAATCCACAAGAGTCTCATATAATGATCACGTTGAACCATTTGGTCAAAGATGAGGTGATCATCACACCTCTACACATGCATTCAACTGGCTTAACTGGAACGAACTCATGAGCCAGTTACTTACTTTGACGTATGCAAGATCTTTCTTGCGCACCATTTTCAGTACGAATTCATGTTGGGGATCTACGAAGAAATTCGCCGTATCGTACTGTAGCCCAGGATTGGTTCCACCTAACCTTTGAGACCATCTCAATGCTCGTACAACTAATCGATGGAACAACCCATCTATAGAAAACAACAGGAAATATTTGCAGTATTTATTTTATGAGACGGGTCAATTAATTTATTGCCAAATATATGCAGGACGTTTCTGAGCTGCTAAGGCAATAGCAATTTGGTTTGTGCATGGTGAGTACTGATTAAAACTTTGAGAGAATTCTTTTTCAGAAGATACTTTTGTTGATGAATTCTTTAGGGTGCCAACAAAGTCAACTTGAAATGAAGCAGTGTCCACAATTTTACATTTCACACCGACAATCCCGACAACCGACATGGCAAATTAGATATGGATAGCATGTTCTAAACTGTAAGAAAGCAGTTGTAGGGGTGTCTGTAATTACGTTGTATTTTTGAATTATATAATTCCATTTTAAACTTCAAAAACCTGTGCGATTTTACTAACCTGGGAGGAATCCACAGAAGTCCACATAGAACACGCTTGCGTTAATAGGTTGCGATTGGCTGCCTGTTGGTGTCTGCCGTTGCAGCATTGAAGGCACGTAGTACGAGACATCATCTTTAGGACTGGTCTTTGAATGCTGTCGCTGATATTTAGGGGGTGAAGTAACAGCTGCAGAGGGGCCACTGCAATCTTCCTCTTGTGTCTTTATGGAAACACAAAAATACTAAAATAGAACTGTCACTGTAAACATATATTTACATTCATTTACTCCAAAATGGACTCAACATAAAGCTAGTAGGTGGTGTCATGACTGCTCCAGTATGGATGCACCACCTGTCTACATTACTTTAGGTGAGAATGGAACAGAGTACAGACAATTTTCATCTGAATCTGCACAAAGGATTTGAATTGAGTTTAGACATTTGCATGAATACAAGGTTTATTTTTTTTGCATTAATCTCAGACTCCCTTTTTGGTGAATTGTTACACTGAATTATCAGTGTTGTAATTTGAATATGAGTGATTTTCCACCAGCAAGTAAAAGTATGTGAACAGGTAAAGAGCCCCCTTTTTTCCACGAGTACTACTGCATTTCAGTGGGTAAAAATGCTCCCGAAGATTTCTGCTGTCAGACTAGGCATTACATATAAACGGAAACCAAAAAAGAAAAACAGTAGAAAACAATTTGGGTGTTTTTTTAATTTTTATTTTTTATTGTTTTTTAAGTCCGAACGGGATGACATCATTCCATGAGCATTTTTCCATGGGTATGAGCACACATACAGGAAACGTTTTGTTGTATGTGTATGAGTATGAAAAAATGTACTTGAGAACGAGAACTATAACCCTGCTAACTGTGTACCTAAACCAAGACATACCTGATCAACTCGCTCACAGAGTAGGTCAAACTTGTCCATCAGATCCAGCAGCGCCTTTTTGTGCTCAAGTATGTCTCGCCACATGTATTCAATGAGCATATCCTCCAAAATGCCATTTTCTTTGAGACGTTCCCAAGCCCGGCAATGCTCTGACATCTACATTGAGAGAACAAATGTCTTGATTGAAAGAAAAGCTATATGATGAAGTTAAATGACGCAAGTCACCCAGTCTACATTCTTTTTCACTAATAAATGACAATCTTTTGTGCGTGTGCGCAAAAAGAGTCTCGAGGCAAGACGCGAAAATGGTCTAATGAAAATGTACAAGGGCACAAACATTCTGGTAATTTTTTCCCCCATTTCTCCCTGATTTGTCGTTTTTTTCTTGAGAGAAGCCTCTAAAGTGTCAAAGGTAATACTATCCAGCTTAAGTGTTATTTTCCATGCACAAAATAAAGACTTCTTTTAATATCGTTTCGTCCCATGCGATCGATTCGGGGTACAACCTACCAAAATTCTCGCCGAATAGAGTTGCTGTGCACGGAAGGTCATGCAATAAGTGGTAACATTCCCGTCAATCAATACTTTTGAATTGCGAAGACATTTCGAATCGGAAGTCATAAAAATGATCGATAGTAATTCATAGTTTAACCGGAAATCCTTCAAAATGTTGCTGGAAAAACTTGAATCTTTTTAGTTAGGAATAGTTGTAAGTGTCAACAAACGGGATGCATAACTTTGCGATACTCTCAAAATTCATTTAACTCCTAACTGATAAAGCAGTGTTTCACATCATTGACTTCTGAGATACAAATTGCAAGCAATATTTGACAATTTATCTAAAAAATGCCATGCCTTTTGAGTTTTTTGATTTAATGGGCTTTGCTTTGTAAATATCGAGATCGGGAATGTTGCCCCTTTTTGCCGCTGACCGATGCTGCGCAACGTAATTTTTCGCGTTGGGCCCGCCAGGCCTGTTCGCTCAGTGGCCGGTCGACGTGACATGCACGGCGATGGCGCAGCCCGTGTTCCAGTAATTAAGTTGCCGGTACAGTTATTATGAATGTATCTTTAAGTTGAGATGACGTCACTAACAAACCGGATACTGTTGTCTTCTCAAACGTCATATTTTGAAGGCCTTTGACACACTGCAGTGTGAATGTGACACATCAAACATTACTGTGATAGTTCTGCTTATGTTAATAATTCTGTGTCCGATTTCACCCAATGAATCACATTCACTCAATCAAATCAACCTGACAGTTATAAATACAAATGTTGAGAAAATCACTGGGATTTTTCATAAGCAGTGTGTACCTGTTTTCGTGGAGGTGTAATGGTGATGACTTTCTTGAGTGCATCAATCAGCCACTGTGGATCCAGAATGACCACATCTTTAAGTGCCTGGCTTTTCTTGTCACCATCCCCGCCGAAGTATATTATGTGGCCAAGATCGTGGTAGAACTTCAGCATCGTCAATAGTTCTGTTTCGTCTTTTAAACCGAAGTCATCCTTTACCTAACACCAAGACGTACAAATTAAGCACATTAATGAAACCACCTTCCCTTCGGAATAGCCAATCAGCATGTTGTAGAATGATAGAAGAGTTTGTTTTTGGCAAAGATGGCCATGGGAACAAACATGGTAATGGGTATCATTAAATAATAAGATTTACAAAAATTGGAGGAATAAAATGCTGCAGTGATGAACCAAGGATAAACACATATATAGATTATAAACGATTACAATCACACAAAAACATTTTGAAAAATGTTTCTAAGTGATTATATAATTTTGACACCTTCGCGTACAAAAGACATCTTGTTAAGGTCTGGGTAACCTAGCGAACCGATGGGAGGAGTCATGCGTCCTGTCTTGGTCAAGGCCATGGAACAAGTACGAATACCTTTCTCATGTGGGATGTTGATGTAAAAGGATGAGACGTCGTGTCCCGATGATTGACGTGATGGGAATCTGATCCTTTATTCCTTCTAGTTGTATATTTTGCCCATTTCGATTTCTTTAAACCATTTACGGCATTACTTCCAATGCAAGATTGATCATGTTAGATTCAGACACTGGGGGGGGGGGGGGATAATTAGGGTGGTATTTAACCCCCCCCCCACCCCCACACACACATTTTGTAAAGACTGCCTTTTAACATTTAAATGCCCTTTTTTTCAAGGGGCTTAACCCCCCACCATGTATTGGCCCTTTGTGTGCATTATTGCCGGGTTTGAACAGCGCCCCATGGACAAATGGTACCCACCCCATCCCCCGCTTTTTCATTTTACGGAGGCCAAGTGTCCGGAGAAAAAAACCAGTCTACATTTAACAACGGATGTGCAAGTGCCCTTTTCAAAAAAGATTTACCCCCCCCCCCAAATAAAAATGACCGTGCTACGCCCCAGGCAATGATACAATTGAGCAACCTTTTTCAAAACGTGGTTTACCGGGCAGAGATACTGTGTCAGACTGCAGTACAATCATTACCTGCTTTAGTGTCAAAACGGGTATTCCATCTTTCTTGGCGACTTCCTTAAGTTTTTTGTCGTCAAACTGCAGCCAGCGCAACGGGATCAATTGACCCATGTAAGGCTCTTTCCTTGCTGTGCTTTGTATATGGTCTCTTAGTCTGGCAATCTGTTTATCAATACATTGAAAATTAATGAAAGCAGAATTCCTGACTTTTATTATATGCACGTCAGCCAATGCTGGTTTGCTCCATATGCAGGTACATGTATATGATGCATGCCTCCGAATTGTTCAGCCATATTATGTCAACATTTAATTGATTCTATGTTTACTAAAAAATTGTAAAACCCTTTGATAAGTTATATCTTCATTTCAGATTGAATTCAGGTGACTGAATGCAACCCTAACTTCCCTGCATCCATCAAAGTTCTCTCCAAAGTGTTGCAGTGTTTTGGTGAAATCAAGAATACAGAGCAACTGATCAATATTAATTTCAACCGCCCGCAAAAAAACCCCAAATGGCAAAACATGGAGATGAATGGTAAAACAAAGTTGTCAGAAATTTGATGGGTTGTCAATTTTTGAGGTTTTGTCCGAAAAAGTATTTGATAATAGTGTAATGAAGTAGAATTAAACTTTTTTATTCATACTTGATGTTGGTGGTTTCTAAGGAGTTCTCAATGGCGTAGAAGTTTTGAACTACAAATCTGAAGTACGGCTTGTTGCAGATCTCAGTTCGGATTCTACAGGATTAAAAACTAAATAAACAAATGCATTTAAAATTTGAACCAGCTTGTACAGTTCAACTTGGTAATAATATGTTTCATACACTGAGCATGCATGACAATGCACTAACCTCTGAAAGGAAATCATGTTGGTAACTGCACGACTATTTCTTTGTTTCCCGTAACACTGTATCGTATTCAACTGACCTTGTGTAATGTGTAGTACAAGTCTTGACCAGCGAAGTCCCAGAGACTGAGAACTATTGGTTCCTCTGCACCGGAGACGTGCCTTGTTCTAACCATTATCTGTGGTTTCTTGGCTTGCTCATTTTCTGGCGAGTTTCTGCCTTTGCCCTCTTGCTGCGGGCTAGATGTCCCAGGTGGCGAGGCTGTGAAACGACAAAGGCTTATAATCACCCTTGCCACAAATCTTGCACAAGACACTGAGTCTGAGGAATAGAAGCTGTGATGGAGTGCAGTGGTTAACACATTTTTAGTGATAATTATGTTGATGATTGTCACTTCTGCAAACGATCTGAAATACAGACAATTCTATGGAACCATCATGCAGCTTTTTGAAATCAAAAACAAACCTCAAAAACGGAAATCACATTGTCATTGAGCACCCTGTATCATTTCAAGTGACGATGACAAATGTAGCTATAGATACACATGAAACGGCAGAATCCATGGTACGGCTTAAGCAAGCATTTTTGAAACTTGTTTTTCTTCAAATTTTATAAAACTCTTACCTGCTCCATAAATTGCTGGCTGGTCCATTGGATATGTTGGCATTACTGTTGCCCCAGGCACCTTAATAATGTTAATCACAACACTAAATAGTGGTTAATGCTAAGATGATAGATCCATACTAGGCAACAAACAAAATAACTATTCCTTAAAAAATAATTAGAAAAGTAAAAAAAAAACACTTTTAAAAGTTAATTACGAAACTGTGACAATGAAATGCATGATAGCAACTTCTCAAAATGTCTTTGAAATATTCTGATCTGCCGAAAGGACATTATTTGGTCATTAACATTTGTATTTTGCATCACGTCCTTTCAAAAATTAAATTTCTCGTTTCATAAAAATATTTCACAGCAAAAGTATGTTTAAAGGTGGTATGACCTAAAATTAATAAGTCTTTTAAAGTACAACCTTAAAAAGTACAAGTGTCAAAGAAGGTAGTTCGTACCCCGATATCAACTGGATAGTTTTGCATGATGAAATCATGAAAGTTGAAAGTTGCTTCCGTTCTCAAAGTTTCTTCTAATTCACGCTTAAAACTGGTTGATTCGTCTATCAACAGCGATAAAAGAAACAAAAAAGAATTTTAGTGTCACAAATTTGAATTTGGCTTCAGATACTTAAAGAATACACATAAAAGGCAGCAAAACACACCAAAAAGAGTTTACAAGAATAATAAAAGGCAATATATTCATTTGAAAAAAAAAATTGACAAATCTGCACACGGTTTTGAAGCTTTAAGGAAAAAAACGTTCTAAAAGCTGATTCTTAACTTCATTTTTCGCTTAAATGTATTGTAAAATTGTGTTGTATTATAAAACAACTGTCAAAACTAACTTTGGGAGCCATGAAAGAGTGAGATTCCAAAAAATAAAAGAATGGTGTTTAGGAAACAAACTCTTACAGAAGTCAGTCAATCATCGTTACAAATTCATACAAAAATTTCAGTTGTCTTGAGCATGACAACACACCATGTGTCATGATTTCACTGGATGCTTGAGACTATTATCCACGCAGTCAAGTAAGATATTTAACAATAATTATGTATATATTTTTTTCATCTTTACAAATGTATTTACCTTTAACACGCACATATTAGACTTTAATCATTTGTTAAGAATGGTATAAAAGTAATGGATCTGTGTTTGAAAACTTCATGCCTAATTCCAAATAAAGATGAAGCCTTTCGAGCGATTAGCAATTTTGTGTAAATATTCCTCTCCTGGTTTAATATCGATCATAATGATTCAGTATTGGATTGTTGCGTCTTTTTTGCCCGTCACTGACGTATGTGATAAACACTGTATATTCGGTGTTGTCCCAGTTCTTCTGATGAAAAAAACCCACAAACTTCTTGGGTAGGATTCAAACCCACAACCTCCTGCTTATTCTCAGCTAACAGCGAGTATATACATCGTTTAAAAAATAAATGCCAGTGAAGGGCAAAAAAGCAACACCCAATCTTGAATTTTCATCACCGTCCCGACGCAATTGTCATCGTATGAACATGGATGAGTAAACCGTTTGAGACAACGGGCATTGCTGGTTTTATGTAACTATCATGTTTGGCTTGTTATATAAATATAATCCGTCAATATCTTTCAAGCTAGACAAAAAAAAAATCAGTTGAACCATCAGGCCTTTAATACAATATGAAAGACAACTGTACATTAATTTTGTCATTGATTGGAATTTAATAATCACACTATTCCAACCTCCTTGATGAAGACACCATGATGTTGCATGTTTGATGTCTATTTTGCAGACAGAGGAGGCACTGATGCCTTCTGTGGGTGACTCGTTGCTGTTAAACCTGTGAACAAAATAGAGAAGATAAATACAATTGTCCAAACTCTGGATTCATGTTAATGGAACCCTATCAACGAGTCGATCAAAAACAAACCATCCTTGAGCCTGTTCAAATCATTCTTTAGGCACTATCTGATCTCCTGTTATGTGGCATAGCATCTACGTTTTTCTTGGTTTTTACTCTTGTTTATATCACTTTGTTAATTGCTCATTACCTTCATGACATGTAGTATGCTGTTTCCTCCTCATGCTATTTGTCACTTACTTCTTTGTACATGTATTATTTGTCCTGTTTTTGTCTTTGTCTTGTTCATAGTTCCCCAGTGTCTGATGTTTGTTTTGCGTCTCAAAGGCTTTCCATACGAGTATTGCTGAGGAAGTATGCCTATATCCACCTTTTTTCGTTATATAATTTAGCCTGTACTTTTTATTTATACACTTATATTTGAAATTTATCTTTTTGTATTCCTACTTTTGATAGTTTACTCTTGATTATTAATTTCCTGTTTCACTGCATTGTTATTAACTGAGTGCAATGTGTTTACAATTGTTTTACTAATGGACGTTTTTGTGTTTCATTTATTGCTTTATAGTGGTCTCGGTATGCTTTAAGCACCTGCCATTGACAAGCTTAGGCTTATTATGGCTTGAATTAATTGCTTTGTCATTTACAATTTTACTTATTTTTTTTTTCCAAGACACAATTTATATTTATTTTCCTTTATTGTACATGCTTTATGTACTGTATTTTGTTCATGGTTGGATATACATAAATCTTATATTGAATTGAATTGAATTGAAAAACAAAAATTGGTATGACATTTGCTCCATTTAATCTTTCTTTCTTCCTTTCCAGACCAGACCGGTTGTTATTTGTAAAGAACATTTGTAAATAACCGCATTTTGCTTAATACTGAAATAGGGCAAACAAGTATTAGCTACAATATGGACCGTGGGTTTCTGATCCTGGAGTTAGGTAACCGTACTATCGATACTTGCATTCATTGTTCAATCTATACATGTATCAGAAGTTCTTTTCACGTCATGAAGAATATTTTATCCTATCTGAACTAAATCAAAACTTATATTTCACATTAGCCTTGGTCAAGGCGCTAGTTGTTATTCATCCCAGCCGTAGCGCGGTAAACGATACCCTCGCTAGCGCTATGCATGCGGTGCATTAAAAATACAGCGCGAACAGCGACCTCACCCGGCCACCATTTCTATGCAAATCAGTTGGACCCAATCTAGCGCCTTGGTTCAATCGTCGGCAAAAGCTTATGTTTTTCTTTATTTTGCGCTGGATTTCTAGCGCACGGCCTCGTATGCGATTACAGATAAGTGTAGGCGGGGCTAATATGTGGAGTGTCCAATCACACCTTGGTAAATCCGGACGTCATCAAATTATATGCAGCTATTCGCCTTTTGCGGACGTGACAGGAACCACAGTTTTTGTGCATTGGTGCCGTGTGCAGAGACACACAACGTGTACGTGTATGGATTATGTACGGTGCACGTTTCACTATGCAAGTTTCCACGCAACGTTCGACCAATAAGAAAACGACATTTAAGGTCAGCTAAGGCTATTAACATAATGAGCACCACCCCAAAAAACTCACATGGACGATTGAACTAAGGCGCTAGATTGGGTCCAACTGATTTGCATAAAAATAGTGGCCGCGTGAGGTCGGTGTTCGCGCTGTATTTTTTAATGCACTGCATGCATAGACGTATGACTGCATGCATAGCGCCAGCGAAGATATCGTTTACCGCGTCACGGCCGGATGAATAACAACTAGTGCCTTGACCAAGGCTAATTTCACATTGACTCAGTACACAACCTTTGATGTGTGAGACTCTTCATAAGGCTAGTCTTCCCAACTCGTTCCTGACCGACGATCATGAGTCGTGTGCGGTGTACTTGCTTGTGGCCTTCCTTGAGTGCCTTTCTGTAAGCTTCTTGCTCTTGCTTCCCTCTCAATTCCTCAGGTATGTTGATAAGTAGAGCTTGTTAAAGGAGAACCACTGAAAAACTAAAACTCACCACTTCTAACAATTTACGTCGTTATTTTTTTGTTGCTCTTTGCAGACCTATATATACATATGTCTAATTCAATTGCTCTGATTACCTTTAGCAAATAATCCCAAATAATAAAAAAAAAAATAAGCGTGGAATTTTAGCTTATGCGCATGCGTACATCCCGTAATTCAGGATTCTGTGCTGACAGGGTTAGCACTTAATTTTTTCTGCTCGCGTACGTGGTTAGCACAGAATGGTGACCATAAGCACAGAATGTTGTGGTGAGCAGAGCCATGAAATCGGGCCTGTACTTTACAAAGATGTGATTGTATTTGCCTTGTTCCTGTTTCAACAAGGAAAAAAATGTTGCAACCTGACGCCACGTTTTTCTTCACATATCATCTTAATAAGGTCAGTCATTGCCCAAAAATGTTTAAAAGACCTGTGCAATGCATGGACTGAGAAACATGTGTCAGGAAATACTTTTCTTGACTCTCCATAGCCTTTGTACACGACCGCCGAAGTGGCGACTGGATACTACATCCTTTCCGATAAATCTTGAAGAAAAAGTGTATCACATTGATGAAAACAGTATTTCTGAAACATAGATTAAACTTGAGAAAATTGATAAGAACCTTTTATGCCTGAGTAGAGCGGTTTCAATCAGGATCCAGTGAGTCATAAAATTCAACCGTCATACCGTCAACCGTCAAAAAATGAATTTTATAAACAAAAATGAAAAAAAAAACCATGCAGTACTGATCCAAACATGAACATTACAAAGCAGAATAATTGTAAGGTATACATATAATACTCACTTTGTGATGCCAAGTCTATCTGTACTCTTGGACCTAACATTGAAAGAAAAAGTAAAATGCTTTAACACATTGAGATTTTTTTTCCGGGAGAAGAAAATATCAAAATTAGGATTTCCCTGAAAGACATAATTTCATTTGCACAGCAAAATTACTGTATACTCAGTATTGTCCAAAGTACGCTCGGGTACAACCCAAAGATCATGCTTGATGAAGTCTGCTTATTATGGCACTCATAATATGATGTTTATCCTCTATTTTCATGTAAACTGGAATCAAATCAACCTTCTGGATCGTGTATGCTCGGTGTGTAAGATGTATATGCGCAAGAGTAACAGAAGTTTTGGGGTTAGTCAGCAAACTTGGACTGTTTTTTTTTTCTGGCAGGCCCTGCAATGATTACATACAGTATGTCAAAAAAAACCTAATTCCCTTGATGTCATATTGAAGAACAGACAAGATGTTTATTAATGTCTTTTGGTAAATAACCCAGTCAAAAATTGGAAATGGTACTTACCAAGTATATTTGACAACTCCTTATTAGCAGACACGATATCTTCAAGAATGTCTCTTCGAGACAGGTGCTGCATAAATGCCGTTAAATTTTGCAACACAGGAAGGCGAGCATACGGTGCTTTCTTATCCAGTAAACTGACAAATTTCCGAACTGTTGTAGCTTCACGCAACTCTTCTTCAGTGATTCCAATGCATATCCATAGATTGTTTTTCGATATGAATGCTTTTACTTTATCTAATTCAGACTTGCAAAGCTTTTGACAGACTGCGGAGTATATTCTATTCATAACTCCATTTGCCTGTTGGGTCTGATGCCTCTGAGCTTCTGAATATTCCATTTTGTTCAGTAGCTTGGTAACTGATAGCAAAGCACAGGTCTTCCTGCAGATGTAAATAAATAAGATAAAATAAAAGTAGTTTTTGTTAATATACTTCAACAATTATCCTTCATTCCAGACAAGCTAATTAAGTTAGTAATGGCTACATGCTTGCTTGACTCACTATTACATTTTGTTAGGTCATTTTCTCACACAAAGTTGTAGTCTTCACATTTTAAATGATACTGAAGCTTTTGACATAGACGACCACAACAAGAAGAAGCACTATGTTCCCGGATGGAGTGACCTCAGTAATGATGTTTGTTTGTGTTAAAAAAAAGAATGCCGTAGATGATTACTTTCCAATATTTAGTCTGTTTGTCAACAGACAGATTGCACAGAGCATCCTCCAGGTATGTATTCAAGTCCACACAAGTCCATCTGCGAATACTTCACTGGGCGCAAACATGCTTGACATGCTTGAAATTATGGTGAGATAGTTTCACCATTTACTATATATACATATATCATTGATAAACTATTATCATCTCCACCCACATAAAGAAACACATATTTTTGTCGGAAAATAGTTTTCTTAGTTTTGGTTGCTTAATAAAAGGATTCAATGAGCACTTTTGTATCAATAACAATATCAGTGATCAGTCACCCATAATAGGTTTTACATACTGAACAAGACACTTTTGAAATCAGCAAATATCGAAGCTCATCACCTCCGAATTTATACATTCATGGCGCAGCCCATTTTGCAATAGGCTGTTTGTGGTTTTCAATTCATGCATATCATTTGCATACCGCTAGAGCTACCTGTCCCCATTTTGAAGTTCGAAGGACAATGGGGTCAGGAAACCAGACCAATGTCTAGACTATTCAACGTCGCATGGCGGTTTTTTGCCACCATGTTTATGGGGCTCTCTCGGACTCTACTATTGCCAGATCATGACCAAATTTGATAAAGCGATTTTTAAAATGCGAGTCCTAGGTACTCGACTAGCTTAAATTCTAACGTAGACCCCAATAAACATGGCGGTACATATATTTACCGCCATGATCATATGGGTCAAGGTCTAACGTAACGATATATTTCAAATAAACCGGGAAACACAACTTTTCAGGAAATGTTATATGCATAATTAGTAGCTCGGAAAACCGGAAATTCTCCATTTCATATAGGCCCTAGCCTTAGAGCTGGGGTTGGAAATAGTGTAGTATTCAATGCACTTCGTTGGTTGTGTACAAAGGCTATGGAGAGTCGAGTGCAATTTCAAAGTATTTTCTAACAAAATTGCAATTTCAAAGTATTTTCTAACAAAATTGAAAATGTTTTTCAGCCAACATTCTTTTGCTGGGATTTCCCAGTTACATGGGCTAGTGAGTGTGTGACTCCACCTATATTTCAGAGGAATCCGGTATTTGAGACACATTGCGGGGTTACATATATATATACATATATTGAGGGTAGATTTGAATTTATCTCAATATCTGCCATTAAAAACGGTTCTTTTACATACTATATACCTCCGACGATTCCAAAACTTACCTCAGACGATTCCTCCAAGTTCCAACACTTAAGAGTATGTCCACGAGAGGACCATGCAGACCGTGACAAGGTGGGGGTCGGCGGATTTGGTTAAAATTTGGGGGGTAGGTGGGTCATAGGTAGCCTTGAGGTTGTACAAAATATTTGGCCAATCCGACCTCCGTAGCTGAAAAAAAGAGCCAAAAATGTGTTTTTATTAGTGAAAAATGGTGATTTTTATGATTTTGGGGTACAAACGTTTAAACGCTTGCTGCTGAACAGGGGAAAGCAGCAGAGAAATGAAATTTGCAGGGTCCTGAGGTTGTATCCTGACCTAAAACCAGGTACTCAAAATTTAGAAAAAAATTGCTCTTAGGAGGCAACGGCACTAAGGGTACCCCCAAAGTTGAGTCATAGAAATAGCGGTCTTTAAGTCGCCGTAGCGTCATTAGTGCAGGTCTTTGAACAATGACACTCAGGTGAAAGAGAGTTCTTATCATGGTCCTTAAGTATCAAGAATAAAAACATTGTAAGCAGTTTTTAGTATAAAATGGCAGGAGTCTGTTTTACCCCTATTTTTCGCTAGTAAAGGGACGGGGGAGGGGCATACAGTGCCCCTCCCCCTTTTCTGTATTTTCAAAAGTCGACAACCAATTTTCATGAAATTTGCTACCAAGTTTTATATTTCCAATTTGTAAATAATGACGTCAAAAATGTTTTTAAAAATCTTTAACAGAGGGCTTTTTTTTTGCACCTTTTTGGTCAAAAAGTTTATTTTTCACATCATTTTTTTCTTTTTTGCTTGAATGATATGAAAATTGGCAAACGTGTATATTTTTTTCATTATCAAAAAAATTAAAACATATTTTAATACTGGAGACGCCATAAGGGGTGCTATAATTCCTTAATTTATCCCATTTTTAGGGTAGGGGGGTTCACTTTAAATCAATATGGCCGCCACCTTTCAGAGTCCAGGATGGAATGTATACCCTGCCCGATTTGTGGCAGAGGGAGTCCCCACAAATGTTCCTATACTCAACACACACTTGTCTTTTTGTTAACAGAAGTATCCCCCAATAATCATCTAAAGAATTCCTGAGATTACCAGAACACAATGAAGACACAATGGGGGTGGGGTGGGGGTTACACCCTGCCACATATCGCGCACCAAATGTGGGAATGATGAGGCTTGGATGACAATTCTGTTATTTTTTGGCATGTAAATGTAATCCGGAAAATTAATAAACTTGGAAAATAATAAATTGAATGAGAAAAACGCTAAATGTTGGGGTACTCGTTGTCAAAAATGAGATACACCTAGATGGGGTAGGAACAAGTAGAGAGGAATTTGAATAAATAGAAACAATGACAAACAATTTTTTAGAAAGACCAAAAAAGAATGATTTATTTTACCAACCAAATTTGAAGAAAACCTTTCAAAAAACCAATAATCAAAAAGGATCCAAATTAACTTTTATCCAAACCTTAAACCTGTTATCCACCCCACCAAATAAGTAAAATGGTAGTACTACAGTCGACTTTTGTTATAAAGAACACTTTTACAAAGATGTCCTACTGCTGCTTATATAGAGCACATTCTGAGGTCTCGAATCTCTAGTTCTCTTTGTGTCTCTTTGTTTCGCTGTCCTTTTAAAGCAACATTTCTGTTTAAAGAGGTAGTTTGGGCAGTCTCACCGACCTTGCTATAACGAGAGTCAACTGTACAAAACTAAATTGAACTTTAAACTTAAATGGAAGTTGAAAGAAGAAAACTGAACCAACACAGTATCAAAATAGAATGACACATGGAACAACCTAACGATCAAACTCGAAAAAACAATTGAATATAAATCAAGAAATTGTTTTCCTTCTTAAATTAACATTAAACAAGTCAGGTGTGTTTACAAACACAAATGCCTCACAACCGTGACTGTTTCCATGACATAACACCACTCTAACATCAACTTACATGTACCTTGGTCAAATGGAACGTTCATTGACATTATTAGTGTCTTCTGTAGGTTTTATATGAATTAATCCCTAATCCCTATGATCTCAGAATAAATACAAGATTTCTATTGTTTTAGCCACTGTGACCTTGACCCTTGACCTTTCGACCCCCAATGCGATAGGCATCTTAGGATTGCCAAGGACAATCCACAAACCAAATTTGAAATTCATATGTAAAGTATTTCTCAAGTTATCACGCTGACAAAATTTCTTTTGTTTTTGCCACTGTGACCTTGACCCTTGACCTTTTGGCCCCAAATTCAAAAGGCTTCTTAGGATTGCCAAGGACAATATACAAACCAAATTTGAAGTTCATATGTAAAGTATTTCTCAAGTTATCGCGCTGACAAAATTTCTTTTGTTTTAGTCACTGTGACCTTGACCCTTGACCTTTTGGCCCCAAATGCAAAAGGCTTCTTAGAATTGCCAAGGACAATCCACAAACCAAATTTGAAGTTCATATGTAAAGTATTTCTCAAGTTATCGCGCTGACAAAATTTCTATTGTTTCAGCCACTATGACCTTGACCCTTGACCTTTTGGCCCCAAATGCAAAAGGCTTCTTAGAATTGCCAAGGACAATCCACAAACCAAATTTGAAGTTCATATGTAAAGTATTTCTCAAGTTATCGCGCTGACAAAATTTCTATTGTTTCAGCCACTGTGACCTTGACCCTTGACCTTTCGGCCCCAAATGCAAAAGGCTTCTTAGGATTACCAAGGACAATCCACAAACCAAATTTGAAGTTCATATGTAAAGTATTTCTCGAGTTATCGCGCTGGCAAGATTTGTCCGGACACACACACCCACACCCAGACCTGTTTCACATACCTAGTGTGGACTTTCCTTTCTTTTCGTGTAGTTAAGGAACACCAGTGGAAAAACTCATTTTTCTCAAACTGTGAAAACTCTTACAACCCAATTTTTTTTCAATGATTCCCTTTAGTGTTTCTCTTCATTCTGCTACAAATAAACCTAACCCAAAAATGCCTCTAAACCTGTTTTCCAGAAATGGGGAAACACTGTGTGGACGTGGGCAAGTCCACACTTCGTCGCTGCTACCTACATTATGTGGACGTCTTTTGTTCGGAAGTCCACACTGCGTATGTAAGACAAGCACACACCGACCCACACACACACACACACACCCACCCACCCACCCACCCACCCACGGAAGGACAAGGCGGAAACAGTATGCCCCTTCGGCTTCGCCGCGGGGCATAAAAACAAGAACAGTCAATGTCTTCCAATAACAAACCATGATAACCCTTTGTTTAAACACAAAATACGTAAAGGAAGAGAACATGGAACCACTAATGCAAAAATGTTGGTAAAAAAGGATGCAATAAAAAAAAATGAAAACGGGCACTACTATCAAAATTTTGACCACTTTGTGATGATTCAGCAGTTGTTTCACCGATTGTAATCTTCATGAGCCCATCTTCTTGACGTGGTGCTAACCAATGAAGAACTAAACCAAAGGCTTCCTTTGCCTTCCTTCTATAATAATGGATGGTGCTATCAGATGCTTATTCTAATGACAGATGAAGCTGCCCATCAACAGCAGACATTCCCCCCTGAGTAAGGAAAGTGTTCAGGGATTGCAGCTCCACATTCTTTGGTCAGGGGGTTGGAGCCCAAGAAGAGTCAAGTGCACCTACATCCTGTGTAATATCTCCATCAGTTGATGAGGACTCAGATGTATGCTAGAAATAATCATAAGAAAATAAAAACAGTGAGATGCATGCTACATATAGGGTTGAAATACAAATTGATGTACTCAAAGAAGAGTGCTTACAATTCATCTGTGATAAATGAGATGCAATATGTCAAGGTCCATTCTTAGTTCACTCTCATTACCTCATGAACTGAAGTGCACGCTGTGTCGGTGGGTTGGAGAGATGGTACACCAGCCGGCGATGTGAAATCACTGATTGTACACTGCTGCTCTTCTTGTTCCTTAGAGAGCACATCGCTAGATGGTAATCGTTCCGCTGTCTGGTGCGTAACTGCTTGTTTGTGCTAAGATAGACAACCTCTACAGATACCTGAAAGTCATATGAACAGTGAGAATTAACAAAGTGTTAAGGCCGCAGCAGGCTTAACATTTTTTTAAAGTAAAAGATATAAAGCGGGGCGTATGTAGCCAACAATATTGAGCAATAGATGCCTTGAACAAAACCCATGTCATAAATTCCCCCCCCCAAAAAAA
Organism: Patiria miniata; assembly: GCF_015706575.1. Taxonomy (NCBI): domain Eukaryota; kingdom Metazoa; phylum Echinodermata; class Asteroidea; order Valvatida; family Asterinidae; genus Patiria; species Patiria miniata. The sequence continues at coordinate 9,097,774 of NW_024037063.1, forward strand.
AAATAAATAAATAAAAAATAAGAAATCTTCTTTTATTATTTTATATTGCCTGTATTTAATTGCACTTATTACTTTTTCTTTTTCTGATGTGGCTGGCTCTGGAGGATTTGTATAAAAGGGGAAACAAATCTGAAATTGTTCTTTAAGTTGTAAATGGTCTGATGAGTCACATCTCGTGAATAAAAGTAAAAAAAAAAACAATGTAAGTGCAAAAAAAAAATATATGTTTTATTCCCCAAACTGCGCATGTTCAGTGCAGTTCCAACTTTCTTTATATAAAAAAAAATAAATTCAAAATCCAGCTCCGGCTAAATATCCACCATGTGTGTCCACTGCCGAAAACCATGTGTGTGGTCCAGAGCTGTGACAACCAGTATTAATTTTTCACACAATAATAAATTTCACTGGTCCCAAGTCAACTGCATGATAAGGGATTTAATTGATATAACCTACCCAGGAACAAAGTCAGTTGATCAGAAATGGACCTTGACCATGATTAATTCATTTCAATTTTCAAAAATGTATTTTTGTTTGATTTCTGTCTTCTTACCTGTTCCAACAGTGATCATGGTACCCCATCGATCAAACATCTATGATCTCACGGCTAGTTGCTTTATTCACACCACGGAATGGTTTGCCTTTCCCTTTATGGAGTGGATGACAACATTTCCTTGATGATGTCCAACTCAACCCTACCTTGTATCTATGCGCTGGACGTATTGTCTTATCAGTGTATGCATCGACGTCGAACAAACCACATCGCAGGAGGATCAGTTTCCACTCGACATTCACATCACATGCAGCGACTTTCCACTTCTGCAAATGGCTCCGTATGTCTTTTGTGCATCGATTAAGTTGCACTGTATTTAGTTCGCGCAGATAAGAGGGATTTACACCACATTCGATGGCTTTGCTATACTCAAAATTACTAAAATCACATTGCAGCCGCACAGACGGCATGTCCATGGCTGCCATTTTGACGGTAATGTAATGCGAGGGCGCCCTCTTTCGATACCGCGCGCTAACTGGGTGGGCGGCAACAGGACGTTCCCCTCCTACCGGATCAGTGCGCACCACCAAAGGTAGCCCACTCACCCACCCACCCAATAGGTGAAGTCTGCAAAATGTACATTTTGTTACGCTCTTACAACAATTCCTGCAAAATGTCAATTAAGGGCAACCAATTGCACTCGGAACTGTCTAGGGGGCTATGTAGGTTTGGTCTTGAAAATTAGGAATTTTTCAACTTTGTTGACCGTGAGCAAACAAAAACAAGAAGAGCTGACAGTTTTTTTATTTTTTATTATTGTAGTCTGATATCTGAACTATATTTCCTCCAAGTTTGTTGACTCTCAGCCCTGCATTAATTAAGTTATGGTTTACCGCGTAAAGGACTTCATTTCGTAATAGAGCTGATACGTGTTTTTCTTACGCCTATATCTCCGCAGTAAATGCTTGCATATCAAAGATTTATATTTCATCGTTTAGAGGAGATTAAATCCTCTCTTTTGATATGTAGGTCGACAGTAAACGATTTAGTTTAAGGGTATAAACGAGGCTATAACTTTACACCAGAAACAACACAAATTTACTCCCCGGAAGTCACCCTTTTTGCTCAAAATTGTCGGTGCCCCGTACTCGGCCACCGTGTGATTATTTATCGAGCTACTCCACCGAGTGGTATCGTCTCAGGTGGGGATCAAATGGCCAAGATTTGAACTTAATTCGCTGACCCCCCACCTTGTCGATTTTTCAGGATTTTGCATGGTCTTCTCATAAACGCACACTTAATCACATAACTTAGAAATGTCGACGTGACACAGGGAAATCCTTCTCACTAGTCAGATGCAGACTGCACCCTCCCGATCCCGGCAGCGCGAAAATCACAAAGTGAACTATTTCACTCCGTCAGCTGCATAGTCAAAAGAGGCTAGAGCGTGGTGCGATGATTTGATTTCACAATGTGGGAATTTACCCATCTGGTCCAAAGATCGTATAGCGCTCGGCGCGATGATATGATTTGATTCACAATGTGGGGAATTTACCTCCGACGGGTCCAAAGATCGTAACTTATTTATAGCGATCTGCGCAGTAATTTGAATCAAAGATCCTATTTAAGGGAAGATAGGACAGTCAGCTGCAAAAAAAGTGAAACAGGAAGTACATGCCCAGAGCGTACACATAAAGGCCTTTCTAGTGTTTGTAAACATTGGCGCCATTTTGTATGGGGTGCCGTAAGAGTATAAACTGAAGCTGTGGTTGGCCAAATTTTTTTTCTCCAAAAAAGTCCTCATAACGCCATCAACACATCGTAAAAAGGCATGTGTAGGAATTATTTTGTAGCTTTGTTGAAAACGTTGTATTTTCAAGTATCAAATAATATATCGGTGATCTGTAATAACGCTTCTTCATTTTTGCAGTGTTCGACCTTCCATAGTTTTGCAGGCCGTGGTCGGCAAAAATGCAGTTTGCCAACCAAGCGCAGAAAGGTCTATTATATGTCTATGGCCCAGAGGTCACGATGGGGAAGGGCGCCTCCCACGGTAGATAGGTAAAAATTTTCTCCATGCACTCAACGTGATAACTTAGTTGTGCAAAGCAGCTAAATAATCATTTTCTTTGGTAAAATCATGCAATCATGCAGATATGTAGCATTTTAAAGCAGTTTATTATCTGATTAATAGCACCACCCATGTACTTTATAGGGACATGCCTAAAAGTGCATAAAAACCCTTTTTTGACGGTTTACAGTATTATGCTAATAACTGTATTGCACAGGAACATGGATTTAGAGATAGGGGTAGGAAAAAAATCCCCAAATTCTTTCCACTTTGTATCATGTGGTGTATTATTATTTATATGGCTTATTCTGAACAGGATCTTTTTAAAAGTAAACAATTTTTTTTTTAAAATTAATTGTAAAACTTATTAAATAAATTAGTTTTGACTTTATTATTTTTTTTCAGAAATATGTATTTTTCAAAAGTGTACAGCGCTTTTAATGGAACGTAAAGCGTTTTAAAAATAATATGATTATTGTATCATCATAAAATGGAAGGGATCATATAAGCATTGTTTTAATGTTATGATCAATTGGTAATACTTAGAAAATTATTTATTCATAATAAATAATACAAATAAAATGCGGAATTTTTTTTCAAGGCAAAAACCTGAAGCTGGTTTCCATATTTGAACAACTTCGGGAAAGTAATAGACTTCTGAGCAATCGCTGCTAACTCACATTTTTATGTATTCTCTAATAATAATATACAAGCATTCGTTACTATTTTGCACTGACATGGAGCGGCGTAGCCAGGGTTCTCTTCCTAGGGGTCGATTCGGAGGAGGCTGAATGTTAGAAGTGGAGGGTAGCCAAATTTTATCCGTGCTCAGAAGTAGACAGAGTTTTTTTCCACCGGACACCCGGCCTCTGTAAAATCTAACAGTGGGGGTAGGGGTTGGGGAGGCAACACCATCTTTCAATGGGGCGCAAGGGCGGATCCAGAACAAATTTTTTGGGGGCCCCCAAAAAATAGTGGGTCAAAATTTTTTTTGGATTCTAGATGCTCTGTGGTGCGATGTGAGGCAATTTCTGACCACTTTAACCATTTTTTTTGAGGAAAAGATGGTGGTGTACTCATTGCCTGCCTTTATTGCGACGTCACATACAAAACAAACAAAATTGGTTTCGTTTTTTTTTTAAGGGGGGGGGGGGGCATGGCCCCCTTTGCCCCCCCCCCTGGATCCGCCCTTGATGGGGCGCTGTTAAAAACCGAATTCATGGTCATTGACAGACAAGGTATCGCTATACGCGTTTCATCAACAGGATTGTCGCCCAAAATGAATTAAAACTGGAAAAGAAAAAAAGTTTCAATGTCAAACCCGCTATTCATGGTTTTGTTCTTTTCTCCGTTGCTACGCCATTGCTGACAGGTCTACTTTTATCCCTCTTTTATTGATTTATTCATTCATTCATTTATTTCTTTAGTCTATAATTCATTTCTTGGTGCATTCGTCTTTTTTTTTTTTTTTGGTAATCAATGAAAATCCCGCTTGCATTTTACACCCATGTTTCATATTACTGAACAGTGATTTCTCTCCCCTTATTTATATTTGCCAGAGACACCATTTTTTTTGTTTTTTCAGAGTCACGTACCTAATACCACATAATACTACATGTGTTGTCCACACTTGTGTGGAAAGAAATGTGTAATACAGGTTTATAGTCAGGTGGCTTATACCCAATATTTGACAAGATCGTGACCAACTGGTCCAAAGCACCAAACTTAGCAAATATGTTGTTATAGCCTTAGAGAAGATATTTTGAAGGGGTGACACCTGAAATTCTTTTGGGAAGGGTGCCTAATATGCATAAATCGTTAATCCATAATGTGTAATACGCCAGGAATTTTTCATGGGCGGGGGGCCTGGGGGGAGGCTGGAACATATCATGGGGAGCGTCATGTAGATCAATGATTTTTTTTTAGAAACTCAAAATCTCAGTGGGGGGAGGGCGACTGGGGGCGACAAGGTTTCAGGGGGGGGGGGGGGGCTGTCGCCCCCACGTCTCCCCGTCTACGCCACTGTACATAATGAAGTTGGTCCACCCTCATCTGTGCAAGTTGGCACATACAGATATTTTGTTTTCACTTGGTTTCCTCGTATGTGTTGACATAATTCAATGGTGATGATTCCACTTCAAGGTTGAGGGGAGGCATGTGACATGTATCGATAATACTTTTTTTTTTAAAGCAGCAAAGATGGGAGTTACATGACATACGGAATTAGTCACATGACAGGAACGGAATTTGAGAGGAAACATCAAACACATCCAAATTTATTTCCGTTTATTTTACCCATGCACTTGGCCCTTTCTACAGTTTTGTTTTCTCATACAAAGCCAGCCACAAAGAGGTCAGTAATGACACAAACAGAATTTAAGGGGAAACATCGAACACATCAAAACTTATTTCCGTTTATTTAACCCACACTTGGTCCTTTCTACAGTTTGTTTTCTCATACAAAACCAGCCGCAAAGAGGTAAGTAATGACACAAACAGAATTTAAGGGGAAACATCAAACACATCAAAACTTATTTCCGTTTATTTTACCCACACTTGGTCCTCTCCAAATGTTTTTTTTCCCCTCATAATTATCCGTGAAAAAGAACCGTATATCGAAATGTCTCGTATTTTACTAATATCGTTTGTTAAAGGCATATACCATTCGCATTTATCCGAAAAGTAAATACCGACTAACTATCGACAAGTTTACTAAGCCTTGGACCATAGACTAGCACCGTACACCCCGTGAAATTTATTGAAGGTGAATCCCAACGATCAATTAATATTAACTGACTTTTGAAAAAAGAGTGCTATTGACGAAATCGTGTGTCGCGATCATGTTTATTGTTTTTGTTTTCTCGAAAAGTGTACTATACACTGAGCTGAAACTTCAACAGAATTTGAGTGGTGTTACCCGTTTTATTATTGGAAACAACCAATATGCATGAAAAGCAAATGACCCTATAGGCTTTTTATAAGTCCATGCACACCCTGCCTATGGGGAAGAAAGATTCTAGCGTAGAAACCAGAGTCCGAACAAGCAACCTTGCTGAGGATGGTGGAGGGGGCCAAAAAAAAAAAAAAACAGGCGACCTTTTATGTCCAAACTCGAGAGGATAACTTAAAATCTCCTTTACCTTACCGCTTCTGCTTCACCTCACGGTTCATCCCTGCCACATCCGGTGCAGCATGAATTTAGGTTTTATGAAATACGTACTCATTGGTGATATTGCGCATGTTCATGCATAGATAATTAGGAGGGGGACCGGTCACGTGAGAGGGTTTAACCAATAAAAGGGTAAAAGAGTCCGATTTTAATACGAGTCCGATTTTCATATGACATCGGATTAAACTTCTGATGTATACTCGTCCACCCTCTACGTCGCTAGCGGTGCAAATAGGTTGAACATTTTTCAACCTATTTGCACCGCTAGAAATACCAAAAGCGAGTATGTAGGCCTACATCATCATCTAGCGGTCGCAACCGGGATCTCGTTCACAACGCCTCGCCATAGTTTGCTTTATTTATTCGCATGCATGCAGGAGTCTGCGTGTGCGTTGTTGATTTGATTCTCTCAATACATGCACATGTTTTTGATAAAACCGAAATTCAAGGGAATAACGACCCACACCAGTTGAAACGATATTTGCGCAGTGATCGTGGGGCACAACGTTGTCGGTTTGTGCTGCCGCCGCGGTTTGCGTCGTTAATGAGAAGCGGTAACAATTGCTTAAAATTATGTAACGTTGTAATGGCATTATAGTTGTCTCTAGGCTCGGTACTTCCCTGGCACCGCATTTACATTGCTAGCACATGTACCCAGTTCAAAATAACCTGGGACCATTTTTTGTTATTATAAATTGATAAACAATATCAAAACTTTACAAATTTAGTAAATTATTATTAGCTTTATGCCATTTATGATTAAAACCATTTACGCCCGGTATACTAATACTACGTGAGTATAAACGCAAATATGTTTAACGATTTATGAATGTATGTATTGTAAGTTTACCTCGCTGTCTTCTTAGAGAACCAAGACAATGCTGTCACCAAAGTATGCACAGTTTCTAATAATGTGCGCTTCCATGTACTATTCATCGGGTGATGATTGCCCGATCCGAGGACCGATTTCTCTTCTAAACTTAAAAAATTATATTCAAATATTGGACCGAGAGAGCACATATTATACACCGTCTGGGACTCTCCAAAGCTAAGCATGTGTCAAAGTGTGCGTCTGTATTTTCGACTTTCCTGCCTATTCTTTTCCCCTCCTGATAGTCAGGTGGCTTAGACCCAATTTTTGATAAGATCGTGACCAAATGGTCCAAAGCACCAAACTTGGCCAATATGTTGTCATAGCCTTGGAGAAGATATTTTGAAGGGGTGACCCTGAAATTCTATTGGGAAGAGTGCCTAATTTGCTTAAATCATGAATTCCTACCTTGCAATACATTTATTCCCACATTTGAGTACATTTTTGTGTGTGAAAAGTATATGTTGGGGATTCCACTTACACATCCTTACTTCAATAACATGTTCTAATACACTTAAGACTGACTGGATAATTATGAGGACATAGTAACGATTCGAAATGGCTACTATTATACTCTAAAGTTGCGCGCATTAACCTTGTCCCCAGATATAATCAATTAGTCTTGCCAAATAGTATTGATGAGCTTTAAATTCAACAAGTTGCCTACTGGCACGGTTACTCGATTAAGACTTCATGGAAAATCATGTGGACAACAACATTGTGATATTTAGCCCAGAACACAAAAACGGGGAGCTTGATCAAGTCCTTCACGTCAGGCTTTAGACAATGTTATTTAAGTAAGGATATGCAAGTAAATTCCCAAAATATACTTTTCAAAAATAAAACAATCTACCCAAATATGGGAATAGATATATTACAGGACAGGGATTAACGCTTTATGCAAATTAGGCACTCTTCCCAAAATAATGTTAGGTGTCACCCCTTCTAAATATCTTCACTGGGGCTAAAAGAATCTACCTGCCAAGTTTGGTGCTTTGGACCAGTCGGTCACGATTCCAACCGTATGCAACCTGACTATTACTACTCAGTATAGTATTTTGTAGCTTTAGGTGATGGTAGGGAGGAGGAAGAGTTGATGTATTTTTTTCTTTAAATTGAATTATTATTTTTTCCTATATTGTTGACTTTAACGTATCACTATGTATATAAAACGAACCCCCGTGTTGCGTGTTTTATTACATCAAGCTACGAAGGTCTATCGTAAAGGCTCAAAGGTGAAAACATTCGCATTAGAGATGCAGGGCTAAGAATAGCACTTGTAAACACTTGACATCGCGTTATCTGATAGGGAAAGTCACCCAATCGTGTAGGCCTACTTTTGTCGAATGATGTATATCAATGCTTGATCAACCAGGATTGACAAACAGCTTTTTTGTTCCATATCATGTTATATACTGTGATCATTATAGATATTTTGTAACGACCAGTTGAAAAGAAAATTGAAATGCAATCTGCGTGTGTGGCAGAACGTTAAAATCGCGTTTGAATCTTTAACTCGTAAGGTTGGAGTCGATGCCATATGTCAACATTAATCGAGAGACTAATTTGCATAAAATAGTTCCGTCAAATTGTCATTAGCTCGGACGTGGCAGCTGCAGCGCCATCTTGAATGCCTCTGAATCTCAAAGTCCCTCAGTTTGTTTCTTCAGTGTCTAAGGTTCATGTAGGGATCTACCAGCAATAAGACCATTCAGGCAAATGTGCTTGGAATGCAGTTAGAGAAGCCTGTAAGCTTCTCGTCTGATGAATTTAATCACCACGAACACTCGGTACCTCAATCAACGTGAATCAATTGCGTCTCCTTACAGCAACGTACGCCTTTACGAAGGACGCTACTGAGTCTGAAGATTTGGCAGCATTTTCACTGGTAAGCACTAGAATTATTTGTAATTATCGCAGCAAGATCATACCCATTGAAACGAGGTTGAGTGTCGTATTTTATGGAATCAGCATTTGTATTCCAAACGCGCGCAGATTGTACCAAAATACATGCGTATTCGTTCTTAACAGCCAATCAGTATTGTTTGAGTATTTTTATTTGCATCTCTCAACGTGCAGATGAGCAAATTGAAAAGTTTACAAAAAAATCAATCCATACACAAAACATATGTCAGGACAATAGAAAAATCCAGAGTTGAGCAGCCCAATTCGTCACTGGAAGTCCAGAATGTCGATCGTTTCAACCATGATATAACATTTAAACTCGGAAACAGCACACTGAAGATATCATCACCGATCACGATTGACGAAATTGTTCCATCCAGCTCGATTTTCCGCGAGTCCGATGTTATGAGGCCCTCTATCTTAACTTCTGGCCACTGCCATCCATCAAGATTTGTCTTGGACGTCCCCGCTTCCAGCTGCCCTCTACGGTACGCCCTGGAGGATGATGTTGACCACTGATTCCTTGACTGTGATGATATGACCGAGCCATCTAAGTTTCTCTTCCTTATGATTGTCAGGAGTCCAACTGTCTGACCTGGGCATTGAATGTTTGTGACGTGTAATGGATTCTGAGTAGTATGCTGTAGCGATTCAGCTCAAAAGCATTGATGTCCTTTTCAATGTCAGCGTTCATTGTCCACGATTGTGGTGTATACATACCGATATGACCAACGATCTTAGAAGTTGACAGCTTCAGGATATTTTGTTAGCACCACGGGCGCGAAAGTCACATATCATAAACATGGCCAGATGGGTGTTTCACAAAACATGAAGTAAAATTGATAGACAAGATTTTTTGGACTTGTTTTGACATTATCACCGAAAAGATATTGATCAATATAGAATAAACTAATGTGCTTAGCAGGGATTTGGTTGCGGGTAATGGGGTATCATTGACATCCTTCAGGCAGTGATCTTTGTGTCGAATGCCACTGTAATGGTTGCAGGAAGACTGGACTCATGATGCCGCACTTGAGTTGGATCCACCTCTCCTTGACCATTCCTACCTCTCTTTTGACCTCCTTGTATAGCTCTGTATTCCTCGTTGTCTTGACATTTCTGACGTTATGCGATGTGTTACCCAATTGTTTGCCGAAACACCCCCATTTTTCTTGCAGTTTTTCTTGGACCTTACTGTGAAAATCCTCATAATTATGTTCCATCTCTGTGGCAAATAGCGTTGCACGGTGACAACATATCTCGGCTCGAAATTTATCAAGGATGAATACGTAACTGTCCCTGAGCTTTACAAGGTCATAGCCGACTCCGATATTTCGTTTATTCTCGAGTTTTGAAAGGGGTTTCAGATAGTCAAACCATGTAATTGTGCTTCCTAAAGAAGCCACAGACTCCTGTCGCCCATACCACGCCGGCCAATAAATATGTGTGTGCCTTTACTTTGGTGGCATCGATCTTCGAATTCCAGTCCCCATAAGGAGGTGAATAATCCTATCTTGCTTTTGGATCCCTCACCTGTTTTCACGGCCACTTATGCGCCCTGCTTGAAACAAACAAGTAATCATATGCAGAGGTCATAATGGTGTGATCTCTTGAAAAACAACTTTGCCTATTCGGATACATCAACGACTGTTTTGTTAAATGGAAGTGCGTGCTTTTCACAAAACAGTCATGGATCAAGATAGTGTGCACCGAGGCGGTGAAAACTGGTGGAAAATTTCAATTGCAGCGTAGGCATTACTTAACTGCCTACAGTTCAAGGCAAATAAACTTGCTCTTTAATTCGAAAATTGTGTAATCGTGTTATGGTAATTAGCTGGGTTCAAAGGTTATCCTGTTCTGATTCATAAAGATGCATCCGATATTATTAGCACTTAGACTCATACAAGTTTGAAAATCTTGACACACATCGTGCCTTAATAGGTCGTGATCCTTGGCTACATGGCATGCGTTTCATTGGCTTCTGACTAGCGCCCCTCCAATTGCAGACACACTGACTTAACCCTAACCCCGGGGGGGGGGGAATCCGCCCTCCTCGACTTATTCCGCGATACGTTAGGAAAACACATTTTCCCGCCCGAGCGCAACATTTTTTGGCGCTGTGTGCAGTGATAAGTGAATTTTTAAGTTTTTGATTGGATTGCGGTCATACATGTGGTGTATACTATGGTATCGTACTGAAATATTTCGAGTTGTAGTGTTTTACCTTGCCAATTTATCAGTTAATTAACATAAGTCTATTCATATTTCGTATTTTATTATTAATAGGTATTTTGAGCAATCAAGAGTTTGAAAATTGAAAATGTAACTATAAATGTGTTTGTGGACAAACACCAGCTGTTTCGGATGTTTGAAATGACTCTGTGACGTGAAGAACATATGATGATGTCATTTCAAATTTCATCTATAACACATCACAGTATACGTACATATCAACTTACAACCACATCGAACATACTGTTCTGTAGATATTTGCCTTAAATAGAAAATGCCCCTTCAATGTGATGTCAAATGAATGTGATAACATCATTTTGAGGTCACTTGAATTTTTATCTATAACACATCCAGCTATGTCTACACACAAACTTTTAACCAAATCGGCCAAGTTGTAGTTCACAACATATAGGCTATTGGAATATTTGCACATTGAAGATGACGTCACATTACACTTGATGACGTCGTCATGACTCATGATTCGGCATGCATTTTGAGATGACGGCCTAGGTGTGTGCTTAGTTTGCAGTCAATCTAATTGCATTTTATGTCAATTTTTGCAATTAGAATAACTAATAAAATTCTAAAAATTAATTTGAAAAAATCAGTTGATTGATGACGTCATTGTGATGTCACTTCAGATTCTGAATACTTTCATCAATACTTTCCCACCCACCAAGTTTCATAACGATGGGGCATTCCCTTATATGTGTAAAAAAAAAAAAAAAAAAAAACACATTTACAAGACCTCATGATGACGTCACAAAGTTTACGAAATTTTGTGTACATATATGTGACCTACCAAACCTAATACAAGAAGAATTTTGAATGCATCATGTTTTTGTGAATAAAAAAAAACACACCAACACCTGGGTTTGAGTCACTCCAAAGATTTTAATTCTGTTAAAATCGAGTGGTGAGCAGGCCAGCGGCAAGGGAGACAGCACGTTGAGGAATTCAATTAAACAATTACAAACAATGACAGAAAAGGGATACAAATTAAAGAAATTCAATAAGTAAAACGTAACATAAATCCTGAGGGAGACCCTACTGTACATACAATGTAAATTTTAAATATCTAAGATAGCATTTCATTCATGAGAAAGGGTTGTCGAGGTGTGAGACCACAATACCCAACTTAACTGTAAATGTCTTCCAAAAACACATAATTTTTATGTAAAACTCCAGAATTTCTAAATTGACAGTGATGACGGGGAATTAATTCATTCTGCCATTAAACAGTAATAAATTAAGCTATACAGCAGGTAAAGACTGTGAATCAAGTACCTACTAGCAAGGGATTTCTCTCTTAAGACAACGCGCTCATTGAATTTTCTGGGTATAATTTACCTGCACAACCTAAAACACTAGTCACACTAGAGGCGGAATGAGCCGGAATGCCGTCGGAATGAAAATTCTTTGTATATTCCTGGATGTTCGAAGTGCATTCTAAAACTTCTGACTGCATTCTGAGTGCATTTCAAATATTCGGGCCCATTCTTGTGGCCGGCCCAAATGTTTTGCTTATGCTCAAAACTTTCGAGGTGCATTCGAAGTGGAGAAATATCGAACGGCATTCGAAGTGTATTCTAACTGCACTCTGACTGCATTCTACATATTCTCACGGCATTCCAACAGCATTCGAAACATTCTGATCGCATTCGAGGGAGAATCGAAAGGCCAAGCCACTTCAAATCCTGCCAGAATGTCCCGAAATAGCCTCGAATGAGCCGGAATGCACCTCGAATGCATCTCGATTGCTGCCGGAATCTATTTCGATAGTAATCTTAAAAGTGTTGGTCACCTATAGTTTGCGTCTTACATTCTTACTTTTCTTTTGCATCATATTTGTAACAATTTGTTCTGGCTGTCTGGCATGCTATCAAATGTTTCCTACTAAAGTAGAATATGAAATGCCTTAATTGAATCGGTCACATTAGTGACAGTTAAAGGTGAAGACCTGTATTTCTTCTTAATTTGCATTGTTATAGTTTCCATATTGCCGAAATATATATCACTATTAAAGCGATTACATTTACCATTGACGAACAGCATATGTTATTAGTCAAGCAGTGTAAGCCTATACATGTACGTCAGTGTAAACTTTAAGATCAAAGGTGAATAAATTTTCATTGAAAAGCCGCAGGGCTAACAAACACACAGTAAACACTTGAAATCGCGTCATTTGATAAGGACTGGTCAGCTTTGTAAACCGATCTTGCATCCCGCCTGGAGGATAAGACCAAACAAAAACTCGTACTTTAGTGTGGACTTTTGAGCATCTTGGAAAAACCCAGATGTATTCGTGCAGGCCTACTTTTTATGTATATCAATGCGCCATTTACCATGAATTAAAACAAAAAGCTTCTTATTTTATATCAAAATATATTATGAATAATTATTCATAGATTTATTGCGACTAGTTGAATAAACGAAATACGAAAATGCATGATTTGTTTCATTTTGTGCAATCTGCTTACATGGCAGAACGTTAAAGTCGCTTGTGAATCAATAACTCGCAAGATGAGAGTCGATGCCATATGTCAACATTAATCGAGAGATTAATTTGCATACAATGAAATTTGATCAAAAGGCAACCTCGTCCCAAGAACTTACACTGTTTTCAACCTCGTTTTTAATAGTAAGGCCTGGGATGGGAAATTGCTTCCTGTAGTCTGATTTGATAGTGCAATTACCAGGTGATGATAAATCAAGTACTTGGTGTTGTTATTACCTACGTGTACGTGTTTTCACGTTCATTTTAATTATTACGACAACACCTTTTCATAAAATGTTCCTTTCCAATTCGCTCATATTAACATGAAATGTGATATTGGCTGGATAATATTGTAACATTTTAACTTTGAAGAGATAATCGTGTTTTCGTAACTCACGCCGCGACGAATTGATACTGTTTTAACCCCAGTCACCACATACAAAACAAACGCTGATGTGAAGCGCAGAAAGGGACCAATTTATTCTCATTTGCAAACGTATCCAAAATGTTGGATATATGCAAATTATCCAATACCAGGAAAAGAGAGCAGATAGTGACGGGAGCGTACTACTTGAAACCCTGGGAACGAGGTTGGTCAAACGGCAGCAGTTCCATCTTGGATGTCTCTGAATCAATCGAAACTTAACTTTAAGGTTTGCTTCTTCCATTGTTAATTTCTTTCTTTTGCGTTTAAGGTTCATGTCGAGATCTTTCTACTAGCAAAAAGACCATATAGGCTCTATCGGTAAATATTCCATGACAAAGGACACTTCATTGTACTGAGTCCGAAGATTTGATATGTTAACGGTAAGCACTATAATTATTTTATAATTTTCCAACATGGCGCAGTAAGATATCATCTCCATTGGAACGAAGTTGAGGGTAGTATATTCCAAACGTGCGGAGATTATTCCGAAACACATGCATATACATTGTTAACACCCAATCAGAGTTGTTTGAGTATTTGCACAGCCAAAAAACAAACACGCAGCCTATGGTGAAGAGAAGCTTAACCTCCGGCACATCTGCATCTTGCACAAGATTTCCGTGCAGATGAACAAATTGAAGAGGTTAAAAACAAAATTCAATCCTCACATAGAAAATATGTCATAATAGGGAAAAAATATCATGAATCAAGCAGTTTACTTCGTCACTGGAAATCCAGAATGTCCAACGTTTCAACCATTAAACCAAATTTGAACTTGGACACAGCACACTCAAGATATCGCCAAGCACGATTGGCGAGTGTGTTCCATTCAGCACGATTTCCTGCAAGCCTTATGAGGCCCTCTCTCTTGCGTCCACTGCCATCCATCCAAATTTGTCTTGGACGTCCCCGCTTCCAGCAGCCCTCTACGGTGCGCCCTGGAGAATGATGTTGACCAGTGATCACTCGACTGTGATGATGTGACCGAGCCATCTAAGTTTCTCTTTATGATTTTCAGGAGTCCAACTATCTGACCTGAGCATTGGATGTCTGTGAAGTGTAATGGATTCCGAGTAGTCAGCTGTAGAAATTCAGTTCAAAAGCAGTCTGATGTCCTTTTCAATCTCAGCGTTCATTGTCCACGATTATGCTGTTTACATACCGAAATGATCAAAGATCTTAGAAGTTGAAAGTTTTAGTCGATACTTTTTTAGCATAACGCGCGCGAAAGGTATCTGGGTTTAGATAGCGTTTGAATGCTTCATCCGTGGCCAACAATCATGATCATCCTCATCATCAATAGATTCAGTTCATAAAATCCGTCGTGGAAGGGTTTCGGAAGAAAACAAACAAGCAGCAAGTACAAATAAAAAAGCAACAGATATACGCACTCGGATGTTTTAATATGAACAATAATGCAAGTAATCGACAAGGTGTACATCAAAATAATAAAAACTGGTTTTTTTTTTAATTTCACGCTTTTATTCAATTATTTTATTGAATATGTGCCGCTAAAGTAGCTCCATAAATGTGGCTCAAAGTGAGATCCACACAGCGGTGAAAGCAACGGGGAGAAAGGTATATTAGCAATGATTACGTTACATGGACCTTCAACACGATTTTCCCCTCATATTTGAGCCACATTTCTAGCTACATGTTAGTAAACCCAGTAACTGCAGGTGCCACAGCTCTTCTTTTTTGATTTTACTTTGGATTGGTCAGCCCCTTCCGATCGTGTGCAATTAGTGATTAATCGTTTGCCACACATCCGTGAAACAACTTCATGGCTACTGGCTTCTCAAGGTGGCAAAGGCGAACTATTGGGGCTTCAATGGTACTCCAGTCATTTGTGTGTGTGTGCCAAATTGATAATTTTTTACCTGTTTCATCGCCTCTATATGAGCCCTAGTTGAAACGAAATGTAATAATTTGCAGAGATCATGATGGTGTGACCTCTTGAAAAACAACTATGCCTATTGGGATACATCAACGACTGTTTTGTTAAATGGAAGTGCGTGATAGCGCCCTTAGCCATAGTCCGTACCTTTACCATTTCACAAAACAGTCATAGGTCCAGATAGTGTGCACTGAGGTGGTGACAACTGGTAGAAAATTTGATTTGCAGTGCACGCAATACTTAACTGCCTACAGTTCAAGGCAAATAAACTTGCACTTTAATTCGAACATTGTGTAATTGTGTTATGGTAATTTGCTAGGTTCAAAATTTATCCTGTTCTGTTTCATAAATAGGTGCATCCAATACTATAATCTCTTTTAGGCACATACAAGTTTGAAAATCTTGACACACATCGAGAGTTGGTAAAGGGCCTGATCCTTGGCTGCATGTCGTTTGTATAACAGACCTTTCTGCTCCTGGTTGGCAAAATGCCTTTTTGCCAACCACGGCCTGCAAAACTATGGAAGGTCCAACACTGCAAAAATGAGGTGAATTATTACAGATCATCAAAATATTCTTTGATACTTGAAAATACAACATTTTCAACAAAGTTACAAAATAATTCCTACACACGCCTTTTTTACTATGCGTTGAGGGCGTTATGAGGACTTTTTTGGAAAAATATCATTGCCAATCACGGCTTCAATTTATGCGCTTACGGCAGCCCATACAAAATGGCGTCAATTTTTACAAACAAAAGTAAGGTCTATTGGCTTCTGACTAGCGGCCCTCGAGCAAAGACACTGACTCAATGGGGAAACGCCAACATAGGGCAGCATTGATAGCTCCGTTGGTGTTTTGCCGGAATTAACCATGATCTAGTGAATTATTTGGTACGACTTTAGTTATTATTATTATTTTTAATTTGAGGATTAACCAGCCAATAACAGTTTCGGTTGTATTATACTTGGCAATCAGAGCCTGGGTGTGTTTGACCAATTACAATGGTGATTATAATGTCCAGCATGCATGCACAAAAGTCCAACATGCGTGCACATGCGTACAATGGCAACAGTTGGAACATGTGGGGCGTATTCGAAACCCCGTTCTTGAGCAATCTCGTCCCCAGGGCTTTTTCTAATTTGATTTTTATTTTCTACCTCGTTTCCAATACTAAGCCAAGGGATAGGAACTTGCTTTCAGTTTATCGTAATGATTACGTCTACAACTTTTTAAAAATAATCTTTTCCCCTCCAAATTCATAGCAATAACATGAAATGAGATATTTTAATATTTAAATAAATGTTTTTAATTAAAAAAAATCGTGTTTTCGTAACTCACTCCGCGACGAATTTATTTTGTTTTTACCCCAGACATCACATACAAAACAAACGCTGATGTAAAGCACAGGCAGGAACCACACTTTTCCTAATTTAGATACACATCAAAACATTTTGGACATGCAAGTGATCCAATACCAGGGTGAGAGAGCAAGTAGTGGTGGGAGCGTATGCTCGACACTGGGAACGAGGTTGGATCTCGACTGATCCGTCAACAGTGTTCTCGGGTTGTCGATTTAAGTGCGTAAGGCGTGCAGCTGGGCGACATTTTCAAGATGACAAGCCGCCGTTTTATACGCTGAAGGAAAAGAATGGAAAACTTATTCATGATCTTATGAAAATAATTTAAATGCCGGAACAGCTATAAAAAATAAGCAAAGATAAGCTCACCATATGATCAAGTACATTTTCATCATGTATAAGTATGTACTGCTGCTGTATTGAATGAGTGCGCTCGATGTTATGCACAAAAATTAACGGAAGTTGCGGTAGGAGCATAAGTCCGCCCTCTTTGTTCTTGACATTCTTCACTTCTTTCTACTTAAGAGGGGAGTGAAAATCGCGTCAGCTTTTCGTCATTCCATACCTCGTTCTCGTTTCAATCAACACGAGAACGGGGTTTCAAATATGGCATTTCTGGGGCTCGTGTTGCCTAAAGTGTAAGTGGTATATTTAGGGTATTTTCGACATCGAACGTGACTTTGCTCATTTTTGACAATTTTGCATTGGATTTTAGGTCGGACTCTCTTGGGTTGGTCTCCTATTGGATTCGATACATAATTCACCACCTAAACCTTGAGTGCTAAGGCAGTGCAGCAAGATGTCAGAACAGGAGGCACCGCCTGATGGACAGGCGGCTGGAGGATCATCGTCCTCCGAGTTAGACGGTAAGTCCACACATTGTCAAATATTACCATGCACTAGTAGTAACAATCTTGGTGTTCGAAGTCCCCCCATTCAATTACCCCTTGATTCATGTAATAACATGCCTAATATCACTTGCACTGCCCAAATTCCTGCTGCTGCCAACCATAATGGGTCTTATGCCAACCGTAGTCGGCCATATTGAATTGAAAGTGAGGTAAAATCTTTATTTTTGGAACTTGCGAAGAGATATGCAAGTAAATTACTAATTAATTCAAGTCTGATTCAATTAATACATTAAAATTCGTAACTAAACATTCCCTGATTTTTTAAGCCAGATTTAAAAAAAAAAAGACAGTAAAATAAGGCTGCATAAATAGTCTTGCGCCATCCCATTCAACGGTTAAATATTTATGAAATTCATTCAGGGAACTCGACAAAAATGGCTAAATGCATAAAAACCATTAACCTTCCTTTCTTACCAGCCGTATTCAGGCCTCAGGGGTATCTAGTCACATGCACTGCCTGTAAAGAGAAACCATGGAATAGAACTTATGTACTTTTGTCAATACTCTGTCAGGAGTCAGCAGCGGCTACTGTTGGCACAGCTGAGAAGAATAAGGAGTTCTCGCTTGTACTAGAGGGCAATCAAACGGCTGCCTGCAAATCCTTAGTCTATGTAATAGACCCTGGCCCTGGCATAGCCGACAATGGTCTATGATACGTAAACAGATTCGGCGATTAATTATGCAACTGGACAGCGTATGACCTCGAGAAACTGACCAACCAGCAGGTGGTTTTCATTTTTGTACAAGTTGTTGCATTACAAAAAACTCGGCATCGAAATTGACGAATCACAATCTTAGTCCTGATTTCGGAAAAAAATGACGTCACGCATGCTTAGATATATTAGGCGTTCGACAGGAGACTGGCTCAGTGGATAATGGGTGATACTCAGACTAGTAAATCCTCTGCTCTGCATGTGCAGTAACAACAATTCCAATGACAAACGTGGGCCTCCGACAAATTAATCATTTCCTAGAGTTACTTACCATTATCATTTGAAACACACATTGTATGTTTTGCTAGGCACACAGGCGTGTAGTGGGCTGATGCACTTCGCCCCCCCCCCCAAAAGAAGTTTACAAACTACCACTAAGCTTTGAGTTGTCCCCTGAAAAAGAAAAATAAGAAGATGGTTTAGATTCTGTTTCGCACCACTCTTCATTGTTCAACTTACAATCCACAAAATCGCCGAAAATCATGTGTGTCACCACTAACTATAAAACTCGGATTCTAAAGTGATAACCACTGTCACAAAATAAAACTGAGGTACAAACAGAAAAAAGTGAAGAAGAGAAACAAGAAAATAATTCACCAATTAATTGTATCACAAAATTAGACTATTTACAATATTTACAAAGATCCGGAGTCTTGGATTGAATTCTCATAATTAATTCTATTTAGGAGTTTCACATTCTACTTCAGGACATCAGCCCACAAATTCAATTTATCAGGCACAATTACAACAATTCACAAATATCAAGCAATTTAAGCCAGGGCAATATTTGACAAAATAGTTTGAGCTATATCTTTTGAAGTAGATAGAGTATGGTGTTTATTTTACTGAGGTTGTAGACGGTGCCTTGAGGAACATTTCTAAATTCCGGAAACAAAACCGTTTGACCTTCACTTAAGTGAAATAAAAGTTGAATAGAACTCGAAATCGAAAGCATTTTACTATATACAAATAAATTATGAAAGTGTTGAGATAGATAGATAGACTGGTTTATTAAAAATCACCGTGGCGGCACATGCCGAATTAAGATGACAATACAATGTTGAACCATTAAAAATCAACTAATACGAAATTTACATTCAATAAGATACGGTCCCCATTTAAATTTAAAAAAAACCTTAAAAAGTGTTAATGTTTAAAATACGATTGACATTAAAAAATATATATCTGTATCAGTTGCTCCAGCTAAACGGTATAATCCGCATCCCGCTAGAGTTGGGGCGGCTGTGCTGGAGCTAGTTGACTTTGGTTTTGGTTCCCTCCCCAATGACGTGGTCTACTAAGGTTTGTTTAAACTGGTTTAAGTCGGGTATGGTGGTGATAGTGTTTGGCAGGTCGTTGCAGATGGGGATCGTTGACGGGTAGAAACTGGTGCTATAGAGCTTGGATTTAGCGTTGGGTCGGTGGTATGAAAACCGGTGCGAGCTCCTAAGGCTTTTTGTTTTGGGCCTAAGGTCGTGTTTGACTTCAACGAGGTTGTGAGAGATCTTGTACATCATGATTAGTCTAGCAATGGAGCGACGTGTTTCTAGCAGAGGCCAACCAAGCTGGTTCAACATATCTGTGACACTGGCAATCCTGGTGAAGTTGTTACAACACATCCTGACAGCGTATCTCTGGATACCTTCAAGTTGATTTTTTCTTCCTCGGTGAAGGTGGCCAAGCCGCAGACACAATTCTCTAGTTTGGGGCGGGCGAGAGACTGGTAAAGTTGGGATTTAACCTTTCTGCTACAGGATTTGAAGTTTCTTCTGATGATGCCAATGGTCTGCCTAGCATTGTTAGTAACTTTGTTGATGTGAGACGACCAGCTACAGTAAGCACTCAGGATGAGGCCAATATATGGGTGATTGGTAGTAGTTTGGAGAGGTCTCTGGTTGACAAAGCATTTGTCTGAATTGAATTTCATTTCCCATTCCCTCTCCAATCTGCACGGAGCATCGTTTTGCATGGAGGTAGCATCAGATGTTTCTTCTACTTCTCTGTAAAGTATGGCGTCATCAGCGAACAGTCTGATTTTCGAAGAAACATATGAAGGGGTGTCGTTAACGTAGAGGAGAAATAGCAGGGGTCCCAAGACAGTGCCATGGGGGACCCTAGATAAAACTTCAGCTGTTGTAGAACTTTTACCCTCCAGGACGACTTGCTGGGTACGTGTTGTAAGGAAAGTTAAGATCCACTTGTGCACATTACCGGTGATGCCATAGTGCCTCAGTTTGGTGAGAAGCCACTGATGTGGGACGCGATCGAATGCTTTTGATAAATCAAGTAATATTGCGTCAACCTGTTTGCCTTTCTCGATTGATTTAGCTATGTCATTATTGGTAATGAGGAGTTGAGTGTCACACCCTCTGCTTTTTCTAAACCCATGTTAGCAGTCTGTAAGAATAGCAGTCGGTACTGCTCAATGTGGAACATTATATGACAATGGATGACGTGCTCAAGATATTTACATACCACAGATGTTAGTGATATGGCGTGGTAGTTACTGGGGTCACTTTTACTGCCTTTTTTTGAAGACAGGAGACACGTTGGCTGTAGTCAAGTCATCTGGGAGGTCACCAGATTTTAAAGATTGGTTAAACAGCGCTGCTAGTAGTGGTGCCAACTCCATGCTGCATTCCTTAAGTATTTTATTAGGAATGTTATCTGGTCCCGAAGCCTTGGAGGGGTTCAAATCATAAAGAAGTTTCTCGATACCCTCAGCCACGATCTCAAGTGATTCAATGTTTGGAACAGACTGCTGTAGATTAGGGAGGTTGGATGTGTTTTCCTTGGTGAAAACTGATTTGAAGAAGGAGTTGAGAATGTTTGCCTTCCCAACTTGGTCTGAAACGGTGTCAGTGCCATTCTTCAGTGGATGGGCGCCTACATTGTCAGTTCGTTTTGATTTGACATATTTCCAGAACTTTTTTGGGTTATGTTGGAAATCTTCCTCAAGCATACAGGAGATATCTTGCTGGTGAGCTCTGTTGAGGTCTCTTCAGTTTTCTTCTGTTTAGTATACATTCGTTGAAGCTTTCTGCTTTGACGACGGAGCGCAGGAGAAAACCATGGCAAGTTAAATCTCGTTGAGGAGTACTTGGATGGAATGAACTTTTCAGTAAGTGCGTTGAGGGTGTCCCTCAGAAGAATCCAATTTTCATTAACTGTCCTTAGCAGTGATGTAGTGCCTTGATGCTGGGCCTTGGCCTTAAGGCTGCCTTAAGGCTGGATTTTAGGGCCTTGGCCTTGGCTTCGAGGCTTGAGGGCAAAAGCCTTGGCCTTGGCCTTGGCCTTGAGGGTTCAGGGCCTTGCAATTTTGAGTCAAGGCTCTTCAAGGCCCATAGATTTTTGCATTTTCCAGATAAATCTGTTCGAAATTTTGCTGTTACCATTTTAATCGTATTACCATGGAGGAGGGAAGCACCCTATAGATTTGTGTGTTGGGCACACTTCCACTTTTGTAGCATCACATTTTGTTACCATTGTAGTAGATTTGCTGCAAAAATATTCTGTACACTTGTGGGGCTAATGAGATGATCACTTTAATTGCATATAACTATGGAATGGATCTGATTGGTTGTATATGTCTCCCTGATAAGTGCTAAAGATTTGCATGTATCTGTTTTAGATAATGCTGATATTTCTGACCTTGTTGGGCCTGCAAATAAAAATTTCCCAAATCAGTTTCTTGGATCCCCCTCTTGGTACATTTGGGAGAATTGTGTGTCAATATAGAAGTAAATCATTATTGTGTTTAGTTGAACCATATTGAAGACCTGAACTTATACAGTGCAGTCATAAAACGGTGTAGGCCTATGCGAGCATGTTGATTGCAATTAAAGAAATGTTGTTCTTCGTAACGAGCAATTCGTGATGATAAGGGCGGATCCAGAGGGGCCAAAAGGGGCCATGCCCCCCCCCCCCAAAAAAAAAAAAACGAAACCATTTTTTTTATGTGACGTCGTAATAAAGTCGTAATAAAGGCAGGCAATGAGTGCACCACCATCTTTTCCTCAAAAAACATCGGTTAAAATGGTCAGAAATTGCCTCAAATCGCACCACAGAGCATCTCAAATCCAAAATTGTTTCGAGGCCGTTAAGCGGGCCCCGAAGCCGAAGCCGTAATTTTTTGACCCGCTTTTTTTGGGGGGACCCAAATTTCTTTGCCCCCCCCAAAAAAATTGTGTTCTGGATCCGCCCTTGCGTGATGATGTGTCACTCATGTGACTATAATTAGTTCTATATCAGTGGTCATTTCATAAAACAGGGCCTTGGCCTTGGCCTTGGCCTTGAGGGTTAAGCCTTGGCCTTGGTCTCGAGGCTTGAGGGTCAAAGCCTTGGCCTTGGCCTTGGCCTTGAGGGTCAAAGCCTTGGCCTTGGCCTTGGCCTTGAGGGTCAAAGCCTTTGCTCCAACACTGGTCCTTAGATTCAATTCATGGAGGACATTTTCACCAAAGTTCTTCAAATCATTACGGAAGTCTTCAAACTTCCCTTTTTTGTACAGGAAAAAATTGCGACGAACTGGTTTGGTAGTTACACCTCCAGCGTTAATCCGAATTTTCGACATGCTGTGATCTCCACAACCAAGAAGCACCCTGGTGGATTCAACGATGGTGGGGTTGTTTGTCATGAACAAGTCAAGAATACTTTCCTTCCGGGTGGGCTCAAGAGCAATTTGATCTAAGTTGAAGGAGTTACAGATGTCAACTAACTTCCTGCACTGAGCAGAAAACTGGGCGCCAACCTTAACCAACCTATCGTCCAAATTGATGTCTTTCAAGTTGAAATCTCCTCCCAACCAAATTTCACCTTTTCCTTTGGTTAATTGATGGAGCTTTGAGAGAGATGTATCAAGTCTATCAATTGGTTCATGAGAGGAGTCTGGGTTGTAGAAAGCCCCCACGTACACCTTCGTCTTAGGTCCACATTCAACGCGAACCCAGATACATTCAGCGTCCGAATTAAATTCATCCGCTAGATGACAGGAGAGGTTTTTGACAGCTATCAAGACACCCCCGTAGTCATCATTACGATCTTTTCTAAAGACAGTGGACTCTGGTGGGAAAAGCTCAGCATCAAGGATCTTTTCATTTAACCCAGTTTCTGTGCCAATAAGAATGTCCGGCTTATGTTCATGTCGGATAGCCAAAAGTTCAGAAGCCTTATTTTTCAGACTTTGAAAATTGATGTTAATGACAATAAGCTTCTTCGCTCTGGTGGGTTTCTTAGACTTTGTTTTTGCTGTGTCACGCAGGGAAGGATTTCGCTTCCTGGTTTTACAAAGCGGTTTGGGGGGTGATGCAGCAAGGGGTTGTACATCACTCAAAGACTGGTCTGAGTCAAGTGGAGTAAAGGGATTTCAGTTTCAAAATCATTCACAATACTAAATAGCTGTAGGGGACCCAATGATACCCCTTTAATTTGTTGCATGTCCTTCATTGTCGCCCTTAGTTTTGTTCGTAACGGGTTGTCCGGGAAAACATTGCGCAATGATCTTTAATTTAGTACGTGTATCATCACAAGTTTTAATCATTGGAAATGCGGGCCAAGGACTTTAAAATGTAACAACATTTGTTTATTTTTTTATCAATGTTCTCTTTGTTGTAAAATTACGAGGTTTGGCGGCCTGATATTAACTTTAAGTTTTTCCGAAGGGTTTAGACTTAACTACACGGGCATATAAATACCGCCCAAAAACGCGGGTTTTGGCACCGCCTGCCCTACTCTTTACAGGTAATCATGTCCTTTCTTTTACTCCCATTTTTGTAGCGTAAAATTCATTATTTTGTGGAAACTTTTGGGGTCAGATGGCCTACTACCTTTACCGCAATTTATCATAGACTGGTTTAATAAGGATGGGGATGGCTTTTGTTGGATTGAAAATGTGGAATTTAGGTGAAGTTTGAGGTAGTGTAATGTTGGAACTTTAACGTTGATTTTTGACAATAGTGACATGTACATGTACGTGCGTTGTGACCGTGTAAAACACCACATGGGTTAACGTGCAAGACTTACGAAATTTATTGGATTGTGGGATTAGATTTGGATTTAATGTGACATCAGTAATTTAACTGTAACACCTTTACATGTGTGGGATTAAGTGTAGTTACCCTGGATCTTTAAATCGCTCGTTGTCAAGTTTAGTAGGCATGGCGGCCGTGTTGGATACTCGGGGAGGGCTTGTGTGTGCGGTGAGTGTGCGTGCGATCGTCGGTCAGCCAGCGCGCGGGGTTGACCTGTCTGCTTGTGTCCCTGACCCGTGTAGCCGGCGCTGCCTTCATGCCTATTCAGTTACATGTATGTTGTTTTAAGTTAAGTGTGGCCCAAATTGGTTATTATTGTTTAATGTTTATTGTGTATGTTTATTGATAATGAATTATGTGTAACAAAATTAACAGACCGCCTGCCCGACTCTTTACAGGTAGCCCCAGTCTCGGGGCCTGACTACCACAACTACGTGCAGAATAAACCCTCTGAGGGAAGAGAA
Organism: Patiria miniata; assembly: GCF_015706575.1. NCBI lineage: Eukaryota > Metazoa > Echinodermata > Asteroidea > Valvatida > Asterinidae > Patiria > Patiria miniata. The sequence continues at coordinate 9,122,808 of NW_024037063.1, forward strand.
CTAATAACACTCGTGAACCTGCGTGCCTGGCCCCCTCCTTCCTCTCCCCCAGCCCCCCTTTCAACTGGCTCCGGTTCTCCACATAGCGAACCAGAAACATTGGGGTGACCACACCCATCACAAATCCATGAGGTACTACAATTAGCCAACAGGTTGTAAGTTTTACTACTCATGTTGATGCAAGCGGCATGATTCCATTTTTCACACTCTTCACATTGGATACTCTTCTCTGGATAATAGCTTACTTCTTCTCCACAAACCCCTCACGGTGCAGGGGGGTCATCAAGCGAAGAGTTTAATGGAGGGCCTGGATTTTGGTTGACATCATTTCCAAGTCCAATCAACAAAACATGGGTCCAGGATAGGCCATGAGAGTTTATCAGAGTTTTGATAAATTGTTTACGAGGCAGTAACGTAGATGCAAAATAACTGGTGCTTGTTGTGCCAATATCGTGATCACATTCTGTCAGCCTTGGGTCTATGGTTGTACTTACAGTTTTGCAGACCCGATCACTAATACGTGCAAAAGTAAGCAGGAATCCAATCACAAAATAAGTAATGGTGAACTCCATGGTGGTTTAATCCAATTCAAAAAGCTGCAGAAGAGGCAGTAGAAAGTCGATGTCGATCTATAGATTGCACACTTTTTTTTATAAAATGGCCGACTTCAAGAGTCAATTACCAGTGTTGGAGCAAAGGCTTTGACCCTCAAGGCCAAGGCCAAGGATTTGACCCTGAAGGCCAAGGCCAAGGCCAAGGATTTGGCCCTCAAGCCTCGAGGCCAAGGCCAAGGCTTAACCCGCAAGGCCAAGGCCAAGGCCAAGGCCCTGTTTTATGAAATGACCACTGATATAGAACGAATTACATGTATAGTCAAATGAGTGACACATCATCACGCAAGGGCGGATCCAGAACAAAAAACAAACAAAAAAGTGGGTCATAAATTACGGCTTGGGCTTCAGGGCCCGGTTAAGGGCCCCCAATTTTTTTTTGGATTCGAGAAGCTCTGTGGTGTAATTTGAGGCAATTTCTGACCATTTTAACCCTAAAGGGCCGGGTTATTTTGGCCATCTCTCAGCCGGGGGGGGGGGGGGGGGGGCGGATTCTGCCCCCCCCCCCAAGATCTCGGCCATCGAGTGATGAAAAATTGTGAAACTTGGCACATGCATAGAGCAACTCTTCCTTAACATACCCAAGAAATTTCATGACTCTAGGTCAAAGGGTTTTGGAATTATGGCTTATTATTTTTCATATGTACGAATGGCAATTCTGCTCTGTGTACACGACGTATATGCGAAAATGCAGTTTTCACGGCGCGTAGCGCCGGAAATTTTTTCGCTACGAGGCAACCCGTGGTCCGATTTTTATGTTTTTGGTATCAAAAGATGCGCAAAGCTCGAGGCTAAAAAGTCGTAACAGCTCGGGTCGCGAAAACAATTTTTTTTAGAGGCTATCACGGAAAATGTTGAGGGGGGGGGCGGGTTCCGCCCCCCGGCCCCTTTAGGGTTAACCGATGCTTTTTGAGGAAAGATGGTGGTGTACTCATTGCCTGCCTTTATTACGACGTCACATTAAAAAAAATGGTTTCTTTTTTTTTAGTGGGGGGGGGGGGGGCATTGCCCCTTTTGGCTCCCCTGGATCCTCCCTTATCATCACGAATTGCTCTTTAAGAAGAACAACATTTCTTTAATTGCAATCAACATGCTCGCATAGGCCTTCACCGTTTTATGACTGCACTGTATCTATTAAAGTATAAGTTCAGGTCTTCAATATAGTTTAACTAAACAAAATAATGATTTACTTCTATATTGACACACAATTCTCCCAAGTGTAACAAAAGGGGGATCCAAGAAACTGATTTGGGAATTTTTTGATTTGCTGGCCCAACATGGTCAGAAATATCAGCATTATCTAAAACAGATACATGCAAATCTTTAGCACTTATCAGGGAGACATATACAACCAATCAGATCTATTCCATAGTTATATGCAATTAAAGTGATCATCTCATTAGCCCCACAAGACCGACAATTTGAAGCAATATGGCCCATCTTGCCACACTGGTAACACCGTCTACTAGCATGAGGCCTCTCTGCAGTACTGTTGGTTTGTTGCGATGGCTGGCTGGATTTTGGTTTGGTCGAGTCTGCCTTTTTCTTGCCCCACGAGTGTGCCTCCAAATATTGGTCGGCGATCTCTGTCAACGCTGTGAGTGACTTTGGCTTACGCTCTTTAAGAAATAGAGCAAGGTCCCTCTCTGCTACCTCCAGTATCTTCTCTGACACAAAGAGATCTAATACATGATCATAAGATTTTTCAATATCGCCAAGCTCAATCCATCTCTCCAGATAGCCCTTCACTCTATCGGCAAATTGTCTGAAACACTCACCTGATTCACGTTTCGAAGAACGAAACTTCAGTCGAAATCCTTCTTCCGTAAGTCTGAATCTGTTCAAGAGAGAAGCTTTCATTTCATTAAAATCTTTAGCCTTATCAGCTGGGATCTTAGAGTACACCTCCAATGCCTTACCTTTAAGGAGGGCACTAAGAGCCAAACCCCACTCTTCCTCATACCATCCACTCAACTCGGCGAACTGCTCAAACCTACGAAGATAAGCGTCTAAATCATGTGAATGATCATTGTACGCAGGAAGTTTGGGTATTTTAGCATCATGTGAACCGTTGAATGTACTGTGTGTGGTTGGCGCTTGGATAGAACGCGGTTCCTCCATTATGCGTAAGTCATAAACTTTAACTTCGCGCTCATGCTACCGCTCTCTCTGACTCTCTTCGCGTTCTAATTTGCGCTCTTCACGTTGCTCTACTTCTTGCTGATGACGCAATGCAGCCTCGTCTCTTTCACGCGCAAATTTAGCTAGTTCGGTTGCCTCGAGACCTATCTCTTGGCCAAGCCGGATATACTTCTCAAACTCCATCTTACGTGCTCAAAATGCGGCTGAGCAAACACGCTAATTTGGCTACTCACTAATGCTACGCGCAAATCTTTGAGAGGGAAGGCTCGCAATTATATCATCATATTTCAACCACCCTAATATGGGCCAAAAATCCTCAACACGCACAATTTTAACCTCAAAGCAAAAAAAAAAAAAAAAAACCACAGGGGGGGGGGAATTTTTTAGGATCTACTTGAGATTGACCACGCTCAATAACCCCTGAGTATCTACGTCCTATTATCTCATTATCCTAAAAATCACTTACTCCAACGGTAACTGTCCTAACGTGCACCAACAAAGTCAAAACTTCACTGTGATAAATGTTCTACAATTGGTTTTCCCGGACAAGCCCCCATTTGTCACACCATGGGTCTGTTTTTTTCCCCAAGGCGGACATCACAGTGGGTAGTTCTGACTGGGAGTGATACAACGATAGAACAAATTACTCTGTTATGACACCAAGAGTTTGTTGTGAAAATGTAAATAATTTAATTAAATTCCAAATGCCTACTTACAAAAATTCTGGATTCGTTTTAATTCCTAAATATTACTATACTTTAAACCCACCACCATTTAATTATGTACAATAAGTTTCACGCTCTGTCTGAGGGGATCCATGGCACAATGTTGGAACTAATGCCCTGACTCAGTTAGCTGTACACGGTCGGACGGTATTTGCAGCCAACTGTCTCGACTGGGAGTCACACTTGTGGTCCTCAAACCGCAGGTTGTCGTTGCAGTTGTATCCTGGTTCCAGAGTACTCGATGGCTGTCCTGGCCACTCAGACAGGGGGTTTTCCACACAGGAGCGTGTCCACGCAGGATAGTATCCACACAGGATGGGATCCACGCAGGACGATGTCCAAACAGGACGTGGTTCACCAAGGACGGGGTCCACACAGGACGGGGTCCACACAGGACGTCTCTCGGAGAATATGTGTGATGCAGTTCCATACAGGAAATTTCCCCAGACAATTAGTTGCCTCATTTGGTGCCACACAGGCTCCAACTCAGGGCCGTGTCCTCTCAGACATGCTGGCCCCTACGAAGGAACCCTTTTGTTCTAAAACAAAGAAATATTCCTCTAAGTACACATTTAATATAGAACTCATTTTGATAATAAGCTAATTCTCTATCATAATTTCACCATAGTGGAAATAAAAAGAATATTCTGAACTCTACATGGTATTTCTAGCCAAATAATCACATGCAGGTAAGTCATCTTTAAATTTCCCTCCAAAATTTCAGCTTAGTAATGGTGACACACTGGGTACAAAAACACTTGATATTCTTACTTTAATTAATTATAATAATGAAAAGAATAAGGTTTTTAACTTACAGTTTCCAACTGGTAAGTACACACTACGATGGTGCTGATGAGAAACACCCAAGGCATAACCTGTAACTATGCTGAGCAATCTCAGCTCGAATGTACATGTGTTTCCACATTCAAAGCTAGGGTGTGTCTGCCCTGCAGTTCATGCCTATACACCCATACTTCACTTACACACACTAAATCATTCAACCACCTTCTGGACTTTTCCATGTTAAAAAAACGGGGAAAGTAAAATTTAATTGCAAAGGAAAACTGCATTTGCAGAAATAAAAACACTTCATGACAGAGATTCCACCGAGGAAGAAAGTATAAGTGAGGAATGCCAGACACAAAAGGGCGCCATCTAGCGGCACATCAAACAGAGTTTTTTATTTTTATTTTAAGACCATGCGTCCGAATTTTACACAATCGCCTTATATATTCTTTGAATAACCCACAGATAACTCCGAAGGTTTCAAAATCATGACGACATCAGACCGGAAGTTACTGTTGGAAGATTTGAAAACGATAATATTTTTTTATTCAGTTCTTTCATTTCATTCCTGTTTTATGACTATTTTCGTAGCTCAAATAATGCTATTCGTTATAATGTTAACCTTGGGATCCCTAATGTTGTGACGTTATCACACCTGAAGTTAGTCCTAAAAAAGTAGTTCTGCTTCCGGTTTCCCTACCTACCCTATTCTGACAGCACTTACCCTATTTTTTTATGGGAAAATGAGGGAAAAAATACCCAAAACCATACATTTCATCAAGTTTTACCCTCGACTACACGTAGACGCCTCCATATGACTGTACACAAAACAATTGGCCAGCCAAAAAAAATTACCTACCTACCATCCTATTTCAGAATGCAATGTATTTGGAAGCAGAACCTTTCGGCCTAAGGTGTTATTAATACATACACTTATATTTTCCATATTTTCATACGTTATTTTAACTTCATAATAACATGTATCTTCTCGGAACTATGTCAGTTTTCACTTCCCCTATTTTGACTGATGACGTCATCAAACCAGAAATGACGTGTACGTGTACATAATACACATTTAGGAAGTCAATTCTGGTTCCACTACAACGTAGCTATGGTGGGTGGGTTAACTTGTCAACACATAAACCGCCTGCAGACCAATTAGCATATTTTCTGTGTTTTTTTCCGCACGTTATCAGTCAGCACATGTTTAGTTCTTTTCTATGTTTTCACTCTTCTGCTAATGATGGTAAAGAATATATTATGCGTTGTCAGCCGTTTTTGTAATGATCAAAGTAGGTAGATATCAAGCTTTTGTTTTGTTTTGTTTCGAAATCAATGCCTTATTGATCATAGTATTAGTTTTGTTCTTCAAGAAGTTCCAATAGAATTTGCACGTTCTCCTCATCCATTTTATTTCGTGTCGGATGGTGCAGATGGTATAATCCTTGACCGAACCAGCCATCTGTTCTTTTTGTGCCGTTTGTATGCCAGAATAGGTTGAGTCTCAAAGAGTGCATTTGATCATTTTTGCTGATCCAGTGCCAGTGTTTCAGAAGGGCCTGCTTGAGTGCTCGATGTTTTATTTGTGGGTAGTAGGGTATTACAAAGACTAGCGGGATCTTTTTATCAGTTTTACTTCGCTGAGAGTTCTTTTTGAGGAAGAAGGGCTAAATCTTCTTTCTTGTATCCACGTTTTTCGAGTTTATCTCTAAAGAATTTAACCTTAGCCTTGCAACCACTAATAATCGGCCGTCCCACAAACCGTGCTCCTTAGGAGTTTCTTTGTGAACTTTTGGTAAGAGGCATGGAGGTTTGATGTCGCGGTTGCCGTGATTTCAGAAAATCATTTTTTTGGCAGAAACAGCCTTTGTTTTCGTTAATTTTTTATTTTATTTTTTTGGTGGCTGTTTCGGCAATTGCCGGAACAACTTTTGTTTTCCCACAGCATGTGTACACGTTTTCATCGTGGAAGACACTTTTGGCACTAAAATCAATCCGATTGCCTTTATACTTGGCATACACTTAGACCAGCACCTGCAAATGTGTGCCGAACGTTGACGTCATCATGACGTCATCACGATTCACGTGATGCAATATAGTTTACAATATAGGTGCATATTTTGAAGGCCTGTATCTCCAGAACTACATGCCACGCTTTATTTAAGGTGAATTCTCAAAGTCGTATATCTACAGATCTACAAGCACCATTGGCTTACAACTTTGCAAATAAGGAAATAGTCCGGCACAACTTAAACGTGATGACGTCATCAAGTGATTTTATTTCAATTATTTTTTTATTGTTATGAGTTTTAAACGAAAAATAGAATTAGCTGTTGCAAACTCCTTACCAACCAAACGGACCTATGATATAATTTGCCTTCTCCTTTTCACCACAGATAAGCCCCCCTCCCTCCAGTCTGCCTCATTCACCATTTCTCTCCCTCTCCCCATCACTGACTTTGTCCTTTGTGTTCCCCACCTCTTGTGGTCAACCATCCCCTTCCCCCAATCCCCCTCCCTTTTGTTACCCTCCTTTCTGTTCAGCCGCCTGCTTTCTCTGTGTATTTTCCTCTGCATCATCTATTTCCACTTGACTGCTTTTGTTACATCAGTAATGTATACATGTACCTGTTTATGTTTATGTCATTTAGCCTTCAAGAAAGACTCTGCTAGGGTCGAAACGTCAGGCCACAAACTATTTTTTTGAGTTTTAAATGGAAAAAAAAACCAATCCTCTACAGCCACAAATCAGAAAAAAAAACAAATTATTTCTGACCGAAAACAGAATCTTACTGAAAAATAATAGTAAATAAAGGAAAAACAAATTTGTTAGACTTAATGTTGATCTTTGCTCCCAGATATGTGAAGTCATCAAACCGGAAGTTTGGTGTTATTAATACATTTGATACTTATCATATTTACCCGGTTTTTTTTTTTACTTAATGGTGAACAGGTATTCTAGAGTTCCGAACTAAATCAGTATTCCTTCTCAGTTTTGACTAATGAAATCTTTAACCGGAAATAACTTGTACGTTTACCTAAGATGTACGTATACTGAAATTGATCATACCCCAACAGATGATTTTTTTTTTTCAAAACAAAACAAATGGATGTACTGGAAAAGCTTACTTTTGTGATTTTTTTCCTGTTCTGACAAAAAATATTCACAATTAACTTGAACTGGGCAGTGTGTAATGAAATAACTGTCTGTATGACCACTCAGCAATTGTGTCCAAACAAACGCGAACTTCTAGTAGGCCGTCAGCTGAAAATCCTAGGAGGCCTAGAAAATGACTTTCGACTAAGATTTTTTAGGCAACTTGCAAACAGCCGATTTAAGATAATTCAAGAGTACTGAATCCGATTCTGGACCTACCTCGGCGCCATACTTGCACGTTTTGGCTTGAGACGCACATAAAGATGTAATACATTAATTTGCTGATATACTACTGTTACAATCAAGAGATTTACATACGTAGCAACCTCACCCTCACCCCCATTCATCGAAACCCTGCTCCAACAATCTGTGTGTATATTTATTGCTCAAAAGATAAGACACACTTGTAGTTTCATTATAAGCTCCTTTAATGGACCAATTTTTAATGACAAGATGACCCACAATGGCTCAGAGTAACTCCTGTTACTTACTAGATTCAATAGTTTGTTCAAGACAGTTAACAAAATGCAGTAAGCTGACAGAATCAGAGTAATTATTGCTGCCTGTGAAAATATTTTGGTCACCTGAATGGCTAAAGTACCATCGCACGCTTTGTACATAATGATTCTACGTGGTTTAAAATGCATGATGGTTCTCCTAAGTCTAGTGAGCCATTGCAGTACGTGTCCCTTAACTTGCTCCATGCCAGGATTGAAGTATCAGTCAACTGTACCCTGATTGTCATCCGAATGCCTTACACGATGAGATATATATATATTGTTTAATCCAGTGACATGTGGTTTTCTGAGTAACCAGGACTCAACAATGGTCTGGCGAAGACTTTTTAACATTTGGACATAGTCAGGCGGGAGTCCAAATGATAAAAAAAGCGATTTGTAAAGGAGCAGGCCCAATAGTACTCGGATTGTACTGTTGTTAAAGCTGAAATGTGGTAGTCTACATAACTTACAAAGCTTATTGTGGACATTCCAAAGACAGAGTATTTAATAGTATAATAGTAGGTGAAAAACACCCAACCATGCCGACCTACCGCCATGATGTTTAGTCCACAGCATTTCTGATCGCTGATGCCATGATACAACTGCATGTACTCCAGCCTCTACTGACATGACTGAGGAATTTCTTGTCAAAATCGGTTCATTTTCAACAGCTTGGGCTATCTCCTTATCACTATTCTTAAGTTCCTTCCACTTCTGTCAATAACTTGCAAATTTGCTCAATCTGGTTATCGCATATAACGTTGTCAATCATGTTGTTTTAAAGTCAACAACACGACACACGCAGCCACAGCGTCATGGGCGCTGACATGTTTACAACCTTGTGTGCAGAAAAAAATCCCTTCGTGCGGCGTATTCACAGCGCCGCAATGACCCTGAGCACGAGCTTGAGGCTGTTGTTTATCTCATACGCTGACGGGGCTCACTAGCGGGAATATTCAGGGCCAAATTTCAGAGAATGCTACTTTTGAGTTGGGGAAAATCTAGGGAGTGTTCTGCATGGTCAAAGCTATATACAACCTAAAAACTAGGTTGCTTAAACATTTCAAGTCGAACTTAAACGATACAGCCTTCAGCTGACGGCCTATAGTTGTATTATTACTTTTTTGATATTCATATTTACAATTTATGTTTTTAAAGAGGTTGTGGAATGCTGAGAATCGTTTTGTTTATTTTTATCGTTATTTTTATATTGTAGAGTAGACCCATATATAGCATAATAACAAACTCCTATTCTTTTCTAATGTGCGTTTATATGTTTATACAACTGAAATTCATCGAGTAATTTGTTGGTCGGCGAGCGCATAATTGAAATCAACAGTCATCGGGCTCTTCGTAAAATCAGAAAAAGCGTGACGTATAAACAGGACTCGTTTATACAATGACTGTTTACTGCTGCCCAACCCGCCCCGTCAACACGCGTGACTCGCAGTCAAGCAGTGAAAAATCAACATTTTGTAAAAGACTCGCGGAGATTGATATTCCTTCTCATTGCTTAATTTTTGGATGAGTGTATTGAACAAGGACACGGTGACCTCTGAGCTGTTCTTCCGTATAAATTTGAGCCCAAACTGCCCGAAAAAGAGATCAGCGAAAACACGGATACTGCAACTGGCCAGCTGAAAACGCCAGGCAACACGGCTCTGATGAGTGGTAGATCTGCGACGTTTGCGTGAACAAAAAACAGCTGCGTTTTATCCAAGGACTCAAAGTATTATGTTCATGATAACATTTTTAGATGAGCATCAACAGTCCTACCGCAAATTTCTTCGTGATTTACAGACAATCTCAAACGTTATTCTGGTGAATATTCAGTCCAAAGAGACGACAAATCGTCAGGTTGTTTTCGAATTATACGCGTACGGCACGCATAACGCATCACGGCAGTGGATGTGGTCGACCGTGTCCAGAACTAATGTTGTGCGGACCCCGGTCAAGCTCCTCGCGTTGCCTGGTGCTTTTTATGTATACGTTCGCCACAAAACAATAGTCCTCTTCTCTTTTCTTTCCTTGTGCATTTTAACCCTTGTTTTAACATCCTGAAACGATAATTACCAATTTACTTGAATTTTGAAATTGTTAACTTTATTGTTTACCAAAAAAAGCCGTAAAACAACGCCAGGAGACCATGGGACTTCCGCTTCACCTCGGCCTGTAAGTGTAAGTGTAAACGTGGCTACACAAAAAAGCACAATTCATAAATCATAGTCATATTGTTGATGTACCCTAACGTGGCGCGGCCCCTAACGTGGCGCACTTTGATTTTTCGCCTGTAGCGCCTAGCTACACTCCCGTTCGTAAATCGCGAGTTTATTTACCCGCTACAAAGATAAAAGAAAAAAAATATTTTGGCGTGATTTTCCGATTTTATTTTCAAGTGCAAAGTGAACCCTTTGAAAATGCCCCGAAAAATAAGAAAATAATTTTGTGACAACATCTGGCTGGGTATGTAGGTAGAGATAATAATGATTTATTCTCAGACTACGCACAAAACCACGCATTGAAACAATGACTTGACTTTTTGGCATAGTTTTTGAGCCGCTATTTTATTTCTTCATGGTCAATATTTAACTTGATTAAATGGCAGTGAATACCTTGATAAACTATACTGGAACAATTAAAATTATCTTTCGATTTACTTAAAGTTATTTGCGTAAACATTTCGGCACGCTTGCCATAAAACGGGGCACGCTTGCCCCTCATTGCCATGCTTGGCATCACTGGGCCCAAAACCTTGGCACGCTTGCCAACCATTCACTAGCCCCACCAGAACAAGTGGGTGCTAGCCAAAGTTTTTTCTAGTTTTGTCACGTGACTTGAATATATGCAAAAATTACTTAATAAATTGGAAAAGCACCCCGATTTGGTCCACCGCTCGTAGCTACGGTTGGCATGCCCCATCAGTACAAATGGGTGCTTGGCGTACTTTTTTACAAAGAGTAAAACACAACCTGTTAAATGTTTAACGTCCAAATTCCAAGTCTTACTTCAGAACTAAATACCCTAGTTGTTTATTTAGTTTGAATTGAGGCACTGCCCGTCGCTCCCAGGACCTTACTGCCAAACGCGCAACGCGCGCCCCAATGGGACGACTGAGGCAGCACACATAGAGCCCAACCCCGACGAGTGAATTAAACACAAACAGTGGAGTGTGTAGCAACGGAATGAAATTACCTGAAATCGTAGTTGTAATGAGTTGTCATTATTACCACAAGATAAAAACAGACCACCCAGTGCTTGGAAATGACTTTGTAGCATGCAAAGTATTAGCATGCAGATAAAACTTTCAGGAAAAAGAACCCTGGCCAGTTATTGTAAATAGTGCAATCTCCAACTGCTTGTTTTGTAGAATGAGCGCAACTTGCGAATATCCTTGGCATACTTGCCACAAACACTTTGAGATGCTTGCTCAAACCCTTACTTGTAAACATGGTTGTTTAATAAAATATGCAGCAATACATTTTGAAGAATAATGGATACCATTGTTGCAATGTTTAAGTGCAAACCCTGACCATTGGTTTTAAAGAATCAGTTTTCATTGGAAATGTCCTTGGCACAACTGCCCCAGAAACTTGGGCATGCTTGGGCAAACAATCAACAGAACACATTGATACGTAAGAATAACTGTCACCAATGCAAGCATCGCAGCCTCTGGCCATTGGTTTCAAAGCGTCAGTTCAAATGTGAAACATTCTATTGCATGCTTACCCCAAAACTTTGGCATTCTTGCCCAATCAACCCACTGCAACCGTTGTAAAATGCAAAGTAAACATATAGATAACACATTGAGAAATAATGTACACCTTCACTGCATAATGGCAATAAGTTCAAACTGCAACCACTGTACTCGAAGACTGAACGAAAATTTTAAATGTCCTTGGCACGCTTGCCCCATCAACTTGGGCATGCTGGCCCAAACTATTCATTACTTGGAAATTATCAAATGCAAAGTAAACCTACAGAAAATAAATTGAGGAATGATGGACGCCATCACTGCATAACCCTTGCTTGTACATACGGTTGTAAAATATAACATGCAGATATGCATATCAAAGAATAATGGATAACATTATTGCAATAATTAAGAGCAAACTCTTGACCATTGGTTTTAAAGAATCAGTTGAAATGGGAAGTATCCTTTACACACCCGCCCCAGAAACTTGGGCATGCTTGCCCAAACGATCAATAGAATGCAACTATACGTAAGAATAACTGATACTTTTATGGCAATAATTGCAAACTCAGACCACTGGACTTCAAGATTGAGTTCAAATTGTAATTCCTTGGTACACTTGCCCCAAAACTTGGGCATGCCTTCCCCAACAACCCACTGGTTGGAAACATATAAAGTTACAAAATGCAATCAGCCCACGTCTTGGAAATATGTGTAGTTATAAAATGCAAAATAAACATACAGATATGGCAACAAGTTCAAACTGCGACCGCTGGACACAAAGATTGAATTCAAATTGTAAATATCCTTGTCACGCTTGCCCCAACAATTTGGGTTTATTTGCCCAAATAGAGTAATAATGTAAACCACCATTGCATAATACAGCAAGTTCAAACTACCACCACTAGACTCAAAGATTGTATTCAAATTGTACATATCCTTGGCATGCTTGCCCCAAAATACTGGACATGTTTGCCCAAACAATCCATTGCCTGGAAACAATGTAGAATGCTAAATATATTCGCAGACAATATAATTGAGGAAAGATCAATGACTTTTTTTTTTCTTTTCTTTTTTTAGATATATATTGCAACATGTGTTACTCTGACCATTTGTTTCAAAGAATGAGTTCAATTATGAACATCCATGACACGTTTTGTCACCACTACTTGGGCATGTTTGCCCGAACAAAACCCATGAAACACGGTTGTAAGAATGTTAATTTAGCACGCAGAGGATAAAGTGAGGAAGATGAACATCACTATTACAACAAATTCATACGCTAGTCTTACCATTCAAAGAATGAGCTAATAACTGCAGAAATCATTAGCATGCTTGCCAGAAAATCATGGGTACGCTTACACAAACAATCCATCACTTGGAAACACGGAGGTAAGATGCAAGGTAAACTTGCAGATAATGCACGCGATAAAACATTTAGGGTAGCAATCATTAGTCAACTTGCTCAGAACATGGCTAAACATATGCCCTCAAATATGGCATGAAGGGCTAGCATGATGTTATCAAGATTGAAGTAAAACTATATCTCCAAATCAAGGTTGCGCTCCTGATCTAGCTTGCAATTAAGTGCAGAACCATTCAGGTCAATATGTTCATCATACAAATCCCATAAATCGCTGTATAAATTCAGAAGCTTGCAATCCTAATGCCCCAACAATAAAACTGGCAAATATTGGCCCACAAAGTGTTTGAAGTCCAAAATAAGCAAATGGGGGCAAATACATAATTAAAATGTTGTATGTATACATGTCAAAAGTATCAGCTTCCAATTGTGATTACCTTTAATTCATCAGGCTCACCTTTAAATCATGACATTGAGCTGCCATTGGTCCTAAGAAAGGCGAAAACCCAATAAAAAACCCATCTTTGTGGGAAAAATTGGGGAAAATTCCTTTCCGGCCCCTGAATCGGCGACCAAGTTTCTTTTTGGACTCTAGGAGCAAATCTGTAAGTATTAATATGAAGAGTTTGAGATACACGTAGATGGGCAGCATCCCCTTTCTTACTTCCATGGCATCAAATCTTATAAATTCAAAGTATTAATACACCTTGAAAAAAAGCTATGCACCACCGCAATGCACAACTTTGAATCAATATGCTGGGTACTCTCCTGGTTACCTTTGGAAACCTGTACCATACAAAAGCAGCCATGTCTAATTTACCCCCACCTACACCAACATTCTCAGGGGTGGATTCAAACTTGAAAATGTGTTATGGTGCATATACCTTGGAGATTATACATACATGTGCCAGAATGTGTCCAGCCAAAATTATCCATTCCTTGTCGATATTTACAATGCTGACCAAAATTCAAACCATACATGATGTTAGATCTGATCTGGGTCAATCAGCCGCTGTATTTGCTACACTGTAACACGCGTGGTTAAAATGTTAGAAACATTCCTAAATCACATCAGTGACACAATACACGTGTCTTAAAGACCACCAAGAATATTACTTTCCATGCTTATTCTGAATGTGTCAGGAAACATCTATTGCATCCTGTGCCGATTAAATTCAAATAGATGTCTGTAGAAATTAACAGACCATGTTCGCAAAGTAGAAGTATGCGACTCCTTCTGTGTTAAGGCAGTTTCCTGATGAGTGCATTTAATTCGGCAACAGTTGATATTCTGCACGTTACCAAGTTGCTGAGCGATCATCAGTAACCCACCGACCTTGCTACAGGCTTCCGAACTTGGAAGACAACCCGCAGATCGAGTATTCAATGGTAAAAGTTCCTGTCCCCAACCAATTTGCAGCGTCTGCTGTGCCGTGGCATCCTGTAAAAAACAATACCCAAAGCAGCAGCTATCCATTTCATATATTTTTTTTTTTTTAAACATGCGTTTATTTATTGAGGCCCTATTTATAATTTGTAAATTTATTTGATTATATTGGGATTTTACAATTGCACCCATGAAGGGAGAAGAATGGTCAGGTTATAGGCCCTAGGCCTACTTATTTGTGTAGAAACAGATGAAGAAAGAATCAGCTATAGGCCTAGGCCTACTCAGATTTAATAAAATTCCAGCACTCGCCCGGAAAATTACTTGCTTGGTTCCAATAGTTTACTATAGAAAAATGGAACAAACCCACTGCAGGCAAAAGATTAGGAGGCTCCATCAAAATGTATCTGAGTATCTCCCCCATATTCGGAATATTCCGAATGATTGAATTTTAACCAGATCTGCCAAAATTCGTCAACACTGATATAAAGTGACACTGAAGTCAAACATCATCTTTTCGGACATTTATTTCAATTGTCATTCAACTTCACAACAATTATAGTCGGTCCATCTTAATTGTACCATTCAATTATCTTGGCCCTACTCAAAGATCAATCCAGCACGATCGATTCATTCTCTCCTAGTCCTACGGTATGGTTGGCAGTGAGGCCGAGCCTCTTTGAATCACGGGTGCGGAGCCCAAAAAACTTCACACTAAACTACACAGCAACACTGACAAAAATTGGCCCGAAACAAGGGCTATAATTGGAAAATTTTCACCTCGAATTCCATCCATAATAGCATGTTTGCGCATGATGTCCAATACTGTATAAACGCAGGAAACAATTCCGGGACCTGGACGTCATGAACAGCGTTCAGGCCTGCATTATAGACGAGGTTTCGCACTGCACTCCCGCGTTTCCGCAGCCAAGCATGCCGTGAACATGAACCTCAGCCGGTACCGGGTGGACTGAAATCTAGGCAGGGGATTCACCGACCGCACTCCGCCGGTCATAACGTCTCGTACTTCAGTGTTCGTAGACTAACAGCAGAACATAATTCAAGCACACAAGCTTCACTGATGGACTAATCACGATCTCCAAAACCTCACCAAGAGGTTGAACAAATAACTGAAAGTTCAAGTCAGCTGAAGAAACGCACATGAAGTAAATTAAGTACGATCTGTCTGACGATTTAGCAGACTGCAGTCACCAGGTGTAGGGCCCACTCTGTTCAGCGTACGGCATCACGCCCACGGCTGGAAGATCACTGCAGCCAGTTGTATAACAAAAATCATATACCATTCACCAAACGATGTTCAATTATGAACGAAACACCAATGGAAATATAAGCGAAAAACGAAATATTCCCGGAGCAATTTATTTTTGATGTAGCGGTCTCAAAAAGCTACGCCGAACTGGCCTTTCTTGCCCCAAATGCACTTAGCGCGTCAATGCGCGCACATGAACTTGATACATTTGTACCAACTTAGCAAAAAGCATCCATCCTTATGCCAAGAACATCGTTTTGGGCTTCATGCCATCAAGGGGCGGCAAACTGCAATTAGGCCAATCGATATGTTTACTTTTCCTACACCACAGCAACCATCAGCTGATAAAAGAAAGTGTAGGACTCAACTGTGCGTTTGTGGAGAATAATGTATTTTATCTTTCAGTGATAAAATGAATTATCAGAATTTATCAAGTTTACAGAAATTCTTAAATGTTAATTTGGAATTTCCGAGATTTATTTAAAAAGTGCGCCACGTTTAATAGGGAACACTCCGCCAAATTGTGCCCAATTTCCGGACGCCACCGTTTTTTAATTTCGGCTTAAATTTTATGAAACCGAAATTGTTCACCGAGGTTAAACAGCAAGCATTAATAAGGTAAAAGTACCAGTATTTCACTGCATGGATTTGAGGTTTGTCAACAAAGAGGTTTGGCAACACTACACGAGGAAATTTGGGTAAGCTTCGAAGTGCGCCACGTTAGGGAACACGACTATACTCCGTTCATAAAACAAAAATCTCTGGACTAACAACATGTTCGGGATCCCGGTTGAAAACAAAATTCACTGGTCCCGAAATTTAATGAGCACTATCATTATTTTCAGTACCTAATTAAGACAAATATTTTGGGGGGGGGGCTAGCACGGTGGATCTAGATTTTTTTCAGGGAGGCGTGCTGAAATGTAGACCGGTTATTTTTTCCAGACACTTAGGCCTCCGAAAATCAATAGGTGGGGGGGGGGGGGGGGGGGGGGGGGGGGGGGGGGGGGGGGGGCTCATGCCATATTTTCAATGGGGAGCGCCAATAAAACCCTAAAATCATTCACACTATTAACTAATGCACCCTTGTCATGTACATCACAATCCTTCTATTTGCTAATGCATTTTTTTTTTTTTACAGAATTTATTTTGGGGGGGCTAGACAAAAAAAATGGGGGGGGGGAGGCTACAACCCCCTAGCCCCCCCCCCACCCCCCCCCCCCCCCCCCCCCCCCCCCCCCCCCCCGTAGAACCGCGCCTAGTGTGCTGCGCAGATAATGGAGGATCGAGGATACATTTGAATGGGTCTACGGTTCTTCAAAATTGGCAATGGACAAATGGTCCAAAACAGTCTTCGTTATAAATCATTACCAAATCATATCTCTATTATTTCTTGTCCAATTTCAACAAATCTCTTGAGAAAAGAAGACTCTTGCCGTACAAAATGTACAGTGCAGGATCAGCGCTCTATCCGTTAATTTGGCTGAAATCCGATCTCGTGTTTTCGCAAGGTACCCTTCGGACAAACTGCATGGCTACGGAGGATTCTTATACCTCCATGCAGACATGCACCCGGACGGGAAAGCTGGAAATTTATTGCAAACAAAATGTGGTGTGATTACAGCCAGCGACTGACACAATTATAGGCATATAGGTTTGCCTTGGCCTAGTGCGTTCGCTACCCGTACACGTATCAACAACGAATTATTTTGAAATTCCAACACCGTTTACCGGTGTCAAAATCTACGGTCCCAGCGGACAGGCCAGCGGCACAAGTACACGTACACCCGTGAATTTCCAGCCAGCTTCACATAGCGCGTGTCACGTGATGCAATGTGCATGTGAACGATCGAACGATGTTTATGTATTACGCAGACATTTCTTACTATGGTTGGCCGTTGGGGCAAACCCAAAAGAATGATCCCCGATCTATAAATAAAATGATGTGTAAACTATCAAAACACTGAATAATCAATAGAAAGTACCAAAGAGTCAAATTATCTTCCTGTTAAATTCTGAACTTGCCCATTAGAATTTCGGGGGTAAAAGCTCTTGCCAACTACGGTTGAATTTATGGAGCATGTGGCTGTCCATACAAAATGTCGCTCAGTGTAATTGTAAACAAAGTCATGTCGTTGCGCGGAGTGATTTGCAAAAAGTTTCGCTGGAACTACGCTGCATCGAAAGTCCTGTTTATTACGTCACGATTTACTATGTTTTGTTTGCTGCCCCCAACGACGACTTTTACACAAATTGCACGTTCGGGTCGAAACAGGACCTAAAAAACAGCTCTCAAAAGTACCTTTTGTATCAATTTCATGAAAGAAACAATAGTCGTTTTTATTTCATCACACCCTAGGCTACATATACCCGGAAAATGACGGAAATGTCTTCGAGTATTCCACAACCTCTTTAATAAACCACTATTGAATTGAATTAAATTGAATTGATTTGAAGGATAGTTTTAAGCTATGGCAGGAGCTATGTCACTTGCTGGACGGTTGGTCGGTAGGTCTGTCTGTCTGTTACCGAAAATTGACCAACAATATTTGACCAAAATTAATTGACTAATAGCCATGCTGTCGTCAGTAAATTCACTCTTTACGAAAGTTTTCGGAACACGGGTCTTGTTTCTATCGATGCGCATGCACGTTTATTTTGCATACGTTTGTCCCCAAACATTTTCCAAAATAAACCCCCTAAGTGTCCCATAAATTATAGCTATTTGTTAACGTCGGAAAGATGTTCATGAACAGTCTGTAAATGGAAGCAAAATATGTACAGTAATGTTATAGTCCCGTGGTATTTTGTGTAGCGGTTGGACGGTATCCAGAAGGAGGAAATATAATGTCCTCAAAGTGGTGTTTCATATGTGCCATCGGCGTCGCATTTTTCGCCAGAGCTTATTGTTCACTTGCAATTGCTATTCTTGCTTTTGATTGTAGATCACCCACAAAGATATGGAGCCAGCATAGGACACATCGGCACAGTCAGCGGTAGTACGAACCCTACCATTGTTGGTTCTACTGAAGTTAATTTCACTTTCAACTCACCGAGGGAGGGACCAGGTAAATATAATCTTGTTGGACACAATAAAGTAGTTTGATATCTTAGATCAAGTGTTAATGTATATTTAGAGGGGGAATGGGCGGGGGGGGGGGGGTGGTGGTATAAACATAATAATGTCATTCAACTAGCTAGAGAGTCACCGATTTTTTTTGGTACAACTGTAACCATTTCAATGTAAAATTATGGTGGACACATTATGAGGACGCTATTTATAGTGGTTGAAGTCTTGTAATAATTTTGTTCCTCTATGGGTGCAGACCTGTAAATAGGCCCAAAATTGCTTACACAGACCAAATCACAATTTGTATGCCCTCAATTGTTGTTATTAGAGCATTTTGTGGGTTATGAACATGAAGGTCTGTAAACAATATTGGTTGATGACGTGCACAGGATACTGCTAGCTCGTACTTCTGTGAAATTCGTATCATGACAGTGGCTCCTAGAATTGCTCTATTTTGCAATGGAGCGCAGGCATCGTTTTTCAAAATGGCGATGGGCCACATGACTACTTTTAGGGGTGATCATCTTTGCATGGAAATTTCTCCAGAAAGTCATCGGCTTACCATGCAACAATTGACAGCAAATTAAAGATGATAAAATAAACTTTAATTTCTTTAATTTGATTGGTGTCCTACCTCTTGGAGAGTTGTAGGTTGTCACCACCTAACTTAATTTGGGCTTGATATGTACTCTATAATTTCAACTTGAGTTCACTGTGGTGACCCCGGGATTCATTCAAATCAAAACATCCAAATGAAATGACCACGTCTTCTGTTTTGAACGTATTTACAATTTATTTACAATATATACAACATCCGGAACATTAAACATACATGAGAAATTTACTGAAGTTTGGTTACAAGATTCCTTTTACACTCGGGATGGTATGGGCTTACTTATTCTTTCAAAACAACAATTATTCAATTACTTCGCAACACTTACTTTACTGTCAATCATATATAGCAAGAAAATTATAGTTCTGAAATTGAGTTCTGCCGACTTAATAGTTGGTGAAAATACGTGTTGCCCCTGTATTAGTCGCCAGGTAGTCTGTTTGTTGCCACTCCCGGGTCCTCACTCCCTAATGGTAGCGGTGGGCCTTCGGCACTGAACTACGCTCAGCTCGAGGCTCTGGTACGGCTCACTGCGGCCCTGGTGCCGCGTAACTCTCTGGCTACAGATTGGTGGGGAACGGGGTGGCCATGGTTATTGAAGTTGGTTCCTTGTTTGGAGCGGCTACAGGTGGGTGCTGCTATACCGGACTTCAGCTCTTCAGGGCTAGTGTATTTCGGCACTGACTAGTACTATAGTAATTTTTGCCGAACTGGCTCAAACTGATGATCGGTAACTGAAATTTCACCAATATATCAGCTACCCTGGATAAGTCATCGGTCTACACCTCATTTAGCACTCTCACAAACTCTCTCTCTGACTTCTCTGGTCTATACAGAATGTAGATCGTTTTTGCCCATTTTCTATATAAAACATACCAATTGTACATGCGTTTCAGTGTGAATAACCATGGCCTGCATTTTTAAGGTGTTACGTAAGTTGTTCCAGTTTTACAATACCTTGCGCAACGCCTGGTGCGTTGAATGCTCCTGAATGCCGTTGAAGGCTTTTGTATGAAACGCGACTGCGCGCGGGAACGATACTGAGTGCTAATTGGAGGGAAGTTCAATACGTCATTACAACGGGGAAAGTTAACGCGTGAATAGATTGACGTACGCGTAAAAGGAAAATACCAAACAAAAAAACAAAACAAGAACGGGTTTTGACATAGGTACTAAAAACAAAATTGGAACTTCGCGTATTTTTTTTAATGAGGTCTATTGGCGTTGATTTACGGGTCTGCAACCTCATACCAACGCCTCCCTATGTATAACACATCTGAAAAATAGGCTGAGTCACTCATTTATTTTGCATTGATGCATGAATGAATGGAGTAATGGGATGTTGGGTAAACATTTAATAATCATGGTTGATAACATGAGCTGTTGGTCAAAGAGACAAAAAGTCACATTTTCTACCACTGCGTCAATTCTTGATGACTCCAAGATTGCACATCAGGTGTGTGTTGGGTTCCTGTCCATTCCTGTCAAACTGTTGTCATCAGTATGGAACTCTGTAATGTGACATTTGATGTTGCTTTTCGACAGCTATATGCCACCGGTCTCTAACCATGATTCACGCACGGTGTAAGTGTCTTTTGTTATTGACAATTGCTACTACATTGTCCCTATCAACCATGTACACGGGGAAAGCACTGCAGTATACCAAGGATGAACTGATAATCATCCAAGTCAAAATGACCAACCCAAGATCTAAACTCCCCACCAAAGTGTTCGATAACATTAGATCGCTTGGTATCACTAAAAGGCACCATCAACATAGGGGTTGCCGGGGAGGAAAACGAAAAGAAGGGGATACGACCAAACACCTTGACAAGAATGCCCTAACTTTGACACACCTCGGCCTGATAAACTGTCAATCTGCTTGTAATAAGTCAGATTTGATTATAGATCACATTCGTGACTATAGCATTGACATCCTAGCTCTAACAGAAACATGGTTTCGTGCTGAACAAGATCGGAACACCGCTAGTATAACTCCCAAGGGATATAAGCTGGTACATATCCCCAGAAAAGGGCGTCGATGTGGTGGTGTCGGACTAGTCTACAAGTCTAGCTTGACGGCGTCTGTTGTCAAGCAGTGTAGCCATCCACCGCCATCTTCCTTTGAATCTATGGAAGTTGACATTCATAACCATGACAACAAGCACTTCCGAATCATTGTGTTGTACCGTCCACCACACAGCTCATTAACTACGTTCATGGATGAGTTTGCCTCCCTTCTTGATTGGTATGCGTTGTTCACTGGGCAGCTTATTATACTAGGAGACTTCAATATCCACTGGAACAATGACGCCACCACCAGCACCCCTTCAGCTAATGACCGGCGTTTTGGTAACCTCCTCACACAGTTCAACATGCAACAATTGGTAACCACTGGAACTCACACATCTGGTCACACAATAGACTTTGTGATCACACGACAATTCGACACCCTCGTACAATCTGTTGACACATCGGACTTTGTGTCCGACCATTGTGCTGTCCATTGCCGGTTGGACTTGCGTAAACCAAGATATGTGAGGCACAAAATCACGTTTCGGAAGATCACTGCGATAGACCCCACTAAATTTAAGGATGACATTGCCACATCTCCGCTCATCACATGCCCTGCAGATACGCCAGACACCTTAGTCGACCAGTACAACTCTGTACTCTGTAAACTGCTTGACTCTCACGCTCCCCCCAAAACCTGCAAAATTGTAGATAAACCAAAAATGCCTTGGTACAACAATGACATCGCAGAGGCCAAACGCAAGCGTCGTCAACTTGAACGACGCTGGCGAAAATCCAAGTTACAGATACACCGTGAGATGTTCCAATCGCAGAGAGATCTGGTAAAATCCAAATACAGGTATTACCAGACGAATTACTACTCAGAGAAAATCCAAGGCTGTGATGGTGACCAACGTGCCCTTTTTCAGGTCATAAACCATCTCCTGCACAAGAAAACAACACCCATACTCCCATCATTTTCTTCACCCTATGAGATGGCTACCCATTTTCTGACTTTTTCGACAGCAAGATCTCCAAGATCAGAAATGACTTAGCAGAAATGGATCCCGGCATTAATCCTGCGCAGGCAGATCTTGAATTTTGCCAATCTCCCCTCTTATCCTTAGCACCTGCATCAGACACGGAAGTGATGAAGATCGTCAAGAGTGCACCGACGAAGACCTGCCCTCTTGACCCAATACCGACATCGTTGGTAAAGGATCACATCAACGTGTTGATTCACCCTATAACACTGATAATCAACAAGTCACTCGCCACAGGTCACTTCCCGACATGCTTCAAGACAGCTCTCATCACACCCGTCATCAAGAAGAAATCACTGGACTCTAATGATCTAAAGAACTATCGTCCAATTTCAAATATGCCTTTTATGTCGAAGGTTGTTGAGAGAGTAGTTGCAACCAGGTTGAATGCACATCTCATTCAACATAACCTGCGGGACAACCTCCAATCAGCGTACACTAAGTTTCATAGTGTTGAGACGGCACTTGTCAAAGTTCACAACGACATAATGCTCGCTGTTGACAACAAAAGGGTTGTTCTCCTGGTTCTGCTAGATCTCTCAGCAGCCTTCGACACCGTTGACCATAAAATCCTGCTACATAGGTTACAGTATCACTTTGGGGTACAGGGATCTGCACTTTCATGGTTCAGATCATACCTCCAAGATCGATCTCAGGCTGTCAACATATCAGGAGAGTTGTCTGATCGGTCAGTTCTCCGACATGGGGTTCCGCAAGGGTCCGTATTAGGACCTCTGCTGTTCATATTATACATATCTCCTTTAGGGCGCATTGCAAGACGTCATGGCCTACACCCTCATTTTTATGCAGATGACACACAACTCTATGCCACCTTCTGTCCAAGTTCTCCTGGTGATGACACTATTACACACCGTATTCTTGAAACATCCCTGAAAGACATCCAACAGTGGATGACAGCCAATCTCCTCAAATTCAACGCAGCTAAAACACAGTACCTTGTCATATGTTCTCAGCACATCAGACACAAAGTCAACATCTCTGACATACACATAGGAGATACACATATCGCTCCTTGCTCTGAAGCCCGCAATCTTGGTGTCATTTTTGACAAGTCAATGAACCTTGAACGACATGTCTCTTCTGTTTGTCAGTCCTCTTACATACATCTACGACGTATAGCAGCAGTAAGAAACTCACTTACATTCTCTGCCGCAGAACAACTCATCCATGCCTTCATATCATCCAGATTAGATTTTTGCAATAGCCTACTTGTAGGTCTACCACAACATACGATAAAACGTCTCCAACTTGTCCAGAACTCTGCCGCTCGCACACTCACAAGAACGAAATCATCTTCCCACATAACACCCATCTTGCGCAAACTTCATTGGCTACCAATCCAGTACCGCATCCATTACAAAGTTCTCCTTCTTACTTTAAAGCTCTTCATGGTTTAGCCCCACTGTATCTGAAGGAAATGGTTCAACATCGTCAACTGAGACCAGGTCTGAGGTCGTCGTCATCCAATATACTGTTTGTCCCGAAGACTCGTTTGGCGACCTACGGAGACCGTGCATTTTCCAGCTCTGCACCGCGTCTGTGGAACGCGTTACCAGACGAGTTAAGGGCAATACACCAATTATCTCTCTTCACACGCCAACTAAAGACCCACCTCTTCAATCAGTTTCTTTCTCACACATAATGACCTCTACCTTCACACACACTGACTTTTCACTGACCGGCGCCTTTGAATGACTATTTTTGTCAGATACTGTGCGCCTTACAAATGCTTTGTTATTATTGTGTTCTGTACGCATCACCTTGATTTGGACTATTACCCTGCGTGTGAACCCTACGTGTGTGGAGCAGTTCGTACACACAAAAGAGAACCTATTGTTGACAATCATTCGTCCATGAAAACAATCCAACAGTTAAGCCCCTGTCACACCTTTGCGTATCCTAATTCCTTATGAGTTCCTTATCAAGAATTTTCAATACGCAGCCGTACGCTCAATTAACATCTAAATGTTTTGATGACTTTGACTTATGTGCGACGCACATCAAGCGTACAAGTAACGAATTCAGCGCATCCATTGCGTATGAGATGCGTATGAGTTGCGTATGCAGTGCACAACATTATTTTTCTGGCTGCGAATAGGTCAGTATGCAGTGCGCATGCCGAGCGTATTCCGGACGCACCCGACTTATGCCGACCGCATGCTTGACGCACTTCTGAGCGTATTCCCGCCGCATTTCCGCCGCTCGCCGTTCAGCGTGCGTTGCATCTGCGCTACAAGTACGCTATGTATACGTCCAATACAGGCGGCTCATATGCTGACGGGGTGCGTTCCGAACACATAGCGTACTCGTAACGCACTCGACCGATGCGGGACCGATGCGCTGCGTATTTCTAACTTATGACCTGAGTAACAGCGTACGCAGCGTATTTCTGTGCATGCCCAAAACTATCCTGCGTACTGGGCCGTACCATGCGTATATCTGCGTACATAAAACCTACACAAAACGATAGAGATTCATATCAGGTGCGTATTGTGCGTACGACTTCGTATGAAAAAAATGTCAATAAGAATTAGGATACGCAGAAGAGTGATAGGGCCCTAAGGGCCCTGTCACACTGATTTTTTTCGTACGCATAATACGCACCTCATATGCATCTCTATCGTTTTGTGTAGGTTTTATGTACGCAGATATACGCATGGTACGACCCAGGATAGTTTTGGGCATGCACAAAACTACGCTGCGTACGCTGTTACGCAGGTCATAAGTTTTAAATACGCAGCGCATCGGTCCCGCATCGGTCGAGTGCGTTACAAGTACGCTATGTGTTTGTGACGCACCCCGTCATCATATGAGCCGCCTGTATTGGACGTATGATACTTAACGTACTTGCAGCGCAGATGCAACGCACGCTGAACGGCGAACGGCGGAAATGCGGCGGGAATACTTGTACGCTCGTTACTTGTACGCTAGATGTGCGTCGCACATAAGTCAAGTGATCAAAACATTTCGACGTTAATTGAGCGTACGGCTGCGTATTGAAAATTTTTGATAAGGAACTCCTAAGGAATTGGGATACGCAAAAGTGTGACAGGGGCTTAAGAAGCTTTTGCTACCGAACCTGTTGTGTAGTAAATGCTGAACAGTAGAGGAAAGCTTTTATTCGTACAGAATAAAGCATTTGCCTTTCATTAATGTTTTTTTTTTCTCAAAGTAACTGCTTTTGCATTTTGCTTAAACTTCCTAGAATTTGCTAGTTTTTATTCATATGACCCCACCTCTCAGCATTATGATAACGTATGATTCCCTTTCTTTGCGCATTGTCTCATAATTACTAATGTTTAGGTGATACTTACTTCCGGTGTTAACGGAAGTGTTAATTTTATATCCCAATTTTCATATCTCACTAATTATCAATCAGAGGGGGTTGGTACCAAATATGAGCAAAGAACAACATTCCAACAAAAAAATGTCGCATTAACATTACCATGCAGTCTATTGCTCTAATGTTATGACGTCATGAATATTTAATAAGGCAATTTTATAGCCATCATTTCTCAGCAGTATGATAAGCTTTAATACTGACTCTTTGCATATTGCATCATAGTGTACTTGGGGTGTTCCTGCTCGAATGTCAAGGTAATTTTAACCCTAACTACTTCTGGTTTTACTGGAAGTACAATTATTAAAGATTATAATATCAATTCTACTGTGCTCTATTAACCCATAGAGTATACATGTATGTATTATTCCCTAGAGGGCGCCAGCCATACGCTAAGATTTATTACCCACAATACCTTGCGGTCCACCCGCCATACTTCCTCTTTTCTCTTAGTGGCGTTACGTGAACGACATATAATATTTACAGAGCTCTCGCTTTGTACATTTCTCAGTCTTTCCTCAGCCATTTTTATAGCGAAGTTCATAGTTTCAGTCAACTATTACTGTTTCTACACAGTTTATTCTCGCGATATTTCTTAGGCGTTCCGGGTACATTTCGGGAGTGAGTCCTCGCACAGCAAAGGTTACCGTTCCCTCCTCCCGTCACACGGTTCTTACGAGACCGTGTGCATGAGGCTTCGCACAGGCTGCAAGTAGCTCATGCCGTACCAAGCTAGCGAGGTTTCGCACAGGCTGCAAGTTACATCGCTAACCATAATTACATGACCAATATTAACGTGAGGCTACACACAGGCTGCAAGTAGCTCACGTCGTACGGAGCAAGTGAGGCCTTGCACAGGTTGCCGGCTACCCACTAGTATGCGCTCGTACGTCACGACCGTTCGACCGTTTAGGCTTTTGGGCTGAAAGTCCCTCATCACGCCGTACCGAACGGACAAGGCTTTGCATGGGGGAGTGTCGCAAGAGTTATAAGCCACTCACCCACTACTAACTGACCCATCAATGTGATATTCGCTTATTAGCCAATCCCCGGCATGCTGCACCGACAATCTGCAAAACGACTGCCGCGGTTATTCACCCGGCGATACCATTTTATTTAACCGGCAGTTTCGTTGTCCCACAGCTTTTCTGCTATACCAAACGATTGAGACTTTATACGGGGTGAGCCGCGAGTGTCGCATAAGTTGCAAGTCACTCCCTCCTTACCTACGCTACCAGTTACCGTCTAGTCAGCGTGATAACTCGCTATTAGCAAACCCCTCACAATGCACCGAATACTCGGTGCAGTTTCTTTTTCATTACGAACGCCGCTATTTTACCGGCGACTTGCTGTTATTTACCAGACATCTTTTCGTTGTCTCACAGCGGTGTTGCTCTAGTAGCAAGCTGCTCTCCCTTACCTTCACTACAAAGTTACCGACCCATTAGTGTGGTTAGCTTCTTAGCAAATACCTCACCCTGCACCAAACAAATTTGGGGATTTCACTTTCAAAACGAACACCGTTGTTAAACCGGCAGTTTCGTTTTCTCATAGTACATATATTGATCAACGCGCAAGACACCGAATTGTTGGTGCTTTCATCTTCAAAACGAACGCCATTATTTTAACCGGCAGTTTCGTCTCATAGCAGTGTTGACCAACAGGCGGGACTTCTCAACATTAACTGCAAGTTGTTAACTCGACTGGCACGACTTCCCGACCAGTCGGACTGAGATTTCGCTTTTAGCAAATCCCTCACGCTGCATCGAATAATTATGTGCTTCGCCTTTAAAACGAAAGCCGTTACATGTATTAACCGGCTCTTTCGTTAGCTCACAGTTACATGGTGTGACGCTCCAGGCGTCTTATTCTGATTAGTTAATTTATACTATTTGACAGGCCTATCGCTCTTTTCCAAACTAGTCTTCTGGCCGCCCCAAGATTGTACTTGCCGCCACACTATCCGGACTATCCACACTATCTGGTGATTTCCAAAACTCATCCAGGTGCCGCCCCTGCGGAGACCGACGGCCGCGCAACCGCTTCTGCCGCCATCCACTGGCATCGTCGGCCGTGTCCACGGCCCCAATACCCGGCAATCCGGGTGCCATCGCCCCTGGGTCCCTCTACAATCCGAGACTGATTCTTCTCAGAAGTAGAAGGAGAAACGCAAGTCGACAGATACAATCCCCATGTATATCAAATCATAGCTCCGTCGGCTACCAAAAAACAATTCAGAACCTGTCTGAAACCTGTTCAGCCTTCTCCAAGCAGACTGCCGCAGCTGATCCAGGCCCATCGTCTCCTTAGCTCCGACCGGCCCCGAATCCTAATAAACCCCACACGTTTTCCCGACCTCCAGACACTCCAGTCGTGTAGGTATTTACCCCTAGTTCCTTCGGACTCGCCTTCTGAACCTCCTGCCCTGGACCAAGATATTTCCTCTTCCCCGTCACATCGTTAGGCCAAACAAGAGGACAAAACTAAGCCAGCCTCCACTGACCACACTTTATCGCCTGGTACAAGACATGGCGCACTGTTTTGGGTTCTGTGAACCCAACACCTACTACACAGCCGAGATTGTTAAAACGACTAAATTGAAGGCCAGGTATATGTGGAAAAGTTCTCTACAAAATCATTTCACGGCATTTTTTTGGTAATAGCTGGCATCCTCATGATCTGAATGAGATCTGAATGAGACTGATTGGGATTGAATAATGTCATTGAATGATATCCACTGTATGTAATAACTTCTTGGCTTACGTTAAACAACCCTATTACAGATATTTTTCTGTGCTTGAAGTTAAAGGGGCAACTAGGTCCTGAAATCCCGAAAATGTCATGTTTTGGATTGTAAACCTATCTTATTTCAAACATCTGGTTGAATGGAAACCAACCCTATGTCTCACTGTTCCCGAGAAAAGACGGGAAAACGGTTGTTTACATCGGACATGACGGAGTACGAATACGCTTTTCCTGTCGTTTTCAGACAATGTACGACATACACGTTGTGTGTGTCTTACAACACCATGCTCGCGAACAGCGGTGACCAATCACCAATGCTCAAAATGTGGTGTCTTTCACAGCCGCAAAACACTTTACGGATAAAATCACAAATAGCACCCCGAACAGCTCGACTTTTTGGGGTCGCCGAAAGTCGTTCTCGCACGCATAATACAGGAATAACAATAAAAGCCCAGTTTTTAAAGGATAGTTGTGTGGATGTTTATATCCTACTTTCAAAATGTTCTTTCCGATTAACATCATTTTGTTCAAAGCACGTTTTGTAGCCCAATTGGGCTGTTCCAGGACGCAGTGCCCTTTAAGTATCGTTATGATAAATCAAGGTCTCCGTGGATGTCTGAGGATATCTACAGCTCTGTAAGGAAGAAAAACCACTTATACAAGAAATTTCTTAAAAACCGTACTTCACAGAACAAATCTAATTATACCTTGGATAGAAATAAACTCAACTCTGTTATAAAATTATCAAAGAAAAAAAATTAAGCAAAAAAATTATTCAACCAAAAAATAACATTAAAGGTACTTGGAAACTCATAAATTCACTATTCAATAGGCTTTAACAAAAATTGAACCCTACGTTTTTTCTGTACCAATAGTAACAAAATCACTGATAGCAAAGAAATTGCTGACGCCTTTAACACGTCGTCACCGACACCACGAACTGACACCCTCTGCATCACGTGTACAACAAAAAATTAAAATTAAAATTTTCTTTTTTTTTGCCGATATTAGCAGTTTGTATCATGAAGTTTAACATGACGAAGTTAAAATTGCTGAAATCATCTAAGAATAGCAAATTTAAAAAAATGAATTTTTGAAGAAATTGGTAAGTTCTTGTGTTTTTTGTTACCATGAAGTGACACTGCACAGGGTGTCAGTTCGTGAAAACAATAATTTACGTGTTTTCGGAGAGTGCGCGCATACAATAGCGTTAGGGAGTGTCAGTTCGCGAAAGCGAAAATTGACGTGTTTTTGGAGAGTGCGCGCACGCATGCGCAGTGGGTGCGCGCACTCTCCCAAAACACGTCAATTTTTGTTATCACGAACTGACACTCACTAACGCTATTGCATGCGTACACTCTCCCAAAACACATACATTTTCGTTTTCAAGAACTGACACCCGTCTTAATCGTTTATATAATTACTAATTAACTAAGAATATTTTCACAATATAACGTTTATAATTGAGTAGTTAAAGCATGTTCACGTTAAGTGATACTAAAACCTCTAAGATGGATGGATTATTTTACTGAGTAAATTCGTGTCAAACCTTTAAAAGCGTTTTTCTTCGATTTACATTTCTGCAACGCAGACCACCGGGTGTCAGTTCGTGGTGTCGGTGACGATGTATTTTGTTCACATAGGGAGCAAATTTGCCAGTGAGCTACCGCTACATAACACGTCCATGGAGGCATTCCTAAGTGAAAGGTGTTGGAATTCACTCTTTTTGACTCCCGTTTAATACGCAAGAAGAGATTGTGGATACTCTGAACAAAATTCCTCCAGAAAAGGCCCCTGGATTTGATGAATTGAACTCTTTTTATTTTTTTTGTTTATGAACAGGCCAAGTATTCATTAGCTTAACAGCTGGCTGACATCTTTAATAAATCCTTAACAGCTGGAAAAAGGCTCAGGGTATACCATTATAAGAAAAGGTTCCTAACATGAGATTGGAAATCATAGACCCATCTCTGTTTAATCAACATTTTCGAAACTATTTGAAAAGTTAATCTATACACGATTAATATCTTTTATATATAAACATGACATTATATAAACATGACAGTTTGGCTTTAGACGTAATCGCTCTTCTGATTTAGCGACATCTTATGTAGTTAACAAATTGTGTAAAGATATAGATGACAATCATTTTTCAATTGGCATCTTTCTGGATTTATCGAAAGCATTTGATACAGTTTACCATGATATCATGATTCGTAAATTATGGTATTCGAGGAATAGCCCTAGACTTGTTTAAAAGTTACTTATGTGACAGATCCCAGTATGTTTTGTATAATTCTGTAAAATTTACAGAACGGCCTATTATTTGCAGTGTACCACAGGGCTCTGTATTGTGTCAGTTATTATTTATCTTGTACATGAATGACATCTGCAATACTTCAGATATTATTACATTTTCCTTATTTTCAGATGACACAAGTTTAGGCAAAAATGTAGACTTAGCTGTACAGAACCTTAATCTTGAGCCCCGGAAAATCACTACTTGGCTTTTAAAAAGCCAATAAATTATGTATCAATGTTTACAAATCAAATTATATAATATTTTGTGATAGCCAGTACAAGCTCACTCAGTCTGTTCCTATAATTTTAAATGATACTGATCTTGATCAGGTTGAGGGTACTACATTTTTGGGAATACATATTGATGAGATTTTAACTTGGAAGAAACATATACATGTTATGACAGCTAAAATATCAAAAATATTGGTATAATGAACAGTCTAAAATATGTTTTACGTAGTAGCATATTACAAACCGTGTACAACTCATTTGTTTTACCGTATTTAAATTACTCAATTCTGACTTTGGGTAGTCTAACTCCTAAATGCAACAGACTGCTTACTCTGCAGAAACGAGCAGTTCGAATAATTTCTAAAACTGGCTTTTATGAACACTCTGGGCCTGTATTTTCAAATTTAAAATTGTTAACATTCACTGACCTGTATCATCCTAACTTAGGAAAATGTATGTATAAACATATGAATCGTGCATAACCTGCTTGTTTTAACCTCTGTTTTACACGTACTTCAAACATTCATTCCTATAATACCCGCAGTACTACTAGGAAAAATCTTTATGTTAATTATAGTACAACCTCATTGTCCGAAAATAGTGTCGTAAAAGCTGGCACTCTATGTTGGGATTGTCTGGATGACTCTTTTAAATCATCGCCCACTCTCTCTATTTTTGCTAGAAAACTAAAAACGTCTTTTTTTAAAAATGCATACATGTACTAAAGCAATGTAATAGGGATAATAACGGCATTGATTACTGTCTTACACCTGTGTCTGTGCTCTGTCTTTTAATGTATGTCTGTCACTTGTCTGTCCGTCCATAGGCTGGGGAACAAAAGCTGAAGCTTCACCCTACCTAGATGTTGCCATTTAGTTAATGTTCACTATTATATCAATTCGGGTAATTTACAATGCAGTGCGCCACCAAGAGTTTGCCACAGAGAGTTCGTTTTTCAAGTTTACGGTCGACAAAACATGGCCCATTTGAACGAGTGTCAATAGAAAAAATTGAGCTAAGTTGTTATAGATTGGGGCACAGCGTTCTGCCGCCTTACAAAAAACTCCATATTGATAAAACGAAAAGAAAAAGGCAAAAAAGATTCTCGAATCATATGCTTACGAACTTTCTGGCCGGAAAAACTAACAATTTCAAATGTCCCGCGCTGCGAATTTGTCGACCATCTCCCACAATGCACTGGGAAAAATGGACTCTTGGTGACGCACTGCATTGTGAATCGCCCGAATTGTAAATATATCTTTGTACATGTATTGTCAATTTGAATATGTAACATTATGTATCATCATTTATGGCAGCATTGAAATAAATGTATCTCATTAAAATCCATGCTAGATCAATTTTTGGAACCATATGTGGGTGGATGCCTTTGTTAATATTGATACTAAATATACCTAATTTACATAAATCATTAATAAATGCCGTGTAATATATTTCCCCCAACGTTGGGGATATTTTTTATTGTTATTATATTTTTAAAAATTCATTTTGATGATTGTACTTACACATCCTTACTTCAATAACATTTTCGAAAACATATACATGGAAGTGACTAAATAATTATGAGGACATATTAACGATCTTAAATGTCTATTATACTCATACTACAAACAGGAATCACGCAGGAGATAAGTTTGTTGTGTCTCTCGCCACAGCTTCAATGTTTTAATCAACCTTCTTCAACCGGAATACCAAAGATTAAGGGCAAACCGGATACATAGAGCACATTACCATTAACATTAAACATTAGGAGGTACCCATGACCACCTCACGTAGTTTGATGCTCACAAGAAAACTGATTGTGATACCCAAGACCACAATGACGATAGTGATACCCAGTGACCACTACCCACCAACAACGGCCGTTGTGAAAGCCTATTAACTCAAGCGATAAAACCAGTTAACAGGTAAGGTGCTATAACTTCAGCACTTAATTAAAAACACATTCCCCACAGCAGGCACATGTAGTGGGGGTATAGCCATTGTGGTAAATCATAGGCTATACATGTACATGTAGATTCGAGATTAACATGTTACTGGATCAGCCCATGAGGCACATCACGGGCCACAATGAATTTAGTTACCAAGTTGAATTTAATTAAGTACACTGTAGTCAAATGTTCACTCAAAACCAGCATTATGGGGCTCGTTCTCTTCTGGGGCACCAATAAAAATGCCAAACGCGAAAAGCGACCCACATAAGAAACAAGCACCATCACTGCGGGAACTTACATTAGCGACAAAATGCAGGAGCGCAAATTTTCTCAAAAGGCTGCATTACCCTCCGGAGAGAGGTGAACCCCATCACTCCGGTAGAGGTGAGCGGCAGACCAATGAAATTGGGGGTGATCAAGTACACTGATTCCCAGCCTGCGACATTGTGACCTAGCCCAGCGGTTAGTCGCTCGCCGTATGTGTTCCACGGATTTTTGGGATTGTGCACCATAGTAAAATAGCCGGGGTAATATACATGACCAAACAAGTTTGGTGTTAGGAAATCTCTCCCGACATTGCCTTGACCAAGGCTATCAGCTTGTTCCCATATGAGCTTGTTCCCGCTACCGCACACCGCGCGTGCAGCAACACAATGTTGTACTATATTATACCGTTAGCCCCAACGACCCTTGCGTGTGCTTTGTGTGCATGTACGTACGCCCCACACTCACTTCCGCAAACAGCCGTACAGTAAATCGAGGCAGAAGATAGCCTTGACGCAACCGTGTATGCTGAATATGATAATTAGTACGCGCTATGGTAAATAGTCTTCTCTCATTGGATAACGGCTGACAAAAAAATGAATATTTATTAAATTGCATAATGCGACCAAAGGTTTATAAACCAGACGGCCTGTGGTAACAATAATTATTGTAAAACACCCGCTTAAAATCTTAAATAATAGTAGAATAATATTTATAAAGTTACACATAGTTTGGGTCGAAAATGAAATGAAAAGGATGAAACATTAGACCTTCAAAAAACGGCAAACGGTACAAAACCGCACGCCGGCAAAAACGATGTCACCATGCACAGAGGCCACGTTGGGGCCGTCCACTGTAGGCACCGGCCCGGCTGGCGCCGTGCAGTGAGACACGCTGCGCTTTCACGTTCAGCGGCCAAAAAAGCGCTCACACTGTTGAGTATATCTACCGCTGACTTTTTTTTTGGGGGGGGGGGGAGGGGGTATTTCTTCTAAGCTGTCAAGGGGATATGGGAAAAAATATCTCTCCTTCAGCAAACTTATTCTGTAAGACTGATTTTAACTTGTATGAACAACTTATAAGTTATATGTCGTATGTACGACTAATATATCGACAGGGTACGACATATTTCGACAGGGTACGACTAATATCATCGACAGGGTACGACATGTCGACAGGGTATGACATATCAAACATATGACATAATGTCGACAGGTGCCGGTACGACATATATATCGTGCATAAGTCGAGTCGACAGGGTACGATATATGTCGCATACAACAAAGTCGTAGATATAAGTACGACTTAATATCTCGTGTGTACAAAATATGAATTGTAACTCGTATGTTCGACTTGTTTGTCGATTATGTCGTACATACAACATATCTTGTGAGAACGACTTGTATCTCGTGCGATTTACATCTACGACTTACATGTGGTACGCATGTCGTAGGTACGACATACGATTCATACGTACGGGTTAAAATACATGTGTCGTACGTATGAGATGTATGTTGCACATGGTACGAATTCAGGGAGAGATTTTTTTCACCATGTACCTGACAGTTTCGCATATTTCCATCCCAAAGTCAATAGCTCGTTTCTTGCAGTTAATTCATTACGGGTGCTTATAGATACGAGTTAACCTGCATTCGATTAAATGGGTACGATTTGACCTGGGTCCGAGTTGACCTGTTCCCTACATTCGCTGTCAGAATAGCACGGGCAGGTAGCGGCGTGATAATGTACTCTGTTGCACCGACAAAACGTCGGCGGACTGTCTTGAACTGTCCAATTCGCAATACATTGGAAATAATATCATTTTGAACAATTATTCACTCATATAGCGGCATATTTCATTTGTTTGTAATAAAACTGGAGAAATGGTTTAAAATGGGATTGAAATACCTGGACATACTTTGGTTTGAGTGAACATACATATTTGTACGTGGTGTACAATGTATACAGTAATTTGCGGGTCATGAATATGTATGTCGCGGGTCAAAGTTTACGGGCTTTGATTGGATATCATGTAATATATGCG
Source organism: Patiria miniata (assembly GCF_015706575.1). Classification (NCBI taxonomy): domain Eukaryota; kingdom Metazoa; phylum Echinodermata; class Asteroidea; order Valvatida; family Asterinidae; genus Patiria; species Patiria miniata. The sequence continues at coordinate 9,158,077 of NW_024037063.1, forward strand.
CATCAGAAATTTTCGGTCGATTTCGGTCGAAACTATAAAGAAACACATAAGAATTCGCCACGGTTGCGTCAAGGCTATCTGCCGCCTCGACTTACTGTACGGCTGTTTGCGGAAGTGTGTGTGGGGCGTACGTACATGCACACAAAGCACACGCAAGGGTCGTTGAGGCTAACGGTATAGTACAACTAGTGATTGTGTCGCGGCGCGCGCGGTGTGCGGTAGCGGGAACAAGCTCGTATGGGAACAAGCTGATAGCCTTGGTCAAGGCTACCAGCATGACGGCTAGAGTATGCCGAATCGCATAGAAGTTGAACTGCACTAAGTCATTAGTACCAACATGCATTACTATAATGTCTACATCACCAATGCCGTCCAACAAATATGCTAATTGATTCAAGCGTGCTCCACTTCGCCCATTCCATTGCACAGGGATACCCATGTCATATGCTGCCCATCGAACCAGTGAATTCCCCACTATCCCAGCACAGCGTTGCTCATGTGGATGAACACCTAAAAATAAAATAAAAATATTTGCTTAAACCCTGTGAAAATTGACTATGGGGAAGGGGCGGAGGTAACTGGCTAGCGCGTCTGACCGCCATCGACCCATACGCTGTATGTCTGTGAAGGAAAGGCCCAATGCATATGCAGTAGATGCTGCCCCCATACGAAATGAGTGGGATCTATAATGTGAATTCGTGATGCCACAGCCTGACAACGCAGACTGCAAAACTCTATTGAACTGGTAACGAGTAAGTGGTTGACTATCAATGTGACAAAAGAGGGGGCCTTGTGTTCTTGGGCGATTTTGAACAAATTGTTGAAGCGCTGCAACAGGGCAGAGAGTGGCATCAGCCCACCGACCTACAAGAACAATTTGAAGGGGGGGGGGGCACGCTGATTTGTCTTAGACTGGCGCAGTGCCAACGTTACTGACTCGCAGCCGCAGAAGAAGCGTATGTCTGACATGTGCAAAACTGCAGGCTGCACATCCCCCCCGCGAATTTGCCGTGAACTCACTAACTCGTAAGAAACCGAAAAATGCAAGAAGCATAGCAGAGCGAAACAATGTCACTTCATAATGTGATGAACAAACTTCAGGCAAAATTGCCATAATGCGCGAAAGCAGCGCCAGCGATATTGGTGACCTGCGGTCTCTTCGCGAAACCCCACGCCTACCACCTTTGAGTAATTTTGTAACCATATACGAATCAGTTGGGTCTGGTCTGCCCATTAACTTGTACTTACAACTTACCCCCGCGACGTATGTTGCAATTGTTGATGGGGAATATCGCCGGATGGAAAGCCAGGCGATGAACTCACCTATGCACTGCGGATTCACGACCCGACTACTGTATGTGGATTGAAGGAAACCACACAAAGTATTCCACCCCGAATTGTATGCCTTGTGTGTATTTCGCGCAAAAGCCAACTGTAGCAACCTATGTATTTCCTGATCTACCATACTTGGGGAAGAATTGGAAGCGAAGTCATCACCGGCTCGGCCTGGGGGGCTAAGGCAAAGAAGCGCTGCATCTGAAAACGAGATAATGCATCAGCTTTGTCATTAAATACACCTGGAATGTGAGCTGCCTTGAAGATGATATTGAACTTCAAACACTCTAACACAAGTAAACGAATTAAGTGCATGCACTTTTCACATTGAGCAGATTGTCCGTTAATCATGTGGACCACTGCCATGTTATCAGAGTGAAACCGAACTCTGTGATTGGCTAAGATAGGCCCGTCACACAAGGATGGCTACAACTACAGGATACAATTCCAAGAGGGCAATGGAGGGTGTATATGATGTTCCGTGCCGCCAACGGCCTTGCAACCATTTCCCTCGAAAATAAGCCCCAAAACCAATTGAAGCCGCTGCATCTGTAAAAAACTCAAGTGTTGCCGAAGATTCCCATTCATGCTTCAGCAGTGGGGTGACACCATTGTAATCTCGCACAAATGTCAACCACATCAATAAATCAAGTTTCGCGCCATTCGTTATCCGCACCCTATGCCATGGTCGCTTTAACCCCTTTGACAAAGCAATAAGCCGCCTAATAAACGCCCGACCCGGCGACACAGCCTTGCACACGAAATTAAGAGAACCGACAAGGGACTGGATTTGCACTAACTCTGCTTTTGGCTTAGCAAGCATAGCCCGCACTTTAGTGGTGAGCATTGCTACTTTGTCGGGCGGGACCCTTACCTGCCACTGATTCACATCAATTTCAAGCCCCAAGTATGTGAGAACCTGCGACGGACCTTCTGTTTTTTCCGTAGCAATGGGAACACAAAGTTCCCCACATAATGCTTGAAAATTGTCTAGGCATGTCTGACATGACTGTCTCGATGGGCCAACAAACAAAAAATCATCTAGATAATGTGTTACATCACCCTCTTTGGCCATCTTGCGAACACTAAATTCTAGAAAAGAGCTAAACTTCTCAAAAAGCGCACACGACATGGCACACCCCATGAGAAGACATTTGTCAAAGTAAAACTGATTTTCAAACTTGAAACCGAGCAAGTCATAATCGAGCGGGGTGATTGGTAACAGGCGGAAAGCCGATTTGATATCTGATTTTGCTAGCCACGCCCCCTTTCCTGCTTGTACAACTAAATCTACAGCCTCGTCAAACAATGCATACCGTACTTTGCACTGTTCTTCATCTATACGATCATTAATTGAACCCCCGTATGGGAACGAGAGATGATGTATCAACCGAAAAGTGCCCTGTTCCGTCTTGGGTACTAACTCGATGGGTGAACATTGCAAATGTTCAAAGGGGGGGGGGGGGGGGTGCGCGAAAGGCCCGGCAATCCTGCCTGCTTGAATTTCTTTTTCCAATTTCAGTTTGACCATATCCGGGTTCGATGAAGCTGATTGAAGGCAGTCTGAATCCCTACGAATCCTAGGGCCACTGTATCCAATTGAAAAACCCTTGGAAAACCCTTCCAACAAAATTGCTTTGTCTAAAATGTTGTCATAATCGCAAAGCAGTGAGTGCAGCACCGACAATTTAATTGGGGTTGGGAGCACGAAAATTAGCTTTCCCAGTCACCAAAGCATGTGCATTTTTCTTTGTTCCAGCTGAATCTACCTGACTGCCGGCAAAGGCTGTTTGTTGAACAGAGTGTGCATAGCCTTTCCCCGAAAACCCCCTTGCCCCCCCCCCCCCCCCCCCCGGTTTGGAGGCGCGTGTGTACGCCAGGAAATCTGCATGTTGGCGAACCGTGTCCGTGACGACCACATGCAGCACATTTGTGCTGATATTTACATTTGACGAACTTACAGCCGTTCGGAGTTGAACGCAAAGCATATGCGAGTTCAGCCCCTGTCACACTTTTGCGTATCCCAATTCCTTATGAGTTCCTTATCAACAATTTTCAATACGCAGCCGTACGATCAAAAACGTCGAATTTTTTTGATTACTTTGACATATGTGCGACGCACATCTAGCGAACAAGTAACGAATTCAGCGCATCCACTGCGTATGAGACGCGTATGAGTTGCGTATGCAGTGCGCAAGATCGCCATCTGTGCGTTTCTCATAAGTTACGAATAAGTACAAAGCGCTGCCCGCTCGCAGGACGAGCGGTACTAATTCGTGCAATACGTCGCTATGTATACGTCCAATATAGGAGGTCAGCGTATTGCCGCGTATGAACGGCTTATCCCTCACGAACACATAGCGTACTCGTACCGCGCTCGACCGATGCGGGACCGATGCGCTGCGTATTTATAACTTATGACCTGCGTAACAGCGTACGCAGCGTAGTTTTGTGCATGCCCAAAACTATCCAGCGTACTGGGCCGTACCATGCGTATGCCTGCGTACATAAAACTTACATAAAACGATAGAGATGCATATGAGGTACGTATTGTGCGTACGACTGCGTATGAAAAAAAGTCAATGCGCAACTCATAAGGAATTAGGATACGCAGAAGTGTGACAGGGCCCTGACCGTGTGCGGTGCAGCCCGCGGTGCCCCTCCGAATGCGGTAGGGGCCGCTTCGTAAGACGCGACCGTCAGCCACAATTCGACATCAAGCTCACCCCAAGATTTGTGGGGCTGGGCTTCAAGCCGGAGACGAAACTGTTCGTCATATAATCGCCAACTGCGGCCAGGGAACTGAACCGATGCCGTGCGGACAATCTCAGTGTATTTCAGTAGTTCGTTAACCCGAGAAGGAAACTTAACCAGGTATATTGCCATAAAAGTATGAAAAGCTGACACCCACTTGTCCCATGTGTCCATTTTCTTTTGACGGCTTGTTTTGGCCTGATTTGAACGCAAAAACATGTTGTCATTTTCAATGACTAGCGCGACTTCTTCCGCTTTGTTAGACCGCGCAAGTACCTCCGAAGCGCTATCCGCGGACAACAGTGACATGTCTACATACTCATTCCGCCATATTTTGTCTTTTAATGACTGAGAAACATGCCCCCCCCCCCCCCAAATCAATGATGTGGACTGAACGCGAGGGATAGGTTTCGGATTTCCGGAAACCCCATCGATTGCAATCCCCGGTAGGTTATTAACCAAGGGTGCCGACAAACCACTACCTACGTTACTGGTTACATTGTTACCCATGCCCCATGGAACAGTATACAAATGTGTGTCATTTGTAGCAGCGATTGGACAGGGGGGCGACGCAACTGAATATATAGGTATACCACTAGCACTATTATATAACGGTGCCTCAGCTATTCGTCCCTCCACTTGGCTTGGAGGAAAAACCCACTGTTTGCCCACTTGAAATGCAAGATGTCATGCTTGGAGGAGATGTAAATATTGGCCTAGGCCTACTTGGAATTTCCCCCATCATGCCAATGGTAGAAATTAAGCTTGCAGCAGATGGGAATGACCTACTATTTCCCATGACCCCACGGAACTCACCCGACCCTTGGCCTTGGGGAGTAGAGGCATAAACCGCTGGCTGATTCCCGACTAGGCCTGGTGGCTGTACCACCGGAGGCATAGCCGCCGAAGAGCTGCCGCCATCCCACCAGTTGCTCCATAATCCGCGGCTAACATCATGGATGCAACGGGCCTCGCTGCGTCTATCACGGGTGCCGACTGCGCTGCTTGATCCAACGGTGCCGACTGCGCTGCCTGATCCAACGGTGCCCACTGGGTCAAAGGTGAAGGCTGACCATATCCATAATGACTTGGCATACCCATCGATGCCTGGTGCTCTGTTGTAAACTGGACTGAAGCCGCCGTCTGACGTGCTCATCAGGCATGGACAGCGCCGATATACCTGTAGTAGGCTGACCTGGTGCCCTGACGACACTTGGCCCACTGTGAATCTCGGCGACATGGACTGCGGCCTGACGTCACGGTGCCGAGCTTCTCTGTGGCGCTGACGAAGATCTGCAAGCTCTCTTTCGTGGCCCCGGTGACGGCCGTACGGACTGTGGCCTGCGTTTGGGCCTACCTCTTGGCATGTCCTTGTCTTTGCGGACTCCTCACGCGCCAATTGCTCGTAATTCAAATTCTAATTAAACCTGAAATTCGGGTGTAAAAAAGTTTTCAATCGAGCGTTGATGTTTCTAGATTGAAGCCGTGACTAAAAGTGAATCTGCGCACTCCCGATAGAATACCATGCGCTGATTGGCTGCCGCGCAATCCTAGCGCGGCAAAATAAAGGGAGAGTGCATGCAACGTCCGCAATGAAGTTTGCGCACGTCCCGCAAGCGATGTTCTGTTTTTATTGGTTGCCCAGGGGTGTTCAGAATCCCAATTTGCATACAACCTTCCTTAATCAGGATACTCATGCACACTGTATGCTGTACAATTATTGAACTCCCACAAGTACGATCAAATTGGATTTTGCGCTGAGTATAATAAATTTTACCAGTTATATGGTAAAATGTGCTATCGTACCCAAAAGTTTCGCGCATATACCTTGTCTTCAGATATCTTCAAGTAGTTTTATCAAACATCAGTATTGATAAGCCTCGAATTCTTACTAGCACAGTTACCCTATTAAAATGTTATGCAAATCATTTGAACAATAATAACGTTGTAATATTTAGCCTTGCAAACAAAAACAGTGAAAATGAGGTGTCTGTTAAGTGGCCCAATTAGTAAAGGGTTGCTAAAAGTGGGAGACTTGAACATTTTCAAGGAAATTCCCAAAAGTATTGGAAAGAAAATTAATGGAAACAAAAATTGACATTGACGTAATTATTGCATTTGGGGGGGGGGGGGGATTTACTTTAACTTATTCAAGTCTCCCACGTTAGGCGACCCTTGGCCTCATTTACGGTTTACGGACAGCCAGCTCGTTTCCCCCCGTTTTTGTTTGCTGAGCTAAATGTCACAATGTTGTCATTTGTCATATGATTTTCCATAAAGTTTTAATAGGGTTACTGCGCAAGTAAGCTACTTGGTGAATTTGAAGCTCAACAATACTGAGGTTTGGCAAGACTATTTGAAGATATCTGGTGACAAGGTAAATGCGCACAATTTTTAGGTATAAAAGTAGCCATTTTGGATCGTTACTAAGTCCTCGTATTTGTACAGTCACTTATATACTTCAGAAAATGTCATTTAAGTAAGGGTGTGTGAGTAGAATTACCGTAATAAACTTTCAAAAAATGAAGAAAAAAAATAAAGAATATACCAAATTATGGGAAAAAAAATATTACACGGCGGGGATTAACAATTTAAAGATATAGTCCATCATTTGTAATTATGGGTATTTTGTTCGTTTGAAGTAACAAAAGTGTTCAAAATCTAATGAAGGATACTGAACAACTAACCCGATGAAGTTTCAGCTCAGCTTTAGCTGTATATTCCGAGAAAAACAGCATTCTAGGATCTTAATTTCAAATCAAAAGTTGCTGAACCATGTTTTGAATTGGGCCTGAATTCAGCGTCTGAGACACGTTCTCACTGAGCCGATTGCAGCTATACGCGATGTCACGCACTGATCCGACAAAATATAGCAACCGCACGCGCGTGTGCGTCGTGCCAATGCTTGCGCACGCTTCGCCGAATAACAAAACGAACTTAAGACGCATCGTTGATTACTTCAAAATGACAGCTTGCCAGTAAGAACAATTTCACAGGGAGTTTTAGTCCACTTACTATCTTTCAACCAAGTATGTTTTTCAACATGATAACGCCAGTTACTTTTCGGATGGCTGCAAATGATGGACTATAGCTTTAAGCAGAGTAGTTATATTTGGGTCAAATTTAAGGGTGGCATCCATATACATTTTCTTCTCCACTCTTTGACCGATTGATCTGACATGGTTGCCTGCTATTACCAAAAAAAAGCCGTCCAAAGTGTAATATTCCACTTTGGCTGGTCCACTATAATGGCTCCTGACTCAATATTCCCTGTTTCCAAACGATACACGTAACCGCAACGAACGGCACTTCAACACTTGGACAGCGCCGCTCGTCTGGGTATCACCCACACAACGTTTCGCTCCTACTGTCTAAATACTTATTTCAGGGGTGTCAAATGCTAGGCTCCGCCTTCCACTGTCTGCACGACTCCCTTCGGGCAGTTCTCAGTGAACTTGATCGAGTTTTCCGTCTCGGCATAGAGGCACGACGGGTAACAATTCTTGATGTAATCTTTCTGCCCTCCAGTTGAACTTAGCAAATGTCTCGAGTCTATTCCTTTCCAGGGACGAGACCTCTTTGCCATTCAGTTTCAGACTGCTACGGAGAGGACCATTTTGACGAAGGTTCGTCCAAAATTGTCTTTCCAGTCGTCCACAGCCGTCCAGCTGCAGTGCATTTCGGCCACGGTTCAGCTGGCGGGGGACGTCTCTATAGTCCGAAGTCCCATTGGTCCGACGTCCCATTGGTCCGAAGTCTTATTGCTTCGACATCTCATCGGTCCAACGTCCCATTGGTTCGAAGTCCCATTGGTCCAACGCCCCATATAGGATTAGGGTTAGGGTTATAGGGTTAGGGTTAGGGTCAGTCAACCTGAACAAATGGAACTACACAGTATTATGTTTCGGACCAATGGGACTTCGGACCAATGGGACTTTGGACTATCGAGACGTAACCCAGCTGGCGGAAGTGAATATGCCCACAGGCCCCCATCACAGGACCTGTGAGAACCCGTATGACCCAATAGACCAGTTATTTCGATGCCGTCCCCGATCTACATGTACAACGGGACATGGCTCACCCGACACGCGGGTGAACCTCGCGGACGTAGTTTCGCTGTTCCGCCTGTATGGGGTCTCGCTTCAACTCTATTTCTGACCCCCTAACGTCCACGGTTCATCCCTGTATCCCACGTACGTGGTACCGTGTTAACAGAATACCCGGCTGCATCCCCGTCGATGGTGGTGGTGGTGATACTAATACACTCCTGTGCCATGCCTACTCACGTGGCAACTTCGGTATTGGTGTCGCCAGCGTGGCATTTATCTCCGAGAGGTCCATCTGGCGGGCAGGGAACAAACCACAACTGATGCACTCTCCAGGGGCTGGATTCGCCCCATGGAGTAAACCATCCGAACCTTGGTCATGCGGACGATGTAAGCACAGTTTGACCGTCCGCATTATCGACCTGTTCGCAGTATCACTCAACTGCCAGCTCCCAGGGTACTGTTCCGGATCCCAGGAGCTAAGGGCGTGGCGGGCTAACGCCCTCCACTTTGCGTGGAACAACTTGATTGCCTACGCTTCTTCCTCGATCTCCCTACTCACCAGATTACTTGGAAAGATCGAGCAGGATCCCTGCAGGGTACTCCTGATTGCCTCATTTGTCTCCGACAACCGTGGCTTCCACGGCTAATTGTTCGCCTTGTCTGCCATTCCTCCGACTTCTCAAGCGGCTGCCGCCATTGCAGTCCGTATAGCAGGTGTCGGTCAACCCGAATTGTTTACGACAACCGATTACGACATTTCTATAAATGGTGTGTACGGTGAACGGCGGCAACTCTAATCGAAGTTTGCGATTTTTTTCTCAACCTCTACTACTATGGTTTTGTGGCTGTCATTGTCTAGAGCTTTCGCTCTGCAATGGCGACAGTTCATTTGGGTTCGCGGAATCGTGGGCAGGTCTTGTCAGCTCTCGCCTGGTCCCTGCTCAAACCACTAGAACAGGGTACTGTTTTTTACGCTTCCTTGAAAACAATTTCCTCCCGACAGCAGCCAAAGTGCAGCGCATTAGTGAACTTCACGACCATAGGTCAATGACATTTGCGTTGGGAGCCCGGTGGAGTCTGGTCCGCCTGGCCCCCCATCGCTCTTTCCTCACGAAGAATCAGTCGGCGATGTTCTCCTGCCTGACACCTTCGTTTCTGACTCAAAGTCCGAAACATTCATAACCACTGTTTCACCACATTGTCCAGCATCATGCAATGCAATCGCTCGCTGGGTCATGAGGGCCTTAAGACTCCCATCGTCTTACTGTCTATCCCGAGCAGAGTACAGGGTATAACAAGCCTACGAATTCGAAGTTCGCAGCGTGGCGAGCTCTTGGGCTTCTTGCAGATATCATGCAAGCGGCAAGTTGGAAATCCTCCAACATATTTATCTCCTAATATATATTTCAGGGCCGTGTTGCAAGCTGACGGCAGAACCGTTGTGCAGCCCTCCCTGCTCCCCCCAACGGAGCAACCGGATCCGGTTTTTCCTCCGCTGGTGCCGCGCAGTACCGACTAGGGAAGGCTTACCCAATTATGGAAACAGCCGATTCCCCTGGTTTACTTAAGTGGGTTTAATCTGATTGGCTTTGGGCTCACGCTTCCTTGCAGCCCTCCTTACTCTACCGGTAAGTAGAGCGAAGTAGTATTCCCCCCACCAAGATGTGGGTCGGTTCTACTAGCGAATACTTACCCGTAGATTGCCCACCCGCCTCCCCATCTCTCACGTTCGTGTTCACTTACGCACCTTACACTCGAGAAAACAGGAAGTATGGCGGGCGGGCCGCAAGGTATAGTAATTTAAAACCGGTCAAGTGACGGGCTTTGGACCAATCAGGAGACTTAAATCGTCACCGACACCACGAAGTTACACCCAAGTCCACTCCTTACTTCGTGAAAAGCGCTCATTGGCAAATTTTGGTTTCACGAAATAAAACCAAAATGTGCCGCGCAATTCGGACACTGGTGCGAGCGGAGTTTCGTTTTCATAAAGTTACCACACTGTTAATTTGGAGAAAAACGCTTTGAAACATTAAATAAAAGCCTTTACCTAAACTGGTGAGTTACTTCGTGTAAACGAAAATATACAGAGTTAGCGTATAGTCTATCCGGGTGTTGGGAATTGGGAAGCCGAATGAGACCGAACCAAGCCGAATGGTTGCGATTTAGTGCAGAATGAAACCGAATTGTAGCGATTATGTCAAGATTATTTTACTAATAACTCCAGAATCATCAAGAATTACCCAGAATTATGCCGACTTAGTGTAATTTTTATCAAATTCGTACATTTCTTGATACATTCGTAATGATTCGGCATGATTCTGGACTGTTTCACACTAAAAATAACTCTACGAAACTTGTTAGAATGCTGTAAGAATATCCAAATATCCAGAATTAGTTGTGAATATATCAAGAATAAACCACTGTTTTAAATTCTGAAACTAACAGAATCATCACGAGGCAGCCAAGAACCCTTCCCTGAATTGCCTTTTGCGGCTGTTTGGCTTAAAAATCGGGATCCCTTACAAAAAAGTTCTATAGAATTCTATAAGAAAGAATTCTATAGAAATTCTATAAAGCATTCTATAGAATTTTGTCTATAGAAATTTTATAGAGTTTCTTTAGAAGTCTTCTATAAGGTTTTATAGAGTTTTATACAGATTCTATAGAAAAATGGGCCATAATTCTATACAGCAGTTTATAGAATTTTATAGAAATTATACCTTTTCTATAGAACAATGAACAAAATTCTGTAGAAATAAGGCTAGATTTATTTAGAATATTCTATAGAACTCTATAGAAAATTTGGACTTTTTCTTTGAAATATTTTGTAGAACTCTATAGAATTTCATAAAGGTTTTCTCCAATTTCTATAAAAAATATTCTATAGAACTCTATAGAAAATTTGGAACTTTTTCTATAAACTATTTTATAGAACTCTATAGAATTTTATTCAGAATTGCTGTAATTTCTATAAAAATATTATGTAGAACTCTATAGAAAATTTGGAACTTTTTCTATGAACTATTTTATAGAATTTTATAGAATTGTATAGAGGTTTCGAATTTCTCTAAAAACGTTTTATAGAACTCTATAGAAAATGTGTAGCTTGTTTTGCAACATTGTATAGACTATAGAACTCAATAAAGTTCTATAGAAGTTTGGCCCTTTTCTATAAGCTTCGCTTAATAAAATTCTTTAGAAATATGATACATGTAGGTTTTTCTATAGAACATTTAATACAATTCTTGCAGACATAATTTTTACACATTTTCATTGAGAACAATTTGGTTGATTTGGACATTACCATGGCGTTACTCTTTATACTAAATAAAATCAGGAAAACAACCATGACACAATTACAGTTGGACAGACATATTCTGTTCTTTTTAAAAAAAAAATTCTTCAGAATTTACAAATTTGTGCATGTAGGGGATGAGCAGATATCTTTCCAGTGCAGTATATTAAAATCAAAGGCACCAATAATGAACACAGTCTGTACAGTGAACACGGTTAATGTGGTGAAAAAAATAGCAGAAGTTGGGCTAAAAAAAAATTAAATAAACACATTTTTATATGAATTGTTTTCCTGAGAGGGATACTATAAATTTGGCAAGAAAGACACATGCATGAAAGACTTGTGATGGTTGCAACAATCCATACCTATATTCAGTTGGTAAAACCATGTATAGAGCTTTGTTTGAAAGGCAATGGTATTCAGACACGTTTGACAACTAGATTTGGAAGTTTGAAGTAAAGTACTGATCGTAATTTCCAAGAGTCATTTTATCAAGATGTGACATACCTGTATATCATTTGCATGTTCATGTGTGTATGTATGGAACAAACTTTATGATAATCTTTTTAAAAGTAATGTCCATTGTAGTTTCCGGAACTGACATCTTGTAGATTAGGACGATGATTCCAACTGCTTGTTTAGGATGCATGCCACTGCCTCCAAATTGCAGAGCCGGGGCAGAAGCAGTCAGACAGTCTTTGTCTTGTACATGCACATACTGCAGCTCATCTCAGTAGTTTTGGTAGATCATATCCATGCATAGCGCAAAGGATCATGGAGACAGGTAGATGTAGAACTCTAGATGTATCATTTGAAGAAGTCTGCAGTGGGGAAAATGAATTGTTCATTTTGTAAATGATAATTTTTACAAAAAAAGTGTGATGTTAATGAAATTAATGTCCACTAACAAACATGGCCATGATGACCTAAGAATCTTATTCCTCAATGCTGTTCTTATTCAGAATCTTATTCCTCAAGTCAGCTGATTCTTATTTGTTGCTTCGACCCTATTTATATCTATTGATGCACCCCTTAGTTTAGTCATGAAGGAATACTTTCTCCATGGTTTAGGGAGGGAGTTTGAGCAGAAGTAGTCCCACTAACTGGGTCGCTAGAACTCCTTTTTGACATTTGGGATGTTGGTCTGTCGCAGCTAAGTACGACAGACCAACATCCCAAATGTCAAAAAGGAGTTATAGCGACCCAGAACGTGGGACGGGCAGAATTGACCCATATTAAACAAGCATGACAAGTTACATGTACTTTTGTAGTTCTTAAAAATTGATGTTCTCTTGCAACTTTGCTGAGGAAGGAATCTGGTAATCACGAACTGTATAATGACCGTCATGACTGAGACAACAACATTGACAGTTTGTTATAAAATATTGATATAATGTCACTATTCTATTCTGCAACAATTTAAGGTGGTTTTAAATCAAATCTTCTCTACTCACCAGTCACCATCGTTTTCACCCAGACCCTTCACGTCTTCCGTAATTCTAGCAGAGTAGTACAGCACCGTGCAAATCATGATCATCCAGAGATGTAGGCAATGGAGGCACACAGTTAAATCTCCATCAAATGTGTTTGCAAGAACAGCAATTATTTCTTGAAAGTTTCCATAGGCATGCACTTTACTGCCAACATTCATGGTTTGATCAATTTCGTCTCAAACTTCTTGTACAAACAAGTACAATCATGACAATACATGTATTTTTTGTTTCCAGCAAACCCTTTCCTCGATCCTTCCCCCAATAGCTCCATGGTCGTCCACTTTGGTCCAACTGACTGAATTCAAATCTGCAATACACAGGCAGTTTCTGTTCTGGTACTGACTGGTATGCAAGGTCGTGTGTACATGTACATGCCGTGCATGGAACTATAAAACATGTTGGGTGAGACTGGTTACCAGCGGAGGGCAATACAAGTGGTTGTAACCTGACTTTGCTTTTAGCAGGTGGTCACTTCTCATTCTGGGTGTGGGGCTGGCCAGAGGGGGGGGGGGGGGGGGGTTATTGGATTATTGTGCAGCCTTCTGTTTATTCTAACTCCTAGTTTATCCGGTGCGTCTGGGGCGAGCTGTATAAGGAGGGGTATTCTGACTTGATGATTTTATTGTAATTTATATAAAGTATGATATGTAATGTGATGTATGTTCCTTTTTGAAGGATTAATTACAATAGAAATGCAGATGGAACTTAAGTTTCTTCTTTCACATTCTAAAACTAAATAATTATTTCTGTATGTGCTTGAACAGTTGTAGTTGTAAAAAAATAAAATTTCCTGCGTACGCTATGTTTGGTTCAAGCTATGCAAATCATGAGTAGTAACTCAAGATCGTGAATACATTACATGTAGCATGAATAATTAACAAACAACCTCATTTCCTCACTGGAAATGTATTGATGTATAGCTTCTATTTTTTTAATTATAAATGATAATCTCGTACTTTTCCATAGAAATATTCTTCTCTATAGAATGTATGCTTCTCTATAGAAATTATACTTCTCTATAGAAATTATCCTTGTATAGAAGTTCTTCTCTATAGAAATTATACCTTTCTATAGAAATTTGGGGTCTATAGAAAAAAATTGTTTTAGAAATCCATAGAATTCTATAGAGTAAACAATTTCTAAAGACTCCCTCTATAGAAATTTCATAGAGAATTGGCGAGCTTGTAGAGTTCTATAGAACTGTATAAAACTTTCTAAAGAATTCTATAGAACATTTTTGTAAGGGATGTGTGAACTAAGCAGAATGAAACAAAAGTAATCAAGAACTAGGTACGAATTTGAAGCCGAATCAGACCAAAGCAAGCCGAACGATTGCGATTTAGCGCAGAATAAAACCGAATTGTAGCGATTTAGTCAAGAATAACATACGAATACCTCAATAATCTTTTAGAATGACCCAGAATTATGCCGATATAGTGTATTCGCAAGTCATTGTTATAATATTCGTACATTTCCTGACGCATTCATAATGATTCGGCATGATTCTGGACTGTTAACACCAAAAATGACTCTACGAAACTTGTAAGAATACTGTAAGAATATCCGGAATGTCAAGAATTAGCTACGAATACAACAAGGACCATCTCCCACAATGCACTTGGAAAAATGAACTTTCCATGGCAAACTCTTGGTGGCGCACTGCATTGTGAATCGCTCGAATTGCTATTCGCGGCGATTCAATTTAAAAATTGGGAATGTGTGAACATAGCATTTACTGAAGAAAGTATTGAAAATCGTACACTTTCATTTTAATCAAATTCACAAATACTTTGGTGTACCAAAAATAAGTACACATAGCGTTTTTGAGTAAAGCAGCCGTATTACCGTGTGCGAAAACTAAGGAAGCGCAAGTGGCAAGGAGAAATTCACTTATTAGAGATATCCCATATTGTTATGATTTCCACTGCAGAATGAGATGTAAACAGGGTTTTTTTTTTGTATCGGAATTGTGCGTCAGGATTAAAGAACGAGCATGGGAATCAACAGGATTTGTTCTAGACGGGGGTAAAGCACATTATTTTAAAAACTCCTTGTACTTTCTCTAGCATATTCTTAATTTATCATTTTTCGAGGATGGGCGGGGGGAAATTTGGCAACCCCACCCCAGTTGACACTCCTGTGGACGACCTTGTTGTCAAATGTGACAACAAGGCCGTATACCTCCTCTTCTACTGTTGTTTGTGTCTCCTTTTGTTTTGCAAGCCCCCTTCCCTCGCCCCTTGCCTCCCCCTTGCGACTCCCGTTTTTTACTTGTAAAAATTGACGCAGTTTAGCCATTGGCTAAAAGTTCAATTTGAAATAAACCAATAATACAAATCCAGGTCAATTTCTTTTTGACTCATTCTAACGCTTTTTTAGTTTACAAGTTTCTTTAATGGTAGTTACAGCGTGGGTCGATAAAAAATGTAGCAGTCAAAAGACCTGAGACGTAATGACGTAATGGCTTTGTTTACATATGCGCTTTCCTATGTAAGCGAAGTCGGGACGCCAGTTAAAGTGAGGACCGTCTATTACATAGGAAAGCGGACATGAAAACAAAGTGTGCCGTCGTTAGGTCTAAGGCCTATTAACAAAAACAGGATTCTATTAATTCATAACTTATTTATAGATCAAGTCGGACTAAGAGTTTGATAGGTCAATTTCAATGCCACGTTTTTGTAATACAATTACCTGTACAAAAATGTTGCTCATCGTGAGCGTGATTTTTACGCACCCGGCCCGATCGTCATTAATACCTAAACAAATCAATGGCGATTTTAATGTATCATTCCATGTTGCCTAGCTAGCTCCAAGGAAACGTTGGGTTAAAAAAAGTGATGTCAAGTTATGGGAACAGTCACGGTTGCAGGGCATTTGTATTTGTGTAACACAACTGTTCTTGTTTGTTTTAGCCGTTTGTACTGATGACGTCACACAATATTTACCACAGTGCTTTGCGGGAAAGAGTGGGGGTCGCCGCACCGCACTCGCGATAGAAAATATATGGCAGGTGTATTTTGCGTCTAATTATTTTCATTTGAGCCACGAAAGCTATCGCAAATGACCCTCAAATGTGCTAAAACCTGATCTCGTTTAATGTAATGTATTTTAGGTCGATGATTCTTAAAAATAACACTAGTCACGATTATATCGAGAACGACCCTCTTACTCCGGCAGGAAGTTTCGGGTAAAAACACGCTGCGCTGTAGCTTCAAGTACTCCTACGTGCGGTACATCCTCGAAATAAATGGTTAAACTAAATACATACGTCAAAACGGAAAATACATATATAAAAGACAGATCACGTCCCTTGAATCAAATTGCAGAAAATTTCTTTCTCCATCTATTTTGTTGGTTATTTTTACGATGTCAAATTTGATCTGTCACTGGCCACAAGCTGTGTGTACTTGCCAAATTGAGGTGGCTGGTTAATTTTCATAGACTTTAACCCCTAAAACGATACTTGTTTTCCTGCAGGTATGTATATACATTAATGCTGCATATTACATCACAATAAACAATTACAAACGTTTAGAGCCGCATGTAATCAACGTTTTGGTGTTTTCTAATTTTTTTTGTAGCCAAAGCTAATGAACTAGCTATTCATGGAGCTACACCTGACTATGTACATTTCTATTCTGGAATGCATATTGCCTTACCACAACCTATTCAATGTAATGATATAATTTATATTGTGGATATAAATATCAAGCGAGTTTTAATCCGCGATCCAGCTTGGTCGAACTATAACAACAACAGTAGCCTCATGAGACATAAACACGTAAACATCATTCCGTGCTCCGCGTACCTTTATGAATAACAGTAGTATCAAAACATTTAAGCGAACGTTCAGAATCACTCGTAATTAATCTTTCATTTCTTTTATAGGCGCACCTGCTGAAATACAGAATTGGGAAGCTTACCAAAAAGCACTCGAAAAAGGCAGTGCAACAGTACATCGCACGCGCCTGATGATCGTCGGTCAAGAACGAGTTGGAAAAACAAGCCTGATGAGGAGTCTCATTCATGAAAAGTCTGTATTCAATTTAAGGTTATAATGAAATCCATTGTGCATTGCATACTAGTAGATAATGAGAGATGATAATGGACTCTTTTTCTTCTTTTTTATTCCCCGCGCCGGCGAAGACGAAGGGGCATACTCGCTTGTCCTTCTAGCAAGTCCTTCTGTATGTGTGTACCAACCTTGCCATCTTTATGTGGACCTCAAAAACAGGTACACACGATGCTGGTTGTGTGAACCTTTTGAAGTAAGCCAGGTCCACACAACTTTCCCCTCGGGAAAAAAAAACAGGTTTAGCGACATTTTTGGGTAAGGGTATTCGTTGCAAAAAAAAAAGAGAGGAAAACGCAGGGAAAAAATGATAAAAAAATTGTGGGTTGAAAGAGTTCTGAACTACACGAAGAAAAAGAAATGTCAACAGTAGGTATTGAAGGTAAGACTGGATGTATGTGTGGGTATGTAAACATCGGCAATCGTGGACTTATAACAAAAGGGTTAGGGCACAAACAATACGTCCACAATTGACCGAACGTCCACCATTAAACTTCGTGTACAAAACCAATGAGAGCTGTTGCTGAAAAGTTAGTACAAACAAGGGAATGAGGATTAGGCCCACGGACAATAGGGGGTCCACGATTGCCGGTGTTTACAAAGATGTGTGGATGTGGGCGGGTCGTCACCACGTTATTTGGAAGTTATTATTGTTAGGGTATAACGGGCATGTCACACTGTCACGTCCATTCATGGCGTTCATATTGCGTTGTTGAACAAAACGCCATAATAAAGACGCAAGACAGTGGCTTGCATTGCGTCTCTGTGAAGTCCACCGAAAGTCTAAGACGTCCCTATGGCGTTCTATAGCGTCCTTGCGACGTTCTCTGAGTTCCATTGAAGACAAATTAGAAGTCTGTTTTGCGTCCTTTGCGTCCTCGCTGCGTCCTCATGGTGTCTAATAAGTTCGTACGGCGTTCGTGGAGTCCTTATCGCCCGCTTGATGCGACCTTAAAACGTACGTCTGACTTCAGCAGCCAGAAGTGCGGCGCTTATACTCGGGCCAAAACGGGCGATATTCATCATGAGTCTTCACACTTTTAACGGCAAAGACGCATAGGAGACGCACAGTCCTGATGCATGCACGTTCGTGGAGTTCTCACGACGTCGCTCCCGCCGAGGCGCGGCGTTTGTTTTGTGCATGTCCAAAACGAACGTGGCAGTTTCACGTTCAGCGAAGTCGTTGGAGTGCCTCTGAAGTCCTCAACTAGTATTAATGAGTCCCCACGCCGTTATCAGCGTTCCCACCGCGTTTAAGTCGATTTTCTTGGTCGCGGTACAAACTCCATGCCAGAACGTGACAGTGTGACAGGCCCTTTAGACCGAGTTGTGGGGACTTTCTGCTGTCCCCATGGCGTCTTCGGTCCCCAAGTACCATGGACAAATTGTGTGTAGTCCCCACAGTTATGGACAGTGTGACCGTAAGGTTATGTCAAAATTTTGCTAGATGCACTTAATGTATGCTTACTTAACATACACCCCGAGAACGGACAGACAGAAAAAGGGAGAACAACAACAGATTCTTTGTTGTCTTCGGCCGTTCACCATTTGTTCAAGTAAAAACGGTCCTCGGTCGTGAGTTTAATTGTTTGCTTAGTCTATGGACGATTGTTATATAATAGCGGCAAAGGGAAAGACAATGCCTTGTCCTCGAAAAGTACGACTGTGTGCACACATTCGGTTACATCAAGATATCTAAACAATTACTGTGTATCAATTTCAATTTTGCATTTGAATTGTTTATTGGATTAGGTCAAGGTTATTTTGGTTAAAACAATAGAAAATGTTTCAGCAGAATATCTCTAGAATTACTTGGCGTATCAACTTGAAACTGAATCAAGCTTTCAGGAGGAACTCGGAAATTGTACGGGGAATGCATCTTTAAAGTGCATTCTTCTGGAACTTACTTGTTGTTTACAATTCATTATTTATTTACTCAAACGTTGAAAGTATCCCCCCCTCAAAAAACAAAGTATGGAATTTAATTACTGAAACAAGACTGGAACATGGACCTCTAGATTGGAAATTTCATTTTAAGCTAGAATAGAATTTTCTTTACAGATTTAACAGCAATCAATTGCCAACAGGAGGCGTCACTACGGACTGCACCATAGAAATCAAATCGGCACAATCATGGAAGAGTAAAACAGGTATAAATATTTAAATCATTGTTTTTCTGCTATAGTTAAAATATGATATTGTTGTTGATTTGAATATGTCATTCAGACAAAAAAATGCGTTTAGGTACGGCGGAGTTAGAGAGCAAAGGTTCTGTACCGTTTGGATAGGTATTGGTACAAAATTTAAAATAGCAAGGAACACCCTCTTAGACACCCAGAAGGCATGCAGTCTATCTGGTTAACATACCTGAGACGTACTGATGTCACACCATATTATTATATGTTTCTTTCTTTCGAGAGTCAAGTGGGAACAAGGGGACATTGCACCAACTATTGTATGAAGTGAAAAGCAAAATTTGCAAACAAAGCATGACATCATTTTGTCTTAGGAATATTTGAAGCCATTGCTAAGGTAGAACGAAGCTTTGCGCTACGTCGTTGGCATGCATTTTGGCAACTCTCTTGGTCACATTAGCAATGTGCACGTACAGCCTACACGCTATGGACAGCACTATAATGTATACACTGCTTTAAGACTGTGTTGGTGCAAGAAAGAACGTACAAGACATTTCCATGAAATTAGAGCGCTATCAGTTCTCGTTCCTTCATGCACAAGTCCGGATCCAGAACATTTTGGGCGGGAGGGGGTTCCCAAAAATATTATCTTCCTGAAAAGTTGGTCGAAAAATTTTCCACCCAAAATTTAATATGAAACGCAAAAGGAGGGCTTGCAAATGTATTGCTTTTATTGAGTTTTGTGGGTGGTTTTTTTTTGTGGGGGGGGACGTGGAAAACAAGATTTTTTTGGGTTGGGGCGTGCCCTCCTGCCCCCGTATCCGTAGAAAAGTCTCTGAATCGACTTTGCCACAGACATGTTAAATTCACGTGCTTGTGAACTATATTAAAACTAATAACTTTGAATACTGTGCTCTAAATGCCGGCCTCCATGTCGCAATTATTTGCGCCAATATTGACGCCAAAATTCAAGACATGGACCCAAGTCGCAAATATTGACGCCAATATTGACGCCAATGGTCTCCAAGTCGCAAATATTGACGCCAATATTGACGCCAATATTCACAACATAGCCTCCATGTCGCAAATATTGACGCCAATATTGACGCCAATATTCACGACATGACCCCAAGTCGCAAATGTTGACGCCAATATTGACGCCAATATTCACGACATGGCCTAAGTCGCAAACCCACTCAGGCGTGAATATTCTTCTTTTTATTAGCAATCTAGGTAAGCAATTCAAGTTTTAGTATTGTGTTTGTGTTAGCGCGGACTTCCTTCGCTGCTAGGATACGGACGTCCAATCAGTGTGACCGTAACGTCAGAGCCACATTCTGCTAAATGCACATAAACAAAACCCAGAATTACTCGAAATACACTATAAACACTTAAAATCACATGAAGATTGGTAGTATTACCTTAACTAAGGTTCAAATTATATTATAAACAATCTATAGCCATATAAAGATGTTATGAAAATATACCGTAAATTTCGGGCAAAACGCGGATCCGGCCACGACGACGCTTCCCAGTGAACTTCAGCACCTAGACCCAAAGTTGTAACGAGTCACTGATTTTTGTGACTCGAGTCGAGTCGAGTCATTTTGAAGAAGTGACTCCAGTCGAGTCGAGTCATTTTAAAGAAGTGACTCGAGTCGAGCCGAGTCATAATAGGTCAAAAGGTCGAGTCGAGTCGAGTCAAATATTTAGCTCGAGTCAATTCGGGTCACGATTATTTGAACACTTTGTATACCAAAATTTATAAAAGGAGGCCATAACTTTAGCGAGCGTTCGAATCCAAGAGCTTTATAAGAAATCGCCCAAAACCAATGATGAATCAGCGAATTAGCAAAATGTGTTTAAAAATCTGGTTCCTGGATAGTATTTTGTGCGTTCTAGAACCATGAGGTGGGAGTATGTGACACTTGTATATTTGTACTTGTATATTTGTACATGACTGCTATTCGCGAAGTAAAGTGAGCATAAATTCTGCACCGTAAGTCACTGCAAATACTTTTCACAAAGTTGCGCTTTTTATTTTTGGGACTCGATCGAGTCTTATTAGCCTTCGCTCGAGTCGAGTCGAGTCTTCTGATGAAAGACACGAGTCGAGTCAAGTCATTTGCTCGCAGTGACTCGAGTCGAGTTGAGTCATTTACCCTTAGCGACTCGAGTCAAATCGAGTGACCAAAAATTGTGACATGAGTCTGACTCGAGTTGAGTCATTGACTCGAGTCATTACAACTTTACCTAGACCAACCAACCTGTCCCATTATGCCAGAGTTTGCACCATTTTTTGTTCAAATTGGCTGTTTTTCTCATCAATCAAATTCACGACCGTTTTTGCTGAATTCTGCCAGAAACCTGCCCAAAAAAAAATCCATTTTGTCAAATTTTCTGTCAAACTCTCGTTTTTTTTAACCAAAATTCGGTCAAAGTTAGCCGAAAATCGGCTAAAAAGGTCACCTTGCGTCCAATGTACATGTACTTCATGGCTCGCGCTACCCCTCACGACGAACGTTCAGCCAGAGATCGGTGTGTCTGGGTGCCAGACTGTGTGGGTAACGGACATCCCAAGTTGCTGTGAAAAAAAAATTACGAATGAGTGGGCTTTACAACTTGGGCCTGTTGTGAATATTGGCGTCAATATTAGCGTCAATATTTGCGACATAGAGACCATGTCGTGAAAATTGGCGTCAATATTGGCGTCAATATTTGCGACATGGAGACCATGTCGTGAATATTGACGTCAATATTGGCGTCAATATTTGCGACATGGAGACCATGTCGCGAATATTGGCGTCAATGTTGGCGTCAATATTTGCGACATGGAGGCCATGTCGTGAATATTGGCGTCAATATTGGCGTCAATATTTGCGACATTAAGACCATGTCGTGAATATTGGCGTCAATATTTGCGTCAATATTTGCGACTTAGGTCCATGTCGTGAATATTGGCGTCAATATTGGCGTCAATATTTGCGACTTGGGTCCATGTCGTGAATATTGGCGTCAATATTGCGTCAATATATATGTGTGATGTCCCTTTAAAGCCACCATACATACACAATACTCAGACAGTGTGTACAGATCAGTGGTTTAAAAGAACAGTATTATGACCAAATTCATTGTATCAGGGGGCATAAGCATTGTTGGCAAAAAGTGTAATGGAACACTCATTTACTTCGGTATTGGAAATATCAACAATATATCAAGCATAGCCATATAAAGAAAATGAACATCTTCAATATTACGGATAGGGCTATGGCCTAGCTCTATGCTTGGACTTACCAATTGGCGATGGCTATCACCCTGCATATCGTTATGAATACAAAGGTTAATTATCATTACCAAAAGAAAAAGAAAAAAATGCATATACAGAACCAAAAAAAATCCCATTTTTGGAATTAAATTGCTAAAAACTCTACAAGCTTTGTTTTGTTTTTGTTTTTGTTAAGTTAATAAACACTTGTTTATAGCCTTCTTGTAGACTGATTCCCCGTCCTTGTAATTATCAATAAGGGGTATTATTAATTGCCACAGGAAGTTTTATAGGCAGTTTTTGACGTCCCAATGTAAAGTATTCGGGTTAGACAAAATGGACAATACATATGGTTAGACAATACATATACACAGTTTTCAGAAAATCACAAACATTTTGTTATACATGTAACTATAATAAGGAGCATTTTGGAGGCTTTAAGAAAAGCCAACAGTTTGAACGTTTGTGATGTTTGTTATTGCGTTCACTGTGGCAATTTACAGCGCGTTAACTTTTTGGTGGCATTGTTATGCCCTTTTCTCATCTTTTTTGTATAGTTTTTTTTGTAGGGTTTTTTTTCTAGTGAGTCTGCATGTGTACCTTTTACAATTGTTTCGTTTAAATTGTATATGTATAGGTGATTCAACCAGCCTCAATCGCGAGTTGATGATTGCCCTTGAAACAGAAAAAGATAAAGTAAGTTACCAGTACAGCACATCAATAGAAATATAAGGTTGACTCCTGTCAGTACAACCTCAGCCGGAAATGTTTGTTATATAGTTTTACATAAAGTGGAGCACTGATCACATTTATTGTGCATATATGCTAAGTTGCCAACGAGAGTTTATGTTCACTATTACCGAAACATTTCGGTTGTTGTAAAACAGTTTGTTTTGTTGAACTGCAATTTGTGTTGATTCAGCTGGGTTTTTTTTCTCAAATCAGAAAAGCCCCCTTTTTAGTAAGAGTATAGACATGCAGAATATCAAATTAAAACTTAGTACATGTATGTGGGTTTGTCTTGGAGCCCCCTAGTAGCCTATTGGTTGTGGGCCCCATATGTCAAGGGTTAAGGTAATTATTGTTTAACCATGGGCTTAGCGGGGCATTGGAGTTTATCAACACATCATGGGCCACAAAGTAGCATTAAGGATAACAAAGACCCTTGTAGTTAATCCCTCTTTTCAACCACATATGTAGGGGATATTTTACAGTCACTTTCCTGCAGTATGGTGCATGTATTAGTATGTTTTAATACAATTTCAAATTCTGAAGAGTGCCAAAACTCTCATTGCAGGCTGTTACAACTGATAATGTAGTAACCAACGGATAACGTATCACCAACCGATAATGTATCAAAAATTGACCGATATCGTATCACTAACCGATAATGTACCAAAAATTGACTGATAGTGTAGTAAAATTTGTATCCGATAATGTATCACGTGTCGACGGAAAATGTAACTACAAAATAAGTGTATTCGATAATGTATCACCACGGAACGGATACTGTATCAACCGATAATGTATCAAAAATCAACCGATAATGTATATGGGGAAAAGGTGTACACAAATGTTTGTTTTATGTCCGATTATCCCGCCCCACGTTTTGACCTGGGAGGGGGGGGGGGTTGGGCTAGTTGATCACCCCCACCCCCCATTATTTTGTATTTAGTGAAAAAGGGCAGATTTTGAGGTATTTTTCAAACTTTCAAAAACAAAAAAAAATCAAAAACTTGGGGAAGGGGGTATCATATTTCAATAGGGGTCGACAAGGGACCCATGAAGCTTGATCGCATCTAGACTATCTTCGACGATTGCCGCCTAAATCCGGTAAACCTGTTTCATTGTATCTTTTGTGACAGCTCAAGTTACATGATAATTTTCAGATAGTAGTTTTGCTATACACATGCTTTGCCACTCGTATGTGTTCCCGGTTCATGCACAGCGCGTATTTTGAATGATGCACAATTATTGGCGAAGGGAATAGTCTGGAAGACCATCGCAAGTTAAATTGAACGTATGCGCGAGCCGACGTTGCCTGACGCTCATGCGAAGACGCTGCTGCTAATAACCACATTCTGGCACATTCTGGAAGTGGTGTGGAACTTTGCGCGCGAACCAGTACAGTACAGTACGCACATGCTGTGTCCCGTCCATTGATCTCCATACGGAGATCAATGGTCCCGTAGTGGTAAAACGCGCCCTCTTGTGTCGCAGCACGGAGCCCATATGGAGGCCAAGTGTCCGGAGAAAAGAACTTGTCCACATTTCGGCGCGAATGTGCGAGTGCGGTTACCCCCCCCCCCCTTGACATCAAAAGCTGTATACGCCACTAGCCTAGGCCCACTTGGAAGTAGAGCGTCTCCAATTAAAAAAAAAATTCGTAATGATAAACTTTCTCGAGTGGGGACTTATCATAGTAAAGGCACTTATTAGACTTTAATTAATTTGCAATATTTCCACCTTTTCCCAATACTGATACATTATCGGTTGATTTTTGATGCATTATCGGTTGATACAGTATCCGTTCCGTGGTGATACATTATTGGATACACTTATTTTGTAGTTACATTATCCGTCGACACGTGATACATTATCGGATACAAAATTTACTACACTATCAGTCAATTTTTGGTACATTATCGGTTAGTGATACAATATCGGTCATTTTGTGATACATTAACGGTTGGTGAGACGTTATTGGTTGGTTACTACATTATCAGTTGTAACACAGGCTTATGTACACGTGTATGTATTAATGTCGCCAAAGCTTTCACATTGCTCAATGAATGTGACACAGTAGTTTTGCTTCTTCTGTTTAGCACATTGACATGGAACCTTTACAGCCTAGCCCTACACACCAACTACAATCATCATCAGCAGGTTAGCAATATTATCATGTTAAGAATTGTTATGCTTTCACATTTCATTCAAATAAGAGAGTTCAGATGTTTTGTAAACATTGTTCATCAAATTAACACCAGGTGGGAAGCATATACCGGTATCAAGGTCATTCAAAATCATTGGAAAGGTAATGTCTGAGGGAGTACATACACAACAGAGTGCAGAACAGCCTACTCTCAACATCTGGGACTTTGCTGGCCAAGATTTGTACTACACAACGCACCAGGTATGCTCTATTTTTAGCTGCGGACAGCATCTCAACAAGTCGTCGTGTCTCTCCGTTAGTTGTTCGGTCGCTGGGTAGGTCGGTGGGTCGGTGGGTCAGTCGGTTGGTTAGTTGGTTAGTTAGTTAGTTAGTTGGTAACAAACATTCCAGTAACAGCCTTGCATGGGTATAAATCACCTCGTCCCCCGGGACCTGGCAATGGGTATATATCAAATCTTGCCCTGGCCCTCTGTTGTGCCACGTTAATAGATCCCAGTCTACCAATTTAATGCAGTCCTGGAAAATCGAGTCACTAAGGTAAAAAGCTGATTTTTGTACTGGAAACAATATTTTTTTTCCAGAAATTACATGGCACAATCATGCATGAACACAAACGCGTTGGCCCGCAGCTTCCGAGATCATTTCGAGCTTGTTTTGAATTAAACATTTACATGTAATTCTGTGCTGTATGGTGGGGCAGCTGCTATGCCACCTGCATGTTAGTATGCCTGAGGTGATATTCAGCCTTTTAAAAGCCAGAGTTCTTTCCATACCAGGATTTCCATACCGGCTTTAGACCGAATAAGGAGAGTCCCGCTCTTAATTCAAAACTTCAAATTAAATAATTTTTTTGTTTCCTTCGATGTCTCTTCATGATCATGACTATTGTAATGCCAGAAAATTATCAATTCAAATTTGAAAATCTGTTTTTCAGTGTGTTACAGCCAAAGATCACGTATATGCTAACTTTATTAATATCACCATGTTTGCCCATCTTACTGCTCGATTCCTGTTCATTCTCAACTCAAAAGACTCGAGAAAGCGCTTTGCATTGAACAGCCTTATCCTTTTATACCCTGAAACTCTTCGTTTCAATTTGAAAATAGGGGTGGCTGTCTAAACAATCTCATGTCTTTACAACAACAAAAATTGTTAGGAGTTTTTCTTTATTTCTCTTTTTTATGCCCCGCGGCGAAACCGAAGGGGCATACTGTTTCCGCCTTGTCCTTCCGTGTGTGTGGACGTGTGAGTTTGTGTTACATACCCTATGTGGACTTGTGAACAAAAGAGGTCCACATAATGCAGGTTGTGTTAACCTTATGTGGACTAAGCCGTGTCCACATAAGGTTTTGCCCTTTCTGGAAAACAGGTTTAGAGGCATTTTTGGGTTAGGTTTATCTGTAGCAGAATGAAGAGAAACACTATAGGGAATCATAAAAAAAAATAGGGTTAAAAGAGTTTTCACAGTTTAAGTAAAGTTATTTTTTGTACCGAGTTTTCTTAACTACACGAAAACAAAGCAATGTCCACACTAGGTATGTAATGTAAGTCTGGGTGTGTGGGTGTGTGTGTGTGTGTGGGTGTTTTGTATTGTATTACGCTCGAGGACAGACAACAAAAGGAGCACAAAGGGGCCTTTGACCCTCGGACGACGGTGCCTATTGTTAAAACCGGTCCTCAATCGTACGGTTATGTGCTTAGTCTATGGGAAAGTGTTATATTAGAGGGACAAAGGGAAACACAATAGGTTGTCCTCAGGCGTATAGTAAAAAAAGACTGTGTGAGCTTGTCTTACATACGCAGTGTGGACTTCCGAACAAAAGACGTCCACATAATGTAGGTAGCAGCGACGAAGTGTGGACTTGCCCACGTCCACACAGTGTTTCCCCATTTCTGGAAAACAGGTTTAGAGGCATTTTTGGGTTAGGTTTATCTGTAGCAGAATGAAGAGAAACACTAAAGGGAATCATTGAAAAAAAATTGGGTTGTAAGAGTTTTCACAGTTTGAGAAAAATGAGTTTTTCCACTGGTGTTCCTTAACTACACGAAAAGAAAGGAAAGTCCACACTAGGTATGTGAAACAAGTCGGGGTGTGTGTGCGTGGGTGTGTCCGGATAAATCTTGTCAGCGCGATAACTTGAGAAATACTTTACATATGAACTTCAAATTTGGTTTATAGATTGTCCTTGGCAATTCTAAGAAGCCTGTTGCATTTGGGGCCGAAGGGTCAAGGGTCAAAGTCAAAGTGGCTAAAACAAAAGAAATGTTGTCAGCATGATAACTTGAGATATACTTTACACATGAACTTCAAATTTGGTTTGTGGATTGTCCTTAGTAATAGTAAGAAACCTATTGCATTTGGGGCCGAAAGGTCAAGGGTCAAGGTCACAGTGGCTAAAACAATAGACATTTTGTCAGCTCGATAACTTGAGAAATACTCTACATATGAACTTTAAATTCGGTTTGTGGATTGTCCTTGGCAATTCTAAGAAGCCTTTTGCATTTGGGGCCGAAGGGTCAAGGGTCAAGGGTCAAGGTCACAGTGGCTAAAACAAAAGAAATGTTGTCAGCGTGATAACTTGAGATATACTTTACACATGAACTTCAAATTTGGTTTGTGGATTGTCCTTAGTAATCGTAAGAAACCTATAACATTTGGGGCCAAAAGGTCAAGGGCCAAGGTCACAGTGGCTAAAACAATAGAAATTTTGTCAGCGCGATAACTTGAGAAATACTTTACATATGAATTTCATATTTGGTTTGTGGATTGTCCTTGGCAATCCTAACAAGCCTATTGCATTTGGGGCTAAAAGGCCAAGGTCACAGTGGCTAAAACAAAAGAAATTTTGTCAGCGCGATAACTTGAGAAATATTTTACATATGAACTTCAAATTTGGTTTGTGTATTGTTCTTGGTAATCCTAAGAAGCCTATCGCATTTGGGGCCGAAAGGTCAAGGGTCAAGGTCGCAGTGGCTGAAACAATAGAAATTTTTGTAAGCGCGATAACTTGAGAAATTCTTTACATATGAACTTCAAATTTGGTTCGTGGATCGTTCTTGGCAATCCTAACAAGCATATCGCATTTGGGGCCACAAGGTCAAGGGTCAAAGTCACAGTGGCTAAAACAAAAGAAATATTGTCAGCGCGATAACTTGAGAAATACTTTACATGTGAACTTAAAATTTGGTTTGTGGATCGTTCTTGGTAATCCAAATAGGCCTATCGCATTGGGGGTCGAAAGGTCAAGGTCACAGTGGCTAAAACAATAGACATCTTGTATTTATTCTGAGATCATAGGGATTAGGGATTAATTCATATAGAACCTACTGAAGGCACTAATGCCGTCAATGAACTTTCCATGTGACCAAGGTACATAAGTTGATGTTAAAAGAGTGGTGTTATGTCATTGGAACAGCCACGGTTGCGGGACATTTGTGTTTGTAAACAAACCTCCCTTGTTTTTCATGGATGATAGGTAAATTCCGCGACTTTTAAACGGTAGGCCACATGATATAAACATGTAACTTTGACTAAAGATCAAACCAAATCCTGAGATGCGCATATGACTTGGACGTCGTGAAGAAGTCATCAGGTATCGAATTACAAGCGATTTTATCTGAAAAAGTGACACTTTTTGTTCGATTGTAACTAATTAACTAAATGAATATTCATATTCATACTTTTGACCTTACCTTCCTGAGTAACCGGAAGGTCAAAGTTAGGAGAGTTCAAAATATAGAAATGAGCCTCAAATTATAGCAAATCATGATTTTTTTCTCCAAACGGTTCACGTGGTGATAATGCTGTCAATTTTGTGACGTCATCAAATTACAAACCGTTTAAAAGAAAACATTGACAAAATAGTTTTAACTATCCCTTTTGGACTAAATAGAGTTTCGTGTTCATTTTTCTTGAGTTAGTAGATGGTGGTTTGGTAACACCACTGATTCCAAGGCACAAAACCACTTGACCTTCACTTTCGGTGTTGCCGAAAGTGCAATGAAAATGGAATATAACTTGAAGCATTTTGCTATAGACAAATGAGTTATGGAAATGTTTAGTTAGGATTGTCTAACACAAAAAAGTCATATGATGTCATCACCCGAAATGGCGCCATCTTACGTCACATCACATACAGTTGAACTTGCTTACATGTAAAAATTCATTCGTTATTTTGTTTAAACTGCTTTAAATATTCCTTTGACAACCGCAAGTGACCTTTAATTATTCTTCTTTACTCACCATTATTCACCATTTGACCCGTGCCTTTTTTAATGACTGTATTAATATCAAAAGAATAAGGATACCCACGTCATCAAACTGGACGTTATGTGTTGTTCATTCATTATGATATCTATATTTTCAGAGGTTTTTCACATCATGATGAACATTTATCCTCTCTGAACTAAATCACTACTTATTTTGCACATTTTAATTATTCAAACTGGCATTGTTGTAGTCGAGTTCTTCTTTCCGAGTACCGAGTACTGCCGAGTACTTAGGTTGCCGAGTACGAGTACAAGTACGAGTACTTGTACCTCCGAGTACAAGAACGGGTCTCTGAGTACGTGCACGTGTACTTCCAAGTACGAGTACGAGTACGAGTACTTGTACTGGTACTTCCGAGTACGAGTACGAGTACGAGTACTCGCATTTCCGAATACGGCCATACAGCAAATGGTTCATTGTGCGTAATTGGCCCAGGCCCAGTCAGAACGATATAGACCCCACTCACGGCTAGCTGTTAAATGTGTTTGTCCGGACTTGCACAGAGAAAAATTAGGAAGTCTCGATTTCTCCACAAGCCAATCAACCATTTCAAACTGAAAGTATCGATAAAATAAGGCCATGGTAAGTGAAGCTATAACATTAGTCCCCGGCCGAGTAGTGCTATTCAAGTACGAGTACTTTAATGATCGAGTACAATGTTGACATGTCGAGTACGAGTACTTTGCTGCCCGAGTACGAGTACCGTCATTTCGAGTATGAATACTTTGACATTCGAGTACGAGTACGAGTACGAATACTTCATAAAAAGTACTCGAGTAGTACTCGAGTACGAGTAACGAGTACGAGTACTACAACACTGCAAACTGGAAATAACGTATACGTGTACGGGGGGATAACCAGAACACTTTCCTTATTGATCTTTTTAAGGTACCCCTCTAAAACTATAAGTCATCAGTGTTTGTAAATGTGCATTTCTAAATGTTCTTTTCAACTTTCATTTTGTTTGTATATACATGCATTTAAGTACATTTAATGTTCTTGTAGACATTCCTGTCTTCTCGGGCGATCTACCTGGTTGTTTTCAACCTCTGTCACGATCTTGACGAACCAATGCCAGTCCAGGATCAGGTAAGATGTAAAGATGTAAGCACAAATTGTCTTGCTTGGAACGAGATACATATCGAAACTTAGTTTCAAAGCAATAATTTTATCTGTAGTGATCTAAATTAATTAAAAGGCAACAAACGAACACCTTTCGTAACGATATATATCCAGAACAAACCATGTGTGTCAGATTAATTATATGTGCTCATATTTCTCTGCCATCCACTATTTGGCCTACTGGTGCTTTGTTTTTTATACTAAAAGAAAACATACTTTTATATGGACTGATTGATTTCCTGCCAATTTGGTCATCATGTTGATTGCAGTTAAGAACAACTACATGTACATAGTTTCCACAAAATTTCACAATATTTTTAAACTTAATTGTAGAATTAATAGGTATAATTCTATTTAGGCTGTTTCACTTATCCTTAAAATACCTTGAAAATGATTGCCAGATATCACTATACATGTACAAGTTCATGCAGCATGAATGTTATTACATGTACATGTTGGTATATAATAATGTTTTGCACCTTATACCTAAGGTGTCAAAGCGCTACACGATAATTATCCTCCCTGTTCATCAGGAATGACATAATTTTTCTGCAGCAGCTGATACCCATGTATACACCTAGGTGGAGAAAGGCAGTCGTAGAAAACAAGCACCACGTTCCCCGTCAGGGTTCGAACCCATGTACCACGGCACATGATTTGAACACCGTAACCATATTACACCACAACACTCCACATTATCATTACATGTTGGTATGATAAAACAGACCAGCAGATTAAATGTACAGTGTCCTTAAAACAAATAGCAACCTGGGGAAATGTAGAATATAAATTCAATGCATGACTCAACAGTTACTATTCCTCCTTGCTCAAACCATATACTAGTCACACCCCATCCCAGATTCTTGATTCACACAGACGTGCAAGTTTTAGTATTGCTTATTCACCCATAATTCAAGCCAGCAAGTCATACATCGTTCCAGTTCATGCTTCCGAGGATGGGTACACTTGGTAGCTTGAGCTACACCGGTGTGGTCTCTAAATAAGTTCTAGCCAAGAGTATTAACTTTCCTGTCCGTAACTGTATCTAAGATAACACCTTTGTATGATATCACCAGGGGAGCGGCGGTTCCATCACATCATATAGGACAACCCCGATTCAGTATCTAGATTTCTGGATGCAGTCGATTTTCACCTACACCAAGGAAAACTCCTCACAAGACGTACAGAAATCCCCACCAATCTTCATAGTTGGTACAAACAGAAACAGTGTTGGCGGGGATGATTTGCCAGACAATGAACGTAAGGCCTTGGTGAGTCCCAACTTTCTGTTTATTTTATGGCATGAGAAGTTGAGTCTATACAAAAATCACAGAGTGTACTTCAGGGCCGCCTCAAGTGCGTACTTGAGGTACTGTGTTTTTTCCCTCTTTTTTTAAGGAGGAGATATATCAGTAGAAGAGATATACCAGTAAATATTTCCAGTTATTGTTCGCACTTTCTAAATCAAAAGACTTCTGCTTAACCAATGGGTCAATGAGGAACTGCTAAATATTTGAATGTGCAAAATTGTTCAGGAAGACCATCTCTTTTGACCTTTGCTCCCGTCTTTTTTCCGAGCGTAGATAGATGAGATATTTACACGGATACGACTTGAGATCCATGACAAGCCGTACAACAGATATGTGGTTTCTGAATTCTACGCAGTAGAGAACTCCCTGGAAGACAACGTGAAGGTACTTTTATGCCTTTTTTTAAACATGCTTAGCTGAAAAAATCGGGATACGTGTATAAGAAAATAATTTGTTTTAATGTGAATTATCAGATCTTTGACTAAGCCGGGACTAACACCTGAGCTCAAGCTTTTTTCCAACAACCCTTGCCTTAATGACTATAGATTAGCCAATGACTATAGATTAGCCCCCTCCCCCCCCCCCTAAAAAGAAGAGATTTAAGGGAATGTTTATTTCTGCATTGAGAACAGATTCTAAGATTATAGTGGCCAATTGAATATTCCTTTAAGTAAACACTTAATGGGTATATGTCACATGACACATCTTTTTATAGTGCAAAGCGCTTTGAGACTGGTATGAAGTGCTCAGATAATGAGCACCATATTATTGTACATGGTGTCCTGAAAATAATGGTGCATGTAAACCCCGCCATTCTTAACAAATTTTCAATCAGAATTTACTGCAAATATTTACATAACCTTCAAGGTTGCAGATTTAGCCTTAGAATACCGTTTGTTTAATTAAGACTGCTTTTGTAAATTCAGAGATATCTTTGAATAACCGTCAAGCCAAAACAAAAATCTATGCCACTTTTAGGAAGCGATTGCTTCAAAGATCAGACAATTAAATGTATATGGCTCTTTTGATAAGATTATCCCTATATTGGTTTAAGACAAACATTCCATTCACACAACAAGTATTTAGGGTTTTGTTCTTATGTTGAAACAATTTCATAGTAAAGACAGGTTCACTTCTTTAAAACTTCAATGAAAGAGTTCAATTAAATAGTATTCAAATATTGAGTGGCTCAGCGTGGAATGGGAGGAATATTATCGCAAGGTAAAATCTGGACTTTTCCATTTAACGAGGCGAAGCCGAGTGAACTGGAAAAGTCTAGATTTTACCGAGCCATAATATTCCTCCCATTTCACAATTTAAAGCCACTCAATATTTGTTTTGTATAACTGACATATATATCCTTGTCATTTGATATATCTGAACACAAGAAAACTGAGGGAAAATGTATTTCTCTCTTCCAAACCACCCCTTCAGCGCTGGCTCTTTAGAACAATACGCGCTACGCGCAACGCTGAACCCGCACACCAGCATGCATTAAACAAATATGACATGGCTTGAGGGTGGACAGTCGATATTCGCTCCCCGAGGTTTTGGAAGTTGACAAACTAGTTCCCGAGGCGAAGCTGAGGGAACTAGTTTGTCAACTTCCAATACCGAGGGGAGCTAATATCGGCTGTCCACCCGAAATGTTATATTTGTTTTACTATACCTCATACATATTCAGTATTCATTGTGTTGTATTTTTTTGAAAACTTGGCCAGTTCACCAAATGAATCGTATTGCTCAAATTCACTGGTTCAGTTCGTTTACAATACAGTGCACTATAAATACATGATGCATCTCTTTTGTCCATAAATATTCTCTAGTTCGGGAAAATAACGCGCCGTGCAAGCATCTCTTCGTACGTGTGTAGCTCGTTTGGGCAGTGTTCGCGCGTGCGTACTACACCCGTGCGACAGTTCCAAGATTAATTCGTAAAGCGCATGCGTAGTAGACAGTCGCATGGGTAACCCGTGCGACAGTCTACTACGCATGCGTATTTACCATGTGCGTGAATCCTCGCGCACGCGCTTGGTAAACAGCAAAAATAACATCTGGCACGTGATGGTGAATTGACCAGTGTGAGTTCGGCCCTCGATCATGAATATGTATCAGGTATAATGATTGCACACAAATACCGCGTCGTGATCCTAACTGTTAAATAGTATTTTCCATTCCCTATGGGCGGATAGTACTTTTTGAGCCGCGGCGTCAATGGGAGCAATAACGAATGTCACGTGATGTGAGTCCCACCAATCAAATGACTAGGATCTGTATGTTAGTTATATTAAATTATAATTATATAATTATATAATCGACATACAGATCCTTGTCATTTGATTGGTGGAACTCACGTCACGTGGCATTCGTCATTGCTTCCATTCATGCCGCGGCTCAAAAAGTACTATCCGCCCATGGGGAATGGGAAATACTATTCAACAGTTAGGATCATGACGCGGTATTTGTGTGCAAATGCATGCTGGTGTGCGCGTTCAGCGTTGCGCGTAGCGCGTATTGTTCCAAAGAGCCAGCGCTACAGCGTTGTGTTTAAACATTTTCGTGAAGGGGTGGTTTAAAAAAGGGAAATACATTTTTTTTCCAGTTTTGTATTGAAAAAAAAAAGTTGAAATAAATCAAATGACAAGGAACTATAAGTCAATTATATAAAACAAATATTGAGTGGCTTTAAATTGTGAAATGGGAGGAATATTATCGTTTGGTGAAATCTGGACTTTCCCAGTTCACTCAGCTTCGCCTAGGGAAATGGAAAAGTCCAGATTTTACCTTGCGTTAACATTCTTCCGATTTCACGCTGAGCCACTCAATATATGTATAATATTGCACACTCTGCTTAAAAATGTTAAAATCACGAACAGTTAAGTGATTTGGTTTTAGACTAGGCCTATACTTATTTTAACTGCTTTACAGAAAGTGGCACAAAATGGGCTTCTTGGCTTTGCCGTTATTCAAACATAACTTTGGATTTACACTAGCATTTTTAATGAAGAAACGGCATCCTCAGGCTAAATCTATTACCTTAGAGATGGCGTAAACATTTGTTTTATTTTGATATCTTGAACAGATTGAAAAACTACGCAACCACATAGAGAGCATAGCAATGAAAGAGCCTTACATGAAAGAGAGAATCCCTTTGAACTGGCTGACCTTTGACGATGAGAAGGCAAACATAAGTGGTGGAAAACCTGTTATGACACTGAAGCAGGTACCAACTTGTTATGTTGTGTAGCTTTAGCACATATATGTACTTCTTATGTGAACTGAACTCTTTCATTGGTCAATGAACAAAATTGAACATGTACATGCACCAATAGGATGTTAAACTGTGTTCCAATTTACTTGCCTCTGGCCAACAGTAACATTCATATCATGCTTGGGAACTGGATCCGTAGTTTCATGTATAATTGCACGCGGTACCCAAGTTAATCAGATGCAGTCTAGGAAGTGGCTGACTCAGGAGCCTGCCCTAATTTTTTAAAGCTGGTGGTTGGAGCTTAAAATATGCACTCAGACCCCAAGGTGCATATTAAGCGGGGAATGGTGCCTCCCCCACCCTACCCACTCCTTTTACGGCGGCCGAATGACCAGAAAATAATACTGGCCAACTTCCAGCACGGAGAGTGTTCGTGATCACCCCGTCAGCAAAATGTTCTATGCCACTGGTCCCCCAGTTCCCCAACAATAGAGGGAGCTCCAAGACTTCCAGTGAGGTCTGGCTTTACTGGTACTCAAGCCTTCATAGTACCCATTTAATGTGTGTTATACATGTAAATAAGTAAAGTGGGGGTGTGGTATGGATGTTGATCGGATTTTTATAGTTGACTGAAAATAAATTAAAACTTTTTTTTTATTTCTATTATATCTGCTTTATAGCACGTGTTGTAGCATATGCAACACGGTCATCACATAAGAAGTGCAAAATTATTTCCCTTGAATTTGGTAAATTTTGGCTATCTGGCTCATTCCACTCCGGAAGGTATAGATGAAAATCAGCCAACACCGTATATGAAAGGACAAACAAAATGAGGTTTAAAAAAAATAAGTTATTAGAAAAGCACATGTGAGCGGTAATGTTCAGTTTTTTTTCTGGAGACCCGAATGCATAGCATGAAAAAAGGAAACGCATGGCATCATGGCTTTTGGTATTTCTGCATCATGCTACTACGTGTGTATATATGATTCATTTGATTTTACAATTTGATCCTGCAGCTGGGGGTTGATGTGGGAACAATGGGATAGACAAAGAGTAATTCAGTCCCCAGTGCTTACTTTATTTCAAACCCTTCGTTTCCAATAGTAAGCCCTGGATAGGAAACTTCCTTCCTGTATCCTGATTGGATACCGCAATTTGCTAATAATGGATTTATATCGTGTAGCTGGTGTTTTTAATCGCCAAAGTGCATTACGTGTTTTCACGATCATTCGTCTGCGCCTTCTCAAAAATACTCATCTCCTTTCAAGTTTGCTCTTTTAAATATGAAATGTGATACTGCATAATGGTGGGCCAGATTGTAACATTAGTACATTAGTACTACAAAAATAGTGTTTCGGCGCGACGAATTGATTGGGGGTCAGGTTGGCGTAGCGTTACTTTCCTCGCCTTCCGGGTTCGAATCCAGCCTGGGTCAATATGTGGATTGGGTTTTCAGTCCCTGCCTGATTCCGTTGGTTTTCCCCATAATATCTTCTGGGCTTTTCTTCCCACCTCTAAAACTGTAATCTCTTCTCATTGTTTTCTCTCTCAGTTGGTGTGATGTTTCCCATGGGATGCTTTACCGACTATAATGATACAGATACAGATACAGATGCTGTTGTTACCCTAGACACCGCATACAAAGACAAACGCTAATGTAACGCACATGCAGGCACCAGACTATTCCTCATTTGCATATATTGTTAAAATATCTTGCACATGCAAATGATCCAATACCAGGGTGAGAGAGCAGGTAGTGGTGGGCGCGTACGGCTCGACATCCTGGGGACGACGTTGTAATTCAGTGTCTTCATTGTGATTCTAGGTAATGGATGGCTTTGAGATTGAAGATGAAACTGAACTGCTGACGATGCTGAAGTTCTATCACGATCTGGGCCACATAATATACTTTGGAGGGGATGGTGAAAGTCAGGCGCTGAAAGACGTGGTCATTCTCAAGCCACAATGGCTGATCGATGCCTTCAAGAAGATCCTCACTGTTAAACATCCAAGAAAACAGGTAAGCCTGTTAGGCATTAGAAGACCTTGGTATACAAGGTATACACCAAGAATAAGAAGGTTTGTCATTAAAATGTATAAGGTCAAGGTCACAGTGATGGGATAAAGAACAAAACAGTTTTGGGATGGAAAACTTGTACATAACAGTATAGGCAGATTTTATTCGTGATGGGAAATGCTTTTTACATTCGGAGTTCTAGTTTCTGCGGCGTCCAGTGTGGCTGTAGAGACTGATATGTTAGTGGCTTATTCGGTGTTACACGTAGCAGACGAAAGAAGATCTCTGCTTTCAGCAGGCCCTCTTCTCCGCTCTGCAGCAAGCTGGTTATTTCAATCATTCATTAATACGTCTATTTCAAAGTTGCTGAGAATTACAAACGTACAACGAGTCGATAAATAAAAACTTATAAAAATCAAAATGTGAAACTCTTTTTGTTTTAACTTTCCTCGTAAGAACAGGCCCTATTGTTTCCTCAAAACCCTAAATTACTGATTAGTTCATCATCTGAATAAATCGAAATCAATATTTTTTTCAATTGAGAGCAAAGAATATGCCAATTCTTGGGGTCGACTGAAAAACAATGGCATATTGGATGATTCGCTTATCGACCACATGTGGCAAGACATCTTTGAGCACAAAACTGCCCTTCTGGACCTGATGGACATGTTTGACCTACTCTGTGAGCGATTGGATAAGGTACGTCTTGTTTGCATTCACAGTTCAAATTTAGAATGCATCAGGTGTAAACAGAATCGATGACAGTGAATTCAGCGAAAAAAATACGGACTGGCAGTACATGTTTCGATACATGGGAGTTGCTTTAGCCATTGTCAGTCATATAGCGAAGTAATAACGCAGACGTAATTACGTTCTTATTACGAGAGCCAATTTTTCGAGAGATCATTACATGAGATACATCTGTAGTCCTTTGGACGTACCCTTACATTGAACATACACTAGTTGCAATGGTTGGACTGGTCCAATGGACCAGGACAACACCCAACCAATGTAAGTCACAAGTCTAGTTCTAAAAATAGCCCTGCTGTCACAGTTTAAAGTAGACTGTTTTCTCCACCCCCCCCCCCCAAACAATATGGGGACCGGTAGCTAGCTTCCATTTACAGCCATTGATTGGATCAGCTCTGTTTGCGCGTGCAGCATGATTGCGCAGCAATCAGTGTTCAACTTTGTGCATGGACATTAGTTGAACACACGGTCATAAAAACTGACTCTTGTCTTACGACACAAAGTACGCAAAACTGCCAGTGTCTCCATGAAAGCAATTTTCAAGCATTTGAACTGAATAGGTTTTAAATGCTGAACAGTTATGCCCGTCTCTAAATTGATAGTTGGCAGAGACACTTTCGAATTCAGCAAAAAGCGAAACTCATAGCCTCTTAAATTGTATATTCGTGGCCTGTTGCCATTTTGCACCAGGCTGGTCTGGTTGCGCGCAAACATTACCGTTGTGATTTTGAATACAGGAGGCAGGATTCAGACATATACACGCCATGCATATAATTTGCATACATTCGGCTGAAAGCCGCTAGTGTATTCTGGATTCACTACTAGCTACCTGTCCCCATATTTGAAGTCCAAAGGACAATGGGGTCAGGGAACCAGACTAAATGTAAAGCAGGGATACAGGACCAGCTTAGTTCGGTGATGAAACTTTGCTATAGTTCGACCAGAGAACTTAAAATATACGGTACATGTTGAACACATTGATGCAGGCACAAGGTAAATTAATCAAACGGTGACCTGAGGCAGTGGCCTGCCCGAAATTGAAAAACCAGTTATCTTGTTTTATAAATAGTGAAAACAAATTATTCACAATTTCGCTATATTTTGTGGCAGAAAGTGCGTAAAATCTGTGAGTACATAAAAATGTGTCCCAAACCATAGCCTGAAGCCACTCTTTGAAATTCACTGATATTCCT
Source organism: Patiria miniata (assembly GCF_015706575.1). NCBI lineage: Eukaryota > Metazoa > Echinodermata > Asteroidea > Valvatida > Asterinidae > Patiria > Patiria miniata. Next base: position 9,197,244 of record NW_024037063.1, read on the forward strand.
ATAGGTTGACAAACTGTAGATGACGTCTTTAAGCATTTCAGAAGCCCAAAAAAGTATTTCAGGTAGCATTTTACTACTGTAATGTATAAATATTTCCACTGTAGCCGTCGGAGGAAGAGCACGGAAGCCCTGTTTCATCCACTGCCGCCGCACAACATGCCCAACCTTGTTCTGCAAATGCATCTTACTATGTGCCTTCAATGTTGCAGCGTCGGACAAGCTCACTTCAACATGAAACCGTTGAGAATAAGAACACAAGTGTGTTCTTTGTGGACTTCAAAGGATTCCTGCCTGGTAAGTAACGGCTGGCATGCCTTTAAACAGTAGATATTAATTGTAATTTGTGTACATCAGACCAGTGTCACTTATTTTGACGGCACAAAACGGTAGTATACACACAATTAAGAAACACCCTTTCCGGGCGTGACTGTTTGTTAACTAGAACGCGTTTTTTTCGTCATTCACACTGGTATGCCTAACACAAACTATGGGTTTTTTTTTTTAGGTCCTTCCATCTTTGATGAGCCAGTCCTTTTTCTTGGTTCTTTTTGTGTGTTTTTATTTAACGTTGAACGAAGAAACTGACGCGCTGGGTTTGAACCTGTACAAACTCCAGTTTGCCGTTCCGGCTCTCTACCAACAGAACTATCAAATTTTGTATTAATTGGAAAATCATGCAAAATTGTTACCCCACGCAAGTCTGGCTTTACAAAGAAAGAAACGCGATTCAGATATTTGTACATTTTGCCATGATACAATAGATTACATTTAACACTTTTTCTGGTCATGTAAAACGGTTAAGCCCCTTTGGAACGAAATTGCAAAGATAGCTGCGCCGGAATATGGTAGATCGAACACTCTGTCCGTGGAGAATATTCCTTTCGGGCTGGGTGAAACCCATAATAGCTACCGGTCTTTAAAAACTCTGAACAACATAGGTAAACGGACAGTGAGCCGTTTTAAATATGGCCAGTGCTCCAACCTTATCATTTTTTTGAGCAGAAACTCCAGCTTCGTCATATGAATGTAACGGATTTATCATTTTTGTTGTGTAACAGCAAGTATTACCAAAGTGAACCAATGTGAACTCTGTTTTTTGCATTTAATCGTGTAATTTGTTCTTAGATAATTTTTCCGTGCTTTTTCAAAATAGTGACAGTCATTTTTACTTCTCTGACATTGAAACGGATATGAAACTTTGTGTTAAAAATGGCACTGTCCTCATATGTCATCAATTGCCGAGAAATGTCCTCTCCTCACCTTATGTCATCAAATGTCGAGAAATGTCCTCTCCATTTAAGGAACAATTCAGAAACGGAGTTCTGGTGGGGGGAAGAAACCTGAAGTAGCAGTAGACGATCCGACATGAGATGGGTATTACCTGTCCATTCATTGTTATCAATGGAGTGAGTATTACGCATCAACTGGTAGTGCTTCAAGTCAGTACGACTTGGGATAATAATATATATCTGTGAAGTAGTGTCTCTCTGGGATAATATTATCCGCACAGTGAAGTCGGTAGGGCTTAGGACTTAGGATAATTTTCTCTCTTGCTGAAGTGGGGTCTCTCTGAGATAATATTATCCCAGCAATGGAGTCAGTAGGGCTTGGGATAATATTATCTTTTCATGCAGTGGGGTCTCTCTGGGATAATATTATCCCAGCAGTGAAGTCAGTAGTGATTGGGATAATATTATCTCTTTATGAAGCGGGGTCTCTCTGGGATAATATTATCCCAGCAATGAGGTGAGCAGGGCTTGGGATAATATTATCTCTTGATACAGTGGGGTCTCTCTGGGATAATATTATCCGCGTAGTGAAGTCAGTAGGGCTTGGGATAATATTATCTCTTGAGGAAGTGGGGTTTCTCTTGGATAATATTATCCCAGCAATGAACTCATGAGCAGGGCTTGGGGTAATATTATCTCGTGATGCAGTGGTATTCCTCTTGGATAATATCCCAGCAATAAAGTCAGCAGGGCTTGGGATAATATTATCTCGTGATGCAGTGTTGTTCCTCTGGGATAATATTATCCCAGCATGGAAGTCCGTAGGGCTTGGGATAATATTATCTCTTGATGCAGTGGGGTCTCTCTGGGATAACATTATCCCAGCAGTGAAGTCAGTAGGGCTTGGGATAATATTATCTCGTGATGCAGTGGGGTTTCTCTGGGATAATATTATCCCACCAATGAAGTGAGCAGGGCTTGGGATAATATTATCTCTTGATGCAGTGGGGTCTCTCTTGGATAATATTATCCCAGCAGTGAAGTCAGTAGGGCTTGGGATAATATTATCACAGCAATGAAGTCAGCAGGGCTTGGGATAATATTATCTCGTGATGCAGTGGGGTTTCTCTGGGATAATATTATCCCAGCAATGAAGTCCGTAGGGCTTAGGATAATATTATCTCTCGATGCAGTGGTTTTTTTTTCAGTACAGTTAGTACTGCTTGGGATGTTATCTCTCCAGGAAGTAGGGTCTGTCGGTCCATAGTTATATCATCAAGTTGACACTTACAGTAAACCACTACACCTTGTGAGTTCTTTCACAGATAAGCCTCATGATTCAATTCGAGATTAAACTTCATACAATTCAATTATTCAAATAAAGAAGGGATCATGACACAAATTGGCATTTGTATCAGTCTAATGGCATCATTTTTTTGTAAATGCAGTATTTAGCAGTTATTCATATCTGACCTCCTATTATCAAAAAAACGTTGGGATTATCCTCACCAAATTTCACTGGTTTCCATTTCAGTCAAGTGCATATGTACATGCCTACATGTACACATTTAAGCGCATGGTCGGTCAGACACACATTACTACGGCTGCATGGCATCAGCTTTTAACGTGTTTGGCGCATCTAGGTATTTAGAAAAGCTGTAAAATCCTACATGTTAACAAGAATATAATTATCATTGGGTTAAAGATGTTTAAGTATATGTAGCAGTGCACAGATGGATACAAAACAATTCAGATGTCACTGTATAAGAACAGCTCAGCATTTTATTTCCCTATAAAAATATCAAAATTATACAATAGCATAAAAAAATCTGACAAAGGTTGAATATTGACATTTGTGTTACGGTCTCTCATTTTGTACATGACATTTAAAAATATATGTAAAAAGGGCATTTTTTGTTTGAGAAAACCTGGTAAATTTCAAGTTTTTTTTTTATCTTAACAAGTTTGCCTGAAGACCAAGTAGTTTATTTCTGTCTTGGTCATAAAATTAATATTGCGACAAAAAGATGTAAAGGTTTTTGCATTATGAAATTTCACAAGTCATTCTCATGTTCAATTTCATGTACATGTACTTTCCATTGCAAAAGTGGTTGTTCTCTAGATTATATACTGGTTGATGTAGGACTTAAACAATGGCCATTTAATACCAAATATTTTAAGTTGCAATTTCTAAACAAAATTCATGACAACATTACTACATCACTTCAGACTTGCATGCACGTAACATAATCCAACTACCGGACCGAGCACGTTAGACGTATCAACGTTTTGTGACATCATTATGACGGTACAAACTTATGCCCTAATAATACTACCACAGAAATAACATTTGTCATGCTTTGCTTACTAAATATGGCTTAAATATTCAAAAACTTCAAATACTGTCACAAATGTCAAGACGCCATTATGAATTCACCATATATGTTACCTATAACATTCGTGTAATACACATGTACCTGCTTAGCAAGCAAGTTTCAACCCTACAGACCAAACACCTCATGACATCATGCTTTGTTTACACGTGTGATTTCCTACGAGAGGTAGGTGGGGACACGAGCTAGTCACCAAGCTTCCATAGGAAAGGGCACATGTTAACAAAATGCGACGTCGATTATGCTTAACCTACATGTAACTCCCTAGGGGGTGTGCCATTTCATATTGAAATTGGAGGATTCAGAAACTGTTAAGGCTATAGTCTATTCTCCAGATAAAAACGATGCACTTGTCATCATGCAACTTGTCATCCACCAACTTTGTCAGTGGGCAGCAAGGAATTGTATTTTGTTGGCACAATTGATCAGTATAGCGTCACAGCGTAAAAAAGGTAATGTGACTTTACTTTATGCCAAAACTGCTGGGCTGAATAAATTTTACTTATTTACAAACATAGATTTCAAATCCGGTGTTAAACAGAGTGTTTAAACCTCACATTTATTCCCTTTATTCCCTTATAGATATCAATGACATTTGAAAAGACAAAATATGTCATCATGGTGTAATTTGATGTAAAGACTAACGTATGAAAATTGTTGGGACATTTTACAGCTTTTCCTTTGAGAGCAACAGTTTAGTGAACAATAATCATTAGTATTACATCGCACAAAACAATCTCCATAAAAACTGATTGAGGTTCAATTTTTGAAGATAATTCATAACAAAGTTTTAGTAATAAGTAATGTATCAATCATACATGTATTTGGCTATTTACTTAGGGTAAATAAAATAACGGGATTTTATATCATTTGAAGTACCTCAGTATTAAGTGTTCAATTTTTGCAGTGAGCTTGCATTTCACTGATAGTTCGAATCTAACTGTTATGGAAGGACACAAACAATTCTGGATAATATCCAAAGTTCTATCCAAATATCTCTAGTTGAGCTGCGCTACTTAGATGTAAATGTTAAGTTCAGAGAAAAATAGCTCAGAGAAAGCCCACTTAACAGTGTAGACTACAATGCTGGGATAATATTATCCCAAAAGACCCAGCTATTAACACCACAAAATTCACCGCTGGATAACATTATCCAGAGACCCTACTGACTTCATTGCTGGGATAATATTATCCTAAAGAAACCCCTCTACATCAGGAGATAATATTATCCCAAGCCCTGCTCACTTCATTGCTGGGATAATATTATCCCAGAGTGACCACACTGCATCAGGAGATAATATTATCCCAAGCCCTGCTCACTTCATTCCTGGGATAATATTATCCCAGAGAGACCCCACTGCATCAGGAGATAATATTATCCCAAGCCCTACTGACTACACTGCTGGGATAATATTATCCCAGAGAGACCCCACTGCATCAGGAGATAATAGTATCCCAAGCCCTACGGACTGCACTGCTGGGATAATATTATCCCAGAGAAACCCCACTGCATCAGGAGATTATCCCAAGGCCTGCTCATTGCTTTGCTTGGATACTACTATCCCAGAGAGACCCCCACTAGATCAGGAGATAATATTATCCCAAGCCCTGCTGTTCTTTTCAGAACCACACATACTCAGAAAAGAGATTTATTCACATGGTGCTACCACAAACGTATTTGTCTTGGAATAATATTATCCCAGAGAGACCGCACTTCATCAAGAGATAATATTATCCCAAGCCCTACTGACTTCACTGTGCGGATATTATCACAGAGAGACCCCCAATGCATCAAGAGATAATATTATCTCAAGCCCTTCTGACTGACGAGATAATACTACATGTACATGTACATGTACATTGAAACTCATCCACGCAAATGGTATGGACTTCGATTCTGGGTTAATAATCATCACAGAAAGATCCCCCTTCACGCTGCAGATTTCAATGTTGGGGTAATATCCTAGAGAAACACCATTTTGTGGACAAATTATCATTGTCCTTAAGCCGTCCCACCTTTATTGATGCACTATCAGTTGATGCGTAATACTCACTCCGTTGATAACAATGAATGAACAGGCAATACCCACCTCATGTCGAATCGTATACTGCTACTTCAGGTTCTTTCCCCCACCAGAACCCAATTTCTGAATTGTTCCTTAAATGGAGAGGACATTTCTCGACATTTGATGGCATGAGAGGACAGTGCCATTTTTAACACACAATTTTATCTTTGTTTCAATTTCAGAAAAGGAAAATGCCTTTTACTCTTTGAAAAATGCGTGAAAATATATCTTAGCACAAATTCCACGAAAAATTGCAAAAAATTTAGTTCACATTGGTTCACTTTGGTAATACCGGCTGTTGTGTGTAAAATTAGTAGTGCGTATCATAGAGCAGATGATTAACTGTACATCATTTTGTTATTCATTTGTTGATTAAAATGTTTGAATAAAATAGAAAAACAAATAACTATCCAGCCCTCATCTAGTCAGTTTACCTTTGTGGTTTATTTGAACATATTTTATTTTCCAGATGGTTTGTACCATCGGTTAGTTGTGCGAGCTTTGCGATGGTCTCAAACATTTGGTGGAAAAGATCTAGATCCTGGTCTGCTCTATGATCGAGCAAATGTCTTTGTACACCACGATCATGAGTTTGTTCTGCAGATGGTGCACCGAAAAGATCTTGCATACATCAAAGTAAGTACATTGTCTAATATAAATAGTAAATGTTTAATATGTGGATATAAATAGTGTTAATGCAGCACAATAACCTCCTCAACTGTTACTATAGGAGAGTTGGGGAATCACAGGGAGGGATACTTCACACCATATGGCAATGAACCAGTAAACACATGATGTATTTCTCCCACTGGGGCTATCAAAAGCGCAGTACTATTCGTTCACAGACTCTATAGGCCATTGTTATCATCCCCCCTGGTATATAAAAAAAAACACCTTCACAAACCACAAATTAAAAATAAACGTATTTATTTATTTTTGAGCAAAGTGTGTGCCCTTCCTAACATTATGTAAAACTCCAATGCTTTATCCTCAAGAGTATTTACTTTAGTTGCTGTATTTAATGACGATGACCTTCCCTGTGTTTATAGGTGAGTGTCGCGAGGCTGATAGTCATTCCAGCCCCACAAAATGTCAAACCACCTTCAACTGATGTCACGTGTGAGGTATGCTAAATATATATATAATAACCATCATAGTATGCCGACAAATGTGTGCGACAGTCTTAAATTAAAAAAAAAATATCTCACGTTCCATCGATGTTTTCCTTGCTTTTCTCTGGGAAGGGGGACTATGAATAAAGCATGCTGAAAACCGTGCATAAGAAATGTCATTTTCCCTTTGTAAATGGAAGGTGTTTGCTTGATGAGGTTTGTCTTTTGTACAGATAGAGTGCATATAGGTTTAAGTTTGTCAAAAATAGTATGGAAGACATAAGTTAAAGTCACCACTTCGTGTATAAGCATGGTAAGTATTGTATACTACAATGCACTCTCTCTCTCTCTCTCTCTTTCTCCCCCCCCCCCCCCGTCTCACTCCCTCTCTCTCCCCCTCTCTCTCCCCCTCTCTCTGTGTATGGAATTTCAATTATCACATGAGCATAAATATAATTATTTCACAACAGGTTAAGGACTTTGTGGAAGAGCATCTGCAGAGTTTGAAAACCACGTGGATCAAGCGAATTAAGTACTGCATCAGTGTCCAGTGTCCCAACAAGCTTGAAGAACCCCACTTTCTTCCACTGGATGATTGCTTGAAAAAGCCAGAATTTCTCTGTCGGTTTAAACATTGTCGAGCCCTTATCAAAACGGAAGAAATCCAAGCCATGTTCAAGCAGGAAAGCTCCGAGGAAGAAGCTTCCGCTCGTGGTAAGTGAAGGCAGTGGCGTAAAACCCTGTCGGCAAGGGTGTCGATGAGGGATGACCAAAAATCATAAAATTGTCTGGCCATGGAAATTCGAAAGGGGAAAAGGGCGCTGTTTATAATATATATTTCTTGTTCAAACTTGTAAACGTATACGTCCCTTAACCTTATATCAAAACGGTGAATTTAAAGTGTTTTTTAGAACTGCAAGTAAGTTAATACATTTGGACTTTTGGAAAGTTTGAAGATAACTCAAAATCAGATCTCACCACCAAACAAAAAGTGGGGGAGGGGTGGCCGGGGGTGATCCAATGGCCCACCCCCACACCTCCTCCCCCTCCCCGGTCCAAAAGTTGAGGGATTAACACCCATGAGTGAAGGCAAGTGATGATTATGTTGAATTCTGACCATCATGTCGTTGCTTTTAATGTTATTATATAGAAATGACATGAGTACAGGACATGCAACTTGCTCCGAAAAAGTTCATTACAATACTTTTTTGTGTGATTTTTTTAGGGCACATGATTGGCAATGTACACACACACAAACAAGTGGTGCTGGCGTCTTATTTTAAACCACATTATTTTGTCTCTTGTACTGATCCAATCATTCATGTGATTATGCTGGTGTTGCCGCTTTAGTAAATTTGCTGATCATGTGAAACAGACATGAAACTTGTCAGAAACAGAATCTCTTTCAAAAGGGGACAACTTTGTTAATTATAATTAACCTGTATTCAGTTTTTGTTCTTTTATTGATGCGTGTTTGCTTCCCTCGGTGCATTATACTGCGTTGAGACATGCTTAATCATCATCTGTCAATTTAACTGAGATAGCTATTTGATTGAATATATTCTTGCAATGTGCAACTTTTTTTTCCTTCTATTTTTGCCTGCACAGCCGATAGACAGCCGATGAGTGATATCCTTTTCAAAGAGATAGCAAAAGACTTTGGCAAAGAGAGGGGGGAGGATTTGGCCAAAGAGCTGGGAGTCGAATCAGAAGAAGTTGACACGAATAAAAAAGACTATAACACTAGCGGGGTCAATGAGCAAATATTCCAAATCCTGTCACAGTGGAGGGAAACGCGTGGAAATGAAGTGGACAAGATGCGAAAAGAGCTCATCGATGCACTGATGACGGTGGGAAAATTTGGGCTTGCACATAAAGTGCAGACTGAGTACTAAACTCAAATGTAAATGGTTTTGGCCAGATCATCAAACAGAAGAGCAGATCCTTTTTTTCGTGAGAGGTAAATCGCAGACTTGAAAAGGGATTAGTTAATAACAGTAACTTGTAAAAGGCATTTGCATGAGAGCGACATTTAATCTTCAAAGAACAGTTATTACAACCTATATGACACATAAGAAAGTGTTGAAAACCCGTCCGCTTGTCACGGTTGTTTAACTACAATCATTGTGGTTAAAGACAGGTCAAAAAGTTGTTATTCTTTCACACAACTCCTAAATAATTTAAAATCATGACTAGATAGAACGTGTAGATGCATCATTGGAAACCTGGTACATGCCAAAGATTTCTTTGATTATCAATTTAAACCTCTTCCTTCATCTGCGTTTGTTTGAAAACAAAAATAGATGAATGTGTGCCACATAAACTGAAATACTTGGGAATGATTTTTTGAGTCAAAATTCAAACAACGCACATAAATAGGTTCCAAATGTTAATTTTTTGCCATTATATATATACGGTTAATTTATTTCGTGTTAAATCTGTATAATAAACACGTGAAATAAGTTCAACTCACTCAACTGCTAAAAGAAGGGTTCTTCATCAATTTGTAGGTCAGCAGTCTAACCACACAAATGAATATTAGGCAAAAGGTTCCTTTTTTTACCATCCTAACATGTAAAATGTGTAAGTGGTATATTGTGAAGTAAGTTCTACTTCTATCTATATAGTCTATTTCACTCATTCGCAGAAGGAAGACTTATTCACCAATGTTATTACATTAGTTCCTTGTGCTGCTCTTTCAAATACTACTTACATGTTATCTGATGTTGTCAATTCATCTTCTACTTTGTCTGACTCTCCCTCTGATGTTGTAATAGTCCATTATGTTACTTGTTTGATTTCTTTGTTTTTATTTCCTGCATTATTTCTTGACTTCTGTTCTCTTCAGCTCATATTTTATTACTCTGTTTTATCCCTTTGTAACACAATTTAAAATCGTTTCCATTGAAAAAAAATGTTTCACTTCTTGATGCAACTTAGTGTATATAATTGTATCTGCCCCAGTACTTTAAGCACAACAGTTTTGTAACTCCTCTCATTTGTGATTTGCTTCTATATATCATGACGACAGAAATTAATATCTAGGCCTAATGTTGTTTAAATGTGAATTGGATGTGGTTTTTGAAGCTGTTTTAGAAAGGTCAATGACCAGCTGTAGTATGCTGTAAGGATTGTTTGCCTGTACGTGCAGAAATATATTATACTATATATATCCATTGAGTTATTGTTTTGAAATCAAATATTTAGAAGCCAAGCTTAACCTCGAAATGATGTTATTATCATTCTTATCTTGGAATATTCATATTATCCTTTCTACTAACTCAAGCAAGACGAAAATCATCACTGAATAACAACATTGTTGTAGAAGTACCTTAGGATTTAGGAGTTCAACAAATCCACATACCGGATGTCTCTATAATATTAAAGTTTAATGAAATAAATATTTCCATGCTGTCAAAGTTAGATATTGCTTTTGGAGCTATTTTTGAAAGGTCTATGGCCAGCTGTAGTATGATGTAAGGATGATGTGACTTTGTTTTGCAGAAATATGTTTTACTATATATCTGGTGCATTATTGGTTTGATGTGTGCGCATAAAAAAGAATATTGAGAAGACACTCTTCAAAATGATGTTAATGTAATTCGTATCTTGGAAGATAACTATTATCCTAGTTAATTACTCAATCAAACTGAAGATTTTCACTCATCATTACAACGTTGTTGTAAAAATGCCTTGGGAGTAATTTAAAACTCATTTTGAATGTAATTACACAGTATGCAATTAATATGTCATGCTGTCAAACGTAATTAGATATTGCTTTTGAAGCCGTTGTACAAAGGGCTATGTATGACCAGCTGTAAATTGCTTTTAAAGCAGCCTGCTGTTTGTATAAAGGTACATGACCAGCTATGCTGTCAGGATGATGTGCCTTTACTGCACATATTTTACAATATATCTGGGGAATTATTGTTTTGATGTACAACACAAATGAATCCACATAAAGCAACTTTTGGAATGTGTATAATATTACACAGTCTTCAGAAATTAATACGTCGTGTTGTCAAATGTTAATTAGATATTGCTTTGAAGCAATTTTAGAAATGTATATGACCAGCGCTAGTAATTGTGTTGTATGATGTGCCTTTACTTTGCAGAAACACTTTACTATATATCTGATGAATTATTGTTCTGATGTGTCTACATGAAATCAAAGATTGAGAAGACAAACTTAACTTCAAAATAATGTTAATTCATTTATTATTTTGGAAAATTCATATCATACTATGTAACTATCTTAATCAAACTGAGGATTTCCACTTAAATACAACATTGTTGTAGAAGAGTACATAAAAAGAGTACAATAAAAATGATTTCACAAATAAAAGAAACCTTGTTTGAATAACTGCACAATTTTACAAATTCTAATGAAATTAATAGATCATGCTGTCAAAAAACTAGATATTGCTTTAAAGCTGTTTTAGAAAGGTGTATGGCCAGCTGTAGTACTTTAAGGATAGGCCTATAATGCCTTTACTATGAAAAAAACATCTTTACTGTAAATCTGGTTTATTACTTGTTTGATGTGTGTGCACTGTGCACGAAAACAAATATTGAGAAGACAAGCTTAAATAAATGATATTGATATAGTTCTTGTTTTGGAATATGCCTATTATCCTTGAAACTAACTTAATCACAATGAAAATGGTCACTGTACATGAAATTTGTAGAAGTGCCGTAGGAGTTAGAAGTACCCGCAAAGGATGAATCCACATATTTTAAAAATAATTGTGGATGTTTGTATAACATCATACAGGCTAATGAAATATATCAACTGTTAATTAAATATTGCTTTAGATCTGTTTTAGGAAGGTCTATGACAAGCTGTAGTATGCTTTAAGGATGTTGTGCCTTTACTATACGCAGAACATATTTTACGATATATTTTGTGAATTATTGTTTTGATGTTTGTGCATAAAATCAAATATTCGGTTAATCAGGAGACAAACTTATCCTCAAATTGATCTCAATATGATTCCTATTGTGGAACATTTCCTTTATCTTTGTGACTAACTTCTCAAACTTTATAGATTTCCACTGTAATACAACGTTGTTACAGAAGTGCCTTCTAAGAGTATGGAGTACAAACAAATAAATTCACATATTTGAAAAATAATAATAATTTGTGTATAATATTACAGTCTGAAATGTATGACTGAAACAATGCTCTGAATGTAACTGGGCTCATCAAAGTATATTTTTTTCATCAAAAATCCCGTGGTGTTCGTTTTAATGTCATCGTTAATAAAAAATGAAAAGAATCCTTTAGAAACCAATAAAAGTAAGCGCAGTATCCGTTTACAAACCAAATTTGAACTGGAAACCTGCCCGAATAATCAGAAACAATGAGCTGTTAAAACTTTTGGAATTGTGTATAATACTACACAGTCTTCAGAAATTGATATGTCGTGTTGTCAAATGTTAATTAGATATTGCTTTTGAAGCTATTTTAGAAAGGTCTATGACCAGCGGTAGTAATAGTAGTAGTACGCTATAAGGATGATGTGCCTTTACTTTGCAGAAACACGTTACTATATATCTGATGAATTATTGTTCTGATATGTTTACATGAAATCAAAGATTGAGAAGACAAACTTAACCTCTAAATGATGTTCATTCAATTATTATTTTGGAATACTTGTATTATCCTATATAACTATCTTAATCAAACTAAAGATTTCTTAAATACAACATTGTTGTAGAAGTGCCTCAATGAGATCGGAGTAAAATACAAATGAGTTCACAAATTAAAAAAACAAACATAATATTACACAGTCTAATGAAATTAAAAGGTCATGCTGTCAAGTAAAAACCAGTTATTGCTTTAAAACTGTTTAAGAAAGGTCTATGGGCCAGCTGTAGTATGCTTTAAGGATATATGCCTTTACTATGAAAAGAAATATGACTATCAATCTGGTATATTATTATTTTGATGTGTGTGCACTGTGCACGAAAACAAATATTGAGAAGACAAGCTTAAATAAATGATGTTAATATAATTCTTGTCTTGGAAGTTTCCTATCATCCTTGTAATTAACTTAATCGCAATGAAAATTGTCACTGTAGGCCTATAGACATACAACATTATTGTAGAAGTGCCGTAGGAGTTAGAAGTATCCGCAAAAAAAATAATCTACATAATTATTTTAAGCTACTTTTGGATGTCTGTATAACATCATACAGGCTAATGAAAATAATATGTCCACTGTTAATTAAATATTGCTTTAGATCTGTTTTAGGAAGGTCTATGACAAGATGTAGTATGCTTTAAGGATGATGTGCCTTTACTATATGCTGAACATATTTTTACGATATATGTCGTGAATTATTGTTTTGATGTTTGTGCACGAAATCAAATATGCATTGGAAGTAAATTGCTTTTAACTAGAGTACCGTTTAACATTAAAATCGTTTACTTGGCGAAAGCAAATGCAACTTATTATTTTTCATCTCAACGAAAACGATTATCTGTATGGGTCCTATAGATTTGCCAACCTTTTCTAAAAACTGGTAACCGGCACCTTGTGAGAATAAATAATGTTTTGATGGCAGACCGAAGTGTTCATTGTGTTTTTGATTGCGGTTATAGAGTAGAATTATGATGTCATACCGTACTTCACAAGTTGGAGACAGAGTAGACCTAGCCTTTCGCCAAGGCCATCATTGGCGAAGCCCGCCACTCGCGCATGTGGTTTCCGCTCCAGTTGCTTGACATTCGCCGCTCTGTATAATGACGGTTAAGCCACGATGGCCTTGGCGAAAGGCTAGAGTAGACCTATACGTATAGGATCGACCAGCTTGACGGCCGATGCGGGGCCTGTCTTCCTTGGACAACTGTCTACGGGGTTGCAGACCAATAAGTCGGCCCAAAATTGCCTACGCTGGCCAAATCACGATTTGCATGCCCTCAAAATCGCCCGTATTAGAGCATTTCGAGGGCCATGATGAACTTGAGGATTTGTAAAACAAGACGGGTGGAAACCGTGCAAAGGACTGCCAGCTCACCATATTGTGTGTGAAATTCGGATGAATTAAGGCCCTAAAATGGATTTGGGCTTCAGGACTTTTTTAGGGGTGGTCATCTTTGGATGTATTTTTTCCAAAAGTCATTGGATAAAAGAACAGAAATGCACAGACAATGAAAGTTGACGAAATAAGCTTTAATTTTATATATGTTTCAAAAACCTCAAACTGAGTTTGATTTTTTGTAATAATTTTGGGAAGTGCGCTTAATTAGCACTGAGGTCTATGGCAGTCCATTTACTGGTCTGGAAGTAAATTAGGCTCACTAAGCTCCATGCCCGGATCCGGGGGGGGGGGTAAAAAAACCCAGCTCTGTCAAAAATTATGTTTTTGTATAGAAATTCCTAAACGTTAATGCGAACCCCCCCCCCCTGCTCTGACCCCCCCCCTCCCCCCCCCCCCCCAAATTTGTTAATGATAATAATGTCCGCCTACGGTGCACAAAGTACGGACAGCGCCAGCTTGGCTACTTAGCGGTATTTGAACACTATTCTGTAATATAGTGTTAATAATAATTGTCGGATTTGAACAGCGCCCCTATTGAAAGTATGGTACCAGCCCCCCCCCCCTCTACAATTTTGCTGACAGCCCCCCCCCCCCCGCAAAAAAAAATCCTGGATCCGCTACTAAGCCCGGTTGCCATGTGCAATTATTGACACCACGGGGGTGCCACACAAGTTTGTGTACACCCGGAAAAAGTAAGGCAAATTATTTCGCAAAACAATTAGACAAAGCGTTTGGTGATTGCCAAAATAAAATCATTTTTTTAAATGTCCTAAATCTAGATCTCAAAAACTGTGGAGAATCTTTCATCATAAAGAGAAGTATAATCCAGAAGAGATGCAAATTGTTAGCAGTGCTTGCGATGGCGATCGGCATCATGGCGTACATTTGAAAACTCGCTGGCTAAAAGTCACATCACGGGCGTAATTAAATTTTAAAGAAATAATAGGCCTATAGGAACGCACAACAAAAATTCTAGAAGAGACCATGGCATCATAATATATAGAACATGTTTTATTTATAAATATCCCTCTCTGGTAGTCTCTCTGGTAGTCCATCACTGATGACGATGGCGTACACATGCATCATGTCGATGTCGGAGTAGCACGATGATGTAATTGGTGACGTCTGCGGTGGCTGAACAGGCCGATACGTGATCGGCAAGAACGATCACAGTCAGGACAGATGTGAGCATCAGTGGCTGGCACTGGGGCTTGCACCCGCTGGTGACGTCGAGTACGTCTGTACTAGGCAGATTGGGTGCGGTGAGCCTCAAACCATTCCATTCCAGCCTTGCATACAGCACGCCAAGTGGTCCTGTTTTAAGCAAGCTCTTCCCAGGTCTCAATAGGGATGTTGCAGGCTTTCTCACCTTCATCTGGTCTTTGTACCGCTTGTATTGGCCTCCTTGGTGACGCTCGGGAAGCCGTCCATCTTCTATCCGAACAAGATCCAGCGTATATATGCCTCGATGATATTTGCTTCTACACTGAAACAAGCTGCTCTTTCATGGACCTCGGTATGAGTGATCCGGTCCTGCCATCGTATCTTCAGGATGAGGCGCAGCTTACCCATTTCTCAAGCTGGCGGTACATTACCCAGCATTCGCAGCAGTACTGTAGAGAAGCCAACGCTACGGTTTTTAAACACCGCAATTTCGTTTATTGTTTTGATGTGAGAATCATTGAAGTGATTTTAGACGGGAGAAGGCGGCACTGGCGCGGTGAGTTATGTCGACATCGATGGTTGCCTCTGTGGACACGAAGCCACAAAAGGTATTTGAAGTGCGGCACAGATTTAATGGGAGTGTGATCAATAGCTGTATCATGTTTGGTGTTGCAGATGGAGTGCCAGGAGGAGCATGATGCAGTACTTCCGTCTTAGTTGGTCAGGCTAATGGTGAGACCAAATCGCCTTACAGCCTCTGCAAACTGGCTGGTAATCTGTTGACGGTCCTCCTCTGAGTGAGGCACTAATGATGCGCAGTCATTTGCATAAAAGAACAACTTTCCGTCCGTGCAAACTGTATGAACACACTATTATGCTGTGCACTGAAATGCAGCAGCAGGAACGAAGAGCTGCCGTAAAGAAAATACAGAACAGTGCTGGAGCAAGAACACATCCTTGTTTCACCCCCATCGTTGATGCTGAACGGGTTAGACTATTGTAGACACGACCAACACCTTCATAGAAACTTATTATGAGGGGAACTCATTTGTGCTTGTATCCAAGCTTGTGAAGAAGCTGCCACAGAGATACACGATGAACAGTATCGATTTTTACCATGCAGTTGCATGCATGGGACCAACAGCATCATCAATGGTGCTTTGCCCGGGTCGGAAATCTGCCTGCGATTCTGAAAGGAAGTCTTGCAGTACCACGGTAGTAATTCCTTCTCAGCAGAATCCTTGCCAAGATCTTCCCGGCAATGGACCATTATCATGTTGCAGCCATTGATTTTTCCCGTTCAAATCAATGTAATCAAAGCGAGGCTGTAAGGAAAAAAAGTCTGGTTCCTTTTTGCACAAAAAACATTATCATTTGATAATGTTATTGAATACAGGGAACATGACTGAAATGATGGCAGCATGATAAAGGTCATTCGCAAGAAGGGAGATTCCTCTATGTGAATTGTAGTCAGACCTATATATGACTCTTCCCCAGAGGGGAAGTAAAACTGCATCCGTTATAGAGCCTGTGGGGCCGGGGCTGAATTTATAGAATGCATGCTTCGACCACTGATCGAAAATTGTCCTCTGAGCATGTTGCTGCCTGCACTGCAATATTGCATGGATGCCAATGTTGGCAGCGCAAAGTGGGCATTTCGCATGATTTCAGTTTAGTATTTAAATGCTTCAGTTCCAATTTAATCAAGAGGAGGGCCATTTCGAAGATTTGATTGTTGGTATTGTTTTGATTTGCCCCTTTTGTTTTCGTTTCCTTTGCTTTGTTTTTGTTTTATGTTTTGCTTTTCTAGGGGTGGCATTTCCCTCTGTGACCCCCCCCCCCCGACACCCATGCTTATCAACCTCTTATAATGAGTCGTTTCGTTTATGCCCAGAACTGAGAACTCGTGTAATTCTCGTGGAACAAGCGGCATATCTCGACACAAAATAATCGCAATCATGATCATCATGATGCTCATGAGTCACCCACGACGCGACAACATAAACATAGACAGTCAAAACTCCCGTGACTTCTTTTACACTAGCGATTAAAAAGCGTAATAATCAATCAAACGACATTCCAGGGCTTTACCTGTTCTTTCAGCCGCTTTTGCCGCGCGCTGATTTGGTACACTGCGATGATCTGTGATTGATTTCCGCCTGTCGGGAACACGTGACGTCACCATGACGTCATCATTTGATTTTTATGATTTTTTTAATATTTATAATTTCATTCTGCATCCAAAATTGCACACTTCCTTTTATCGGATTGACTTTAAACTTGGTTCAAACCAAGACCACAATGACAAAATGTGCACTGACGATGTTTTTCTTCGAGATGACGTCATCGCAGGGCATGTGACGTCATGTGACAAAGATTTATTTCAAATCCCATAGACAATACATATGATTTTTTGTACACGCCACTTTTGGCATTGAACTTTGTCATACACCATTCAAGTTAAGTATATGCCAATATTGTCCTTATAGCAAAGTTGTGCCCCGAAGAGTGACGTCATCACAAACGTGCATATTTTGAAGCCCTATACACGTATCTTCAGAACGGTAATTCCGGTTGGGTTGAAACTCGTTATGAAAGTAGGCCGGGAAGTGTTATAGATAAAACTTGAGGTGACGTCATGATGACGTCATCGCGCGATTTTATATATTTTTTTGAATTTTTGGACCTTTAAGCCAAATCTCATGAACGCAACATTTTTGTATTTGGTTTGTTAGGTAATATCCACTAAAATTCGAAAAGTGTCTGACATCATCATGACGTCATCAAAAATGCGATTTTGCAAAACGCATATAAAAAAAGGTCCGATCGTCATGAAACTTGGTCAGTAGGTAGATAATGGAACTAGTATGCAGAGTCTGAAGTGACGTCATCGTGACGTCATGGGTTGATTTTTTATGATTTTTTTAATTTTAAAATTGTTTTCCGCTTCCAAAATTGAACACTTTCTTTCATTGGAATGACTTGGTAAAAAGTGCTGAGTCATCAAACTTGGTACAAATCAAAACCACAATGACAAAATGTGCATTGACATTTGTTGTCAAGATGACGTAATCGCAGGGCATGTGACGTCATGTGATAAAGCTTTATTTTTGGAATTATTTTAAGTATTTAAAACAACCTTTACTGTATCAAGCACCCTCAAAGGTGACTGCAAAAGGATAAACACAACATAAACATTTGTTTAATGCGAAAAAGCCCTATGTTCTGTTCGAACAGACATAGCTCTAGTTTTAATTACAATCGTTCAATAATTAGAACCTTAAAGACTTGATAGAGTACAGACAATATTCACAGAACTAGGGTTTATCATAAAGCCTAGGCAATAGGCATATTTGAGTAATCAATTAATTATACAGAATTAACCATGAGACGACACTCGTATTTTCAATTATTATACTGATTTTTCGTACCACATTTTATATTCTTTTTAATTTCATTGCTGTGATGACAACCAGATACGCCAGTGTTTTAGTAACGATCCTTCAATAATTTGAACTTTAAAGACTTGATATAAGCAAGCTTTACAGAACTATCCTTTATATTAGGCGTAAGAGCCTTTTGCCATTCAATAAACATATTTAAATAATCGCGAGGTAAAACTCGTCTTTTACAGCTGTTATGGTTGTTTCTGAATTTGTACCACATTTGATGTTACATTTAATCATATTGCTGTGTTGACTGCCAGATTAAAAAAAAAACCACAAAAATCATTTTTGGACAAGTGGAAACGTGCACCTGACCTATGCAAGACAACTCCTTCGCGCAAGGGCAGCAATGTTAATTTCTTCTAATTACTGTTTGAGACGTTGAACAACTTTAACTTTAAATCAAAACTTGACAACTGGCGGTGTTAAAAATTGTGTGTTGCTGTTGCTGCTCGCAAGCGTGAAGTGATGGGGGGCAAATAACAAAAAGTTAAACCGCTGAAACGAAAAGGCCAAGACGTTAGTGCGAGTAGGGCCGCTGATCTAATTGTTGTGCCATTTGAGGGCGCACTATGTACCGTCCGTCCACTATCGATCACTACCGACTTGGGCCAAGACTAGTTTACAGACTTTGTTCAACGCACCACAGACGTGGTTCAAAAGCACCATGGTTCAACGTTCACAATATTCACTTAGGCACGCGCAATATTGCCATTGACTCTGTATTTCATAGTCATAAATTCACGCACCGGAAAACCACGGCCTCAGTTTCGTTCGAAAAGTTGACATAAACGGCCCGGGAGTACGGTACGAGTGACGGTTAGAGACGCTTCCTGGAATACTTGGCTCACAATTTTCATCGCATTTGCATTTGATAGTCGCCGTCGTGCTCTTCCAAAAGAACCACCGTCTTCTCGTGCGTGGTGGACCAGTTGCCGGGTGGGGAGGTGAGTAGCCAAGCCAAGGGCTAAGATCTAGACCCAGTATTAATACCCGTTGGCCTATTAAAAACCCTAACCCCTAAAAGGCTCTTTGGGGTCAAGGACCAAATACCACAGAATACTACATGTGTTGTGCACCTGTATTGGAAAGAAATGCATACAGGTTATTACTCAGTACTCATTTTGTAGCTTTAGGGGTTATTAGGATTGTAAATTACATGACGATATAAGACCAGTATTAACTGCTTTACGAAATACGGGTCTAGCATACCCTACAAGCAGGCGTGTAATATAGCTCTCCTTTAACAAATTGTTATACAAACCTAGACCAACATGACAAACCTGGGAGCTACAATTCCTTTTTTTTTTTTTCAAATTTTGACTTTGGTTGTTTAGTAAGTCCAAACGTGAATATCCTGGAGTTCTAGCGCTCCGCTCTAAAGATGTTGGCCCAAAGCAAAAGAAAGCCATTACAACCCTGCTTGTAGTAGGGCCAGGGATCTTTTTCAATCCTCAATTTTTGGCCAAACGCCATTTGAAATAAAGCAGTTTTAATGTTGTCATTTTGCGTCAGTGCGTATTTCAGATTCAAATTGCTAAATGTCCAATTTGTGCAAAAATATGTCATTTCTATGTCTGCCTAAATCAAAAACGAAACGCAAGGTGGTTGCTACACAAAATACAAAACTATGGTGTTATTGCCACACAAAAGAAAGTAAAAAAAAAAAAGTTTAATAACTTGTTCATAAAAAAATATTCAATCATGAAAACTATCGACATGGTGAATTGTCCCTTTTTATTAAATATTCAGATTAAATATTCAGGCTGCTGTATTTTTCATAGAAGAGGCCTACATTCAGTTTAACCTTGACAGTGGGAAACTTTGATTTGTTGGTGGCAACAAACACACCGGTCCTTTTTGCATTGATTGCGTCATATTGAGCATGCGCTTTAGCTTAAACATTTATTTATTACATTTCTTTACCCAGGGTATAACTAAACAGTTTCAAACTGGTTTCCATTGGGCCCTGAAAACACTGCGAATGACTACACACATGTACAAAATACAATAAATTACAAAAAAAATATACAGCACAATGAAATAAAATAAAAGCACATGGGATAACTGCATGATTGTAAAGCAACTGTTATTAAATACAGGAGAACTATTATAAAAAAAAGTACAGTTTGGAACGACATCGCTAACAGACTTTCCTAGAGGCCTAAAGGTGAAATAAGTGAACACTACGAATTTGGACATTTCTTGTGACATCGGGAAAATATATTTCTATATATTCGCTGATTACGGGAGGGGCAAAACCTCGTTAAAACCCCTTTTGAAAGGGAAAAAACCGGCAAAATTCCCATCCGGCTCATTATTATGGCAGCCAAGTTTGTTTACTTCGTAAGTCGGTACAGACTTATATTTGTAAAATCAGTGGAAGCAGTCTCAAACAAAATACTCACATCAATGCAGGAATATTACTGACTGAATGTTTTACGTTGTTCAGATTTGAATGAGGTTAGAGAAGTTCTCAACTGTACATGCACATTATCCCATATGATTGTACCAGTTACAGTAAAGAATGGGGCATACCATTTTTTATTCGCAAAAGGAATCTTCAGTGTCATGCCAGTGGATTGTCTCGTTTCATGAATTTGAGTAAGTGATGTAAACAGATTTGTCAAATACAAAGGAGTAATTTTGTTTATACGTTTGTACGCAAGAATAACTTATTTATACTCAATTCTTTCAGAGAATGACATCCATTTAAGACTGGCAAACATATGTCGACTGATGGAGTTACGAATGCACACTTCAGGATTATCCGCGTCGCTCTTTTTAGACATTTGCTAAGAATATTGTCATGTGATATGTACCGTCCTCCAAACAGTACTGCAATAATCTAGAGATGGCTAAAATTATCTAACGGAGGGAGTGCAGGCTGCTTTGGGGAACACTGTCGCGGATTAAATTTAGCCTACCTAGTTTAGAGTAAACGGTTTTCTTCACGTATTCAACGTGTGGGCCCCAACGTAAAGTTTCATCAATAACAACCCCAAAACATTTACAAGAATCCACCTGTTCAACTAGACTACCAGCGATACTAACATTATTCGGTACTTTAGACCTTTCGTTTAGTTCCAATGAGCATTGATTTGGTTTTGATGGCGTTACTTTTAAGTTTGTTCCTGCCACACCAATCGCATATTCTAGCTAGGGCTGTATTCAGGTTGTTCTCTATCTCATCAACACAGGTAGAACTACACGTTAATGTAGAGTCGTCAGCATACATGAACAATTACACACTTTATGAATACAAAGCGGTGGGCCACTTGTATAAATACTAAATAATACAGTGGACCTAAAATTGATCCCTGTGGTACGCCAGTGTTAAAATGACGAGGCCTTGGATATGTTGCCCTCAATATTCACAGACTGACTGCGTTCACTAAGATATGACTTAAACAGTTGATCACAGAGGTTGACATATTCATCCTTTCAAGTTTATCTAGGAGAGTGGCATGATTAACAGAGTCAAATGCTTTCTTAAATTTATAAACACAGTGCCTGTCATTTTCCCACACTCCATAGCCTGAAAACTTTGTTCGTTAGATCATGTAATGTGGTTTTAGCTGAGTGTGAGGGCCTAAACCCTGACCGACAACAAGGAATCAGATTACTTTTATCAAGGGTTGAATAGATTGCAGAGTTTATCCATCTCTCTAGAAACTTAGAGAGAATCAGCAGTTATGTTATAGGCCGATAGTTAGTTCTATTGTATTTGTCTCCACTCTCTAGGGTATTGTTTGCATCTTTTTGAGAGGTTAAAGATGTGTGTTAAGGATTTAGTTTTGTGCGGAGACGCCATTTTAGTCATTTTCACACATATTTTATCTGGACGTGTAGCTTTTCTGACCGACATTGATGATATTTGCTTTTGAACATAGTATTCTTTAATCTCGGACAGTGAGCATTTTTCATCAAGTGAATTTATAGAGTGGATATTATCGTCCACTTCAAGTTAATATGGAGGGGCATTACTGGTCATACGTGTGCCGATTGTTGAAAATGTTCGTTTAATGTATCAGCAATGTCGGTGAGATCATCTAAGAATTCCCCATCTTGGGAAAGAATATTCGTTCGAAAATTTTCTGTTTGTTGGGGAAAACCTCTTTTAGTTTGTTTTCCACAGAATCGATGAGTTGCCTTTATTTTCCTCGATGGTTGATTAAAGTGTTTACATTTCTTGCTGCGGATTTTTTTTTCAGTAGTCGCGTTTCGCAGACACACTGGCCAAATAAAGTCAACATTCTGTTTCACAAAATTATGGCATTGAGGAAATTTGGCCACATGGCATATATATAATGTTTCTTATTTACAGCAAAACTTTAATTTTTCTCATTAAATTTATTATTTCACTTCGAGACACCCATGTTTTCTGCCTTTCCAATTCCATCGAACTCTTCTCGAACTCCCCAAAGCTCCTTTCACCCCGTAAAGAATCTCCGTGTTCGAAAACGGTCCAACACTGATTTTGGAAACCCTTTCAAAACTATAGCCTGAAGCAACACGCTGCTGCACTGGTACGGCGCTACACGGGTACAATTCAACCGGACCACCAGGGTTGAGACTGCGGCTACTGTACCCGGGTAAACATGAAAAAATTGAAATCTACAGCCGACATGTGTACACATTCAGGGGTGCAAGCGTGAAAGGTATACTTTGCCTATCAGTGTTAAATGGAACCCGGTTCCACTTAGGTTTCACACTTATTGATTTCAACAGGCGAGAAGTTAGCGTGAACAAGCTAATTGGGGTTGAAAAGAATTTTGAAGGTAGCTGACCTCAGAGTTGTCATGCATTGTAGCAGGTACATTATAAAGTGTGTCGTTTCTTTTTGGATCTTTAAGAAGATCGAGACGGATGCTCGGCAAAACAGCTCTGTAGCTCGGTAAAATTGATATATCGATTGGAAACTATAGGTTTAAACTAGTGTTTAGTCTCCCCCTAGTAAACCATCCTTGCCCAGATCCCTCCCCGGCCAACATTAAGCAAAAGCTTATGCCAAAGGGGCGGGGCAAAGGTAAGCATGTGGTGGGGTTGAGGTATGGTTATAGTGCAAATAGGGGAGGACTTATGGATGGTACTAAAACTGCACGGGAGGTGGTCAAGAGTCACGTAAAACTAATCGAGGCAAAGTTTGCACACGACTAGAGTTTGAACACAAAATCAAGTAACATGAGAGGCGGGAATGGACGGGGATATAGGATAGGACAAGGTACAGCTGAACATGGTAAAGCAGAAAGTAGGGTAGAACATAGTACAGCTAAAAGGGGTGCCCTATCAAAAAAATAAATACATGCATCTGGAGACAAATATAAATATATATCAAAAGGAGTTGGCATGGCAAAAGAAGTTGGTCACATTGTAGCTTATTTTTTTTCTCGTAATAAGCCTTTTATAATCTTACTTTCACACAGGCACACAGGAGGCAAACAGTCTGGTGTTTTTGAAATTTAAATGATTATTATATTTCTTTGCCTTTGTTAATCATGCTTCAAAATGAACACTTTGAACACCGAGTGATGAACATCAAGTGATTTTTGAACACGGAGTGATTTTTACATATGCATGTATTTCAATCCGTTTCAAGTATCTTAAATTTGTGTCAATTTGTGTTATGTTTTAAAAATGTTCCCAAGTGATGTTATCCTCTCTGCACGGGAAAGTGTGTGTGTGTGTGTGGGGGGGGGGGGGTGTAGCATGCGCATGATTCCACCATTTTGCGTTTTTTGTTGTTCACACATGTGTCCCTTTTAAACTTTTAAAACTAACACCAACTAATGGACTGTTTGTAAATGTAAGTTTTATTAGTTCATATAATATGCATAAATTTGTGTCTGATTTCTAAATGTCATTGTAACTTCATTCAGCTTTTGGCTGCATTATGAATTCGGCTGCATTATGATTATTAAGCAATAAACTAATGAACCTGTGAAAGATATCTAATCTGAGTCTTAAAACTATTGTTCGCCTGTAATTTGAATCTCAGGTTCCCAGTGACAACATCAGGGCTTTGTGCAGAAAGTAACAGTTGAAAGTAAAATTTAGATAAGTGCTTTTTCTTTTGCAGCATTTTGTAACAATTTGATTTGGCTGTCCGACTTGCTTTCAAATGTTTCCTATTAAAGTGAAATGTAAAATGCCTTAATAAAATCGGTCCAGACATTAGTGACATTAAAGGATGAAGACCTGTAATTCTTCTTTAAATTCTTCTATAAATTGCATTATATAGTTTCCCATATTGCCGAAATTAATATATAACTATTGAAGCGATTGAATTTACCATTGCCGTACTGCATATTTTATTAGTCAAGCAGTGTAAGCCTATACATGCACGTCAGTGTAAACTAAAGATCAAAGGTGAATAAAGTTCCATTGAAAAGCTGCAGGGCTAACAAAAAAACACTGGTAAACACTTGAAAACGCGTCATTTGATAAGGACTGGTCAGCTTTGTAGACCGATCTTTGCACCACGATTGGCAGATAAGACCAAACAAAAACTCGTACTTTAGGGTGGACTTTGGAGCATCTTTGGAAACCCAGACGCATTTGTATAGGCCTTCTTTTATGTAAATATATCAATGCGTCATTTACCAGGATTCAAAACAAAAAGCTTTTAATTTTGTATTAAAATATAATCATGATTATTTGTTTACAGACTTATTGCGCCTAGTTGAAGAAACGAAATACGAAAATGCATGTTTTGTTTCATTTTGTGCAATCTGCTTACATGGCAGAACGTTAAAGTCGCTTGTGAATCAATAACTCTTAGGATTAGAGTCGATGTCATTTGTCAACATTAATCGAGAGATTAATTTCCATATCTTGTAATTCCATCAAAAGGCAACGTCGTCCCCAGGTTTTACTTTGCCTTCAACCTCGTTTTTAATAGCAAGCACTGGGATGGGAACTAGCTTCCTGTATCTTGATTCGATAGTGCAATAAGCAGGAAATGATTATGTACTTGGTGTTGTTATTTCCTGAGTGTATTACGTGTTTTCACGTACTACGTCCACACCTCATAAATAATATGTTCATTTCCAATTCGCTCAAATAAGCATGAAATGTGAAACTGCATATTGGCTGGATAAGATTGTAACATTTTAACTTTGAAAAAATACATTTTAACTTTGAAATGATAATCGTGGTTTCGTAAGTCACGCCGCGACGAATTGATTCTGTTTTTACCCCAGACACCACATACAAAACAAACGATGATGTGAAGCGCAGGAAGGCACCAACCTATTCTCATTTGCATACTTATCCGAAATGTTGGATATGCAAATGATCCAATAACAGAATGAGAGAGCAGGTAGTGATGGGAGCGCACTGCTTAAAATCATGTGAACGAGGTTGGTCAAATGGTATTAGATTTGTTGACGTGGCAGCTATTCTATCTTGGATGTCTCTGAATCAATCGAAACTTAACTTTAAGTTTTGCTTCTTCCATTGATCATTTCTTTCTTTTGCGTTAAAGGTTCATGTCGAAATATATATACTAGCATAATTGAATACTATGCATATTCATTCTTAACACCCAATCAGAGTTATTTGAGTATTATTTGCACAGCCAACAAACAAACACGCAGCCTATGGTAAAGATAAGCTTAACCTCCGGCACATCTGCATCTTGCACAAGATTCCCGTGCAGATGAATACATTGAAGAGGTTACAAACAAAATTCAATCCTTACCTAGAAAATATTTCATGAAAAGAAAAAAATCCATGAATCAAACAGTTCATTTCGTCATTGGCAGTCCAGAATTTCCAACGTTTCAACCATTATACCAAATTGAAAGTTGGACACAGCACACTCTAGATATCACCAAGCAAGATTGACGAGTTTGTTCCATCAAGCACGATTCCCCGCGAGATTTGTGAGGCCCTCTGTCTTCCGTCCACTGTCATCCATCCAGATTTGTCTTGGACGTGCCCGCTTCCAGCAGCCCTCTACGGAGTGCCATGGAGGATGCTGACCAGTGATGCCTTGACTGTGAAGTTTCTCTTCTTTGTCAGGAGTCCAACTGTTACTGTTTGACCTGGACATTGGATGTCTGTAACGTGTAAAGGATTCCGAGTAGTCAGCTGTAGTAGGTTAGTCGGAAGATAGGGTTCCCATGCACTCCCTGGATATATTTTTTAACCTACTTTTTGTAATCCTTAGGATGTCTAGATAACGATTTTTGATGTTCCCAAGATCAAATATTGTCCTACGGGGTTCATTTGGCGGCCATCTTGGTGGCCATTTTGGATTTCGACAAAAATCAGTTATTGACATAACTTTTGAGCCAGGCATCATAGGAAGACAAATGAACCAGTTTTGAAAGCTTTATTTTTATAATTTTGCGGCCATCTTGGCGGCCATCTTGGATTTTGACGAAAATGTGTTATCATGACGTAACATTTGAATTAGGTATCATGTGAAGGAAAATGACTGTTTTTTGGTAGGTAATTTGGGTGTCAGGAATCGATTGAAAGCATTGTTTTTATAATTTGGTGGCCATCTTGGCGGCCATCTTGGATTTCGACAAAAATCAGTTATTTGGCATAACTTTTGTTCTAGGCATCACAGACAGACAAATTAAAGTGTAGGTTTAATTTTGTAGTGTTAGCTGGAAATGGTGATGGTAGCATAGTTATAGTGCGGTGGTCAATAATCATGCTAGTATGGTGGGAAAAATCAAAAGTGGAAGAGCATCAAGAGATTGATCATGATAAGGTTCTTGAAGATGACGACTAGACGTTCAGTTTGGCGATGAAATGTCATTGATTACCACTTCTCTAGCTTGTCGTGTCGCTTACGATGGAGTTGTATCTGAACCATTTCCAGCCTCTTCACTATTGCTTTGTGTACTCACATATATAATTACTTTTGCCCATTACAATAACTGACATTTTAGTCTATTTCAATTTTCCATTGGAATTTCACTACTCCCACGTCATCAATATGTAATGGCTGATGAAGGTGTACGTAGCACACCAAAAGCCTTAGCTATCACGTCAGTAGATCGATCAATGTCTTTCGCACTTTCTAGTATGACTGTTAAGACCCACTCTTGAGTGGCAGTCTCTACCACATCGAGTGCAGGTCAAGGATGACGGCAACTGAGATGAACCTGCCCGCTTCTTTCGTCTGGCTCCCTTGTTAGTCAGGAAGTCATTTCTAGCATTTTCAGCCCACCTTCCTGTCGTCTGCAGTGCGTTCTTAGCTGTTGGGGTCCATTCAAGAAGACCGTCCCTCTTGCAGATGTCCTTATAGCGAAGATACGGACGCCCTACAGGTCTTGTATCTTCAACAAGTTCTCCACAAGGGAGATACTTTCCGGAGCCGCCCCGAGTCCATCCTCTTGACATGGCCCATGCCAACTAAGACGTCTTATGCCGAGGAGAGCAAACGTGCTCGGGATACCAGCACGCCCTAAAACCTCCGTGTGGGTCAATCGATCCTGCCAGCTTATGCAGAGGATGCGTCTGAGGCATCGGATTTGTAAACTGTTAGTCTTTACTCCTAGCCGGTGCATAGCTTCACAACCGTGTAATGAGGACACGGGCCTGATACTCTTGCATCTTGGTGTGCACATTCACCGTGATGGTTGTTCCAGACTCTCTTGCTCAGTCTAGTATGGACAGCTGCGGCCTTGGATATTATGCTATTAAGCTCGGTGTCAAGAAACAGTGTGCTGGAGATGGCTGAACCAAGGTAGGTGAAGGTATCCACCACCTGAAGAATGTGTCCGTTCATGATGATGGAAGGAGAGCGGTCTATGTCCTGGGCCACAATATGTTGGTCTTTTTCAGGCTGATGGTCAGCTCAAACTGATTACTTGGGAAAGGCAATCAATGAGCCGCTGGAACTGGGCTTCAATGTGGTTCGCCAGCGCTGCATCATCAGCAAACAGCAGTTCGCGGATGAGGACCTTGCGATGTTTTAGAGTGAAGGCGAGCAGTGTTGAAAAGTTTGCCATCAGCTCGAGTATCCAGGTATAGACATCCTTGGTGCAGTCTCCAAAAACGTATTGTATATGCATTGGGAAAACATACCGAAGATAATGTGATCCAACACATGCTGATGTTGCACCATTAAAGTACATTCTACTGGGCATTACATCGTGGAGGATGTCATCATGCCCAGCAGCATAGGGGACAGCCAATCTTCTGCAGCAGTTTCAAGGGCCCACTTCTGCTGACCAGGCCGAAAATTACCTTTGTCAGGTCAATGAAGTCAGTAGAGAGTAGATACTTGGATTCCGTAATAACATTTTCAATTAAATTCATTTCATTTCAATATCACATTTTTTTCCATTCTTAAACTTCTGTATTCAAAAAGAAAATACAACAGCATGTACAATCTTAGGCAATAGGAGTGAAAAACATTGCAAGAAGTGTAAAATCATATGAAATCAACAAACCTACGCAAGCTAAGCATAAAATAACGTGGTAAACAACAAAGTGATATTCAGGAATGAACAATCTATATATTAAGCAGGAAATCCATAATTTACTTAGCCTATGCGCATAAAGAATTTTAAGTACTTGTCATGTGGGGAAATATTTTTAAAGTGATAAAACTACCGTAGTTGTGTACACAGGTAATATTTTACAGTACACGAGTGAGCTTTTTATTCATTAAAATCCTTTTACAAACTTATTACACTTTGGACATGTGAGTGTTGTGAGTAAGGAACGATTAACCTCAAATTGAAGCTAACCGTCGAAAGTAAGAGAACGATCTATATAGGGAATGTCTTGAGTTTTATCTGAGAGTGTTCGCATGATTTTCGGTTCGAATTGTGATTAATTTCAGTTGGTTTTCAATCATGAAAACTGTCGACATGGTGAATTGTCCCTTTTTATAAATTATTCAGGCTATTATTTTATAGATTAAATATCCAGGCTGCTGTATTTTTCATAGGAGAGGCCTACATTCAGTTTAACCTTGACAGTGGGAAACTTTGATTTGTTGGTGGCAACAAACACACCGGTCCTTTTTGCATTGATTGCGTCATATTGAACATGCGCTTAAGCATTTATTTATTACATTTCTTTACCCAGGGTATAACTAAACAGTTTCAAACTGGTTTCGATTGGGCCCTGAAAACACTGCGAATGACTACACACATGTACAAAATACAATAAATTACAAATAAAATATACAGCACAATGAAATAAAATAAAATCACATGGGATAACTGCATGATTGTAAAGCAAAAAAAAAACATGTACAGTTTGAAACGACATCGCTAACAGACTTTCCTAAAGGCCTAAAAGCGGAAGTAAGTGAACACTACGAATTTGGATATTTCTTGTGACATCGGGTAAACATATTTCTATACATTGGGTGATTACGGAAGGGCAAAAACCCGTGAAAACCCCTTTTTGAGAGAAAAACTGCAAAAATCTTATCCGGCTCCTTATTATTATGGCAGCCAAGTTTGTTTACTCCGTAAGTCAGTTCTGATTTATATTTGTAAAATCAGTGGAAGCAATCTCAAACAAAATACTCACATGAATGCAGAAATATTACTGACTGAATGTTTTACGTAGTTCAGATTTGAATGAGGTTAAAGACATTCTTTATTCGCAAAAGGAATCTTCAGTGTCATGCCAGTGGTTTGTCTCGTTTCACGAATTTAAGTAAGTGGTGTAAAAAGATTTGTCAAATACAAAGGAGTAATTTTGTTTATACGTTTGTAACCAGGATTAGCCTTTTTATACTCAATTCTTTCAGAGAATGACATCCAATTAAGTCCAGCAAACATATCGACTGATGGAGTTACGAATGCACACTTCAGGATTATCCGCGTCACTATTTTCAGACATTTGCTAAGAATATTGTCATGCGATATGTACCATCCTCCAAACAGTGCTGCAATAATCTAAAGATGGCAATAACTATCTAACGGAGAGAGTGCAGGCTGGTTTGGGAACACAAGTCGCGGATTAAATTTAACATACCTAGTTTAGAGTAAACGGTTTTATTCGCGTATTCAACGTGTGGGCCTCAATTTAAAGTTTCATCAATAACAACCCCCAAACATTTACCAGAGTTCACCTGTACAACTGGACTACCGGCGATACTAACATTATTTAGTACTTCAGACCTTTCGTTTAGTTCCAATGAGCATTGATTTGGTTTTGATGGCGTTAATTGTAAGTTTGTTCCTGCCATACCAGTCGTATATTCTAGCTAGGGCTGTATCCAGGTTGTTCTCTATCTCATCAACACTGGTAGAACTACACGTTAATGTAGAGTCGTCAGCATTCATGAACAATACACACTTTATGAATACAAAGCGGTAGGTCACTTGTATAAATACTAAATAATACAGTGGACCTAAAATTGATCCCTGTGGTACGCCAGTGTTGATGACAAATGACAAGGCCTTGGATATGTTGCCCTCAATAGTCACAGACTGACTGCGTTCACTAAGATATGACTTAAACAGTTGATCACAGAGGTTGACATATTCATCCTTTCAAGTTTATCTAGAAGAGTTGCGTGATTAACAGAGTCAAATGCTTTACTTAAATTTATAACCACAGTGCCCTTCATTTCCCCACACTCCATAGCCTGAAAACGTTTGTTCGCTAGATCATGTAAGGTGCTTTTAGTTGAGTGTGAGGGCCTAACCCCTGACTGGCAACAAGGAATCATATTACTTTTATCAAGGTTTGAATAGACTGCAGAGTTTATCCATCTCTCTAGAAACTTACAGAGAATCAGCAGTTATTTTATAGGCGATAGTTAGTTGTATTGTATTTGTCTCCACTCTCCAGGGTATTTTATGCATCTTATTATGAGGTTAAAGGTTTTGCACACGACTAGAGTTTGAACACAAAATCAAGTAACATGAGAGGCAGGAATGGACTGGGATATAGGGTAGGACAAGGTACAGCCGAATATGGTACGGCAGAAAGTAGGGTTACACGGTACAGCCAAAAGGGGTGCCTTGTCAAAAATAACATGCATTTGGAGGCAAATATATATCAAAAGGAGTTGGTATTGCAAAAGGAGTTAATCATATTGTAGCTTAATTATTTTCGTAATAAACCTTTTCACTTGATTTTGTACACATATCTTCTTTTTTCCTTCTTTTTTGGGGATTTTAAAATGCAAGCTGGTACATGAGGGACCCAAGCTGATGACGATAAATATGTTTAACTGTTAAAGTATCGCGCTTTACAAAAAGGGGATCTGCAAGTGCATTGAAATCAGTAAAATTTATAATTCGGAAAGCCCGTTTCTGTGAAAGGAGAAGTCTGTTCAGATAAGTAACAGAACTAGCTCCCCATACAAGTATCCCATAGTTTAGATAAGATACAAACAGTGTGTTGTAAAGTGAATTAAGAACCGGTCCAGGAAGAAAATGTTTAATCCTGTTAATCACACCTATATTTCTAGCAATGATTTTACATACATAATCAACATGACTATTCCATGTTGTCCGCAGTCAACAAATATTCCCAAAAACCTACAGCAATCAGTTGTTGCTATGATGGAGTCATTAATCTTGGTAAGACATGGAAGGTCACTGGCTGAATTGCTAAACAACAATTAGTTTTAGCAATATTAAGGGACAATTTATTTACTGCGAACCAATTGACAATAGATTTGAGCTCCTTATCAACAGTTTGTACAAGATAATTAATATTGCCATGAGAAAAGAATAAATTAAAGTCATCAGCAAACAATATAAATGAAAGTACACTTGACGAGTTTGTAAAATCATTCATGTATTAAATAAAAAGTAAAGGCCCAAGGATGGATCCTTGTGGTATACCATATGTAAGAAAATCAGAATCCGAATTTATGCCACCGATGGATACATATTGTGTTCTATCTGAGCGGTAACTCCTAAACCACTCAAGGGGGAGTTCCTCGAATACCGTAGGATGAATAGAAATATTAATTAAGTCAAGACCAGAGTTTTTTGTTTTTCAAATTGTTAACAATGTCCATAATCTCATATTCATTAACTGGAGTAAGAAAAAAAGAATTCTGATTAGGCTTTGGCATATAAGCAATAAAGCTGAGAGGTGGTTGAACTGGTTGGATGATGTTGTCCAAGGTTTAGACCAATGTTGATAAAATAATTATTAAAGTAATTATCAATGTGGTCAGGATTATCAATGAATTTGCCATGGAAGATGATACTAATAATATTATGAGAACTATTGTTTGTTCAGGACATAATTAATGACTTCCCATGTATTGCAGATGTTATTTTTTTCCTTTTCGAACTGAAGAGAAAAATAATTTTTCTTGGATAAGCGTAGAAGACTGGTTGAAATATTTTTAAAATTGGTGTTTTTGTTTTTGTGTGAGATTGTGGGATTTGACAAGTACAGACGATATAATTTATACCCTTTATTGATATATCTAAGAAGGAAATGATTGATCCAAGGTGTATTTGAGCTCTTATTATTGTCATTGGTATTGTGATAATGTCAAACTAATGGGATATTATGATCATACAAATAATAAAAATTATCCAAAAATGTATTACATGTTATATCAGGATTATTACAACTTAAAACATTAGCCCAGTCAAAAGAGTGCTGGTCATCAATGAAATTAACAAGGTTCTCACTTGAAAAATTACGAGTATAAGAAGATGTATTATTACGTACGATTGTGTGGAGCACCTGTATTTAGGAGACTGTATGAACAGAAAAATAGGCAAGTGATCAGAAACATCGGAAAGTAAAATACTAGATTTGGGGGGGGGATAAAATGTTTGATAAAAAAAAATATATCAATTAGAGTAGCAGAGTTATCAGTGATAAGTGTAGGCTTATCAACTTGAGGGAGGAAAGAGTGAGATATATATAAGTCGATAAATGATTGGGAGTTAGAATTGGTTTTAATTAAGCAAATCGATGTTAAAATCGAGACGAAACCTACCCAAGGTCTAGCGAACTGTACCTGATGAGTCTCGCTTTTTAGACAAATTTCTGGTTTCTTGTCAAATTTACCAAAACAGACTGGTAAGAGCTTTTACATGCGGCATTCCTTACTACTTATACTAACCTATAAACTACTTCACTTTCCGGTGTATGTTTTAATGATCCGTTCCTTACAATCCTTGAAATTTCCACGCTGCGTTTGTACGGCCTAACGTAAACTTCCTTTAGTATTCATGCTAGGCTACTAGCTGTGCCAATTTTTCTTCTAAAAAGTACCCTCCGAGCCATGCTGGTTAGTCTTCCAAACTTTGTTTTTTTAAAAATATCCTCCTAGCCATACTGGTTAGTCTTCCCCAATTTTCCTTCTAAAAAAAAAAAAATATCCTCCTAGCCATGCTGGTTAGTCTTCCCCAATTTTCCTTCTAAAAAATATCCTCCTAGCCATGCTGGTTAGTCTTCCCCAATTTTCCTTCTAAAAAATATCCTCCTAGCCATGCTGGTTAGTCTTCCCCAATTTTCCTTCTAAAAAATATCCTCTTAGCCATGCTGGTTAGTCTTCCCCATTTTACCTTCTAAAAAATATCCTCCTAGCCATGCTGGTTAGTCTTCCCCATTTTTCTTTTTAAAAAATATCCTCCTAGCCATGCTGATTAGTCTTCCCCAATTTTCTTTTTAAAAATGAAAACAAAATAATAATAAAAAAAAAAAAAAAATGAAAAAATCCTTCTAATGGAAGTTATACTTATAGCTCTGATAATCATATAATACCTTCAACTAAAATAAAGAATTCAATTCCAGGCAAAAAAGATTTTCGTTCGTTCTGTCGTTTTACTTGTTGCCATCTTTGTGTCTGTAAACATTTGTATCCCCTCGTGCCGAGCTTGGCAATGATTGGATCTTTATAACTGGTCGTCAAGCTCATTTAAAGGCATTTTCCGAACGGTTTAAACCTCCTTTCTCCACGAGGATCGTCTGATCGTCTGACGTATCGTGAGGTACGCCTAGGGACAGCTATAGACCTTATGTTTGTAGCAATACGAAAACAATTATCACAGACTACCCGAGAACATTTTCATCTGAAAGGTGGTCATGAACTCATTGTGAACAGCAGACGGAGTTTGATATTCTTATATATAACATTATATTTTTAGCTTCAGGAATAACTATTTCAACGAACAATGACTCAAGGGAGTCGTCAGAGAAATTCAGGGCTTCCCGGACAGAAAAAATAATTTTGTACAAATAAAGTGGAAACATATAGAGAGACTCCACCTCCAGCTTAGGTGCCTTGCCTGTTGTTCACAATGAGCTCATAAGCAGGCAAAAAATAGTTAAAAAATAATTATGAGGGACAGATTTGAGCCAGGTTTCAGTGCAATAACAGAAAATTTATAGTTAATAAAACTCGTACTTCAAAGTGAAATATGAAATGCCTTAATATAATCGTTCCAGAAATTTAGTGCCAGTTAAAGGAGGAAGACATGCATTTCTTCTTTACTTTGCATTATTATAGAGTCCCATATTGCCGAAAATTAATATATCACTAGATATCAAAGCGATTAAATTTACCATTGCCGTACTGCATAATTTAATAGTCAAGCCATGTACGCCTATACATGAACGTCGCTGTAAACCTAAGGATCAAAGGTGAATACATTTGCATTGAAAAGCTGCAGGGTTAAGAAAATCACTGGTGAACACTTGAAATTGCGTTATTTGATAAGGACTCGTCAGCTTTGTAGACCGATCTTTGCACCACGCATGGCAAATAAGACCAAACAAAAACTCGTACTTCAGTGTGGACTTTGAAGCATCTTGGGAAACCCAGACGTTTTTGTATAGGCCTACTGAGTACTGTTTATGTATATCAATGCGGCATTTTCTTTCACATTTTGTGATGAAATATGGGTGATGCATCCTCCCTCTTGTCGTAAAAGTGGTTTGGGGAAAATAGCAAACTTGTGGGTATATTAAGGGTGTACCCCAGTATATAGGCCAACAATTCGTCCGCCGAGCTCATGAATAGGTGTTGTACATACTCAAATTACTCTGTATTAGAGAGTTATTAGAGGTAATTGAAGACATATGGTGTTGCACCTCTAGCCTGGACTTGAGGCTTCCAATTCAGAGCATTTTGGAGGCAGTTGGGTCCGAAAGTGGCGCTATCTATAAGCCATGTAGTGGAGGGATTTTTTTTCCAAAATGGCTACTTCTTCAGTTTGGGAAACATCGTTCGTTTAGGAGGTGGTCTTCTTTGGGTGAGGATTTTCTCCAAAAAGTTATCGATCAAGATGACATGCTGATCATCATTTGTGTGTGCAGCCTGAACAGCTATGAGAGTTCTGAGTATTTTTAAAAGAAGTTTGAAGTAATGATTGGGAGTTATCACTGGTGTCTTTCTGGCAGCCAAAGGATAAATTTCTACCGATAGGCTATCTATGAATGCACTAATCAAAGTGTTATGATAACACTCTTAATTATTGACAACAATACATCAATGTAGCTGGTCAGGGGCGGTGGAGCGCTTTTCAATCTGGGGGGGGGGGGGACACCAGAACGGGACACTTATCCAGAAAAAGGGGCACCTTCCGTCGGTGTGAGAGTGAGAGCCCTTAGGCCTCCGCAAAGGCGGATCCAGAACGCAATTTCGGGGTTTTTTTGGGGGGGGGGGCCAAACATTTGTCCCTAAAAAATGGGGCCACAAATTGCCGGCGGGCCCTGGGGAAACAAATGGATTTTACATGCTCTGTGGTACGATCTCAGGCAATTTCTGGCCAATTTAACCAATATTGGTGAAAAAGATGTTGGTGTAAATAGTGGCTGCCTTTTTTGTGACGTCATTAAAAAAAACAATTATAGGTTCGTTTCTTTTTTCCTCTCTGGGTCCGCCCATGAATTTGACAAGCTGTGTAGAGAGACTACTTTTTTATTCTGCGGGACACTTTTGCTTTTGATTGCCAGCTCAGTGACCATTTTATTCGCGTGTGGAGGAGCACTATTACTTTTAAAGGCCAGCTGTCCACGAGAGGGGCACAATTTTAATGCTGCAAGAGGGGCACTAATAAAATTGTGCTTTCGAGGCGCAGTATTCCATTTTGAGATGTTATCGTGAGATGCACTGTTGTCTTTGATGGCCAATTTTCCATCTCGAAAGGGGCCCAATTTCATCATTGCGAGAGGGGTTTTAATTTTGCGCTTTCGAGGGTAAGTTTTCCATTTCGAGAAGGTGCACAATCTTGTTAATGCGAGAGGGGCACTTTTGTTTTTGAGGGGCAGTAATACGTGTGCGTTTGAGGGGCACTTTTGTTTTCATCTCGAGGGGCACATTTACAACCGCGAGAGGTGCACTTTTGTTGGCCTAGGAAAATCTGGGGGTGCCCTTAGGCCCCCCCCCCCCCCGGTTCCGCTGTCCCTGAAGCTGGCAAATCTCAAGATAGATTTTCGTAAATCGTCGAGGCTAAGCTTGTCCTCTCCTCGTAATAGCAGACACAAGTGTCTCATACTCCTCTTCGCCCCAAACTATCATAACCCCGCGAAAAACTGTACCCGTGACTACTCAAACCTTTTGTTTTATAACCCTGGTGTAACTGACCGATAGTGAAAATGTATTTTCTTCCTGCGAAACAAAACAATTTGCACGAAACTGCTGCACGGACGTGTGCAGGTACACTGGCCAAATAAAATCAAAATTCTGTTTCAAAAAAATATGCCCGATGATGCCCAATGAGTTTGGCCACATGGCATTAACAGTATTTTTGGTATTTACAGCAACACATCATTTGTCTCATCTTGTGTTTTTTGTTGTATGTAGTATGTGTCCCTTTTAAACTGTTATTAATGAAGACCTGTATTTATTAATATATCCCTTTTAAGGCGATTAAATTTACCATTGCCGTACTGCATTTTGAATGGTCACGGTCCCTTAGTCAAGCCATGTAGGCCCATACATGTATGTTTACATTAGTGTAAGCTAAAGGATCAAAGGTGAATAAATTTTCATAGAAACGCTGTTGGGCTAAGGAAATAATTGGTAAACACTTGAAATCGCGTCATTTGATAAGGACTCGTCTGCTTTGTAGACCGATCTTTGCACCACGCATGGCAGATAACACCAAACAAAAACTCGTACTTTAGGGTGGGCTTTGGAGCATCTTGGGAAAACCAAGATGTGTTTGTGCAGGCCTACTTTTTATGTATATCAATGCGCCATTTACCAGAAATTAAGACGAAAAGCTTTTCATTTTGTATTAAAATATAGTATGATTATTTATTCATGGGTTTAATGCGCCTAGTTGAAAAAAACGAAATACGCAAATGCATGTTTTGTTTCATTTTGTGCAATCTGCCTACATGGAAGAACGCTAAAGTCGCTTGTGAATCAATAACTCGCAAGATGAGAGCCGATGCCATATGTCAACATTAATCGAGAGATTAATTTGCGTACAATGTAATTCCTAAAGGCAACCTCGTCCCATGACTTAATTTTTTTCAACCTAGTTTTCAAGCTCTTGGATGGGAACTTGCTGCCAGCATCCTGTTCGACAGTGCAATAGCAGGTGTGAGAATCATGTGTAGGCTACATGGTGTTGTTATTTCCTTTTCTGTATTACGTGTTTTCACGTTCATTGTAATTATTACGTCCACACCTTCACATAAATAATCCGTTCCTTTCCAATTCGCTCATATTAACATGAAATGTGAATTTGCATATTGGCTGGATATAAGATTGTGACATTTTAACTTCGA
Organism: Patiria miniata; assembly: GCF_015706575.1. Lineage (NCBI taxonomy): Eukaryota > Metazoa > Echinodermata > Asteroidea > Valvatida > Asterinidae > Patiria > Patiria miniata. The sequence continues at coordinate 9,235,363 of NW_024037063.1, forward strand.
AAAGAAAATTGCGTTTTCGTAATTCACGCTGCGACGAATTGATTATTTTCGTACCCAAGACACCACGTTTAATAACAAACGCTGATGTAACGCGCAGGCAGGCACCAAACTATTCTCATTTACATACGTATCCAAAAATGTTGGATAATGATCCCATACCAGGGTGAGAGAGTAGGTAGTGGTGGGATTGTACTGCTCGAAATGTTGGGAACGAGGTTGGTCAAATGGTCATCATATTGGTTGAACAGGCAGCTGCAGTTCAGTCTTCGATGTCTCTGAATCAATCGAAACTGTACTTTAAGTTTTGCTTCTTCCATCGTTTATTCCTTTCTATTGCGTTTAAAATGTATGTCGGGATCTATATACACCAGCAAAAAGACTATAAATTATAGGCCCATGGTAAATATTCTTTGACGAAGGACACTACTGAGTCCAAATATTTGACATGCTAACGGCAAGCACTATAATTAGTTATTATAGATGGCGCAACAAGATATCATATTCATTGGAACGAAGTTAAGGGTAGTATATTCCAAACGCGCGATGATTGTTCCGAAACACATGCATATTCATTCTTAACACCTAATCAGAGTTGTTTGAGTATTTGCACATCCAAAGAACAAACACGCAGCCTATGGTGAAGAGAAACTTAACCTCCGGCACATCTGCATCTTGCACACGAATTCCGTGCAGATTGACAAATTGAAGAGGGTTGAAAACAAAATTCAATCCATTCAAAAACAATATGCCACGATAAGACAAAAATTCATGAATCGTGCAGTTCACTTCGTCACTGGAAGTCCAGAATGTCCAACGTTTCAACCATTATACCAAATTTAAACTTGGACACAGCACACTGAAGATATCGCCAAGCACAATTGGCGAATTTGTTCCATCCAGCTCTTTTTTCCGCGAGCCTTATGAGGCTCTCTGTCTTCCGTCCACTGCCATCCATCCAGATTTGTCTTGGACGTCCTCGCTTCCACCTGCCCTCTACGGTGCCCTGGAGGATGATGTTCGCCAGAGATCCCTTTATTTTGGTAACGTGACCGAACCATCTGAGTTTCGTCGTTTCTTGCAGGAGACTGCTCTGGCGCCCGATTGCTGGTGACCAACCCTCTGACCTGGACATGGATGTCTGTGACGTGTAATAAATTCGGAGTAGTCAGCTGAAGCAATTCAGTTCATAAGCATTTATGCCCTTTTCAATCTCGTCGTTCATTTTCCATGATTATGCTTATATGATTATATACCGATGTGACCAAAGATCTTTAAAGTTGAAAGTTTTAGGAGACTTTTTAACACTACTCGCGCGAACAGGCATATATTATAGATATGACAAGAGCGGTGTTTCACAAAACATGAAGTCAAATTGTTAAACAAAATCGTTAATATTTGGACCTGTCTTGACATTATGACCGAAAAGGTATTGATGAATTATATAGGAATAAAATAATGTGCTTAGCCGGTTTTAAATAAATACGTTTAAAACAGGCTAGGGGCTTTGTCGCGGATAATGAGGTACCATTGGCCTCCTTCTGGCAGAGATCTTTGTGTCGTATGCCACACCTGCAAACATTTCGTAATGTTTGCAGGAAGATCTGGACTCACGATGTCGCGCTTGAGTTGGACCAACCTCTCCTTGAGGCTTGACCTTTCCTACCTCTCTTTGACCTCCTTGTATAGCTCTGTATGCCTTGTCTTGACATTTCTGAAGTTATGCGATGGGTTACCTAATGTTTCTGTTTGCCCTTAGACTTTGCTGGCTGCTTCATGCTGGTTTTATTTGACCTTTCTGTGGAACTCCTCATATGTTCCATCTTTGTGGCTAATAGCGGTGCGCAGCAGCAACCTATCTCTGCTTAAAATTAATCAAGGGTGTAACTGTCCCTGAGCGTTTCAAGGTCATAGCCCACTCTGATATTTCGTTTCTTCTCAAGTTTTTTTTTAAGTATAGGGAGGACAGCGCAGTCATTATAGGGAATGATCAATGCCAATATCGGCACCAGGAAAGTTTAGGGGTTGTTGTTTTTTGTTGGCACCATTTAAGCTGTCCTGAAATATGTTTGTAATCATGATAATAGTCCATCATGTTGGTGGAATTTCCATCCGGAGAGTGCCTGTTTGCCATGCTAATGAGCTTTCGATCTTGACATATGTTGCAGATGGTCAACTCATGGAATTATGCAACCTCAAGAAGCCGCAGACCCTTTTCGTTGGTGGTGCCCATGATGGCCAGACCATGCCGGCCAGCGATTTTTTTCCCCAAATGACATCCGCATGGGGTGTACGCTATGACGTTTGGCTCAACTTCTCGTAAAACATGAGAAAAAAAATAAAAAAATAGAGAAAAAAATGAATTTGAACGTAATGAAATCCGTTCAAAGTATACCACTTTTTAAAACAATAACCCTAAAAGTCTTTCGTCCAAACGTGTGATTTTTAGATCGTCATTACAATTGTCTTCAAACATCACCAGCGATAAAACCTCAGTTTAAAAGTTAAACATATTCAACAAAGTCTTTTTGAAGGCCCGTCTTTTGAAAAAAAGTGGATTTTGTAAAGCATATTTTTTGCCTAAGCAGGGTTGTAAATAAACATATCGTGTACTACAGTTGCTTACAGTTGTTGAAACAAGTATTCTATGTCATTTTCTTCGTTGCTCTAAACAGACAGCACACTCAATAAATTGTTGTGTTTTTTTTTTGACGAAACAGGTTTTAAGGTCATTGCGTTAAAATGGTGACATTCGTTGAGCAGATTGAGCAATTTCAGTAATCTAAAATGAGTTTCTGAAATTGGCTTTCGAGTCATTCTTACATTTGGTGATACATATGTTGTTAAAAAATTAAATATATTGGGGGGGGGTGGGTTCCGCCTTTTTTGACTCACCCTGTACAACATTGGTGCAGAAGTGCCTATGTGAACAAAATTGAATCCACATATTTCAAATATACTTTTGGATGGCTGTATAATAGCACACAGTCTGAAATGTATGACTGAAACGATTGCCTTAATTTAATTGAGCTCAAAGACATTGGTTTTTTTTCTAAAAGATTGTGTAGTGTTTAAGTGTCCTTGCTAGAAAAGAATCGAAATAATTGTTAAAAGACCAGAAAAATCGCAATAAGCTCGGTAACCGTTTACAAACCAAAATTCAAATGCGAACCTGCAGCTGTACTATCTCAGTATATTCGAATTTAAAATTGAAATCGACCAAACTAGCCAAACTGCTCAATTGAGGTCAGATTACACACTATAAACATCATCAAAATTACACAAAGCCTACTACAAGCAAAGACGTTAACAATGGCATAAAAAACAACAGGAGATGAGCTTTATTTTATAAAGACTAAGAACGTATGCAGTATAATTATCATGATCAAGAAGGACTATCGCAAATACGTCAATTTGTGTTATTTTCAAAAGGTTCCCAAGTGTGTTATCCTCTTTGCGCGGGGAAGGGGGAGTGGGGCATGTGCATGAGTCCACCATTTTGCGGTTTTTTTGTTGTACATGTGTCCCTTTTAAATTTTTAAAACTAACACCAACTAATAGACTAAATGTCATTGCAACTTCATTCAGCTTTTGGCTACATTATGAATTTTAAGCAATAAACTATTGAACCTGTAAAAGAAATCGATTCTGAGTCTTAAAAGCATTGTTTGCCTATAGATTGCGTCCTAGATTCTTGGTGAAATTTTGGCAATGTGCAGGGAAATACGGATGAAAGATGAATTTTAAATTTGTACTTTTCTTTGCAGCATATTTGTAACAATTTGGTCTGGCTGTCCGACTGTCTAATGTCAAATGCAGAATGCCTTATTAGAATCGGTCCACATATTAGGGACAATTAAAGGTTGAAGACTTGTATTTCTTCTTTAAATTGCATGTTATAGTTTCCCATATTGCCGAAAATAATATATCACTATTAAAGCGATTTAGTTTACCATTGCCGTACTGCATGTTTTATTAGTCAAGCCATCTAGGCCTATACATGTACGCCAGTGTAAACTAAAGGCTCAAAGGTGAAATAATTTGCATTGAAAAGCTGCAAGGCTGAGAAAACTACTAGTAATCACTTGAAATCGCTTCATTTGATAAGGACTCGTCAGCTTTGTAAACCGATCTTTGCACCACGCATGGCAGATAAGACCAAACAAAAACTCGTACTTTAGGGTGGACTTTGGAGCATCTTGCTCTTGTAAAACAAAGATGTATTCGTGCAGGCTTATTGTTGTTATATATATCAATGCACCATTTACCAGGATTCAAAACAAAAAAGCTTTTAATTTTACTTAAAATATATCATAGTTATTTATTCATGGATTTATTGTGCCTAGTTGAAGAAACGAAGTACGAAAATGCACGTTTTGTTTCATTTTGAGCAATCTGCTTGCATGGCAGAACGTTAAAGTCGCTTGTGAATCAATAACTCGTAAGGTTAGAGTCGACACCATATGTCAACATTAATCGAGAGATTAATTTGCATATCTTTCGATTCCATCAAAAGGCAAACTCGTTCCAAGGACTTACTTTATTTTCAACCAAGTTTTCAATAGCAAGCCCTGGGATGGGAACTTGCTTCCTGTGTCCTGATTTGACATACACGGCCCTTTTTCAAAGCTCGGCTTCGTATCCGAATTCGCTTGATCAATTACAACTTTCAATTTTGCGATTGAATGTCAAAGAAGAACGAATTGGCAAGTCCTTCGGTGAACCTCAGACAATGACTCTTTCCTCCTATCAGCAAGAAACTCAATCCCGCACAGCTGCACTGCAACTGCTTATGAGGTATAGCGCTGTGCCAAATGGTTCTGCACGCCGGGTTTTTTTTTCTTCAGAAACTCCAGAATTTACTTCTGGGCAGCAAAAATGGAGGAAGACCAAGCAACATCAGCCCATTTAACAGCAGGCCTCACATAACATTTGTTAATTTATTTGATTTCATTATCACTGAGTGCAAACCTCTTGAGCAGGCGCAGCATAAACAATTTTTGATTGACTTTCGGGGTAATTTTATTGTTTCTCCCATCGGATGTCATTCTGTACCCAGACTCCAAGTATCTTTGCCTCAGATACAAAGTTCAGAGGGACTACCGAAATGCACAACTCGGCATGTGGTGGGGCTTAGTTCTGAAAGATGTTTGGATGGCTTAGCCATTTAAAATTTAAGTAGCAATGAGTTAATTAGGCCTAAATCCGATGAAATTTTACACGAAATAAATCATTTTCCTCAAAGAAGGGGGACCTGTGAGCCAAGTGCATATGATGGCCTGTGTGCCTCCTCTACTCTTTGAAAAAGGGGTGTGCAAAATCGTGATAAAATAACCATCTTAACAGTTTCTAGTTGCTACAAACATTATTTAATTAATTGTTGTGTTTTTTCCCATTTTTTTTTTTTGCATTAGTCCAGTATGGAATGAGAATTCCAGTAAAGAATTTTTAATGAAGTATCATACTTCCGAACGGAAATGTCCTATTCGAAACACAGACAATATATCTTTATCATCATGTCGCAGAAAATAAATATGAAACGCTATACAATTGACGGCAAGAGTACTGTCACGGCTAGCGGCAGTGTCCGCCATTTTCAGCTGGACAGGGAACACATACAAAATCAAAGGAAATAAAGTTAGCCAGAATAATGGACAAACAAACTCAATTTCTCTTTCAGATGATCTTATTTCCAATAACCAACAAAAGTATTATTTACACGTTCGCGCAATCAAGTCCAATCAAATCTTCAAAGTAAAAGTAATCCAAATACTCAATTCCAAAACTTCAAATGTACGTGAATCAGTTTCTCTTACAACTTGGTTATCTCAATACAATTAAATTCAATACAGTCCCAAAACTTAATTCCAAATTACATGTGTTCAAAATGCGTTAACGTCCAAAGGTAAATTTTGATCAATTAAATTCACTATAGAAGTTCAAATACTGATCTGTTTAAATCACTAGTAATTAAGTTCAATGATCAAAATTATGGTCACATCAGAATATCAAGCCAATAATGATGTATGCCATTCAGTGAACTCGATATACAATACTAAATGTCTTGATTCTTTGAATCCTGGTCAAGTCAAACCTCCATTTTCTTAGCGTGCGCTATCTGGCATGGAACTCCAACCGGTCTTTGGCAAACGAGGTCTCAGCAACCCAGTAGCCTGCGGTCAAGCCTCAAAGGGGTCCCATCTAGTTCTGTCACTGTAGTCGCTCAAGGATAAGTACAACAATGCTAGCTCATATACTTGGCCGTCTAAAACATCAAAATATATAACCCAAAATCTAATAATTTCACATTCCTAAAACATCATCTCAACTTGACAATCTTTCAAGAAAATCAACTCGGCATATGCAGTTCATGCCAAACTATTTGCAAATCTAATTTAAAACTCAAAAAATGTATTCGGCCTCGATAAATCTCCATTATACTTTCAACTTCAATCTGGCAATATCAAAGTCTCAATTAACAATTCCTTAATTGCAATCCAATTGGAATTTACACACAGTTACTTCAAATCACACTTAATCAATAAACAATTCCTTCACAATCAATCTATGAAAATCTGAACATTTTAAATAAAAGAAATTGTGCTTACAGTTAGTCTCTTCTCAGTTCACTTTGCCGTCGCCCGTCGCCTGGTCCAACTCTTCCTCCACACAGGATGCCCAAACTGGCATAAATGAGTGCCAAACTGGCACTGAACTTCACACAGAATTTCACGCAGAATTTTTGGCAAAAGCCAAAAACGCACACAGCACTGCTTCACACAGAAGCAAAAGGTGCCCAAATTGGCACAAAAACACGAAGTCAAAATATCTCAGCTCCTATCAAAATATACAGACGAACTAACTGACCAGGCGGACAGGTCCTATACCTCTGGCGTCTAGTGAGTGGTCTGGGATGTGGGACTACGCCAAAGCTTAAATATACCAGTTAAAGAACAATACAATTCCTAGCAATCTTTCCTACACTGTATATGGTTCACTAAATTTCTGAAGTCCCTATTGCAACAAAGATCTAATTTGACTAACTATGGCCCTACTGCAAAAACCCTAAAAGCACTGGATGGGAGAACAAAATCTAAAGACTATTGTGTTTCTTCACCTGAGAATGAAATAGCTATACTGTGGGGAGACATACATACATACAAGATTAAAGAAACAGTCTATACCTACATTTACAGAAAGAATAAACATAAAAATACAACATGGAAAATCAAGTTACTATGACAATTCACCCCCCTCTTAAGCGAAATGTACCACATTTCGTTCATTTACACACACTACCAATTTACTATGTACAACTTCTGCTGAGGTAGTCTGCGCCGATGTTCTCTGTTCCCTTGATGGCTTCAATCTTGATAAGGTACGGCTGCAGAGACAATGCCCACCTCATAATCCTACTATTTACAACTTTAGCCTTTTGCATGTATGCTAGTGGTTCGTGGTCAGTCTGCAGGGTGAACTCTCTTCCATAGAGGTACCGCTGAAACTTCTTGATAGCCCAGACCACTGCTAAACACTCTCTTTCCATGACGGAGTAGTTAATCTCTCTTGGCAATAGCTTCTTACTTGCAAAGGCCACTGGAAATATATTGTCATCGTGCTCTTGAAGGAGAATGGCCCCTATACCCGAATTTGATGCATCAGTTCTGAGGATGAATGGTTTCTTTATGTCTGGAAGATGAAGAATCGGTGAACTTATCAACTTTTCCTTCAGTGTCTGGAAAGCTAGTTCTTGGCTGTCGCTCCATTCAATCTTGTTTGGCTCCTTGCTCTTTGTTTTATTAGTGAGGGGACAGGCAATGGCGGCGAAATTCGCGATGAACTTCCTATAGCCAATCCCAAGAATGCTCTAGGCTCTTTTTTAGTTTGTGGTCGCTTGGCGTTCTTGATCTTCTCAAGTTGGTCTTTGTGTGGAGCAAGCTCTCCTTTGTCTATGACATGCCCAAGAAAATCCAACTTCTCGAAACAAACCATACACTTGCTCGGTCTTGCAGTCAGTCCAGCCCCTCTTAACTGTTTGAGAACTGCGTTTAGTGTTTGAAGGTGTTCTTCGAAGCTCGAGGTGTGAATAAGAATGTCGTCGATATAGTTGTCAACATGGTCAATACCATGTAGCAGTGATCTCATCAGTCTACTGAAAGTTGCTGGGGCGTTAACGAGTCCAAACGGCATACTACGAAATTGATAGAGACCATCTGGCGTTGTAAAGGCTGTCTTTGGTCGATCTTCTCGCTTGACTGGAATTTGCCAATAACCTTTGGTGAGGTCAATCTTTGTGAAGAAGTTGTCATTGGCTAGTCTTCTGAGTTGGACATCGGTTCAGCGTCGAATTGGGTTAGTCTGTTTGAACGCCTAAAATCTATGCAAAATCTGGTACTGCCATCTTTCTTGGAGACCAACACTACTGGACTAGAATAGGGTGAATCTGACCGCTCGATGATGTTCATGTTAAACATGTCCTGAATTTCATTCTTCACAGTGTCCCGAAGCGCGTGTGGTAATGGATATGGCTTCATCCGAAGGGGTTGCTCTGATGTAAGTTTTATCACATGCTCACCCAAGTCAGTCATTCCAGGTAAATCTGTTAAGATGTCCTTGTAGTTCCATAACACTCTTCTCAATTGCTGCTGTTGTTCTACGGTGAGGGTCTGGCTGATTTGTACATCCTTGATAGATTCTTTCTTTGTCATGATGGGTAATTCAATCTCCTCTGCAGTTGTTACTGGCTGTACATATTCGTCTGCCTCATCGTCTTGGATAACTGCAGTAGCGACACACTCAATCAAACCACAACATTTGACGTCATTGTCAGAAGGAGAGTCATCTTGGTCTTTCCTCTCGATGTACTTCTTCAACATGTTGATGTGAAATGTTTTGTTTCCGCCACCCATCTCTATGCAGTAGTCAACTGTACCTCGTTTTTCAACAACCCTGAATGGTCCCTTCCATTGCATGAGAAGTTTGTTGTGCTCTGTAGGAAGAAGAAGCAACGCCTTATCCCCGGCTTTCATGTGCCTGTTACTGCTCTTTCTGTTGTAGTACGTCCGTGCTCTATCTGATGAGTTCTTTAATGCCTCTTGAGCCATCTTGCATGTGTCTTCCAGTCTGTCTCTTAAGTCTAAGATGTACTGATATGTTGTCCTCACGTCTGGTTTCTCTTAAAGATTAAAGGAACAGTCTATATCTACATTTACAGAAAGAATAAACATAAAAATACAACAGGGAAAATCAAGTTACTATGACAAGTACACACACATTTAATGAACTTCCCACTAACGAATTGATATTTTTTTCTTCATCCCGGGGGCCAATTTCATAGAGCTGCTTATGCACAAAATTTGCTTAAGCACAAAAACGGCTTGCTTAATAAAATCAGGTTACCGGCCAAAACTCCATGCGTTTGTTATGCTAAGTAAACAACAGCTAAATACCAGTCACAAGCAATGTACATCACATGGAGTTTTGGCTGGTAACCTAATTTTACTAAGCAATGTTTTTTCGTGCTTAAGCAAATTTTCTGCTTAAGCAGCTCTATGAAATTGGGCCCGGGTTGTAGGCAATTAAGTTATGATTGCATATTTAGGTACGGTTAATAGTTATTATTTTTCGTTGTTATTCTAGATTAATTAAGCCTCATCGCCTGACGTCTGACGTAAATCCTAAAGATGCAGCAAGACATAATTTGTCAACAGGGTAAACCTGGGAACACAGCCGAGGAGTACAGCCACTCACTCAGCAAACTCGTCAGCACGAAGAGGAAAGTTCAGCCAAGTCGTAAGGCGGCATTCTTTCCAGTCAAAGCCTCTACAAGACTGCATACTGTTGAAGAGGGAGCATTCGCCCTGCCACTGAAAGAGGCGTCAATAGCTCACACTGAGCACAGCAAAACCCCGAAAGCAGAAGAACCAACCAGTAAAGCTGAAATGGAAAGGTACTAACGCCAGCAATTGCTCTTCAAATCTCAATCGACCAATTTTTTTCCAAAATACTATATATATCTGGCATGTTAGGGGCCATTGAACATGTTCGATGTTTTTCAATTTCGATTTTTATTCGAAAATGTGGGTGGGTGGGTCACATTAATTTATTAAAAATTTTGTTAATCGAAATTCACTTTTTTTTTTCAATTAAAAAGATAGAAAATAGCTCTTTTGACTTGTCAATTCAACTCTCTGCGTTCCGATTCGTTAACCCTTTGCATGCCCGCACCGTTACGGGTACAGTATGCATCCGGTATATGTACAATGTACCTTGTATTTTGTATACGTCCATCGGAGCACCATATGCATGGGGACTAGTGCAGTTGGACTTAAAGCATGCGTAAAATCAGTGCGCCGTGCAAATGGAGCGGGATACCCGTTCATTTTGTCTTAATACACGCCACGAGTGTCGGTTACGAATCGCGAAAACGAAATAAACCTACTTGCTTTGAAGACTACTAAATTAGGTAACCTGCATGCATGCGCATGGTATCTGCATGCAATGAACATGGCAGCGCCCATGCCACACGTCTGGAAAGCGCCAGTTGAGAGTTCATTTTTTCTGTCAAAAACGACTGAAATTTCTAAATAAACTTCATAAATAGTGGGAGTCATTACGCCAAGACAAAGGTTATTTTTTTTAGAGCGAGCTGATACTTTTTATTGCCGCTTAGAATGGACTAGTTGTACGTGTTTCCAGCTCATACGTACGGGAATGCCAGTGGGCCGTGTTGTTGCAAAGATACTGTATACGGACTGCAGCTGCATTCCGCTGTCACTGAACTGGAAATTCGTTATGTTTTTGTATTGAATGGAAAATCAGTGTTTTAAGATCGGATATTGGGGTGGGTGGGTGGGTCAAGACAATTTGGAAAAAACAATTCGAAATTTAAAAAAAAAAAAAGTTTTGAATGGCCCCTTAGGTGGTAGTTTTCTTATTTCGAGACATACCAGGAATTCAATTCAATTCAAAGGCAACATTCATTTCCGTATAAGTAAAATTAAGTTTTCAAATAAAAAGAAGGTAATAAATGAATTATATAAATAACAATAGTACATATCTGAAGTTACAAACGACTAAATATATTAAAGGAGGTTGACAAGTATGGTGCTGTTCATATACACCAAGGTTTGTGGAAAACAGCCTAACACGTAGACGGACAATACTGGAACAGTGTACACATTTAGGAATGAATATGAAAACAAACTGTCAAAAGGAAACAGATACACACACACAAGAAACCCGAGACGGGACACTAAAAACCAAGACAAAACTAGTAGTTACAATAAAGATAAGTTGAATAAAAGAGATGACGCATTGTATGAAACAAATATGTGGCTATGGTGGGCTAAGGAGGGAAAGCTTTGCTACATATTTTGGAAGCTAGGAGCGCCTTTTTGTACGAGGATTTAAAACAGCCCACGGACGGCAGGAATAGTGGGGGAGGGGGAAAGGGATTTCAGCTTTATACAGCATAAACCAACCCCTGCAATGTTCATGAATTGAGTTTAAATAAAATCGCATTCGCACCATCGAACATAACCTCCTTTTCCAACTTGTAAAGAACGGTGGAAGGAGAAATGTATATGTAATAAAAAAATCAAAGGACTTAGCTGAATGGAACTCATTCATCCCAGAGATGTTCTTGTATTTCCAACATGCAGTCCCGTTGAAGTGAGAGATAAACTGCAGGTTTTTGTCCGAGGCCTCCTCTTACCAAAGACTCTATGTCTCCATCTGGATCCAGAGACATCAGTATCAGCTTTGAAAAAAGTGCTGCAGAATGAAAGTGGCATCCAGGCTGAGCATCAACACCTTTACATCGGGAGAAACTTTCAGGTGTTGCTTCTATTACTATGAAAAGAAAAATCACTCGATATCAGCGTATAACGACAATTCAATTATAATTTTTTGCAACTTTTTTTTAACTGCCTTAATTTTAGTTTGTAAATTGCTAGTGGGAAGCGTGATGAAAACATAGACCTTTTTTTCCCAAACTGTTATACTACGTTATTGTACCACGAGTGTGAAAACATACTGATTGTAAATTTCGTGCAAGACATTCTGCCAGACTGTCAATTCCACAAAAGTGTTACGATTTGTACATTTAATGTCCACTAGGTAAGCAGTGTGCACCAGGGTTTTATTTCCTCCAAAAATTCCTATGCCATGTTATTTAAATTTTCTTACAGCTTTGTGACCTACTCTCCATTCGCGACAATGGGATACAGCAAGACCAGAACATCGAACTTCGCGCTGGCGGCTTACTGGGCGGTGGACCATTTGGTAACTACATGTATAGGGGCAAAAAGGCTGCCCAAAAAAACCCCAGTTAAATCGAGTGTTAAATTATATTTACGTTTTTCAAAACGGAGGGGGAAATTGTTCTCAAATTTGGGCATCGTGTCTAGCAAATTTCACAGAAAACTGCCGATTTGGCGACCTTTGGAACGATAGTAGGGTTTATTTTCTCTAAAATTAACAATATGTGCATGTGTATGGGAGTTAGCCGAAAGTGTCAGTACGATGGCTTTGGATCTTGTTTAACATCATCTTTGAGTTAAGAAGACTTCAAATTCGTTGAATTTGGAGCACCTAAAGCCGTGCTGAGATGATTGATGCCAACTGTTTTAATATGTTTTTGCATTCCAGAAGATAAGCGAACTAGAAGGGTTTACTTCTCAAAATTGTCAGAGGAGCTCGGAAAACGCTGGAAGAGGCTCGCCAGACAATTGGGATTCAGTGAAGGACAAATCGATCAATTCGAAGAAGACAACAGTGGAAAGTTATACGAACAAATCTTCAAGATGTTAGATGCCTGGTGGAAGAACCAGGACAACCCTGCAGATGCTCCTAATAAGCTGAGAGACGCTCTGAGAGATGTGGGCCATGCTGACTTAGCAGCACAAGTAGATGTACCAGGTATGAAACCTTACCACACACAAAAAGGGTCAATGTACTCTTTCTTAGTCAAGTTTAGGGTTAGTATACGGACCCCGGCCATCAGTTATAATGTACTTAACATGTGCTACTTTCGACGTAAATTGAAAGTCATAGAGTACACTGTAAAAATTCCAAACTGCCCGAAAATTTATGGAAAGTTAACTGTTTGCCCTAATTTTTCTTAATATGAACATATTTTGCGTAACTTTCTTTTCCTCTCACATGTTTGAAAACTACTTGACATCATTTTTTTTTTGGTCAAGAAGTGCACTTCTTTAAATATTAAAATGTTTCCATGATTTCCTGACAGCTGATGCGCTGTTCCTTTGATATCATTTTAAGAAGCTCCTTTTCAAATTGTGAACCCAAAAATGTGCTCATTGAAAACATTTTTGAGGAAAGCTTGCTTATTGGCTGACTATTTCTCTAGATATAACCCTCGGAAAAATGCCCCGTCATCAGGACGGCACTTCAATTCTACCTCGTTCTCGATATTCACCTCGAGACCACGTGAGATAGCGCGGCGTGACCAAGCGTGTTCATTGTGCTGCTGAACCTCGCGACGTTCAGACGTGACTTATTGTCCGTGGCGAATTGTTTTCCATACTTTACGCACAGCATGGCTGGACAACCGACTGAGCACGGCGAGTTGAACCTGAGCCCGGAGGATGAAAATCTGTTTGCTCTCCTCTCACCATCCTGTAAGCTGAATAGTCCTCGGGGCTCAGGGTCTCTTGACGGGCTCTCTGGGTTTCCACCCGCGCAGCCTGGTGGTGGCCAGGAATGGTGCACAAAAACAGGTAATACTGTTAGTAAAAAAAGGGAAGTTTCCTCAGAATAAAAAACGAAGCTATGAGGAGAACAGTGAACACGAACGAGTCGCAGTTGGATAATTCCGAAACTGTACAAAAATGTTCCCCAGACATAATGGCTTTAGGCCAAATGATGAAAGGTGCAATGGAATCAATGCAGACAAGCTTCACCAAACAATTCCAAGAATTTACCCAAATGTTCATGGCCGTGCAGCCACAGTCTAATGACGAGGCTGAGAGCGAATCTGCTCACAAAGTAATGTCGCCGAAACGGCGAAAAATGGATGGTGGAAATACTAGCCACTATGACCATGAGTCTAGCGTTGCAAGACTACTTGAGGAAACAAACCCTGATACCGCCAGCACAACTGCTGCAACACCAGAAAATAATTCTGAACAAAACGAGTTACTTGCAAATATTGCACAAGATTTTCAGATAGATGAACAAACTTCTGATGCAGTACATGCCCAGTTGGCATCAATTGCAAACTCTATAATGCGGGACAAATTATCTGACAAAGTAAAAGACATGTATAAAACCTATAACAGACCAAAGAACTGTGAAAAGGTGATCCCAACAAAAGTGAACAAACCCATTTGGGACAATATGTCGGGCAGTACCCGCTCCCAGGATTTCAAATTTAAAAAAAAAAATAGCTTTCGGAACAACTGCTTCAAGCATCCAAAAAGAAGGAGCTTTATAAACTTGACATAAAACCACTGCTGCGTAATGCAACAGATGCGATCGCACTTTGGCTAATGCCAATTATCAGTTGAATATGCGACGCAGGGAATTTATCAAGCAAAATATTAATCCCAATTTTAAACATCTTTGTGATACAACTGTTCAGTTCACTGAACAACTTTCTGGGGGATGACCTACCCAAACAAGTCAAAGATATGTCAGAAGTGAATAAGGTTGGCTTAAAATTGGCAATCAGTTCCCGTGGGGTACGTGTGAGAGGTCGGTCGGGGCACAGGTCATATGACAGAGGTTGCAACCAGTACCGGGGCACAAGAGGCGCTGCAGGCCGGGTTTTTTTGTACTCCCGCCCGTATAACAGCCGCCAATCTTGGCATAGCGGCAAGCAGTCGAACAAGAACAAGTAAAACAGGAGGCAAGACAATCTTCAAATCAATGCCAAATAGAAGCCAATATAGCAGGTCGTTTAAAGGACTTTATTTCGTCTTGGAGGAATATTACCTCAGATAAGCAAGTTCTTGATACGGTTCAAAATTGCCATATTGAATTCGAGGAAGGGTGCCGCCCTTTTCAAATATGGCCGCCAACAGAAATTAATTTTCATGAGAAGGAGAAAATAAGTCTTGATTTGGAAATAGACAAACTCATTAAAAAGGGTTTTATAAAACATTCTTTCCATGAAAAGGGACAGTTTGTCTCCACAGTTTTCCCCAGACTTAAAAAAGGCGGCACTTATAGAATGATTTTGAACTTGAAACAGTTTAACAAATCAGTTGCTTATCATCATTTCAAGATGGATACAATAGTATCCGCAGTGCGACTAATGAAACGCGACTGCTACATGGCCTCTCTTGACTTAGCCCTAAAGGGGCCGGGGGGGGGCGGAATCCACCCCCCCCCCCCCTCAACATTTTCCGTGATAGCCTCTAAAACAAAATTTTTCGCGACCCGAGCTGTTATGACTTTTTAGCCTCGAGCTTTGCGCATCTTTTGATACCAAAAACATAAAAATCGGACCACGGGTTGCCGCGTAGCGAAAAATTTTCCGGCGCTACGCGCTGTGAAAACTGAATTTTCGCATATACGTCGTGTACACAGAGCAGAATTGCCATTCGTACATATGAATAATTAATTAGCCATAGCCATAATTCCAAAACCCTTTGACCTATAGTCATGAAATTTCTTGGGTATGTTTAGGAAGAGTTGCTATATGCATGTGCCGAGTTTTCCAAAATTTTTCGTCACTCGATGGCCGAGATCTTAGGAAGGGGGCGGAATCCGCCCCCCCCCCCGGCTGAGAGATGGTCAAAATAACCCGGCCCCTTTAGGGTTATTAGATGCCTATTATTCGGTGCCAATTGCCCAAGAACACCAAACATTCTTAAAGTTTTCATGGCGAAATAAATTGTATCAATTTACTTTGCCAAATGGCCTAGCGTCAGCCCCAAGAATTTTTACAAAACTGCTGAAGCCAGTTTATTCAACCCTAAGAAAGAAGGGCTTTTTATCAGTTGGTTATATTGATGACTCCTACTTACAAGGAGACACAAAAGAAGAATGTACCGAAAATGTTCGGCATTCAGCCTCATTGTTCACCAATCTGGGGTTCCGAGTCCACCCCGACAAATCCGTATTCGAACCAACGCAATAATTAACATTATTGGGATTTATTCTGAATTCAAATTGTATGACTATTCAACCAACAATTGGCAAAGTTGAAAAGGTCTGTAACCAAATTACATCTGTGTTTAGCAAAAACCTGATTACCATTCAGGATGTCGCGTCCACTATTGGCGTCCTACTTGCCTGCTTTTCAGGTGTTGTTTTATAGAAGCATTGAAACAGACAAAATAAGAACTTTGCAAAACAGCAAAGGTGATTTTCTCTGCGCTTATGCGGTTGTCTAAGAAATCCAAAGAAGAGTTAAACTGGTGGCTTACTAATATAGGGGGCAGTGCCAAACACATTTTCTCATGGAGAGCCAGACTTGGTTATTCAGTCAGATGCATCCAAACTTGGTTGGGGTGCGGTCCATAAATCACTCCATGCAGGAGGCAAATAGACAACCACTGAGGCTACTCAGCGTATCAATTATCTTGAATTGCTAGCAGCATACTTGGCTTTACGTTCCTTTTGTTCCTCGTCAAGGAATGTCCATGTGCGTATCCAGATGGATAATACCACTGCAGTTGCTTATGTAAATTCTATGGGTGGTATAAAATCTAAGCCATGTAATGAACTCGCACAAAAACTTTGGTTTTGGTGTATAGATCAGAATATATGGGTATCTGCTTCTTAACTAACAGGATCGCAGAATGTTGCTGCGGATAAGCAGTCCAGATTATTTAATGACAGGACTGAATGGATGCTTAAACCCAAGATTTTCAATCGCATTCAATCCCTTTGAATATAGCATTTGATTTATTTGCATCCCTACTGAATAAACAAATCTTGCCTTATGTTTCATGGAGGCCAGATCTGGGCGCTCTCTTTGTAGACGCCTTTTCAGTGTCATGGAAACCTTCAGCGTGATCGCCAGGTGCCTTCAGCAGGCGCTGTTCTACGGGGGGGGGGGGGTAGGGGGCTGTAGCCCCCCCCCCAAAAAAAAAAATTGTCGTACCCCCCAAAAAAAATAAACTCCGTAAAAAAAAATTGCATTAGCAAAAAGAAGGATTGTGATGTACATGAGAACGGTCTCCCCCTAAAGAAGAAATAGACGTGACAAGGGTGCATTAGTTAATACATTGTGAATGATTTTAGGATTTTATTGGCGATGTTAGTGGACAAGCCAGTACTGCTGCCAAGACAAAGGGATTTGATGAACCTACCAAGCAGCGATCAACTTCATCCTTAACGGAACAAGCTTCGGCTGGTTGCCTGCCACTAATCAGAGAATCCTTCCAAAAGAAGGATTGTGATGTACATGAGAACGGTCTCCCCCTAAAGAAGAAATAGACGTGACAAGGGTGCATTAGTTAATACATTGTGAATGATTTTAGGATTTTATTGGCGATGTTAGTGGACAAGCCAGTTCTGCTGCCAAGACAAAGGGATTTGATGAACCTACCAAGCAGCGATCAACTTCATCCTTAACGGAACAAGCTTCGGCTGGTTGCCTGCCACTTATCAGAGAATCCTTCCAAATGAAAAAATGTTTCTCAACAAGCAACCGAAATCCTCATGGCCTCATGGCGAGAGGGAACCCGAAAACAGTACTCTGGCTACCTCGAAAGATGGCTTCGCTTCTGTCGTCAAGGACAGGTTGATCCAATATGTCCCCCAGTGAACACAGTTTTGGACTTTTTGGCAGAATTATACCATTCTGGCCTTGGCTATAGTGCACTTAATACCGCTCGGTCTGCACTCTCAGCTACGGTAGTGACTAATAATTCCACTACTGTTGGTAATCACCCTTTAATTTGCAGATTTCTAAGAGGTGTATTTCAGTTAAGACTGCCCCAAACAAAATATACAGAGGTTTGGGACGTAAGTATCGTCTTAAGATATTTAAAGAGTCTTTACCCACTACAGGGGTTGACTTTAAAAGAAGTGACTTTTAAGTTAGTTACTCTAATTGCTTTGGTCTCGGCACAAAGATGCCAAACTTTTCATTTGATGGATATTAAGAATATGACAGTAACTGATTCGGTTTATACCTTCTTTTTTGCTATACTTAAGCAGAGCCGTCCAGGTCTGCCCAATGTTAAGGTTATTCTGAAGCCTTAATTGACTGATACAAGTCTATGTGTAGTTAAGACTCTGGAAGAGTTCTTACGCCGAACAAGGCCTCTCAGAGGAGAGGAAAGTCAATTGTTTATTTCTCACTCTAAACCTCTTAAAAAGGTTACCAAGGAAACCATAAGCAAATGAATTAAACAAGTATTGTCAAACTCTGGCATTGACGTGTCAGTATTCAAACCACACAGTACCAGATCAGCTGCAGTGTCTGCGGCAAAAAGGGCTGATGTTACTATAAATGACATACTGAAACAGCAGGCTGGAGCACAGAAAGCACGTTTGCTAAGTACTATGACAAAGCTATTGTCATCCCAGCAACTGAGTCATTTGCCAGGTACTTCAATTGTAGAGAATTACTTCCTTGCATAATATTATACAGTCCAAAAAGTCTGTTTAGTATGCAGTTTTAATTATTTGAAAACACATTTACAACCTTCATGATGAATGTTTGCATAATAACGGTGTCAGTGTTGTTATTGTAAAAATGTGTAATTAGTATATGCTTCAATAAGCTTGAGACATTAAGGCCAAAAAAAAAAATTATGTCGGTCTCTGGCCAGCGCGCGCGTCGATTTTAATCAGGCGCGTCGATCTTTTTTTTTTCCAAAATGTTCTGCGGTAGCTCCAACAGCGCCCTCTATTTCCGCACCTCCTCAATTTTTTTTACCAAAGAGCACCAAGGAATGGGAAATTGCACCAAGGCAAATGATTGAGAGCACCAAGGCAAATTATGGAGGACACCAATGTTCATGAGGACACCAAAAAAGCAAAATAGTACCCACCTTGTCTGTACAATCCAAGCTTGAAGAAAAAGAAAAAGCAAAAAAAAAAAAAAAAAAAAAAGCCGCGTGGCCGCGTCAATTCCGGATCTTTGGTCTGACCAGAGACCGATTATTTTTTTTTTTTTGGCCTAATATAGTGGAGTGATGAAAAACAGTAACAACAGCACTAAACGAGAAATCCTAGTAAAAGCAGGTGAATTCAATAAAATATTGCAGCAAGATTTCTGCTGAACTGAACCAGTATGAAGGTGTGTGAATACAAAGCTTCTTTCCTCTGTTACCTGGCTCATGCATTATCCTGCTTTGAAATCTCACGTGGTCTCGAGGTGAATATCGAGAACGAGGTAGAATCCTAAAATTAAACGAAATGAAATTGAAGTTTGATTGGGATTCTATCGAGTGATCTATAGAACCGAGGGATCACGTGCCCTCCACAAAATGATTAATCATATTCAATGGTCCCACCCTGGTTGGGGGGATAATGTATTCGCCGTTAAAAAATGAACACGCTTGGTCACGCCGCGCTATCTCACGTGATCCCTCGGTTCTATCGATCACTCGATAGAATCCCTATCAAACTTCAATTTCATTTCGTTTAATTTTAGGATTTTCATCTTTAACATATCGCGGTCTAGGCATGAAGCGAAAATGCGACATACACGTAGGCTGGTTAGGAGACTAGCACAGTTGAGAGGAATTCCTCCACTGAGCAATGTCAGGGAGTGGAGAATAAGTGGGGGCGAGAATGCACGTATACACATGATTGGCTGCGCGTTGTGTGCATGCTGTGGAGACGTTCACCAGTGAGTGAAGAGAGTTCAAGAGATAAAGCATGAACTTGTGTGAGTTTGTTGGTTTTTTGTATGCCTTACTGGGAATAGCGCTAAGCGTTTACCGGGGGGCCCCGATCGCTTAGTTGTTGCAAGCTTTTGATGTCGGCGGGGGGGGGGGGGGGGGGGGCAACCGCACATCCGCGCCGAAATGTACCATTCTTCCAAATGGGGGCGTTATTCAAAACTGACTATTATTATGCTTACTACATATCATATTGACATTATCACGGCGCATTGGAATGGTTGTTGAGCGGGTTTTCTTTGGTGGGATTGATGTCGGAAGAACTCTATAAACATTTATTAGCTGTTTCGGTGACACACCGAAACAGCTTTTGTTTTCGTTAAGAATTTTTTTCTCCTTTTTTCAGACTTTTTCTCAATAGGTTTAGCACACGTTTGTTCTACCAGTCCACTTTGGCACTTTCGTGAATCCGATCAACTTCAGACTTGGTACATACTTAGCCCACCACCCACAGATGGGCCTAGAAGAAATTCGTGATCGTGACGTCATCGGGTGTCAGGTTACGTCGCATTAAAGATGCATTTTTTTCAGTAGGGTTTGTACACGTTTTAAAACACTGTACTTTGGCACCTTCGTAAGTCCGATCGACTTCAGTTGGTACATACATAGATCACCACCCACAGATGGTCCTAGAAGAAATTTACGTCACATTAAAGATGCATTTTTCCCCAAAGGGCGTGTACACGTTTTAAAACACTCCACTTTGGCACCTTTTTAAATCCAATTAATCGACTTCAGACTTAATACATACTAATATCACCACCCACATATGGTCATGGAAGAAATTCTTGATCGTGACGTCATCAGGTGTCACGTTACGTCACATTAAAGATGTACATTTTCCCCATAGGTTTTGTACATATTTTTCTTCAAACCATACACTTTGACACTTTCATATCTAATTGACTTTAGACTTTGCACAAACTAAGGCAAGCAGCCAAAAATGGTCCCCGATGAGGTGTTACAGATGGAAATTGAAGTAACGTCATCATGACGTCATCATATTTCATGTGACGTCACATTAAAAGGGCATTTTCCAGTCATTACCTTTGCAACGTCAAAGTAGTGGAGGGGCTAGACGCTGTTATAACACCTCACCCACTGATTCTGTGTCTTGATTGGCCGAGAGCGAGTCACATGTTACTTTCTAATTTTGCTATCTTTCTGTGCACGGCCAAAATGCAACCAAAGTACTATTTCCACTGCGCGGTATTTGTGTGCAATGCATGCTGGTGTGCGCGTTGTGCGTAGAGCATATTATTCCAAAGAGAGCGCGCCGCAGACTTGGGTTCAAAAATTTCGTGAAGGGGTAGTTTTTAAGAGAGAAATACATTTTCCACCAATTTTGTATTGAAATTGAAGTTTATTTCAACTGTGTTTAGATTTAAATAATTTAAAATATTAAAATCAAGCAGAATCTGTGGGTGAAGTGTTATAAAACAAATATTGAATGCTTTATCTCGTGTTGAAGTAAAACTAGCCTCATTCGGTGATCCATGGACCATTCTATTTCCCCTCGGCTTCGCCTCGGAAAAAAAGAATGGTCCATGGATCACCTCGGGAGGCTAGTTTTACTACACCACTCGAAGCATTCAATATTTGTATATTATTGTTTGATACACGATAACCCGCCGCCGCAATAACCCGCCGTCGCAAGAGGGCGCTATCACGACCAGCCAATATATTGCAATATTACATACGAACCCGTCAGAATATTATCTAGGGAATCTGCTTCTGGGCCGTGTTATGCGCACGCACCTGCTTTGCCTAATGTATGTAGCGCTCATTATACAGGGTGTTCAAAAAAAAAAGGAAACCGAGCTCATTTTGTGGATTCCTCGGGTAAGACTAATTATTTAGGAAAATGGTAACCATCATCTGTTACATGACCATGTCTTCTTTTCTTGACACCACAAACTCTATTTTACCGTCAAGGATGACTGGGCACCAAGTTATGTAACTGACATGCCAAAATTGCCTTGTTCCACATGCACCATAAGACCAATTGACGGTTTGCAACATGTTTTAAATAACAAAATCCAGGACGTACATTATCAAAGTCATTTATTCAATTGCTAAAACATATAAAGGTTTACCACTGTCACCGTTAACCCCACTGTCCTTAAACATGCCCCCATTCCTTCCAACGAAAATTTCTGCCCTGGTTCTCATTGCTGTGAACGCATTCCTGATATCGTCTCTCTCCCCATAGATCCCCCTCTCCCCCAAATATATTTCCCTCCCAATATATCCCTCCTCTCCCAATATTTCAGTCTCGGAATCAGGCATAAATCGGGCCCAATATCTCTCGTATTAAAGATCTCTACAAAGACTCACAGCGACTGGTGAGCCCTCTATCAATGTTATAAATATATAAACAAACAACGTTTTATTAGGTTTACACTGCTGAGTTTGTCACTTTATTGAAAACGACTGACTTTACCATTACAAACATATAACTTTAACAAAATATAATATAATCAATATACAGTAAAAATGATGTCATATTTTTATTGAACTGAGGGGAGCTGCCAGTTCTCTTTTCTTTTGATTTTTATTGAACTGAGGGGAGCTGCCAGTTCTTTTTTCTTTTATCAAGCAAATTTTATTCATAACTGAGGAGAACTTTCAGGTTTTTTTTCTTTTGTCAAGCAAATGTTATTCGTAATTGAGGAGAACTACCAGTTCTCCTTTCTTTTGTCAAACAATAGCTTTTCATAACTGAGGAGAACTTTCATTTTTTTTTTCTTTTGTCAAGCAAATTGTATTCATAACTGAGGGGAACTGCCAGTTCTCTTTTCTTTTGTCAAGCAAATTGTATTCATAACTGAGGAGAACTATCAGTTCTCTTTTCTTTTGCCAAGCAAATTTTATTCATATAGAATGATGTCATATTTATATTGAACTGAGGAGAACTCTTGATTTTCTTATGACATGTGTTTTCATCATGTAGTTCGATTAGACAAAGAACGAGTTATAGATTTATTTAAAGTGACTCAAAATCAATTTAGTAAAGCACTAAAAAAATACAATGACCACTACAATAAAGGCGGGGCCGAGGGTGACGCCCTAAGAGGTGGTATAGAGGTGTAACTCGGTGGATCGCTTTCATAATGTTTATTTACCGAGAATTCGAACTTGTACGTTTTTCGATAAGAGATTTGCTTTCTTTCGCCAGCCGTTCGTCTACCCGTTTTTTAACTTCTTTTTCAAAGTCTGAATCGTTTTTAATTTTTTGAAGCTTTGTGCTGGTCTTTGTTCTAATTTTTTGCTTAAGCTCGTTACATTTTGCGAGCTCTCTCGCAAATCTCTCGTAATCAATATAAACTCTTCGTGCGATATATCTCCGTCGTTGATGGCTTGAGACACATATTCTTCAATCGTGTTAAGTTTGGAGTCCGCTAATATTTTAATCTGGTCGTGCTTTTTCAGCTTGGCGGATAATCGCTTAGACGCGATTCTAAGCAGAAAATCTACACCCAAACGCGCCAAAAAAACGTTCCTTCTAACACCAATCCAACGGGGGATGAAATAACACCCAAGATAGCGGGAATACTAACAGCCCCGCTATAGCTCCCAATCCTTCTAATCCTATCTCTACGTAGTTAATCGTGTCGATCATTCTCTTTATTTTTTTATAAGTACGCTCTCGGTGGTCTCTCTCTTTTAAGATTATAGATCGAATCTCTTCAATCTTTTTAAAGTCTGTACACTTTTGTTTCTTCGTTACTATTTAATCGGAGTGCATCTCCAGAAATATCGGGGTATAATACCTTATTATCTTTCTTATGATGCTTGTGATGTAGCGAAATATGAATTTATAAGAACAGACATTGGACAACTCAAATCCAAACACAGGAAACTTAAACTCTGCTTCCAAATAATTTAATATGACTACAGAAAATGGTACAGAAAGTCACGACGGAGCCAACGCCCTGAAGCCATTTGCAACGAACAATGACTACGGGCGTGCTTATATAGCCACACAAGATTAGGCGGGTATTACAAGAATTTGTATTATAAGAGCACCACGTCTGGTATTACATAAGAGCGCCACGTCTGGTATTACATCAGAGCGCCACAACATACGCCACCCCTAACTGGATTGGCTCCTGACAATTTAATTACAAAATATAAAAAAAAAAAAAAATTCGAGCTATTCAAAATTACATGATTATTATTATTTGTTTTTAAGTTATAATATCAGCTAATTTATTCCATACCGGGTCGATCGTTGCGTGTCGTAAATGGTTTTCATAGTTGTCTCCATTAACCGCGTAGGACCTCCACACGTTCTCCCATCTCGTCATTCATCACATCACACACAGTCACTCATCAGGCTGGCCAGGCCGCAGGTTCTTCACGTGGTCCGACATCCTCAACGATCCCATCCAGGGCGCCACTGGAAGCTGAATTATCGCTTAAGCATCGTAAACTAAATTAAATTCATAATTTATTTATTTTATAAAGCCGACTTTTATTTGCTACAGCTATTATTCTTTTTAACAACTTAACACTTCTTTTTGTTCAAGAGTAAACTACAATTATAGTGACATCAGCAGTAAGTTTCATAAATTAATTTGATTCTTCTAATAATCAAAATGGCATAAAATGAGAAAGTCGATCACAAAATCAAGACAACAATATTAAGGCCACAACATATGCAATCAAAACAATTACAATGCTGATTGATTACACAATTATTTAATTTATTTTTGTTTCTCTTTTTTTTTATTATTATGATTTTTTTTAATTTTTTTTAAACATTTTACATGAAATCTTCACTGGATGTGTTTTAAGGAACTCTAATGCCGCAGCATTCAAATTTGTTTCGGGTTCCCAAGTATTCTTTGAATGAGGAAAACCTTTCCACTTGATCAGGTACACAAGTCGCTTATTTTTATACCTGCCTCTGATTATGCGCTCAATTTCATATTCTTTGGGTTTCTCTGAAATCTGCGGTAATCCTGGAACAAAGGGAGTTCCAGAAGATTCCGACTCACTGGATTAATGTACTGCCGTGAGGGGATGGAAAATATTTTGTGGGCAGTCATCTTCTTGCAAACCTAGTATTGATGTATTCTGCTTTGGATCAAATGGGACAGAATCATTACTTGGGCGAACATATCTGTTATATGCACATTTCATTCGGTTCACGTGCACAGGGGAAGCCAGTAATTTATTATTTTTAAGATTTCTGACTCGAAAATTTACTGTAGATGTCTGTTCTACTAAGAGATACGGTCCAGCCCAAAACTTCATAGGTTTACGGGATAGTCCTTTTGGAATGCAGGAATATAAATCCAAACTGTGTGTAACGTTGACTTACCAGTTGCATCAAATTTCATTCGTGATTTGTATTGGGGCGCCCTTTGTTTACATGTGCAGGCTTGCGCGTAGGTCAAGGGTCAAGCGCGACATGTACTGATTCGTTGTGAACGTAATTCCAGAAATTTAAGGCTTAGGTTTCCCCGGACTCTACACAATCGGTATGATTTCTGTTTCAATTGTTATTAATCGTTAACTGTAAACTTTGAAGAAGATATTTGGTTAATTTGGGGGGGGGGGGCATTTTGAAGTGTTTAATCGTTTAAATCTGTGGGATATTTGGGTCATAATTTTGGAAGAACTTGTACATGAAATCACTGCATTGTTATGTGTATCGTTCAAGGGTCATGTGTTTGGGCAAGTTATTCATTAGAGTTTTGGCATTTATTGCAGTGAACCGCTTACTGCCAGGCCATATCCACTCAGATCGCCGCACACATCAGTTGAGCAATTATAACCAGTGAATGAAGGATCAAGTAAAGTGTACACAAGTGGAGACAAATAAAAGGACTGGAGCGAGTTCAAAAAATAGAGTTTTGACAATTTAATTCCCATGTACTTAGCTACATAGAAGTTCACGATTATTCTGGGATTAAATGTGAGTGCACATAAGTGTACAGTGTGCTGTAATTAAGTAGAGATGGCGTATGCAGTTACATCAACACCATCAGTAGAGAAGGACACTGTCAGTAATGGTGGATCGGTGAAATCAACCCAATCGGACAAAGGTTCGAGGATGACAGATACGAGAGCACCGACTCCACCCACACAGGATGACAACGTTAGTGAACATGGATCAGTTAGATCCAACAGATCAATGAGAAGTTCCTGTAGTGTTGCGTCCATCGAAAAATATCGCGAGGCTAAGGCGAGGCTCGAGATTACTAAGCTGAGGAAAGAGCAGCTCAAGCGAAAGCAGCAACTGGCGCAACAGAAAATGATGTTGGAGATGAAATTCCAACTTCAAAATGCGGAGGATGAAGAGGAGCAGGCAGAATTGGAGACACATATTTGGGGAGAGGAAATGCAAGAGGAAGATGCCACAGAAGACAGACCAGATGTTACACAAGCAATTGACACTAGTGTAGAAGTCACAAGCAGTACTCTGGTTGTCAACAACCATGATCGAGCACAGGCCGACATGATAGATGAAAGTGGCATTATAACATTTCCTTCAAACACAACAGAGGAGAGTGTCACACCACCTGAAGTAACCTCACAGTCCACTCCAGCATCAAATGATCATGGAAGCATCACACAATTGTGCCAAGCCTTGACACTCGCCATGAACATACCGAAGCCTGACATTAAGTCCTTTAGCGGAGACCCAGCGGAATATTGGGCATTCGTGACCAGTTTCGAGACAAACATCGGTTCCAAAGTGACTGATGCCCGAACAAGGCTGACTTACCTGGTGCAGTTCTGTCGAGGTAAGGCAAAGGAAAGCATCGAAAACTGCATCCTGATGGAACCCACAGATGGCTACAAAACAGCACTTAAAATCTTGCGCGAGCAGTTCGGACAGCCACACTTAATAATGCATGCTCTGCTGCGCAAGGTTACCAACCGAGGACAGATACGACAGAACGATGGCAACGCCCTTTGGGATTTAGCGAGGGACATGGAGAAGTGCCAAATAACCTTTTCCCAGCTTGGATACAATGCGGACATGAACAGCTCAGAGAACCTACTTAAGGTTCAGCGTCTCTTGCCCGTTCATCTACAAGCAGACTGGGCCAAGAAGGCACAGGGGACCATCGAGTGCAAACGAGAACCAAGATTCGCACAGATGACGGAGTTTATTGAGACGAAGGCGAAAACTGCCAGCAATATGTACGGACAGAATATCACCAAGACTTTCAGTCCGACCAGCGCGAGTCATTCCCCACGCACCAAACCGAAGACTTACCCGGCCAAGGTGACTGCGCTGTCAACTAGTGTAAGTGGTGACTATCTTCATGAAGCGAAGAAGGACAAGCAAGTCAAATGTCTCTGCTGTTCCCAGCAACACAAATTGGCAGAATGCAAGACCTTCAAACAGGGGTCATATGACGAGCGTCGTCAGTTAATGAGAGATAATAAACTGTGCAACTGCTTCATTCCATGGCATGTAGCCAGACGTTGCAGACTCAGCATTCGTTGTGGGATTGATGGATGCACGTGGAAGCATCATACTCTCCCTCATCCACACCGTGCGCCTGTTGTGAGCTTGAGACTTGTGCTGTACTGGATGAAGGCATTGACGTTTCGCTGTGCGACGAGGAGCTGGCTGAGCAGCTTGGGATCAGAGGTGAAAGGTTCAACTTCTCCCTGAATACAGTTGGAGGAACAAGCAAGTATCACGGCATGGAGATAAACCTAACAGTGAAGTCCATCCAAAATGATGAAGAGCTGGACCTACCGAGAGTGAGGACTGTCCAAACCTTGCCTACATCAAGTAGCGTCTTCCCAAATCAGAAGGATGTGAAGAAATGGAGACATCTGGATGGAATTGAGTTCCCCCAAACTGACGGAAGGCCAGTTCAAGTCCTAATCGGTGGAGATGTCCCTGAAGCCTTTTGGGTGATGGAAGAGAGGCGGGATGGACGCAAGGAACCCTATGGGGTTCGATCACTCCTGGGATGGACGCTCGTTGGTCCTACATCACCCTCCTTCAAGCAGGGAGCAGGAAGTTTCAATATCAACCATGCCAAGCTGCAAGACGACCAACTGCAACAGCAAGTGCAGAGATTTTGGGAGGTAGATTTTGGCGGATCTATCATGGACAATAAGCGTGGTGACTCTGTGGAGGATCGGAGAGCGAGATCCACCATGGAGGAGTCTGCAAGGCTGATAAATGGGCACTACAAAATCGGTCTACCATTGCGAAGACGAAATCCTGACTTGCCAGACAACCGGGCACTTGCTGAGACGAGGTTGGGTTCCCTTAAGAAATGCCTGCAGAAAGATGATGATTTGCGTCAGCAGTACAAGGAAACCATTGATGGTTATGTCCAAAGGGGATACGCAAGACCAGTGCCGGAAGAAGTACCAAATGTCGAGGTGGGAAGGAAATGGTATTTGCCACATCATCCTGTATTTCATCCCCAAAAGCCAGGAAAGATGAGAGTGGTATTTGACTGCGCAGCAAGATTCCGAGGTACATCACTCAATGATAATCTCCTACAGGGCCCAGACTTAACAAACAACCTGGTCGGTGTGCTGACTCGTTTCCGCCATGAGACTGTTGCATTAGTAGCAGACGTGGAGGCTATGTTCCACCAGGTACGAGTTCCCGAGAGAGACTGCGATGCCCTACGATTTCTGTGGTGGCCGAGTTATGACTTGTCCAAGGATCCGACCGACTTCCAGATGCTGGTTCATTTGTTTGGGGCAACATCCTCGCCCAGTTGTGCAGGATTCGCTCTGAGGAAAACAGCAGATGACTATGGTGCTGAATTTGGGGAGGCTGCCACCTCAGCAGTACGTGACAATTTCTACGTCGATGACCTTTTGGTGTCGGTGAGTTGTGCAGAAGCGGGTATCAACCTGGCTAGACAGCTCATTGATCTGCTCAGCAAAGGTGGATTTAGACTGAGGAAATGGATCAGCAATAACCAGGAGGTTCTGTCTGCTATTCCAGCAAGTTAGAGAGCCCCATCTGTGTTGGATCTGGATTTGGGAGACTTACCAATCGAGCGTACCCTTGGTATACATTGGAACGTACAGTCTGACACCTTTGGTTTCAAGACGGTTCTGAAGGAAAGGCCCACCACGCGGAGAAGCATCCTATCAATTGTCAGCTCACTATATGACCCACTGGGGTCCTAGCGCCTTTCATCCTACCTGCCAAGATTTTGCTTCAGGATATCTGCAGCAAGAAGCTAGGTTGCGACGAAAGGGTTGAGGAGCGAGAATTGTTCAGATGGAAGCGCTGGTTGGATGACTTGCCAAGATTAGAGGCTCTCACCATCCCCAGGTGTTTGAGGCCAAGGGAGCTAGAAGATACTGCAATCAGTCAGCTGCACTTCTTTTCAGACGCCTTCGAGCGTGGATATGCGACCGTGGCTTACCTACGGACAGTGGATGGATCAGGAAGGATAGACTGTTCCTTCATCATTGGGAAGGCAAGGCTGTGTCCTAAGAGGTCGATATCCATACCGAGGTTGGAGCTTACGGCAGCTGTCCTATCAGTTCAGCTCAGCAAAATGGTTCAGGAAGAGCTGAGATTGCCCATCACCGACATTGTATTCTGGACTGATTCAACTTCAGTTCTGCAATACATAAGAAACGAGAGTAGGCGCTTCCGCACCTTTGTGGCAAATCGGGTTGCAAGGATCCAAGATGCCACCGATGAGTCACAGTGGCGATATGTCAACTCTGAATCCAACCCAGCAGATGAAGGGTCCAGGGGCTTGAGCGCTGAAAGGATGATCAAAGATGGCCGCTGGTTAAAGGGGCCGCAGTTCCTGATGATGAATGAGGATCATTGGCCAATACCTCCAGTTGTCCTGCAGGGTACTGTACCAAACCCTGACATATTGCCGCTCAATGATGCTCTTGAGAGGGATCCTGAACTCAAGAGGGTGGTGACGCAGACAGCCTTAGTGCAAGAGAAGCTGAAGGTTGATGAATTCCTGGCCAAGTACTCATCATGGAACCGATTGAAGAGAGGCGTTTCTTGGCTCTTGCGTTTCGTTCAGTATCTTCACATCCGCTGCAAGGGAATAGCAGATGACTCAAGCCTTAAACAAGGAGGTTTTTCCGTAGAAGAATGCCAGAGTGCCGAAAGGGGCATAATAAGGTACATACAGCGTCAAGCATTTCCCAAAGAGAAAGATGCACTTCACTCGACGAAGCAGGAGACGGCCACCTGCGAAAAGAAGTCCAGGGGGCAACAACTCTAGAGTTGAAAAATACTGTGGTTTCATGATGCCTAGGCTATCAAGTGCATCAGATATGTTCGGTAATGGAAAATTATCCATTATAATGATCTTATTTAGCTTACGAAAATCTACACAAAAACGATATGAACCCTGCTCTTTCTTTGGTACCATACATACTGGGAAACTCCATGGGCTAGTGGATTCTCTAATAATGCCTTCGTTCAACATACTCTTGACATGTTTTTGTATTTCCTGTTGGATGTGAGGTGGTTGTCTATAGGGCCGAGACTTAATCGAGGGGTGATCACCTGTGTTAATAGTATGTTTAACTCCTGAATATCGGCCTCTAGGTCCTCCATCAACTTGGAAAATGTCAGAATAATCTGATATTAGCTGAGTTATCGCAGCTGTTTCTGAATTAGACATGTGATCTGTATTCAACATGACTTTGGAGAGAATTTCTTCTGTCTGTTTTCCAGAAATCACTGTTTTATCACAACAAGCTTCACTCAAACTTGGATTGTTACTGTCAGAAGAAGTTTAACTTCTGCAACGTATGCCTCATGTTCCTTAAGATCTATTGTTGTCATTGGTACGAACTCACAGGGATCGATTAAATTGAACGTTTCCAGTTTGCTACGTGGATACAAAGTAATTGGATCTTTAGAAATATTCATAACCAATACATTTGCTTGACCCTTGACATTTGTAACATGACTTGCGGTGCGTGCCACCATTACACCTAGTGACGTAATATATCTACCTCCAAGGCATAAACCAACAGTGTTTACAGGAAGTTGATTTGAAACTTTTGCACAAACTACGGTTTGAGAGCGTGGTGGGATTGTTTGCTTCTTAAGAACTCGCAACTGGTTTTTCTTAGTAAGTCGTAGTTTACGTGACCTACAATCTATGTTAGCACACTGTTCGCTTAGAAAATGTGAACCAAGGATCATATGTGAGGTAAGATTAAACACAACATGGAATTCTATTTGAAAACAGGCGTCACACATAGCCACTGGTAAGGTAATAAACCCCGTAATGTCTAAGTCAGAATTATTAGCCGTTTTAGCACTCATCAAACGAGGTTTTTCGATTAAATGGTGCATGGCAAACATATGTTTTAAAAGCCAGTCATTATCGATAAGATTAATGGAAGCACCAGTATCAATCAGGGCTTCAACTTGTACATGATAGATCTTTACATCAATTGTACTTGAAGAACTCAAATTCATTTCAACACAATCAGAATTACTCTTCACTTGTGAATTCACAAGGCCTTCTTTTTGTTTGTCTGAGGCTTCCCCACCTGTCGGTGTTTGAACTTTTGAAGTTTTGACATTAACAGGTGGGCTCCTTAGTTTAAAGGATTACCTAAGACATCAAAAGTAGCTCGGCATTAGCGCCATTTGTGACCTGTGCGACCACATCTGTGACAAGTAAATGGATAACGATTGGATTGCTGAGGATTAGCTATACCAGGTGAAATTGGTTTCTTTGGACTTTGTTCCTTCTGTTGTTCCAACCTATCCAACCTATTCGCAATTGAATTCATGGTTACTGTAAGGGATTGCAGAGTGGAATGAATGGCATTTACGGAAACACTAGGATTAGTATCATTTGCTTTCAATCTATCCGGCTCGTGAGCCGTTTGTTGCACAGAGATAGCCAGTCTAGCATAATCCAGAGCATCATGGAATGATTTCGGTTGTTTGGAAAAATAAAATGCCCGAATGGATGGTAATAATCCACGTACAAATATAGAAAGACACTCTGCACTTGATTTCTTAACTTGTTGACACATGTGCATAATATCTGAAGCATAATCATCCAATGTTTCGGAAGGTAGTTGTTTTCGTTCAAGCAGTTTTGTTTCAACTTGCCACACCCAAGAGTCACCTTGAAAATGTTTCTTCAAAATCGTTTGGATACTCTCTACTGAATTTTTGTCTTCATTCGGCACACTTTCTAGAATATTCGGGCGTGGCCAAATATTCGAGACTGTAAAGCCAAGACTTTTTTGGCATCTGCAAAATCTCTTAATGAGGCCAAAGTCCTAAATTTAGAAATAAATTCGTCTACGTCCTCTTCGGGAAGACCTGAATATTTTAGTCCAGAAGAGGCTAAATCATATTTGGTGCCCGACATTGTTGGTTTTCTTCTAGATCGACTTCCATAAACATTGAAGGATTGATACTCGAACACAGAATCAAATGAAACTAATTGGACAATCCGCCACTTTATATCATTTACTGTATAATTCTACTACTATGTCCAGTATAACCTTTAATACTTTATTTACAAAAGAAAATGAAACCCTCGCGTAAATAGACTTAAAGTATATTTACCAACTCTTTGAACAATTTCATTTCCAAATTTAGTTTCGTACAGATGATATAATCTGTCGAGTTCTTTACTGTCAAGAGCTTCGATATGTTTAACAGTATATTTCTTTCCCAAGTACTTTTCAGAGTTTCCGGCCGCTACGACACCGCACAAACGATCTTTACGTTCAGTGTTTTGATCTTGCTCGTTCGTTAAAGCAAGTTTTAGGTCCTCCATCTCATCTTACAAAAGCGAAGGTATTTGTATGTGTATAGAGAAAGATTAAGCGATATGATGATAATAGCCAGAAATTGTAAATACTCGAATATTGCTATCATTTACTTACAGCAAAATGTATTTTGTTGACGTTTATTGAATAGGTTGCTACTCAGCTAGCTATTAATTGTTACTCACCTAGCTATTATTTGTGACTCACCTAGCTACTCAAGTAGCTCGTAACTAACTGGAGGTTCGGTGTGTACGACCAATTTACTATAACTCACATCTCTCAAACGTCGTTTTATATAATCTCGTTCTTCAATCGGTACGACGTCATTTTCGTCTAACACTTGATCAAACAAAGTTTTATCTTTGCAGTAAAATAATGCCAACCAAGCCGTATTTTCTCTATAATCTTTTAAAACGCTATGGTACTTTGGAGTCAGTAACCAACAGCTGTGATTGACGTGTCTTCCGCTAAACGCCATCTTGCTTAGCGCGTACGTCTTTTTACAATATTTAAATATGGTAGGGCAAATGATTTTTATAGTCTGACTCTAACAGATCCAAAATCCATTTGGTTTTACCCGAATTTGTTTTGCCGACGATTAAAGCACAATGCGGCTGTGTCATTTTAACTTAACAGAGATTTAAAATTCCCGTCTTCCAAGTTCAATTAAGCATCCATGACCAAAAAGACGTGCATCGTGAGGTCACCTTGGCTTTCAGCTTCTCTGATAAATTGAACGTTGATGCCTCCTCCGTCTCCAAGTTTCCTACCAGAGCGGAATTGTCGTCGTTACTTCTAAAATCAAGCCACAGACCGTACTTGATTTTTAGATAGTCTCCGAGGTCACAACCCGTCAAATTTAAGTCTTTGGATACTCCACACCCGCTTTCGGTATCGCTGTCTCTAAAGAACTTGATAATTTCGTTCCAGTGTTGATACTGGAACATGCCTTGACTGTAGAGTTGATTGGGTTTATCTTCAACAGTCACCGATGTTTTGGTTATTTTTGGATTGTAAAATCGCTGCGGAAGGGATCTTTAAACAAAAACAAAATACCCTTGAGGCTCCTGATGGGTTGATTGACGCTGACGTTCCAAAGCGTGTCCGATTTGTTGACGGATCTAACTTCTAGCGAGTGGATTTTATCAAACAGGTATTTCATTAACCCCTTGTGTTTATTCCTGATGGTGATAGCTAGGTCTCTGTTGGTCACCACTTCGAATTTGAGAGTCAAATCTGCGATAGAATACATCGCCGCCGTATCTGAACTGCTGAATACTTTTTCGTGATCGTTAAACTTTATCTCGTACGTCAGAGGTTGTTTTAAACCGCTGGGTATAAAGGGTGATCCGAAGTCAGCATGTCAATGTCTAGGGGAATACAATATCTGTTACCATATGCATCCGCGATAGCTTGATCTTTACTGTTGTTGGCGCCCGAGTTAGCATCTTGAGCCCCAGTTCTTAGTTTAGGCACGTTTTCTTTTTCTATGCCCGAGTACGCCTTTTTTCGAGTTGTCAAGCTGTTGAGCCAATTGTCTTTAAAGTTGTGATACACGTCGGCGTGACGATAACTCACGATTTCGTGACTGTCACGGCTAGCGGCAGTGTCCACCTTTTTCAGCCGGACAGGGAACACATACCAAATCAGAAGTCCCTATTGCAACAAAGATCTAATTTGACTAACTATGGTCCTACTGCAAAAGCCTGAAAACACTGGATGGGAGAACATAATCTAAAGACTATTGTGTTTCTTCACCTGGGAATGAAATAGCTATACTGTGGGGAGACATACATGTATACAAGATTAAAGGAACAGTTTATATCTACATTTACAGAAAGAATAAACATAAAAAATACAACAGGGAAAATCAAGTTACTATGACAATTCACCCCCCCCCTTAAGCGAAATGTCCCACATTTCGTTCATTTACACACACTACCAATATACTGCGTACAACTCATTCTGAGGTAGTCTGCGCCGATGTTCTCTGTTCCCTTGATGGCTTCAATCTTGATACGGTACGGCTGCAGAGACAATGCCCACCTCATAATTCTACTATTTACAACTTTAGCCTTTTGCATGTACGCTAGTGGTTCGTGGTCAGTCTGCAGGGTGAACTCTCTTCCATAGAGGTACCGCTGAAACTTCTTGATAGCCCAGACCACTGCTAAACACTCTCTTTCCATGACGGAGTAGTTAATCTCTCTTGGCAATAGCTTCTTACTTGCAAAGGCCACTGGAAATATATTGTCATCGTGCTCTTGAAGGAGAATGGCCCCTATACCCGAATTTGATGCATCAGTTCTGAGGATGAATGGTTTCTATATGTCTGGAAGATGAAGAATCGGTGAACTCATCAACTTTTCCTTCAGTGTCTGGAAAGCTAGTTCTTGGCTGTCGCTCCATTCAATCTTGTTTGGCTCCTTGCTCTTGGTTTTATCAGTGAGGGGACAATTTGACTAACTATGGCCCTACTGCAAAACCCTAAAGGCACTGTATGGGAGAACATAATCTAAAGACTATTGTGTTTCTTCACCTGAGAATGAAATAGCTATACTGTGGGGAGACATACATGTATACAAGATTAAAGGAACAGTCTATATCTACATTTACAGAAAGAATAAACATAAAAAAATACAACAGGGAAAATCAAGTTACTATGACAGTGACCTTGAAGTCTGACGCTGATTTCACTGACAACATTTCTAGCCGAATTTTCAAAAAAATGGTTCTATAGTTGTCGCTTCCACCTTTGAGTTCTAAATTGAAAGCTAGTTTACAAGTGCCGGGTACGATCACGTCGTCTACACCCAATAGAGGAAACTTGACCCTCAGCATTTCCATACGCATTCATTTTATTTATACGAGTTTTAAATTTAAAGGTATCTGTAAGCCAAGAAGCCCACCAATAGCGTCCCCCCCCCCCCCGCAATAAACACGAGTTCTCTTTCTATTTGTTGGTCGCTAGTCTCGTAAAAATCTTCGAGTTTGGGTTCGCGTTGCAGTCCTACGGGTAGTTCAGTAGACTGCCAACTCACCTCGTTGTAGTAATGCAACGCTTGGTCTACGTCAGAAAATGTTTATTTAGAGGCATTTTGTTTTCTCATACGTCTGTTGAGAAAATCTAGATATTTCGTTCGTTCTCGTTGCCACTTATCTTTGGCGGCTGCGAGTTGTTCTATCGCTAAATCGTGTCTCTTACGCTCCTCGTCGGCATCACTCTGTTTCAGATTTGAAAATAAAAAGTTTGAACCCGTAAAAGCTAAGTTGCTGACGATCGCGCCTCTTATCATCATAGCAACGCTAGCCATCTTATTATTAAAAACGTCCTTTATATTAAATAATATGAAAACATTATCTAAACTGCATTATAGCCCAAGCGGTTATTGGAGAGGTGAAAGTGCCGTCGATCATTTACACGAAAAAACCAAAATCGATAAAAAGGTAATCCGAGATTGGCTTAAAAAACAAGCGATCTGGCAAATTTATCTACCGGGTCCTGCGTATGTACCCAGGCCTACGAATACTTCGCAAGAGTTTGAAACACCAAACAACTTTCACCAAATGGATGTGCTATACCTACCCTGGGATAAAGTAAAGCACAAGACGTATAAATACGCTTTGACTGTTGTCGACGTTGCGAGTCGATACCACGAAGCAGAACTTTTGGTTTCTAAAACAGCGAATTACCAGAGATGCTATCGTCAAGATTTACGCGAGATCTCCTTTGAGTTACTCCAAAACGTTGAGAGTAGATGCCGGTACCGAATTTAAAGGCGTTTTTAAACAATTGATGACCACGAAAAACGTCGAGATTATCGTAGGCGAACCCGCAAACCACCGATCGCAGGGTATCGTATAAAGATTTAATCGAACGCTAGCCGAGAGACTGTTTGGTCATCAGTACGCTCAAGAAATGTAAAATCCCGAGAGTAGAAACACGCAATGGGTCGAGCGATTACCCGGCGTTATCAAAGCTATAAATGACGAAACGACGATTATTAGCTAAAGCACCGTCACAGGCGATGAAACTAAAACAGGTCCGGCTATCGCCGGCTAACCCCGTTAAAACAAAAGAGCAGAATTTACCGCAAGACGCTATGGTTAGATATTTATATTACCCGGGCGAGCAAGAGGGGGTACTTCGAGAAGAGCCACGGATCCCATATTGAGCGTAGACAGCTTCAACGTTGAAAAAGAACGAGTCAATTTAAAATGGTTAACGGGAAAAAAGTGACGACGGGCCCCACGCTGTATTACCTGCAAGACGGTCCAAAAAGGAGTTTCGTTAGACAAGAGCTTTAAGTCGTACCCGAGGACACGCAATTACCGCCGTAGTGACAAAAGCCAGCGTGTTTATACCGTCCGGTAAAATGTACCTCTTTGTGTCCGATTTTGTGACACGCTTGGTTTTTTTTCAGGTTGATGTCAGCGGTTAAAAGGTTGTACATTTTAGGTCTTAAACAAACGAATTTTTGAATTATTTTACCTCCAAACTCGTCTTTAAATTTACCGATCACTTTCTTATTGGTTGGGTCGTACAAAGGATGATCCGTCGGATAATTCGAAAGGTCGTATTGTTGTCCGTTTTGTTGCATATCTTTGTATTCGTCGTCCGTGTGCACTACGAGTACCAAATGGTCTGTATCTGTGTACAATAAAAATCGTAAAACAGCGTTTTAGATAGATCTAAGATACTCACTCCGCAATAGATCGGTTTGTTTAACACGGTTTTAGTCTTGTACTTTTCGACAAATGACAATTTGCATTCTGAAAATGACGTCGTATACAAGCCAAGAGCAGCTCTCAAACACCATGTCAAACACTCGTCGTCTTTGTTTTTAATGTTTATTATCGCCGTTTTCTGTTTGATACATTTTGGTAGGTCAATATAAGAACTACCCCTCACGGGGTTGAACCTGTTGATGTTGATATACAACGCCATTA
This sequence comes from Patiria miniata, assembly GCF_015706575.1. NCBI lineage: Eukaryota > Metazoa > Echinodermata > Asteroidea > Valvatida > Asterinidae > Patiria > Patiria miniata. The sequence goes on from NW_024037063.1 coordinate 9,272,889, forward strand.
TCTTTTTTTAAACCCAAGCCGATCCTTGATTCGTATACCTTTCATCCTTTCTAAATAGCTGGTCGATGTCTTCTTTTAAAACCTGTTTTATTTGTCTTTGATTTAAAACGACTCTCTGATCAGTAAAATGTGTAGCTTCGATCGTTTCGATCGTACCATCCGGTTTGGTATTTTCGTATTTTATTTTGATTGCAAGCTCTACTTTTAAAACTCTTAGCTCTCTCAATTCGGACTTACAATTTGATCTTTATGCGTATCAAAAAATCTGACTAAATCGTCGTTAAAAAGTCTAGGAATCAGTTCCCAGTTTCTAAAGTTGTTTCTAAATCTCTTCGTCGCTCTAAACTCAGCCTCTTGAAAATCCTCAGGTTGCCTCGAGCTTTGAATCGCCGAGAGTAAATCTTTTTTCGAAAATCGACCTTTATAACCCGACGGGTTATATCCTAGATCGTAATCGTCTACAATCTGTTTGAGCTCATGTAGCATCTTTTTTTCTCAAGTTTTCAAATTGAGCTTCGTAGTTTTTTTATCCCGTTGATGTAGACTTTACGCGTAGTAGCAACATTTTGATTGTACGGTATATTATATCGCGTCGCTGGACGTAATCGCCCAGCGTGGCTTTATTCCATCTAGAGAATCCCTTAACGATTTGCCTGATCGTATTCATCATTTATATATATCAATATAATTTTGTTTTAATTTTTTTAAGAGGTCAGACTTTTGGATTTATAAGCAATCAGACTCACCGGCTGGTGAGAGAGAGAGATCTTCAATACGAGAGATATTGGGCCCGGTTTTGGCCTGATTCCGAGACTGAGATATTGGGAGAGAGATCTATTGGGAGGGAGATATATTTTTGGGAGAGGGGGATCTATTTTGGGGAGAGGGGGATCTATTTGGGAGGGGAGAGGGGGGGGGGGTAATTGGGGAGAGGGGGATCATTGGGAGGGGCAAAGTCTGGTACCCGCCCCCTCCCCCTACTAACATGGATGCCTGCAATCGCAGTTTGACCCGCTGAAGTATCGGTCAACATCACGCTCGAAGTATTTTGATAATTTTTTCTTTCCACGTGGACAGGAATTTAAAGCAATCAAAGTCACTTTTGCAAACCTTAGCGCAAACAAAAAAAGAGAGAGTATTTGATGCATTTTTTTTGGTTTTTCCGTGTCGTGTAGTACGAAAGTATTTCAAAACAGGCGACAGTTTAGGGGATAATTGTTCACTTTTGCCGAGTAATTGTAAACTTGTCTTCACTGAAAAATGATGCCACGGAAAGTGCGATGTATAAATATCATTTAAGTTGAAAACCGTTTCAATGAGAAAAATAAGGTCTCACGTTATACGTTTTTTTAGTTGAAATTAACGTTAGTGTGCACGTACCTGTACACAGACCCTGGAATCTGGCCCGTATGGCCAGCCACGCGCCACGCGCCGCGGCGCTCCGCGGCGCTCCGCGGCGCGCGTTGGAAATGTATACATTTAATTGAAAATTAATGGTACTACAGCTGATCCCAGGTAAACCCGGCAAATTGTCCGAATGTGTAAACAAAACTCAAAAGCGAAAGGTGTTTTTCCTTTCCATTTTGTACGTTTTTTTGTCCATAATTATTGTGTTTTTTATATATTTGAAAAGGTTTTTAGCGTCGTTACCACACTGTAGAGACAATTTATATCTTTGTTCACTTGGTCTACTGATAACTTTTGGTTTGAATCATCTTTTAAGTACGTTTGAGAAGGATACATTTTAAGACATGAAAACCAGACAGTCGTTCAGTGCGTCGTCTGCTACCCCTGTTTGCAAGCCGACGACGCGGAGGAAACCATTGCGCATGCGTGAGAAGACGAACTAAATGCACGCACGGTCTATGGGGCTGAAACATACGTGATAACGGGATGAGTTATAGGCTTCGATTACAATTGAGTTGACATCGTGTAATTTCTTTCGTTTTCGATTTTTCATTATTTTGTTATCATTCATCTTCATATATCTCTTGAACAAAACATGCTATATTAAAATGTTTTCTATTAGGTTGGGTACGTCATAGACATATACACAGAATTGTATAAAATGTTTGACATCATCATGACGGCATCAAAATCGTGATTTTTTTTTTTTAACAAAAATAGCCGAAACAGCTACTGTTTGTCCACAAACACACTTCTAGTTTTCTATTGTCTATCTTCTAACTGAAAAAGATGAATTTCGATTTACAATAATTTCACTAAATTAATTTGACCCACCCACCCACATTTGTAAAATAAAATCCAAATTTAAAAAAAACGAAAATTGAGAATGCCACCCCACAGTAGTATGCATTGAGATCTTGCATGGCCGAGCTCTATCTGGTGCAAAGTACTGGGAATGAGACGAAAATTTTTACTTTTAGAGAAAGGTTTATGTTTCGCCCAGATATGGATGAGGAGGAAAAGTTATGGTATTGGAAATGTGTGGTGGTGAGTTGCCCTATTGGGAATTCATTTGACGAACCTATATGACCTCTCCACTGTTCTATGTAATTACAATGGCTTTGGCTTCGCTCATTAGTTAATCAGTGCACACTAATTTACAAAGAATCCTCCGAGTACTAATACTAAAATTAACGTCTACATGAATATAGAAATAATGAAAAACTCTTCCTACACAAGTAAAAATGCAATATCGGTGTAAAACAATAATTTACGATAAAGGCAAATTGAGCAACATGATTAATACAACAAAATCATATGAGAACATAAGAAAATTCTGGAACTCACCTATTTAAGAATAAAACGTATGAACAGACTCATGTATAGGAGGCAAGGTGGCATTGATCCTGTCTGCCCACAGGCTGAAGTCAGAATGCCCTCAATCACTTACAAGAGGCCTAACCCGAATTTGACAGGGCAAGGAGCTAGATCAAGTCCGAGACAGGCGCTATATATATAATAGTTGGCCACAATTAATGGAGTAATTGATAGAAATGGCTCGCCAACCCCTCGCCAACCCCTGTCCAACCCCAATTAAAGAGAAGTAAGTTGCCATGTGTTCACTAAATTCTTACTTGAAATAAAAGTTAGGTCCTATTCAAAATGGTACACATACTACCAAAGAGTACTGTTCATTTTTTCTTTATCATTTGTAAACCGTGAACTTGAGCATAGCTGATCGCTTTCGATTATATCACGAACAAAATAAAAGTGACTCGTGAACCGACAATTTGAACATCAGTCTCAAGTGGTGAACACAGTGTTTTGGGGTACCCAGATACTTATACGGAAGAGTTCTTGGTCACATGGGTCGGAATCAAGGAAAAGGATCCTACCGTGGTATTCCGTGAGATCTTGGCCAAGCTCTATCTGGTTCACAGAACGGAGAGTGAAACAAAAAAATGTATATTCATAAGATAAGTATACACATTTACAATTTTGGAAAGAGGTAATATGTTTCGCGTCAGATATGGATGAGAAGGATAGGTTAACTACGACATTGTTAGACCTCCAAAAAAGTCGGTCTCTGGTCAGACCGAAGTTCCGGAATTGATTCGGCGACGCATGTTTTTGTTTTTAGGTGTTGGGCTTTAGCCCCAAACCTATTGTTATTGCATGGGCTTAATGTTATTTTTATTCTCCAAGACACAATTCGTTTCCAGAACTATTTGGAAAACTGGAAACATATATGAACTTCATTTGTCAATACATGAATGCACAATCCACTGTTTTTTTGTAATTACATCATTATGACGTCATCACGGGTCACGTGACATCACTTGGAAGTCTAATAGATGTAATCTTTGAAATTCCATATAAAATCAACCGTGACAGACCAGAACTTGAATTTTGCGGGATTCGACATGATAATACATGCTCTTCATTTTATCTTGTGCGCGTAAAATCACGTGACCCTTCTTTCCGGTCGAAACCGGAAGTGCCTAATAATTTGAAAGTGGAAAAAGATATGAATTCGCTTTTAACTATGTAGGTGTTTGCTTGTATTGACCTTTAAAAAAAAATGGGTGTCGCCATGAAGAGTTGGAGCGCCCTCTAGCGGCAGGTTAAAAAACGTCAAAAAACGCATTTTCACTTGATGTCTGTGGCGAAGTTTGCAGTATTCGCTTCAAAATTAATGTACATATGATGACCTTAATGCAGACAAGACCTATGCGCGAAAAAAAAAATGATTACGTCATCAGATCGGAAGTAACAATAAAAAGACCTTTAAACCTTCAAAAATTGCTAAAAAATCAACCGTGATAAATATAATCAAGATTTGGCCATATATAGCACAGTTAAAATAGCTCTTGAAATTTCTGGTAATAACGTCGCAATGACGTCATCAAGTATCATATTACAAACAATCAACAGATTTCTAGATTTAATCTTTGAAAATCAATATAAAATCAACTGCTACAGATTTGATTTTGTTTTTATGGCCATCGATACAATATTGCAGGGTCTTAATTTTTGGTATTAAGTGCAAAATCACGTGACCCTTCCTTCTGGTCGAAACCGAAAGTGCCTTTTTATTTGAAATTGGCAGAAGATGCGAACTTCCGTTCAACGATGTCAGTGTCTGCCTAGGCAGTACTGTACACACATTTTACAGGTGATGTCATCAAATGTTAGAGAGCCTTCTGGCGGCATATTGAAAAATTCAAACATGGATTTCAACATGCATATTTTGAGTTGATGTGTGTGACAAAGTTTGCGGTAATCCATGGCCCAATACCTTGTGGTTGTTGCTACAACCTCTAGTTGTTTTGGGGGGTTTTTGGCTTTTTTTTTCAAGCTTGAATTGTACAGACAAAGTGGGTACTATTTTGCTTTGTTGTGTCCTCATATACATTGGTGTCCTCCATAATATGCCTTGGTGCCCTCCATTATTTGCCTTGACGCAATTTCCCCATTCCTTGGGGCTCCTTGGTACAAACATTTGAGGAGGTGCGGCAATAGAGGGAACTGTTGTGGCTTCCGTGGTAAATTTGAAGGAAAACAAAGGTTGACGCGCATGACCTGAGACCGACTATTTTTTGGTTTTTTTGTGCCTTATTAATTATCTCATATTAAGGGAATAACAGTGTGAGGAGCCGGTCTTCACTGCGTGATAATGACCCGGTTTGGGGTGACCGCTGTTAATGGAACGAAATACACAGTTAAAATGCTCCAATTTTTGTGACTTTCTTTCAGCGATATCTCCAGACTTTTTTTGTGCTCATGTTCATGGGCCATATTTTAGCTTATGCGTGGTACCCTGTCTCTTCAATAAGCGTTGTTATATACACTACAGCCGTCTTCATTACAAACGTCTTCATTATACGCGTAGGACGTCCAGGGTTTGGACGTCTGCTGCCGTAGTGAAACAAATTGCAACAATGTTTTCATATTTTTACCTGATGGAGGTAGCTGAAATTTCGTTTACACATTCCTTGTATCCAGAATTACAAAGATGCTTGCTTTAGGAAAGGTAAATATGTCGATGGGCGAAGTGTTTTAAGAAAATAAATCGTAGATCTACGCTTTCGTCGTAAACATCCTCAGTATACTGCACTGCAGCTGTACGATGTCGTTTCAAAACTTCCTTACGCGCGCGCACCCATAGCAACTGTGTTGCGTATGCACGCGTAAGTCTCACGCGATGTTGGTTGAGCGCATGTGCAGTGCTGTATTGTTACACGCTACCGTATGACTGTTGTAAATTTTGCCAATCATTGCCTAGCTTCCATTGGGCTGGATCAATGCTGGTTCAGAGGCCATTTATTCGCTTGTTCCTTGAAGCCGGTCTTTATATCACCGTTAATGCCCGGCCACGTGATCGAGTCTCGACCAATCAGAAACCATCAACTCTCCAAGGCATTTTTTATTACTATACCTCATACATATTCATGATCAAGAGCCGAACTCTCACTCGTCCATTCACCATCACGTGCCAGATGTTATTTCTGCTGTTTACCAAGCGCGCGTGCGAGGATTTACGCACAGGGTAAATACGCATGCGTAGTAGACTGTCGCACGGGTTACCCGTGCGACTGTCTACTACGCATGCGCTTTACAAAGCAATCGTGGAACTGTCGCACGCATAGATATGGTCGCACGGGTATAGTACGCACGCGCGAACATCGCCCAAACGAGCTACACACGTACGAAGAGATGGTTGCACGGCGCGTTATTTTCCCGAGCTCAATGATGACGAACTAGTGAATATTCGCACAAAAGAGATGCATGTACAAAAGACTGTTGTACACAAACTACTGTATTTATAGTGCACTGTATTGTGAACGAATTTAACAAGTGAATTTGAGCAATACGATTCTTTTTGTGAACTGGCCCCTTTTTTTTAAAAACCTTAATTTTAGAGGTGTATACTGCAACGAAAAAAACAAACAAATCGGCGCTGACTGTGTATGAGATATAGTAAAACAAATATAACATGGTTTATTTCGGGTGGACAGCCGATATTAGCTCCCCTCGGTTTTGAAAGTTGACAAACTAGTTCCCTCGGCTTCGCCTCGGGAACTAGTTTGTCAACTTTCAATACCTCGGGGAGCGAATATCGACTGTCCACCAGAAATAAACCATGTTATATTTGCATAATATGTTATCATTCGGCAAACTGTCAATAATTTGAGCAATGCTTTTTGACAACGCTTTTTGTTGTCATTCCTCCCACAATAAAGCTCATTAAAATATCATGATTACGAAATGTTGACAGAAGTTTAAAGCATTTTACGAGCTTTCTTCCAATGATCAACTGAGCCTGTTCGCCGGGCAAATTTAAAAGCACATCATTTTTTTTTCGTAATCAACTGCTTAATAATTAGCGCCGTATTTTACTAGGGATAAAATCATGCGCTGCGACTTCAAACAAGTAAAAAAAATCCAGGCAGCATCAATTTTACTATTTCTACTGCTTTTTCCAATGAAAAACTCCCATTGAGCTAGGCTAAGTAATTTATTAAAGTGTTCAAAGTCAGCATGTTTTAGAGACATGACTGCTCTTGCTGGTTGAACTTGCTACATCTAAGTTCAAAACATACTGCATAATGGTCACTTTCTACCGGATTGGGACAAACGGTTATTGTGGTCAATGATGGTTCCATTCTCCGAATCATGTGAACACTGACGTGTGACATCATCCACAAGTTGAATCAAGTCCATTGTTGACACAACACGGGTAAGGCTCTGCACGTTCGTTGATTCAGGATCAGCCCAGTTAACATTAAAATCACCAGAAATGATTAAACCTCGATGATAAGTAAGCGCGAGCTGGATATCATCAAGAGTAGTCTGGAGTTTATCCCAGTAATCAGCTGTGGAGTTGGGTGGTCGATACAGGACAAAGAACAGCCACTTGCTACCTTTAAGGGTGATTTACACACAGGAAATCTCTAAATCTACATGTTCAAGCTCAAGAACATGACGAGGACAGAAGTTAGATTTAACTGTAATTAGAACACTCCCACCTTTACGGTCAGTCGCATGTTCAGCATTTCAATCTTGTCTGAATGTGACGTAGTTGTAGCTTTGAAGAGTAATAAGTTCAACAACATCGTCAGCAGTAAGCCATGTTTCTGTGATCCCAAGAATATCTGGTTGTGTAGAGTCAAGCGATCGCGATGCCAAGGCTCCATGGTTTTGTTTTCAATGCTCCGTGCATTAAAAAAAAACATACAGGACACAAAGTTACATCTACTCGTACCTGGGGCTGACATGTTTCCAATGGGGGAGGGAGGGGCAGCAGGAGCTGAAGCAAAAACATCCTCATCCTCAATTGAGACAGAACCATGATGATGTAGGCTTGACACAACTTGATCACAACTGTCACACTGAATGCTCAGCTGATTTCTTCTCACTGGTTAAGTACACACACCACAAGCATTTTTAGCAGGACCTGGTTTAGCATGAACATCCCCGCCAAGTAGTTCACATTTATTGTTCATGTCAGCCTGCAGGGTACTGTTGGAATTAGAGTATCGGCATATAAGGCGCCCATGGAGGCGTCGTTTATACATTATTGGACAAAAGGTGCTTATCAGGCAATGACCACAGAGGGCTAATACTGTTTATTTTCATCATGTGTAAACCATGACCTTGAACATTCATTGGTCGTTTCCCCATCATGTATAAAACAAAACAAAGTGACTTGTGAACTTACAACTTGAAAATATATAAAGTCTCAAGTAATGGAACACGATTTTGGGGGAATAAGGGATACTTTTCACACAGAGGGGTTCGGGTCATGGGTCGGAATCAAGGAAAAACTCACTGAGACGGATTCTACGGTAGTATTCCGTGAGATCTTGGCTGAGCTCTGGCTGATTCACAGAACGGTGAGTGAAACAAAAGTTAATACCCTTGGAGAGAAGTTTCCATGTTCAGCGTCAGATCAGGGGCGGATCCAGAAATTTTTGCAGGGGGGGGGGGGGTTCATCAGCAAACACATCTGAAAATGCACATAGGTTTTTTTTTTATCCGGACACTTGGCCTCCGTAAAATCAAAAACTTGGGGGAGGGGGGCTGGTACCATATTTCAATAGGGGGCACTGTTGAAATTCGACGTTTATTAACACTAGATTGCAGAATGGTGTACCGTATTTTTAACAGGCGTACATTACACCAGTATAAGTTTTTGGGGGGTGTCACAGCAGGGAGGTTCGACTTATTTTTAAGGAATGTGTATGATATTTTTTTTTTATTTTGACAGAGCTGGGGGGAGGGGTTGACCCCCAACCACCCCTCTGGATCCGCGCCTGCAGATATGGATGAGGAGGCAAGGTTAACTACGGTATTGGAAGGGGTGGTGGTTAGTTGCCCTATTGGCAATTCATATTTACGTAATTACGACCTCTCGTAATTACTGTCCTATGTAATTCCAGTGGCTTTGAGTTCACTCATTAGGTAGTTACTTGTATGCGTATATTACCATTAAAACTCATACTTGAACTCTACTGGTCACTGATTTAGTTCTTACTCCCTGTGTGTAAAAATCTTTTCAGATACAAATTACATCATATATTGAATGCAGTTCTTGTTTGTACTGAAGTAATGCCAACAAAACTATGAAACCCAAACACAATCAGTAATTTTGTATTTATTAGTGAAAAGAATAGTCCTATATCTGATTGTGTCTTTTCAATTGAATATAAAGACAACATTCACCAGAAAAGATAAACGTGCTACAAATGTATATGATTATAAGCTAGGAATAATTATATTTCAAATCCCCACTACAAAAATTTTAAGTATTGGTGAATACCGAATACGGTGAATTAAGAAAGAATCATCTTAGCACTAATGCTAAAATTGACATCTATAGAAAGAATGCTAAACTTTTCCTAATCAAGTGCAATATCGGTGTAAAACAATAATTCACGATCAAGGCAAATTGAAAAAAAACAACATGATTATTAAACAATTTTTTTTTAGGAAAACAGAGGAGAATTCGGGAACTGCACTCAATCACTCACAGTTCGAGACGGTTACAGCCCGAGAGTCCGAAGGTTCTTTATTGTCCGAAGGGTCATTAGTCCGAAGGTTCATTAGTCCGAAGGTTCAATAGTCCGAAGGTTCGATAATCCGAATAGATTGAAAGGGTTCGATAGTCCGAATCGCCAATAGGTTCGATAGTCCGAATAGACGATAAGGTTCGATAGTCCGAATATATGGTAGGGTTCGATAGGTTACAGCCGGATAGTCCGAAGGTTCGATAGTCCGAAGGTTCCTTAGTCCGAAGGTTAAATAATCCGAAGGTTCGATTCCGAATAGACGATAGCGTTCGATAGTCCAAATCGACAATAAGGTTTGATAGTCCGAAAAGATAAATGTTCGATAGTCCGAATTTATAGTAGGATTCGACAGTCCGAATTGACAAGAAGGTTCGATAGTCGGAATTGAGAATAAGGTTCGATAGTCCGACTGAGCGTACGGTTCGTTAGTCTAACACTTCGGACTATCGGACCTTTCTGCTGATTCTGACTATCGGACCTTATTGTCGATTCGGACTATCGGACCTTCTTGCCAATTCGGAATGATGAATTTTCGGACTATTGAACCTTATTTTCGTTTCGGACTATTGGACCTTCGGACTGATAAGCCTTATTCTAAATTCGGACTACCGAACCTTCGAATAAAATGAACCTTCGAACTAATGAACCTTCGGATAAATGAACCTTCGGATTATTGCATAAAATGTTCGGATTAACGAAACTTATTTCATTTTCGGACTAACGAACCCCTTCTTATAGAAATTTTGTGCATTCGGACTTTCGAACCTTCGTGAAGTGATCCATAAAGCATAAAACATAACGATTGCCTGTTTCAGTGACTGGGAGAGGGCCTAAATTATCAATGCTAACCCTTTCAAATGGTCCAGGAACTTTCATAGTGGGTAATGGAGCTTCTACTTTGTGTTTCGGTGATCTAATAAGATCTAACCCAATTATCAATATCACGATGCATTAATTAATCTACTCCAAAATCCTCCTAGCGGTTTTGGAGGATTATAGAGGATTGAGGATGAATAGTGGTTGAATCACATGAGGATTCTGGAGGATTGAGGATGAATGGTGATTGAAGCACATGAGGATTTCGGAGGATTGAGAGCACCTGAGGATTTTGGAGGATTGGGGATGAATGCACTTTGAGGCAGGACTGTCTGATGATTTTGAAGGATTCAGACGTTGGTTATCCTTCATTTAAACACGAATGCAACATTTTTGGATGAGGAGGATTTTGGAGGATTGACGATGAATGCATTTTGAGGCAGGACTGTCTGACAATTTTGAAGAACTTAGGCACTGTTGCAAATTTTTGGAGGATTTTGGAGGAGTGAGGATAATAGCTAGCAAATAGGGTCAAGTGTGTGAGGGATTTCCAGAAATATCGTTGTTGTATCTTACTGTCTTACTGTACGTTCTGTGAAAACCAAAATGAGCTGAAAGAACTTGATCGTGACAATGATGAAGTACAGTATCTACAAATGACGTTGGAATATACAACTGAACAGTACGTGTTACGTTCTGGTACTCGTCGAGTTCGTGGCGTATGCCAGATATGATACAAAATACCTTCATGTTTAAAATACTGACCTACTTCTAGAAATAGCTTACGGGCAATTATGTTATCATCAGGCGAGATATCCGATTCTAAATAATTGATAATTGGTTTAGCAAATTTGTCTGATCTTTGCTCTGTCTTGATCTTCTTCAAGCCAATCTCCCATGAACATGTGGCAATTGGTGTCTAAGTTGCTCTGGATCTTGACCCTTTGTTCGTTTACCATGCTGAAATCTGAGGTTGCGGATTTCATCCACATTAGGTGACCTATGTCCCTGAACCGAGTCATTTGGATAATTCTCATCAGTGTCAATTTCATGAGACACTGCAGACTGAATATTAGATATGGCTCCTTTATCCAACTCAACCTCGCTGACTAGTTTAGTTACACCATGTACATTAGGAAGTCTACTTAATGTATCTACATTAGTATGCTTTTTCCCTGGTGTTTGCTCAATTTCATAACTGTACGATTGTAAGTACAAAGACCAACGAGCTAGTCGTCCTGACGAATGTTTCTGACCAAATAGCCATTTGATCACTTGGTGATCGGTCACTATTTTGAATTTGTGGCTATGTTCTAGGTAGGAGGCAAACTTTGTCACTCCTTCAACTACTGCCAATGCTTCTAACTCTGTAACAGTGTAATTACGTTCAGCTGGTCTTAGAGCTCTACTGGCATATGCAATAACTCTTTCGCAACCACCTTGTATTTGTGATAGTACAAAGCCAAAGCCTGAAAGATGCATCGGTCTGCAAAACAAATTGTGCACTTCGCTCAAATATTGAATGAATTAATAGTGGAGGCTTTTAAAGCTTTTGTTTCAAAAGCTCAAATGCGTCGAAACATTCTTCTGTCCATTGAAATTGGAAATTTTTACGGGTAAGGCTTGTTAAAGGCTCAGCAGTTTTACTGAAATCCCTTATGCAACGCCTATAATACCCAACAAAGCCTAGAAAAGCTCAAACATCAGACACATTCTTAGGTACTGGATAATCTTGTACCACCTTTAGTTTGTCTAGATCAGTGACACCGTTTTTGGCTAATGATATGTCCTAAAATAGTGGATGTTGTCCCATGCAAATTAACATTTATTTGGCTTGAGCTTCAGGTGTGCATCTCTAAATCTCTGAACTACCTGTCTTAAGTGCTCCAGCTGCTAAAATACCTGTCTTAAGTAACTTCCAATGCAAACCTCGTAATACCTCATGCATAGTTCTTTGGAAGGTACTGGGAGTATTATGTAATCCAAATGGTATCACATCAAACCCATCTTGTGTAATGAATGCGGTTTTCTTTTTTTTATTCTGATAGCAGAAAAGCCGATGGCCACTTTTCGTTCTCCATACGCGCATACATGTACATTCACTACACCCAATGGCGCAGTACAGCCTATGGCACTTGGCTAACCAATCACGTGTAGGCTGGGAGCTCTTAACTGTTGAAAACAGTATATTAATTGATTTTGACTGGAAAGGACAACTTTGCACGGAATGTGTGTTGTTCATAATCATTTTGGGGAAAATGTCCATACTCGATCGCCACTTACCTGCCGCCAAACATATCAATTTTCACCTCACCTTGTGATTTCAACCAAAAGGAAGCCAGGAACCAGCGGAAATGCGAATAAAAATAGGCAAAATGTGTTTTTAGAGCACATTTTGGATGCACACGTCGTGCAAAACTAAGTTAGAGCAACCGGTCAACAGCGGTACGTTATACGCATGACATCGACAACCATGACGTCGCATGAGCAGGCCAATGATAGTGCAATACGTCATTATGAATATTTATTTTCTCATGAATATTTAGTTTATTTCAATGGCTACTTCCAAAGATTGATTGTTGTGACAGCGATCGTACGCGGCCAAGCAAGTGTCCGAGGTTCGAATCTCAATTAAGTAAGTGACTGATTAATAAATGGAAATAAAGGAAAGAAGAGGGTGAGAGTAGTGGAGGGAATAACCATAAAGGATGGAACTTTTGGCGCTTGAAAAATTAATTGAAAAAAGTGGTGATCGAGTATGGATTTTTTTTCTAATTTTGTTTAACATTTTTCTTTAATTACTATGGCAGTTCGAAATCTAGTACCTTCAGCGGTCCAGCCAGCAATGCAGCGTCCATCTACTCTGTGTACTCATCATTCATCTGATTCCTTCCAACAAACTCTACAACCACTAGTTGTCAATGTTAGTGGCAGCTGTAATCTTACTTTGTCTGTTCCACCAAGTGGGTTCTTTCGTTCGATTGTTTTAAATGTCAAGCCCATAGACAACCGGACTGTGACAGGTAATCAGGGAGATACACCAGGTACAGTATATTTGTTTTATACTTGTAATCTTAAAGTTTCAAGTTCAAGATATTGTTTCTTTATGAAATTAACCCAAAATAACATTTAGCAGAGATTCCAGTGGCATGGGCATCACAAGGAGGGAGGGGGAGGCAAAGTTTCCCCTCCCCAGCAAATACAAATTAGTCACATGGGTTGCAATCAAGGAAAAAACTCACGGACACGGATCCTACGGTAGTATTCCGTAAGATCTTGGCTGAGCTGTACTTGGTTTCATATTGGGGAGTGAAACAAAAATTGATACAGAGGTTTATGTTTAACGTCAGATATGGATGAGGAGGAAAGGTTAACTATGGCAGTGGAAGGGGGTGGTGGTTAGTTGTCCCATTGGGAATTCATATTTATAAAAAATTACGACCTCTCCACTGCCCTAGGTAACTCCAGTGGCTTGTGGTTCACTCATTAGTTAGTTCCTTTGTCATATATCATAAAATGCAATTGTTGTTTGTACTGAAGTAGTTCCAACAAACTATGAAAACCAAAACACAACCAACAATTCGCTTTTAATAAGTAAAAAGTTAGTCCTTTAGCTGATTGTGTAGTTTCATTTGCATATAAAGATCACAATCACCAGAGCAGATAAACATACTACAGCATATGATGATAAGATAAGAATAATGATATTTAAAATCATTAGGAAAATCGGAAGTAATCGGTGCACACTTAACGGATGAATTATCAAACTAAATAGGGTAGAATCCTCCAGTAACAATTCCTAAAATTAACATCTATAGAAAGAATGCAAAAATCTTCCTTAACAGGTAAAGGGCAATATCGGTGTTTAAACAATTTACGATAAAGGCAAATATATAAAAGAGTGAATTCAGGAATTTCAGAATAAACGGTATGAACAGACTCATGTATACGAGGCAAGGTGTGTGGCATTGATCCTGACTGTCCGCAGACTAAAGTCAGAATGCCCTCAATCACTTACATATGAGGCTTATCCCGAATTTGATAGGTCAAGAAGCTAGATCGAGTCCGAGACAGGTGCTATATATAATAGTTGGCCAATTTTATTGGAATACTTTATGAAAATGGCTGGCCGACCTCTGTCCACTCCAAAAAGGGAAGTTTTGGTGGTGTGACATACATATGTGCAAAAATGCAGGCCTAGTGCATTCATTGATCATTTCTTTTTCTTTTATTTCCCAGAAACTAAAGAAAGATTTCATGCTGGTAGGTACCTTTGTGTTCTCTGAATTTTCACTTGACGTAAAGTGTATGTCCTATTCAAATTGGTACACATATATACCAAAGCGTTTACTTTACATGTTTTATATTTTCATCATTTTGTAAAACATGAACTTGAGCATAACTGTTCGCTTTCCATTATATCAGGAACAAAAAAAAGTGACTTGTGAACTGACAATTTGCACATCAGTATTAAGTGATGGTACACGATGTTTGGGGGTACCCAGGTACTTTTTACACGGAAGCGTTCTTGGTCATGGGTCAGAATTAACAAAGTCTCCCGAAGAAGGATCCTACAGTATTATTCCGTGAGATCTTGGCTGAGCTGTACCTAGTTAACAGTGCAGGGGTGGGACAAATACTGAGACCTTTGGAGAGACGTTTATGTTCAGCGTCAGAAATGGATGAAGAGGAAAGGTTGAATACAGTATTGGAAGGGGGCGGTGGTTAGTTAGTATTCATATTTACATAACTGCTACCTCTCCACTGTCTATTTAATTCCGGTGGCTTTGGGTTCAGTCGTTAGTTAGGTCCTTTGTCTTTCTTTGTATACGTATATCGACATTGAAGTTCATACTTGAACTCTACTGGTCACTTATTTAGTTCGTACTCCCTATGTGTAAAATTCTTTTTCAGATACAAAACAAAATCATATATTGAATGCAATTATTGTTTGTACTGAATAAGTTCCAACGAAACCGCAAAAACCGAAACACAACCAACCATTCTCTATTAATAAGTAAAGATTTAGTCCTATAGATGATTGTGTCTTTTCATTTGCATATAAAGAACACAATCACCAGAGCAGATAAACATCCTACAACTATGTATATGATTATAAGATAAGAATAATGATATTTCCAATCACTAGGAAAATCGGAAGTAGTTGGTGCACAATTATAAACGTATGAATAATAAAACTAATTTTTAAAGAATCCTTCCTGTACTAATACTAAAATTAACATCTGTAGAAAGAATGCGAAACTCTTTCTAAACAAGTAAAAGTGCAATATCGGTGTAAAACAATAATTTACGATAAAGGCAAATGTATAAAACAGCAACATGATTAATAAAATAAATCATAGGAAAACAGACGAAAATTCGGAAACTCACCTATTACAGAATAACGGTATGAACAGAGCCATACTGACTAAACTTCTAGGCTGGAAGCATTTGCTCTTCCACAACCTATTCAATTAATGCTACATGTTTTATTATGGAACAGCATGTAAAATAAATGAACGTATGGCACATGTAATGGATGTACATATATTTTTTTTTATCAAGCACACGTGATTTCACGATCCAGCTTGGTCGAACTATGACAAAAACACTTGCCTCCTGGAACACAGACACATAGCATTATTCCGTGCTCCGCTAACCTTTATGGAATAACTTACAGTATCAAAATATTGTACGAGCAAGTTTAGAATTACGTGTAGCCAAGGGAAGAGGTTTTATATTGGGGGAAACTCATGAGGTCGAAGGCTACTCAAGTGATGTGAAGAAGCGAGTGGACATGGAGAGATGGCTATTCAATTATAATAGTTTCTTCATGCTCATGCTGCAGAATACAAAAAAACGGAAGGAGAATTTATCCTAAACTGAATGTAGTCGAGATATACTGGTAACTCTCGGAGCAGACTAAAATAAAGATGTGGTCTACTCCAGGGCACGTGGATGAGTACCCCAAGAAATGCCTTGCTGCAACACAAAGGTTATACAGCACGCAATGCAGCTCAGAAAAATGTCAGTAATACACCGGAATTTCAGATATGCTGGAATGTGCCTGTTGAATGCAGCTATATGCCAGAATGTGATTGCTGGATGAAGCAATGTAAGCAACCAAGCGAAGGCGTTGTATTAAAACGTTTTCCGTAGCTACAGAGGGCGCTATTTATGCTTTCAAAATAATGGCTCATCCTTGTGTACATCAGTGTTATTCATATTACGATTATAATAAACAATGTTCCTGAGACCTGTCTGTTAGAAAAACTTGATTGATCACAAGTGTAATCAGCCTTTGTTCAATTTTTTTTCTAGTCGTGCCTGCTGAAATAACGAATCGGGCAGTTTACCAAAACGCGCTCGAAAAGGGCAGTGAAAGAGTACATCGCACGCGACTGATGATCGTCGGTCAAGAACGAGTTGGAAAAACAAGCCTTATGAGGAGTCTTATTCATGAAAGGTCTGTTTTCAATAAACAGATACTAATAGATTATGAGAGATAACAATTTTTGGCCTTTTTTTTCTCTTTCTTATTATCCGCCGGCGAAGCCGAAGGGGTATAATAGTCTTTCTGCCTTGTCCTTCCATAAGTGTATACGTATATCAAATTTGATTTAGTTGACCTTGATCAATATATGACAATATACAATAAAAGGCAATAACGGGTCCACGATTGTGCGAGGGCCCACTTTTGAGGTTTGTGGTAAAAAATCTATCATGTGAGTTCTTCTCAACAAGTTGCAAAAGTATACACAGAACAAAAAATCGTGGATCTGGATCAATGGAGGACAATTTGGAGAAAGGCCACGGTTTGGCGAGGGTCTACTGTTAAGGTTGTGAACAAAACATATGGTATTCCTCTCATAAGTAAAAAGTATAAACAAAAGAGGTACCGTGGAAAGTAAAGTCTTAATGTGCATATCAACTGCAAATTTATGATGTGAATTGCCTATTGGATTTGGAAGTCTGATGGGAAATGTCAAGGTCGTTATGGTTCAAACTATAGAATTACTTGCCATATAAACTTCAAAAGCAGTATGCGGACTGGTTTTGGACTTTGGAGTCCCATAAAAAGGCTTTTGATTTTTAAACCCATAGGGTACAAGTCAAGGTCATTATGGTTAAAACAATATAAATGGTTTCAGCAGAACATCTCTAGAATTACGTGGCATATAGCGATCCTAATTACAATCAGGTTCACTTCAAGGTCATACAATTTAATGAAAAGGAGAGGGCACACGGGCTAGAACCATGGGCACACCGTGCCCAAACAATGGGTACACCTAACCAAAACCATGATCACACCAGCCTGAAACTTTGGTACACCAGGTCTGAAGGTTGGGCACACCACAGGCCCAAAACATTGGCACAACGAGCCCAAAATATGGGCACACCTGGCCCAAACCATTAGAACACCTAGCCTGCACCCATAGGAATAGCCTCATGACACTCGAGAGCGACATCCCAAGTGTACTACTAGACAACTATCAAACGGAACGAAGGTACAAAACCCCCAAAAAACTAGAGGTTGTAGGAACAACCACACGGTGTTGGGCCATGGACTACAGCAAACTTTTCCAAACACATCAACTCAAAATGCATGTTTTAATTCATGTTTAACTTAGTCAACATGTCACTGGTGGGCGCTGTCACATGTTATGACGTCACCTGTAATATTTTTGTCAAGTACAGCCTAGGCAAAAATTCACATCGTTGAAAGCAAGTTCACATCTTTTGACAATTTCAAATTATAAGGCACTTCCGGTTTCGACCGGAAGGAAGGGTAATGTGATTTTGCACTTATACCAGAAATGAAGACCCTGCAATGTTGTATCGATTGTCATAAAAACAAAATCAAATCTGTAGCAGTTGATTTTATATTGATGTTCAAAGATTAACTATGGAAATATTTATTTGCTTGTAATATGACACTTGATGACGTCATCGTGACGTCATTGCAAGAAACCTCCAGAGCTATATATTTACTGTGCTACATATAGCTACATCTTGATTATATCTCTCACGGCTGATTTTTTAGCAATTGTTTAAGGTTTGAAGGTCTTTTCTTTATAACTTCCGGTCTGATGACGTAATCAATTTTTTTTCGCGCACAGGTCTTTTCTGCATTAAGTTTATCATGTATATTAAATTTGAAGCGATTACCCAAAATTTCGCCACATGCGTCGAGTAATAATGCGTTTTTGACGTTTTTTAGCCTGCCGCTAGAGGGCGCTCAAACATTTGATGACGTCACCTGTAATATGTTTCTGAAGTACAGCCTAGGCAGACACTCACATCGTTGAAAGCAAGTTTCTATCTTCTGCCAATTTTAAATAATAAGGCACTTCCGGTTTCGACCGGAAGGAAGGGTCACATGATTTTGAACTAAATACCGAAAATCACGACCCTGCAATATTGTATCGATTGCCATAAAAAGCAAAATCAAATCTGTAGCAGTTGATTTTCTATTGATTTTTTAAGATTAAATCTAAAAATCTTTGACGTTTTTACCAGAAAGTTCAAGAGCTATTTTAACTGTGCTATATATAGCCAAATCTTGATTATATCTATCACAGTTGATTTTTTTGCAATTTTTGAAGGTTTGGAGGTCTTTTTATTGTAACTTCCGATCTGATGACGTAATCAATTTTTTTCGCGCAAATGTCTTGTCTGCATTAAGGTCATCATGCATATTAATTTTGAAGCGATTACCACAAACTGGCAAAAGCTGTTCTTTTTTTAAATTGGGCGCTTATTTTCCAAAAACATGTGCATTGGGTACAGAGGGTATGGCGAGCAATATTTTGTATTGCGCCAGTGGTGTGCGACCTTTACTTTAAGAGATATGAGCTATTTAATGGGTTTTTGTAACGATTGTACAAGAAGCGAGCACGTGATATTTCCCTTGGTACGCAGTCATAGCACACTGTTTTTCGGGATTTTCCCTTTTGTACGCAATAATCCCCAGTTTGCTGTACACACAATGTACGTGGCATTAAATGAGCGTTTTAAGACGTAGACTTTCAACTTCAAATTTCAAGTGGGCTGCAGGGCATCTTCTAGTTAATGTATTGTAACGAAACCTTGGAAAGTTTCAGACCTATTATTAACGTGCTATTAAAAGCACAAAACTTGATTATATCCCTGACGGTTGATTTTTTAGCAATTTTCAAAGGAAAATAAATCTTTAGATTGTAACTTTCGGTCTGATGACGTAATTTTTTTTTTCAGGCACAGGTCTCTTCTGCATTAAGGTGATCATGTATATTAATTTTGAAGCGATTAATTTTGAAGCGATTACCGCAAAGTTCGCTACAGTCATCACATGAAAATAAATACGTTTGGACTTTTTTTAACCTCCCGCTAGAGGGCGCTCGAACTGTTCATGGAGTCACCAATCATTTTTTTTAAGGCCAACTTATTCAGTAACTAACATCGTTGGAAGCAAGTTCATATCTTTTTCTACTTTCAAATTATTAGGCACTTTCGGTTTCGACCGGATGGAAGGGTCACGTGATTTCATACGCACAAAATAAATTAAAGATCTGGTATTATCATATCAATTCCCGCAAAATTCAAGTTCCCGTCTCACACGGTTGATTTTATATTGAATTTCAAAGATTAAATTTATTATTTTTTTTAAATGACGTCACGTGACACATGATGACGTCATGATGACGTGATTGCAAAAAAAAAATGCATCTTCGGTGGGTTGTGTTTTCATGTATTTACAATTGAAGTTCATATCACTTTTCATGTTAACAAACAGTTTTGGAGAAGAATTTTGCTGAGAAGAATAAAAAAAATATTGAACATTCACAATAATAATAGGTGTTGGGCTCAGGCCCAACACCTAAAAATAGTGAACTTTTACAAAACAATAGGTGTTTGGCTCAAGACCCAACACCTAACTAGAACGATGTCCGTCGCAGCACTGTAAATTAATAGTACTTATAGCTACACGAATCCTATACCAATATTACGTACATGTACATGAGGGTGGAACCATCGGGTGGTAGTGGGGTAAAAATACTGAAAGATTATGACCCCCTGTGTGCATTGAATGGCTGTGACGGAATGGCTGGAATAACGCCCTGAGAACCATGTGTCCCAATGCGGAGGCAACGCTTTTCATAGGCTAGAAGTTGTCCATGCCTAATTTGCAAAGTTTTCTTAAATCGTTCCAACGGGGCCGGCAATGAATTCGCTGAATATGTTTTATGGTAAAGGTTGGCATCGAAGTGTGGAAGTTGATTAAACAATACAAGTTTCGTTCCCCGTGCTCTCCAACAAATTCTTTAATTATTATCAATTATTTAATCTTCAACCTTTATTTACGTTTATTCTCACCAAAATACCAGGGGTTTTTACTTTTATGGACGCCTGCAAACCCCTGATAAAACAAGGGTTTTGATTTGGGCACAAGCACATCCTTTGCGACCAGACTGGCCCTCGGCCCCTACATTATCGATACTGATTGTGAAACCAGCCTACCCCACCATAATGGAAATTATTGTCTTGCAGCAACAAAATCGAAACTGTATAGCAACAATTGAGTAACTGAACATGGGCCAAAGTTTCAGTCGATGTCTCATTCAACGTGAAAAGCTTTTGCATTGCTTAAAATATACAAATTTAGGAAAAGGAATCTGGTTTTGGGAAGAAACTCAAAAATATCATTGGGGATGCAGCTTTAAATCACTTCTTGCCTACAATTCATCATACATGCATGTGCATGTACTTGAGCGCCTGAGTGTTTTATGTCATACAATCTGATATAATTACTCTTCAGGTAATTGTGCCCATTGCTTATTTCCCTGAAATGGATCCGCCCTCTAAAACTAAGTGAAATCTAGACCGCTTGCTAACTGGGCCACGACTTTAATAGCTTACGCTCAGGTTCACCATGTATTTTTTTCGGCTTCAGTGTTAGGACTAACACTGGAGCATTTTTTTGGTGGAGGTGATGTCATGATGACGGATTAGAATTTCAAACTTACAAAAACTGAAAATGGAACACGAGAGTGTGAAAGGGTTGGGTCTACAGGTGATTACCCCCCCCCCCCCTCCCCTCAAAAGGGGGGGGGGGTAAAGGAAGGAGAGAAAGAAATGTCCGTAGTTAATACTATCCAAATGTAATGTAACAGCAGAAAATGCCGTAAATATCCCCAAGCACTCTAAAGCGTTGAAAGTACCCCCCCTCTGAAAAAACTTCTCATTCATGATAGAATTTAGTGTCTCAAATATTGGAATAGGACTAGAACGTGACATGTTATGTTACTCACATACGGACCTCTAGATTGTACCTTTTGTTCATGCTAGAATTACTTTTTATTTACAGTTTCAACCTCGATGAATTATCAACAGACGGTATCACTTCGGACTCAAAAATAGCGTGGGGATGCAGCTTTACTGCTTACTGCTTGCCCACAATTCATCATACATGTACAATGACTTGAGTGCCTGAATGTTTTGTGTAATACAATCTGATATAAATACTCGTGTGATTGGGCAGATTGGCTAGCGTATTTTCCTGAAACGGATCTGCTTCCTTAAAGCTAGACCGCTTGCTACCTAGGCCAGAACTTTAAAAGCGTCGGCTCAGTTTCACCATGTACTTTTTTTATCCCACTCTTCAGCTTCAGTGTTAGGACTAACACTGGAACATTATTTTGGTGTAGTCAGGCAGCTTAGTGAATGGATGTGGACATTCCGGGCAAAAGCGCCAAATTTTCCATACGTGTTCTTCAATGCATTATCTTTCAATTTTTAATAGGAACCAATTTATCCCATGACATTATGGCGGCCATCTTGGATTTTAAAGATGGCGGCCATAACAAACCTATATCTATCAATATCTTCTAAGCCACTTAGGATTAAAGTTGTATGTATTGTATTTGGGATCGTGTCAAATGGTCAGTTTGTCCAGATACTTAATACGGCGGCCATAATTATGGTATGTACCTTTTTGCCATTATGGTTTGACTTAAAAGGTCCGGCACCGGTCCCATTCAGGTTTTGAACCATCCGGTGGCGTAGCCAGGAATTTTTCAGTGGGGGGGGGGGGGGGGGGCGCTGGGGGGCTGAAACATTTCGGGGGGCGTCATGTAGATCAATGATATTTTTTTAGAAACTCAAAATCTCAGTTGGGGGGGGGGGGGGCGACTGGGGGCGACAAGGTTTCATTGGGGGCTGTCCCCCCCCCCTCACCCCCCACCCCCCGTGGCTACGCCACTGATACCATCTTGCCATTATGGTTTCCCATAAAGGGACCAACACTGGCCCGATTCAGGCCTTTTACCGTCTTTTCATCATGGTTTTTCGTAAGAGGACCAGCAATGGCCCGGTTAAGGCTGTGCGCCGTCTTGCTGTTATTGTTTGCCTTAAAAAGACCAGTACTGGTCCGGTGCAGGCTCTGAACGGTGTTACCATTACCGTTTGCCACTTAATAGGGGAAGCACTGGACCAATTCCGACTCTGTGGTGTCTGTGCAGTCAACACAGAACCTTTTTGGCGCAATCGAGCCAGCATTAGCCTGATTCTGGTCTTGTACCGTTTAAACTGTATGGTACTGCCACAACAAACCCATACTTAGCTGGTATCGGCCCAATACCGTCCTGTTTACTGGTTCAATTAATGCCATCTTTGAACCTAGGCAGGTAGAATTCTCTGGCACTACAGGATGTGATACAATTCTGCCTCTCCACAACTACTTGTAACTGAACCACTTTTGAAGCGCCATTTGATTAAGGCGGGTCTGTGATCGGCTAGTCCTGGTTCTCAAGCGGCTAATAGTTTTCCATTTTAACCCATGTCGATGTAGCACCTGTTGGGAGCTTTTCCGCCGTTGTTATAGTATAACCATGAAAATGGGTGGGCGTTTGCTCCCACCCACCCAGTCGTTGCTTCCAGTGTTGGAATCTTGCCACTTCCCTGGATGGTGTGAAGGAGTGGACATGGCTGAGGAAGCTTTTCTTGACTTCAGCCTTTTCTGCCGAAACTTGCCGTCCCTGGAGGAGGCGACACTCGTCATTTATCAATATTTTGACATATTAGCTCGGCTGGCAACTTCCCTTCGGAAATCCGAAGAGGAAATGCCAGCAAGGAGGTGCAAATTACTTGTGTTTGTGGGTTTCAAGCCTCCAGTGATCAAACTACATGTTGTTTAAGGCTGGGTCAGGTTTCATGCTATGGGCTGATCTCTCCCAGACGGGGCACGCATTCTCTGCTGAAGAATGGCACAGAGCCAAAACGGTTCATCTTATGGTGTGTGGTGGCTCCCCTTTTGGAGGTTGGTCAATTTATTTATGATGTTGTTACGGGGAACTAAATTTGGATGACTTGAATGACAGGATAAGATGGAGGGTCACCCTAAAGGTAGACATGATGGCTACAAGGGGCCAATGGTGTTCCGGACCATTTGATGTGAAGGGGTCGCTTGGCTTTGCGGTTAACGTTCCTGAGATGGAACGAGCAGACTTGGGTCTTAGCGAGATTGGCACGAAGGTGATTGCGCTCTTAGTATAGAGACGGCTAAATGCTTAGGTAAGTTTTGCTTCTATGGCTTCGAACGGCATCTTTTGAGATGTAACACAAAGATCGTCTGCGTTTACTTTCCCGCCGCAGAGAACAATTGTGTTCCGTGTTTGGCAAATCATTACTCACTTCAAACAAATTCAGAGACTGGCTGCCCCCGATTAGGAACAATGGGTTAAGGAACAATGATCATCTCAGCACAATACGCTGTAGGACTAACAGGTACAAATGTAGCTCTATTCCCTACTTAACTGATCTGATTAACAAAGATATGTGACCTCTTTTTCCTCGAGTTGATGAAAGAACTCGTTGTTGGTCACAGTTTCTGGTTAATGGTTAACTTATTACATGAAGTAAGTTCGGTATTCATGAACGTATAGAGCTCACTCAATGACGGCCATCTCTGTGGGGGGACTGCGACTTTGTATTTTACGCAGTCGGATTTGAATGATTTTAATTTTTATTACTTGTGTGTATTTTGTTGTGATTTACCTTTTTATTGTATTCATGAACGTATAGAGCTCACTCAATGACGGCCATCTCTGTGGGGGGACTGCGACTGCGTATTTTACGCAGTCGGATTTGAATGATTTTAATTTTTATTACTTGTGTGTATTTTGTTGTGATTTACCTTTTTATTGTATCTTTTACACGATGTAATTCTCTGTAATTTTAATATGTAACAATTATTTTTAATGTGTGTAAATTAAACTGCAATTCGGCCTTTTGGCCGTGAAAGTTTAATAAAATAATAATAATAATAAGTAAATGAAACGCTCAATGTCCTGGTCTATAAAATTGTGATATGTTTTGTGTAGACGTTATACAGCAACGGAGCTAGCACAGTGCCTTGAGGTACCCGGTAGGCCGTTTCGTGCCGTCGACAGTGTTTTTGTTTTGTTCTGAACATCAAAGAAGGATATGTCTTTGAGAAGGGCTCCCATATGATCCGTAAATGCGAGGTATTGGGTCAACTCCAATGCAGTGGTTTACAGTATTATATGTGACCGAAAGATCCACACAAATAGCTCCACTTATTTGTAGTTTTAAAACCCATCCTCAGCTTGCCATGCCAGATTAAGAGTTGGCTTGTTGTTAAATTGCAATGTCGCAATCCAGGTTGCTGATGGATGAGGGATGTTTCAGCAACGGGGACGAGCCTGTTTAGGATCAGGTACCCGAACATGAACAAAAACAGTAATGGGTTCCTGTCTGGACCATGTTACTTGTGGCCTCCAATCCCTCCTGTGGCCTCCAATGCCTGCAGTGAACTAGTTTGTGGCTTCAATAATCAAAGTGTATGTACGGTGGTCCTGGAACGACATTTTGATATTGACCTTCTTAATATGAACCTTGTAACTTCTTAATGTTGACGTTGTACCTTCGCAATATGCACGTTGCAAGTAGCTTGATATCGCATTGTGGAAGTTGTTCATGCTTAATGTGAATGTTCCAACTTGTTAATATTCACGTTCGATATTGTCAATGTACACCATTGATCATGCTTGATGTCAACGTTGCACCTTACTTCTTCGCAATATGAATCATCCATGTTCGCATTGTTAACTTTCGACCTTGCATCTTGTTAATATCATTGTTGAACCGTCCTCCTTTGCAATGTGCATCATGCATTCTGAAAAGTACGAAGTCCTTGCCAGCCCTATACATGTATAGTTAAACAACAATTTATGGTGGAGTTTCAATCTGACGGCTGTTTAATGTCACTTTACCTGGGTCTACCTTGAAGTGAGTTTTATCATGAATCAAGGCTCTATATTTTAATTCACTCATCTTTTACAATTCATGTTCAGGCTACTGAGCGCTGTTTCACTAGAAAAGATGTGTTCAATTAATTACACTTGTTAATTTCTTGACGGTATACTCTCTGTCAAGTACAATAATGCAAAACAGTGTTCGGTGATCACGTAAAGAAGGCTTTTATCATAATACTTTACATCCTTCAATCAATATTCAAATCCCTATGGATTCGTCTTGATATCCGAGTATGATTTAAAGATGCAATTGAAAGGAACATCATTTATATGCGGTGGTACCGTTGCGAAATAATGTACACGTCATATAATGCAATAACAACAATAGTAAGGGCATACTTTGATATTTATTACTTTTGTAATAAATATAAATTTACTTTTGTAAAAGCGATAGTGCGCGTGGTACAGGTGGCTAAATACCCACTAAACACTTGGTCATTTCCAAAAAACAAACGACCCCTGGCTCTTGGACTATAAGCAACGTGCAACGTACATATTGCGAAGGTATAACGTAAACATTAAGAAGTTACAAGGTTCATATTAAGAAGGTCAATATTAAAATGTCGTTCCAGGGCCACCGTATGTGTGCGCTGCAAGACGTGCATGCAGCACCTTGCTCAGTGCAATAAACTCTGCGGTTGCAACTGTGAAAATTAGGGCGAGCACTTTTAAACTGTAAACTTTTGTGAGTGATGACATCTATTCTCAAATAATGTTGTTTTACTTATACTTCATGAAGTATTTTCTGTGACTGCAGTATATATCAACGGTAATCTGTTAGAGATTTTATCTTCAGTTTGACTATTTTGTGTGTTTAACTAAAATCATCTTGGTCTCTTCTGATTAAAATGTATGTTTTGATACCTAGACTGTGGTAGCAGCTGCGATATCCGTGCAAATATTATCTGGCGGCCATATTTAAAATCGAATATGGCCAAAATAGAGTCAAACTGACCATTTGACACTGTCATAATTAATGGTAAAGTTGCATTCCTTGACCCTGAAAATGTATGTTTGGACGCCAAAATTTGAATCCTAAGTGGCTCAGAAGAACAGATATTGGAAGAAATAGGTTTTCAATGGCGGCCATCTTTAAAATCCAATATGGCCGACGCAATGAATCTGGACAAATTAACCATTGAACTCTAACCCAAATGGTTCAGTTGCGTTCTTTGACCCTTGACATATATGTTTAGACACTAAGATTTCAATGTTAAGTGGCTTAAAGGTGCAATACATGTAGTTTTCAATGCCGGCAGCCATCTTCAAAAATTACAATACTGTATCTGGACAAACAAATCATTTGACACTATCCCAAATGGTACAGTTGCGTTCCTTGACCCTGAAAATGTTTGTTTAGACACCAAAACTTTAATTTTAAGTGGTTTAGAAGATGAGATATTCAGAATCACACTGGGAGGAAGGTACGTCACCAAGTTTGATAAGTGTACCTACCTCCCAGTGTGACACTGACGCTACTGGTAAAACAAGGTTTTCAATGACAGCCATCTTTAAAATCCAAGATGGCCGCCATATTGTTATTGGATAAGTTGGTTTCTATCAAAAATTGAAAGCTAAGGCAATAAGGATGTATGGAAAATTTGACACTTTTGTCCGGAATGTCTACATCCATTCCAAAAGCTGTCCTAAGCTGCCTGACTAGTGGAGGTGATGTCATGATGACCGATTGCGATCTTAATTTTTTTACAGTTATATTTTAGACATTTTAGAATTTCAAACTTACAAAAACTTGAAAATGGAACCTGAGAGTATTGAGGGGTTGGGTCTACATTTGATGACAACCCCCCCCCCAAAAAAAAAAAATAAAAGTGGTGGATAGATTGAAGGAGAGAAAGAAATGTCCGTATTTGATATATACTATCCCAGTAGAAAATGAATAAACCCAAAGCGTTTAAAGTTCCCCCCCCCCAAAAAAAATAATAATAATAATAACTTCTAATTCATGATGGAATTTTGTGTCTCAAATATTGGAATAGGATTGGAACGTGACATGTTATTTTACTCACACATATACCTCTAGATTGTACATTTGTTTCAAGCTAGAATGACTTTTTTATTTACAGTTTCAACCTCGATGAATTATCAACAGTAGGCACCACTTCGGACTACGCCATAAACATCAGTTCTGCACAATCTTGGCACTGTAAAAGAGGTAGACACGTTTAAACAATTTAAACCGGAATTTTTCTGCCACAGTTAAAAACTGATGTTGTTTTTGTTTTGAATATGACTTGAGGCGAATATACCATATGAGTTTAGATATAAGGCGGATTTATAGTCTAGGTGATATTTTTAAAAATGTTACTTGAACAGGCATTTTTTAGTAAAAGTTGGTTACATAGTTATTTTACCTAATTTTGGGGTGCTGAATCAAAAAATGATAAATACTCAGCTGTAATTTTGAAATGTTTATTTTGGTGGTTCGACTTACACTTCCTTACTTCAATAACATTTTCTAAAGCATTAACGTGACTTAGTGATTTACATAGTAACAATCCAAAATGGCTACTATTATACCATAAGGTTGCGCGCATTTACCTATCATTAAGTAGTCTTGCCAAACATTATTATTGATGAACTTCGAATTCACCATGTTGCTTACTGAGACAATTACTCTATTAAAACCTTGTGGAAAATCATGTGAACATCGATAACATCTTGATATTTAACCCAGCAAACAAAAAAAAGGGGAAATAAGGTGTCCATGAATTGGGCTAAAAGGTAGGTGAAGGGTTGCCTAACAAGGGAGACGTGAACAAGTTAAAGGAAATTCCCAAAATTATTGGTAAGAAAACGTTTTAATGTTGACATAATTAATGAGCAACACTAATCTTTATTTTGGGGTATTTCCTTGAAGTTGTTCAAAGTCCCCCACGTTAGGCAACCCTTCCCCAATTTTTAGCCAAATTTACGTTAACCTCATTTTCCCTCTATTTTCTTTGTTGGCCTAAATATCAAGACGTTATCGCAAGTTGCAACGTGTTACATGTCGTAACTCGGGTTGCGCTGTGCGCCGCAGCGCTTCGTGAAATCAGATGCAGGACACCATCTAAAGCTTACACTATCCGTGCATCAAATCGAACATGCATGTAGTCTTGGCCAAAGACCGGTTTTTGGATTATGGGCATAAGCATATGCATTGTTTGCACAAAGTGTAATATGAAACATTTTTTTACTGATTGTACGTTTTCGGTATCGGAAATAGCGTCTTATCACATTTGGATGAGATACATATATATGCTAACGGCTGTGCCATAGGCATAAAATGTTGATATTTCAATCGCCTCCATTTCCAGTAGAATAACGAACACATTGGGTTCGACAAAAGACATTTGTAGATTTTCTGCGGGTTGTGGGTTCGAGTCCAGCCTTGGGTTATGGTGTGTGTGTCCTTTGGCAAGGCACTTTGTCACGCGTTGCTTCTCTCCACCAAGGAGTAAATGGGTACCTGTGAGGGCAGAGATGGTTATGTGATTGAATTAGCTTGCTTGCGCCTATCAGGCAGCATCGAGCTGTATACTCCCCAGGGAGCTGAGATGGTATTTGGACTGTTTAATTGGCCCAATGATCAGGGGTAATAATACTGTAAGCGCTGTGATTTAGTTTACTAATACGAGCGTTCTTTGAATGCCGATTATTATTAGTAGTAGTAGTAGTAGTATGTCTCTCATCAAAGCCTGCGATGGGATTAAGTGGCTTTTATTAATAAGTTAAGCTACTATTTTGATTGAGGTTTTAGGAACTACATGTACAGTTATACTTATGTTCACAACATCAATCCCTCTTTTCCTATTAATCTCTAGATCGAACCCATAAGGCTGTTTTGGTGGCATTGGAACAAACGTTCTTTTGTGTATATTTATAGGTGATTCAACCAGCCTCAGTCAACACGAGTTGATGATTGGTCTTGAAAGAGAAAGTCGGAAAGTAAGTTACTTGCAGCAGAGAAATAAAAAGACAAAGTTGACTGTTAGTAAAACCTCAGCTGAAAATGTTTGATATATAGTTTTAAATAAATATATAAATGCTAAGTTGCAGCCAAGGCTTTATGTTCACTTGAACAATACTTTTGTTGCAACAGAGTTTGTATTAAAAAGAGTGAAGTGTTCAGCTTTCATATAGACAAGTAGGATCAGCTTCCACACCTGCAATGGGAATCGATGGGTTTCCTGCTATGTAGCTTAAATCGCAACAATACAAGAGTACACTTTAACCGGTGAATAATAAGGAACAGTTAATTATGTGTCTACAGATGTCTAGTTAACCTCTAATTTTCAGCTGGAATTTTCGGAATTAGTCAGAACATAACTGGATCATTTTCTCGAGGTCATGGGTCATCAACCGTTGACCTTTGAATTTTCCTAGTTGTTAGCAAGATAAGAATATTAGATGGCAAGTATCAGTGAATAGGCATACTAGAATAATTCAGAAAACAAAGTCTTCAGGATGTTTAGTATGGGGTGTGTGGCACAAATACAGAAGTCGAGAATTTGAGCCACATATGAATATATTGTGACGTGTCGTGCCAGCTGTCCTGCGTCAGGCTGGTTTGGTTGGTAGCGTGCCGTCCCGATGGTGTCCTATCCCTGCAGTGGTGGGCCACAGCACCAGGCTATCCCCACCTCTGTGTTGACCGGATCAGCAGACTGGAGGAAGTCGGACCAGTGGAATAGGGGAATGAAAGTGGGAGTTGGGAATGGAATGTGGAGTTGGAATTGGATGGAGTCAGACTAGTAAATGGTGAACAGAAACAGTAACCAAGTACGGTGGTCAAGCCTTTAATCATCATCATCCGTCATGTCATTCCAGCTAATCAAGAGCCTTAGCAATTATTCAAATCATTGGAGAATCAAGCAATTAACTGACTAAATCCTAGCCCTGCAACTCCTTTTATAGACTTTGAGCCCCATAGGCTGTGTACAACTTCTCTTTGCCATACAACATAAACTAGGTTTCTTTATATGCAAAGTGTGGGTGACTCACAGTGTTCTAGTGTATTCAAAACATACGGTTGGTGACTTAATTCATATTCCGTCACAATATAGTCGTTTAGGCTATTAAAGAAGCAGGAGATGGGTTGAAAGTATAAGGAGATAATGTTGAGTGAACAAAAAACAACGAGCAATAATAAAGAAAGAATCATGTAGGCCCTAAACCTTTGCCAGTACTGTGACTGTGAAGCACGGTGGACGAAGTGGTGATAGTGCCTTAGCCCTCCATCGGTATGAATATAAATACACACAATAATATACAGTGTACCGAACAATAAAAAAAATCGGCAACATAGGTTCAGCAGGACTTTTGTTCGTCAACACATCTTTACAATCCAGCAATAGACCAAAAAGTATCAAGGATAAAAAAGTGGTCCTGGCAGATAATTGCCCCTGTTCAACAACGTTTAGGTGATACATCTACTTTTTTATAGTATGGTGTTATTACGTACAAGGAACAGTGCCAAGAATTGTTGGGCACGTACAGGTATTAATTTTTTCCCCAAAGCTGGCACTTCGCTCATTGAATGTGACACTGATAACCCGTAAACCAAGTTAATTTCAGTTTGCCAAGTTGTTTTCAGCAAGCTCAGTTTGCATAGGCCTATTTGCTTTTTCTTTTTTTTCCTTCTTTTTCTTTTTGCTTGATGACCAGGAACAATTGCAGCCTAGCTCTGCACGCCAACCTCAAGCATCATCAACAGGTTAGTAATATTATTTTGTTCAGAATTATATGATTATTCACACTTAATTTAAATTAAAGTGTGTAGACCCTCAAAACGGACCACGTCTCAACCACAAACGTAGCAGCACAGTTACATACAACCGCACCCACAATGACCACAACTGCTGTAGCAACTGCAATCGTGAAATCGCACAGTTGTGCATTTGGGAAACAAAGCAATGCGAGTTTTCTAATTATTCAACAATGATTTCTTTGTATGATAGCTTCACAAACCCAGGCAAATGAAACACAACCACGTGGCACAAGCACAAAGTCAATTCACGACTAAGTTATGTTTAAGTTATTAAACAGGCTGTATCTAGGAAAGGGAAAATGAAATACATGTATATCTCTGCAGATGTTGAACCTACTCTTAACATCTGGGACTTTGTCGGCCAAGATTTGTACTACACAACACACCAGGTATTAAAGCAACATTTTTGTTGTAAATATTTGCATGTATTTCTGTGCTGCATGATGGTTCCTCAGCAATGGCACCTAAAAATTGTACAACAAAATATGCCTTGAGTGAAAACTAGCAAATTTTACTGTGCTGATATAACAAGTAGATGTTTGTTAATCTTATCACCGTACCATCTTACTGCTTGAATCATTCTCATGATTAACTCAAAATTACTGAACAATGCATGGTGCGGGCCAAATTGAATATCCTCGTCCTTTATACCCCGAAACAGTTCATTTCAATTTTAAAATGGGCGTGGCTTTTTAGACCACACAATTAAGTGTTTAAGGCCAGGAGCTTAATGTTTATTTGAACTTGTTGGAGAATTGTTTTGTATCAGTTTTGTATCAGTATATAGAACTGAAAAAAAAATAACAAACAAACAAGTCTTATACATCATATAGAATTACAAAATGGAGGCCTTACTTTTTTAAATTAAAACTTGTTGAATAATCTTTTTGTAGACATTTCTGTCTTCTCGGGCGATCTACCTGGTTGTTTTCAACCTCAGCCAAGATCTTGACAAACCAGTGCCGTTCCCAGATAATGCAACATGTTACGATGTAAGCACAATTTATTTTGTATCAAGATTCATTGAGAAAATAGTCTGAGAACCACACAACGAACGGCTGATACATCCGAACATACACACTTCATGCGATCCCGCGCGCCAGCCAACCGGAGTCGACTTTAGAAAATGTGACATCATTTTCATCAGAAATGTGAACTATAAGCTGTTGGTTGGTCAATTGGCTGCCATATTTTTTAAATACAACAACGAATTTAGTACGGAAGACGCGATAGAAGGCGCTTGCTGAATGGTCAGAATTTGGAGGTCAGAAGGCTTCTTGTTTTGCATAATTAATCACCGAATCTGCGCGAATATCATAGGAGCTTGTGTGCAAGCGGCTATTCCATAGACTATATAAAAACTTGATGTATTCACAAATAGATTTAGTACTGTTTATATAGTGATCTGAATTAGTTAAAAGGCAACAAGTTAACACCTTTCAAAATGATTTATATCCCCATGCGTTTGAGATTTGTTATATTTATGCCAATTTTCAAAAGAATATCTAGTACAGTTTGTCCTGCTAGTGATTACAAACAAAATGCTGATATTGCTTTGGTGAATCAAGCAGACACGCAGTTACTACTCTGATTTGGCATGTTTTAGAACATGCAGGTACTTTTCAAAGTGTCTTGTGTGTGTCGGGAAAATAATGACTTTGCCACCTACTATTTGGCCTACCTGTGTGTGTTACTTCTTTTGATACTTAAAGAAAACATACTATATTAGGGACTAAAGGATTTCCTGTCAATTTAGTTGTCATGTATATGCTTGTTAAGAACAACTACATAGTTCCCACAAAATATAAAAGTTAGCATATTTTAAAATGTACATGTAATTGCAGAATAGGCATAATTCTAAATAGGCAGCTGTTTCAGACATTCTGAAAATACCTTGAAATGATTTGTACAAGTTCATGTAGCATGAAAAGTCAGTAAATGTTATGGTAATACATGTACATGTTGGTATGATAAATAGACAGAATTGTTGGTATGATGAATAAACAGATGTGCAATGTCTTAAAAAACAAATAGCAACCTGGAAAATTGTAGAATATATATTTAATGCAAGACTCACCAGTTACTCTTCCTCCATGCTCGAACCACATGCATTCCAGATTCGATATCCCAGATTCTCCAGAATTCAAAAGACTTGTAATTTGCAGTAGTGCTTTAATATTCACTCTTAATTGCCAGCAATGAATACTTTTTGCTGGTTCATGACCTGGCTTGTGAGGATGGGACACACTGTACCTGCTTTGTTGAGGTCTCTAATCACGTTCTGGAATTGAGTATTAACTACAACGTTCCTGTCTGTAACCGTGTCTCAGATAACATCTTTGTTTTATTTCACCAGGGGGGCGGAGGTTCTGTTACATACAGGACAACCCCTATTGAGTATCTGGATTTCTGGATGCAGTCAATTTACACCTACACCAAGAAAAACTACTCACAAAAGGAATTGAAGCAGGATTCCCCACCAATATTCATAGTTGGTACACACAGAAACAGTGTTGGTGGGGATGATATGCCAGAAGATCAGCGTAAACCCTTGGTGAGTCCGACCTTTCTGTAAAGTTTATGTCGGATAAGGGAATGAGCAATTGTGGTTATGCACAAATTCAAGTGCGTGTGTGGTACTGGTGAGCTTATTTTTTTTAATTTGATTTAACAAGGAGTGCCTACGTATATTGTGTGCCTCAAGGGTGGGCAACAATCATATTTTGCACTTATTGTTTATGTCAGAAGACTTCCGCTTGGCCAGTGTGCCAATGAGGAGGTGTTAAATATTTTAATGTGGAGAATTATTTCAGAGTATAACCATCTCGTCTTCTGACCTTAGCTCACCTGTCTCTTGTTTAAGTGTAGATAAAGAAAATATTTGACCGGATTCACAACGAGATCAAGGACAAGCCGTACTACACACATGTGGTTTCTAAATTCTACTCAATAGAGAACTCTCTAGAAGACAACCAAAAGGTATTAAAATATTTATGCGGAAAAACAGGAAATGGAATAATTACAAAATAAAATAATTTGTGTAAAGAGAATGATCGGATATTTGACTGAACCAGGACTCAAACTCAAACTTGTATCTAATCTTGTGAGGCCCTACCTTTGTTGACATCATTAGGCATTATTTTGTTACGTTGGATAAATGCAACTAATTACTATAAGTTCCACCCCCTTAAAAAGGGAGATATCAAGATGTTAAGGGATTTTAAGGGATAGTTGGACTCAATTGGCATCATTCCCACTACAGTGAGACTAATTTAGTGCTGTATGTGTTGGTCAATTGAATATCTCTTTAAATAAGCACTAATTATGTAAAAGTCATATGAAAACAAGCTGTTCATATTGCAACGAGATTTGAGTCCAGTAAAAAGTGCCATATAGGCTAAACACCTCGTGATTATTGTATTATTATATCCTGAAACAGATTCAAGACCTACGCAAGCACATAGTGGACGTAGCAAAAGAAGAGCCTTACATGGGAGAGAGAATCCCTTTGAAGTGGCTGACGTTTGATGATGAGAAGGGAAAGATAAGTGGTGGAAAACCTGTTATGACGCTGAAGCAGGTACTATTTTGATGTTGATTTAGTACAGATAATCTCTTATGTGAATTTAACTCCTCAGAAGTTAACTGTGTTCCAATGCAATTAACATGCATGCTTGGGAAACGGATCCGTGTGGTTTTGTGTATAATTGCTGGTGGTACCAAGTAAATCAGATGCAGTTAATGTGGCTGATTCAACATGAGTCTATACCTACATGTATACTACAGCTGGTTGGTTGGAACTTAGTATCCAGTAGTCTGTCTGGACATTATAGTATTTCTAGCTCCCTCAACATCGTGACAATTGAAAATCAGCCAACATCGCATGTGAAGGACCAAGTAAGCTTTAAAAAATCATTAAAAAGCAAATGTGAGCAGTTATGTTTTAGGCCCGCTTCAAACGTCGAACTTCTGCAATCTCTGGTTTAATTTTTTGCAGTCGACAAAAAAACGGAAAATGTTTGGCAGTTGTTTTTAAACATCGATTTTCTGTTGGGAGTAATTCGCTCATCAAAGATGTTCACCCGTAAAAGTAGTCCATTGCCATTTTAAAAGTGGCAGCGTTCCATTGAAAAATAGAGCAAAATAGGGCCCAATTCATCCAAATTTCACGAAAATACGAGGTCACAGTCCTGTGCACGGCTTCAACCCATTTTGTTTTAAAACCCTCAAGTTCATGGCCAATAAAAATGCTCTAATAGCAAAAACAAATACAAGGGCATACAAAGCGTTGGCAATTTGGGTCGTTTTACTGGCCTGCACCCATACAATACGGCAACATTTTTTTTTTCTGTTAGAAGGAGGCACGCACTCCTTCAACGATCATATTATTTCATTGCAGGTGTTATTAACAAGGAGACTTTTCATTGTTTGTTCGTTAATCCTGCTGCTCTTCATCCCGAGGCACAACATCCCGATCCTGTCTGCGTTCAGGCAGTAATAGCGGCTGGCTGGCAATCGGATGCTTACTACGAATTCGGAGAAAAAAACTCAAAAAGGCGTTTCGTTATCCAGGGCAACCTTAGAAACATATCCTTGTGAGCCGCCATATTGTTTTAAAACGCCGACACGTAAACAGCCGGCAGGCGTGCAGGCGCATTTGAAAACGGTACCACTGTGATTTTGATTTGGGACGTGACAATTGAACTAGACATGGCAGAAATTCGACGTTTAATCCTTGCAACTCTTTTGCCGCTCAGTGCGGGAAGACCTGTCGAAGTTTCGACAGAAAGTCGTCTGTTTCTTCTGTCTGCCGTGTCTAATTTCAACTGCAGTGTCATAATTTGAATTAGACACAGCAAAAGTTCGATGTTTGGAGAGGGGTTTACTCACTTTGCTCTGATGAACCGGATTTATTCAATGGAAACAGGAAACATGTTGATTTCTGCAGCATGTTCCAACGTGTGTGCATTATGAATGATTTCATTTCAAGATATGCGATGATGGGTTAATTCAGAAGAGAGTGATAGACAAAAAGTAATTCAGTATCTTCATTGTAATGCTAGGTCATGGATGGCTTTGGGATTAAAGATCAATCTGAACTGCTGACGATGCTCAAGTTCTATCACGATCTTGGCCACATAATTTACTTTGGAGGGGAAGGTGACAAGATAAGCAAGGCACCTAAAGATGTGGTCATTCTGGATCCACAGTGGCTGATCGATGCCTTCAGGAAGATTCTCACTGTTAAACGTCCAAAAGAACAGGTCAGTCTATTATGCATTAGAAGATCTTGTGCCTGCATCACAAGTTAGTTAATCATCTTTTGTTACGGGGGGATGTATCGCAAAGTCATCTTAACTCCCTCCCCCTTCTGCCCCCCCCCCCCCATCACTCAAGTTATTTCATCTGCCAGTTCTACTGGGCAACCACTTGGTTTAAATGTTAACATTTCTTTGTTCGTTTGCCTTCTGTGGTTTGTACAAGGAACACCAAAGATAAGGAAAGTTGGTCTTGAAATGTACAAGGTCAATTTCGCAGTAATGAGATAAAAAAACAAAATGGTTTGGGGAATAAAACCTCAAACTAACAGTTGGAAGAGCTTCGTGCGGAGGTTGGTGTTACACCTGTAGCAGATGAAGGAAGATCTTTGTGTAGTAACCTCTGCTAGTTGCAGGGGTAGGGTTGCAGTCTCGCTATCAATTCCTAAGAGGGGAGATTATCCCAGCTTCCGGACGAGAAGAAAAGGACCACTTGAGGCACCAATGAAACCCCCAAAAGTTGTGGTTTATTTGTAGACTCAGATCACAAAGTCAACCAACAGTGACAAAAACAAATACAAATGTCTACCAAGGAAAGACCCCTACGGTAGGAAAACTTCACAAAACTATTTCATGAATTTATCATGAATACATTGATGAATTACATTTTAAAGTGAATCACAGTTTATATGCAGTAACTTAAATTTATCTCACAAAATAATAATAATAGGCCAGCCCGACAACACTCACCCAAAACAGGAGAGTTTCAGCCCCTACAAGAATTGTGTCCAACGGTGTAGGCTAGCAGCCACAGCCTGTATTATGTACCCTGTCATGCCTGTATTATGAACCCTGTCATGGCGATATTTAAAGAAATATCGCCCTAACCATGCCGGTAAGTCTTCCCCAAATTCCTTCTAAAAAATATCCTCCTAGCCATGCCGGTTAATCTTCTCCAAATTTCCTTTAAAATAATATCCTCCTAACCGTGCCGGCTAGTCTTCCCCGATTTCCTTCTCAAAAAAAATCCTCTTAGCCATGCGCCATAGCACAGCTATACACCCTATGTTTGTAGCAATACAAAAGTTATGATGGTTAATCCAGATAATAATCTCGTTTTATACGGATACATGCTTGTGTAAGTCTTAACTACTTTTTTTTATAATACCTTTACAATCCATATAATTATTTTTTTAATCTTTGAAGTAACGTTCGTTACTTATTCAAACTTAATCTTCTAATGGAAGTTATACATAATGACTCTGACAATAATATAATACGTTCAACTATATTTCAACTAAAATAAATTATTCAATTCGTCAGCGTTTTCACGGAGAAAAGTGGCCAGTTTCGAAATTCTGTTTTTGGTTTAAATTGAATAAGTGAACAACAACGAACGTCCTGGCAAGCTTCTGTTTTGTCAAAATCAGTTTAAATCAATGAAATCACGCTTTTCTCTATTCGTGAAAACGCTAAAATGTGTTTTGCCCTCCCTGCAGTCACTTTTCTCTCTTCGTGAAAACGGTACGCGCTGTACGCGCAGAGGCGTATGGGTAAAGTGCACTTTCGCTCTTTGTGAAAACGGTACGCGCAGTACGCGCAGTACGCGCAGCGGCGTAGTGCGGTAAAATCATATAGCGCTAAGGTAAAATGCACTTTCGCTCTTCGTGAAAACGGTCAAGTCGATCCAGGGCAGTGTTTTTTTCCTACATTCGTGCATTATCCGTGTACACAACTAATGAACAAACGCCCGTTATTTTGCCTCTTAGAAGATTTCTGTTTCCGCAATTATGGTCTCTTTTTTGACAAATCGTGGGCTCTCATTCGTATTCCTGGGCATTTTTTTAATAACAGATGCAGGTCAGTCACAAAGATGATATGCATTATTTATTGTGTGTTACTGTAGTAGCTAAAGGGAGCTTTCGGTTTACTTTGTGTTAAAAGTATCAGGTCGCTTAGACTGAAACTAACTTTTTTTGTTTACATTCGTAGAGTTTTTTTTTTTCAAATGTTTTCAACCAAAGTATTACTAGAGGACCCTTCAGCTTACTGATGGAATATTCATTTTGTCTGATACCATTAACGCAAATATAACAAAAGGAAGTTTTTATGACAATGACCGTAATGCATTGCCATTTACCATTTTTTAATGAACCTTTTTGGGGGGAGGCGTGCGTGAAACGATGGAAAATGTGGCTTTCAATGAAGATGTTTTGAGTAATGAGTTGACCTGCTACACCGTTAAACATGCTATTTTTATGATTTTTATGTCTCATAAGTGCACTCTGAATGAAAACATGCACATTATTACAAAGTGTTTCTATTCATCATTAAACTGCTTGTAACAATGTATACAGAAAACGATGAAGAGAAGTACTCAGAAGATAAAATTTGTCAATAAGCAGCATGCTTATGTGCAGATTTCAATTGCCACTGCAGGAGGACGTTTGGGAAGCTTGCACAAGTGCTTAGATCATTATAATAACTTTTATTAGCGGAATGCCTATCAAACGGGGAAGGGACATCAATAAAAGACGGCTATTCCTTAGAGAAAAAGGCACATTCCGTCGGTGTGAAAGAAGAGAAAATTGTGAAACTATGTTCGTTCACATTGCAAAACAATGTTACCAGGAACAAAATTACTAACAACGAGATTACATTTATAAAATGTTTGCTTCAACTTTTTTTTAAATTTTAATTCCCTTTTTTTTCACTTGAGAGAGACATTCGGCCTCCAGCACACCCCGGCAGTAACCTCTTTGGGTTCGCCCTTAAATTTGACTAGCTGAGCCTATGCAAAGTGACAATTTTTTTTCGCGTGAGGAGCACTATTATATTTTTACAGGCAAGTTTTCCATTTTGAGAGGGGCACAGTTTAATAATGTTGCGAGCAGGGCTTTCGGCGGGCAGTTTTCCATCTGGATGAGTTTTAGGGAGAGGAGCAGTTATGTTTTTGATAGCCAATTTCAAATCTCGAGGTGGGCACATTTTTTTATTATTGCGAGAGGGGTATTTGTGCTTTCGAGGGATAGTTTTCCATTACGAGAAGGTTCACAAAATCTTAAGAAGGTTCACGCGAGGGGTATTGTGAGGGGCAATTTTTCATTACTTAGAGGAGACAATATTTAAGCGCGATAATGATTATGCTTTCATGACTTCGTAGAGGCAGTTTTGTTTTCATATCGAAGGGGCACATCTACGACCGCGAGAAAGGCACTTTTGTTTGCCAGGTTCTGCTGCACCTTGGTGCTAAATTTTACTTCACCCCAATCTTGTAATATTTTAACACGGAAGAGAAAAGTACACTTAAGACATGGATTTTAAATCTCTTCTCCTTTGCCGATTGCCTGCTCATGACGAGAGGTGTTCCATTCGTATGAAAAATTCCGTTAAAAAACCTCTAAGCATCCCTTCCCTTCCCTTCCTCTAATTGGAATAAAACTAAGTCCTTCAGTTCATCATCATACTGATAATATTAGCGGATACAACTACTATTTCATTAGAACTGGCTTGAATTTAAGCAAAATAGGCCTATATCATTATTTATCAAGGTTTCTGGACTAATTTTTAAAACGGTTGCTGTGTTTACAATTCCATATAAACGTGAACATTACATGAATGACTTGATTATTATTCTTGCACTAAAAGAACGCAGATGAATTGTGCTTTCATAATAGATTAAAAAGTGCTACATGCAGAACTTATTTTCCTTTTTTTCACACATGAAAAAAAGCAGTAAAAAAAAAACGGAAAATGGCAATCCAGTGCGGTCACTTTTTTTTAATGAAAACTTCATTTTGATAATTTTGCGTTCATGGCACCAGACAAAATGAAAAGTCTACTATCAGTAAGATTAAAGGTCCTCTTGTAGTTACTTGATCATAAATGTGTGGAAACAAACAAATAAATAGAGCAGTTTGAATGGAAAAAAAAACTGTATAAATGAAAACAAAAAATAACCAGTCCCATTGACCTGAAATTTTCAACACGCAGTACCCGCAAGCACCTTAAAGCTACTGTACTAACGCATAATAAATGGCGTCAGATAATCTTACTGCATCATTTATACGGCCGAATAAGAGACCAATGATTTGTCAAAAACACCATAATTATATTTTACGTGGAAACCAATTTGCTTTGAGTTGCAAAATAATGCGCGTTTTCTCATATACCATAGTTGTGTACACGGATAATGCGCGAATGCAGGGAAAAACAATGCCCTTGATGGACTTGACCGTTTTCACGAAGAGCGAAAGTGCATTTTACCCTAGCGCTAAATGATTTTACTACACTACGCCACTGCGCTTACTGCGCGTACCGTTTTCACAAAGAGCGAAAGTGCGTTTTACCCAATTCTTTTCACGAATATTATCTTTTTTTATGAGAACATCTAATTTCTGACACGTTGATGATAATTTAAAAAATATTAAATATATTCAATACATTTTATGAATGAGATGCCTTTAACTTTTCAAAACAAAATCGTTATTAACCTATAGAAAACTCTGAGCTGCGTTTTACTGATGTCGACCTCGCACTAGACTTGACTCAAGTCGGAATTTCCTTAAGTCGGTATTGCCTTAAGTCGGTATCTTAACAAAAAGTAGCGAAAATCACTTAGTTTACGCCTTTCCAGATGCCCGACAAGGTACAGGTTTCAGCGCGCGTTCCATTTCAGTGCCGTATAACAATGCGCACACACTGTATGTACATCTTACAACACGCGTATTCCACACACGTACATGTACATGTGTGCTGGAATTTACTACCTTACGGAGACATGCACATAATAGAGTTGTTGGCTATTCGTAACAGTGAAACGTTACGTAATCTTCCTTTTAATGATGGCATTCAAATGGCGCGTGATTTCTATCGTGACATTGAGTGGTGATCATTACGGCGGATCGGCCTTCTAAACAGCAACCCCAGCAATCCTGTGGGTCACTCGGCTTGGAAAACCTTGTCAAAAAAGGGAGTATGATTAGATGGAGGATTAAAGTTCTTCAATACTTTAATTAGTTTCATAAGCGGTCATGCCTGTATGAGGCATTCAGCCTTCTTTTTTTTCACCACTAAATTTCCGACGTGAACTGATAGCAATACACTATGTTTTTATTAAAAAAAATATAAATGTGAGTAAAATGATTTCTGTTGTGAAGTGTGAAAAGTGATCAATAAACAGCCCAGAACAATTTTTTTTTTATATGGGTTTTGATACAAATATATAGGCCTACACAATATAGCACGGAAACGCACTCCCTTGTCTCGGTTCATAAAATGTTCCGAACAGAGCACTGGGTGAAATCTGATACAGCCCATGACGTAACAGTGGCACGCTTACCTCAAACATGACAATAGCAAATCACACAGAGCCGATACTGGGCCATTTAACAATTGTTAATCATTGAGCTTAAAGCAAATATATATATATGAATGACGCAGTTATACTGACCTTGCTTTACAAGACAAGCAGACGTATCAAAGTATCTCTCTCGCGGGTGTGAAGATAATTTTGGGGACATTTACAGTGCTCTGTTCATTTTATGAACTGAGATAAGGAAGAGATGTTTTTAATGATTAACTTGAACACCTTCGTCTATTCAAGGGCGGATCCGGGGGGGGAAGGGGTCCATGCCCCCCCCCCAAAAAAGAGACCAATTTCTTTCTTTTTTATGTGACATCGCAATAAAGGCAGGCAATGAGTACACCACCATCTTTTCCTCACAAAAACATTGGTTAAAGTGGTCAGAAATTGCCTCAGATCGCACCACAGAGCATCTAGAATCCAAAAAAATTTCGGGGCCCTTAAGCGGGCCCTGAACACTACGCCGTATTCGTTTTGGCCCACTTTTTGGGGGGTCCAAAATTGTTTGGCCCCCCCTCCCAACTTTGGTTCTGGATCCACCCCTGCGTCTATTGCTTACTTTGACTGGAGTTACCCGTGAAGATTTTCTCACAATATTTGATGATTCAAGGGAAGTTATAATCCCAGGAAGGCGAGGAGAAGCACTTTCCCCAATCAACAATCTGTTGTTATTTCGTCAGTGACACCACGAAGTAACACCCATGTACATGTACATACCAGTACAAACTAGCAATCGGAGAAAACAGCTAAAGTCGAACGCCTTCTAGAATAACACTTTGCGTCAAAACTACATAGTATTTTTAGTTAGGTTTCTCGTTGTGGACAATTGATGTATTGATTTTATTAAATTTGCTGGTTTTCACTCGTTTGTATATTAAATTAACAAGAACTAAGAGAAAAAGGTGAGTGATAGTTTGTAAAACCAAAAAAGTGCGAAACTATATAAGTAGAACACTTCAATGTATCACAAGACTAGGTGAGTGTTACCTCGTGAAAACGGAGGTCAGCGCGCTCAAACTAGGAGAGTGTAACTTCGTGAAAACTTTTTTGCTCGCATTTGAGCCCAGTTCAATGAAGCTCGTGAAGCTTTGAAACTTCGTGCAATGGTATGCCTTGATGAATAATGTTTAAAAATGTATATAAAAAAAATAAAATAAAACCGAAAAAATATGGTTATATTCTTCACATGCTATTCTTTCGTAAATGTTTGGTGAAAATGAAGATTATATGTAATATTATTTCGAGATTGCTACCCTTTTAGCCCCCTTGATTTATCTAAGGCATGTGAGATGGCCGAATGCCCAGGAATGGGCAATGACGAGACCACTACTCCTAGAAGGCAATGCAATGGGGGTAATTGATGGATCGCCTCAGATGACTCAGAGACCTTTTCGTGGCAACTTACAATGACTGTTCTTAAGTGCAATTTGATTGCATTCAACAGTCCGGTCTAACTGTTGTACAACAGTTTCACATAACAGTCGAGGGGTGACTGTATGTCTGTAACTGTCACATGC
The DNA here is from genome assembly GCF_015706575.1 of Patiria miniata. Lineage (NCBI taxonomy): Eukaryota > Metazoa > Echinodermata > Asteroidea > Valvatida > Asterinidae > Patiria > Patiria miniata. Next base: position 9,316,408 of record NW_024037063.1, read on the forward strand.
AAATGAAGTATGGACCTATTGAAGTCAGTCAGCGATGAAGAGGATGATTTCTTTGTAAAAGAAATCGCTCTGTGCGTGCGAGAAGGTCGCCACTTCAATGTCACAATGGAAATCACGCGCCATTTGAATGCCATCATTAAAAGGAGGATTACGTAACGTTTCACCCAACTGTTGGAAGTCGGTAACTGTAACGAATAGCCAACAACTCCACTAGGGAACAAAAGATTGTATACGTCTCCACAAGAACATTTCTATAGATGAATACGTCTCCACAAGAATTTCACGAAATAGATATATGGATTTTACTCAAAAAATAGGAATTTCCAAGGTGGGTTGATCCGTCGCAAATGGAAGAGTTTTAGAAAAGGGATATTTAGTCCAAATTTCAGCCCAGGAAATTAATTTTGGTTAAAATAAGAGCATTTTGAAACTTCAATTTCAAACTCGAAAACTTTACTACACGAGAACAAAGAAATGTGTGTGCATACATGTGGTGCAAAAGTTAGCAATTCCGACTTGATCAATCTGCCATCAGCCCCCCCCCCCCCCGCGTGAACGCGCACGTATTCATCGATGCATATGCAACACCATCTATGCATATGCAGCAACATCGCTTGACCAATCAAAGTAACCAATTTTAAAGACTAGTTTATTATTTTCAAAAGTTATGGAAGGCTGGATAACAATCTGCAAAAGTTTAAAAACGTAATCTTAATTTGTAGATTTAAAACACATTATATTGGGATGCTAATGCTAAGATCAGCTGCTCTTGGATTGAATAAATGAAGAGCACTCCATTCAAATGTTATTCAAAACAAAAGGGAATTTTTTATCGGGGTTAACCTGTAAAAGATGTTGAGATCCATTGATACCGCTTCGTGTTGCGCGTACCCAGAACCGTTTCAAAGCATTCAAACATACGCTGATTGCGTGTTAGTAATAATATCAAAACAATCTGCGCGCGTTCTTAAGAATAAAAACGCTCATTATCTGAAATATTGTAATATGATTGGCTTCTACCGAAATCGGTAGAAGCCAATCACATCGAGAATTAATTTCCATAGACTGTGTGCAAACCATACATATCTTTATCTTTGCTTCCAGCTGCCTTAAGAGCAACACACATTCATCTAATGTTGTAACGCCATATCCTCAACTAAGTGTACCTTTGTACGCGGACGTCTTAACACCATATTATCGACGTATACCGCAAGACTAATTTAAAAGGTAATTTGTACGTTTACACTGGTGCCTTTCCTCTTTCTTTAACATCACGTAAAAGTTCTTAAGGGGTAGGTCGTACAGTCTCGAGAAGAAACCTACCCAAGGTCTAGCGAACTGTACCTGACGAGTCTCACTTTTTCGACAATTATCTGGATTTCTCGGAAAAATTACCAAAATAAGACTGGTAAGAGCTTTTACTTGCCGGTGTCTTTACTACTTATACTTACCTATGAACTCCTCGACTTTTCCGGTGTATATTTTAATGATCTGTTTCTTACAATCTTTGTAAGTTCCTGCGCTGCGTTTTTACGGCCTAACATACACTTCCTTCAAATATTCATGTCTTCGCCAATTGTCCTTCTAAGAATACCCTCCTAGAAATGCCGGTTAGTCTCCCCCTGTTTTCTTTAAAATATCCTCCTAGACATGCCGGTTAGTCTTCCCCAATTTCCTTCTTAAAAAAATATCCTCCTAGCCATGCCCGTTAGTCTTCCCAAGATTCCTTTTAAAGAAATATCGCCCTAACCATGCCGGTAAGTCTTCCCCAACGTCCTTCTAAAAAATATCCTCCTAGCCATGCCGGTTAATCTTCTTCAAATTTCTTTTTTTAAATAATGCCCTCCTAGCCATGCAAGTTAGTCTTCCCCAATTTCCTTCTTAAAAAATCTCCTCCTAGCCATAGCACAGCTATACTCTCTATGTTTGTAGCAATACAAATGCTACGATGATTAATCCAGATTACAATCTCGTTTTATACGGATACATGCTTGTATAAATCTTTACTATATTTTAAAGATTTAATTCATCTTTTCAATTTTAATTTTTATATACACCCTCACAGACTGAGTATTTAACGGTAACTTTATCACGCACATGACTTTTCAAAATGTCCGATAATATGTAAATACCTTTACAATCCATATAATAAATTTATTTGAAGTAACGTTCGTTATTTTATTCAAACTTTATCTTCTAAAGAAAAGTATACTTTATGGCTCTGATATAATATAATACGTTCAACTATATTTCAACTAAAATAAATAATTCAATTCCATGCAAATACAAAGATTTTCGTTCGTCTGTCGTTTCAGTTGTTATCCATCTTTGTCTCTGTAAACATGTGTATCCCCTCATGCCGAGTTTGCAATGATTGGATCTTTATAACTGGTCGTCAAGCTCACTTAAAGGCACTTCCCGCTATAAACCCTATGTTTGTGTTGAAATACAAAAGCATACAAAATAGTAAACTTTGCATAAAAATCCCTTTCACGACACACAGCACATACACCGCAGTGGAGCAGTTCACTAAATGTATTACAAATGTGTGACCGGCCAGACTTAAATTCCTGTATTTATGCTGCCAGGTCCCGTCTGTAAAATATTTCTTTGTCGATGTCTAATATTTTTAGCATAAACAGCGATGCGAAAATTGTCGAAGCATTGCAAGCGCCCTCTTGTGTTTTCCGTCGAATAGAGCATACCGAGTTGCGTAACAATTTGCATATGACATGCAGTGCAAAAAAGCCTTTTATTCCGTGCAGTGTCTCAAAAGCATAGGGCTCCGGACGCACATTCCGTGAATTTTTCGCTAGTTTTCTTGGAGAGTAAGCAAGCATGGGTAGGTCACTTGACTGCTTGTCGTTGCTGCTGCCAGCCACACCTTATTGCTAGCCAGCTTGTCTATATTTTGCTGTGTTTCTCACGTGGTTTTGCCATGGTTAGCACGCCGCATGTGCATACACATATCGTGTACATGCATATCGTGTAGTTTGCCCAAACATCCTGAGGCATAGGTACACAGGCCGCAACTGCTCCGGTAAGTGTTTCAACTTCGTAAATTTTGATGTTATCTGAAATAGCACTTTACGACACATTTTTATGCCATAAATACTCAAGGTTGGAAGCCAAGTCTGTATGAAACATTTTTATGCCATAAAATAAATATCCCAGGTTGCAAGCCAAGTCTATATGAAAATTGTGCATAATATGACTTGAATTTTCGATACCGAACCTTGTAATATTGACTGTATACTTGCACATACTTCGATCCAAAAAACGTTGAATTATAGGGTCAATGCACTTTATTGAACTCAAATTTGGATAGCGTGGATGAAAAGAGAAATAAGAGAATGTTTAAGCCTGAAATGCAAAACATGAGACATAAAGATGGATGTACGATTACAGAATATTGAATACTCTTTTTATGAGCATTGCTGTTTATACAAACAAATGTTAAGAAATAGACGTACTGTATAAAATGCATTGTAAATTCATCAATATAGAATAACTACGGATGTGTACACATGTACTGCGGAGATGAAACTTTTTGATGGCACTGATGATTTATTTGATATTGATACATGGGACAGCCTTGTTTTTTATACGCAGTTAATATCAACAATTCATAATATTATGCCATTGGTGCTTCATATTTTAAAAAAATATAGCTAATATTGGACAAGGCTGTCACAAATGTTATCTTCAAAAGTGGCCTTGCCCCAAGTGGTGCATTGGTATGGATTTGGATGACATGCCCAGTAGTCCCAAAACTGGATATTAAACTGTGAGGTATAAACACTTCAACACTATTTAAATCATGAACATGTAAGTTCTTTTGACCTTACAGTTAATAATTGTTCAGTTACAAATAAGTTTTTCTTAGTATGCGTCCTATTTTGTCATCTTACGAGTACATCACACACAGCATCCCATATGATGCTGTGTGTTTATATGCACATATAAATGAGCTGAATCAGCTTCTTAACCTTGGTTGAACCCAACCCGGGGTGAACCCCAAGACTACCCAATGTTGAGTCTCAATTTTTAAAACCCTTGTTGAACTGTGTGTCGCTTCATATTGAGTTTATCTCACCTTCGGGGAGTTCAACCCAACCTTCGAACATACGTTTTACACTTGTGTATTTGTTGCACGACCCATAATCACTCCATGTACTGTTACGTCTAATCAAATCCCAAATAAGGAAACCTTAAATCCCAAGCGAAGAAGGAATTATCAAGGACAAGTGCAATACAGTGCACAATTTGAGTCGAAGCATCCCCCTAGAAATGATTCCACAAGAAGCTCAACCCAGGGGAAAACTTGGCTCCGTTGGTTTCACACGTCTATTTTTCAACTATGGGTTAGAAATTTTAACCTGTGTCTGGGGTAAAGCAATATCGCTATTGACATGGGGTTGCCAGGGATTAAAAAAAATCAAGTGTTTAAACGCTGCTTGTTTTAATCCGGCATTGACTTGGCGTCAATCCTGAGTTCTTCCAGGTATGAACATGTGTTGCATTACGAATTTCTCCCATTTAAAATTCTCTCAAAATCCCACATCCTTTTCGAAGAGAAGATTAATGGGAACATGTCTCCTCTGGGGATAAGTATCAGTCTAATCACTCAACGCCTCCTAAAACTTGCCAATTGTGATATGTCTACAGTCAACCTAGGTCACCAACAGGTGGTCTGGGGGCATGGTAATGCCCAACTGACCATGCACTGACTCTGGGTCAGCTAAGTTCAAGCTACACAATAATAAGCACTCCTCTGAGAGTTTCCACACCAACTGGAGGGCAAATTATTATAATAAGTGGCCCACACTCTACACAATGTACTAGTCTGCACAGATACAGATAGGATTTGTGCGTATATACACAAATTGTTGGTAGTATTTGATGCAGGTTTCCCTTCATTGTATACATACATAGAGTACTCAATCTAGATTCAGAATATGCACTCTAAAATTTGCTAAGAAAGTTTTAACTTCAGGGTTTTTGAACACAGTGAAATGAATGCTAAAAGAAAAATAGGCCGATTTTGTACAAGTTCAATCATTTACCAGAGTAATACTGCAGAGTCATCAGAATAAACTGAGAATAAACTGTTGGCGCACTTTACATAAAATCAAAGATGTGGCACATTTAATTATACAAGTACTACATACACAAAGCAGTTTTGCTAACATGCACAACCGTACCGAAGAAGTGCTGTAAGGCAATACTACAAATCAAAACTTGCACAATAACTTAAACTTAGGTATTTAAAATAGGGACCCAGGTCACTGATGATGGTTTAAAAAATGTAGCTTCACGTGTTGTTCAGTTTATTTTCAAAACAAGCAAACCCTTACAACAGTTTGTGGAGGTCTAAAACAGTAGAGTAAAATAAAATAAACCAACCTAAAACATGAAGAACCACAACACGTATGCAAATAAAATGGACAATGATGAAGTGGAAACCAACTGTACAAAGATGCTCTTCTATTTTTTTTTCTTTATGTGAAATTTCGAAGAGTATGTTGTTTTAAATTTAATCGAACAAATTAATTTGTTTACATTTGTAATTTCTAAAACCACATAAGTCTAGTTGTGCATTAATTGGAGCTGGAGTTCATGTGCATTGAGCCATGTTAATATCCAAAATGAATTCTATGTTTTTACAAAAAAAGCAACTCGGCAAATTGTTCAAAATTGAATGTTGCAGCATGGAGAAGGATTATAAGTTGCACATAAAGAGTAAAGGAAGAGACACAAGAGCATAATTGAAAAGAATTATTGTAACATAATACATGTACACACAAGACACGCTTGAAATCTCTTAAATCACTTAGGCTATATGACGCTATGATGACTAAGTGTCTGAGCTACATGGGGAAAAGACAATCACCAGATTCTTTGTATATAATGAAAATTAATTGTAAAGATACTCTAAAACAAAGTACATCAATTCAAGAAAAATAAATTGATTCATAAAACTTCCAAGCCGAAGCAATATAAATCACTGACTTAAGAGTCTTGCATTTTTTGAAACACTTCGCTAGAATGAGTACAATCAACGGTACGATTCATAAGGGCCTTTTTTGTAGAACAAGAAGTCTATATATACATGTAAACAATTTACACTTGCACTACCCCAAGCAACAAAATCATAATTATTGCATTATAAATATCCTGCGAATTTCAAACGGAAAATTCCAAATGTTAATTACAATGAAACTATTCGTTGTTCAGAATTTTAAATTAAAGAGTTTTGTATAAATGAGCAACAGCAGAGTTGTTTGCTTTTTCTGTTCGATGCTCAGCCACTTCTTCGCTTTCCACATTTCCAGATATATGTGTTCTTCAATATTAGACAGCCCTGAATACTCTTTGCAGAAATAACTTCGCTTGTTCAGGGAATGAAACCTTGTGAGTACTTAAATGATGTGTTTTTTTTTTTATTTTCGTAAAATAAATTTTTTACATTAAGATTGTAAACCTTACAATCTTAATGTTGAAAAAAGTATTTTATTTTACGCAAATTTAAAACAGTCTAAGACTGTTTTGATTTACATGTACTTTTCTTTGGTTTTTTTTAATGAGACTTATCATACATTGTTTTCTTACAGAAATGTTTGTCACGAAGTGTTGGTTGCTGATTAATTTTTCCTGAGTAGTTTGTTAGGTCCGGCATGTAATCGTTTGCTTTCAATAATGCATCAAGGATGAATTTGTTTTCTGCAACCGAATATCTTACAATATCTGGAAATTTCTTGGAATTGCTTTTTGCTTGCTCATTGACAAGGACATGGTACATTTTTGTTGACTGTCCCTTAGTGTTGCCTTAAAAAACTGTATAACATGTAACAATCATTCAATTAATCATTACCGTTACAGAGCCATTAGTTTACTGTCTCTTGATGCATTACAAAAATTGGTCTGAGTAATCTTTACCTGGCAATGAAATGTTATCAAGGCTTACTGCAGCTCCGTCTTGCAGGAAAATAAGCCTTTTGAAGGGATCCACTGTTTGAATATTGACATTCCTTCAATCATCCTGCCATCAACTGTTTCAACCAGATCGTCTTGCTGGCACTCTCTCAAAAACTGCAAGTGTTTCCTCTTAGTCTTACACTGTCTTCTTTTGGTGGAGGCTTGCCCGCAGCTTTCTGTAATGATGATAATTGACATCAGGATAACATTCACCCAAAAGCAAAATATTCAAACGTAAAGCTGTATGTTCACCGAAAGCAAAATATTCAAACGTATAGGGTGTATGTTTTTTTTTGGTATTTATTGGGGAATATTGGTGTACATGTATTCATGCACTGAGATGTTTGGTTAACCTTGTTCTGCCAGAAAGGTCTAGATGCAAACATAAAATGTCAGATTATTGCTTCAAAATGGCATTTTGTGATATTCATGTACATGATCATAATTGACCAATATGGGACAACCTTCAAATATTTTTCTATTAGGTTTATTGGGGTGTCATAGCCTTTATGTTGTTCTGATAAAGAAAATACATGTAAGAATTCTGTATCACAACAAATTTCACATGAAATATTAATCCATTACATGTATGCAAAATGTTGCTTAGGCCTACTAGTAAATAAATAAAATGATGCCATTTTACTGATCCTATCAAATTGGGGTTTTTCTTTTGGTACGGTACATATAAAATCGTTCATCGTGAACTCTGCATCAGATGTTAATTGTTGGTATTCATAATTTTCAAGTATCCTTTTGTTGATTAGATGTTTATTTTCCAATCAAGTTGATTGAGTATATGAGAAGGGGTGAAATATCCACTCATTTACAGTTTGTTGATATGCCTACAACTAATTAATGTATGGGATGTTATTTTTCAACATGTTACTTACGTCTCTGTTGCTCTTCACAGTGAAGTACTGGATGTCTAATCGAATCCTCATCCACCCAGATATCATCTCAAGGATATATTCCGTAAAACTCACTATAGGCCTAGATGACCCCTATCATTATCATCTCTGACTACATGTAACTTAGCAGCACACCATCTTTCATCAATCGCCTGAACCCGACTTCCAATAGAGAATTTTCCTGCCCGTTTTGTCTTCAAGGTTTTTTAGTCAAATTTTATAATCCTACACATAAAAGTTGGTGGTTTGCTGTAGTGACCACTACCATCAGTGGATGAAACAAATCAGTCAATTACTCGTTACCCACGTGGGCATATGGTGTACCTGTAGAGGTCAATAGGCCATATATACTTGGGCTGACCACCACAAGGGGGTATTAAATGTATGTCCATTGGGGAGAGCTGTCACTTAGGAATGGATGTTTTCTTTCCGAGTTAGAAAGGTCTAACTCGGATTCGTTTAAATGGGAGAAATTCGTAATGTCCTCAAAACCCTAAATTACTGACGAGTTCAGCATCTAAATGACCTTTTTTTTCAATTTAGAATGGAAAGTATTGCAAATCTTGGGATCGACTGAAAGATGAAGGCATATTGGAGGATTTGCTTATCGATCACACGTGGAAAGACATCCTTGAGAACAAAAATGCCCTGGTGGATCTGATGGAAAAGTTTGACCTTCTCTTTGTGCGTGTTGATAAGGTATGTTTTGTTGGCATTCGCAGTTCAAATTTAGAATGTATCAGGCGCAAGGACCATTGATTGCAACTAGTGGATTCAGTTGGCAAGTTTAGGCCAGCAAGTATAACACACGTTTTTTATGCATGGAAGTTTATACTGCCATTATCAGGTCATATGGCCAAGTTATAGCTCTGAGACGCAGATATAGATATAAGTACATAAATAAATTTCATATTCAATTTTACAAGAGGGGCAGTTTTACGGGAAAGGCTGCGCAAAAGATCTAACAGGAATTCAAAAATAAACATCGTTTGAGGGAAAATGTATGGGGGTCTGCGATGTTCCCCAATGCCGATGTTCCACGAATTTTTTAGGATTAGGGTTAGATTGAGGGTAAGGGTTAAGATTAGGATTATAGGGTAGGGATTTCGGGGAACATCGGTATTGGGGAACATCGGTATTGGGAAACATCGGTATGCACCCAAATATATGCACTTCTTTTCAAACAGTTAGTGAGAAAAGTATGACTCGGAGCTTCAACAATTCTTATACTCAAACTTCAATAAAGGTAGGCAGACACCAAGGTTGCGTGTGTGCGTGTACAAACACTGCCTTGTGGAGGACCGGAACAATGGGAGGTACCCCACAAGGAATGCCCACCGACTTGCGGAGTACCGTTTTGGTACCCCACAAGTTTTTCACGAAATAGATATATGGATTTTACTCAAAAACTAGGAATTTCCAAGGTGGGTTGATTTGTTGCAAAAATGGATGAGTTTTAGAAAAGGGATATCAAGTCCGAATTTCAGCCCAGGAAATTAGCTATGGTTAAGATAACAGCATGTTGACATAAGTGTGCGACGTTGCAAAATTTTAGTACACGAGAACAAACGAAGTAACCCACTTCTATGCCTATGTGAGCGTTTGGGTGTGTGTGCTTGTACAAACACTGCCTTTTGGGGTACCGGAACAATGGGATGTACCCCACAAGGAATGCCTACCGACTTGCGGGGTACCGTTTTGGTACCCCACAAGTTTTTTACGAAATAGATATATGGATTTTTTTTAAAACTAGGAATTTGCAAGGTGGGTTGATTTGACGCAAATGGAAGAGTTTTAGAAAAGGGATATTAAGTCTGAATTTCAGCTCAGGAAATTAACTATGGTTAAAATAAGAGCATTTTGACATAAGTGTGCGACGTTGCAAAATCTTAGGACACGAGAACAAAGGAAGTACCCCACTTCTATGCCTATGTAAGCGTGTGTGTATGGGGGGTGTGGGTGTGTGCAGCTTCAAGTTCATTTCAAGAAACTTAACCGGAATACAAAAAGTAGGGTAAACCGGAAACATTAGGCGTACCCATGACCACCGTATATCAACAATGAAAGGTGATACCTCTGGCCACTACATGAACAATGTTTACAGTTAGTTAAACCCGTGACCACAAACCTCCAACGGTCGTCGTTGTATTATAAGTTTACCGGAATACCAAAGAAAGTAGAGCACACCGAAAACATTAGGCGATACTCCTGACCACCATGATAACTCGACAGTGAGCGGTGATAACAATGACCACTGTATACAGTGTGAGTCAAAAAAACTATACACTTTTGAAATTGGCCATAGTTTTATTCTGTAGCAATATAGATAAAATATTTTCATATGTACTTTTAGAGTAACTGTTTCTGCTTCTCTTCATGTCATTTTCATTGGATTGGTTTTCATGCATGACTGCACAGTAGTCAATTCAATGGGTCGGGTGAAATCTGACTTGCGCCCACTGGTCGGCTGGATAAGAAAGAGACAACCATTGTCTAACAAAGAGACAAAAGAGGATTTCATTAGCTTTTAAACTTCCTGTTTAATTAAAACATTTAAATTAGATTAAAAGGCAATTAAATTCCACGGTGTCTTGGTCCTTAACAGGACAGGGGTGTTTGGGGTGTCTGTGGAGTGGTAGTACTTCTGTGACTGTGCGGTCGTGCCTGTTTGTTAAAGATAGGTGACTCAGATACATTGGTCCACACGCAGCACTCAACTTGCACATATGGCTCCAAGCAGTCGCTATGGCACAGCGGCGGCCACTACCCGGGAAACGGTGTTGACCCACAGACGAAACTATGTGCAGGTAGCCAACTGGTGTATTCTGGTTGGTGAAAGGGGAATGCTTTCTCCTACAAACTCCATGTTCCAATAAAAGTCAGTGGTGGCTGAGCAGGTTTTTCCCTCAATGACTTCGGCTCCAGCTCAACCAGAGACAAAGTCCTACGGCGATGGAGGAGTGATGAAGGTGGCAGGCAGAGGATGCTGCTGGGAGCCCTTAGCCACAAATCTACACGTAGGCGGTCTAAGTTTAATGGTCGTCTTTGAATTGGTTTATTGAATTGGTTTATTTCATAAAAATCATATTGCAGCAAAATGCTGAATTACATGACATTTACAGTGTTCAATAAAAAAGACAGCTAACACAAAAATTTATTAAAAAAAAACCCCAAAACTGGATATTACATTTACATTGGATAATAAGAGTTTTAAATTGAAGATAAAACATTAAGTTATATAAAAATACAGTACAACAGATAAATTAATTAACGAATGACGATGGTGGGGCAGTAATTGCACTATTTCTTGTTCAACAACTTAGTCATGTATAGCCCCATAAATGTGGCCTATTTACTGGACTGCCTCCGTAAACATAGGCCACACATCCACATGTACAAAAACGTGTCGCACTTTGCCAAATTTTGATTTTCACATTTAGGCTTAGTTTGAAGGGTTTTTTTGCTTTAGAAGCATACTCACCCTCTTTATAGGCTAATCAGAAAGTGCTGCCTTTTTCAAATGTATATTTTTGTGTGAAATTTCATGTTGAAATTTTGATACGAAAACGTGTTAAAATGAATCTGGAAATTTCACGAAAAATATACATCTGAAAAAGGCAGCACTTTCTGATTAGCCTTTAAAGAGGGTGAGAATGCTTCTTAAGCAAAAAAACCTACAAACTAAGCCTAAATGGGACAATCAAAATTTGGCAAAGTGCGACACGTTTTTGTACATGTGGATGTGTGGCCTATGTTTACGGAGGCAGTCCAGTAAATAGGCCACATTTATGGGGCTAAGTCATGTAAGGCAGGGGCTAGTTCTGAATCTGTTGGTGCTGCACCTATATGGTTTGAATTTAGTTTGGGTTCTGAGGGTCATTTATGATTTGTACTCAGAGGGAGAGAACCACTCAGAGAACTGCGGAGATGTACATGCTTTTGTGGCAAAGTCTCTGCAGATTTGCTGTCGCCTTACATGAAGAGGCTCAAGTTCCAGTTTCATCAAGGAATCTGGTTAGGATGTGAACTGTGTGTCCAGAATGCATTTACAGACACGCTTTTGAATCATCTCAATTTGGTTACTTTGTCTCTGAATGAGACCCGAATGCCATAATGGAACAGCGTACTCAAGTACCGGTCTGATATAACTTTTGTACACACTCAGGAGTTCACAGTCATTGAACCCTGCACCTTTCAATTTACGCAGCATGAACATTTTTCGGTTTGCTTTAGTGTGGATACTTTCTCCTTGGGAATCCCATTTTAAATCATCCTGGATCATAACACCAAGCAGTTTGACTTTAATGACAACCTCAAGGCGTTGATCAGGTCAACATTTGGAATTTCTTTTTTGCCAAAGTATACTTGCATTGCCTGGCATTTGGCAGGATTTAGTTTTAGTTTGTTTTGAACTGACCATTCCTGCAAGGTATTTAAATGCTCTTGCATGTCACTGACTTTATCAACTGTTCTATTTTCACCAATAGTCACGTCGTCAACATATTTCCACACTGACGGTTTGCTTTAATCATTCGGAGATAGGTTTAGTGCATCATTTATCATACCTAGGAATGAAACAGGTCCAATGATGGTACCCTGTGGCACCCCCCCCCCCAGTTAAGCCAATCTAGTAAGAGTATACGTTTTTGTATTTTACTCTTTGTCTCCTGTCGGTAAGGAACTCACTCACCCACTGTACAAGACAGGGAGATACACCTAGCATCAACAATTTCCTGATAACAATGTTGTGATCAATTAAATCAAAGGCTTTTGAGAAATCAGCCAGTACCAAGGTACTAATGTTCCCATATTTTTCAGCTGCAGAAATGGAGTGATGATAAATATCGATGAGACAGTGTGTTGTTGATTTGCCCCTCTGATTACCATATTGTCTATGATCAATATTAGGCTGAATTTCATCATTTATCCATTTGCAAATTCTGCCTTCCGCTACTTTGGCCAGACAACAGGTCAGAGATATTGGTCGCAGCTTGTCAAGGACAGCAAAACCCACCTGTCGACAGGTGGGTTTTGTTTAGGAATGGGAATGACATTCGCCTCCTTCCATTGTGTAGGTACCTTACTCTGACTAATAGAGGCGTTCATAACATCTGTTACTGTCCTACTGCATTCGTATGCAAATTCCTTCAGGAGCTTGGGTGGAACATCATCCGGTCCCCTAGCTTTTGTTGCAGAGATTCTTTTCAAATCATGATAAATTGCCCATGGTTGGACACAGGGTGGTGGGTCAGGGCTAGGATGCTATGCAGGTATAGCATCCAAACTCAATGGTTGATGAGAATTAGAGAAACTAGCCGAGTGAGAATTAATTGCATTGGCAATTCTGGCATGGTCAGAGGGAGCCACATCCTGTACATGAATTGTAGGCTCCACTTTTTTCATGTTAGCCAAATTTCTGATTTCCCTGTGCCACCGTCCCGGGTCCAACCCCTGCAGTTTGCGAACTTTGTTTGCATTATACCTTTGTTTAGCTTTCTTGATCTCCCTGATAATTTTGTTTCGTAGTTTGGTTCTCATTGGATGATCTTTCTCGGCAAAAGCTTTCTGTCTTTGATCAATGAGCTTTTTAATTTGATCAGTCATCCATAGTTTGTCTTTTGGATGCATCAGAACATGTTTGGTTGTGAAAAATGATGTAATACCCTCATTCAGAATTTGATAGAAAGCATCTGCTTTAGATTGAACATCAACCTCCCTCAATACTTCAGTCCAAGTTTGGTCCTGTCGACATCCACGCCAAGTTGTTCTAGCAATGCCAAGGGATTTTAGTCTGCCCCACAGGTCCGTTGATAATGGATTGTAGTGTCTTCCGTCACGACGATGATCATTTATAGATGTTAACTGGTTTGGGGTATACTGAATGCATACCATGGTATTTGTGCACAGTCAACAATGGTTCCGTACAATGTTATCAAAAGTGCCAGAAATCCACCATGCATTCAGTAAAATTACCAACAAATTAACAGAAGAGGCACATATACCACATGAAAGGTTGATAGACACTAAAGAAACAAACATGTGGGTACAACTCACCAAGATGACAGACGATTTAAAATTAAGAAACACTGAGCATAAAAATAACATGGCAGCTGCTATAGAACGCCCTCTGTCACTGATTTGGAGCAACTGTGACCCCGTATCCTGCTTGGACGGCGGAGCAGCCCTATTTAGGGGTAGCACTGCTCTCTTCACAAGGAGAAGGGGATATAAACTTAAGGTTCCCTAAAAAAAAAAAAGGAAAGATTGCTCCACCCAGGCTCACCTGCTTACCGCGGCTATTAGCCACCCACCTCTGCGGTCGAAAACAAATGAGAATTTGTCGTAAGAAACACAAGACATTATAACTTTGGTGCCTGGAATGTGCGCACCTTACAGGACAGTGATAGTCGTTTAGAACACCGCACAGCCATATTAGTCACAAACTGGCCCGTTGTGGGATTGACAGTTGCAGCACTCAGCGAGACCCGACTACCAGGCTCATCCCACATTGAAGAGCGCGGCTCAGGTTACGTGTTCTACTGGAGCAGCAAGCCGGAGAAGGAGGCTCGCGTCGCAGGTGTCGGCTTCGCCATCAAGGCTGAACTCATGAACCTTCTTGATGCCTTTCCAACCAGCATCAGTGAACGCCTCATGACCCTACGGATCAAACTCGACAGTCAACACCACGTCACTGTTATAATTACATTATGCTCCTACTATGACCAATCCAGAGGAGCACAATGAACAGCTCTACGACGATCTAACAGCAATCATACAGTCCACACCCCACATAACAAGCTCATCTTGTAGGGTGATTTCAACGCTAGAGTTGGACGAGACTAAACCGCATGGAAGAAAGTCATTGGACATCATGGCATTGGTAAGGAGAACTTCAACGGCACCTTGTTACTGACACTGTGCTCAACCAACGACCTTGTTATTACAAACGCCGTTTTTTCAACAGGCTGACAAATACAAAACAACATGGATGCACCTGCGCTCCAAACACTGGCATCTCATTGACTTCGTCATAACTAGACAATGTGACTAGCACGATGTCAAACACACCCATACAATGAGAGGATCTGAGTGCTGGTCTGATCACAGGCTTGTCCGGAGCAAAATCTCTCTGAAGATCAAATCCCCGGTGAAGAGGCATCGTCATATGCTTGCCAAAAAACTGAATCTGCAACTACTTAACTGCCCCAATGTAAGGCGACAAATCAAGTCCCACCTTGACGCTGTCTTAGACCAGCTAGACATACCCACCATTTATGTCGAAGCGGCCTGGGAATGCCTGCGGAAGGGCAACTTTGGGGCTGCTACTGACATCCTTGTTTTTGCCAAACGCAGCCACAGAAATTGTTTTGATGAGAATGAACTGCAGATTAACGGTCTACTTCTCATCTCGGTTATTTCTTGGATATTTCAAAATGGCCGCCATTTCGAACCGAAATTGTATCATAATTACTTCGGACCTGATTGTCGTATGAAGTCCGTTTTGGTGGCAAACCCTATGTTTTCGATACCAAGAAGCCCAAGTAAATCAAATTTGACGGGATAGTCCTAATGGATGGCAGCCATCGTGGATACTTTAAAATAACCGCCATCTTGGATTTCATTTTAATACTAACGTACGTTGCACCTGCATGTCGTATGAAGTCCATTTGGTGGCAAACCCCATAAATTTGATACCGAGAAATCTAAAACATACATTGATGAGGTATCCCCGACGGATGGCAGCCATCTTGGATATTTCAGAATGAGCGTCATTTTGCAGTTCAGTTTTTAAAGGGTCTCTATAGCACGGTGACAAGTGTTGACCATTCGTGGACTGGATTGTTAATTATTGGCAATAGTACAGCGGCATGATGACAGAATTGTGCTGTTTGTGGTTAAACTTGGCATGTCTAGTCTTCATGCCTTGACGAGAATTTTCAGATATGGAAGCATTTTATATCTGACCCCTGGTAACCTTTGTGAAGGGTCAATAAAAAGAATGTAGAATCCAGATGCTACTTCAGCGGTTGTAAACAAAGTCTTTGAAGAGTCAAGCATTTGTTTTCCTAACAAAATTGGAAATGTCTTTTCGACACTTTAGCAATGACTGGCCGTCATTGAGATGATATGTGATAACAAAGTGATGTCAAGATGCAACTATTTTCCCAATGAACTTTGTATACCCAAATGCCGCTATTTATTTTAACTTCCAAATGCCACTTTTCATGATCTACATGTGTGTAAGTCTAGTTAAAAAGAAATGTACTTTAACAATTATTCTAGAGTATGTAATGATTCAAACCAAAAGACAATTGTATCATTACCTCTGATCTTCATTTCCCTGTTTTAAGAATATAAGAGGTACGTCGGACAAGCATCACACTGTAACAGTGGATCTGAATTCAATACATACCTATGGAATAAAGATGATATATATCGACAAATAAGGTATACAAAGTTCATTGACCTCTCCAAGGTATCAGACGTCAGATATGATGTCATCAAATCATGAAAAAGTGGCATTTACCATCAGATTTAATCTTATAAATATCTAAAGATAGGTCATGACTTCTTGAAAGGTCACCAGAAGTTAAATATGAATTGTCCAAAATGTATATATGAATTTTTTTTTTCATAGCATGAACACCCAAAATTTAGACTTAGATCGTGAAAAATTTGGGGTTTAAATAGTAAACCTTACAAATAGCTATAAATAAGGTTTACGAAGTTCATTGCCCTTTCAAAGGTCACTAAAGGTCAGACATGAGTAATTCCCAAATCTGATCATTAATTTCATTGCATGAAGACCTATGACGTAGACTTGGGACAAATGAAAGTGAAGTTTTGAAGAATAATTGTTAAAGGTTATTGACTCTCAAACGTCACCAGAAGTCAAATATGAAATGACTCTTCTATCTAAAATGTATCTTCAAAGGCATAACGAACCAGAATGCAAAGTTTAATTAATAATTTAATCACAGATTGCACATTTGTGTAACTCAGTTGTCGATATCTATCATATTTATTCCATAGGCATGTATTGAATTCGGTTCCATGCACGAACAATTTTTAGGTGACCTCTAAACTCAATTTTCTTTGTATTTAATTAATGGCAGACTCGACATACCGCGATTGGAATATATTAAAAAAATTGGTGCAGTATTCATTATTGTGTTCTTATTACACTCTGCTATCCCAGATGGACTTGGGTAACCACATTTTGAACCTTTTAGACCTGAAGCTTAGAAACTCACCGCCCACTGGTCACTGTTAGAGTGTGATGCTTGTCCGATGCACATTTTATATTCTTAAAACAGGGAAATGGAGATCAGAGGTCATGAAAAAATTGTCTTTGGGTCTGAATCATTTGGGTCGAAACAATTTTGTATAATGTAATTTGGTTTTGATGTCAGCGTATCAGTACAGTGAAATAAAATTTAGACCTGAAGCTTAGAAGCTCCACCAAATAGCCTATATAAGATCGAAGTTTCACTTCTTGTTAACTGTTAGTGATAAAAATGACTTTCTCTCTTTGTCTTTGTTATGTACTTGTCAAATATTCGTTACTCGAATTGATTCGAGGTAAACATTTTACTCCACCCGACTCAAATTAAATTAATGACTCGAATCGACTCACTTCTTTAAAATGACTCGACTCGACTTGACTCGACTCACAAAAATTAGTGATTCGTTACAACTCTGATTCACACCAGTTTCTGTGCTATCAGGTGCCTTGGAAAGACGGTTGAATACAGTGGTTTAGACCAAGTCTCAATGGGTTGCTTCTGATCTGTACAGTCAGGTTACAGTCAGTCCAATCGTTGCGGCTATTTTAAAATATCCAAGATGGCTGCCATCCATTGAGAGTACCATCAACAATGATTTACTTGGTTTCCTTAGTATCAAAAACATAAGGGTTTTCCACCAAAATGGACTTCATTTGACAATCAGGTCCGAAGTTATGATACAATTAGGTCCGAAATGGTGGCCATTTTGAAATCCAAGATGGCCGCCACATGGTAGATGGAAAAAATGTTACCAATGGATTTCTGGCTTAGGTAGGGAAACTCATCCAAATATGACGAAAATTCCTTCTGTACCAAAAAAAAGGGAAAAGTACATAACAGCCTTTACTAGTATACATACATTAACCAATAATAACCTTCTCTATTCCATAGCTTTAATAAATCCTCACACATAGGACTTGCCATCTATCCAAATGCCCGGCATACGCCGGATGCTTTTAACTTAATTCAGACACGCATTAAAACCTACATTTCTCATTCGTAGTTTTCAATCAAGGCAATCCGGACCTTCCCCTTTGGACATCACACCATGCAGGAAGGAACGCAACATTCCACTGTCACGCATCATTGCGGAACGCCACTCCGCACCGTAAACTACATGTATTATTTTGTACATTTGTCTTACGTGCATGCACCCCGTGTACGACAACTATGCCATGGCGGTATATGGTCTCTTGTTATTCCTTGGACTATTTTATTCGGGTTTCTTAAAATGGTCGTGATCATTTCACTCTCTCTGAGGCTAGTCAAATCCTCTTTTCTTGCTCTATGGCTGAATATATTGGTAGCATAACGATTGATTCGGGCGACTTTGTTCCATAATCTAATTTACCAATTACTACTCACATGGATCCTTTCAACGACAGCACTGCTAAAGAAACTGGGTTTCTCCTACCTTATTTTCCATTCCATTGAAAGGGGGAACCTGAAAACAACTTCGGTGTCCACACTGACAGTAACACCAGCATGGCGATAATTATTATCATTGGTCGAGCCTCTCCACAAAATCAACGAATTTGAAATCTGGAAACTGCACTTCGATATCGGCTCGGTTGGGCCATGATTCAGCATACGCTTTTCAGCCCCCCCCCCCTAAAAAAAAAAAAAAAAATATTACATAGACAAAACTTTACCGCAAATTGCTTTGTCTGGTCGATGATCAGAACTGGGCTTTTCAACAATTGTTTTTTTTTAATATTCCCGAAATTAATATTAAATTTAATTTAAAAATCAAACGATTGAGTCATTGTGACTTCACTTCGGATTTTGCATACTAATAACATTATTTTACTTCCCACCAAGTTTTATGACGATCCAACCAACCCGTATTTGTGTCTGAAAAAAAAAGCATTTGTCATGACGTTTCATGACATCACACATTCACAATTTGTTTGTGCAAATATCTATGACCTACGAATCCATTACAAATAGAATTTTGAATATATCATATTGCGTTAGTGTGATATGGCAAAAATCCATTTCAAATCACATGATGACGTCATCACGACGTCAAAAGAACTTTAAATTTATCAAATTGCGTTCGTGCAATATGGCAAAAATCCATATAAAATCACATGATGACGTCATCACGACGTCAACTCTATTTTACCTATAACACATCCCGGTATGCCTACATGAAGTTCAAAACAATATGACTTGTAGTCATCTAGATATAGGATCTTAAAATATGCCCCTTAATGATGACGTCACGTGACGATCCATGATGATGTTATCATGACGTTTCCTGTACTTCTAGCTAAAACACATCCCTGTTTACCTACATACAAAGTTTCAACCCAATCAGACTTGTAGTTCTGTACTGTAGATATATGATCTTAAAATATGCACCTTCAGGACGACGTCACGTGACCCATGATAACGTCATTATGACGTCACTCTTAGGGACACAAGTTCACTATAGGGTCTTAACATAGATTAAGTTTTATGAGAAAACGACTTTGTTTCAGGTCAAAAGTACTGCGAGGAATAAACATGATGTCTGTATCAAATGATGATGCAATGCGAGTTCAGGGTTTCTGTGGATTTAAACTTGCTGACACGCGTATGACGTTTATTTTTCAAGCATAGGCAAGTTGCAGTGTGCATATTGTTTGCAATTATATCTCTCTGCACTGTAATTGCTCTGACCTACAGCATGTAATTATTTCTTGCCAATAGTACGAAGATCGCACTAGCCCTGCCATTTCTTACTACGTGCCCTCGATGCTGCAGAAGCGGGTGTCAGTCAGCAAGGAAAGCGACAGGCAGGACAACGCCAGCGTGTTTTTTGTGGATTTTCAAGGATTACTTCCAGGTATAAAGCAAACAGTGGATCCATGGAATGCTTCCAGGAAATGCGTTTGGTGAAGAACGTTCCATTTCGTTAGTATCTCCTTCTGATTCGTGCCGGAGATAGTCAAATCAACCATCATCTTGGAGCCAGTAATTTCACACTCCCTCCCTGTTATGGTATCTGGCCGCTAAGAATGCACTGAATCCAACTGATTTGCCGATTGTAGCCGCATGAGGCCGCTGTTTGCACGTTGTACAGTGCGTAGCGGGCCATATGGTTGCTAACCGCAAAGCGTCGCCGTTGTTGGTCACAACTAATCCGATCACGTACTTAGACGATATAACGTAAAACCCAAAACATGGCATTTTGAACGTTGTGTTTCTCAGAAAATATGCTCGGTATGACTGAAGTGTTACATTCTATTGAAGAAAACATTCTAAATGCCGAAACCTTTATACTGGTTGCTGTCAAAGCTGGCCTTTAAGTCTGGAAGAAATCGTTCGAAAACCTCCTTAAAGGGAATGTATATCATTGGCTTTTGCTGTAATTTTCAAAAATGAACTGTTTGAGGGGTTAGTATAATAGATCAAATATTGTTTAACCGGCGTATTGTTTTGAAGTTTGTGTTCGAAAATGCTTGAAAAACCAAAAAAAACTAAATTGTTTAAGTAGTCGGGTTCCCTGACCCCACTAAAGATAAAATGGATAAACGTATAGATGTTGGAAAATTGTAAGGTAGGGGAACCAGTCTAGCTGGCCTGCACCCGTTTATGAACATGTAACTAATAGCAAACACAATTTTGACTGGAATTTTTTTGGCAAATTTGGAGCAGTAATTGAAAAAAATAGTTCGGTTTTTCCCAACGGTGGACGGCCGACCACCGTTGAAAATGTATACAAAAATGCCATTTTCTTGAAAATGACTTGACACTAGGTGCCATAATTTTACAGGATGCTTTAGACTGTCATTAACCAACATCTTAGTAAGCTATTTTGTAAAAACTTGGTAGTTTTATTTTTCGATGTTTGCAAATGTTGTATATTCCCTTTAATTGTATGTATTGTCCAATTTCTAGGGATTCATCCAAGTTGTTATTACACAAGTCGTTGAACACTAATATTATCATTATATCAGTTAATTTTCAAAGATGTCACCCGCCACCGTGACCATGTCTGTGTACATGTAGTTTCATTCAAAATAAAGTGTTACGTAACCTTTAGAAATCGCCCTTCGCAACCATATGGCCGTATAGTGTTGGAAAAGCGGCCAGGTGCCATCACGGAGACTATCGACGAAAGCCTTGACCAGGTATAGTTCCGTCACAGCACAAGCAAATCGCAGGTCGACCATTATAAGAAGCTGTCTTCATAAGAAGACATTGTATAAAGCACCACTGATATGCTGTTCATGCACAGACATTCATGGGCTAAACATTTGTCTTTCCCTGTTATAGATGGATTGTTTCATCGGTTAGTTGTACGAGCGTTGCGATGGTCTCAGAAACGGGGAGGAAAAGATCCCAATCTGCAGTATGACCGTGGAAGTTTCTATGTTGATTACGAACATGAGTTTGCCCTCGAACTGGATCGCCAAAACAACCTTGCCTTCATAAAAGTAAATATTGGATTTAGTCCAGTGTGTTTAAAAAAAACCAAAATGTTAATTTATTGTAATGACTAAACAACATTTGTTGCTAAAGGAGCCGGATCATAAACATAAGTTAGTAAAAGTGTCATTGGATCCGGATAGCTTGCCTTTTTTTTTCTTTTTGATTTGGGTATTCTTAGGGCAGTGTGCACTGCTTGGCATGACAGGTGCATTGGGGACCCCCCTCCCCCCAAGCACTGGGTAATCCAACCAACTATGTACACCCCATGCAGATGTAGCCCACCACTACAAAGTTCACCATACCACTGCTTCTTGAAATTGAGGGCAAATATATGTCAAAAGTATACTGCAAAACAGTTTTGTTAAGATCTTTTTGAACCTGAAACCGTTGACGTTTGACAAGATTGACATTGACAAATCGGGCAGTCGCCAACATAGGGCTGAATAGCTCAGTTAGTGAAGCACTCAAACGGCAATACGGAGGTCGTAGGTTCAAATCCCGCTTCATTTATTTTCTATGTTCAGCTTTAATATAAATATTTTTTATCGTATTTTTACATTTACTGATCTGTATCCTTAACGAAAATGTCATTGCCTTTTGTGTGACCTTTTGTTGAAGGTGAGTATCATGCGTGAACAACACATCCCTACAAACCCTTCAAAACGACAAAAGATGACTCCGAAGCAACCACCATCAACAGATATCAACAAAAAGGTGTTGTATTGAAATTATTTAGTTAAATTCCAAAGTTGGTTTATGCATTGGACTTGTTTCTGTTACTGAAGAAAAAATCATACACTCTACCTGGACAATCATCATACGAAATTTAAATTGTGTGTCATTGCTGAATTGGTTTGAAGGTGTGTTGACTTTTAACATATCGGGGTTTTTTTGGGACAAATCTCAGATCTGCCCAAAACTAAAATATTTCAAAGGGGAGTTTAAATAAAGAATAACTACTTAAAGCAATAACTACTACAGTAACTACTACAATAACTGGTTAAAAGTACAACTTTTAAACCAGATAAACTTTAACCAGATAAAACGTTAAACACCACAGTGACACTAAGGCCAAACAAAAAAGTCTCCGGTTTCTGGTATGCGCGCGCGTCGCCGTAGCCATGCGCGTCGGCAAAATGAAAAAGTTTTTTTTTTCAATGAAAGATGATGTCTCACAACCGCCAAACTCACTGGTTTGACTGGAATCCTGCTGCTGCGAAATTTTAACGTATTTTTAGTTGGGGTTATGATCTAGAATAAGCTTTATGTGGCCTCTCTGGACTCACATATATTTGCACTAAACTACAGGGGCTTTAGTTAGTGACTAAAGCCCCTGTAACACTTTCGCGCATCCTAATTCATTATGCGTTCCTTATCAAAAATATTCAATTCATATTTCAATATGTTATACGTCCAATATAGGCGGCTCATATGCTGACGGGGTGCATGCCGGGAGGTCAGCGTATTACTGCGTATGAACCGCTTATCCACCACAAATACATAGTGTACGCGTACCGTGCTCGACCGATGCGGGACCGATGCGCTGCGTATTTATAACTTATGACCTGCGTAACAGCGTACGCAGCGTAGTTTTGTGCATGCCAAAAACTATCCGGCGTACTGGGCCGTACCATGCGTATGCCTGCGTACATAAAACTTACACAAAACGATAGAGATGCATATGAGGTGCGTATTGTGCGTACGACTGCGTATGAAAAAAATGCGCAACTCATAAGGAATTAGGATACGCAGAAGTGTGACAGGGCCCTTAGTCTAGTCGGGCACCATTTGCAGTCATCAGCCTACATTTTGAGGCAAAAAAAATCAGGTAAAAAAAAAGCCGCGTCGCCGCACTAGGGTCGAGCAGTGCGATATTAGCTGAGAATTGCAAATAGGGCTCGTTCAAAAACCACGGGTTGTTATAAAGGCACCCAAGACAATTATTCCCAAGTCATTTAATCATTTAATTGTTCATTGATATTTGCAATAAATCAGTGTGGGTACTTGAGGTTACCGACCATTCAGTTGGCAGTCCTTGTTATCGTGAACAGAGAGTTTAACACTCAATCCCTGCGGCGGTAAATTTCCAGCCAAAACGAGCCTGCATCCCTAAGCCTTTAGATTGCTTTGTGTATCTCTTGTCCGAGGACTAACTTGGTTCGGGAACAGCCCGGAACAAATGGTGACAGAAGTGGGATTGGAATTGATGAAGTTTACTTCTCTGTTAAATAATTAGATTGGACACTTGGTTGTGGATTGTGGACTATGAACGAATTAAGCTCAAAAGGCCTGTTGAACACCGAAAGTGCTGAGGCCGAGGTGCAAAGGTTGCAAATGGAAGACCAATTTCTGGAGTCGGAAAGGGACCTCATGGCAAAGACGTTGGAGATTGCCGTGACATTGCAGTCAGGTGCTTCCTCAAAGGAAGAAAACACGGGCGATGGCCGGCGTGCGCTCCATCAGGTCGATTCTGAGTCTAGGTTGTCTGAAGAGACGTCTGGGTAAGTCTCTGGAGCAACCTGGAGAGTGTCGGGTGCGAGTGTCGCACCTGAATTGGGGAGGGGGAGGGGGTGAGCTTTATTGAAAGTGCACCTCAGAAAGGACAGAGCTCAGGAATATTTCACCGAGTGCAGTCGACGCCTATAAACCAGGGAGGCAGACTTTCCAAATGATGGTCTGGTGTCGTTCCTCCCTGAGGGAGGTGGCGTGGGACGGGGTAAGGCGAGTACCAACCCGTTCGTTGGTGATAGGTGAAAGGGTCCCCCTCAACAGGTACACAGTGATTTGATAAGTTTCGCAACTTGACCAGCCAAGGCGAAGAGCCACAGCTCTCCTGTGGAGGTGGACAACTCGTCAGTGGGCCCGTGGCCACTGAAATGAGAGTCACGTGTCAAAGTTGACTTGGGTCAGAAGGAAAGTTTGGAGCGACAAAATCGCAAGCAAAACATAACTCCTGACCGGTATAGTGGGAAAGTGCTCTAGAGGGAGTATTTTCCGTCATCTTGAGTCATGTCGTGAGGTAAACCAGTAAAGTGAGGAGCAAGCTACAAAGTGGCTCCGGCGCCAAAAGCCGAAGGAAAGCTTGCTTGAATTGGGGCAGGTGTTCCATGAGTTGATGGTGAGAGCATATCCTGAGATACAGGAAGATACTTGGGAGAACTTGGATAAGGATCACTTCATTGACGCCGTCAATATCCATTTGATCCGAAAGGGACTGAATAGGGCCCGTCCGAAAATTTCGGACGAAGCGGTCCAGGCCGCCTTGGAGACAGAAAATGTTGAGACTGTTTAGTAGCACACGCTGCTGGCCCGAGAGCCCGCCAGTTACAAGTTCGTGAGAGCTGTTGACTCTCGAACGGAGCAGAGGCTTGTTGAGGCCTGTGAGAAAAGCATGAAGTCTTTGACCATGCTTGTAAAGTGGTTGTCGACTCAGATCAAGGGTCTGGGTTAGGGCATGTCGTCTCCCTAACCACACAAGCTTAGTCCCTTGAGGTGTTTGAAGTGTCGAGAAAAGGCCCGTCTTGGAGGCGGAAGATGTTCAAGTGAAGCAGGTTGACGGTAGTCTATTAGCTGTGCTGGGCAAAGCCTGGGTAGAGGTGCTTGTTGGTCGGACCACGCACCAAGTCAGGGCAGTCTTCGCTGAAATGTAGCATTTTGTTATCCTGGGCATTGATTTTCTGGTGCCCACAGGTGGAAATTTGGATTTCTATTTGAGAGAATGGAGGCTCAGTGGTGAGCGAATCAAGTGCACGAATGGTGCAGACAAGCCCTTTGGGGTTGCGTTGTAGTTTCTACAACTACAGTGATTTCATCTGGTCATGAGGCCAAGGCCCCGGGAATAATTACCCGGAAGGGTGCCGACCCTGTCGGGCCAGCCATGGTTGAACCGATGGAAGGCGATGGCGATTCAGCCAAGGAAGATTTGGTGTTGGCAAGATCTCTGGTTGTGACTGAATCCGACGTTCCGTTACGGGTCTTCAACCCTGGAAGGGTGGAAAGAGTTGCCCGTGAGGGGACTACATAGGGAGAGACCTCCCAGGTTGAGGCCAGTTCAATTCATGATGAGTTGGATGTGGTGGCAAATATGAGGAAGGAGTTGCCCGAGTATTTGCAAAATGTCTTCGAGAGGGGTACAGCCAATGTTGAGGCTGTGTAGCATGTTGATGTCCAGAAATCTTTTGCAGACCTCCAGGAAGTATCGTCCAAAGTTTGACCATAATAGTGATCACCCGGGCTGTTGAAGGACAGTGGGGTTAACGGGGACAGTGATAAACCTTGATATGTTTTATTATTGAATAAATGACTTTGATAATGTACGTCCTGGATTTTGTTATTTTCAACATGCTGAAAACTGTCAATTGGTCTTATGGTGCATGTGGAACAAGGCTATTTCTGGCATGTCAGCTACATCACTTGGTGCTCAGTCATTTGTGACGGTAAAATGGAGTTCAAGAAAAAGAAGACAGGTTATGTAACAGATGGTGGTTGCCATTTTCCTAAATAATTAGTCATACCAGAGAAATCAACAAAATAACCTCAGTTTCTTCTTTTTAAAGACCCTGTATATCCTTGACCACGGCCATCAGCTTGTTCCCATACGAGCTTTGTTCCCGCTACCGCAAACGCGCGCCGCGACACACTAGTTGTACAATTCCGTTGGCCTTCACGACCCTTGCGTGTGCTTTGTGTGCATGTACGTACGCCCACACACACTTCCGCAAACAGCCGTACAGTAAGTCGAGGCGGAGGATAGCTGTGACGCAACGGTGTATGCTCAATATGATAATTAGTACGCGTTATGGTAAAAAGTCTTCTCTCATTGGATAATGGCTGACAAAAAAATATATATTTATTAAATTGCATAATGCAACCAAAGGTTTATAAACCAGACGGCCTGTGGTAATATTGTAAAACACCCCCTTAAAATGTTAAATGGTAGTATAATAATATTTACAAAGTTATACATAGTTTGGGTCGAAAATTAAATGAATGAAAAGGATGAACAACTAGACCTTCAAAAAACAGCGAACGGCACTAACTGCACGCCGGCAAAAAGATGTCACCGTGCACAGAGACCACGTCGTGGCCGTCAACTGTGAGGCCCCGGCCGGGCTTGCGCTATGCGGTAAGACACGCTGCGCTTGCTCGGTCAACGCCAAAAAAGCGCTCACACTTTTGGGGGGTATTTCTACTAAGCTGTCAATAATAGGGATATGGGAAAAAAATTCCTCTGCTTCACCTAACTTATTCCGTAAGACTGATTTTAACATCGACAGAGTACGACATATATGTCGACAGGGTATGACATATCAAATATATCACATGTTGTCGACAGGTGCCGGTACGACATATATGTCGTGCGTACGATCTTATATGTCGAGCCGACAGTGTATGATATATGTCGCATACGATTTTGTCGTATATACGTACGACTTAATATCTCGTGTGTACAACATATGAATTTTAACTCGTACGTTCGACTTGTTGGTCGATTATGTCGTACAAACGACATATCTTGTGAGTACGACTTGTATCTCGTACGTACGACATATGTATTGTAACTCGTATGGATGACTTGTATATCATACAATATTTAGGTCCGATTTATATGTTATTCCTACGACTTACATGTTGTACGTAAGTTGTAAGTACGACATACAATCCATACGTACGCGTTAAAATGTCGTATGTATGAGATATATGTTGTACATGGTACGAATTCAGGGAGAGTTTTTTTCACCATGTGCCTATATGATAGTTTCGTATATTTCCATTCCAAAGTCAATTAAATGGGTACGATTTGAATTGGATCCGGGTTGAACTGTTTCCTACATTCGCTGTCAGAATGTCACGGGCAGGTACGGGTAGCGGCGTGATAATGTTCGCTGATGCACGACAATAAACGTCAACGGATAGTTCTGTCTAGAACTGTCTAGTTCTGAAATAGTTTTGGAAATACTATCATCATATATGAACAAGTGTTCATTCATATAGCGGCAAATTACATATGTACTTAGAATAAAACTGGAGAAATGGTTTAAAATGGAATTGAAATACCTGGACATTTATTTTTGAGCGAACATACGTGGTGTATAAGGTAATTTGCGGGCTGCATGAACATGTATGTCGCAGGTCAAAAATTACGGGCTTTGATTTGATATCATGTTATATATGTGCATCAGAAATTCTCGGCCGAATTCGGCCGAAAATATAAAGAAACACATACAGAATTCGCCATAGTTGCGTCAAGGCGTCCCCTCGACCTCTTTTACGGCTGTTTGCGGAAGTGTGTGTGGTACGTGCGGAAGTGTGTGATGGGCGTACGTACAAGCACACGACGCACACGCAAGGGTCGTCGAGGCTAACGGAAGAGTACAATAAGTGTGCCGCGGCGTGCGCGGTGTGCGGTAGCGGGAACAAGCTCGTTTGGAAACAAGCTGATAGCCTTGGTCAAGGCTAATAGCTATAGGGTTTGGGCGCTATATGCTACGCGTGGGCGAACTGGCTACCAGTTGTAGCACAGGTCGGACAGTTAAGCCGTACACTTGCGGGTGCATTGTGGTTGGGCCCATGGGCTGGGCCCATGGTTTCGTGGTACTACGTACGAGCAAACATATCTCCACAGTGCCACTGAACTATGCAATGCAATGTTTTTTAAGAAGTGCGACATTGAGTTGTGGAGTGCTAAATATTGGAGTGAGCAGGGCAATATTGGTCAGTGCACTGCTGACTAGGGTTGAGCAGTGCGATAATAGCTGAGTATTGCAAATAGGGCTGGTTCAAAAACCACAGGTTGTACTAGAGGCACTCCAGACAATCATTCCCAAATCATTTAATCATTCTTCGGTTGCAGTACGAACCGGCGTATCTCGATTGTTTGCCAAATGGACCTTTTGTCATTAACGTTATTTTTTCATTAAAGAGTTTATCCTCAGACAGTTTTATTCTGATCTGAGTTCTTACTAACTAAGACCGCTCATTAGACTGTGCGGCGTATCTCTAAGAAATCAAAAATGTTTCACCACAAAGTGGCGTATCCCGATACGCCGCTTCTTGCGCTAATTCCAATAGCGCTGCGACGTAGTTCTAATCAGCGTCATCATGAAAAGTTTGAATTCACCGTTACACGAACCATCGTATCCTCGTATTTTCGACGTGGCCACGTTGTATGAAATTCGTGACGTCACGTTTTACAAAGTGACATGTATCTTGGGAACTAAATATCCTAAAAACTAAGCATCTCAGAAGCAAACGGATAGCATACGATGAAGTTTAAACTAGAATTTTTTAGCTGAAACAAATTAAACCCTGATTGAATTCCTACACAGGGAGTATGAGGAATGAGCCTACTAAAACTGACCACTTTAAATCGTTTTTTCTCAAAAACTCAACAATTGGGATACGTCGGTTTGTGCTGCGACTGACGAGTCGTTGGAATAAATCTCTTGAATAAATCATCGTGGTTACTTGAGATTTCCGATCATTCAGTTGCCAATTGTCGTTGTTATTGTGTAATTGCCCAATTAACAGAGAGTTTAATAATCAATTCCTGCGGCAGTAGATTTCCACCCAAAACGAGCCTGCATCCCTTAGCCTTTAGACTGCTTTGGTCCGAGGAATAATTTGGCTTGGGAACAGCCCGCCACAATAATATCAATAAGGACTTACATTTGACAATGTGATGATGAAAATAGCAAAGTTGATACATTTCATCCAACCTTAGTATATCGCCATGCATACGGCTTTTTGCCCTATATTTCTTTCCTTCTTCAACCAACTTCTGAAGGCTGCTATTATTATTAAAGATCAACCTTTTTGTGAAATAGGTACTTGGTTTTGTAGGACGACATCTTAAAAAAATGACAGACATGTGGATCAAGGGAATCAACTACATTTTCAGCGTTGAATGCCCGTGCCAGCGCAGCTCACTTCACTTTTTGAGTCTGAAAGAGTGCTTGGCTAAATCGAAGGTTTCCTGCAGGATTGATAAGAAACCTCAAATATCGATTGAAACGGACCGATTCCAAGCCATGTTCAACCAGGAAAGCTCTGAGGAAGACCCAACAGCTGTTGGTAAGTACATTGTATGTTGTACAAATAGATAATGTAATATTTGTTTTCAAATTTCAGCAAACTGTTATCTCCTGCACTTTATGTACATCTCTTGAAATATGGTGCTTTGAAAGTGTTGATACTTGTTTAATGTGGGCAAAATCACAATACGAGTGATGCTAATATTTTGTGTTGGCTGTCTTTTGCCATTCGCTATGTACATCAGGCATGAAGGTTTTCCTTGGATCAGCTGATCTCCTCTTTTTAACTTCTGTTGTAATCCATAAACTAAATGCATGTTTGTGTTCAAACATAAGGCTGTTTCGGTAATTTGTTATTGTATTGTTATGTCATATAATAGACTGACAGGACAAACATGTGCAGTAGAGTGATCAGGAGTAATATAGTATTGTTGATATTGGCCGTCCCAATAGGCACAGTAATATGACGTCACATGTCACGTAATGAGGTCATCGTGACGTCAATTCAATGTTAATCTATAACACAGCCCCGCCTTTCAACCCAATAGGACCTGTCGTTCTGTAGATATAGGCCTTCAAAATATGCACTTTTTATACGACATCACATGTCACGTGATGACGTCATCGTGACGTCACTTCAATGTTATCTATGGAGTACCGAAGTGACTACGTCACACGCATAAAATGTGTGTGAAAGAACTAAGCCCGTGATTCATGTCAGTAAACCAACACGCGCGAGCACTCCATTCGTTTGCACTACACTTTCTAGTTCAAAATTACGTCACACTTCTGTACTCCATAACACATCCCGGTTTAGGTACATACCAAGTTTCAACCCAATTAGAGCTGTAGTTCTGTAGATATAGGCCTTCCATGCACTTTTAATATGAAATCACATGTCACGTGATGACGTCATCGTGACGTCATTTCAATTTGTATGTATAACGCATCCCTGTTTAGGTACGTACCAGGTTTCAACCCATTTAGACCTGTAGTTCTGTAGATATTTGCCTTAAAAAATATGCCCTTTTATTATGACGTCACATGTCACGTGATGACGTAATCGTAACGTCACTTCAATTTTCATCTATAACACATCCCGGTTTAGGAACATACCAAGTTTCAACCCAATCGGGCCTGTAGTTCTGGAGATAACGGTCTTCAAAATATGCACCTTATTGTGACGTCTCGTGACTATTGATGACGTCATAATGAAGTCAATGCTCGGCACACATCTTCAGGTGCTGGACTAAGTGTGTGCCGAGTCAGATTGATTTTAGTGCCCAAAGTGCATTCCACTATGAAAACGTGTACAATTGCTACGGGAAATGGCTGCAAAAGAAGAAAAAACTAGAGTTGTATGACTTTTGAGTTAATATGCAATCATATAAATTACATTTTTGTATTCAAAGTTCATTAAAGTTATATTGAGGTTGTATAGCCAACAGATATGCAATATATAAAAAATTAGTTGATGGTGTCATGTTGACGTCACAGGCTCTACGATGACGTCATCTTTATAACACTTGTCAATGCACTTTTTCCATTGTGGTCTTGGCTTGTACTAAGCTTGAAGTCAATCCAGTAATAGGAAGTGTTACATTTTGGAAGCGGAACGAAATTTTAAATATAAAAAATCATAAAAAAATCAACCGATGACGTCATGGTGACGTCATTTCTGATTGTGAATGCTAGTAAATTATCGACCAATCAACCAAGTTTCATGACAATCGGACCTTCCCTAATATTTGTTTTTAAAAATCGCATTTGGATGACGTCATCGTGACGTCACGAATTTTTCAAAATTTTGTGCACATCCCTATTACCTAACAAACCTAATACAAAATAATTTTTAGATTTAGAATGTTGGGTTAGAGAGATATAGTGCTAATCTTCAAAGTGGCGTGTACAAAAATCGTGTACAACGTCTATGGCTAGAGGTCTATGTCTGTTTGCAACAGAGCATAGGGCTTTACCGCATAAGGTTTTTTTTTTAATTGAGGTCATGTTTTTCTGTTTTGTGCAAAACTGTGTGCATTTACGTTTTGTCTAACAAACCTCATTCAAGAGGAAATTTAATTTTGGCATATTGCATTTATGAGATATGGCAAAAGTCTTATATATAATGTATATATATATATATATAATCACAAGATGACGTCATGATGACGTCAGCTCAATATTTTTTTGTAACACATCCCGGCCTTCCCCCGTTCCAATCTTCAACCCAATCTAAATTACTGTTGATGAAATATAGGGGCTTAAAATATACAAACGATGACGTCTAACTATGACGTCATTGTAACAATACTTGGCTGTGCTCATTATTTTATTGTGGTTTTAGTCTATACCAAGTTTGAAAACTATCGGATTAATGAAAGTGTTAAATTTTGTAAGCAGAATCAGATTGGCAATATTAATAAAATCGTTAAAAATCTACCAATGACGTCATCGTGACGTCATTCAAGATTTTGTGTACTAATGTTATTATTTTCCCGCCCACCAAGTCTCATGACGATCGGATATTCCCTTATAAAAAAAAAAATCGCATTTTTGCTTACGTCATCATGACGTTACGCAATTTTCGAAATGTTGTGCCTATATCTATTGCCCAACGAACCTTATACAAAACGAATTTTGAATTTATCATATTGCGTTAGTGAGATATGGCAAAAGTCTTCAAAAATTCAAAATTAAATACAAAATCACATGATGACGTCATGATGACTTCATCTTGATAACGCTTGTCAATGCACATTTTTGCATTGTGGTCTTGGTTTGTACCAAGCTTGAAGTCAATGCAACGAAAAGTAGTGTTTAATCTTGGAATGGGAACGAAATTGTAAATATGATAAACATTCTAAAAAATCATGCGATGGCGTCATGTTGACGTCATTTCGGATTTTGCATACTAGTACCAATATCTAGCTATCAACCAAGTTTCATGACGGCCGGACTTTCCCTTTTATGTGTTTTAAAAATCGCATTTTGATGACGTCATGATGACGTCTTACATTTTTCAAAATTGTGTACATATTCCATGTTACGTAACAAACATAATACGAAAAGTATTTTGAATTTTGCTTGTTGCGTTCGTGAGATATGGCTTAAAGGTCCAAAACTTCAAAAAATCATATAAAATCGCACGATGATGTCATCATGACGTCACCTCAATTTTTACATTTAACACATCCCGGTCTACCTGCATACCGAGTTACAATCGGACTTGCAGTTTTGTAGATATATGACTTCAAAATATGTTCGTTTCTGAAGACGTCACGTGACCCAGGATTACGTCATCATGACGTCACTGTTCGGGGCACATCTCTACAATAAGGACTATGACTATGCTTACTTGAATGATGTATGACAAAGATTAATGCCAAAAGTGGCACTGAGAAAAAACGTGTACAAAGTCTATTGGATTTAGGCGACAAAAAGAAGAAGAGAAATGAACAAACTAGAAATCTATGTCTGTTTGCAATAGCACATAGGGCTTTTCCGCATTATGATTATTTTTTTTATCAATAACGCGTCACAGACTATGCATGTACAACGCTTTAGAGTATACGGTACAAGCATTTTAGAATTTAGCATGTAGCGTCTGTAAGATATATATTATCGTCAAAGGGAAATAAATCCTTATTAAATCCTTATTACGATGACGTCATCTTGATAACACTTGTCAATGCACATTTTTGCATTGTGGTGTTGGTTTGTACTAAGCTTGAAGTTAATGCAATGAAAGGAAGTGTTAAATTTTGGAAGCGAAATGAAATTGTAAATATTAAAAAAATAATAAAAATCATGCAATGACGTCATGGTGACGTCATTTTAGATTTTGCTTACCAGTATCATTATTTAGCTATCCAACAAGTTTTATGAAGATCAGACTTTCCCTTATTTGTGTTTTCAAAAATCGCAATTTTGACGACGTCATCATGACGTCACACGTTTTTCAAAATTGTGTGCGAATACCTATTGCCTTACAAACAAAATACAAAAAGAATTTTAAAATTTGCATTTTGGGTTCGTTCGTTTTCAAGTGAATTCTCCAAATTTAAACCACTGTCTTCATAAAAACCACATATTTATAGCTGGATATATCTCATCTATAAATAAAGACAATTGCGAAACAAAACGTACATAAAAAAGGAATTTAACATGCATGACATGAAAACAAATTAGCATCCTCAAAACAAGCCAATTAACCCCCCTGAAATTATGTGTTCGTGTGCATGGTGACTTGCTGCACACCGTTCTCCGCCCGCGTACATGCTAAAAGACTAGGCAGAAAACCTACAAAAAAGTGGCCACAAAAACTAGCACAAGCTAATTCAACGAAAGCACTTTGCCTTCTTTATCGATGTGTGGTGATCATTTTTTTGTCCTAACCTAGTCAAGCCACGGCGAAGAAACTAAAAATGAAAAAAACAAAATTCATCCTCAAAATCACATTCCAACTTCTGCCAACTATACTGCCAACTATACTGAATCCATTACTGAATCCACAAATCATTCAGGAAAAAAAACGTTCGCTTTCAACTTACCATGCATGCCATCTTGGCGACTCGCTACTTCTCTTGTAAATGTGTAGTTTATAAAAACAGAGCTGTCGAACTCTCGCGGCCGTTCGATTCGTGACGAAGCTCTGTAGGTAAATGTGAGCATTTAACCGCAACATCACATGCGCTGCAGGCTGACTGACAAACGATGTATGTGTATATGTACAACGTACGTGCATGAACATGTACACTGTGGACGTCCTGTGCGTGTTTTAAAGCAGAGGCATTGTCAACCTGAAGTTTTAAGCGTGCACAGGGCAAGTCCAAGTTCGCTTATTGCTTCGAAACTTCAAAATGTTTAAGACCTACCCTTCAATCGACAATTAAAGTAAAAATAATATAAAAAACTGTCGTGGTTGATTTTTCAGGAATTTCTAAAGGAAAAAAGTTTTTTTCATTATAACTTCCGGTCTGACGACGTTATCATTTTTTTTCGCTCACAGGTTTGTCTGCACTTAAAGTCACCATATACACCAATTCTAAAAGCGATTACCGCAAACTTCGTCACAGACATCGACTGAAAATCATTTTACACTTTACTCAACCTGCCCATAGAGGGCGCTCTAACATGTTATGACGTCAACGGTGTTTTTCGTAAAGTACAATCTAGCCACAGACTAACATCGTTTTAAGCAAGTTCACATCTTTTTCCAATTCTAGATCATAAGGCTATTTGAGTTACTTCCGGTTCAGACCGGAAAGAAGGGTCACGTGATTTTGCTCACACGAGATAGAATGAAGATTTTGGATTATTCTATCAATTCCTGCAAACGTCAAGTTTTGGTCTCTCACGGCTGATTTTATACTGATTTCTAAAGATTTAATCTGTTAATCTTTAACGTGACGTCACGTGACCCACGATGACGTCACGATGACGTCACTCCTCGGGACACAACTATGCTGTAAAGTCCATGCCTATGCTGACTTTGAATAATGTACAACAAAGATGTTTCTAATATCGATGTTGATGATAATGATAGTGATAGTGGATGATTTGTGTACTTACTCTTGATCTTATTTGCAGGGATTAAAAAGCCAATTTAAATAAAATTGTGTCAGTTGCGATTAATTGTTAGTGTTATCAATATTCAAAAAACAATTGCTACTGTTATCAACATTCAGAATGCCCAAAGTTGTCAGTGGCTTTAATTTTTTTTAGTGGGACTGTCCACGTTAAATTTGGGTCATACAAATAGAAACGACATTCTTCAAACCACATTTCCCAACTACAAAACAAAAATGCACTAAATTACTGTAAAAAAAAAACCTATTCAAGGGAACGAAATTAAACAAATAATGAATAAAAAAAGCAATGACAGTCCATGGAGTATCCACTAGACTACATCAGTGACTCCTTCCACTGCGTTTTATAATTCATTATATTATACATGTATTGCGCCATACGCTGCAATTATAGGACCGACTTTGTGGTATAAAGCTCGCCTTTGGTCAATGCAGTCTTCGGCACGCTTTTGGGATAGGGCGCCTTCATTCGAGCGGTACTTCACTGGATTACTTTTTTTTTCCACTTTTACCCACTGCCCTTTATACTATAACAGAGTCATGTTTCCCATAAGTGTTGCAATTGCACTCAGTTAGGCAATTGCACTCTATGACGAGATTCCTTCATAGGAAAATTGGATTCCTGGTATCCAAATCTGTCCAAGTCAAATCTTACTTTTATGAGTGAGTGCTTCGTAATACGGCCGCATTTTCACATTGCGGGGTACAATTAATATTTGTCTTCGACATTATCAGCAATGTAGACCTATATGCAAATTAAACAAAATCCTCGGTCGGCCGTTGGACACAATGAGTCGGACATAATCGGCAGTTGGACATAATGGGTCGGACACAATGGGTCGGTTATAATCGGCCCTCGGATACAATGGGTCGGACATAATTGGCCGTCGGACACAATGGGTCGGACAAGATCGCCGTCGGACATAGTCGGCCGTTGGACACAATGGGTCGGACAAGATCGCCGTCGGACATAGTCGACCTTTGGACACAATGTGTCGGACAATATCGTACGTCGGACATAATGGGTCGGAAATAATAGGCCATCGGACACAATGGGTCGGACATAGTCGAACGTCGGACATAATGGGTTGGACATAATCGCTGTCAGACATAATGGATCGGACATAATCGGCTGTCGGACACGTGGGGTTGGACATATTCGGCTGTCGGACATAATTGGTCGGACACAATCAGCCGTCGCTCAACAAAATCTGTTGTCGGACTTAATCTATCAAACGGACATAACGGTTGTGAACACACGTACAGCCGACCGATATGTACCCATGTATCGTAACGGTACCTGTCATGGGCAGAGCCGTATATTAGACGAAAAAAGATATATATGTGGGCTACACAATATTATGTGACCTGCAAAACTTTACGAAATCAAATAAAAATCAGATGATAACATTAACCGAATGCAATTTTGTTTGCACGTATACATTCCAAACAAAAACCCGATCGGACTTTTGGTCCTCTAGATAAAGGACTATAAAGTGTGCAACTTTAAGAGGACGTCAGGTGACCTGTGATGACGTCATACTAAAAGTATGAACAAGGTTCAAACCCAATTGGACCTATGGTTCTTTAGAACTACGTCACATGATCCATGATGACGTCATCATTACGTAACTTCTCACTACTCTTGATCTGTGCCAATCGGACCTATAGTTCTCTAGAAATATGACTTTAAAATATGCAATTTTAAGATGACGTCACGTGACCCATGATGACGTCAACATGACGTCAATCTTTGGGACACGACTTTGCAAGAAGAAGGAGGAGGAGGAGGAGAAGGCGGCGGCAGCGATGCGGAAAAACACAAACAAAACCACCTCAACG
Organism: Patiria miniata; assembly: GCF_015706575.1. Lineage (NCBI taxonomy): Eukaryota > Metazoa > Echinodermata > Asteroidea > Valvatida > Asterinidae > Patiria > Patiria miniata. Next base: position 9,353,466 of record NW_024037063.1, read on the forward strand.
AAAACAAAGGTTCTTTTGGCTGGTTGTCGAAACAGCCAACTAGAGGTCCATGACCGTATAATGAACAGAACATAGGGCTTTTACGCATTTCACGTTTTGCAGAAGTTTATGATTTTTTTGTCCATGTGCAATCATGTTCAATAATGTTTAATTCCATGCGCGAACAATGTTATGTGATATACATGCTACTTTAGCAGCCAACAAAATCATGAAATTTCATGGCTAAAATCTTTGTATTTCTATACATGCAAAACGTTACATGACACTCACTATGTATGTACAAAGATTCAATCCAATCTGCATCGTAGTTCCCTATATATATGCTGTTGAAAAAATGCACCTTTACGATTATGTCACATGACACGTGATGACGTCATCATTTCTCACTTTTCGTGCATATATCTGTGACCAAACACCCCCCCCCCCAAAAGAATTTTTTATTTAGCATGTTGCGTTCGTGAGATATGGTGCTTAGCTTCAAAACTTCAAAAATCTATTGATTATCACACGATAACGTGACCATGACGTCAGCTCCATTTTAATCTATAACACATACAGGTATGTGACGTACAACGTTTAAACCAAATTCGCCTTGTAATTCTCCAGATATATCCAGTTAAAAATGTACCTTTCAAATGAAGTCAGATGACACTTGATGACGAAATCATGACGCTACTCGTTCATGCAAGACCTTACTATGGGGGTTACTCAGTGCCAAGATTCATTCAGATTAAAGTTGTATTGAGAAAAGTGACCCCGCAAATGAAGCACGTACAAAGTATTTGGGATTTGGGGTAGCTTTTTCGCTGATAACAAACAAAAACCCAAACATTTGAACAGAAACAAAGGTTTTTCCGCTTTTGAGCGGAAATGCTATAAAACCCCTTGTTGTTCCAAAGTATACCTGTCACACACAGTCAGTTGAGCATGGGTATAACATTGTGTAAGAAGCCAGTAAGGCATTTGCAGGGAGTAAATTGCGGGAATGTTTGCTGCTTACTTATGAAGTACATGTACTTTGCAACAATTTCTGCTCCAGCATGGGGTTCCTTTTATTCATTGTAATTAAAACATTAAGTTAATTAGATTCATTAAAAAAACTAGAATCCTTTCCACAGTCACTTTGTTTCAAAACACAAGAGGGAAAACCCAACAAATTGCAGACTCATCACGACTCAGCACTTTTTAGTGAAATTTTCAATCCATTTTTTGACAAGTTGGGCGCACTGGTTTTGGGGCTTTATATTTTTAAGATCCTTCATCAAAAAAACAATGCGACGTGACCTAACTAGAATGTTGATTATTGTTTCGGGAATTTGAGCTATACATCCATTTATGTGAGTTCCAATATCCTGTGTCTCGCGAGTCACTCGTTCGCAGCATACACTATTTAAGCCGCCATGCAATCTGTCTGTCTGTCTGTCAGGCGGTCTTGCCTGCCTGTCTGTTTGTTTGTTTGCCTTATATTCCTCGCTATGATTTTCAAGATTGCATACTCCGAGAAAGGTCCGTTCTGGTCGCCGGATTTTGCCATAGCTAGTTTGAAACTTTCCAAAAAATCGAAAAGTCAGGTAAAGACGCTAAATTTGTGTGTGTTTGTGCTGGGGTTTGTTTATGTGTATTTCGAGGACACGCATGTGAATCATCGTAGAGTAATTGAGGACAGGAGTCACATCGAGGACGACCTCGATTAGAAAACGTATACAAAATCAATGGGAGCTGTTGCAAAGAAGTAAGAGTATAAACAAAAGATCGATGATGAGGAACAATAGAAAATCGTCCATTAACACCATAAACATGCAATGTGTATGTGTGTTTTGTATGGCACACTTGTATTGTTGTCGGCCCTTAAATTGTTCGAAAGCACCGATTTTTTTGGTTAATTTGAAGTTCACCAATACTGAGGGAGGTTTGGCTCAACTACTTGATAACTGGGGAAAAGGTAATTGCGCGCAACTAAAGGGTACAATGACAGCCATTTTGGACTTTTCATATTTGGACTCTTCATAATTATCCAGTCGCTAATATCGGGACCCTTTAGGCCCGGGGACCATTCAACACTGGTTTGTGAAGGCCCTCCCCCCCCCCCCCCCACCGGTAAACTTGCCCGCGCCAAATGTTCCATACATGCTCCTCAATGCCTTAACTTTCAATTTTTGATAAGAACCAACTGATCTAATGCCATTATTTTCAGGGTCAAGAAATGCAACTGCACCATTTGGGATAGTGTCAAATGGGTAGTTTATAGCTATTTCAGCTATATAGAGTATCGTGTTTGTTTTTGCTTGAGGTTGTTAATGATGTCTCGGGCAATAATTCTTATTCCCGGGCACAAAACCGCTTGACCATTACTTCCGGTGTTACTGGAAGTGCCATACAAATTGAATATAACTGGAAAGCAAATAAATTATGAAAGTGTTTAGAACGGAACACAGTACACAAACAAAATAACATTATGACGTCATCATTTAAAAGGGCGCCTTCTATCGGTACCTCAATAGGGTTTCCTTTTTTTAATTTAAAAACCCTTTGTCGATTGCCCCTTGTTATCTTTTTATCAACTACATAAAACTTTGCAATATTTCAAAATGATGACGTCATCAGACCAAAGTTACTGTGGGGAGAATTTGAAAATGATTCTTTTTTTTTTAATTATATCATTTGATCCCTGTCTTATGATTTTGTTTGTAGCCCAAATAATGATATCCGTTACAATGTTTAACTTTGAATATTTAATGTTGTGACGTCATCAAAACCGAAGGTGTTACTTATACATACACTTATATTTTCCATATTTTCATACGTTATTTTAACTTAATAATGAACATGTGTCCTCTCCTGACTAAATCGGTATTAACTTTCCATTTTTGGACTGGTGACGGCATCAAACCAGAAATAACTTGTACGTGTACATGAAATATTTGCTGAAATTTGATATATTTTTGTTTTAAAGCTACAGTCCATCATTTGTAATTTGTGCATTTTGTTCGTTTGAAGCAACAAAAGAGTTCATAATCTAATGAAGGATACTGAGCAACTAACCCGATGAAGTTTCAGCTGAGCTTCAGCTGTACATTCCGAGAAAAACAGCATTCTAAGATCTCAATTTCAAATCCAAAGTTATTACTACACCTCATACATATTCATGATCGAGAGCCGAACGTTCACTGGTCAATTCACCATCACGTGCCAGATGTTATTCTTGCTGTTTACCAAACGCGCGCGCGAGGATTCACGCACATTGTAAATACGCATGCGTAGTAGACTGTCGCACGGGTTACCCGTGCGACAGTCTACTACGCATGCGCTTTACAGAGCAATCGAGGAACTGACGCACGGGTGCAGTACGCACGCGCGAACATCACCCAGGAGAGATGCATCTACCATGCATCTCATGGTTCGCGTAAAAATGTTAATTTCCAGAGCTCAATGATGCCGTACTATTTCCAGAGCTCAATGATGCCGTACTGGAGAAAATTTGTAGACCGTGTAAAGATGTCTCCTGTACAAAAGAAAGTTGTACACATTGCAAACATTTGTATTTACAACTGTGGTAACTGTATTATATTGCAAACGAACCGAACTAGTAATTGAATTTGAATTTTTTGGTGAGCTGTACAAGTTTCCCCGAACTTTGTTTAAGTTGCATAATAATAAAACAAAATTCGGCAACTGAATATGTATGAGGTATAGTAAAACAAATATAACATGGTTTATTTCGGGTGGACAGTCGATATTAGCTCCCCTCGGTATTGGAAGTTGACAAACTAGTTCCCTCGGCTACGCCTCGGGAACTAGCTGGTCAACTTCCAATACCTCGGGGAGCGAATATCGACTGTCCACCCTCTAACCATGTTATATTTGTATACTGAATCTTGTTTTGAATTGTTTTGAATTGCAGCTATACGTGACGTCGCGCACTGAAACGAATTATAAACAACCGCGCGCGCGTGTGCGTCGTTCCAATACTTGTGCGCGCTGCGCTGAATAACAGAACGAACTACTAATTTAAATTTTCCTACGGTGCTTCTTAAGAATCACCGTTGGGAATGCCTTCTCTGTTGATTACTTGAAAATGACAGCTTCCCAGAAAGAATAATTTCACAGGGAGTTTAGTTCCCTTAATATCTTTCAACCAAATTTGTTTTTCAACAATAATTACGCCAGTTACCTTTCGGATGGCTGCAAATGATGGACTCTAGCTTTAAACAAAATCGTTGGTTGTACTGGATAGATTCGATTTTCGTGATCCTCTGTTCTGACATAACACTATTCAAACTTAACTGGGCTGTGTCTAATAAAATAGTTGGCTGCCCGACTACTCTGCGTTTGTAACTCAACAACGCCTTGACCTGTAGTTTTGATTGCGCGTGTATCCGGTCTACTTCGTTGACCACTCGCGCGCTTCCAAGTACGCAGTTATTCTGCGTACATTTGTTAATTATTACCATAGATATAGAATAAAAAGACTAGATCGGCAGCGCGTCCACACGCACCCATTCACTGTGCGATAAATCTCCGCCATTTTTGTTGTCACTCGTGGACGCGCAACAAATTAACGTCTGTGGAGATCAATGGCTAAATGTATTTTTCCTCCAGCACGTGACCAGGCTCAACGCGCGCGCGCACCAAGTATTGACGCGATGCACCCACGCGTTAGCAATAATGGTGCAGTGTGGGCGTGATCGGCGTTGCGTTCGTCACGTTTTCGCGAATTATTTGTATCTTTCCTCCAGCAAGTGACCCTCCATGAAAGTCTGCGCTTGTGGACGCGCTGCCGATTTAGTCTTTTCATTCTATATCTATATGATTATTACATGTATATTACATGTAGATTATATTTTTAATTACCTCACCTTAGAACGATTTCAGATCTTGAGGTAGTGACACGTATAGTTGTAAGCGATTCATATCGCTGGCTGTTATTCCATCCGTCATATAGATCATCATCACCTCCAGGTCAATTTCACCTCTCCTATTTCATACCATCGCTTAGTGGAACCGACTGTGTCTGCTACCCCACCTTAATAACCCTTCCCGGCCACATTTTAGACATTATAGACTGTGAGTCACTGAACATCGATCATCGCTATACGTCGGTCGACTTAAATAATTATGTTTTTTAAGTCAAGATATGTAAGTCGAATACCCAAAATATACTCTTAAAAAAATTATTAAAAATGTACCAAAATATGGGTACAAATTATATTCGACCGAGGCTGATTGATGTAAATGAGGCACCTCTTCAAAAAATAATAACTGTCTCACTTTTCCCAGCAGCGTGGCCAGGGTTCTCATCCTTGAGGGAGGTGGCGAGTGGGGGGGGGGGGGGGGTGCATGTGACAGTGGGGGCGCCCATTGTTTCCGTGCTCAGGTAGACATGATTTTGGCGCCATCTTCCCATGGGGTCGCTGTTAAAAACCGACAAACAGGGTTTTTGTGACCCAAAAAAAACAGAAAATGAGAAAAAAAACCACTAAATCTATGTTAAACAAATTCAGCCTAGTCACTTAAAGGACTGTGATATTCTCCGGTTCCCATATTTCCAGTAGACGGTTGACTGGGAGGCGACGATTTTTTTGTATGGGGGTAGGGGCGTGCGCCCCCACTCCCGTAGCAACGCCGCTGACTCCTTCTAAATATCTTCTCTGGGGATATAATAATCTATATTCCAAATCTGGTGCTTTGGACCAGTCGGTCACGATTCAACCCATAAGCCACCTGACTTATATGCTTGTCGATTTCTTCCCACAATGCAGATGCCTTGTTTACAGTGGAACCCGACTCTGAAGGTTCCTACGCAGCTTACAAGATGAAGACAACTCAACCCACACAAGATATGCTGAATCCAGAAAACGTAATAGAAGCATACACTTATGTTACTTCGAAACTATGTTTTTTGTTGATCTTATCAAATGTAATTTTGTTCTTTTTTTCTTTAAATTTACAGACTTATCAGCTGGCGTCGAAATGCAAAGGACTTGCGTTCATTCTAAACAACAACAAGCAGCGGGAAGGCTCACAGATCGATATGGCAAACATGATTCATCTCTTTAAAGAACTTGGATATACACCACTTCCCTACGAGAATCTTGAAGGAAAGGTAAAAAAAATGGAATCAGCAGAAAGAGCTAGAGGGGCGCTCTCTAGCCAAAAAAGGAAGGGACCATCTATAAAGTACTTACACACAGAATGCCGACTTTTTATAACCCCCTGCATAATGGCAGACGCAGTAGTTCCAATCCACCTTTCCCTGTAGCTGTACGCATAAGTTTTCCATAATTTCCGTGTACTATGCCATGTACACCCATCCGGTTCGTAAGTGTGACGTCATTTCAACTTAAACCACGCCCACTGGCACTGACTACGGAATATCATTGGAACATAGACTGATTGCCAGTCCCTCCATTGTCCTTCGGACTTCGAATGTAGGGACAGGTGTCTATCAATGAATCCTGAATATTTTAGGAGGTTTTCCTCCTAACGTATGCAAATTATATGCAGGACTGGCCGAAGTCTGGTTCCCGCAGCCTGAATACAAAAATCACAACAACAATGTTAGCGCACATCCCGCTATTGCAAAATGTGCAAGTTGTGCGAATTAGATAGTTTGTCAGGTAACTATCAATTGAGAGAGGGGCATTATTCCCAGTTATTTGAAACCAATGCAGTTGAAAGGCTTGAAATTTGCCTTCGTGGAGACATCGGCGATTTTGCTTACTGTATGACAAAGAGTCGGATAATCATACTGCGCACACGCAGATGTGATTCAATTGATGGCTTAAAATTGAATGAGGACTAGCTACGGGTCCCATATTTTATGGGGGCGGTGACCATCTACATTGGAAGCATTGGCATATTAGTCCGGTCAATTTAGAACAAAACAGGGCCTGAACTAGAACAAATTGCAATAGAATTTATTTTAATGCTTTCACGTAAGGAAATATCACTTTTTAACATAGGTCTACTGAAAATTTAATTTCCTTTTTTTTTCTTTGTGATCTAAGTGTTTTGAGATGTTTCGTTTCATATTTTCATGTGCTAATAATATGCACTGTAAGCTTCACAACCTGAGCCCAGTAATTCCTTAATTTTCTTAACCAAATCCAACACATCATTTTCAGGCGCTCAATCCTTAGTATTTAATTAAAGATTTTTGCTTTATTTTAAAACGGTCAATGCATGCACTGTCCAACCGCTTTCTATATTTCTATGTAACTACAAAATAACTGTATCCGATAATGTATCACCTCGGAACGGATGCTGTATCAACCGATAAAGTATCAAAAATCAACCGATCATGTATCAGTATGGGGAAAAGGTGTACACAAAATAATGTTTGTTTTATGTCCTATTTATCCCGCCCCAATTTTTGACCGGGGATGGGGGTCTGGGCTATTGGATAACCCCCCCCCCCCCAATTATTTCGTACTAAGAGAAAAAACGCAGATTTTGAGGAATTTTTCTAACTTTCCAACCGCCGAAATGTATTAAATAGTAAAGGGAGAAAAGGACAAAAAGCTTGAAATGTGCTGATACATCTGTATCATGAATAGCGCCCCCAGTGTCATGTTCTCCCTCCCCCCCCCCCTTTGAATTTTACGGCCGGGATTTTTTTTTTTTTTTTAACCTATCCCCCAGTCCCCGGCACACATTTACGCCACTGTTGCAAGGGCGGACCCAGGAATTTTCGTCACGTTTGGACTGCAAACTGTATGGGTTCAACAAACTGAAGTCAGTGGGTGGACAAATAACAAATGGCGTCAAATGCGAACGGTGCCCCCTTAATTTAAAACAAATGCTTGGGCATTTGTACGGTACAGTAATATAGTGTACATGATTGTAGGATTTTGTCAGCGCTCCCCGTTTAAAATATGGCACGAGATTTTTTGTAGATAAAGAAACACTCTTTCGTTTGATTACCTGAACATTTGGGAGACTTTCGTAGTTCTCGAAAAAAACCCGGAAATTTCATGACCTAATTTTTAGTCGATTTGTCCGTGAAATAATATCGTCAAAATGCATGGAAATCTCTTCTTTGAGAAAAAAATACCTTGATAGATGTATGAAGTAGGTCTGTAACTATCTAAAACAACTTTGTTTATTTGGATCGGTTATGGTTTGCCATGAAAATTCGGAATTTTCTTAAGCCCTTTTTACGGCCATCGTTCGCTGGCCTAGCGTTGCTATCAGTTGTGTGGACGAGAAAATAGAGGAGCTGCGTGTGACCATAGAGCAAGGACCCAAGGAGTTCGTGCTCCAAGACTTCAAAAGTAAAATGATGGTCGCCGCGCTCGAAAGCTACAATAGAAAGCACCTGGCGCCAGCTTGCTCATTTGCTCACTACGCTAATCTTGACACAATAGAGATCCGCGCTCACTAATGCCAAAAAAGGAGTTTGCGTGGCTTCGTAGACAGTACCATGGTAAATACGCTTGCGCAGTTGTCATACATCGCTAAAAATGAATGATTTTGAAGTGTTTGTTCGGAGTTGGCTAATACTGGCTAACAATGTGGTCAACATCACTGAAACAATCATTTCATGAAGAACAAAATGCTCTGTACCTTTGGTGTGAGAACTTGTGAAATTTTGCCAAAAAAAAAACACATTTCATCAATGATATATTGCCAATTAAAATGTCTGAAAATACATGAAAACTTATCTGAAAGAAATCCAATTTATCTCCAAATTACAGGGACAGATAACGCTTTTAAGCACCAACAACTGCACATTGCTAACTTGAGCTAACAGATAACGCTTTTATGCACCAACAACTGCACATTGCTAACTTGTGTTCATAACTCACATCTAACAACTGCGCGATTGTAAAAACCTATCAGGGACAGATAACGCTTTACAGGGACAGATAACGCTTTTAAGCACCAACAACTGCACATTGCTAACTTGAGCTAACAGATAACGCTTTTAAGCACCAACAACTGCACATTGCTAACTTGAGTTCATAACTCACATCTAACAACTGCACGGGTTGTAAAAACCTATCAGGGACAGATAACGCTTTACAGGGACAGATAACGCTTTTAAGCACCAACAACTGCACATTGCTAACTTGAGCTAACAGATAACGCTTTTAAGCACCAACAACTGCACATTGCTAATTTGAGTTCATAACTCACATCTAACAACTGCGCGATTGTAAAAACCTATCAGGTACAGATAACGCTTTACAAATACGTAAAAAATATTTTTCAAAAAAGAACAGCGACGTGACATGACGTATTATGCAGCATATAGGGAGGTTATTGGTTACCAACTAAAAAGGCGGCGACGATCATCGTGCTCAAAGGCCGCTGGCATTCACGCTTTTAATGATCGAGGCTTGCGGTCACAGTGCTTTAGCTATAGACATTCCCGAGGGATTGGATGTTAATGGTCAAAATGTAAATCGCCCAAGAGTTCTGACTCCTTGGGTCCTTGCTCTATGGTGTGACACGGTAACTGACTGGACCAACACGCTGACGTTGCCTGACGATCATGCGAAGACACTGCGGCTAATAGCCTTGGCACATTCTGGAACTGTTATTGGTGTGGAACTTTGCGCGCGAACCAGTACAGTGCAGTGTCCCGTCCATTGATCTCCATACGGAGACAATGGTCCCGTACGTCCATGGTGCTCTCAAAAGTGGTAAAACGCGCCCTCTTGGTTAGAGCACTGAGCCCATACGGAGGCCAAGTGTTCGGAGAAAAGAACTTGTCCACATGAATTTCGACGCAAGATCTCCAGTTAATGTGACCGTCCGTTGCATGATGAAATCATTTGTGCCAGCGTGGATGGTACCCCCAAGCACATGATTATTTCTTGGCACTCGCGCGTGTGGAAAGGAGCCATGCTGACTTCCTTGGGCCTCGTGCGCCCGGCCCGGGACGAAAGCATTTTTGTCAGTTTATATTTCGGACCCCCAAAACACACTTAGACCAGAAAGTAATACCTATGACGATTTCAGGGTCGTTTCAAAGACAAATGGGATAAATCCTGGAGAAATTGAGAGAAAATGACAAAAACAATTTGCCCCGCCCCTGTACATTTTCTTTGGACCGATTTCGCTTTCAGCCTCACGATCGATCCATCGATGTGCATGCGTGCATGAATTTGAATTTATTAGGAAACTGGTCTTTTATGCAGTAGTTATAAATATTCATTCTTTTATGGTCAGCCCAAATCCAACGAGAGAAGACTGTTTACCATAGCCCGTACTCATTATCAAAGTGAAAATAATTATACCGTTGCGTCAAGGCTGTCTTTCGAGTGTGTATGACGCAATGTGTATGACAAAATCACTGGTTTGCACGTGCGTATGGCATGAAGCGTAATCGTCCAATTTATAGTGTCTTTTGGCGGCAAAAACTGAACGTCCACGTATTTATCCCGCACTATTTTCGTCCGTGTATTAGCAAAATATTTTCAATGATGTGTATTTTACCCTTTCGTTAATATCCTCCACAGGATATCACCGGGAATTTCAAGACGTTCGCCTCTTTGTTTAATCAGAAGGGCGTAAGTTACGACTCAGCCGTGATAGTATTGATGAGCCACGGCGATAAAGATGGAGTCATTCTCGGCACTGATAAAGTGAAAGTGAAACTTCAAGATTTGCATCGGGAGCTGGAACAAGGTGATGGGCTGGCAGGGAAACCCAAGATATACTTCGTGCAGGCGTGCAGGGGGAGTGAGTACAAATTCCTTCCAATTGGCCGTATGATGGCGCTCTCACGATCACATTTTGTGGTTACAAACAGTTGAAATCAGGGGCAAGTTCGCGCAAGAACTATTGTTAAACCATAGTTCGACTAACTTAGCCCGAACTCTTTCAGTCGACGATGGTTGAACTATACGCTAGTCGACTATTTAGTCAGGCAGCTTAGTGAATGAATGGATGTGGACATTCCGGACAAAAGCGCCAAAATTTTCTCAACATGCTCCTCAATACCTTAGCTTTCAATTTTTGATAGGAACCAACTTATTTAATGACATTATGGCGGCCATCTTGGAATTTAAGGTTGGCGGCCATTAACAACCTATATCTACGAAAATCTCATCTTCTAAGCCTCTTAGAATTAAAGTTTTACATTTTCAGGGTCAAGGAATGCAATTGTACTATTTGGGATAGTGTCAAATGGTTAGTTTGTTCAAATACTTAATACGGCGGCCATGTGGTTTGCCGTAACAGGACCAACACTGGCCCGATTCAGGCTATGTAGTAGAAGGAGGGTACCAGACTTTACCCCTTCCCGCCCCCGCCCCCGCCCCAATGATCCCCTCCCCAAAAATAGATCCCTCTCCCAATATCTCAGTCTCGGAATCAGGCCAAAACCGGACCCAATATCTCTCGTCTTGAAGATCTCTCTCTCACCAGCCGGTGAGTCTGATTGCTTATAAATCCAAAAGTTTGACCTCTTAACATTTTTTAAAAAATTATATTGATATATATAAATAATGAATATGATCAGGTCAATCGTTAAGGCATTTTCTAGATGGAATGAAGCCACGCTGCGCGATTACGTCCAGCGATATAATATACCGTACAATCAAAATGTTGCTCTTACGCGTAAAGTCTACATCAACGGGGTAAATATCTTTGAAGCTCGATTTAAAAACTTGAGGAAAAAGACGGTACTTGAGCTCAAACAGATTGTAGACGATTACGATCTAGAATATAACTCGTCGGGTTATAAAGGTCGATTTTTGGAAAAAGATTTACTCTCAGCGATTCAAAACTCTAGGCAACGCGAGGATTTTCAAGAGGCTGAGTTTAGAGCAACGAGGAGATTTAGAAACAACTTTGAAACTGGGAACTGATTCCTAGACTTTTTAACGACGATTTAGTCCGATTTGTTGATACGCATAAAGATCAAATTGTAAATAAAATCAAGTCAGAATTGAGAGAGCTAAGAGGTTTAAAAGTAGAGCTCGCAATCAAAATAAAATCCGAAAAAACCAAACCGGTTGGTACGATCGAAACGATCGAAGCTACACATTTTACCGATCATAGAGTCGTTTGAAATCAAAGTCAAATAAAACAGGTTTTAAAAGAAGACATCGACCAGCTATTTAAAAAGGATGAAAGGTAAACGAATCAAGGATCAGGTTGGGTTTTAAAAAAAGATAATGGCGTTGTATATCAACATTAACAGGTTTAACCCCGTGAGGGGCAGTTCTTATATTGACCTACCAAAATGTACCAAACAGAACACGGCGATGATAAATATTAAAAACAAAGACGACGAGTGTTTGAGATGGTGTTTGAGAGCTGCTCTTGGCTTGTATACGGATAAAGTAAAAAAATAACATAAAAAACGATCCTAAATATAAACTTCATAAAGAAGAACCTGTTGTATACACCAAAGACGACGGACTTAAATTTAAAGGCGTAGACTTTCCAACACCGATCGACCAGATACCAAAGATAGAAAGACAAAATAATTTTACGATAAACGTATACGTTTATGAAAATATATCCGTTACACGTGTCTAAAAACTACAAAGCAGAGTCACGACCTATCGATCTGTTTTTGTTTTCTGAGGGCGACAAGCATCACTATTGCTGGATAAATAATTTTTCGAGATTGATTTACAACGTTACCAAACATAAAAGTAAGAAATATTTTTGTCAAAGGTGCCTGTGTCATTATAGAACGCAAGTAAAATTAGATAGACACATGACCGATTGTAATGGTATAGATACACATCCGTCAAAGACTGTATTTCCTACCGCTAAGCGAAAATATGTAAATAACGAGTGGATAATCGACGAAAACGATGTGCCAATATTAGAATTTAACAACTACAGGTTTAAACAAAAAGCACCGTTTGCAGTTTACTCCGACTTTGAATCGATATTAGAAAAAACTCGGACGATAAAAAGGACAACGGGCAAAAGACAAACATTCACAAAGCAAGCGGTTACTCATTGGTAGTAGTTAGATGCGACGACACCAATGCGTATCAAGAGACAAAATGTTAACAAATACAAAGCGACATAAATTGCATATTTAAAAAACCCCAACCCATGAAATTTAACGAACGAGCTAAAGAACATCATGATAAAACAAACACGTGTCGGATTTGCGAGAAACCAATTTATCCCAATTACTCGAGCAACTTTCAGTGCCAGAACCCCCCCCCCCCAAAAAAAAAAAAAAAAACCAGAAAAACAAATAAAGAAAATCAGTACGAAAACAAAAATGGATTTACCGAGTCTAAATGCCTCGAATGCAAAAAGAAAATCAACAAATTTAGAAAGGTGAGAGATCACTGCCACGTCACGGGTAGATATAGAGGTGCCGCGCACGCCTATTGCAATCTGAAATTACAAGTTAAACCAGGTTTTGCCCCAATACCAGTCGTCTTTCACAATCTGCAAAATTACGACACTCACTTGATAACGCAGAGTATTTCAGAGTACAATGACGAAAAGGAAATACAAGTTATCGCTAGAAATTCGGAAAAGTATATTTCGTTTTTGATCGGAAATATGCGATTTATAGACTCGTTTAATTTTATGGCGTCTTCGTTGGATTGATTATCTAAAGCTTGTCCAAGAGAGTCGTTTAAACTACTCAGAGAAAATTTTAATCGTCAAAACATCGACTCGTTGTTACAAAAAAGAGTTATCCGTATGAATACATGGACTCGTTTGACAGATTTCAAGAGACCAGCCTATCCTCCATCGAACAATTTTACAGCAGCCTAAAAGACGAAAATATATCGCGAGAGGACTACGACAGAGCTAATATGACGTGGAACGAATTTAAAGTTAAAAACATGGGGGAATATCATGATTTGTACGTCACTTCCGATACGTTATTACTGGCTTGCGTATTTGAAAACTTTAGACAAACGTGTATTACAAACTACGCGTTAGATCCAGCTAATTACTACACATCACCAGGATTGTCGTGGGATGCCTTGTTAAAACACTCGGAAGTTAAACTCGAAATATTGCAAGACGTAGACAAACAATTATTTTTTTGAAGAGGCAAAAAGAGGTGGTATCTCGAGCGTGGGTGGTATGAGATACCACAAAGCCAACAACAAATACCTACCCGACCATAATCCAAACGAGCCGTCGAGTTACATCACCTACCTCGATGCAAACAATCTGTACGGCTGGGCCATGAGTTAATACCTGGCGTACAAAGACTTTTAAATGGGCGTCTACACAAACGTTTACCGACTCCAAGATATTATCTCTCAGGAAAACGTCAAACACCGGTTACTGCTTTGAAGTAGACCTCGATTACCCAGGCAATCTCCACGACCTGCACAACGATTATCCGTTAGCGCTGGAAAACATCGTCATACCAAAATAATGGATGTCTGATTATCAAAACGAGTTATTGGATACCAAACCTAGTAGCAACGTGCAAAAAATTAACGTGTACCCTTAATCCTAAACAAAAATATGTTTTGCACTACGTCATGTTACAGTTGTATCTCAAACTCGGCTTGAAACTTAAAGCGGGACTCTAATAACCAGGAAAAAAAATGTTTAGCATGCTGTTATATTAAATTTAATTCTCATTTTAAAATGTGCATATGAAATTAACTTCCTGGGTTTCTTTAAACAAGAGAAAAAAAAGATCAAAAAGAGCTTTAGAACTACGCGCGACGAGCTAAAAACAATGAAATGGCGCTGACGTCATAATCATTATGTAATGACCCCGATGACGTATAGTTTGAAAGTCGCTGCTCGGTCAGCTGTTTTTAGGTATACGGACTTGGCATGTATGGCCATGGCAACGCAACGCTTTTCATTGCGCTGTATTTTTACATTATACTTACCGCTTGGTTTCGTTCAAGTCATCAAAGTCATCGTGTATTTTGGTCATTTTCAAGCATTTTGTGCAATGCCACAATCCTGTGTGGTTGGTGGTTGCACCAGAAATACGAAGAAAAATCCTGGCGTTTGTTTCTTGTCGTTTCCAAAAGCTGAGAGTACGCAAAAAAGTTGGATCCGATTTGTAAACAACACCCGGTCCGACTTCGTCTTGACCGACTGGTCCAAGGTGTGCTCTGCACATTTTGCCGATGATTGTGTCGACGAGTCTTACAAATTAAAAAAAAGTCTCGGCGTGTCAGCAAATTTCAAGTTAGTTGAGGGAGCCGTACCCACCGTCAAGGCCCCTTCAATTGACCCTTCAAACACATGCCCGACGCCGGGCACGAGCGAGAGAGAAAGTGAGCAGGAGCTGCTTAGCAAGCGCCGACGGTAGGGCGGAGCATTCCAAAAGAGGGAAAAGGCCAGGGTAAGTTGGTTCTCGGCAAACACCACTACGTTCTAGCCATTATTAAACTTAAATAGCGAGGAGTCTCAATTACGAATGGCATGGATTTTGTACAGTTTTGGCCAAAAGAAAATTAACTTAAACCCTAATTTTTGTATTTCTCATTTTGTCTTTTTTTTTTTTTTTAATGACCGATGAAAATAAAATAAAAACAATGGCCTGCAAACAAGTTGATTAAACTGATTTTAGTGCCAAACAAAAAGGTGTGTTTCTGGTCATTTTTACTGGCTTAGAAGAAGGGAGACTATGTTTATATTGTGTGAGGATTTGTGTACATAATATTTTGGTAAAACCGTTTTGTTGCAACTTTAGCGGTTGTGTACAAAGTCTTTGGAGAGTCAAGAATTTGTTTTATTTGTTTTCCAACAAATTAGAAATGTTTTTCCGTCCCAGATTCATGTCTTATCATCATTTTTACAATGACTGACATTCATTGAGATGATATATGAAGAAGAAAAAGTGGCGTCAGGTTGCAGCATTCTTTCCACGGTGAGCATTGCATTTCATCTTCGATAGGTTCCTATCTTCCAATGTATTTATCACAAACAAAAATGCAAAATATAGGACTTATAAAAACTCCGTACCCCTTTGTCCATCCGAATTCCGGTTGATAGCTCCATGATCAGGGCGCCATTGGCATTACTAAAAAATTCTTTTTATATTTTTGCCTCATTCAATCTTCATTTAGATTTAGAGTTAGATTTATTTCCGTGCTTTCTGACACATAATAGTAAACCAAATAACTTAATATAAATGAAGTAAACAATTCAAAGGAAATAAATGAACTGAAATAATTAAATGAAAATTCAATTAATATAAAATTTGAAGAAAAAAAACACAAAAGAAACCACGGAGGCATTTTCTTGAAGCGAAGCTTGTACAGAAATGCCTTGTGCAAATAATTTATAATCCGAAAAAAAACAAAGAGATTCACAAGAAACGTACACAATGACAAAAACATGGACTAAAACAATAACGAGACTGCAGCGAACAAACCAAGACAAGAACACACAAACACACACCTATACAAATTGTTGAAAACAATAAACATGGTGAGGAGAGGGGAGAATAAAAAACCTTAGCAAATAGCCAATGAGATCAAAGAAGCTGCGTTACATAATTTGAGATTAAGATCCTCTTATAATTTCGTTTGAATTGGCCAACGGACGACTGACTTCGAATGGATGCACATGGAAAATAAATGCAACTGTTATGAATTGTTTCCAGATTATTCAGGGTATACAGGAACAATATGAGCTGGCAGGTCCACCTCAGATCAGGAGAGTTCAGCAGAAGCATTACCCACGGTGAAAAATAATCACCTTTTTACAAAAGCTGATCACAATCCTTTTTTCAATATATATAATCCATAACAGAACGGAGACTAGTCATCGAGCATGTTTGCAAAATAGACATATATCCCGGCACCGTAAAGCAGCACTTTGTAAGATCCAAACGTTGCCAGACTAACCCCAAGAAATTTTCGGTGAAGGAAAGCATGTTGTCCGGTTTTTTTTCTGTGTGGGAAAAAGTAATTAAATGAGCAAACGGGAGCCAAAATATTTATTTTTAAGAATTTATACCTTAACACATTTTCTGGGATTTAGGCATGCAAACACGTCACCGGGGACATTCAAAATGCGTCCAGTGCCAACTGGTGAAAGCGCCAAGGCTTCAGTTACTGAGTGCTGCACCCCCTCGGTCACTCCAAGATGTCACATATGACGAAGTAGAGGAGAGTGACAGCACAGACAGTGACTCCTCTAGCTCAAGCGACAGCGACAAACCTTCATCAGACTCTGACTTCGATACCAGGTTGGTTTTACAGAAATATCAAAACCTACCGTTTTTTTAAGTTAGCAATCTCGGCATCCTCATACATCATTTCATACATCATTTCAGTACTGACTATAAAGTTTATTAAAACAAACACAAACATGTAGAATGTTTCCAAAGACAGACACATTTTATATACTGTAGTATTTTAATCCACTCTTATAGTGAAGGATAATGTACGTGCATTCAGTGAATACCTTTTAAAAGACAGTCAAATCCCTGCCATATTTCATTAAGTTTGTTTTTGGGAATGCAACAAATTTTCAGAGGAATGAATTGTAAGTGCTTTTATTTTGGTACAGCACCGATGAAGAGGTAGAGGACAACTGCGATGCATTACAGGCAAAGAAGTGGCTTGTTTTCCAAAGCAGTCTGTTGGAGTTGTTCTCTACTCGTCCAATGGTACGATGGTGCAGGTGATACAGTCCTGCAAGATCCGATCATGTGGCCATACCCGACGTTGGCGCAGTCAGCCCATGGTCGGTAATACTCCTGCAGGCAACATCCTAATATCGTCGGCCATATTGATGTCAGGAGCATGCATTCGCAAATTCTTGCAGGCCCTAACATCGATAATGTTGGCATGATATCCTATGCCACATTTTTTTATCCATCAACGAAGGTTAGCTGAAACGTTTTGCTTTTAATCTAAACAAGCTGTTAGCAACTTGAATGATCTTGATCTCCAAGTGATCATTGAAAAAGCATTTATTTTCTAATTTATTTTCTATTGGGGGGGGGTCAGACTCTGTTAAGTAACTTTTTTTATGATTTTACGTATTGTTCAGATTCCTACAACCTGACGTTGTTCACATTTGGAATGAACACCAGAATTCCCTAATAACTACCAATACCACCGCAACAGCCAATAAAGGTGTTTTCCTTGGCATGGACATGATGGCTGACTCCATGGGCCATTCTGCCAAGTTTGGCTGCTACAGTGTGATGGATATTTTTCAAGGAAAAATCCTCCACATTGAACTTGTCCAGGTACAGTAGACTTGTATGTGTAAAATTTATTTTTGCATTTACATACAGCTAGTTGATTTCTTTCAAATTACAATATGCGATCATAGTGGTTGATGAGCGAATGTGTGGTTGAATCTTTTTGAATGTGTGTGTTCCATGATGCTTTAGCAATTTGTTTTTAATTGCAGAAAAATGGAACAAGCATCAAGTCTAACTTGATGGAGAAGGAGGGACTCTACGAGCAAAACAATGGCTGGATCTGAAGAAAGTGAAAGTCGAGACAATTGTGACTGACAGACACCGGCAAATCACCAAATACATCAGAGAGGAGCTAAGCCCACAAGGGATTAAGCATTACTTTGACATCTGGCACGTTGCAAAAGGTGCTTGCTTAAAGCCATGAATGTTATTTCCCCCCCCCCCCAATCAAATTTTTTATTGACTTGCATTCAAGGAATAACTACAAATAAAGGCAATTAGAAAGAGTTGCAAATCATATTTAGTTCACATCCAGGAGATTGTTTAGGACAATGACATGCAAGAAGTGCTCCAACCTTATGACAAATGAGTCATTTCACGTGTACATGGTTTAGCATGAACATATTCCACATGACATGCAGCGTATATGTATCGACGCATACTCTGTATGCTGTGTGACCTGAACATTGTTACTATTGTTTTCCCCATTCATTGTTATTGTTTTCATAGTGAATAATGCTCGTTTTGTTTAAGGTCTGAAGAAAAAACTGATGGCAGCAGCTCGATCCTCTGGCTGTGAGGTCATCAGGGAGTGGATTCCCGGGATAGTGAACAATCTGTATTGGGTTGCCTCATCCACTCCTGATGGCAATGCTGGTCTTATGCTTGCCAAGTTCGACAGCATCAATAATCACATTTTGGGTATTCATGTACACGAGAACCCCCTCTTTCCAAAGTGTGGCCACAACATTTTGGAGGGAAGGAAGTGGTTGCAAAGAGGTAAATGTTTTTTTTTTCTTTCATTGTATTAATGTCCGTCACCCAATTTCCTGCAAATTCATTCTAATCAGAGCCTCACAAATGGAAAGGAAGTTTTTTTTATTATAAGTAGCGTGCACATTGAGCATATCATTTTAACTTCTCATCATCATGGAAACTAAATGTTTCCAAAAAAGTGTGGAACTTTATTCATACCAGGAATTGCATGCTACATTAATCCATGTAGGGTCCAAGCCAGCAGTCAAAATTTAGTATATCCTTGAAAACCGCTGGATCAGGAAAGATGTGAAAATGTTGTCGCCATCTATGCAGACATCGTCGGTGGAGGCCTTTCACTCAGTCATGTACCAGTTTGCCCCCAAGATGTTTGCCTACTCATATGAAGGCATGCTGTGCAGGTAATTTACTTATGCTTTTCTTTCAAACTATCTATATGACAACTATTGGTATCATTGGTCTTTCCTTACACATGCACATACCTCAAACCTTGACTGTGGTTCTTGATATTTTGTTCTATAGAATTTATCTTGCAGCATTGTACTTCAATGAAAATGCAAACAGGAATCAGGCAACTGGTAGAGATGGTAAACCTGCCTTTGTCATCAAATATCCCAGAGCAAAGCAAGACACTGGAGGATATAGTGTGAGGAAGATCAAGGTTGCTTGCACACACGGTAAGTCATTACATGAGCCATGTTTTGTCCAGAACAATGTAAATGTGCAGCCGACTCATATTAAAGAGAAGGGGTTTCTTTTTGTCATTACCAAAGCAAGGCTCTTTGCAAATATTAACACTTCCTATAAATCTTTCATGAAGTGTCTTACATATATGCACATTATACTGCCAATTTAAGCAGATTACAAACAGGATTTCCATTGTGTTAATCAGTCAAAACCATTTAATATTGCATGTAGATGAATGTCACTATTTCGCTTTCACACCAGATTTCAGCAAGCGCATCATTGAACGAGTGTTTGCCCTGTGTGAGTCTGGGGAAGACACACGAGGGAACTACCAGAGGCTCACTGCCAATCCTGGACCCCTGTCCAAATCTGCGAAGCGACCAGACAAAGAAACTGCTGTGGAGACCTTTGTTTCGCGGTTTGGAAAATCGGTTCACCCTGTTGGTAGACCTGATGGGTGTGAAGACCTGGTTGTACCCGACCGAGTGGAAGATAAGAACAAAACAAAAAAAACAAAAAAAAAAAAGAACAAGCAGAGAAAGCAGCAGAAGAAGAGCAAGAAGAAGGATAAAGCAGACAAAAGACCGCCTGAAGAAATGGATGGCGGAGAATGCTCAAACAAGAAAAAAATAATAAATGAACATGTATATGTAATGTATACGCACTTCCAATTCGAATGAGACATTTTCTTTGTAGTACATGTACTGGGAAATCAACTGTTTCCATGATTCATATTTGACCATGTATATAACATCAATTATTAGCAACCTAAGGCCCCAGATCATATTCAAGGTTTTCAATTCTTATCATTCGTGCTGAAAACCATTACATGCATATTTAATACCTGTATATTGACCTTGGTAATGGAGAACTGAGGACTCTTTCCGAATGAGACAGGTAATTTTTTTTTAAATTAGTACTTGTATAAATTATTAATGTGTCTCTCATATTTGAAACGGAAACAATTTTGGAATAGTATTCCGTAAATTTCTTTGGATTATCTAAAATTATGTTAATGTACAATCATTGTTGTATAAAAAAAGGAACAAAAAGTTTTGGATCCCTCAAAAAATGTCAATAAGCAACATTGCAGTGAATGCATTTTTTTTATTTGGATTCAAGATTCGGGAACCCCCAGCACCACCTGACGACCTGGCGATAGGACACGTGTCGGTATTTGCTGTATAAAAACTTATGTATGTAGAAAAAAGTGTGAATAAACAGCTAATGTACATGTATATACATATACATGTATGCTTCTTTGAGTAAAAGTTATTGGCATTGCAATACTAACAGGGATGGTCTTGTACTGCATTTTTCAGTTTACAAGTGCAACATGTACATGGAGTTCCTTTTGAAGGATACGTAAACATGTACTTCAACAAAAAAATCCTTCCAATATGAAAAAAAAAACATGATACATTTTGTTACTTTTTATGAAGTTTATTCTTTTTATTACCAAACGTCATGTAAAAATGTACATGTGCGCAGTCTCTAGTGTTCCTGGATTCAAGCAGGTGGCCTCGTACCATGGATGGTCCATAAAACAACTCAGAGTGTCCAGATCAAATCCTGTGTGTTCAATTTTTTTGCTGGATGACCGGAACCTCCTTGCAGCACAGACAATTCTCCACCGACTCAATAATTGTGCAGTTTCCACAAGAACACCTTTGGTTAAAACAAGGAGATGCAAATGTATCTTGTAATTTGTGGCGTGAAGTTGAGGAGAAAATAGGAAGTGGCGCAAAAATTTGTCACGATGGTTGGATTTCCCTTGAATAATGCCAGGAATACCCAGGCCTAAGTGAACATATTAATTCAAAAAAATTGTGTCTCATTTTAATAATCGACATGCTGGTCCTTTTGTCCTAAATCAACATACACTGACATAACAGGATAACTACATCATAAATAGTTCCAATAGAATTAGAAACTTTCATGGATTTTTATGGGGTACGAGAGTGTAAACCAGAAACTTTTATGGATTTGTAAGTGGTACGGGTGTGTATAAAAAACTCAGATAACGCTCACAATTTCGTTATGTGACACAAGTTGGACCGTTGGAAGACAAAATTTCTCCCACGTGACCAACGAACATGAAAACCTCTTTTACATGTTTTAGCAACAATTTGTTCTAAAAGAGTATGGTAATAAACACTCATGATCAAAATAATAACAGGCCTACCAATCCGTACTCTGAAGACGAACTCACGGATCATCGTCTGCCTGCGCCCCGTCATGCCCGTCAGCTTCGCCGTCATTTGCACCCCGCTCCTGGAGCGGCTCGAACCTGTACGTTTGAGCTCTTCGAACGACGATGTTATCGTCGTTAGATTGGACATAATCACTGTCACTATCATCGCTAGATGAACTGCTTTCCGTGGAATATCCTTCTGAATCGATGCTAAAAAATTTCCCAAGAGCTATTATCGCTGTCGCTTTCTGCCATTTTCTCACGTGTTTGTCGAACTAAACAATGTACATGTACATGTACGTACGTACGAGTACGTTATGAAAACAAACGTACGTACAAAGCGCGTGCGATGATGATTTGCTGTTCAGGTACCCGACATAGTCAGCTGGTCGAGGTCGATCGTCTCCCAAACATGACGATACGCACAGACACTGCGTGTGAAGGCCGTGACCTGTGTCTTCGAGTTTCGCGATAGGAAGAGCTTTTCAGAATTTTTTTTTTTTTTGGGTCGATTTTACAAAAATTTTCATTGTAGTTAAGTGTTGAAGTATTAGTATGGATAAATAACAATCAAAATCAGTAAAAAGTAGGGCTCGAAAAGTTTCATTTGAGTTCCGCTTCAAAAAAGTGCATCGAGTGCTGCAATTTAAACAAGCGCCTTGGATGGTATTTTACATAGACAAAAACACGTAACTCCGAACAAAGCCGATCTCTGATTTTGAGTAAGACTTTTTTTCAAACAGATGAATAACAGCGTGTTTGGTAAGACGATGGAAAACATCAGAAACTGTATTGACGGTTACCTACTCAGAGACAGTAACGATGACGATCGAGATATATACGAAAAAATTATACAGAAACCGAGCTACAAAACGACGACGTCATTTTCAGAATGCAAAGTGTCATTTGTCGAAAAGTACAAGACTAAAACCGTGTTAAACAAACCGACCTGCTGTACTGCAGTGAATCATGGACCACGTACCGTCGCCAAGAACGTCGTCTCAACTCCTTCCACTTCCGGTGCCTTTGTTCCATTCTTGGCATATTCTGGCGTGATCATATCGCAAACGTTTCCATTCTGCAGCTAACCGAACGATGGGTCGGTCATGTGCACAGGCAGGCAGATGGACGAATCCCCAAGGATCTCCTCTACGGAGAAATTACCGACGCTCCTCGCCCCCGCGGTCGACCTAGACTGCGATACAAAGACGTCATGAAACGCGACCTTGCCTCTTTTGGGATACCACTTACTACTTAAGAGTCAACTGCTAGCAACCGTCTCTATTGGCGCTCTGCTGTCTACAACGGTTTATCCTCCTCAAGACAACTTTACATTGATGATTGTGAGAGACGTCGTCTCCATCGTCGTTTGCGAAGGGATGGGCCTTGATGATGATGATGATCTTAGATTTATCTAAGACATTGATGTACGATTTTTTTTTACAACCATTTGAAAGACAAGTCCAGCGACAAAATCAGGTTGATGTACACAGATACAGACAGTTTGGTACTCGTAGTGCACACAGACGACGTATACAAACATATGCAGAAAAACGGGCAACAATATGACCTTTCGAATAATCCGACGGATCATCCTTTGAACGACCCAACCAATAAGAAACTGATCAGTAAATTTAAAGACGAGTTTGGAGGTAAAATAAAAAAGAAGTCGTTTGCATAAGGCCTAAAATGTACTCAATTTTAACCGCTGACATCAACCTGAAAAAGACCAAGGCTGTCACAAAATCGGTCACCTCTAAGAAATTAAAACACCGACACTATTACGACTGCATCTTAAACAAGAAATCTCATTACGAAACCATTACTCACATTAGCTCGGAAAATCATATCCTTTACACCCAGTGGCGAAGCCACCGGGCCCCCCCCCCCCATGAAACCTTGTCGCCCCCCCCCCCCCCTCTCCACTGAGATTTTGAGTTTCTAAAAAAAATATCATTGATCTAAATCTAAATAGTTGCGAATGATCCACATGATGACCACCCACTGCACTGCTCGCTCACACCACGGAACACGTATTACAGACAGGTGGTCCGTGGGTCACACAGTTTCAGTCAGCGATATCACGCGAATCGGCCACGCACAAACTTTTTCCTCCATTCATATAAGCTAAATAATAATACTAGACCAATTAAAATTCCTTGAAATGAGTGGCGTAGCCACGGGGGGGGGGGGGGGGGGGGGGGGGGGGGGGGGGACAACCCCTCCCCCCCCCATGAAACCTTGTCGCCCACCCCCAGTCGCCCCCCCCCCCCACTGAGATTTAGAGTTTCTAAAAAAAATTATCATAAGGGCGGGGGACACAATATTAAATGCACTCGTGTCTCATTTACAGGGCCCTATTATGTACTACAATGTATCTTTTGCTTAGAAAATATTGGTTAAAGTGGTTAGAAATTGCCTCAGATAGCACCACAGAGCATTTAGAATCCAACATTTTTCGGGGCCCTTAAGCGGGCCCCGAACCCCACGCCTATAGCTCAGAATTCTGGTAGGTCATTCAATGACTCCAACCTCGAAAACAATGTTCAAACAATTGTCTTATGCCTTTAGCTGAGAAAACCTCGAAAATTATGTTTAAATTATTGTCTTTTGTGCTATGATAATTATTGGTTAAAGTGGTCAGAAATTGCCTCAGATAGCACCACAGAGCATTTAGAATCCAACATTTTTCGGGGCCCCTTAAGCGGGCCCCGAACCCCACGCCTATAGCTCAG
The DNA here is from genome assembly GCF_015706575.1 of Patiria miniata. Lineage (NCBI taxonomy): Eukaryota > Metazoa > Echinodermata > Asteroidea > Valvatida > Asterinidae > Patiria > Patiria miniata. The sequence continues at coordinate 9,378,169 of NW_024037063.1, forward strand.
AATTCTGGTAGGTGATTCAATGACTCCAACCTCGAAAGCGATGTTCAAATAATTATCTTTTGCTAAGAAAATATTAGTTAAAGCATAGAGGAAAGTGGTAAGAAATTGCTTCAGGTCACACCACAGAACATCTAGAATCCAATTTTTTCGGAGCCCTTAAGCGGGCCCCGAACCCCCACGCCGTAAGGGCTTCGCGCTCGCATCAGTTCTGATCAAAGTATGTCCCCCCCACTTTTGAGAAGCGATTGACGCCCCTACATGACGCCCCCCATGAAATGTTCCAGCCCCCCCCCCCCTGAAAAATTCCTGGCTACGCCACTCAAAACAAACTAACGTTGAGTCCGTTGAACACAAAGAGGTACATTTTACCGGACGGTATAAACACGCTGGCTTTTTGTCACTACGGTGGTAATTGCGTGTCTTCGGGTACGACTTGAAGCTCTTGTCTCACAAAACTCCTTTTTGGGCCGTCTTGCAGGTAATACAGCGTGGGGCCCGTCGTCACTTTTTTCTGTTAACCATTTTAAATTGACTCGTTCTTTTTTTCAATGTTAGAAATCTGTACACTCCAAGCGGGATCCGTGGCTCTTCTCGAAGTACCCCCCTCTTGCTCGCCCGGATAGTATCAATATCTAACCGTAGCGTCTTGCGGTAAATTCTGCTCTTTTGTTTTAATTGGGTTAGCCGGCGATTGCCGGACCTGTTCTAGTTTAACCGCCTCTGACGGTGCTTTATCTATTAATCTTGTCGTTTCGTCATTTGTAGCTTTGATCACGCTGGGTAATCGCTCGACCCATTGCGTGTTTCTGTTAAAGGGAATATACATCATTTGCTTTTGCTGTAATTTTCAGAAATGGATGTAATTGGGGGGTTGGAAATATATAGCAAATATAGTTACACTGACTTTTTTGAGGTTTTGGGTTCGAAAATGCTATAAAAACCAAGAAAAACAATCATTTTCCTGTAGTCTGGTTCCCTGACTCTATTTAAGAAGAAACACAGCAGTTTACATATATTGGGGAATTGTAAGATCAGGGAAGCAGTCTAGCTGGCTTGTACCCGTTCATATGTGTGTAATCGATTGCAAACAAGTGCGATGGTCAACTGGGGCCAGTATTTGAAAAAAGCCAGTTTTTTCCAATGCTGATCGGCTGATCAGCGTTGGAAATTGATACAAAAATACCACTTTTCTTGAAAATGACAGTATACCAGGTGCCATGATTTTACAGGATGCATTACACTGTCATTCACTAACAGTCCAGCAAGGTATTTCAAAATGATTTGGTAGTTTTATTTTTTGATGTTTGCAAATGTTGTATTTTCCCTTTAAGGAGAATACACGAGAAAGTGTGGATTCGTAATTTAAGAATTCACGAGGCGCGAAGCGCCGAGTGAATTCGTAAATTAAGAATCCACACTTGCGAGTGTATTCTTCGACTTAAACCATTGCGTCAACAGAAGTATTGGAAAGAATGCTGCAACCTGACGCCACTTTTTGCTTCATATATCATCTCAATGAAGGTCATTCGTTGCAAAAATGATGACAATACATGAATCTGGGACTGAGAAATGTTTCAAATTTTGTTAGGAAATACTTGAAATGACTCTCCATAGACTTCGTACACAAGTGCGGAAGTGGCGTCAGGTTGCAACATTTGTCCCTGGCATGTTTAGCATGTGTATCGCCACACCGTACAACCAAGCCATTTTGTGTGTATAGGCTCCTTACGACAAAATGGATAGTTCAGACGACGATTTCTTTCTGATTTAAAGTAGTTTTTGCAGTGACGGCGGCGAATGTGACAGTGAAGACGCATTGGTAATTTTCAGGCTCATTATGGGGAACAATTGTCCGACATGTTCAAAGTGTGGATTCGTAATTCCGAATCCACACTTTACGAAAGGTTCTTCGTTCCGAATCCACACTTTGTGACCAGTGTAAGAGATTCGTAGATCCGAATCCACAGTTTTAACAATAGTGTGACGTCATAGCAATGGTTTAAACTCTTGGGATTTAACATTTCTTTAGCGTATTGATGACCAAACAGTCTCTCGGCTAGCGTTCGATTAAATCTTTCTACGTTACCCTGCGATCGGTGGTTTCCGGGTTCGCCTACCATAATTTCGACGTTTTTTGAGGTCATCCATTTTTTAAATGCGCCTTTAAATTCGGTACCAGCGTCTACTATTAACGTTTTAGGGTAAATCAAGGAGACTTGCGTAAATCTTGACGATAGCATCTCTGGTGGAATCCGCCGTTTTAGAAACCAAAGGTTCTGCTTCGTGGTATCGACTCGCAACGTGGACAACCGTCAAACCGTATTTATAAGTCTTGCGTTTTACTTTATCCCAGGGTAGGTATAGCACATCCATTTGGTGAAAGTCGTTTGGTGTTTCAAACTCTCGCGAAGTACTCGTAGGCCTGGGTACATACGCAGGACCCGGTAGATAATTTTGCCAGATTGCTTGTTTTTTAAGCCAATCTCTGATTACCTTTTTATCGATTTTGGTTTTATCGTGTAAATGGTCGACGGCGCTTTCACCTCTCCAATAACCGCTTGGGCTATAATACAGTTTTTGAAGTTTATACATCATTTAATATAATAATAATTTAAAAGGTTTAATACATTAAATAGATGGCGTCAGCTGTTGTAATGATGGTTGGAGGTGCGATCGTAAACGCCTTAGCTTTTACGGGTTCAAACTTTTATTTTCAAGTCTGAATATGATGGCAGCGAAGAGCGTAAGAGACACGAGATCAGTGGCAACGAGAACGAACGAAATGACTCGATTTTCTCAACGAATGTATCAGAAAGCAAACATTTTACGACATTGACAAAGCGTTGCGTTACTACAACGAAATGACTGGACAGTCTACCGAACTACCCGTAGGACTGCAACGTGAACCCACACTCGAAGATTTTTACGAGCCTAGCGACCAACAAATAGAAAAAGAACTGGTGTTTATCGCGCGGGGAACGCTATTGCTGGGTTACTTGGTTTACAGATACCTTTAAATTTAAAACTCGTTTATATACAATGAATGCGTATGAAATCATGTGTTATCGTCACGCCGACGTGTATCACAACTTTAAAGACAATTGGCTTAACAGCTCGACAACTCGAAACATGGCGTACTCGGGCATAGAAAAAGAAAACGTGTTAAAACTAAGAACGGGGGCTAAATATGCTAACTCGGGTGCCAACAACGGTAAAGATCAAGCTATCGCAGATACCTATGGTAACAGATATTGTATTCCCCTAGACATTGACAAACTGACTTCGCATCACCCTTTTTACCCCAGCGGTATAAAACAACCTCTGACGTACGAGATAAAGTTCAACGATCACGAAAAAGTAGTCAACAGTTCAGATACGGCGGCGATGTATTCTATCTCAGACTTGACTCTCGAATACAAAGTGGTGACCAACAGAGACTTAGCTATCACCATCAGGAATAAACACAAGGGGTTAATGAAATATCTGTTTGATAAAATCCACTCGCTAGAAGTTAGATCCGTCAACAAATCGGACACGCTTTGGAACGTCAGCGTCAATCAACTCATCAGGAGTCTCAAGGGTATTTTGTTTTTGTTTAAAGATCTCTTGGAGAAAAATCTGCAGCGATTTTAGAATCTAAAAATAACCAAAACATCGGTGACTGTAGAAGGTAAACCCAATCAACTCTATAGTCAAGGCATGTTTCAGTATCAACACTGGAACGAAATTATAAAGTTCTTTTGTGACAGCGATACCGAAAGCGGGTGTGGAGTATCCAAAGACTTAAATTTGACGGGTTGTGACCTCGGAGACTACCTAAAAAACAAGTACGGTTTGTGGCTCGATTTAGAAGTAACAACGACAATTCCGCTCACAGATCTGGTAGGAAACTCGGAGACGGAGGAGGCATCAACATCCAATTTAACAGAGAAGCCGAAAGTCAAGGTGACCTCACGATGTACGTATTTTTGGTCATGGATGCTCAATTGAATTTGGAAGACGGGGAATTTTAAATCTCTGTTAAGTTAAAATGACACAACCGCATTGCGCTTTAATCGTCGGCAAAACAAATTCGGGTAAAACCAAATGGATTTTGGATCTTTTAGAGTCAGACTATAAAAATACATTTGAAGCGATAGTCATCATTTGCCCTACCATATTTAAAAACAAAACGTACATCGAAAGAAAGTGGATTAACGCAGATCCTGAGGTATATCTCTGCGATTCGGAATTGTACAAGTTCACGCTCAACGAAGCGATCGACATTTACAAGAAAGTATTCGAAGGTGTTGCTACGCTGTTTATCGTAGACGATTGCTCTTCGGATCAAGAGATTAAGTATCGTAAAAAGACGTGCGCGCTAAGCAAAATGGCGTTTAGCGGAAGACACGTCAATCACAGCTGTTGGTTATTGACTCAAAAGTACAACAGCGTTTTAAAAGATTATAGAGAAAGTACGGCTTGGTTGGCGTTATTTTACTGCAAAGATAAAACATCTTTTGATCAAGCGTTAGACGAAAATGACGTCGTACCCACTGAAGAACGAGATTATGCAAAAAGACGTTTGAGAGATGTGAAATATAGTAAATTGGTCGTATACACCGAACCTCCAGTTAGTTACGAGCTACTTAAGTAGCTAGGTGAGTAGCAATTACTATCTAGGTAAATAGCAATTAATAGTTAGGTGAGTAACAATTAATACCTAGGTGAATAGCAATTAATAGCTAGTTGAGTAGCAATTAATAGCTAGTTGAGTAGCAATTAAAATTTAGGTGAGTAGCAACCTATTCAACAAGCTACACAGGTATTACAATTTGCTAATCAACAAAAATCAGCAACCTAATCAACAAACGTCAACAAAATACATTTTGCTGTTAGTAAATGATAGCAATATTCGAGTATTTGCAGTTTTTGGCTATTATCATCATATCGCTTAATCCATCGTTTTACACATACGAATACCTTCGCTTTTGTAACAAAGTTGCAAAAGCTACAACAAAAATAAGTTCGTTTCTAATTAGATTGAAGACCTAAAACTTGCTTTAACGAACGAACAAGATCACAACACAGAACATAAAGATCGTTTGTGCGGTGTCGTAGCAGCCGGAAACTCTAGAAAGTACTTGGGAAAGGAATACACCATTAAACATATCGAAGCTCTTGACAGTAAAGAACTCGACAAATTATATCATCTGTACGGAACTAAATTTGGAAATTAAATTGTTTAAACTGTTGGAAAATACACTTTAAGTTTATTTTCGAGAGTGTTATCCGTTGTTACACCCGTACAAGTTTTAGGATATAACGTCACTATAGATTCTGAAGAAGAACTCATCAACGACTTGAGTTCTGATCCTATTATAAGCTCGAGTATGGACGATGCTACGAGGTCACCAGACTACAACTCTTGGGCAATGTGGGGAGCTATAGCGTCGGTAATAGGAGTGGGGTTGCTGGTACTAAAATGTAAGGCAACTGCGCCGGTAGTACAGCCAGTGCCGGTAGTAACGCAACCCACTACACCCAGCGCCCCAAAACACTAGACATGGAATAAACCAGCAATTTAAAGATTGTTATATTAAAAACGATGAGTAACTTTGACACCAACGGAAGAGCAAATACGATTTATCACGGAGCCGTCATATCGGGTCTTTCGATGGGATACGCCATGGTAGGAAATAAACTACTCAAAATGAAAGCGCCGGATTTAGACAAACTAAGCGTAGAAGATGCGGTTAAATTGACGGGTATAATAAGTGTAGCACTAGCCCCGCAAAATTGGTTGATAACCCAGGGTATACTACCGGGCAGTATAGTCAAAACGGCGTAATTTAAATGGTTTATTAAATAAATGGCTGAGGGAGGATTTGACATGGATCCACCTGACATTATCTTAGATGATGATGATTACGACGATGATGGTGTAGCAGAGACCAATCCGGATGACGACTTTGATACTCCTGATACACCCATCCCAACTTCCCACATAGATGAGGTCTTAGATCAAGGAAGAAGCATGTCACTAATGGTCGCGTTGATGAGTTTTACGATACTTATAACATATACAATAAACCATTAGCTCCACGATACGAATTTTGTCAGCAATACAGACGGGTTATTTTTCCAAGCAACTGATAAAGCCTTAGTAAGGTTAAAGGATAAAAGAAACCATACACAATTCTTGAGTCTACAGAGTATAGAGAATAATGCAAAAAGGTTAGATCTTCCAGGTAGAGATTTTATTAGAAACGGATTGGGTTTTAAAAATTATAAAATTAACCCGCTCGAACAAGTACAAACTGAGAGTATCCCCATGACAGAACTACCCAGCGTCACCGATGAGGTAACCGAGATTATAGACGATTTACAACGCGACAAGAACACCCAAACAGAAGGATTGAATTACAGAGAACTCGAAGGATTAGACAAAAGTCTTCAGACGTTGAGAGGTAACCTAGAACTTAATTTAGCTCGTCTCGCAGAACTGGACCGAGAGATTACAGCCACAAGACAAGAACTCGACGAATCGCACAACGAGGAGGGCCGACGAGAGTTTAACGATAAATTGAGCGACTTGAACGTTGAAAGATCTGCCAGATTAGAAGCTGCAAAAACCAACGAACGAGGGCTCAAAAGTCAGATCGCTAGAATCAAAGAAACGATTAATAAAATATAAGGCGGCGACACGACTCTGGCGGAAAAGATTAGAACTCTGTTTAGAGAACAAGGCGTGACCGTAGTGAGTATCTTAGCCGCTTTTAGTTTAGCCATCAGCACGATAGTGAGTAGCATCGTCGCTAGCATGAAAGGTGTGGGTGTCCCAACCGCGCCAACACCAACACCACCAAAAGGCGGTATCAAAGAGTGGATTTCAAAACAACTCGATAAATTTGCATCTACTCTTATATCATCTTGTATCATATGCAGCGTACTAAGTTGGATATTTAACGCGCTGATAAGTAAGTCCGTATCGTGGTTGGCCGAACACGTGTGGGCTTTGTTTTTTGGGTGTGGAAGCCTTGGTGTTTGCGTACCTGCAAAAACGATAGTAGTTATAGTTGTAATCAAGTTTAAACCAAAAAAAGACTTACCAGCACAAAGTTGGTAAGGCTTTTTTGTTGTTGTGTGATTAGAGTGTGACTTAACGTGTTGCCTCGTAAGCTAAAATACCCATGCCAACGATGGCTAATATTCCTACCGTCAACGATAATTTTTCGTCTTGGTGAGTTTGTAGTTTCGTGGGTTCTTGGGTTTAAACTGTAGGCGAGGGTGTTGGTGCTGGTGCTGGTATTGGTGTTGGTGATACAATATCGTTCGTCATAGGCTCTGGGGGTGTTCATGGCGCGACGTCATCGGTGTCATCAAAAGAGTCGTCCGGTTGAGGTTGTGAGTTTAAATCTGGCACCAAACCAGTTTTCATACTCTGGGTAGCGATTTGAAGATTGTTGTTATATCCGTCGTGCGTTCCAACCCTCAAGTTCATATCGGATGGAATTAAATACAACCCCGGTTTCACGACAAAATTTAAAGGCGCTCTGGCATACTGCAAAGAGTCTTGAAATTGATCGATACTCGTTTCCATGTCGTCTACTGCATTGATGACGTTAAATTATCTCTGAGCGTCTAATCCGGTGCCCAGTGATAATACGCTCGTTTTTGTTTGAGCCTGCGCACCGAGTAAAGCGTACACGTAAGATCTGATCGATTCGTTGATCTTGATGATTCCCGCGGGTGTAAACGAACTTTTGGCGGGTATAAAATCTTACCAAGCCATTTTGACGATGTTGTCTTGTTCAAGATAACCCTTCCAATGCTTAAAATAAGCATCGTGTTTTTTGGGATCGTCTAAACCTCAATTTTTATCACCCGTGGGGTTGATAAAATCGTCGAGTGTGGTTGTGTTTTTATCATAGTCTAACGGCAAGAGTACAAACTATTTTGCTTTTTCGTTCCAAAGAAAAAGCCAACCTAAGCCATAAGTCTTTTGATCTCTCGTCTGTTTAAAAGCCTCGATGGCAAACGTCCGACAGATGTTGGTAAATGCTCCACGATATTAGGTGTTACTGAGAGCGTCAAACGAGTCTTCTCCCGGTATTGCTATGGCCATGTCGTTTAATATCCTTCTAACCGTAATGTAAAGATGAAAATTAAATAAGGCTTCAACGTAACGGTTGTTCAAGTTTAAAATATCGATTCCAACACCACAGCCCGTTGCAGCGCAATAGATCGCAAAGTGTAACTGATTTTGATAAAAAGACATGGAGTCCATTTTCCAACGAAGTAAAGCATCGTTGGTATTGAGGCGAGATATTTTATAGTCTGAGATTAAGTCGGGAAACGAGGTTAAAAACGTGTTAGACGCGTTGACCATAATCTCGAGTTCGCCAGTGAGATATGGACTGTCTAGTACATGAACTGGTGTGGTAGCTTGTCGTTTAGCTACATTTTGATTTACTTGTCTCGTTACCTGATCAGCTATCGATTGTATCTGCTTTTTTAACGACTTAAAATCACTCATTATTTTATTTTCAGTTTTAATGTAAAAAGACTTTAAAATAAATGCATTCGTTTCACTTGTTTCAAAGTGAGCAGACGTTTAAATTAGAAGACGTCGTAGATAATCTGAACGGTCAAAAATCTGTACGCGTAAAAAGGGTGTTGTTTAACCCCGGATATTTTAATATTTCAAGCGCCACGGATATTGATTGGTATACGCAAATAGATGGACAACCAGCTAAAAGACGTGATGACTCTATGAGACCAGGTGAACCTCGACTCAGATGCGGTAATAAGAACAGATAGAGTTTTTATCTCGCGATTGGTACTCGAGTACCCCTACGACTTTTTAATTAACGACGAAAATGATTTCAATAGAGTTATAAACGACCTTATAGAAGCGTACAAAGAAGATAGACTAGACTCTGCTTCAGAATCGATCCTGGAAAAAAACAAATCAAATAACTGACGCACATGAACTTGTGTACAATAAAAAACGAGAAGCTTCCCTATACAGTGTAGAACGCAATACGCTTATATTTTTATTAAAGGGAATATACATCATTTGCTTTTGCTGTAATTTTCAGAAATGGATGGAATTGGGGGGTTGGAAATATAAAGCAAATATAGTTACACTGATTTTTTGGAGGTTTTGGGTTCGAAAATGCTATAAAAACCAAGAAAAACGATCATTTTCCTGTAGTCTGGTTCCCTGACTCCATATAAGAAGAAACAGAGCAGTTTACATACATTGGGGAATTGTAAGGTCAGGGAACCAGTCTAGCTGGCTCGTACCCGTTCATAGGTTTGTAATCGATTGCAAACAAGTGCAATGGTCAATTGTGGCCAGTATTTGAAAAAAAGCCAGTTGTTTCCAACGCTGATCGGCCGATCAGCGTTGGAAATTGATACAAAAATACCACTTTTCTTGAAAATGACAGTATACCAGGTGCCATAATTTTACAGGATGCTTTAGACTGTCATTTACCAACATCCTGTTAAGGTATTTCGCAAAAACTTGGTATTTTTATTTTTCGATGTTTACAAATGTTGTATATTCCCTTTAAGACATTTATATGAAAGATACTATAGCGGAAAGTGTCTGGCGACTTGTAGCCAGTTTAATTACTACGTCATTCCTATTGCACTAACGTAAATTCACTGTGTGTTGGTGACTGGGCGGAGCGTAAGACCCCAGTGGCTGAATGCGCGTACGCTATTGGTTGCCCAAGGCCCATAGGTTTAGTACTTGCATATGTGTTTGTGCGGGGTATGCTTGTTCACGTGAGGGCTATTCACGTGATCGCGTGGAGGAGTTGTGCTGTGGACAGCGGACGGTACGGTCGTGTATTGCTCGCGTTCTGTGTTTTTGGGTAATGCTGACGCGCACTTTGTAAATTGCGCTGGCCCTGACTGTGCTGAAGTTACGCTGTGTGATGCTGACGCGCAGCCGTACAAGTGAATGTACGGTACGATGCTGACGCTAGCTTGCATGGGTAAGGCGTAAATCAGGTTAAGGCTGACAGCGTGTGTTATTTACATGAGCGTACATTGCTTACTTAGTGTACGTTGCTGACTTGGTGTGCATTGTTTACTTAGGTACATTGTTTACTTAGGTACATTGTTTACTTAGTGTACATTGTTTACCGAGTGTACGTTGCTGACTTAGTGTGCATTGTTTACCGTAGTGTACATTGTTGACTTAGCTGTGCATTGTTTACATTAGTGTACATTGTTGACTTAGCAGTGCATTGTTTACATTGGGCGCATTGTTCAAGCTGTGCGCGTAGCTGCTTAGTTGAGCTGTCAGTTAACTCCCAAGTGTAATTAAGTGACCCTGATAATTAACAACCTCATTAAGACTCAATCACTACTAGATATTTTTTGATTATTGTATAATAAAATACGATTATATTTGTGGTGCCGACATTCCTGTTGTCCATGTGTATTTGTTGTTGGTTTATTGTGCAATTAACAGTGGGTAATCACAATCATCATAATCGGCGGTATATTTCCTCCAAAACGGACCTGCTCCCTAGGCCTTGAGGTCGCTCTGAGTGGTCTCTCGTCTTGGGAAAGCTTGCGTTCGGGAAGATCAGCTACACTCTAATAGGTGTCAGACTTGGTCCCAACGAACTTAGGTTTGGCCCGGGGAGATCCCCGCCACAAATGGTGTCAGAAGTGGGATTATTATGATTGATTAAGTGATTTCTTTGCTAAGTTATTTGATTGCACATTGTGTTTTGCATTGTATTGCTAATTGTACTGTGGTTTAATCGGTTGTTTGTTGTTTGTTTTCGTGTGTGATTGTTGTAGTTATTTTCAATTATGAGCAGAGGCTCGCAGGGTCAAGCGAGCACCTCAAGTGCTGAGGCCGAGGTGCAGCGACTGCGAATGGAAGCTCAATTTCTGCAGTGGGAAAAAGATTTCATTGCAAAGAAGTTGGAGGCTGCCATGGAGATGCAGTCGGGTGGTTCCCCAATTGGAAGGAACACGATCACGCCAGGTGGTAGCCGGCGTATGTTCCATCAGGTAGATACCGATGTTGAATTGTGGTTGCCCGAAGAGACTACTGGGTATGTCTCCGGAGCAACGGGGAGACGAGAGTCGGACACAAAGATGGTGACTGACTGGGCCCACAAACGTGGGAGGGAGGTGAGCTTTATGGAAAGTACGCCTCTAAAAGACTCAGGCTCAAGGATAAAACCCCGATCGCCTTGGAACGCGAGAGTCAAGTCATAGACGACTTAACGCTCATCCTGTCCGGGCAAGATGGCGTGGAACAGGGTAAGCCAAGCACTAACTCGTTCGTTTGTGATAGGGAAAAGGTGAACCCTACACAAGTGCACAGCGATCTGCTAAGTTTCGCAACTCGACCAGTCGAGGCGAAAAACAGCAGTTCAGCTGAAAGAGTGGACGGCTCGTCAGTAGGTCCTTGGCCACTGAAACGAGAGGCACGTGTCCATGGTGACTCAGGTCTGAAGGGAAGTGTAGGGCCACCAAATCGTAGGCCAAACATAACCCCTGACCGGTATAGTCGAAAAGTGCTCTGGAAGGAGTACTTCCGCCATTTCGAGTCATGCCGTGAGGTAAACCAGTGGAGCGAAGGGCAAGCTGCGAAGTGGTTATCCGCAAGCTTGCAAGGGGATGCTCTACGGTTGGTGGGCGACTCAGGACAAAAGCACACGTACAGTGCGCTTGTCAAGTTGCTTGAGCGTAGGTTTGGGTCAGCTTGACAGAGTGAGAATTATCTCGTTGAGCTAAGACACCGGCGCCAAAAGCAGAAAGAGGGATTGCTAGAATTAGGGCAAGCAATCCATGAGTTAACAGTGCGAGCATACCCTGAAATACAGGAAGAAGCTCGAGAGAAGTTGGCAATGAACCACTTCGTAGATGCCGTTGACAGCCACTCAATTAGAGAGGGCATCAACAGAGCCCGTCCAAAAACTTTGGACGAAGCAGTCCAGGCTGCCCTGGAGACTGAGAATTTGGACACGGTCGAACAGCACAGATTGCTGGACCGGCAGCCCGCCAAATTGGCGAGGGCTCTGGACTTTGGAACAGAGCGGAGGCTCGTTAATTTAGAGCAAAGTCTCAAAGAGCAGGCCAAGACATTGAAATCTGTGGCCGAGTTGGTCAAGTCATTGTCCGACCAGATCAAAGGCCAGGGACAAGGCAAGGGCGTGTTGTCTCCCAAGACACACAAGCCCGGGAAAGCCGAACCTGGAACCTTGAAGTGTTTCAAATGTGGTGAGAAAGGGCATTTTGCCCGGGAGTGTAAGTCAGCCCCCCCGGAAGACCCGCGGGAAGGCTGAAGGGTCTAGAGGGTCCAAATGCAGACTCCGTGAACCCAAGGGTGGAGAAGTGAGGTACAAACGTGAGGATGGGCAACGAGTAATTACATGTACTCTGCCTGATCCAAGCCGTGGTCCTCAGTATGGGTTGTTTGTGGATGGGATGGTAAGCGCAATCAAGTGTCGATTCTTGATTGACACGGGGTCTACCGACACTCTAATCAGTAGTGCGGTGTATTACCAAATCCCGAAAGGGAAAAGACCCGTCTTGGAGACGGTAGATGTCTAAGTCAAACAGGTGGACGGAAGCCAGTTAGCTGTGCTTGGCATGGCTTTGGTTGAGGTGCAAGTTGGTAGGACCACGCACCAAGTGAAGGTTGTATTTGCTGAGATCAAATACAGTGGCATTCTGGGCATGGATTTTCTCATGTCAACAGGTGGAAACATAGACTTCCAGTTAAGGGAGTGGAGGCTCAATGGTGAGCGAATCAAGTGCACAAATGATGCAGGCGAGCCCTTTTTGGGTCGTGTGGTAGTTTGTAAAACTACGGTAACCCCACCAGGTCATGAAGCTGTGGTCCCCGGCAAAATTGCTCGGAAGGGTCCCGACTTGCTCGGGCCAGCCATGGTAAGACCGGTGGAAGGTGGTGGTGACATAGCCAAGAAAGGCTTGGGGTTGGCCAGATCTCTGGTTGAGACTGAAGCCGATGTTGTTCCGCTGCAGGTCTTTCATCCCGGAAGGGAGAAAAGAGTTGGCCTTGAGGGAACAGCAGCGAGAGTGGTCTCCCAAATTGAGGCGAGTCCAATTCATGATGAATTGAACGCAAAGGCACACACAGGGAAGGAGTTGCCCCTGTGTTCGCAAGAGTTAATTGAGAGGGGAACAGCCAATGTAGAGGCCAAGTACCATGGTGACGTCCGGGAATGTCCGAAAGACTTCCAGGAGGAATTGTCCAAGAGTGGCCATGACATCGGTCGCACGGACGTGATCAAGCATCACCTAAGCACTGGTGATGCTGGGTCGATCAGAGAGCACAGAGGCAAAAATAAGCTTCGAAATGCTGATGGGATGTCCAGACGGCCATGCAAACAGTGCGGCCGTGATGAAGAATATGAGACAACTGGTGAAGTACCCGAGGGTAAACCTCAGGGGAGTGAGTTCTTGGTTAGGGGCGTAGCTGCCCAACCAACCCTGTCACAAGGTGCTTTAATACAAGCAAAGTTGCAGGATGACACCGTGAGTTGGCTCATAAGGTTGAAAGAAGAGGGTCAAAGTAGACCAGAGTGGAAGACAATTTCCCACTCATCAGCAGTGTGCAAGACCAATGGTCGCAGTAGGGCCAGGAGGAAGTCGGCTGATAAGAGAAGGGTTGCCTCTCATAGCAGAACTGAGTTAGAGTGTCAAAATAACGAGTAGCAAAAGGCTTGCTCGGGCCATTGCCCATGATGGACAATGGAACCGTTGGACGTTTCATTGAAATGCCCAGCAAAATCTGTAAATAGTTGTGTATAAATGTTCATGTTTTTGGTTCGAGCTCAGGAGTTCTGCATGTCGTCATCCTGTGGTAGTCGAGTGTCTGTGTCAAGCTTGGAGTTAAGATGGTTAAACCGGCAAAGCAAGGCCAGGAGAACCGGTCGTCTAGGAGACGAACCTGCCCAGAGCTTCAAGGCAGCAGCGACGCGACTAAAGGAGTCGACCCCATCCATGAAGAGGACTAGAACGGAGACCCGATGCACGATGGTACCACGACCCAGATGTGGCTGGATGGCAACAGAGTCGCCACCGACGAGCATAACAGGGGATACTGCAGGCAGGTCAAGTCTAGGCAGACGAGGAGAGTCTGATGGGAAAATCAGTGAGCAACAACTTTGAACTATTGAACTGTTTAAAATGTTGAGTTATAGTTTTTACTAAAATCAAATGTTTATTTTTCGATTAGAAAAAAATCACTTTAATCCAAATCCCTCCATTTTTATAATCTTCAAAATCTTGTAAATTTGTAAATTTAATATTTAATGCATCGCCTAAATTTAACAGTTAAATCATCCTCTAAATTTGAGTAAAATGCAGTGTAAATATTCTGTTAAATTCCTGTGCATATGTAATGAGCGAAATTTGATTCAGATTCTGTATAATCATACCCTGTGAAATTTTGTGAATATTTAATGAGGCAAATTTTGGTGTTCTTGTGCACCTTACACTGTGAACAAAATCTTGTGAATATTTAATGAGCTTTGAAATCAGCCCCCCCCCCTTCTAATGTTTCTATTGAATTATAAAGAAAAAGTTAAATCGTATGTTTTATATTGAACTTTAAAGGAAAAGATAAGCCTTATGTTTTATATTGAATGATAAAGAGTAAGTTAAGGTTTAGGTACACTTTCCTTTTATTTTATTATGGTTATGGAGTATGAGGCCATACCCCACCATGCTCGGGCCTATGTAGCGGAAAGTGTCTGGCGACTTGTAGCCAGTTTAATTACTACGTCATTCCTATTGCACTAACGTAAATTCACTGTGTGTTGGTGACTGGGCGGAGCGTAAGACCCCAGTGGCTGAATGCGCGTACGCTATTGGTTGCCCAAGGCCCATAGGTTTAGTACTTGCATATGTATTTGTGCGGGGTATGCATGTTCACGTGAGGGCTATTCACGTGATCGCGTGGAGGAGTTGTGCTGTGGACAGCGGACGGTACGGTCGTGTATTGCTCGCGTTCTGTGTTTTGGGTAATGCTGACGCGCACTGTGTAAATTGCGCTGGCCCTGACTGTGCTGAAGTTACGCTGTGTGATGCTGACGCGCAGCCGTACAAGTGAATGTACGGTTCGATGCTGACGCTAGCTTGCATGGGTAAGGCGTAAATCAGGTTAAGGCTGACAGCGTGTGTTATTTACATGAGCGTACATTGCTTACTTAGTGTACGTTGCTGACTTGGTGTGCATTGTTTACTTAGGTACATTGTTGACTTAGCAGTGCATTGTTTACATTGGGCGCATTGTTCAAGCTGTGCGCGTTGCTGCTTAGTTGAGCTGTCAGTTAACTCCCAAGTGTAATTAAGTGACCCTGATAATTAACAACCTCATAAAGACTCAATCACTACTGGATATTTCTTGATTATTGTATAATAAATTACGATTATATTTGTGGTGCCGACATTCCTGTTGTCCATGTGTATTTGTTGTTGGTTTATTGTGCAATTAACAGTGGGTAATCACAATCATCATAATCGGCGGTATATTTCCTCCAAAACGGACCTGCTCCCTAGGCCTTGAGGTCGCTCTGAGTGGTCTCTCGTCTTGGGAAAGCTTGCGTTCGGGAAGATCAGCTACACTCTAATAGGTGTCAGACTTGGTCCCAACGAACTTAGGTTTGGCCCGGGGAGATCCCCGCCACAATACCATCAAATCTCTGAAGGTAAAAAGATAGCGCTAGAATATATCGAAGGTAGATAAGCAAACCTAGGGTTAGAACATATAGAGAGTCGGGGATAACAATATTAAGTCTTATCGTGTCGGGTGATGATTTAGATTTTATTTCTCCGAGTCATTTACCCCCTTACCACTCAGAGTCGCCGGTTCAGTCACCATACTACCGGGGTGGTACGACGTCGATTGGTTGGATTCAATTTTAAATTCAATGCCCGGGGTAAGTTTTAAAATTTTTTAGAGAATCTAAAAAGGTGACGTTGGTGGTAACCGACATAAATCTCAAATTGCATATAAACAGAGAAGTTTCTCGATTCCTCAATTTACCCAAAGGAAGACTGGTACCCAAAGTGGTGTAAACAGGGTCTTACAACGTTAATATGTTTAAATTTGTGTTTATTCGCTGCCCGCAATTAAGTACAAGTGAAATTTTCCTTGATGGTCGTCCGTCTGACATCTTAAAAATCGTACCCGTGGGTACGCGCGAACCTGAGCCTGATAGAGTCGAGGATTTCAAAAAACTTAAAAACGGTATAATCGACAAACTGACATTTTCAATCAAAGGTGAAAAAGGACAGATCATCAACAACAAGGGTGTGAGTATAATGATAGCGTTGGAGATCTTTTACTTTTAAAATCTGTTTATATTAAAAACATGAGTGTAGATGGTACGGCGTTATACCCCGATATTTCTGGAGATGTACTCAAATTAAATAGTAACGAAGAAACAAAAGTATACAGACTTAAAAAGATTGAAGATATTTGATCTTTAATCTTGAAAGAGAGAGAACACCGAGAGCGTACTTATAAAAAAAAAGAAAGAGAGTGATCGACACTATTAATTACGTAGAGCTAGGATTAGAAGGATTGGGGGCTACAGCGGGGGCTGTCAGTATTCCCGCTCTCTTGGGTGTTATATCAGCCCCCGTTGGATTGGTGCTAGAAGGAACGTTTATAGGCTTTTTTGGTGTAGATATTCTGCTTAGAATCGCGTCTAAGCGATTATCCACCAAGCTGAAAAAGCACAACCAGATTAAAATATTAGCAGACTCCAAACTCAACACGATTGAAGAATTCGTGTCTCAAGCCATCAACGATGGAGATATATCGCACGAAGAGTTTATATTGATTTCGAGAGAGCTCGCAAAATTTAACGAGCTTAAGCAAAAAATTAGAACAAAGACCAGCACAAAGCTTCAAAAAATTAAAAACGGTACACACTTTGAAAAAAGAAGTTAAAAAACGGGTAGACGAACGGATGGCAAAGGAAAAAAAATCTCTTATCGAAAAACTTACAAGTTCAAATTCTCGGTAAATAAACATTATGAAGGCGATCCACCGAGTTATACCTGTATATCACCTCTAAGGGTGTCACCCTCAGCCCCGCCTTTATTGTAGTGGTCATCGTATCTTTTTAGTGCTTTATTAAATTGATTTTGAGTCACTTTAAATAAATCTCTAACTCTTTCTTTGTATAATCCAACGACGTGATAATAACACGATGTTATTAACGATCGTTTCACGCATCCATTTCCCCTAGATGTTTTGTAATTAACGAGCTTGTTATATTTATTGATTATTCTCAGACAACGCACAAAACCACGCATTGAAACAATGACTTGATTTTTGGCATAGTTTTTGAGCAGCTATTTTATTTTTCCATGGTCAATATTTAACTTGATTAAATGGCAGTGAATACCTTGATAAACTATAACGCAACAATTAAAATTATCTTTCGATTTACTTAAAGTTATTAGCCTAAACATTTTGGCACGCTTGCCATAAAACGGGGCACGATTGCCCCTCCTTGCCATGCTTGGCACCCCTGGGCCCACAACCTTGGCACGCTTGCCAACCATTCACTAGCCCCACCAGAACAAGTGGGTGAGTAACAGAACAAGTAACGTGAGATTATTTCACCGGACGTTTCATAAATTATGAAACCATTATCGATGATTATATGGTGATCGCACTTATCCCCAGGTTGCGGCGTCTCAAAGTATTCAATCCATTTAATAAACTTTAAATAAAAATGATTGCATTTTTAAATAAAGAATTAAATATCGCCCTCTGTTTTTATTGAACAGCACCTATATCTTTACATAATTGATTTTAGATCCCTTAGCGCCCATAAATAGCGCCCTCTGTTTCTATCGGTAATTTAACCCCTTATCATAAAAATTAAATACCGCCCTCTGTTTATAATTGATATCCCTCACCACCCATGAACGGCGCCCTCTATATGATAAACAATACTCAGACACACACAAAAATTGAAGAAACAAATTATATTTACAACCATTTCTATATACACATTTTACTAAGATTTACAAACAATGATACACTTTAAAATAACAATATCAAAGTCTTTTTTAAAAGCATTCACGTTGCTAGGCACCACACGTAATAAATCATACACATAAATAGACTCTGATTGTTAATGGTCAAACTCGGACTGAATACAATAAAAATCACTTGTCATGTAAACAACTTTGATGATTCATATAACAATCAGCCTTGTACCGAATACAATAAATCCATACTCCATTGTTAATGGTCATACTCGGACCGAATACAATAGAAATCACTTGTCATGTAAACAACTTTGATGATTTATATAACGATCAGCCTTGTACCGAATACAATAAAACCCACACTCCATTGTTAATGGTCATACTCGGACCGAATACAATAGAAATCACTTGTCATGTAAACAACTTTGATGATTCATATAACAATCACCCTTGTCTAGTGCCTTTGTACACATTTTGTACCCGATGGGTTATATACAAAAATGATCGAGATAATCGTTTGGTAATTTTATCATAGGCAGCTACAAGATAATTAAACGCTACCTCTAGGCTTTGTACTTCAGATAATTTACCTAAAGTACAGTAGATTTCCTGAGAAGAGTTTACTTATAATTTACTAATATAGATGCAGATCATTTCCTGATGATATTTTTTTTATATACACTTATTTTTTCTTTATCTCGTCTATGCTTCATTGATGAGCATATTGCGTTTCTTTATCGAGAGCCATCTGATATGACCTATTATCGCTTACCGGTATATTTAAAGATATTTGTATAGGGAACTAGTTGTTAGATGTACTGTAATCCTCTACGCCAAAATTTCTCTTGTCAGAGTTCTTCTTCAGTTCTGCAAAATACAAAAAAATTAGTTTAAGAGTAAACACCTACTATAGAGTGTATTGCTCTCTTACTTTAAACTAAACATCTAGTCAAAATACCCTTCAACAGTGAAGTAACTTAATTTCTTGGGTTTGCTTTGTCGATTCACCAAATAGATTCTGAAAAAGGGATAAGCAAAATCAAGAATTAAGTTAGAAAAAAAATGACCAGAGTTCTCCCTACGGGTAGTAAACCCAATCGAACAATTTGCATAAATAAGGATATTTATTGAATACCTTATTCATGAACAAACTGCTTTTAAAACTATTCAATGCAAGCAAGTCTACCTAAGCATTAACTAAAGACTAGACTTCCTCATGCTTGAAATAAATAAATCTATATTAACACAGGTTAAACATTCATGCGACTTCCAAATATAATCTAAACTTATGTTTTCACGTCGGCGCCAGTTTGATTCTTGAATCATAATTCACGTCCACACACTGAATGTTAACAAAAATACACAGCGATCTAACAGAGTTTTATTTTAAACTTGACATAATTAAATAAAACATACCTTTTAGCAAAGATAGAGTTGGCCCCGTATTTGAAAATGAAGCCGGTGTAATGTTGATTGTCGTCCTCAATTACGTTTAGTGCTGTAGAGGCAGATCCCACTAAACTCTGTCTTATATGCTACTGGCAGTGCTGTAACGGCCATCTCACTTATATAGGAACTAAAATTAGCAACCATTGTTTGCTTCTGACGTAAGCTGATGTATGCACACACCCTTTTCCCTAAACCATTATTTGCTTCTGACGTATGGGATGGGTCATATGCATGCGGCCCCCAACTAACAAAAGCAATTCACGACTCATTGAATTTGAATAGGTGTTTACCTGAACTGAAGTGCAGAAGTGTAGTGTCACCCAGAGTTCATATATTTGCAAGTCAAGGTTGAAGTAGACTTGTATGAGTCGTATTTAACAGATTTTATTTTTTTAACACAAGATCAAAAATGAAGAATACATCTTAAAAAAAGTTAATTGAGACAGATATTGGGTCCGGCCTGATTCCGAGACTGAGATATTGGGAGGGGAGGGGAGGGGGAAGGGGGATCTTTGGGGCGGTGGGGGCGGGTGCGTGGCGGGGTAAAGTCTGGTACCCATCCTATCCTTCTACAATTATGTACCCTTTTGCCATTATGGTTTGACTTGAAAGGGCCGGCACCGGTCCCATTCAGGTTGTGTACCGTCTTACCATTATGGTCTCCTATAAATATAGGGACCAACACTGGCCCGATTCAGGCCTTTTACCGTCTTTTCATCATGGTTTATTGTTAGGGGACCTGCAGTGGCCCCATTCAGGCTGTTCGCCGTCTTGCTGTTATTGTTTGCTATAAAAAGACCAGCACTGATCCGATGGAAGGCTTTGAACGGTGTTACCATTACCGTTTGCCATTTAATAGGGCAAGCACTGGACCAATTCCAACTCTGTGGTTACTGTACCGTCAACACGGAACCGTTTGGGCGTATAATCGAGCCAGCATTTAGCCCGGTATCGATATAGAAGACTTGACAGAGATATATCCGGAATATATGTCAAATTGCAGAGGAGGAATTCTATGTAAAACAATGTGAGGAATTGGAACGTCTGGAGAAGACAAACCACCAACTCATGCATAACAAGATAGGACAGGTCACAGGCCGTAGGAATTGTGCAAACTCTTCTTGTTGCATCGAAGACAAAGATGGAAACATCATCATGGAGAATGAGGAAATCCTACACCATTGGGAAGAATACATCAGCAAATTATTTCAAGACAACAGAGGGCAGAAGCCAGTTGTAAACAGTTGGTGGCAATGCAATATAGAAAATGAAATTTCACACGCACTCAAATGTATGTCAACGTATGTCAACGGAGATGTTCACTGCAATGGGAGAATTTAATGCAATCAGCATCAGTAGGAGAGGGGCCGGTACCAGACCAAACCCCCCCCCCCCAATATCACTCGTCTTAAAGATCCCTCTCTGTCGCTGAGTTGTTATAGTACAAGGGGGGTTCCAGACTTATAGGGACTCGGCCGGCACCAGACCAAATATCTCCCCCCTCTCTCCCACCAGACAAAACCCCCAATATCTCTCCCTCTCAGACTCCCACCAGACAAAACCCCAATTTCTCTCGTTTTGAATATCTCTCTCCGTCTATAGCACCAGACCAAAACCCTTACTCTCCCCCACTTAAAAACAGCGCTCTCTTAAATCTTTTCCTTTTGTAAATATTAAACAGCATCCTCTATAATACAAAAAAGAGTCAGACATTAAAAAAATATAATTAGACAAAAAAAGAAATCATATTTACATTAAATTTAATAAACAAACATTACGCTACTCCGATACACTTGGAGTAGGGCTATTTACATTAAAAATTTAACACACAATGATTATTAAAAGCAGAAAATATGATAAAATGTCTTTTCAAAGTCTCTCAACCAGCAGTACAGTCAATAGATACGCCAGTAGATCATGGCAGTTGCACAGCATGTAAACATTTGACGGTGCACGATGCTAGTCTTATGTTGGCGTGTCTGTACAATCCGTGTATAAACGCTTATTGACGAGGCGGTTGCTATTCCCCGGGGAACCACTTGATTGTTTTATCTTGACGACAATGACATCACTGCATTGTGTAAGGTTGACAACAGACGATTACTTATTTGTGATGTCAGTCTTTGGTGATTAATGGTGGCCAGACTGACTTGTGTTGACAAGTTAAAGTTCTCTTTGCGACTTGGCGTCTCTGTATACAAGGCTGTCAGTAGATATTGGTCCTGTGTTGGCGTGTCCGTATACCAGACTGTATACCATGGATAAACGCTCAGTCATGGAGACGGTTGCTATACTGGCTCCCGCGGGACGCAAGTTATCCTGACGTCACTGCTTTGTGTAAGGTTGACTGATGCACGCGCGGATCCAGATGGGGGCACACCCGGCCCGTGCCCCCCCCCCCCTCCCCCCCTTTTCGCAACTGTTTTTGTTTTTATTTTATTTTTACGAGTCGTCTTAGGGCGGGCGGGCGTTAAATACATCCCTTTGAGAACATGGCTATCTTTTTCGTTTTTGAGGAGTCATTATGGCGGGCGGACGGGCGGTCATCAAATCAATCGCTTTGAACATAACTATCATACATAATTATCAACAAATATATACAATGTATAAGTTTTGAAGGTCGCCTGTCAATCATTGTCCCAAAATTTCTTTCAAAGCAAGAATATATTTTTATAAGACACTTTCTTATTTCCCGGCTGACAGAGGGGGCACATTTAATACAGCACTTGCATTTAATGCTTCATGTCAAAATATATTCCAAAATATATTCTAGAGTAGAACATGTACCGGTACACGAAATAATGTAGGCCATGTGGTTTTTTTTTAATAAATGAAGAATACAATCGTCATTCCCTATTTTTTATTTTCCCGGCCTCAGAGAGAGATTTACGTCTGGTTCTTTAAATATTTTTTAAAAGCAAAATGATTTAAAAAAACCTAGCCCGTTAAAGTTTGCTCTCTAAGTTAATTCTTTTGTAGATTCCAGGGGATTATTTAATACGAATGATGCTCGGTTTTTCTTATTTTTAAATGAATATGATCAGGATTAACAACATCCCTCAAATAATAGCGTCCAAATATATTCCAAAATATATTCTAGAGTAAAACATTTTCACAAAATAATGTAGGCCATGCGTTTTATTTTTTAAATACACGAAGAATTAATCGTCAACCCTTTTATATTGTCCCGGCCTCAGATAGAGAGAGACAGCAAATAAATAGGGGTTATTTTAATACGATTTAGTATGTCTTGTTCTCTCGATTTATTTTTAAAGTAAAACGATTTCAAACACCCTAGCCCATTAAGTTCTGAACTCTCAGTTAATTCTTTTGTAGATTCCAGGGGAAATTTTAAAACAAATTCTGCTTAGTTTTTCCTAATTTTAAAAGGAATACGAATAAGATTATCAACAGCCTTTTGACTTCAAACTTAATTTCAAAACGTATTCCGAAATAATTATATTCTAGAGTAACATTTACAAAAATAATGTAGGCCATGCAGTTTTATTTTTTAAATAAGTGAAAAATAGAATCGTACTACGTAAAAAAGACATCGGGAGCCCTACATTTAATGAATTATTTGGACTTGGAATATCATCCCCCAATCGTTTATCTATGTGCATGTACACAACACGGAAGTGAAATTTCACGTTCAATTCAGTTTCCCACATTTTTCGCAAAAAAGTTTTCCCCTGTCTCCAAGAAAAAAAATGCCCAAATAAAATCTCAGCTCCGAAAAGCCTTTCCAGAAAATGATTGATAGCCGCATTGTTCAAATTGATACAATGCCACTCTTGTTCGTTACAAAGCAAATACATTTGGGTTCAGCTGTAGGCCACCGAACTTTAAGGCCTTTGAGAACTTGCCGCCAGTAATTGGAAGGTTCTTAGATGATAAACAGTGATGATAGTATCTCAGCCAATAAAATGAGCCGGTTCCCGGTAAATAAATATGCCATTGGTTGCTTTCATCACGGACCGTCTGCTTTCATGAATATGACTTCCTTCCACGCGCAACTGAAGAGATTAGCTATCTGAGCCACGGGTGCATGGCTGCATGCCCATCGCATTCCAACCTGGTTGCTTAGAAATACTGTTGCTAGGAGGCTCCCATGTGATGCCTGGGACTGCCGGTTGCGTAGCCAGAAATCTTGTATGTGACTATTTTGAAACCTTGT
Source organism: Patiria miniata (assembly GCF_015706575.1). NCBI lineage: Eukaryota > Metazoa > Echinodermata > Asteroidea > Valvatida > Asterinidae > Patiria > Patiria miniata. The sequence continues at coordinate 9,401,804 of NW_024037063.1, forward strand.
ATGTCAAAGCGGCAGCTCAGGAATGCTGCCGCTTTCGGGAAATTTGTGCAGGCAAAGTTTTTCATATTTTGGAAATTGGAATTTGGATGCAGTTTGCATTTCCGTTAAATAAAAGGTTGTTTTTTTGTTCTCTTTTTAAGAAAATCGGAGCCCCCCCCCCCAAAAAAAATACAAATAACGAATTTCCTCAGGCCTTGACATTTCTTGAAGTGATTTGACAACACTTGCAGAATGCAGACGATTCATTTCGTCTTAAATTATTTTATAGCCTGCAGACTTTAAAAAAACATGGTAAAAATGGTGGTTAAACTTAAGGGGAAGATACAACATTTGCAAACATCAAAAAACGAAATGATCAATTTATCACGAAATATCTTACTTGATTGTTAAGGAATGACAGTCTAAATCATCCTGTGAAGTCATGGCTCCTGGTGTGCTGACATTTTCAAGAAACACTGTATTTTTCCAACGCTGGTCGGCCGACCAGCGTTGGAGAAAACTGGCTTTTTTTCAAAAATTGCTCCTAAATGTTCACATTTAGTTCGTATGCATTTTCTTTGCAATTGATTAAACACCTGTGAAGACTACAAGCCTGCTAGACTGATTCTCTGATCTTACGAAAGTCTATAATTTGCTCCGTTTCATCTTAAGTGGGGTCAGGGAACCAGACTACAAGAGTATGATTGGTTTTCTTGGTTTTTCCAGCATCTACGAACCCAAAACGTGAAACAAGTCAGTGTAACAATATTTGCTTTAACATGCTAACTCTCCAAATTCATTTATTTCTGAAAATTGCAGCAAAAGCAAATGTTGTACATTCCCTTTAAAGTGTATACAAGTGTATATACAAAGTAAGTATATATGTGACCGCAGTTACCACACTGTTATACTGGGACAAAGGCGGCAGTCTTTTTGAAGTCTTGACTAAACGTTTAAACGCTACAGGAACATTTTGCTAAAATGATCAATTTTTTTATGACAGGAGAGGGGCAAAACGAAAAGGATATTATCAATGATGATGGAAGCAAAAACAATAAAATAAATAAATAAATAAATAAAACGACAATAACATCAACCAAAATGGGGTGGGGTGGGGGTAGGGGCTGCTTGGGGCAGGCTGTCAGCTAATGAAATTCAATTTATTTTATTTTATTTGTTTGCAAGGCAAATTTCTGGGTAGAAATGTATGTTTTAATAGTTAACAAGACCTTTTTTTGGCTCGCTCGCAAATTAACACGTGTTCATGGCCAGATTACTTTTGTTGACATGGTTTCGTGAGAAATTCAGATGCCTTTGTTCATCAGGTACAGATCCACGAAGCGTAATAAATTGAAATTTTGCGCTCTTTTGTTACACTCGTGGGAATCTTTAGATGCATATTGTCTGCTAGAATCAGTCAATAAGGACTGTATATAGTATCTTTACACTTGTGCATAAAGCGGTAAAAAAAAAAAAACTATGGTTAGGTATGGCATAGAGCAATGAACAGATCTATGGATATATATATGCATCGATGCGGCAAATAAAAAAGAAGTTTGAATTGGGCATGGATTGGACTTTTTTATTCACATAAAGAAAGCGCTCTCTTTTTTTAGCGACCATCACCCAACTGATAAAACCATACAAAGTTAAATTTACAAAAGAAAATTCTAACAAGCTTATGCCAACACAAATAATTATACCGTAACTTGCTGCCAAATACAAGCGACATGTGGGTCTAGTAACATTATCCTAATTTCATTGCTAAGATTGTAAATTGTTTTGAATGGCACTCCTAATTTGTCAAACAAATGGTAATTTTTTATACATTTGATATAGACGTATTTTGTTGGCATAAGCTCGTTGAATCCCTACATTTTGATTAAGCCACTCCTCCCAAGATTTTACTGGCTTTGACGACTATGAAGGCTATGAGCGGCATCGAGCAACTTCCCGTACTAGATATAAATAAGGAATAAATGTGTGCTCCGGAGGTTTTTATCACTCTGTTTAAGACCGCTTAGATTCTGGGTGCTGATAATTACCCGAGCCGGAGGTAACTACTGGAATGGTGTGATTACGGTAAAGCGTTGCGTTTTGAATTTAGAACTATAAAACTCTGACTCGCTGGTAGTGTTGTGCATGCCTACGTGAGGATTGTGAACGTTTTACCAATAAAACGGTAAGAGGCACTGGATTTTTAGGAGTCCACATTTTATTGCGACACTGGAAAAGTGTTTGAGACCAGCTAGCCATGTAGTCTTTATCTAGTCTTTATCATCCGTTTAAGACCGGCCACATTACGGGCTCTCGACCAATAAGAATAGCTAAACTGTATGAGGTATTTATGAATACCGATTAAAGAAGCCTGACGCTGCCCAATCCCCTCATAGCCAGATACTAGAGGTTGAACAGCTTCCCTTAACGTTTTTATACTTGCTAAGTTTCTAACTAAAGGAAAGCTGACAGCCTGAGAGGAGTTTACCTTACTCAGCAGATGCCTGTGTAGGTCATTGCCAGTAAGTTTTGATTTTGACTTAGTTTAGTTTCACACAATAGAGACTTCATATTTCCTCTCGGTTTTATTGGTATTATTTGATCAGTTGGGCCATTATGTTTCAAATCACCAAGAAATGTCAACATTTCTTGGTAATAATTTCAGGTGATTCTATCATTTCTAAATCATCTCGACTCCAGTTATAACAATCTTGAAATCCATTGGTTCATCATGTTCCATGGTCGCTAAAAAAGAGAACGCTTACCTTGTTATGTAGAATCGGTGTGCAGTAGCCCCAAAACACGTCTGTTCTGATTACAAGTTTAATGTGATATGTGAAAGCGTATATGGGCGGCGCCTGATACGAAATAGTTTTGGAAACAATAATAGCGTGACAGAATGAATTTTTTGCAGTCGCTGCATGGTAGGCGGTTTATTGACTTTGCTCTTGGAAACAACTCTAGCGTGACAGATTGAAATTTTTTCAGTCGCTGCATGGTAGGCGGTTTATTGATTTTGCTCTTGGAAACAACTCTAGCGTGACAGATTGAAATGTTTACAGTCGCTGTATGGTAGGTGGTTTATTGACTTTGCTCTGTGTAAGTCATCAAAGTCGATATTTTCATAGAGCTAGGACCCATATGTTTTGTAAGCCTAATTTGTCAAATCGCTCAAGGTTTACTGTGTGAAATAGACTAGTTACAAGCTGCATGTGTACGGAACCTTGAGGCACACTAAAACAAAAAAAGCCCTCTATATCCAGGGCCTTTTTGATAAATGGAGTCAAATACAGTCAAATCGATTGTAAATTGAAAAAAAAAAATATTTAAAAAAATAAATCATGTTTTAATAAACGAATCTTTTTCAAAGTGAACACCCCGAGCTATCGGATAACACAGATCAATGCGATCACCAGATTATCATCGAGAATGGATTCCTAATTTGTAAAACCTGCCGCGAAATGATCTCACGTTACTTTGATTGTTCGGCAGAAAATGCGCAAGGACAATGTATCAATTGGTCCGTTGTAAAGAAGAATCAAAAGACAAATATTAGGCCAAAAAAAGTCTCCGGTTTCTGGTATGGAGCTTGCCCAAAAAGTGGTGCGGCGACGTGGCTTTTTTTTTACCTGATTTTTTTGCTTCAAATGTCGGCTGATGACTGCAAATGGTACCCGACTGAACTTAGTGCAAATATATGGGAGTCCAGAGAGGCCACATAAAGCTTATTCTCGATCATAACCCCCTCTAAAAACACGTTAAAATTGTGCAGCAGCAGGAATCAAGTCAAACCAGTGAGTTTGGCGGTGTTGAGATATCGTCTTTCATTAAAAAAAAACTTTTTCATATTGCCGACGCGCATGGCTATGGCGACGCGCGCGTATACCAGAAACCGGAGACTTTTTTTAATTGGCTTCAAGAAATTGATTTTAGACGTGTCACCAGAGCAAGACTCAGAAGACATTCAAGAAACGATCAATAAATATAACGATCTCGTTCATTACAAAACATTGAGGGGAAACGGATAAGTCAAAAGATCATTCATAGCGGCATGTTATTATCACGTTGTTGGATCACACAAACAACTAGTCAGAGAATTATTTAAAGTGACTCAAAATCAATTTGATAAAGCCTTAAAAAGATACGACGACAACAACAAAAAAGTGGGGCGGAGGGTACCGCTTGTAGAGGTGATATAGAAGGCTTGCTGTATAACTCGGTGAATCGCTTTCATAATGTTTATTTACTGAGAAATCAAACCTGTAAGTTTTCGATATGAGATTTTTTTTCTTTTATCAGCTGTTCGCCTACCCGTTTTTTGACTTCTTTTTCAAAGTCTGAATCGTTTCTAATTTTTTGAAGCTTTGTGCTGGTCTTTGTTCTAATTTTCTGCTTTAGCTCGTTAAATTTTGCGAGCTCTCTCGTAATCAATAAGAACTCTTCGTGCGATATATCTCCGTCGTTGATGGCTTGAAACACGTATTCTTCAATCGAGATAAGTTTGGAGTCTGCTAATATCTTAATCTGGTAGTGCTTTTTCAGCTGGCGGATAATCAATTACACGCGATTCTAAGCAGAATGTCTACACCAAAAGCGCCTACAAACGTTCCTTCTAGCACAAATCCAACGGGGGCTGATACCAGAGAGCTGGAATACTGACAGCTCCCGCTATAGCCCCCAATCCTTCGACTCCTAGCTCTACGTAGGTCTCTCTCTTTCAAGATTAGAGATCAAATCTCTTTGATCTTTTTAAGTCTGTACACTTTTGTTTCTTCGTTTCTATTTAATCTCAGTACATCTCCAGAAATATCGGGGTATAATACCTTATTATCCATACTCATGTTTTAAATATAAAACGATCTTAAAATTAAAAGACCTCTAACTCGATCATTATATTCACACCATTGTTGTTGATGATCTGTCCTTTTTCACCTCTGATTGAAAATGTCAGTTTGTCGATTATACCGTTTTTAAGTTTTTTGAAACCCTCGACTATATCAGGCTCGGGTTCGCACGTACCCACGGGTACGATTTTCTGAAGATATCAGAAGGTCGACCATCGAGAAAATGTTCACTCGTACTTAATTGCGTGCAGCGAATAAACACAAATTTAAACGGATTAACGTCGTAAGACCCCGTTTACACCACTTTGGGTACCAGTCTTCCTTTGGGTAAATTGAGTAATGGAGATACTTCTCTGTTTAAATGCAATTTGAGATTGACGTCGGTTATCACCAACATCACCTTTTTAGATTCTCTAAATATTCAAAAACTTACCTCTGGTATAAAATTTAAAATGAAATCGAACCAATCAACGTCGTTCCACCCTTCTGGTGTGGTGACCGAACCGGTGACTCCAGCTGGTAACGGCGCTAAATGACTCAGAGAAATAAATTCTATATCATCCGACACGATAAGACTTCCTCTTATTGTTGCCCTTGCTTCTCTAATTCTTCTCGCTGAAGGTTTTACTAATCTACCTTCGATATAATTTAACGCTATTATTTTACCTTCAAAAATGTACCTGGATCTTTATAGTACCTGGAGATAGTTAATAAGAATTCAATCGTATAATGTTTCTGAGGAAATATTTTAACTTTATTATGTATAACTCTTACTTGTATTCTAATTCCTCTTCTTTCTTCTTCGAGCGATTCTAAAGCAGAGTCTATTCTATCTTCTTCGTACGCTTCTATAAGATCGTTTATAACCCTATTCAAAGTATTTTCGTCGTTAATTAAATAGTCGTATGGTATCTCAGGTATCAACGATTCAATAAAATCTCTATCTATTTTGACCAAATCTAGGTCGACGTCTCCCTCTCTTACCAACGCACCTGGGTCGAACGGTAATCTATCATCATCAGTTCTTTCAGCGGGTCTCCCGTTTATATGCGTATACCAATCGATCTCCGTGGCGCTGGAAAAAATAAAATATCCGGCGTTAAACAACACCCTTTTTACGCGTACATATTTTTGACCGTTTAGATTATCAACGACTTCTTCTAATTTATACGTCTGCTCATTTTGAAACAAGTGAAACGAATACATTTATTTTAAAGTCTTTTTATATTAAAACTGAAACTAAAAAAATGGTGATTTTGAGTCGTTAAAAAAGGAGATACTATCGATAGCTGATACGGTATTGAAGACAAGTGAATCAAAATGTGGCTAAGGCAACCAAACAAGCGCATCAAGCTGCATCCCAGGCAAAGTGAACTTGAACCCAGTGAACGGCATTTTTAACTTTGTTTCCCGACTTAACGTCGGACTAAAAATTACCTCACGTTGAGACGGACGAGGATGTAGATCGTTGGAAATCACACCCCATGTCGGTTTATCAAAATCAGTTTAATTTTGCGATCTACTGCGCTACTACGGGGTGCGGTGTTGGATTCGATCTTTCATTTATATTTTACGGTCAGAAAGATCCTAAACTGGGAGTTGACGCATTTTAACGCTCTAGACAACAACTATAATCACAGGGCATTTATCGACACTTGTCTATTGTTTGGCATAGATCAAAATAAGTCTTTTAAACAGACAAGAGACACGAACTCTAACGGTTTAGGTACCTCGAACATTTTAATAAGGGCAGGTTTGTGGCGGTTGGTGAATAGGATAGAGCATTACCCGACGACCCCAACGTTATTTACGGCGGCTATCACGGTCTAGATAGTTCTAAAACGAGTGGGAGCCGTTACGTTCCTTGGACGGTTATTTACATCGAACAAGATGAATCGGTACAAAAGGCTTGGTTAGATTTTATACCCGATATGAGTTCGTTTACCCTCGCGGGGACTATCAAAATCAACGAATCGATCAGATCTTACGTGTACGCTTTACTAGGCGCGCAGGCTCAAACAAAAACGAGCATATTAACACCGGGCACCGGATTGGATGCTCAGAGACAATTTAACGTCATCGCAGAAAACATCATCAACGCGGAAGAGAACATGGAAACGAGTATCGATCAATTTCAAGACTTTTTTGCAGTATGCTAGAACGCCTTTGAATTTTGTCCTTAAACCGGGTTTGTATCTCATTCCTCCGATATGAACTTGAGGGTTGGAACGCACGACGGATATAACAATAATTTACAGATAGCTACCCAGAGTATGAAAATTGGTTTGGTGCCAGATTTAAACTCGCAACCTCAACCGGACGACTCTTCCGATGACACTGATGACGTGGCGCCATCAACTCAACCGGAGTCTGTGACGAACGATATTTTATCACCAACGCCAACACCTACACCTAATGAAGCCATTACACAACCAACGTCCCTGCCAACGAAAGTACAAACTCACCAAGACGAAAAATTATCGTTGACGGTAGGAATGTTAGCTATCGTTGGCATTGGTATTTTGACTTACGAGGCAACGCGTTAAGTCACAAACAAAAAAGCCTTACCAACTTTGTGCTGGTAAGGCTTTTTTCTTTTGTTTCAACATTAATTACAATTATTACTGCCAACATTTTGCAGGTAGGCAAACAGCAAGGCTCCCACACCCAAAAACAAATCCCACACGTGTTCGGCCAACCACGATACGGACTTACTCAGCGCGTTAATTATCAAACTTAGTACGCTGCCTATGATACCCGGCAGAGCAACCAACGCGCTCACTCCGAGTTTCTTAAGAGCAGATGCAAAATGAGCGAGTTGTTTTGGGATCCACTTTTTTATACCGCCTTTTGGTGGAGTCGGTTTTGGAGGTGTTGGCGATGGCGCGGGTGGGGCAACCGCACCTCTCACGCAAGCGACGATACTACTCACTATCGTGCTGATCATGGGCGTCGCCAGGATTTTTTCTAGAGGGGGGCAAAAAAAAAATTTGCCACAAAATGCTTGTATGTCTCACACATTCTCGATTTATCAGTTTTAGAGGGGGGCAGGGACATTTTGCCCCCCCCCCCACTCATTAAATTTACACCACTTTGTCTTCGCGCCTCTTTTTCTTTTCTTTTTTTCCCCTTTTTTTTTCTTTCTTTTTTTTTTTTTTTTGCTTTTCCGGGGGGGGGGGGGCAAGTGCCCCCCCTTGCCCCCCCCCTCGCGACGCCCATGGTGCTGATGGATAAACTCAAAGCGGCTAAAATACTCACTACGGTCACATCTTGTTCTCTAAACAGAGTGCGCACTCTCACAAAACGCGTCAAGTTTGGTTTTCATGGGATCGTCAAATATGCAATTAATATCGCGTTGTAATTGTGAGATCTTCTTTACAAACTTAGTCGTGGCGTCTATGCCCCTGTACGTTTCTCGATACATATTTTCGCCATCACATCTAACGACTACCAACGAATAACCGCTTGCTTGGTGAATGTTTGTCTTTTGCGTGTTTTCCTTGCGGAGTTTTTTTCTAGTACCGATTCAAAGTCAGCGTAAATGACAATTGGTGCGTGTGAATCTGTGGTTTCTAAATTTTAATACGTTTTTCTCGGGAATAACGATTTTAGACGGAGGCTTGTCTATTCCCTCATAATCTTGTTTGTGTCTGTCTAGTTTTTCTTGCGTTCTGTAGTGTGACAGACATCTTCGACAGAAAATATTGCTCACTTTGATCTGCCGTTACGGTATAAAATAACCTAGAAAATTGTAAATTATCCAACAGTAGTGACTCTTATCACTTCAGAAAAAAACAGATCGATAGCCTCAACGGCAGGATCTGTGTTTTTTTTATAATGCCAATACATGTATACTATCTTGATCAGCGTAACTCTTCAATGCAGCTTCAAACCATCGGAATAGCCTCTAGGTGATGGTTTTGAGTTAGTCTCCATTTAATATAAATATTATCTCTTCAAAATATGGACTAGATAATATTTTTTAATAAAACCAAAATGTTTATGGGGATTAGTCTGGTGCCGGCCGAGTCCCTATAAAGTCTAGAACGCCCACTCATACTATAACAACTCAGAGACAGAGAGGTATTGGGGATTTTGGCGCCGTACCCTCCACTTATAATGTAATAACTCAGAGACAGAGATCGATCTTTAAGACTAGAGATATTGGTTTTTTTTTATCTGGTACCGGCCCTTCTCCCTACTGTATCGGACAATTAATTTGATGAGTCATCTGACGAAGCTGATTTTACGTGTTTTGCTGAACGAATCCGTGGCAGAACCAAAGGGAAATATCAGAAGAACAATATGGATTCAGGCCGGATAAGGGTACACGGAATACCATCTTCCTCATTAGGATGTTATCCAAGAGGGCAATCCAAATGCAGAAAGACCTATATGTATGTTTTGTTGATTATGTCAAAGCATTTCACAAGGTTCAACATCAAGCTCTGATTGAGATGCTAGAAATGCTGGACATTGATGGAAAAGAAATCGAACTTGTCAAGAACCTCTACTGGAATCAGCTTGCAGCTATCAGAATCGATGGGAAGTTGAGCAACTGGGTTAATGTAGAGCGTGGTGATAGACAAGGCTGCATTCTGTCGCCCGACCTGTTTTCACTCTACACGGAAGTCCTCATGCGTTCAGTTCAGGAAATGGATGGCATCAAGATTGGAGGGGTCAATATTACAAATGTGAGACATGCGGATGATACGGTCATAACTAGTGACTCTGAGGAAAAACTACAATACCTTATGGACGATGTAGTCGTGGAAAGCGAGAAGAAGGGCTTGTCGATAATTTGCATAAAGTCCTTCAGCCTCGTCTTTTCAAAAACATCGCCAGGTTTTACGCCGGATGCTGAGGATATCGTGGACTGATCACGTTAGCAATATACACATCTTTGAAAGAGCAACACAACACGTGCTTTATTGCAAACAATTACAACCAGGCAGATCCGCTTCCTTGGCACTTGAAGCAGTTGCCCTTACTGGTTCTGTTGCAGGACGTAGAGCACGAGGACGACAACGAATGACTTACCTCCCTCGGCTCAGTGATGCCACTGGCACAAGGCCCCTTGACATCATACGCTGGTGCCATCAAACAAAAGAGCACATTCTGATACGCAACGTCAGATTCTGACAAGCCACATCAGTGGATGGATGGATGGATTTAGCCCGCTTCTTCACTTGTACCGTTTAAACTGTATGGTACTGCCACAACAAACCCATAATTAGCTGGTATCGGCCCAATACCTTCCTGTTTACTGGGTCAATGCCATCTTCGATCCAAGGCAGGTAGATATCTCTGGCACTACATGATGTGATACAACCCTGCCTCTCCACAACTACATGCAGCTGAACCACTGGTGTAGTTCCATTTGATTCAGGCGGGTTTGTGATCGGCTATAGTGCTGGTTCTCAAGCGGCTGGTAGTTTTCCATTGAACCCATGTCGATGTAGCACCTGTTTGGAGGTTTTTCGCCGTTGTTATAGTATAACAAATCGGTGGGCGTTTGCTCCCAGTAGTTGCTTCCAGTGTTGGAGTCTTGCCACCTCCCTGGATGTTGTGAAGGAGTGGACATGGCTGAGGAAGCTTTTCTTGACTTCAGCCTTTTGTGCCAAAGCTTGCCGTCCCTGGAGGAGGCGGCACTCGTCATTTATAAATATTTGGACTCTTAGCTCGGCTGACAACTTCCCTTTGGAAATGCGAAGAGGAAATGCCAGCAAGGAGGTGCAGATTACTTGTTGGTGGGTTTTAAGCATCCAGTGATCAAACTGCAAGTTGTTTAAGGCTGGGTCAGGTTTTATGGTATGGGCTAGCTGATCTCTCCCAGACGGGGCACGCATACTCCGCTGAAGAATGGCACGAAGCCAAAACGGTTAATTTTAGGGTGTGTGGTTTTGCTCCCCTTTCGGAAGCTGTTCAATTTCTTTATGATGTTGTTACGGGAACTAAATTTGGATGAAATGAATGACAGGATACGATGGAGGGTCACCCTAAGGTAGACATGATGGCTACAAGGCGCAAATTGTGTTCCGGACTAATCGATGTTAAGGGGGCGGTTGGCTTCGCAGTTAACGTTCCTGAGATGGAACGAGCAAAACTTGGGTCTTGGCAAGATTGGTACGGAAGTGATTGCGCTCATAGTATAGAGACGGCTATTAAGTGCTGACGTAAGTTTTGCTTCTATGGCTTCGAATCGAATCTTTAGAGATGTAACACAAAGATCGTCTGCGTAGATGAAACGCTCAGTGTCCTGGTCTATCAAATGTGACCCGCTCTGCAAAAAATAAGTCACGTCTCCAAAGCCACTTTTGAGCTAAAAGGTCTTTGAAAGAATGTTGCACAGTGTTTAAGCAATTGAAATCCTCAACAGTTTGGTTTGGTGAAAATGGACATTGTGTAGAATTTAAAATGTTGAGGATTCCAATTGCTTAAACACTGTGCAACATTCTTTCAAAGAACTTTAGCTCAAAAGTGGCTTTGGAGACATGTGACTCATTTTTGCAGAGCGGGTCACAAATTGTGATTTGTTTTGTGTAGACATTTATACAACAACGCAGCTAGCACAGTACCTTGATATAGAACGTTTTCTTGCCGTCGTCAGCGATTTTGTTTTGTTCTGAACAACACAGAAGCATCTGTCTTTGAGAAGGGCTCCGATATGATCCGTAAATGCGAGGTATTGGGTCCATTCCAAGATCTGTTTCAGGAGGCGGTAGTGGTCTACTGTATCATGTGATTGAAGGATCCACAAAAATAGCTTCGCTTATTGACGTTTTGAAACCCATCCTCAGCTTGCTGTGCCAGAATAAGAGTTGACTTGTTGTTGACTTGCAAGGTCGCAATCCAGGTTGCTGAGGGATAAGGGATTTTTCAGCAACGGGGACAAGCCTGTTTAGGATCAGGCACTCAAACATGAACAAAAACAGTAATGGGTTCCTGTCTGGAACATGTTACCTATGGCCTCAAGAATCAAAGTGTATGCGGTCCAAGACGTGCATGCAGCACCTTGTGCAATAAACTCTGCGGTTGCAGCTGTGAGAATTAGGGCGAACACTTGTAAACTCCCATTTTTGTGAATGATGACATTTATTTTCACATAATATAGAGTTACTTATACTTCACACAGTTTTTTTGGGTGACTGCAGTATACATCAACGGTTTTCAGTTTGACTATTTTGTGCGTATAACTTAAATCATCTTGGAATAAAAGAGTTGTATTTCCTGACCCTGAAAATGCATGTTTTGACACCTAGACTGTGATTTTATGTGGGGTAGTAGCTGAGATATCAGGAAATGCGATTATTATCTGGCTGCAATCTTTAAAATCGAAGATGGCCACAATAGTGTACAAACTGACCATTTGACACTCCTTGACCCTGAAAATGTACGTTTGGACGCCAAAATTTTAATCCTAAGTGGCTTTGAAAAACAGATATTGGTAGATATGGGTTTTCAATGGCGGGCATCTTTAAAATCCAAGATGGCCACCGCAATGTATCTGGACAAATTAACCATTTAACACTAACCCAAATGGTTCCGTTGCGTTCTTTGACCCTGGAAATATATGTTAGACACTAAGGTTTCAATGTTAAGTGGCTTAAAGATGCAATACATGTAGTTTTCAATGCCGGCGGCCATCTTCAAAAAATAAGATGGCAACAATACCGTATCTGGACAAACAAACCATTTTACACTATCCCAAATGGTACAGTAGCATTCCTTGACCCTGAAAATGTATGTTTAAACACCAAAACTTTAATCCTAAGTGGCATAGAAGATGATATATGGGTAATAATAGGTTTTAAATGGCAGCCATCTTTAAAATGCAAGATGGCCGCCATATTGCTATTGGAGAAGTTGGTTCCTGTCAAAAATTGAAAGCTAAGGCATTGAGGAGCATGTATGGAATATTTGGCGCTTTTGTCCGGAATGTCCACATCCATTCCAAAAGCTGGCCAAAGCTGCCCGACTAATTTGGAACCAGCCTACTGGGCCTGGTCGCATCGCTGGTTAGCCTCGTTTCGTAAAGGGGAGAGGGAACCATTGACAAGATATTAAACTTGCGAGTCACTACCCGCTGGTGGGCTTTGGGGATAATTTCCGGTTCATTGAACAGGTCAAAGAACGTAAACAATCATACTCGTGACCGCCATATGTTGACAACAGTTCGACTAGAGTCTTTTGCACCACAGCGCAAGCGCACTGTTTTAACACCAACCAACCATTGGTCGACTAAATGTTGTTGTGCGAACTTTACCATGGTTTCAAGTTTTAAATTTATTTCCATACTATTGTAAGAACTTTTAATAATAGTATGGGGAGGTCAGACAATAAGCCGAAGTTTGTATTGGGTCTTTCCCCTGCACTAATCATGTTTTTATCAATTTTAAGTTATAACATTCATGATAAGACAAACTAGCTAAATAAAATGTATAAATAACAAAACTGTGATATTTGAATTAATGCAATATGTAAACGTACGTCAATAATCTTAGGATACGACTTCTCTGTTGTGAGGTCTAGATGAATGAACGACTTGATGTGACTGTATCTATTCTGAATCACTTGAACAGATTTGTGCGCTCAAGGGCCATCTTTTTTTTGTGTGTTGTTTATTAACTCGTGTCTGTGTCCCCGAAAATTAGACCATTCTACCCCTGTAACTCACGAGGGGCCTAATACTGCGTCAGGTGCCCAAGAATCTAACCAACTTTTTAAAGAGAAAGTACAACCAGACAACATCGTTCCAGTACCTGGGGACCCCGCGGATGTATACATCACTTATTCAACAACGGACGGTGGGTAGTCAGTACTGATCACTAACTCATTTTTGTATTACATTTTTTAATGTAACATTTAAACTATAATTGTTACCATGCATGAGTGTCAGATGACATCTCCACGCATTGGAAAGAAAATTGAAAACAAATCACTTCGATATTTCTTTAAATTTTCCTTATTATGAATCGTTATATTTTTATCATTTTAATATAACTAGCCTTTACATGTGTACCTGATCGACAGCACTACAAAATTGTTTTTATCGAAATGTTATAAATTCATATACTTCTCATAAGACGATCGCTATATTTTTCTGGATTGAAAACACGATGCTCAAATACCACCTTATGTCTATAAGTTATATGTGTTTGTTTACAGGTTATCTTTCCCTGCGAAGTAATATCAGTGGTTCCATCTTCGTTCAAGCTTTATGTGAGGTCTTCTTCGCTCGAGCCCATCTGGACAGTCTAGATACACTGATGCATAAGGTGAGATATTGTGCTCTAGAATGGAGGCATGATAAGAAGTGGGACTCAGGGTGCGACAAAAAAATAATTAGCCACCTGGGAACGATTGAGCCAGAATTGTTCCATTCTTTTAATCGACGCCTATATAAGGCCAAAAAACAGTCTCCGGTTTTTGGTATGGAGCTTGCCCAAAAAGTGGTGCGGCGACGCCGCTTTTTTTTTTTTTTGGCCGGTTTTTTATTTGCTTCAAATGTCGGCTGATGATCAAATGGTGCCCGACTAAACTTAGTGAAAATATATGGGAGTCCAGAGAGGCCACATAAAGCTTATTCTTGATCATAACCCCATCTAAAAACACGTTAAAATTGTGCAGCAGCAGGATTCCAGTCAAACCAGTGAGTTTGGCGGTCTTGAGACATCATCTTTCATTGAAACAAAAACTTTTTCATTTTGCCGACGCGCATGGCTACGGCGACGCGCGCGCATACCAGAAACCGGAGACTTTTTTTTGGCCTAAGAAGTCTCTTTTTGCAAATATAAGAGCATGCAATAAGTCACATCTGAACGAATGAGTTTACATGTCGCCGTAATTAAAAATTACAATATTGAAAGGATGAGAAGTTGCCAAATTTCTTCAACAAACTTGATATTTCCCGTTTATAACCAAAATTGTATCGCTTCGGTGCGTCATTATGTCCAAGGCCTGTAATTCAAAGCTGTTGACGTCATAATTTAAAGTTGACCAAGTCAAGGGAGTCGCTAGTTTCCATCTCTAGGAAAGATATCACAGAACGATGAGATTTGGAACAAATTAAACAAATGAATTTAAAACAAATTAAACTATGTTTTTAAGCATACTTAACACCTGCATTTTCTTCACGATTTCCCTCATTTTGGTGTTGCCTAGGTAACCGATCGAGTACTCAGCAGGGAAATCGAGCTGGATTTAGAGAAATCAAAACATGGTGTCAAGCTATCCGTCAAGCAAACGCCGGAGTGCGTCAAGCGCGTGCGCAAAAATGTCTACTTCCTCCCCAATTATCCATCATCAATTAAATAATTGATTGTAATCTGAAGTTCAACTGAATCAGAAGTTAACTAAATCGGAAACCAAAAAACTTCATTGAAACAATCAATTTTTTTACGCAAGAAATGATACAGTTAAAATTCCTTGACTTGCAT
Source organism: Patiria miniata (assembly GCF_015706575.1). NCBI lineage: Eukaryota > Metazoa > Echinodermata > Asteroidea > Valvatida > Asterinidae > Patiria > Patiria miniata. The sequence goes on from NW_024037063.1 coordinate 9,417,063, forward strand.
ATATCTACTGATGTGTCTACATAAAATAAAATTGATGTTAATTCAATTATTATTTTGGAATATTTGTATTATCCTATGTAACTATCTTAATCAAACTGAAGATTTCTTAAATACAACATTGTTGTAGAAGTGCCTCAATGAGTTCGGAGTAATATAAATATCAGTTCACGAAAAAACAAAAAAAACAAACATGTTTGAATAACTGTATAAAATTACACAGTCTAAATGAATTTAAAAGGTCATGCTGTCAATAAAAAAAATAGATATTGCTTTAAAGCTGTCTTAGAAAGGTATATGGGCCAGCTGTAAGTAAGCTTTAAGGATATATGCCTTTACCATGTAAAAGAAACATATTGACTATAAATCTGGTTTGTTAAATCTGGTTTTGATGTGTGTACACTATGCACAAAAACAAATATTGAGAAGACAAGCTTAAATAAATGATGTTAATATAATTCTTGTCTTGGAATATTCCTATTATCCTTGTAACTAACTTAATCGCAATGAAAATTGTCACTGTAGGCATATACATGAAATACAACATTTTTTGTAGAAGTGCCGTAGGAGTTAGAAGTACCCGCAAAAATAATCCACATACTTTAAAATAATTGTGGATGTCTGTATAACATCATTCAGGCTAGTGAAGTATGTCAACTGTTAATTAAACATTGCTTTAGATTTGTTTTAGGAAGGTCTATGACAAGCTGTAGTATGCTTTAAGGATCATGTGCCTTTACTATATGCAGAACATATTTTACAATTTGCATATATATGGTGAATGATTATTTTGATGTTTGTGCACGAAGGTTAATCAGGAGACAACCTTATCCTCAAATTGATGTCATTATAATTTTTATCGTGGAACATTCCCTTTATCATTGTGACTAACATCAGCTTTTGAAGATTTCCACTGTAATACAAGGTTTTGTTACAGAAGTGCCTTAGTAGTGAGGAGTACAAACAAATGAATCCGCATATTTAAAAATATTGTCTGTATAATATTACAGTCTGAAATGTGTGACTGAAACAATTGTCTGAATGTAACTGAGCTCATCATAGTATTGTTTTCCATCAAGAATCCTGTGGTGTTGTTTTAATGTCCTCGAAAGAATTCTTCAAAACAAGTAACAATGAGCACAGCATCCGTTTACAAACCAAATTTGAACTGGAAATCTGCCCAAATTATCAGAAACAATGAGCTGTTTACACCTTTAGAAGTGTGTATAATACTACACAGTCTTCAGAAAGTAATATGTCGTGTTGTCAAATGTTACTTAGATATTGCTTTTGAAGCTATTTTAGAAAGGTCTATGACCAGCGCTAGTAATAGTAGTAGTATGCTATAAGAATGATGTGCCTTTACTTTGCAGAAACACTTTACTATATATCTGATGAATTATTGTTCTGATGTGTCTACATGAAATCAAAGATTGAGAAGACAAACTTAACCTCTAAATGATGTTAATTCAATTATTATTTTGGAATACTTGTATTATCCTATGTAACTATCTTAATCAAACTGAAGATTTCTTAAATACAACATTGTTGTAGAAGTGCCTCAATGAGTTCGGAGTAATATAAATATCAGTTCACAAAAAACAAACAAACAAACATATTTGAATAACTGTATAAAATTACACAGTCTAAATGAATTTAAAAGGTCATGCTGTCAGTAAAAAAAATAGATATTGCTTTAAAGCTGTCTTAGAAAGGTATATGGGCCAGCTGTAAGTAAGCTTTAAGGATATATGCCTTTACCATGTAAAAGAAACATATTGACTATAAATCTGGTTTGTTATTATTTTGATGTGTGTACACTATGCACAAAAACAAATATTGAGAAGACAAGCTTAAATAAATGATGTTAATATAATTCTTGTCTTGGAATATTCCTATTATCCTTGTAACTAACTTAATCGCAATGAAAATTGTCACTGTAGGCATATACATGAAATACAACATTTTTGTAGAAGTGCCGTAGGAGTTAGAAGTACCCGCAAAAATAATCCACATACTTTAAAATAATTGTGGATGTCTGTATATTACATCATTCAGGCTAGTGAAGTATGTCAACTGTTAATTAAATATTGCTTTAGATCTGTTTTAGGAAGGTCTATGACAAGCTGTAGTATGCTTTAAGGATCATGTGCCTTTACTATATGCAGAACATATTTTACAATTTGCATATATATGGTGAATGATTATTTTGATGTTTGTGCACGAAGGTTAATCAGGAGACAACCTTATCCTCAAATTGATGTCATTATAATTTTTATCGTGGAACATTCCCTTTATCATTGTGACTAACATCAGCTTTTGAAGATTTCCACTGTAATACAAGGTTTTGTTACAGAAGTGCCTTAGTAGTGAGGAGTACAAACAAATGAATCCGCATATTTAAAAATATTGTCTGTATAATATTACAGTCTGAAATGTGTGACTGAAACAATTGTCTGAATGTAACTGAGCTCATCATAGTATTGTTTTCCATCAAGAATCCTGTGGTGTTGTTTTAATGTCCTCGAAAGAATTCTTCAAAACAAGTAACAATGAGCACAGCATCCGTTTACAAACCAAATTTGAACTGGAAATCTGCCCAAATTATCAGAAACAATGAGCTGTTTACACCTTTAGAAGTGTGTATAATACTACACAGTCTTCAGAAAGTAATATGTCGTGTTGTCAAATGTTACTTAGATATTGCTTTTGAAGCTATTTTAGAAAGGTCTATGACCAGCGCTAGTAATAGTAGTAGTATGCTATAAGAATGATGTGCCTTTACTTTGCAGAAACACTTTACTATATATCTGATGAATTATTGTTCTGATGTGTCTACATGAAATCAAAGATTGAGAAGACAAACTTAACCTCTAAATGATGTTAATTCAATTATTATTTTGGAATACTTGTATTATCCTATGTAACTATCTTAATCAAACTGAAGATTTCTTAAATACAACATTGTTGTAGAAGTGCCTCAATGAGTTCGGAGTAATATAAATATCAGTTCACAAAAAACAAACAAACAAACATATTTGAATAACTGTATAAAATTACACAGTCTAAATGAATTTAAAAGGTCATGCTGTCAGTAAAAAAAATAGATATTGCTTTAAAGCTGTCTTAGAAAGGTATATGGGCCAGCTGTAAGTAAGCTTTAAGGATATATGCCTTTACCATGTAAAAGAAACATATTGACTATAAATCTGGTTTGTTATTATTTTGATGTGTGTACACTATGCACAAAAACAAATATTGAGAAGACAAGCTTAAATAAATGATGTTAATATAATTCTTGTCTTGGAATATTCCTATTATCCTTGTAACTAACTTAATCGCAATGAAAATTGTCACTGTAGGCATATACATGAAATACAACATTTTTGTAGAAGTGCCGTAGGAGTTAGAAGTACCCGCAAAAATAATCCACATACTTTAAAATAATTGTGGATGTCTGTATATTACATCATTCAGGCTAGTGAAGTATGTCAACTGTTAATTAAATATTGCTTTAGATCTGTTTTAGGAAGGTCTATGACAAGCTGTAGTATGCTTTAAGGATCATGTGCCTTTACTATATGCAGAACATATTTTACAATTTGCATATATATGGTGAATGATTATTTTGATGTTTGTGCACGAAGGTTAATCAGGAGACAACCTTATCCTCAAATTGATGTCATTATAATTTTTATCGTGGAACATTCCCTTTATCATTGTGACTAACATCAGCTTTTGAAGATTTCCACTGTAATACATGGTTTTGTTACAGAAGTGCCTTAGTAGTGAGGAGTACAAACAAATGAATCTGCATATTTAAAAATATTGTCTGTATAATATTACAGTCTGAAATGTGTGACTGAAACAATTGTCGGAATGTAACTGAGCTCATCGTAGTATTGTTTTCCATCAAGAATCCTGTGGTGTTGTTTTAATGTCCTCGAAAGAATTCTTCAAAACAAGTAACAATGAGCACAGCATCCGTTTACAAACCAAATTTGAACTAGAAACCTGCCCAAATTATCAGAAAGAATGAGCTGTTAACACTTTTAGAAGTCTGTATAATACTACACAGTCTTCAGAAAGTAATATGTCGTGTTGTCAAGTGTTACTTAGATATTGCTTTTGAAAATATTTTAGAAATGTATACGACAAGCGCTAGTAATAGTGTTGTAGGGATTATGGGCCTTCACTTTGCAGAAACACTTGACTATATATCTGATGAAATATTGTTGCAGAAACACTTGACTATATATCTGATGAAATATTGTTCTGATGTGTCTACATGAAATCAAATATTGAGAAGACAAACTTAAAGGGAATATACAACATTTGCAAAATCAAAAAACGAAATAATCAAATTATCACAAAATATCTTACTTGATTGTTACGGAATGACAGTTCAAAGCAACCTGTAAAATTGTGGCTCCTGGTGTGCTGACATTTTCAAGAAAACTTGTATTTTTCCAACGCTGGTCGGCCGACCAGCGTTGGAGAAAACTGGGTTTTTTTTAACAACTGCTCCTAATTTAGTTATTCCGCATTTTCTTTGCAATTGTTTACACACCAGTGAAGGGGTACAATCCTGCTAGGCTGATTATCTGACCTTACAATTCCCCAAAGTCTATAAATAGCTCCGTTTAATCTTAAGTGGGGTCAGGGAACCGGACTACAAAAACATGCTCGGTTTCCTTGGATTTTCCAGCATCTCCGAACCCAAAACATGAACCAAGTCAGTTTAACAATATTTGCTATAACATACTAATCCTGCAAATCCATTCACTTTTGAAAATTGCAGCAAAAGCAAATGTTGAACATTCCCTTTAACCTCAAAAAGATGTTAATTCAATTATTATTTTGGAATATTTGTATTATCATATGTAACTATCTTAATCACAGTGACGATTTCTTAAGTACAACATTGGTGTAGAAGTGCCTCTGAGTTCGGAGTAAAATAAAAATGAGTTCACAAATAAAAAAAAAAACATGTTTGAATAACTGTATAATATTACACAGTCTAATGAAATTAAAAGGTCATGCTGTCAAGTAAAAACTAGATATTGCTTTAAAGCTGTTTTAGAAAGGTCTATGGGCCAGCTGTAGTATGCTTTAAGGATATATGCCTTTACTATGAAAAAAAATATGACTATCAATCTGGTATATTATTATTTTGATGTGTGTGCACTGTGCCCAAAAACAAATAATGAGAAGACAAGCTTAAATAAATGATGTTAATATAATTCTTGTCTTGGAATGTTCCTATTATCCTTGTAACTAACTTAATCCCAATGAAAATTGTCACTGTTGGCCTACACATTAAATACAACATTTTTGTAGAAGTGCCGTAGGAGTTATCCGCAGAAAAATGAATCCATATAATTATTTTAAGATACTCTTGGATGTCTGTATAACATCATTCAGGCTAATGAAATATTCTAACTGTTAATTAAATATTGCTTTAGATCTGTTTTAGGAAGGTCTACGACAAGTTGTAGTTTACTTTAAGGAGGATGTGCCTTTAGTATATGCTGAACATATTTTACGATATATATGGTGAATTATTGTTTTGATGTGTGTGCACGAAATCAAAAATTCGGTTAATCAGGAGACAAACTTATCCTCAAATTGATGTCAATATGATTCTTATTGTGGAACATTTCCTTTATCTTTGTGACTAACTTCTCAAACTTTATAGATTTCCACTGTAATACAACGTTGTTAGAGAAGTGTCCTATAGGAGTAAGGAGTACAAACAAATAAATTCACATATTTAAAAAAAAAAAATAATTTGTGTATAATATAACAGTCTAAAATGTTTAACTGAAACAATGGTCTGAATGTAACTGAGCTCATCATAGAATATTTTTCATCAAAAATTCCCTTGGTGTTCGTTTTAATGTCCTCGTTAATAAACAATCGAAAGAATCCTTTGGAAACCAATAAAAGTGAGCGCAGTATCCGTTTACAAACCAAATTTGAACTGGAAACCTGCCCGAATAATCAGAAACAATTATGAGCTGTTAAAACTTTTGGAATTGTGTATAACACTACACAGTCTTCAGAAATTGATATGTCGTTTTGTCAAATGTTAATTAGATATTGCTTTTGAACCCACTTTAGAAAGGTCTTTAACCAGCGCTAGTATTAGTAGTAGCACGCTATAAGGATGATGTGCCTTTGTTTTGCAGAAACACTTTACTATATATCTGATGAATATCAGATATATATATACCTCTAAATGATATTAATTCAATTATTATTTTGGAATACTTGTATTATCCTAGGTAACTATCTTAAGGCCAAAAAAGAATCTCCGGTTTCTGGTATGGGGCTTGCCCAAAAAGTGGTGCGGCGACGCGGCTTTGTTTTTTTTTTTACCTGTTTTTTTTTTTGCTTCAAATGTCGGCTGATGACTGCAAATGGTGCCCGACTAAACTTAGTGCAAATATTATGGGAGACTATAGAGGCCACATAAAGCTTATTCTCGATCATAACCCCATCTAAAAACACGTTAAAATTGCGCAGCAGCAGGATTCCAGTCAAACCAGTGAGTTTGGCGGTTTTGAGACATCAGCTTTCATTGAAAAAAAAAATCATTTTGCCGACGCGCATGGCTACGGCGACGCGCGTTGTAAAAGTGCCTCAGTGAGTTGGATTAAAATAAAAATGAGTTCACAAATAAAAAAAAACATGCTTGAATAACTGTATAATATTACACAGTCTAATGAAATTAAAAGGTCATGCTGTCAAGTAAAACTAGATATTGCTTTAAAGCTGTTTTAAAAAGGTCTTTTGGCCAGCTGTAGTATGCATTAAGGACATATGCCTTTACTATTAAAAAAATATGACTATCAATCTGGTATATTATTATTTTGATGTATGTGCACAGTGCACGAAAACAAATAATGAGAAGACAAGCTTAAATAAATGATGATAATATAATTCTTGTCTTGGAATATTCCTATTATCCTTGTAACTAACTTAATCGCAATGAAAATTGTCACTGTAGGTCTATACATGAAATACAACATTTTTAAGTGCCGTAGGAGTTATAAGTATCCGCAAAAAATGAATCCACATACTTATTTTAAGCTACTTTTGGATGTCTGTATAACACCATACAGGTTAATGAAATATGTCAACTGTTAATTAAATATTGCTTTAGATCTGTTTTACGAAGGTCTATGACAAGCTGTAGTATGCTTTAAGGATGATGTGCCTTTACTATATGCTGAATATATTTTACGATATATATCGTGAATTATTGTTTTGATGTTTGTGCACGAAATCAAATATGCATTGAAAGTAAATTGCTTTTAACTAGAGTAGCGTTTAAAATTGTAGACTAGCATTAAAATCGTTTACTTGGCGAAAGCAAATGCAACTAATTATTCTTCATCTCAACGAAAACGATTATCAGTATGGTTCCTATAGATTTGCCAACCTTTTATAAAAACTGGTAACCCGCACCTTGTGAGAATAAAGAATGTTTTAATGGCAGACCGAAGTGTTAACTATGTTTTTGATTGCGGTGATAGTGAAGAATTATGATGTCATACCGTACTTCACAAGTTGGAGACAGAGTAGACCTAGTCTTTCGCCAAGGCCAACATGTTGCGTAGTGGCGAAGTCCGAGTGGCGAAGCCCGCCACTCGCACATGTGCTTTCCGCTCCAGTTGCTTCGCATTCGCGGCTCTGTCTAATGCTGGTTAAGCCACGATGGCCTTGGCGAAAGGCTAGAGTTGACCTATACATAATAGGATCGACCAGCTTGACGGTCGATGCGGGGCCTGTCTTCCTTGGACATTGGTCTACAGGGGTGCAGGCCAAATCACGATTTGCATGCACTCAAATTCGCCCGTATTAGAGCATTTTGAGGGCCATGATGAACTTGAGGATTTGTAAAACAAGACTGAAAAAAAAATCGGATGAATTTAGGCCTTTAAATGGATCTATTTTGCAATTAAGCGTACGCGTTCATACTCATGCCATGTGCAATATTATTGACACCACGGGGGGGGGGGGCACCCAAGTTTGTGTACACCCGGAAAAGTATGGCAAATTATTTCGCAAAACAAGTAGACAAAGCATTTGGTGATTGCCAAAATAAAATCATGGCACTTCCTTTTTTAAATGTCCTAAATCAAGATCCCAAAATCTGTGGAAAATCTTTACATCATAAAGAGAAGTATAATCCAGAAGAGATGCAAATTGTTAGCAGTGCTTGCGATGGCGATAGGCGTCATGGCGTACATTTGAAAACTCGCTGGCTAAAAGTCACATGACAGGCATAATTACATTTTAAAGAAATAACAGGCATATAGGAACACACAAAAAAAATTATGGAAGAGACCATGGCAACATAATATATAGAACATGTTTTATTTATTAATATCTGTCTCTGGTTGTCTCTCTGGTAGTCCATCACTGATGACGATGGCGTACACATGCATCATGTCGATGTCGGAGTAGCACGATGATGTAATTGGCCGATAGGTGATCGGCAAGAACGATCACAGTCAGGACAGATGTGAGCATCAGTGGCTGGCACTGGGTCTTGCATCCGCTGGTGACGTCGAGTACGTCTGTCTCTGGCAGATTGGGTGCGGTGAGCCTCAAACCATTCCATTCCAGCCTTGCATACAGCACGCCAAGTGGTCTTGTTTTTGGCAAGCTCTTCCCAGGTCTCAATAGGGATGTTGCAGGCTTGTTCACCTTTAACTGGTCTTTGTACCGCTTGTATTGGCCTCCTTGGTGACGCTTGGGAAGCCGGCCGTCTTCCAACTGAACAAGATCCAGCGTATATATGCCTCGATGATATTTGCTTCTACACTGAAACAAGCTGCTCTTTCAAGGACCTCGGTATAAGTGATCCGGTCTTGCCATCGTTTCTTCCGGATATGAGGCGCAGCTTACCTATTTCTCAAGCTGGCGGTACATTACCCAACATTCGCAACCGTAATGTAGAGAAGCCAAAGCTACGGCTTCTATACACCGCAATTTCGGTCATTGTTTTTATGTCGGAATCATTGAAGACAGTGATTTCCGTATAGACATTTCTGCGCTTGGTTGGCAAACTAAGGTCTAACACTGCAAACAATGAAGAAGAGTTATTACAGCTCATCAAAGTATTATACTTGAAAATACAACATTTTCAATAAAACTACAAAATAATTCCAACACATGCCTTTTTACTATGTGTTGATGGCATTATGAGGACTTTCTTGGAAAAAAAATGTTGCCAACCACGGCTTCAATTTATGCACTTACGGCAGCCCATACAAAATGGCGCCAATGTTTACAAACAAAATAAAGGCCTATAGACGGGAGAAGGCGGCACTGGCGCGGTGAGTTATGTCGACATCGATGGTTGCCTCTGTGAACACGAAGCCACAAAGGTATTTGAAGTGCGGCACAGATTTAATGGGAGTGTGATCAATAGCTGTATCATGTTTGGTGTTGCAGATGGATTGATGATGCGCAGTCATTTGCATAGAAGAACAACTTTCCGTCCGTGCAAAACCGTATGAACACACTATTATGTTGTGCACTGAAATGCAGCAGCTAGAACGAAGAGCTGCCGCAAAGAAAATACAGAACAGTGCTGGAGCAAGAACACATCTTTTTGTTCACCCCCATCGTTATTGCTGAACGGGTTAGACTATTGTAGACACGACCAACACCTTCATAGAAACTTATTATGAGGGAAACTCATTTGTGCTTGTATCCAAGCTTGTGAAGCAGCTGCCACAGAGATACACGATGAACAGTATCGATTTCAACCATCTTCCTGCGATTCTGAAAGGAAGTCTTGCAGTAAAACGCTAGTAATTCCTTCTCAGCAGAATCCTTGCCAAGATCTTCCCGGCAATGGACCATTATCATGTTGCAGCCATTGATTTTTCCCGTTCAAATCAATGTAATCAAAGCGAGGCTGGAAGGAAAAAAAGTCTGGTTCCTTTTTGCACAAAAAACATTATCATTTAATACTGTTATTGGATACAGGGAACATGACTGAAATGTTGGCAGCATTGACAAAGGTCTATCGCAAGGAGGGAGATTCCTCTATGTGAATTAGAGTCAGACCTAGGACTCTTCCCCAGAGGGGAAGTAAAACTGCATCCGTTATAGAGCCTGTGGGGCCGGGGCTGAATTTATAGAATTCATGCTTGGGCCACTGATCGAAAACTGTCCTCTGAGCATGTTGCTGCCTGCACTGCATTGTTGCATGGATGCCAATGTTGGCAGCGCAAAGTGGGCATTTCGCATGATTTCAGTTAAATTAGTATTTAAATGCTTCAGTTCCAATATAATCAAGAGGAGGGCCATTTCGAAGATTTGATTGTTGGTATTGTCTTAATTTGTCTCAATCAAACGACATTCTACGGCTTTACCTGTTCATTCAGCCGTTTTTGCTGCGCGCTGATTTGATACACTGCGATGATCTGTGACTGACTTCCGCTTGTGAGGAACACGTGACGTCACCATGACGTCATCATTTGATTTTTATGATTTTTTTGATATTTATAATTTCATTCTGCATCCAAAATTGCACACTTCCTTTCATCGGATTGACTTAAACTTGGTTCAAACCAAGACCACAATGACAAAATGTGCACTGAGGATGTTTTTTTCGAGATGACGTCATCGCAGGGCATGTGACGTCATGTGACAAAGCTTTATTTCAAATCCCATAGACAATGCACACGATTTTTGTACACGCCACTTTTGGCATTGAACTTTGTCATACATCATTCAAGTATATGCCAATATTGTCCTTATGGCAAAGTTGTGCCCCGAAGAGTGACGTCATCACAAACGTGCATATTTTGAAGCCCTATACACGTATCTTCAGAACGGTAATTCCGGTTGGGTTGAAACTCGGTATGTAGGTAGGCTGGGAAGTGTTATAGATAAAACTTGAGGTGACGTCATGATGACGTTATCGTGCGATTTTATAATTTTTTGAATATTTGGACCTTTAAGCCAAATCTCATGAACGCAACATTTTTGTATTTGGTTTGTTAGGTAATATCCACTAAAATTCGAAAAGTGTGTGACATCATCATGACGTCATCAAAAATGCGATTTTGCAAAACGCAAATAAGGAAAGGTCCGATCGTCATGAAACTTGGTGAGTAGGTAGATAATGGAACTAGTATGCAGAGTCCGAAGTGACGTCACCATGACGTCATGGGTTGATTTTTTATGATTTTTTTTTTTATTTTAAAATTGTATTCCGCTTCCAAAATTGAACACTTTCTTTCATTGGAATGACTTGGTAAAAAGTGCTGAGTCATCAAACTTGGTACAAATCAAAACCACAATGACAAAATGTGCATTGACATTTGTTGTCAAGATGACGTAATCGCAGGGCATGTGACGTCACGTGATAAAGCTTTATTTTTGGAATTATTTTAAGTATTTAAAACAACCTTTACTGTATCAAGCACCCTCAAAGGTGACTGCAAAAGGATAAACATAACATAAACATTTGTTTAATGCGAAAAAGCCCTATGTTCTGTTCGAACAGACATAGCTCTAGTTTTAATTACAATCGTTCAATAATTAGAACCTTAAAGACTTGATAGAGTACACACAATATTCACAGAACTAGGGTCTATCATAAAGCTTAGGCAATAGGCATATTTGAGTAATCAATTAATTAAACAGAATTAACCATGAGACGACACTCGTATTTTCAATTATTATAATGATTTTTCGTACCACATTTTATATTCTTTTTAATTCCATTGCTATGATGACAACCAGATACGCCAGTGTTTTAGTAACGATCCTTCAATAATTTGAACTTTAAAGACTTGATTTAAGCAAGTTTTACAGAATTATCCTTTATATTAGGCGAAAAAGCCTTTTGTCATTCAATATACATATTTAAATAATCGCGAGGTAAAACTCGTCTATTACAGCTGTTATGGCTGTTTCTGAATTTGTACCACATTTGATGTAACATTTAATCATATTGCTGTGTTGACTGCCAGATTAAAAAAACCACAAAAATCATTTTTGGACAAGTGGAAACGTGCACCTGACCTATGCACTACAACTCCTTCGCGCAAGGGCAGCAATGTTAATTTCTTCTAATTACTGTTTGAGACGTTGAACAACTTTAACTTTAAATAACAAAATTACAACTGGCGGTGTTAAAAATTGTGTGTTGCTGTTGCTGCTCGCAAGCGTGAAGTGATGGGGGGGGGGGGAATAACAAAAAGTTAAACCGCTGAAACGAAAAGTCCAAGACGTTAGTGCGAGTAGGGCCGCTGATCTAATTGTTGTGCCATTTGAGGGCGCACTATGTACCGTCCGTCCACTATCGATCACTACCGACTTGGGCCAAGACTAGTTTACAGACTTTGTTCAACGCACCACAGACGTGGTTCAAAAGCACCATGGTTCAACGTTCACAATATTCACTTAGGCACGCGCAATATTGCCATTGACTCTGTATTTCATAGTCATAAATTCACGCACCGGAAAACCCCAGCCTCAGTTTCGTTCGAAAAAGTGACATAAACGGCCCGGGAGTACGGTACGAGTGACGGTTAGAGACGCTTCCTGGAACAATTGGCTCACAATTTTCATCGCATTTGCATTTGATAGTTGCCGTCGTGCTCTTCCAAAAGAACCACCGTCTTCTCGTTTTGATTTTTCTCGGCCGTGCGTGGTGGACCAGTTGCCGGCTGGGGAGGTGAGTAGCCAAGCCAAGGGCTAAGATCTAGACCCAGTTTTAATACCCGTTGGCCTATTAAAAACCCTAACCCCTAATGTGTTGTGCACCTGTATTGGAAAGAGATGCATACAATAGGTTATTACTCAGTACTCATTTTGTAGCTTTAGGGGTTATTAGGATTGTAAATTACATGACGATATAAAACCGGTATAAACTGCTTTACGAAATACGGGTCTAGCATACCCTACAAGCAGGCGTGTAATATAGCTCTCCTTTAACAAATTGTTATACAAACCTAGACCAACATGACAAACCTGGGAGCTACAATTCCTTTTTTTTTTTTTTCAAATTTTGACTTTGGTTGTTTAGTACGACCGACCAAAGTCCAAACGTGAATATCCTGGAGTTCTAGCGCTCCGCTCTAAATATGTTGGCCCAAAGCAAAAGAAAGCCATTACATCCCTGCTTGTAGTAGGGCCAGGGATCTTTTTCAATCCTCAATTTTTGGCCAAACGCCATTTGAAATAAAGCAGTTTTAATGTTGTCATTTTGCGTCAGTGCGTATTTCAGATTCAAATTGCTAAATGTCCAATTTGTGCAAAAAAAATGTCATTTCTATGTCTGCCTAAATCAAAAACGAAACGCAAGGTGGTTGCTACACAAAATACAAAACTATGGTGTTATTGCCACACGAAAGAAAGTGAAAAAAAAAAGTTTAATAACTTTTTCGTAAAAAAAAATTCAATCATGAAAACTGTCGACATGGTGAATTGTCCCTTTTTTATTAAATATTCAGATTAAATATTCAGGCTGCTGTATTTTTCATAGGAGAGGCCTACATTCAGTTTAACCTTGACAGTGGGAAACTTTGATTTGTTGGTGGCAACAAACACACCGGTCCTTTTTCCATTGATTGCGTCATATTGAGCATGCGCTTTAGCTTAAGCATTTATTTATTATTACATTTCTTTACCCAGGCTATAACTTAACAGTTTCAAACTGGTTTCCATTGGGCCCTGAAAACACTGCGAATGACTACACACATGTACAAAATACAATAAATTACAAATAAAATATACAGCACAATGAAATAAAATAAAAGCACATGGGATAATTGCATGATTGTAAAGAAACTTTTGTTAAATATTGGAGAACTATTATAAAAAAAACATGTACAGTTTGAAATGACATCCCTCACAGGCTTTCCTAAAGGCCTAAAGGCGGAAGTAAGTGAACACTACGAATTTGGACATTTCTTGTAACATCGGGAAAATATATTTCTATACATTGGCTGATTACGGGAGGGGCAAAAACCCGTGAAAACTCCTTTTGAGAGAAAAACTGCAAAATTCCTATCCGGCTCCTTGTTATTATGGCAGCCAAGTTTGTTTACTCAGTAAGTCAGTACAGATTTATAATTGTAAAATCAGTGGAGAAGCAGTCTCAAACAAAATACTCACATAAATGCAGAAATATTACTGACTGAATGTTTTACGTAGTTCAGATTTGAATGAGGTTAAAGACATTCTTTATTCGCAAAAGGAATCTTCAGTGTCATGCCAGTGGTTTGTCTCGTTTCACGAATTTGAGTAAGTGGTGTGAAAAGGTTTGTCAAATACAAAGGAGTAATTTTGTTTATACGTTTGTAACTAAGAATAGCCTTTTTATACTCAATTCTTTCAGAGAATGACATCCAACTAAGTCCAGCAAACATATCGACTGATGGAGTTACGAATGCACACTTCAGGATTATCCGCGTCACTCTTTTCAGACATTTGTTAAGAATATTGTCATGCGATATTTACCGTCCTCCAAACAGTACTGCAATAATCTAAAAATGGCTATTACTATCTAACGGAAAGAGTGCAGGCTGCTTTGGTGAACACAAATCGCAGATTAAATGTAACATACCTAGTTTAGAGTAAACGGTTTTCTTCGCGTATTCAACGTGTGGGCCCCAACTTCAAGTTTCATCAATAACAACCCCCAAACATTTACCTGTACAACTGAACAACCGGCGATACTGACATTTTTCAGTACTTCAGACCTTTCGTTTAGTTCCAATGAACATTGATTTGGATTTGATGGCGTTAATTGTAAGCTTGTTCCTGCCACACCATTCGTATATTCTAGCTAAGGGGTATTCAGGTTGTTCTTTATCTCATCAACACTGGTAGAATTACACGTTAATGTAGAGTCGTCAGCATACATGAACAATTACACAATATGAATACAAAGCGGTGGGCCACTTGTATAAATACTAAATAATACAGTGGACCTAAAATTGATCCCTGTGGTACGCCAGTGTTAAAATGACAAGGCCTTGGATATGTTGCCCTCAATATTCACAGACTGACTGCGTTCACTAAGATATGACTTAAACAGTTGATCACAGAGGTTGACATATTCATCCTTTAAAGTTTATCTAGGAGATTGGCATGATTAACAGAGTCGAATGCTTTCTTAAATGTATAAACACAGTGCCTGTCATTTTCCCACACTCCATAGCCTAAAAACGTTTGTTCGTTAGATCATGTAATGTGGTTTTTATAGCTGAGTGTGAGGGCCTAAACCCTGAGTGACAACAAGGAATCAGGTTACTTTTATCAAGGTTTGAATAGACTGCAGAGTTTATCCATCTCTTTAGAAACTTAGAGAAAATCAGCAGTTATGTTATAGGCGATAGTTAGTTGTATTGTATTTGTCTACACTCTCCAGGGTATTGTTCGCATCTTATTAAGAGGTTAAAGATGTGTGTTAAGGATTTAGTTTTGTACGGAGACGCTATTTTAGTCATTTTCACACATATTTTATCTGGACCTGTAGCTTTTCTGACCGACATTGATGCTTTTGAACATAGTCTTCTGTAATCTCGGACAGTGAGCATTTTTCATCAAGTGAACTTATAACAAAAGAGTGGATATTATCGTCCACTTCAAGTTAATATGGAGGGGCATTACTGGTCATACGTGTGGCGATTGTCGAAAAGTTTCGTTAAATGTATCAGCAATGTTGGTGAGATCATCTAAGAATTCCCCATCTTGGGAAAAAATATTCGTTGGAAAATTTTCTGTTTGTTGGGGAAAACCTCTTTTAGTTTGTTTTCCACAGAATCGATGAGTTTCCTTTATTTTCCTCGATGGTTGATTAAAGTGTTTACATTTCTTGCTGCGGATTTTTTTGCAGTAGTCGCGTTTCGTAGACACACTGGCCAAATAAAGTCAACATTCTGTTTCACAAAATTATGGCATTGAGGAAATTTGGCCACATGGCATATATATAATGTTTCTTATTTACAGCAAAAGTTTAATTTTTCTCATTAAATTTATTATTTCACTTCGAGACACCCATGTTTTCTGCCTTTCCCAATCCTTCGAACTCTTCTCGAACTTTCCAAAGCTCCTTTCACCCTGTAAAAAATCTCCGTCTTCGAAAACGGTCCAACACTGATTTTGGAAACCCTTTCACACTATAGCATGAAGCAACACGCTTCTACACTGGTACGGCGCTACACGGGTACAATTCAACCGGACCAGCAGGGTTGAGACTGCGGCTACTGTTCCCGGGTAAACATGAGAACATTTGAAATCTACAGCCGACATGTGTACACATTCAGGGGTGCAAGCGTGAGAGGTATACTTTGCCTATCAGTGTTAAATGGAACCCGGTTCCACCTAAGTTTCACACTTACTGATTTCAACAGGCGAGAAGTTAGCGTGAACAAGCTAATTGGGGTTGAAATGAAGGTAGCTGACCTCAGAGTTGTCATGCATCGTAGCAAGTACATTATAAAGTGTGTCGTTTCGTTTTGGATCTTTAAGAAGATCGAGATGGATGCTCGGCAAAACCTAGGTTTCAATCTCCCCCTAGTAAACCATCCTTGCCCAGATCCCTCCCCGGTCAACATTAAGCAAAAGCTTATGCCAAAGGGGGGGGGGGCAAAAAAAACATGTGGTGGGGTTGAGGTAAGGTTTTAGTGCAAATAGGGGAGGACTTATGGATGGTGCTAAACTGCAGTGGAGGTGGTCAAGAGTCACATACAACTAACCGAGGCAAAGTTTGCACACGACTAGAGTTTGAACACAAAATCAAGTAACATGAGAGGCAGGAATGGACGGGGATATAAGATAGGACAAAGTACAGCTGAACATGGTACAGCAGAAAGAAGAGTAGAACATAGTACAGCTAAAAGGGGTGCCCTGTCAAAAAAATACATGCATCTGGAGACAAATGTATATCAAAAGGAGTTGGTATGGCAAAAGAAGTAGGTCACATTGTAGCTTAATTATTTTCGTAATAAGTCTTTTACAATCTCACTTCCACACAGGCACACAGGAGGCAAACAGTCTGGTGTTTTTTATATTGAAATGATTATTTTTTTTGAAAGCAGCGCTTTGTGCAGGAACTTACAGTTGAAAGATGAAATTTAGATTTGTACTTTTCTTTGCAGCATACATGTAGCAATTTGATGTGGTTGTCCGACTTGCTATCAAATGTTTCCTACTAAAGTGAAATGTGAAATGCATTAAATGAATCGGTCCAGACCTAGTGCCCGTTGTAGGGTGAAGACCTGTATTCTTCTTAAAATTGCATATTCTAGTTTCTCATATTGCCGACATAAATATATCACTAGATATACATGTATATATAAGTGACTCAATGTACCATTGCCGTACTGCATGTTTTATTATATCAAGCCATGTAGACCTATGCATACATGTCAGTGTTAACTGAAGGATCAGAGGTGAATAAAGTTTCATTGAAAAGCTGCAGGGCTAAGAAAAAACTTGTAATCACTTGAAATCGCGTCATTTGATAAGGACTCGTCAGCTTTGTAGACCGATCTTTGCCCAACGCATGGCAGATAAGACCAAACAAAAACTCGTACTTCAGTGTGGACTTTGGAGCATATTATGGAAAACCATGATGTATTTGTGTATACTGTATAGCCTACTCTTTATGTATATCAATGCGCCATTTACCAGGATTTAAAACAAAAGCTTTTTATTGTGTATATTTTAATATATTATGAATATTTATTTATAGATTTATGGCGACTGCTTGAAGAAAAGACATGTCTAAACGTACGCTTCGTTTCATTTTGTGCAATCTGCTTTTACATGGCAGGTAGTGGTGGGGGCGTACTGCTCGACACCCTGAGAACGAGGTTGGTCAAATGGTCATTAGATTGGTGGACGTGGCAGCTGCAGTTCCATCTTTTAAATCAACTGAAACTTGGATTTAAGTTTTGGGAAAACCCAGACGTATTTGTATAGGCCTACTTTTATGTATATCAATGCGTCATTTACCAGGATTCAAAACAAAAAGCTTTTAATTTGGCATAAAAATATATCATGATTATTTGTTCATAGATTTATTGTGCCTAGTTGAAGAAACGAAATACAGAAATGCGTAATTTGTTTCGTTTCGTGCAATCTGCTTACATGGCAAAACGCTGAAGTAGCTTGTGAACTTCAATAACACTTAAGATTAGAGTCGATGCCATTTGTCATCATTAATCGAGAGATTAATTTGCATATCATGTAATTCCATCAAAAGGCAACCTCGTCCCCAGGTTTAACTTTGCTTTCAACTTCGTTTTCAATAGCAAGCCCTGGGATGGGAACTTGCTTCCTGTATCCTGATTCGATAGTGCAATAAGCAGGAATTGATTATCATGTACTTGGTTGTGGTAGCCTTAGGGGAGCGGGCACTAGGAAGAGTCAACTAAACGTGGCGGCCATTTTGCACGAGACACTCTCCGGTGTCGTTTATTCCACTTCAAGAGAGGGCGCTCTTTAACATAAACAGTAATACGTTAACACATTACACTCCTCCCCCCTTAGTTTTGGACCCCATGAACTTTCAAGTAAAAAAAAAATAAAAATGCAATGAGTTACTTTCCTCAGCAAATTATTTCACCATACAAAAATGAGATACATGTGAGTGTCCCTAATTTATCATTGGTCCTATAAAAGCAGAAATATTAACATATGTCCCTTTTTATCCTTCCAAAATGTGTTCAAAATCCTAATTTTGCTAATTTCTTGTCTTTGGAGAATAACCAATGACCTTGGTTAAATTTATAACTACATGTACATGTATTGACTGTTTAAACACATGTATTTCTGACAAAATTGTGAATAAATTTTAATACAATCACATGTAACCATGAACACCGTTTCTCTTCTTTTTGTTTTGCGTACAGTTATGTAGTTTACAATTACAAATCAAGTCTATCGGGTGCTTTTCTGTTTCTTTGTGGATAACGCCTCTGAGAATTTTCCGTGCAGTTTGTCCCTGGCCCATTTGTTTCCCGCACTGGTCTACTTTGTGAATCCCCAGCTAGATTTTGAGGAGTGACCTGACATTTATCAGGAGTTTTCACATCGGTCTGATCACATGTGTCGCTCTTTTTCTCTTTTTCTGGTGACTGTGGCAAGTTTACTACTAATTCTGGACCGTTTGTGTAACTTGGGACCCCTACCGGTACAACAGACTCTGACTGATTTTCTTCTTGGGAGTGAAAAATGTGGTCAATATGCACATACCTTTTTTTGCCATTTTTATACACGTGAACAATGTATGTACGTGGTCCACAAACTTTGACTACTTTTGCAGGCAACCACTTGACCAGACTGTTTTCATGACTTTTGACCCTCACTTTCTGATCTACCTGGAGTGTTCGCTCCTTTACTCTACGTTGGTCATGATATACCCGTTGTTTTTCTCTACTTTTTGTGCCAAGTTGGGTTTCAAGAGAGAAAATCTTGTTCTAGGTTGCCTCTTGAGGAATAACTCTGCTGGAGTTCTACCTGTAGTAGTCTGTGGTGTGTTTCTATACATTATGAGAAAATTGGCTAGTTTGTGATGCACTGATAGATGCTGCTTTTTCGGGTTTGGATCCAACATTTGTTTGATCAGTGCTCGTTTGACAATTTGAACAGTCCGCTCTGCTGCTCCATTTGCCACTCGGGTATGTTTGATACCGTTTCTGTCCATACACTCTTTGAATTCAGCTGAAGTGAATTGTGGCCCATTGTCTGAGACGATTTCTTCTGGTAATCCATACGAGGAAAACAACCTCCTCAAGACATCCAGAGTTTTTGCCGTAGTTATCGTTTTCATGGGGAACACTTCGACCCACTTAGTAGGGGGAGAAGTGGGGGTACCAGACTTTGCCATAGGTCTGGGGGTAGTACAGGGCCAATAGGGAGAAGGGCAGGTATCAGACTTTACCCCCACCCGCCCCCCTCCCAATGATCTCTGCCCCCACCCCACCCGCCCCTCCCAATGATCTCCCTCCCAATGTCTCAGCCCCAAGCCAAAACCGGGGACTAATATCTCTCGTCTTGAAGATCTCTCTCACCAGCCGGTGAGTCTGATCGCTTATAAATCCAAAAGTCTGACCTCTTAAAAAAAATTAAAAAAAATTATATTGATATATATAAATGATGAGTATGATCAAGCCAATCGTTAAGGGATTTTCTAGATGGAATAAAGCCACGCTGCGCGATTACGTCCAGCGATATAATGTACCGTACGATCAAAATGTTGCTCTTACGCGTAAAGTCTACATCAACAGGATAAACTAAAAACATACGAAGCTCAATTTAGAAACTTGAGGAAAAAGAAGCTACATGAGCTCAAAAAGATTGTAGACGATTATGATCTAGAATATAACCCGTCGGGTTATAAGGGTCGATTTTTGAAAAAAGATTTACTCTCGGCGATTCAAAACTCTAGGCAACCCGAGTTTTTTCAAGAGGCTGAGTTTAGAGCGACGAGGAGATTTAGAAATAACTTTAGAAACTGGGAACTGATTCCTAGACTTTTTAACGACGATTTAGTCAAGTTTTTTGATACGCACAAAGATCAAATTGTAAATAAAATCAAGTCAGAATTGAGAGAGCTGAGAGGTTTAAAAATTGAGCTCACAATCAAAATAAAATACGAAAAAACCAAACCCGATGGTACGATCGAAACGATCGAAGCTACACATTTTACCGATCAGAGAGTCGTTTTAAATCGAAGTCAAATAAAACAGGTTTTAAAAGAAGACATCGACCAGATATTTAAAAAGGATGAAAGGTATACGAATCAAGGATCGGGTTGGGTTTTAAAAAAGATAATGGCGTTGTATATCAACATCAACAGGTTTAACCCCGTGAGAGGTAGTTCTTATATTGACCTACCAAAATGTATCAAACAGAAAACGGCGATGATAAACATTAAAAACAAAGACGACGAGTGTTTGAGATGGTGTTTGAGAGCTGCTCTTGGCTTGTATACGGATAAAGTAAAAAATAACATAAAAAACGATCCTAAATATAAAATTCATAAAGAATAACCTGTTGTATACACCAAAGACGACGGACTCAAATTTAAAGGCGTAGATTTTCCAACACCGATCGACCAGATACCAAAGATAGAAAGACAAAATAATTTAACGATAAACGTATACGGTTATGAGGAGGAAATATATCCGTTATACGTGTCTAAAAACTATAAACCAGAGTCACGACCTATCGATCTGTTTTTGTTTTCTGAGGGCGACAAGCATCACTATTGCTGGATAAATAATTTTTCGAGATTGATTTACAACGTTACAAAACATAAAAGTAAGAAATATTGTTGTCGAAGGTGCCTGTGTCATTATAGAACGCAAGTAAAATTAGATAGACACATGACCGATTGTAACGGTATAGATACACATCCGTCAAAGATTGTATTTCCTACCGCTAAGCGAAAATATGTGAATAACGAGTGGATAGTCGACGAAAAAGATGTGCCAATATTAGAATTTAAAAACTACAGGTTTAAACAAAAAGCACCGTTTGTAGTTTACGCCGACTTTGAATCGATATTAGAAAAAAATTCGGACGATAAAAAGAACAACACGCAAAAGACAAACATTCACAAAGCAAGCGGTTATTCGTTGGTAGTAGTTAGATGCGACGGCACCAATGCGTATCAAGAGACTTATAGAGGTAAAGATGCCGCATCAACGTTTGTACATAAAATGTTAAAAATACAAAGCGACATAAATTTCATATTTAAAAAACCCCAACCCATGACATTTAACGAGCGAGCTAAAGAACATCATGATAAAACAAACACGTGTTGGATTTGCGAGAAACCAATTTATCCCAATGACTCGAGCAACTGTCAGTGCCAGAAACCCAAAAAACCAAAAACAGAAAAACAAATAAAAGAACATCAGTACGAAAACAAAAATGGATTTACAGAGTCTATATGTCTCGAATGCAAAAAGAAAATCAACAAATTTAGAAAGGTGAGAGATCACTGCCACGTCACGGGTAGATATAGAGGTGCCGCGCACGCCTACTGCAATCTAAAATTACAAGTTAAACCAGGGTTTACCCCCATACCGGTCGTCTTTCACAATCTGCAAATATTACGACGCTCACTTGATCATGCAGAGTATTTCAGAGTACGATGAAAAGGAAATACAAGTTATCGCTAGAAATTCAGAAAAGTATATTTCGTTTTCGATCGGAAATATGCGATTTATAGACTCGTTTAATATTATGGCGTCTTCGTTGGATAGATTATCTAAAGCTTGTCCGAGAGAGTCGTTTAAACTACTCAGAGAACATTTTAATCGTCAAAATATCGACTCGTTGTTACAAAAAGGAGTTTATCCGTATGAATACATGGACTCGTTTGATAGATTTCAAGAGACCAGCCTACCCCCCATCGAACAATTTTACAGCAGCCTAAAAGACGAAAATATATCGCGAGAAGACTACGACAGAGCTAAACTGACGTGGAACGAGTTTAAAGTTAAAAACATAGGGGAATATCACGATTTGTACGTCACTACCGATACGTTATTACTGGCATGCGTACTTGAAAACTTTAGGAAAACGTGCATTACAAACTACGCGTTAGATCCGGCTAATTACTATACAGCACCAGGATTGTCGTGGGATGCCTTGTTAAAACACTCGGAAATTAAACTCGAACTATTGCAAGACGTAGACAAACATTTATTTTTTGAAAAAGCAAAAAGAGGTGGTATCTCAAGCGTGGGTGGTATGAGATACCACAAAGCCAACAACAAATACCTACCCGACCATAATCCAAATGAGCCGTCGAGTTACATCACCTACCTCGATGCAAACAATCTGTACGGCTGGGCCATGAGTCAATACCTGCCGTACAAAGACTTTAAATGGGCGTCTACAAAAACGTTTACCGAGTCTAAGATATTATCTCTCAGGAAAACGTCAAACACCGGTTACTGCTTTGAAGTAGACCTCGATTACCCGGACAATCTCCACGACCTGCACAACGATTATCCCCTAGCGCCAGAAAATATCGTCAAACCAAAAGAATGGATGTCTGATTATCAAAACGAATTATTGGATACCGAACCTAGTAGCAACGTGCAAAAATTAACGTGTACCCTTAATCCTAAACAAAAATATGTTTTGCACTACGTCACGTTGCAGTTGTATCTCAAACTCGGCTTGAAACTTAAAAAGGTACATCGAGTGCTGCAATTTAAACAAGCACCTTGGATGGCATCTTACATAGACAAAAACACGCAACTCCGAACAAAAGCGACCTCTGATTTTGAGAAAGACTTTTTTAAACTGATGAATAACAGCGTGTTTGGTAAGACGATGGAAAACGTCAGAAACAGGATTGACGGTTACCTGCTCAGAGACAATAACGATGACGATCGAGATAAATACGAAAAAGTTATACAGAAACCGAGCTACAAAACGACGACGTCATTTTCAGAATGCAAATTGTCATTTGTCGAAATGTACAAGACTAAAACCGTGTTAAACAAACCGATCTATTGCGGAGTGAGTATCTTGGATCTATCTAAGACGCTGATGTACGATTTTTATTACAACCATTTGAAAGACAAGTACAAAGAGAAAATCAGGTTGATGTACACAGATACGGACAGTTTGGTACTCGTAGTGCACACTGACGACGTACACAAAGATATGCAGCAAAACGGGCAACAATACGACCTTTCGAATTATCCGACGGATCATCCTTTGTACGACCCAACCAATAAGAAAGTGATCGGTAAATTTAAAGACGAGTTTGGAGGTAAAATAGTCAAAGAAGTTGTTTGTATAAGACCTAAAATGTACTCCATTTTAACCGCTGACATCAACCTGAAAAAAGCCAAGGGTGTCACAAAATCGGTTACCTCTAAGAAATTAAAACACCGACACTATTACGACTGCATCTTAAACAAGAAATCTCATTATGAAACCATGACTCACATTAGATCGGAAAACCATATTCTTTACACCGTATCTCAAAATAAACTATCGTTGAGTCCGTTGGACACAAAGAGGTACATTTTACCGGACGGTATAAACACGCTGGCTTTTGGTCACTACGGCGGTAATTGCGTGTCCTTGGGTACGACTTGAAGCTCTTGTCTCACAAAACTCCTTTTTGGGCCGTTTTGAAGGTAATAAAGAGTAGGACCCGTCGTGACTTTTTTACCGTTAATCATTTTAAATTGACTCGTTCTTTTTTCCACGTTGAAGATGTCTACGCTCCAAATGGGATCCGTGGCTCTTCTCGAGGTTCCACTCTCTTGCTCGCCCGGGTAATATAAATATCTAACCATGGCATCTTGCGGTAATTGTTGCTCTTTTGTTTTAACGGGGTTAGCCGGCGATTGCCGGACCTGTTCAAGTTTAACCGCCTCTAACGGTGCTTTAGCTATTAATCTCGTCGTTTCATCATTTATTGCCTTGACCACGCTGGGTAATCGCTCGACCCATTGCGTGTTTCTACTCTCGGGATTTAACATTTCTTGAGCGTACTGATGACCAAACAGTCTCTCGGCTAGCGTTCGGTTAAATCTTTCTACGATACCCTGCGATCGGTGGTTTCCTGGTTCACCTACGATAATCTCGACGTTTTTTGAGGTCATCCATTTTTTAAATGCGCCTTTAAATTCGGTACCGGCGTCTACTCTCAACGTTTTAGGGTAACTCAAAGGAGATCTCGCGTAAATCTTGACGATAGCATCTTGGGTGGAATCCGCCGTTTTAGAAACCAAAGGTTCTGCTTCGTGGTATCGACTCGCTACGTCGACAACCGTCAAAGCGTATTTATAAGTCTTGCGTTTTACTTTATCCCAGGGTAGGTATAGCACATCCATTTGGTGAAAATCGTTTGGTGTTTCAAACTCTTGGGATGTACTCGTAGGCCTGGGTACATACGCGGGACCCGGTAGATAAATTTGCCAGATCGCTTGTGTTTTAAGCCAATCTCTGATTACCTTTTCATCGAATTTGGTTTTATCGTGTAAATGGTCGACGGCGCTTTCACCTCTCCAATAACCACTCGGGCTATAATACAGTTTAGATAATGTTTGCATATTATTTAATATAAAAGACGTTTATAATAATATGGCTAGCGTTGCTATGATGTTAGGAGGCGCGATCGTCAACGCTTTAGCTTTTACGGGTTCAAACTTTTTCTTTTCAAATCTGAAACAGAGGGATGTCGACGAGGAGCGTAAGAGACACGATTTAGCGATAGAACAACTCTCAGCCGCCAAAGATAAGTGGCAACGAGAACGAACGAAATATCTAGATTTTCTCAACGAACGTATCAGAAAACAAAATGCCTCTAAAGAAACATTTTCCAACGTAGACCGAGCGTTGCGTTACTACAACGAGGTGAGTGGACAATCTACCGAACTACCCGTAGGACTGCAACGCGAACCCAAACTCGAAGATTTTTACGAGCCTAGCGACCAACAAATAGAAAGAGAACTGGTGTTTATCGCGGGAGGAACGCTTTTGGTGGGCTTCTTGGCTTACAGATACCTTTAAATTTAAAACTCGTATAAATAAAATGAATGCGTATGGAAAAAAGCTCAATCCCAGTAGGCTATTAAAAATACCCAGATCTATCAAGGGTGAGAGAAAAGAGGTGGTCATTACCCACAATCCTAGTAGTATATCGGCGGGGCAAACGCTGAGGGTCAAGTTTCCTCAATTGGGCGTAGACGACGTGATCGTACCCGGCACTTGTAAACTAGCTTTTAGTTTAGAACTCGAAGGTGGAAGCGACGACAATAGAACCATTTTTGGTAATTTAGCCAGAAATTTAGTCAGCGAAATCAGCGTCAGGCTTCAAGGTCACGAAATCGTAAGTTATCGTCACGCCGACGTGTACCACAACTTTAAAGACAATTGGATCAACAGCTCGACGACTCGAAACATGGCGTACTCGGGCATAGAAAAAGAAAACGTGTCTAAAATAAGAACGGGGGCTGGAGATGCTAACGCGGGCGCCAACAACGGTAAAGATCAAGCTATCGCGGATGCCTATGGTAATAGATATTGTATTCCCCTAGACATTGACATACTGACTTCGCATCACCCTTTTTACCCCAGCGGTTTAAAACAACCTCTGACGTACGAGATAAAGTTTAACGATCACGAAAAAGTAGTCAACAGTTCAGATACGGCGGCAATGTATTCTATCTCAGACTTGTCTCTCGAATACGAAGTGGTGACCAACAGAGACCTAGCTATCACCATCAGGAATAAACACAAGGGGTTAATGCAATATCTGTTTGATAAAATCCACTCGCTAGAAGTTAGATCCGTCAACAAATCGGACACGCTTTGGAACGTCAGCGTCAATCAACCCATCAGGAGTCTCAAGGGTATTTTGTTTTTGTTTAAAGATCCCACTGAGAAAAGCCCGCAGCGATTTTATAATCCAAAACTAACCAAAACATCGGTGACTGTAGAAGGTAAACCCAATCAACTCTACAGTCAAGGCATGTTTCAGTATCAACACTGGAATGAAATCAACAAGTTCTTTGGAGACAGCGATACCGAAAGCGGGCGCGGAGTAGCTAAAGACTTAAATTTGACGGGTTTTGACCTCGGAGACTACCTAAAAGACAGGTACGGTCTGTGGCTCGATTTTAGAAGTAACGACGACAATGCCGCTCACGGATCCGGTAGGAAACTCGGAGACGGAGGAGGCATCAACATTCAATTTAACAGAGAAGCCGAAAGTCAAGGTGACCTCACGATGTACGTATTTTTGGTCATGGATGCTCAATTGAACTTGGAAGACGGAAATTTTAAATCTCTGTTAAGTTAAAATGACACAACCGCATTGCGCTTTAATCGTCGGCAAAACAAATTCGGGTAAAACCAAATGGATTTTGGATCTGTTAGAATCAGACTATAAAAATACATTTGAAGCCCTACCATATTTAAAAACAAAACGTACATCGAAAGAAAGTGGATTCAACCAGATCCCGAGGTATACCTCTGCGATCCGGAATTGTACAAGATGACGCTCAACGAAGCGATCGATTTTTACAGGAAAATATTCGAAGGTGTTGCCACGTGTTGCTCTTCGGATCAAGGGATTAAATATCGTAAAAAGACGTGCACGCTAAGCAAGATGGCATTTAGCGGAAGACACGTAAATCACAGCTGTTGGTTACTGACCCAAAAGTACAACAGCGTTTTAAAAGATTATAGAGAAAACACGGCCTGGTTGGCTTTATTTTACTGCAAAGATAAAACATCGTTTGATCAAGCGTTAGACGAAAATGACGTCGTACCCATTGAAGAACGAGATTATATAAAACGACGTTTGAGAGATGTGAAATATAGTAAATTGGTCGTATACACCGAACCTCCAGTTAGTTACGAGCTACTTAAGTAGCTAGGTGAGTAACAATTAATAACTAGGTGAGTAACAATTAATAACTAGGTGAGTAACAATTAATAACTAGGTGAGTAACAATTAATAACTAGGTGAGTAACAACCTACTCAACAAGCTACACAAGCATTACAATTTGCTGATCAACAAACATCAACAAAATTATATTTTGTTGTTAATAAATGATAGCAATATTTGAGTATTTGCAGTTTTTGGCTATTATCGTCATATCGCTTAATCTATCGTTTTACACCTACGAATACCTTTGCCTTTGTAACAAAGTTGCAAAAGCTACAACAAAATTAAATTCGTTTCTAATTAAATGGAGGACCTAAAACTGACTTTAACGAACGAACAAGATCACAACGCAGAACATAAAGATCGTTTGTGCGGTGTCGTAGCAGCCGGAAACTCTAGACAGTACTTGGGAAAGGAATACACCGTTAAACATATCGAAGCTCTTGACAACAAAGAACTCGAAAAGCTGTATCATCTGTACGAAACTAAATTTGGAAATGAAATTGTTAAAACCGTTGGTAAATACACTTTAAGTCTATTTTCGAGAGTGTTAGCTGTTGTTACACCCGTACAAGTTTTAGGATATAACGTCACTATAGATTCTGAAGAAGAACTCACCAACGACTTGAGTTCTGATCCTGTTATAAGTGCGAGTATGGCTGGTATGTTGAGCGACGTTTGTAACAAGTACGGAACTTTTATATCACCCCTAGTTGCTACGATTATCACAACAAAACATTTGAAATTTAATAAACCTAATATAATAAATGGAAGATCAGAAAGCAGCGACAGCAACGCCTGCAGCTCAACCAGCAGTGACAGAGACGCCTCAACCGATAAAAACAACGTCATCACCGACGGTAACGAGAGTGACCAAGACTAAAAATCCTAAACGAATTCAGCAGGGTAAAGCTTTAGCCGAGCACAATAGACAGATGAAATTAAAATTAGCAAAAATGGATGTAACATCGGACGAAGCTACGAGCTCACCAGACTACAACTCTTGGGCGATGTGGGGTGCAATAGCGTCCATAATAGGAGTGGGGTTGCTGGTACTAAAAAGTAAGGCAACTGCGCCGGTAGTACAGCCAGTGCCGGTAGTCACGCAACCCACTACACCCAGCGCCCCCAAAACGCTAGACATGGAATAAACCAGCAATTTAAAAAAATTTATATTAAAAACGATGAGTAACTTTGACACCAACGGAATAGCTAATACGATTTATCACGGAGCCGTCATATCGGGTCTTTCGATGGGATACGCCATGGTAGGAAATAAACTACTCAAAATGAAAGCGCCGGATTTAAGCAAACTAAGCGTAGAAGATGCGGGTAAATTGACGGGTATTATAAGTGGAGCTCTGGCCACGCAAAATTCGTTGGTGGCCCAGGGTATACTACCGGGCAGTATAATGAAAACGGTATAATTTAAATAGGTTTATTAAATAAATGGCTGAAGGAGGATTTGACATTGATCCTGTTGATGATTACGATTACGATGACGATGATGATGTAGCAGAGACCAATCTGGACGACAACTTTGATACTCCTGCACCACCAATCCTCACTAC
Organism: Patiria miniata; assembly: GCF_015706575.1. Classification (NCBI taxonomy): domain Eukaryota; kingdom Metazoa; phylum Echinodermata; class Asteroidea; order Valvatida; family Asterinidae; genus Patiria; species Patiria miniata. Next base: position 9,446,059 of record NW_024037063.1, read on the forward strand.
CGACATAGATGACGTTTTAGATCAAGGAAGAAGCATGGTCACTAATGGGCGCGTTGATGAGTTTTACGATACCTATAACATATACGAAAAACCAATATCTCCGAGATACGAAAAATGTATTCTCAAAAAAGACGGTTTATTTTTTTTGACACTGGTAAAGGCTTACTAAGGTTAACGGATCAAAGAAAACCAGACAGATTCTTGTCTCTGAGGACTATAGAGTTAAATGTTAGAAAGATGAGTTTAAACGGTAGAGATTCTATTAGAAAGGAATTAGGCTTTACGCATTACGAACGTAAGACACTCAGTGACGATCAAAGCCAACAACTGCGATCGATACAACCCGAGAGTATCCCCATGACAGAACTACCCAGAGTCACCGATGAGGTAATCGAGATTATAGACGATTTAGAACGCGACAACGGCGCTCAAACAGAAGGACTGAATTACAGAGAACTCCAGGGTTTAGACAAAACTCTTCAGACGTTGAGAGGTAACCTAGAACTTAATTTAGCGCGTCTCACAGAACTAGACCGAGAGATTGCAGCCACGAGGCAAGAACTCGACGAATCTCACAGCGAAGAGGGTCGACGAGAGTTAAACGATAAATTGAGCGACTTGAACGTTGAAAGATCTGCCAGATTAGAAGCCGCAAAAGCCAACGAACGAGGGCTCAAAAGTCAGATCGCTAGAATCAAAGAAACGATTAATAAAATTTTAGGCGACGACACGACTCTTGCGGAAAAGATTAGAACTCTGTTTAGAGAACAAGGTGTGACCGTAGTGAGTATTTTAGCCGCTTTGAGTTTAGCCATCAGCACGATAGTGAGTAGCATCGTCGCTAGCGTGAGAGGTGTGGGTGCCCCAACCGCGCCATCGCCAACACCAACACCAACACCAAAAGGTGGTATCAAAGAGTGGATTTCAAAACAACTTGCTAATTTTGCATCTGCTCTTCAAAAACTCGGAGTGAGCGCGTTGGGTGCTCTGCCGGGTATCATAGGCAGCGTACTCAGTTGGATATTTAACGCACTGAGTAAGTCTGTATCGTGGTTGGCCGAACACGTGTGGGCTTTGTTTTTGGGTGTGGGAGCCTTGGTGTTTGCGTACCTGCAAAAACGATGGTAGTAATAGTTGTAATCAAGTTTAAACAAAAAAATAAGCCTTACCAGCACAAAGTTGGTAAGGCTTATTTTTTTTGTGTGACTTATCGCGTTGCTTCGTAAGCTAAAATACCCATGCCAACGATAGCTAATATTCCTACCGTCAACGATAATTTTTCGTCTTGGTGAGTTTGTAGTTTCGTGGGCTCCTGTGTTAAAACTGTAGGTGCTTGTGTTGGTGCTGGTGTTGGTGCTGGTGCAACAACATCGTTCGTCATAGGCTCTAGGGGTGTTGGTGGCGCGACATCATCGGTGTCATCAAAAGAGTCGTCCGGCTGAGGTTGTGAGTTTAAATCTAACACCAAACCAGTTTTCATACTCTGGGTAGCGATTTGAAGATTGTTGTTATAGCCGTCGTGCGTTCCAAGCCTCAAGTTCATATCCGATGGAATTAAATACAACCCCGGTTTCATGACAAAATTTAAAGGCGTTCTGGCATACTGCAAAGAGTCTTGAAATTGATCGATACTCGTTTCCATGTCGTCTACTGCATTGATGATATCTTCAACGATGACGTTAAATTGTCTCTGAGCGTCTAATCCGGTGCCTGGTGATAATACGCTCGTTTTTGTTTGAGCCTGCGCACCGAGTAAAGCGTACACGTAAGATCTGATCGATTCGTTGATCTTTATGATTCCCGCGGGGGTAAACGAACTCGTGTCGGGTATAAAATCTAACCAAGCATTTTGTACCGATTCATTTTGTTCGATAAAGGCTACGGTGTAATCGCTGTAACGCCCCGAACCCTTGGGTGGATCTTCCAAACCAAACCCCATTTTAGTTCCACCCATCATATTTTTACGATACTGACTATACTCGAGATTAAGGTCGGTTGTATCATAATCGTTTCCGGGTACGGGTACGTAAGACGTGTCCCAGTAATAAGCTATACCTAAACCGTTAGAGTTTGTGTCTCTCGTCTGTTTAAAAGACTTGTTTTGATCTATGCCAAACAACAAACAGGTATCGGTAAAAGCTCTGAGATTATAACTGTTGTCTAGAGCTTTAAATGCGTCATCTCCCGGTAAAGGAGCGGCAAAGTCGTACAGGATCTTTCTAACCGTAAAATATAAATGAAAGTTAAAGATGCCCCAAACGTAACGGTTGCTCGCGTTTAAAAGATCGAATCCAACACCGCAGCCCGTAGTAGCGCAGTAGATCGCAAAATTTAACTGATTTTGATAAAACGACATGGGGTGTGATTTCCAACGATCTACATCCTCATCCGTTGTGATGCGAGGCAATTTATAGTCTGAGGTTAAGTCGGGGAACAAGGTTAAAAACCCGTTGGTATTATTAACTATAACTTCCAGTTCACTGGGTTTAGTGCTGTTTAAAAACTTTGCTAGGGGTGCAGCTTGATGCTTTAGCTCGGTTGCCTTGGCTACATTTTGATTTACTTGTTTCGTTACCTGATCGGCTATCGATTGTATCTGCTTTTTTAACGACTTAAAATCACTCATTATTTTAGTTTCAGTTTTAATATAAAAAAGACTTTAAAATAAATGCATTCGTTCCACTTGTTTCAAAATGAGCAGACGTTTAAATTAGAAGACGTCGTAGATAATTTAAACGGTCAAAAATCTATACGCGTAAAAAGGGTGTTGTTTAACGCCGGATATTTTAATATTTCCAGCGCCACGGAGATTGATTGGTTTACGCAAATAGATGGGAGACCCGCGTTTACCACAGATAAACCTCCCCCCATACCCGCGGAGTTTCTTTCAGATGTACACATAAGAACGCCGGATAGAGATTTTATAGAGCGATTGTTACCCGAAATACCATACCACTTTTTAATTAACGATGAAAATGTTTTACAAAAAACTATAAACGATCTTATAAAAGCGTACGAAGACGATAGACTAGAATCCGTTTTAGAATCAAACAAAAGAAAAAGAGCTATTATAGCTGAACGGCGAGGGTTGATTTTAGCCGCCATGTCTTCAGAAATACCAAAAACTGAATTAGAACTTAATACGCTTCAATCTTTAGTAAGAATATTATATGTTAGAGAAAGGAAAATCTTTGAAGGTGAGGAATTGGCTTTAAAGTTTATTGAAGGAGAAATGGGTGCGAGCGAGTTGAGCGAGTTGAGAGATAGTAGAGAAGCAGTGGTAATTATAAGAGGAAGTCTTATCGTGACGGGTGATGATTTAGATTTTATTCCTCCGAGTCATTTAGCGCCGTTACCACTCGGAAGTATCAGTTCGGTCATCATAGCACCGGGGTGGTACGACGTCGATTGGTTCGATTTCATTTTAAATTCTATACCTGGGGTAAGTTTTCGAATATTTAGAGAATCTAAAAAGGTGACGTTGGTGATAACCGACGTAAATCTCAAATTGCGCTTGAACAGAGAAGTATCTCGATTACTCAACATACCCAAAGGAAGACTGGTACCCAAAGTGGTGTATACGGGGTCTTACGACGTTAATCCGTTTAAATTTTTGTTTATTCGCTGCCTGCAATTAAGTACGAGTGAAAACTTGTTTTATGGTCGTCCTTCTGACATCTTAAAAATCGTACCCGTGGCTACGCGCAAACCCGAGCCTGATAGAGTCGAGGATTTCAAAAATCTTAAAAACGGTATAATCGACAAACTGACATTTTCTATCAGTGGTGAAAAAGGACAGATCATCAACAATAAGGGTGAGGGTATCATTATCGAGTTGGAGATCTTTTAATTTTAAAATCTTTTTATATTAAAAACATGAGTGTAGATGGTAAGGCGTTATACCCCGATATTTCTGGAGATGTACTCCGATTAAATAATAACGTTAACGAAGAAACAAAAGTGTACAGACTTAAAAAGATTGAAGAGATTCGATCTTTAATCTTGAAAGAGAGAGACCACCGAGAGCGCACTTATAAAAAAATAAAGAGAGTGATCGACACTATTAATTACGTAGAGATAGGATTAGAAGGATTGGGGGCTATAGCGGGGGCTGTCAGTATTCCCGCTCTCTTGGGTGTTATATCAGCCCCCGTTGGATTGGTGCTAGAAGGAACGTTTATAGGCGCTTTTGGTGTAGATATTCTGCTTAGAATCGCGTCTAAGCGATTATCCGCCAAGCTAAAAAAGCACGACCAGGTTAAGATATTAGCAGACTCCAAACTTAACACGATTGAAGAATACGTGTCTCAAGCCATCAACGAGGGAGATATATCGCACGAAGAGTTCTTATTGATTACAAGAGAGCTCGCAAAATTTAACGAGCTTAAGCAAAAAATTTGAGCAAAGACCAGCACAAAGCTTCAAAAAATTAAAAACGATACAGACTTTGAAAAAGAAGTTAAAAAACGGGTAGAGGAACGGCTGGCAAAAGAAAAAAAATCTCTCATCGAAAAACTTACAAGTTTGAATTCTCGGTAAATAAACATTATGAAAGCGAACCACCGAGTTATACCTCTATTTCACCTCTTAGGGCTACGCCCTCGGCCCCGCCTTTATTGTAGTGGTCTTCGTATCTTTTTAGTGCCTTATTAAATTGATTTTGAGTCACTTTAAATAATGTTCTAACTCGTTCTTTGTCTAATCCAATGACGTGATGATAACACGATGCTATTAACGAGCGTTTTACGCATCCGTTTCCCCTCAATGTTTTGTAATTAACGAGCTCGTTATATTTATTGATTGTTTCTTGGACATCTTCTAAGTCTTGCTCTGGACAAACAGAAAAAATAAGTTTCTCCACAGTTTTTCTTTTGTTTCTTTTTAAATTGACCAATTGATACGATCTTCTTGCGCATTTTCTGCCGAAAAATCAAAGTAACGTGAGACTATTTCACCGCACGTTTCACAAACTAAAAAAACATTCTCGATGATTATATGATGATCGCACTTATCCCCAAGTTGTGACGTCCCAAAGTATTCCATCTATTTAATAAACTTTAAATAAAAATGATTGCATTTTTAAATATAGAATTAAATATCGCCCTCTGTTTCTTTATATAATTGAAATCAGATCTCTTAGTGCCCGTTAATAGCGCCCTCTGTTTTTTTATCGGTACAATAACCCTTATCATAAAATTAAATACCGCCCTCTGTTTATAATACCTCACCACCAATGAATGGCGCCCTCTGTTGATTTCTTTTATTATAATTGCACTTGGACTCGATAAATCGATCATTTATTATACCACCCTCTGTTTATATTATTTTGATATCCATTAGCGCCCTCTATTGATTTTGTATTATAATTGAACTTGGACTCGATAAAACTATCATTCATACGTTCTCTTTATTTGATATTCATATATTATAATTTATACAGTAAAAAGCCACTCCGAGTGGCTTTTTTGTTGTCATTCAAATTAGCTCATTTAAATAGCTTTTATTACATCTTAATATATACAGTAAAAAGCCACTCCGAGTGGCTTTTTTGTTGTCATTCAAATATATACAGTAAATATATACAGTTAATATATACAGTAAAAAGCCACTCCGAGTGGCTTTTTCGTTGTTATTCAAATTAGCTCATTTAAATAGCTTTTATGACATCTTAATATATACAGTAAAAAGCCACTCCGAGTGGCTTTTTCGTTGTTATTCAAATTAGCTCATTTAAATAGCTTTTATGACATCTTAATATATACAGTAAAATACAACTCTGAGTGGCTTTTTCGTTGTTATTCAAAGTAGCTCATTTAAATAGCTTTTCATACATCTTAATATATACAGTAAAAAGCCACTCCGAGTGGCTTTTTCGTTGTTATTCAAATTAGCTCATTTAAATAGCTTTTCTGGCATCCTAATATATACAGTAAGAAAACCACTCCGAGTGGCTTTTTCGTTGTTATTCAAATTAGCTCATTTAAATAGCTTTTTGGTTTGTCATATATCAAAAGGTTTTTGCATTCTTTAACTGCTGAGTCAAATCTCCTATTTTGACCACGATCCATTCACCCACCGTGTTGACCATGCTGTTTGCCAATGTGACGAAATCTTGCCCGTATGTAACATCTACAACACTAGATGGACAGTTCATCTGAAAAAAAAGGAGAAATAGGCTTTAATAAGTAAATTTTGTTACACACAAACATACAGTAATAATAATTTGGGGCCTAATCATCCTTACTCGCATCTGGCATGCTAAATTGCAAAAGACGCAACTACAACGTGTTCGGGGCCGCTGACAAGTAAAGACGCCTATGGTTTTCGCCTTTTACACACAAATCACCCTGACATATTGGACACCTGATGTATAAAAAATACACGTTATAAGCATATTATAATTACCTTTGAAAGTTGGTCTGTTGGTAGTTTAGCTGCTCGTATTTGGAAATGAAGCTATACAGTTGTACAGTGCTGTCGAGTCTTGATATGATTAGATACCACTGAACTCCGCCTTATAAATCCGACTGGCCATCCGCTGTGAGAGTATCTGGCTTATATAGGAACTAAATATAGCAACCATTGTTTGCTTCTGACGTATGCGATGAGTCATATCCTGGCTGCCCCAACTAACAAAAGCAATTCATCACGGTCCATTGAATTTCAATAGATGTTTACCCTAACTGCAAAAGTGTGTCACCCTTAGTCACTTCATATTTTGCAAGTCAGGGTTGGAATAGACTTGTACGAGTCGTATTTAACACAAGATCAAAAATGAAAAATATAAATATAGAGGGCCTGGCCTTATTTCGAGACTGAGATATTGAGAGAGATATATTTGGGAGGGAGATCATTAGGGAGAGAGAGAGATCATTGGGAGGGAGAGGGAGATCATTGGGAGGGGCGGGTGGGGTGGGGGCAGAGATCATTGGGAGGGGGGCGGGTGGGGGTAAAGTTTGGTACCTGCCCTTCTCCCCATTGGCCCTGTACTACCCCCAGACCTATGGCAAAGTCTGGTACCCCCACTTCTCCCCCTACTCACTTTGAGTGACTATCAATCAAAATCAACAATTGCTGACCTTTTAGGTCGGCGAAATCAATATGTACCCGTTGCCAAATTCGGGTAGGCCACACCCATGTCTTCAGTGGAGTCGTAGGAGGAGCATTTCGGACTGATAGGCACGTGGTGCAGGCGTTTACAAGGTTTTCGATGTCCTTATCTAACCCTGGCCACCACAAGTAGCTACGTGCTAGGCTTTTCATACTACACATGCCCATGTGTTGGTTGTGGAGATCACTTAACAATCTGTCTCTATGCTTACTTGGAATAACTACCCTTATCCCCCACAAAATACAGCCCTTATCAATTGACAATTCAGCTCTACGCCTGAAGTATGGTTTCATCTGTTCATCTGGAACAAAACCTGGCCAACCATTTGATACAAAGTCATACACTTTGGCTAACTCTGGGTCAGTTCTAGTGGCTCTACTGATATCATCTGATGTAATCGGCAACTCATCTATGTATGAGAAATACTTGACCTCCTGTACATTAGAATGGTCAACCTGTCTCGGTAATCTGGATAATGCGTCTGCATTTCCATGGTCTACAGAACGCCTATACACAATCTCATAAGTGTATGCAGACAATATGATAGCCCATCTTTGCATTCGCGCTGCGGCCAATGTCGGAATGGATGCCTGCGGATTGAAAATGGCTGTGAGTGGCTTGTGGTCTGTGACCAGAATGAATTTCCGTCCAATCAAGTATTTGTGGAACTTCTTGACTCCAAATATCAACGCCAATGCTTCTCGCTCTATTTGTGCATAGTTTCTCTCACTTGGTGACAGAGTACGCGAGGCGAATGCAATGGGTCTTTCTTCCCCATCTGGTAATACATGCGAAATCACAGCACCTACTCCATACGGAGAGGCGTCGCAAGCAAGACGTAATTCTCTACTTACATCATAGTGTACCAACAAAGTACTTTCCATGAGCTGGATTTTACTTTGCTGGAAAGCGGTTTCACAGGCAGCAGTCCATTTCCACTTCACATCTTTTCGCAAGAGCTCATTCAAGGGGTGCAACAGCGTTGAAACATTTGGAATGAATTTTCCATAGTAATTCAGTAGTCCCAAATAGGACCGGAGCTCAGCGATGTTTGTGGGGCTGGGTGCCTGCTTGATCGCTTCCAACTTCTCTACAGTTGGGTGGATACCCTCAGCATCAACTACATGCCCTAGGTACTCTACTGACGGTTTATGCCGTTCAAACTTTTGGCTTTTTACCCGCACATTATGCCTCTCCAAACGCTTCAAGACCTCATCGAGTATTTCACTATGCTTTTGTTCAGAGGGTGCAGAGATGAGGATATCATCTAGATAACAGACAACTCCCTCAATCCCCTGCAAAATCTGATCCATCACACCCTGAAATATCCCGGGTGCTGATGATACCCCAAACGGTAACCTATTGAACTGAAACAGCCCAAGGTGAGTATTTATGGCCAGGAACTTTTTGGACTCTGCATCCAACTCGAGCTGTAGGTATGCTTGTGCGAGGTCGATTTTTGTGAAAATATTTCCCCCTTCTAGTGTCGCCAATAGGTCCTCTGCGTTTGGCAAGGAATACTGTGTGTCATCTAACAACTTATTGATTGACACCTTGTAATCACAACACAATCGCAAACTACCATCAGGCTTAGGTACTGGTACAATAGGCGAGGCCCATTCACTGCGTTCTACCTTACTTATGATGCCTTCATCTTGCATCCTTTTCAACTCTTTTTCTAGTTTTTCTTTCAGAGCATACGGTACGGGACGCGCCTTGCAAAACACAGGTTTAGCATTATCAATCATATGTATGTGCGCCTTGAACTCAGTGATTGGGCCCCCCTTCTCACTAAATACCGTTTTATACTGTTCTTTCAGTCTTGCCATATCCTTGGCTGGATGACTGACATGTGGAGAATCCTTGGCTGCTCCGCTTGTGTCTTGTACTCTGAAGATCTGAGGCCAGTTCACTTTGATTTTGTCCAACCAGTTCCGACCGAATAAGGCTGGCTTGTCTCCCACCACTACGTACAGTGGCAGTGTTTGTGTCTGACGCTCGTACGTTACTGGCAGAGTGAGTTTTCCCCGCACTTCTATGGATTCTCCTCCATAGGTTTTCAGTTTCACGGACGACGGTTCCAATGTCCAGCTTGAAAACTGCTGCTGGTAGGTCTTATCCGATATGATGGATACAGCTGCCCCGGTATCCAGCTCCATCTCTACTGAAGATCCTGCTAGGTCAACAGTCACAGCGATGCCCTTTGCTGGTGAGCTCACCGAACTTATCGTGTAAACCAGAAAGTCGCCTGATTCATCACTGTCCGCGTCTGCGGCCACGTGTTTTACCGATTTCGAAGACTTGCCATCCTTGGGTGTCTGATTCTGGTACCGTTTCTTTCTGCACGCCTTGGAGATGTGCCCAACTTTGTTACAACAATAGCATGTTGCTCCTTTGAAGGGACATTCCCTTGGCGAATGTTGACCTGTGCATCGGTAGCAGTTCCCACTTTCTGGTTGGTTCTGTGCCGATTTAGGCCCACCACTTATTGCAGTGGGTGCTGGCTTCCTCTTTGGAGCGAAGACTTGCTTGGCAGTCATCTTTTTCACCTCCAGACTGGCTCTTGGTTGTATATGTAGTTCCTGAGCTTGCTTATTTGCCATCTCAAATGCTACCGCCAGCTGCAGTGCCTTGTCAAAAGACAGCTCTTTCTCGGTTAACAGCTTCTTCTGACATGTGGTGTTGATCAACCCACACACTAGTCGATCTCTCAAGGCATCCTTCAGGAAGTTTCCAAACTTGCAGGTGGTTGCCAGACGCTTCAGTTCGACCACATATTCATTCACAGATTCCCCTGGTTTCTGGTCTCTTTTGTGGAATTTGAAGCGCTCTGCGATGGTCAAAGGTTGTGGTGAGTAGTGATTCTTTAGCAAGGTTTCCGGTTCTTCCAGTGATTTATCACTCACTTTGTCTGGCGATACCATTGACTTCAACAGCGAGTACGGTTGGCAATGAAGAACTGGTCCAACCTTTCCAAATAGTACGTGAAGGTTTCCTTTCCTTCGTCAAACTCATCCACTTTTCCGATGATCGCCGCCATCGTATAACGATCGTAATCTATAACTTTATCTCAACAATTTAAGACTCTGGTTCCTCAGGATCCCATCTTCGTCGCCAATTTTGTGGTATCCTTAGGGGAGCGGGCACTAGGAAGAGTCAACTAAACGTGGCGGCCATTTTGCACGAGACACTCTCCGGTGTCGTTTATTCCACTTCAAGAGAGGGCGCTCTTTAACATAAACAGTAATACGTTAACACATTACATTGGTGTTGTTATTTCCAAAGTGTATTAAGTGTTTTTACGTGCTATGTTCACACCTCATAAATAATACGTTCATTTCCAATTCGCTCAAATTAGCATGAAATGTGAAACTGCATATTGGCTGGATAAGATTGTAAAATTTTTAATTTGAAAAGATAATCGTGTTTTCGAATTGATTCTGTTTTTACCCCAGGCACCACATACAAAACAAACGATGATGTGAAGCGCAGGCAGGCACCAATCTATTCCCATTTGCATACGTATCCAAAATGTTGGATATGCAAATGATCCAATAACAAAATGAGAGAGCAGGTAGTGATGGGAGCGTACTGCTTGAAATCCTGGGAACGAGGTTGGTCAAATGGTATTAGATTTGTTGATGTGGCAGCAATTCTATCTTGGATGTCTCTGAATCAATCGAAACTTAATTAAGTTTTGCCTCTTCCATTGTTCATTTCTTTCTTTTGCGTTTAAGGTTCATGTCGAGATCTATATACTAGCAAAAAGACCATTTAGGCTCTATAGGTAAATATTCCACGACAAAGGACACTACATTGTACTGAGTCCGACGATTTGACATGTTAACGGTAAGCACTATAGTTATTTGTAATTTTCCAACATGGCGCAACAAGATATCATATCCATTGGAACGAAGTTGAGGGTAGTATATTCCAAACGCGCGTAGAATATAATAGTTTGAGTATTTGCACAGCCAAAGAAAAAACACGCAGCTTATAGTGAAGAGAAGCTTTACCTCCGGCACATCTGCATCTTGCACATGATTCCTGTGCAGATGAACAAATTGAAGAGGTTAAAAACAAAATTCAATCCTTACATAGAAAATATGTCATGAAAAGAAACAAATCCATGAATCAAGCAGTTCATTTTGTCATTGGCGGTCCAGAATGTCCAAAGTTTCAACCATTATACCAAATTGAAACTTGGACACAGCACACTTTAGATATCGCCAAGCACGATTGACGCGTTTGTTCAATCAAGCATGATTTCCCGCGAGCCTTATGAGGCCCACTGTCTTCCGTCCACTGCCATCCATCCAGATTTGTCTTGGACGTCCCCGCTTCCAGCAGCCCTCTACGGAGTGCCCTGGAGGATGCTGACCAGTGATGCCTTGACTGTGAAGTTTCTCTTCTTTGTCAGGAGTCCAACTGTTACTGTTTGACCTGGACATTGGATGTTTGTAACGTGTAAAGGATTCCGAGTAGTCAGCTGTAGTAGGTTAGTCGGAAGATAGGGTTCCCATGCACTCCCTGGATATATTTTTTTAACCTACTTTTTTGTAATCCTTAGGATGTCTAGATAACGATTTTTGATGTTTCCAAGATCAAATATTGTCCCACGGGATTCAGTTGGCGGCCATCTTGGTGGCCATTTTGGATTTCGACAAAAATAAGTTATTGACATAATTTTTGAGCCAGGCATCATTAGGAAGACAAATGAACCAGTTTTGAAAGCTTTATTTTTATAATAATTTTTATAATGCGGCCATCTTGCCGGCCATCTTGGATTTTGACGAAAATGTGTTATCATGACGTAACTTTTGAATTAGGTATCATGTGAAGGAAAATGAATGTTTTTAGGTAGGTAATTTGGGTGTGATGAATCGATTAAAGCATTGTTTTCATAATTTGGTGGCCATCTTGGCGGCCATCTTGGATTTCGACAAAAATCAGTTATTTGGCATAACTTTTGTACTAGGCATCATAGACAGACAAATTAAAGTGTAGGTTTAATTTTGTAGTGTTAGCAGGAAATGGTGATGGTAGCATAGTTAAAGTGCGGTGGTCAATAATCATGCTAGTATGGTGAGAATCAAAAGTGGAAGAGCATCAAGAGATTGATCATGATCAAGGGCGGATCCAGAACACAATTTTGGGGGGGGCCAAAAAAAAATTGGGTCCCCCCAAAAAAGTGGGTCTCAAAAATTACGGCGTGGGGTTCGGGGCCCGTGAGGGCCCCGAAAAATTTTTGGATTCTAGATGCTCTGTGGTGCGATCTGAGGCAATTTCTGACCACTTTAACCAATTTTTTTTGAGGAAAAGATGGTGGTGTACTCATTGCCTGCCTTTATTGCGATGTCACATTAAAAAAAAAATAAAAATTGGTTTCGTTTTGGGGGGGGCCATGGCCCCCTTTGGCCCCCCCCCTGGATCCGCCCTTGATCATGATGAGGTTGTTGAAGATGACGACTCGCCGTTCAGTTTGGCGATGAAATGTCATTGATTACCACTTCTCTAGCTTGTCGTGTCGCTTACGATGCAGTTGTATCTGAACCATTTCCAGCCTCTTCACTATTGCTTTGTGTACTCACATATATAATTACTTTTGCCCATTACAATAACTGACATTCTAGTCTATTTCAATTTTCCATTGGAATTTCACTACTCCCACGTCATCAATATGTCATGGCTGATGAAGGTGTACGTTGCACACCAAAAGCCTTCGCTATCACGTCAGTAGATCGATCAATGTCTTTCGCACTTTCTAGTGTGACTGTTAAGCCCAACTCTGCAGTGGCAGTCTCTACCACATCGAGCGCAGGTCAAGGATGGTGGCAACTGAGATGAACCTGCCCGCTTCTTTCGTCTGGCTCCCTTGTCAGTCAGGAAGTCATTTCTAGCATTTTCAGCCCACCTTTCTGTCGTCTGCAGTGCGTTCTTAGCTGTTGGGGTCCATTCAAGAAGACCGTCCCTCTTGCAGATGTCCTTATAGCGAAGATACGGTCGCCCTACAGGTCTTGTATCTTCAACAAGTTCTCCACAAGGGAGATACTTTCAGGAGCCGACCCGAGTCCATCCTCTTGACATGGCCCATGCCAACTAAGACGTCTTATGCCGAGGAGAGCAAACGTGCTTGGGATACCAGCACGCCCTAAAACCTCCGTGTGGGTCACTCGATCCTGCCAGCTTATGCAGAGGATGCGTCTGAGGCATCGGATTTGTAAACTGTTAGTCTTTACTCCTAGCCGGTGCATAGCTTCACAACCGTGTAATGAGGACACGGGCCTGATACTCTTGCATCTTGGTGTGCACATTCACCGTGATGGTTGTTCCAGACTCTCTTGCTCAGTCTAGTAAGGACAGCTGCGGCCTTGGATATTATGCTATTAAGCTCGGTGTCAAGAAACATCGGCTGGAGATGGCTGAACCAAGGTAGGTGAAGGTATCCACCACCTGAAGAATGTGTCCGTTCATGATCATGGAAGGAGGGTGGTCTATGTTCTGGGCCACAATATGTTGGTCTTTTTCAGGCTGATGGTCAGCTCAAACTGATTACTTGGGAAAGGCAATCAATGAGCCGCTGGAACTGGGCTTCAATGTGGTGCGCCAGCGCTGCATCATCAGCAAACAGCAGTTCGCGGATGAGGACCTCGCGATGTTTTAGAGTGAAGGCGAGCAGTGTTGAAAAGTTTGCCATCAGCTCGAGTATCCAGGTATAGACATCATTGGTGCAGTCTCCAAAAACGTATTGTATGAGCATTGGGAAAACACACCGAAGATAATGTGATCCAACACATGCTGATGTTGCACCATTAAAGTACATTCTGCTGGGCATTACATCGTGGAGGATGTCATCATGCCCAGCAGCATAGGGGGCAGCCAATCTTCTGCGGCAGTTTGAAGAGCCCACTTTAGGCCGAAAATTACCTTTGTCAGGTCAATAAAGTCAGTAGAGAGTAGATACTTGGATTCCGTAATAACATTTTCAATTCAATTCATTTCATTTCAATATCACATTTGTTTCCATACTTAAACTTCTGTATTCAAAAAGAAAATACAACAGCATGTACAATCTTAGGCAATAGGAGTGAAAAACATTGCAAGAAGTGTAAAATCATATGAAATCAGTGTTTAAACGTCGGTGAAGGGCAAAACCAAATTTGATTGATATCACCCCGACGCAAAATTCCAACTTATAATAGTTTATGCGGTACCCGCTGCTATGTACATCAGATTCGAACCAGCCTACCGATCCCGTTAGCTCGGTGGTCGAGTGGTAAGACATCTGCACTAGAAAGCAGGAGGTCGTGGGTTCGAGTCCCACCCGAGTGATTTTTTCCAACTTTCACTCGGGAGGTAACACACTGAGTATACAGTGTTTAAACGTCGGTGAAGGGCAAAACCAAATTTGATTGATATCACCCCGACGCAAAATTCCAACTTATAATAGTTTATGCGGTACCCGCTGCTATGTACATCAGATTCGAACCAGCCTACCGATCCCGTTAGCTCGGTGGTCGAGTGGTAAGACATCTGCACTAGAAAGCAGGAGGTCGTGGGTTCGAGTCCCACCCGAGTGATTTTTTCCAACTTTCACTCGGGAGGTAACACACTGAGTATACAGTGTTTAAACGTCGGTGAAGGGCAAAACCAAATTTGATTGATATCACCCCGACGCAAAATTCCAACTTATAATAGTTTATGCGGTACCCGCTGCTATGTACATCAGATTCGAACCAGCCTACCGATCCCGTTAGCTCGGTGGTCGAGTGGTAAGACATCTGCACTAGAAAGCAGGAGGTCGTGGGTTCGAGTCCCACCCGAGTGATTTTTTCCAACTTTCACTCGGGAGGTAACACACTGAGTATACAGTGTTTAAACGTCGGTGAAGGGCAAAACCAAATTTGATTGATATCACCCCGACGCAAAATTCCAACTTATAATAGTTTATGCGGTACCCGCTGCTATGTACATCAGATTCGAACCAGCCTACCGATCCCGTTAGCTCGGTGGTCGAGTGGTAAGACATCTGCACTAGAAAGCAGGAGGTCGTGGGTTCGAGTCCCACCCGAGTGATTTTTTCCAACTTTCACTCGGGAGGTAACACACTGAGTATACAGTGTTTAAACGTCGGTGAAGGGCAAAACCAAATTTGATTGATATCACCCCGACGCAAAATTCCAACTTATAATAGTTTATGCGGTACCCGCTGCTATGTACATCAGATTCGAACCAGCCTACCGATCCCGTTAGCTCGGTGGTCGAGTGGTAAGACATCTGCACTAGAAAGCAGGAGGTCGTGGGTTCGAGTCCCACCCGAGTGATTTTTTCCAACTTTCACTCGGGAGGTAACACACTGAGTATACAGTGTTTAAACGTCGGTGAAGGGCAAAACCAAATTTGATTCATATGAAATCAACAAACGTACGCAAGCTAAGCATAAAATAACGTGGTAAACAACGAAGTGATATGCAGGAATGAACAATCTATATATTAAGCAGGAAATCCATAATTTACTTAGCCTATGCACATAAAGAATTTTAAGTACTTGTCATGTGGGGAAATATTTTTTAAGTGATAAAACTACCGTAGTTGTGTACACTGGTAATATTTTACTGTAAACGAGTGAGCTTTTTATTCATTAAAATCCTTTTACAAACTTATTACACTTTGGACATGTGAGTGTTGTGAGTAAGGAACAGTTAACCTCAAATTGAAGCTAACCGTCGAAAGTAAGAGAACGATCTATAAAGGGAATGTCTTGAGTTTTATTTGAGAGTGTTCGCATGATTTTCGGTTTGAATTGTGATTAATTTCAGTTGGTTTTCAATCATGAAAACTGTCGACATGGTGAATTGTCCCTTTTTATAAATTATTCAGGCTATTATTTTATAGATTAAATATCCCGGCTGCTGTATTTTTCATAGGAGAGGCCTACATTCAGTTTAACCTTGACAGTGGGAAACTTTGATTTGTTGGTGGCAACAAACACACCGGTCCTTTTTGCATTGATTGCGTCATATTGAACATGCGCTTAAGCATTTATTTATTACATTTCTTTACCCAGGGTATAACTAAACAGTTTCAAACTGGTTTCCATTGGGCCCTGAAAACACTGCGAATGACTACAAAATACAATAAATTACAAATAAAATATACAGCACAATGAAATACAATAAAAGCACATGGGATAACTGCATGATTGTAAAGAAAAAAAAACATGTACAGTTTGAAACGACATCGCTAACAGACTTTCCTAAAGGCCTAAAAGCGGAAGTAAGTGAACACTACGAATTTGGACATTTCTTGTGACATCGGGTAAATATATTTCTATACATTGGCTGATTACGGAAGGGCAAAAATCCGTGAAAACCCCTTTTGAGAGAAAAACTGCAAAAATCTTATCCGGCTCCTTATTATTATGGCAGCCAAGTTTGTTTACTCCGTAAGTCAGTTCTGATTTATATTTGTAAAATCAGTGGAAGCACTCTCAAACAAAATACTCACATGAATGCAGAAATATTACCGACTGAATGTTTTACGTAGTTCAGATTTGAATGAGGTTAAAGACATTCTTTATTCGCAAAAGGAATTTTCAGTGTCATGCCAGTGGTTTGTCTCGTTTCACGAATTTGAGTAAGTGGTGTAAAAAGATTTGTCAAATACAAAGGAGTAATTTTGTTTATACGTTTGTAACCAGGATTAGCCTTTTTATACTCAATTCTTTCAGAGAATGACATCCAATTAAGTCCAGCAAACATATCGACTGATGGAGTTACGAATGCACACTTCAGGATTATCCGCGTCACTATTTTCAGACATTTGCTAAAAATATTGTCATGCGATATGTACCATCCTCCAAACAGTGCTGCAATAATCTAAAGATGGATATAACTATCTAACGGAGAGAGTGCAGGCTGGTTTGGGAACACAAATCGCGGATTAAATTTAACATACCTAGTTTAGAGTAAAAAGGTTTTCTTCGCGTATTCAACGTGTGGGCCCCAATTTAAAGTTTCATCAATAATAACCCCCAAACATTTACAAGAGTTCACCTGTACAACTGGACTACCGGCGATACTGACATTATTTAGTACTTCAGACCTTTCGTTTAGTTCCAATGAGCATTGATTTGGTTTTGATGGCGTTAATTGTAAGTTTGGTCCTGCCACACCAGTCGTAAATTCTAGATAGGGCTGTATTCAGGTTGTTCTCTATCTCATCAACACTGGTAGAATTACACGTTAATGTAGAGTCGTCAGCATACATGAACAATTACACACTTTATGAATGCAAAGCGGTAGGCCACTTGTATAAATACTAAATAATACAGTACACCTAAAAAATTTATCCCTGTGATACGCCAGTGTTAAAATGACAAGGCCTCGGATATGTTGCCCTCAATATTCACAGACTGACTGCATTCACTACACTGTAAACCATGTGTTTAGGTTTAGAACACCTAAATAAACACTAATCTGTGACAGTTTTTAAACATGTGACGCAGTTTATCCAATGAACATGTTTAATTTGAAAACATATTTGGTGTTTAAAATCAGCACACTGACGGTGTTTAATCTTTAAACGGAACAGTGTTTTAAATATATACATCAAAGGCGTTTAACATTTAAATACTACTGACGTTTAAAAAGTAAACACACAGTCAAAAAGAAAACACGTCAATCTGTTGTAATTTTAAACATGTGACACGTTTATTGCCTGTGACAGATTTTAAACATGTGACGCCATTTATTATTATTTTCAAGTGTTTATATTCACAGTGTGTGTTTAGTTTTCGAACAGTATTCAAAATTGCAAGTAAAACTTCAGTCACAATATTAACAACATTGAAATAAACGCATTTAGGGCACTTCACAAAGCTGTCTTCATTTTCAAATATAGGATTGTGGTGAAAGGCCTATTCAGTTCTATCGAATCATGAAAATGACAACAATAAAATACAAATGCATTTTTATGGTCACCCCTAGAAAATATTGTACATCACGACAGCAAAAATAATGTGACATTTATGTGAATATGCCAAATGCCTATCAGTATGTTTCCAACAATCCTTTTTTTAAGACCCCAACATTAAGGCCAATTACATTTTTCACAAGTATCAAAACAAAGAAACAAAAACATAAACAAACACAAAAAGGGTGAATTAAAAGTAAATGAATATATCTGGAAATAGGGCTAAAATCAATTATTTTCCAATTCAATGAGAGTTAGAAGTAAAACTGCAAATGAATTATACTTGTTTTTTAAAACCTATGAAGGTTTTCGTTATAGTTTGAAGTGGTAAAATAAGTATTGATCTTTAGCTGAGATTTCAACAATATATCTAATTAATTTATACACAAATACCTTGTAGTGAACTGCATCAATTTGCTGGAATCTGCCAGGAAAACTTTTCTCTAATTATGATTTTTTGAAAAGAACTCAAAGCACGTGAAAATACTTTGGACAATCCAAATCAAAGGCATAGTTCCCCAAGCTGGAGAAGAAGCGCATCATTGTACGTGTTGTAGTTCGAGACTTTCTTGATGGTGTCTCCACATGTAATGTAAACTGTAGTTTTGATGCAGATATTCTGTCTGGTTCAGCAGCATTCTGTGGACATAAACAAGATTTCTGAGTGAGCCATACATAAACTGATCAACTTTGAAAGTGAAACCAAACTCACAGTAAAAAAAAAATAATGGAGACCCTAAAATGACAAGTCATTAATAAAGTTTACTCCAGGAAGAATATGAAAACTGATTACAAAATTGGGTTCAAAAGTAAATTGCACAATTGTCGGCCTTCTTGGGACTCACGTCAATATTAACCTTTGTTATCAGGGATAATGTGCACAAAGACTGTAAAGTTACAGCTTGAGCTTGATCGTGGATCAAATATTAAAAATAAAATCTGAAGAAAATAGGCAAGCTTTTCACAGTTTCGTACCAATAACTTTGCAGTCATGTAGGTATTTACGGAGACTTTCTATTTAAAATTGTATTTCAAAATTGTATTCACCTAGAATGTTATACTTTTTCATTTCATGATGTTTTACCGCCAGAGTAAATTTACAGTGGAAGTTGAAAGGTTCTTATGCAAGATAGAATCTCAGCCAAACATCATCATTCAATTAAATTGAAGATTTGAATAATATATTTTACAATACAAAATTACCTCATGAATAGTTAGCACTCTCCTCGTCTTCGTACCCTCGCCACGTTCAAACTTGGTGTTCTGCTGAACGTACATGTATGCAATTACATCGAGCGTCTACAGAGGACCCTATATTCAAAACATAACACATGTTCTGTAAAACGAATGGTTTTGAATCCCTGTGAAATACTGCATTGTACCAACAATTTGGGGATCATCTTTTATGTACACGCACTGCGGGTTTTTCAAAAGTTGTATACACAGCTGATCTTTACAATCACACACTGCACTGCCAAATGACGATCAATGCCAAAAGACACTTACTTTATTTTAAAGTCAATAGCTTCCTTCATCTGCAAGGGATTAGACACACCCTGAAAATATACAGAAAGAAAATATCAAAACAATATACGCCCATAACATCATGTGAAATGGAAATTATGGTTAAACAATTTGTACCTGACCTTACAAATACTAGAATTTTCTTTTCAAAATCATTCATGCTGGTCCCCTTCAGCTTACATAACTTAGGCAGTGGTGATAACACTAGCATGCTTTTATTGAATAGTTAAATCACGATTTCAAAAAAAAAAATCCACTTCACTGAATTTTCCAAGATTACAAACATTTTGACACTGCGTGTTTGCAATTGTAATTCGCCCCATAGGCTTATAGCCTCATATTAAGTATACACTCAACATAGACCACCCCATAATGTGGCTCAAATACAGAACTTCTTTCATAATATTGTGAGCTGCACAGCAGTTATACTGTATAACAGCATCGTCATCCAAGAAAAATAATATGAGGAAATCAAAATCAGGGTTGTTTTTTCCCCTTCATATTCATGTTTTATCACACGATCCTTTGGCCAATAATTGCTCCCACTAATTCATCTCATCTCGTATTTCTAAATCTATCATATTGTATATAGGGATTAATTAAATCAAACAACACAAAAGACAAAACTTACCACCTGTGTGGGAGCTTCCAGAACTGGTTCAAACTACAACCGTCGAACTGCATGCACAGAATACGTTGCATCTGAGTACATGTACTCTTGCTGACTTGGCAATATGCATACCAAACTTGACCTCTAGCCTAGGTCATGACCAACTGTTAGTGCCTTCTGTGAGACTACATCATACATGTATATTGTTTCATTACCCGTGCAAATTTTGTTACCACGAATGACGATAATAATTCTCGCCATTACATTATTCTATTAGTGTGCCCAGATTATTGTCAGAAAAATGGCGGTTATCTTTGTGCCGCGTAATTAACTGGCCCGATTATGCCGCGCCAGCACGCAATCAGATTTAATCCTATTGGTTAAGACCTAACATCACGTGGTCATATTTAAACATCGTGACGTGTACCGTGTTTATTAGGTGTTGAACACAAACAGCTAAATTAATAACTTCAGTTATTATTAGTGTCCTAATTAGTTAATAAGCCTTTTTTAAACAAAGTGTTATTCTTTGGGAATAAACAAAATGCTAACTAGTGAAATTGAACAGGTAAACCATTTTCTAAAACCGATCTCATAATAAACACCCTATAGCACTGTTGACATTAAACGCTAACTGTTTTGTTTAAAAACACATGATGTGTTTAATTTTGTCACATAGTGTTTAAATCTAAAACACTGCGTTTATTTTATAAACGTGTCACATGTCTCGCGTTTTACAGTGTAAGATATGACTTAAACTGTTGATCACAGAGGTTGACATCTTCATCCTTTCAAGTTTATCTAGGAAAGTTGCGTGATTAACAGAGTCAAATGCTTTACTTAAATGTATAACCACAGTGCCTGTCATTTCCCCACACTCCATAGCCTGAAAACGTTTGTTCGCTAGATCATGTAAGGTGGTTTCAGCTGAGTGTGAGGGCCTAACCCCTGACTGGCAACAAGGAATCAGATTACTTTTATCAAGGTTTGAATAGACTGCAGAGTTTATCCATCTCTCTAGAAACCTACAGAGAATCAGCAGTTATGTTATAGGCAGTTATATTTCATAGGCGATAGTTAGTTGTATTGTATTTGTCTCCACTCTCCAGGGTATTGTACGCAACTTATTGAGAGGTTAAAGGTTTTGCACACGACTAGAGTTTGAACACAAAATCAAGTAACATGAGAGGCAGGAATGGACTGGAATATAGGGTAGGACATGACAAGGTACAGCCGAATATGGTACGGCAGAATGTAGGGTAACACGGTACAGCCAAAAAGGGGTGCCTTGTAAAAAATAACATGCATTTGGAGGCAAATATATATCAAAAGGAGTTGGTATGCTGAAAGGAGTTAATCATATTGTAGCTTAATTATTTTCGTAATTATAAACCTTTTTCACTTCCAGCCGTAATTTCACTTTAACCTAAACTTCTGGGTTTTTTATTTAAATAATTGAAATTTCAATGTTTCTGTTATGCGCACCATGCATTGCAATGGAAAATGGAACTTGAGTGTTACTTCGTGAAAACGAAAATTGTCACTTTTGCGCAAAAGTTGCCATGGATACTTAGCGTAATTATTAAAGTGAAGCTCTTGAAGCTTTGAAACTTCGTGCAATGGTAGGCCTTGATGAATAATGTTTAAAAATCCAAAAAACTGAAAATCGAAAAAAATATGCTTTAACACGGTAGAGTGTTACTTCGTGGTGTCGGTGACGATTTATTGACTGCGAACCAATTGACAATAGATTTGAGCTCCTTATCAACAGTTTGTACAAGATAATTAAGATTGCCATGAGAAAAGAATAAATTCAGAGTCATCAGCAAACAATATAAATGAAAGTACACTTGACGAGTTTGTAGAATCATTCATGTATTAAATAAAAAGTAAAGGCCCAAGGATGGATCCTTGTGGTATACCATATGTAGGAAAAATCAAAATCCGAATTTATGCCACCGATGGATACATATTGTGTTCTATCTGAGAGGTAACTCCTAAACCACTCAAGGGGGAGTTCCTCGAATACCGTAGGATGAAAGCTTATGCAATAATATATCGTGTTAAATGCCTTTGAGAGGTCAAGAAAAATTCCCAGAGTATGTTTGGAGTCATCAATTACATTAGAAACTTTGTCAATAAAATAAAAAAATGCATGAAAAGTTGAGTGTTTTCTACGAAAACGATATTGTGAGTTATTTAAAATATCAAACTTATCCAGAAACTTAATGGTGCTGGCAAAAACACATTTTTCAAAAATCTTAGAAAAACGAGAAAGAATAGAAACTGTCTATAATTATTTATTTAGCTACGATTACCCTTTTTAAAAACTGGGATGACTTTGGCGATTTTCAATTGTGAAGGGACGATGCCAGTAAAAAAAGGAAATGCTGGTAACACAAACAAGCGGTTTACATATAACAGAGATTGACTTCTTAATAATAGAAATATTAATTAAGTCAAGACCAGAGTTTGTTTTGTTTTGCAAATTGTTAACAATGTCCACAATTTCATATTCATTAAATGGAGTAAGAAAAAAAGAATTCTGATTAGGCATTGGCATATAAGCAATAAAGCTGAGAGGTGGGTGAACTAGTTGGATGATGTTGTCCAAGGTTTGGACCAAAGTTGATAAAAGTAATTATCGATGTGGTCAGGATTATTAATTAATTTGCCATTGAAGATGATACTATTTATATTATGAGAACTATTTTTGTTCAGGACAGAATTAATTACTTCCCTGGTATTGCGGATGTTATTTTTTTCCTTTATGAACTGAAGAGAATAATAATTTTTCTTGGATAAGCGTAAAAGACTGGTTGAAATATTTTTAAAATTGGTGTTTTTGTTTTTGTGTGAGATTGTGGGATTTGACAAGTACAGACGATATAATTTATTTTCTTTATTGATAGATCTAGGAAGGAAATGAGTGATCCAAGGTGTATTTGAGCTCTTATTATTGTCATTTGTATTGTGATTATGTCGAACTTATGGGATATTATGATCATACAAATAATTAAAATTATACAAAAATGTATTGCATGTTATATCAGGATTATTACAACTTAAAACATTAGCCCAGTCAAAAGAGTGCTGGTCATCAATGAAATTAACAAGGTTCTCACTTGAAAAATTACAAGTATAAGAAAATGTATTATTACGACTGTGTGGAGCACTTGTATTAGGAGACTGTATGAAAAGAAAAATAGGCAAGTGATCAGAAATATCGGAAAGTAAAATACTGGATTTGGGGAGGATAAAATGTTTGATAAAAAATATTATCAATTAGAGTAGCAGAGTTATCAGTGATAAGTGTAGGCTTATCAACTTGAGGGAGGAAAGAGTAAGATATAAATAAGTCGATAAAAGATTGGGAGTTAGAATTGGTTTTAATTAAGCAAATCAATGTTAAAATTGCCGGAAATAACGCAAGGCTTGTTATCACAGACTACCTGAGAACATATCATCTGAAAGGTGGTCATGAACTCATTGTGAACAGCAGACGGAGCTTTATATATTTATATATTAAATTATATTATTAAATTCAGGAATAACTATTTCAACGAACAATGACTCAAGGGAGTCGTCAGAGAAATTCAGGGCTTCCCGGACAGAACAATTTAATTTTGTACAAAAAAAAAAGTGGAAACATAGAGAGCGACTCCACCTCCAGCTTTGGTGCCTTGCCTGTTATTCACAATGAGCTCATAAGCAGGCAAAAAAAATAGTAATTATGAGGGACAGATTTGAGCCAGGTTTCAGTGCGATAAAAAAAAAGTGAAATATAAAAAAAAATAAAAAAGTGAAATGTGAAATGCCTTAATATAATCGTTCCAGACATTTAGTGCCAGTTAAAGGAGGAAGACATGTATTTCTTCTTTAATTTGCATTATAATAGTATCCCGTATTGCCGAAAATTAATATATCACTAGATATCAAAGAGATAACATTTACCATTGCCGTACTGCATAATTTAATAATCAAGCCATGTACGCCTATACATGAACGTCGGAGTAAATAAAGGATCAAAGGTGAATACATTTGCATTGAAAAGCTGCAAGGCTGAGAAAATCACCGGTAAACACTTGAAATCGCGTTATTTTAATAAGGACTCGTCAGCTTTGTAGACCGATCTTCGCAGCACGCATGGCAGATAAGACCAAACAAAAACACGTACTTCAGTGTGGACTTTGAAGCATCTTGGGAAAACCAAGACGTATTTGTTGAGGCCTACTGTTTATGTATATCAATGCGCCATTTTCTTTCACATTTTTTGATGGGTGATGCATCCTCCCTCTTTCGTAAAAGTGGTTTGGGGAAAATTGCTAACTTCCAGGTATATTAAGGGTGTACCCCAGTAAATAAGCCAACAATTTGTCCGCCGAGCTCACTAATAGATGTTGTACATACTCAAGTTACTCTATATTAGAGAGTTCTGACAGCCATGTAATTTGGTAATTGAAGACATATGGTTTTGAACCTCTAGCCTGGACTTGAGGCTTCCAATTCTGAGCATTTTGGATGCAATTGGGTCCGAAAATGGCCATGTAAGCCATATAAGCCATGTTGTAGAGGGATCTTTTTTTCAAAATGGCTACTTCTTCAGTTTTGGAAACATCGTTCTTTTATCGATCAAGATGACATGCTGATGATCGTTTTTGTGTGCAGCCTGAACAGCTATTAGTACAGGCATTATGTGAAAAATTAAGGGGTAACCTCAAACAAATTGCAACAGAAACCATTTCAAAAGGTTATTACTCAGAAAAATCTCCTCTATAACATATTAAAAGTCTTAAGAAATCCGAGTGGTGGAAAGTAGTTTTCTAATGTGTTTCTTAACCACACCCAGTACCACTTTTTTGCTACTTTATAATGTAATATTTAGGTGATCCTGCAACAATATATTTAATGCTAAACACAGAGAGTTGATCTTGTTTTATTATTGAGATGACCATTGACCTTAGAAAAGATCTGTAGATGACTTATATTCATTTATTATGCTGTAATATATATATATATACTATCTGCATTATGATATATATGAATCTATATATATATGTATATAGTTAAATATCAAAATAACGCGTTTACATCACTTTTAAAATTACATGGCAAGTTTTGTGACTATCTAATTGGCACTAATTGATGTTTGCACTGATGAAAATCAACTTAAACATAATTAAATTACTTAGCATATATATGTCACTTTCAAATATTACAAGTGAAATGTTACTTTAACAGTGACGAAGACAGTTAATTAAAAAATAAGTACACTGATGTTACTTTTAAGCAGCTTTCTTGTGAAGCCCTTACACAGCTGCTGAAACAACTTGAAGGGGGAAAAAAAATGAAAATTACATAATTATAAACAAACAACTGGTAATGAATAAGTTTCATAATGCATAACCCAATTTATTGAAAATAGCAATGTTCAGTGGTTTGCTATACTACTTAGGTGGGAGGTAGTACAGGCAAAATACTTAAAAGTCTCAAAAGTTCAGGTGGTGGAATTATGCCTAATTTGCATAAATCCAAAATGGCCGCATATTTTAGGACCTTCGCACTGATTTGGTCATATTTCATATACTAGGTAGCTTTTTGAGGTATTTTAAACAATAATTTTAGTCTTTTTACATTGATTTACTCATTATTCTAGACCTTGGTAAGTTTCAATATCCCTATGTTTCCCAAATTTGCGATATGCTGATAATAATTTGCATAAATGCCATTTATTAATTTGCATAGATTAAAGTTAAGATTATGGCTGTCATGTGTGGACATGTCCCAATTAAATTTTCCCTGATAATCCAAGTTCAGTCATGTACATAAATCAATTTCACACCATGGTGCATTGCTATAAGGTTCCTTAAAAAAAGGAAAGAAATCCAAGTGGTGGAAATGTGCCTAATTTGCATAAATTCAAAATGGCCACTTATTACATGATTTTTGATTTGGCCATAACTCTTGTCCTGCATTGCTTTTTGGAGTACTTTGAACAACAATTTGTCCTTTGACATTGATTTCATCATCATTCCAGTCCTGGGTACCTTTTGAGATCCTATGTTTCCTATGGGGTATAATATTTTTTGTTAGGTTTCTAGCTCTTGTCAAAGTTGGTATAAGTGTTGGAAAATGTGATATCCCTGTGTCGCAGAGCGAACCCTTGCGCCGCTCTACTCAGACCAAAAATCAAGGAATAACTCAAGAGAACAGAAAATTCAACACAGAAGTTACAAATCACAAAAATCAAATTATATATTACGGGAAATAAATAAACCAAAAACCGCCAAACTCAATCCGAAAATACGTGGGCGAGGGTTTTATACCACTCCCACATGAGTGCGTGCCCGGAATTGGTATGCAACAAAGGGAAAGGGAATTACGATATGCATAATTCACCTAGCACCCACCTCCGAAGTTACATAACACTTTACGGCCGTAAAAAAATAGTGATTGATAAATTAACTCAGAAAATAAAAGGAATAATTTTAACAGTCTTGTGACACCCTGTACATAAACACATTTCAGGGACAAAAATCCCTACTTTAAATCCACTAGTACACTGCATAGGGATATCACATTATGCAACACGTATGCCAACTTTGAGATGAGCCAAAAACCGAACAAAAATATTGTTCCCAACTTGTTTGATATTTTGTAGCAAACATCTTGGGGTTTAATTTTCATCCAAGTTTGTCTCAATGTCGGGTGATCCACTAGGCTAAATTCAAGGTCAAATTAAAGGTCAAAATGTCATTATACTTTAAGTAACCCCGACATGAAAAAAACAATGGTAAATTTGGATTTCTCATGATGTAACCTTTCAAAAGAAATTAAGATTAACAAATTTGGTTCACAGATTATAGAAATATGGTCATTTAAAAATGGCAGCAATGTCCATTTTTACTAAAATTGCCTGGGCGGTAGTGCGAAAACTGTTTGTCCGATGGTGCTAAAACTTTCGGCTTTTCAGCAGAAATTACCCCATAAACTAAATATGATCAAATTTGAAGAGGTTGGGGTTTCAAATTTAAAAGTTTTGGGGGTGTGATTTGACACTGAATGGCCCCTATGTCAAATGACAAAATGTTGTTTAAAGTATCCCTAAAGCAACTTAGGACGAGAGTTATTACTAGATAGCATTTTATGTCGTATTTTTGACCACTGCATTTTTTCTTTGCTAAAGAAGGAATTTTTCTCATATTTGGATAGACTTTACCTTCCTAAGCTGGAAATCCATTGGTAACATTTTTTCTATCTACCATGTGGCGGTCATCTTGGAATTCAAAATGGCCGCCATTTCGGGCCTAATTTGTATCTAACTTCGGACCTGATTGTCATAAGAAGTTCAGTTTGGTGGCAAACCCCATGATTTTGATACCAAGGAACCCAAGAAAATCATTGTTGATGGGGTATACTCCCAGTGGAGTACCCCATCAACAATGATTAACTTGGGTTCCTTGTTATCAAGAACATATGTAGTTTGCCACCAAGATGGACTTCATACGACATTCAGGTGCCACCTGATTATTTAAATGAAATCCAAGATGGCCGCTATTTTTGGATATCCAATATGGCTGCCATCCATTTGGGATGCCTATATGTGCTAATTGGATTCCTTTGTATCAAATGTATGGGGTTTGCCACCAATAGTGACTTCATACGACATTCAAGTC
Source organism: Patiria miniata (assembly GCF_015706575.1). Taxonomy (NCBI): domain Eukaryota; kingdom Metazoa; phylum Echinodermata; class Asteroidea; order Valvatida; family Asterinidae; genus Patiria; species Patiria miniata. The sequence goes on from NW_024037063.1 coordinate 9,473,954, forward strand.
CAAAATTAATATGAAAATAGTTCAGAATGGCGGCAATTATGAAATATCCAAGATGGCTGCCATCAACTGTAAGTACCCCGTCAACAGTGATTTACTTGAGTTCATTCAAATACATGGACTTCATAGGCCATTCAGGTGCAATGTTATTATAAATGAAATCCAAGATGGCGGCTATTTTGAAAATAAATCCAAGATGGCTGCCATCCATCTGGGATTCATCATCAGCAATGGGTCATTAAGATTACTTGGTATCAAATGTATGGGGTTTGCCACCGAAATTGACTTCGTACGCCATTCGAGTCCAAATTTATTATGCAAATAAGCCGAAAATGGCGACCATATATTTAAAATATCCAAGATGGCTGCCATCCATTTGGAGTACACCATAAACAATAATGTACTCAGGTTCCTTGGTATCAAAACATGGGGTTTGCCATCAAAATGAACTTCATGTGACAATCAAGTCCGAAGTTATGATACAAATTAGGCTCGAAATGGCGGCCATTTTGAAATCCAAGATGGCCGCCACATGGTAGCTAGGAAAAAAATGTCTCCAATGCATTTCCGGCTAAGGGAGGTAAACTCTTTCCAAATATGGCAAAAATTCCTTCTTAAACAAAAAAAAAACAAAAGTGCATAACGGCTTATATACTATTATGGCCGCAAATCATATGAAAATCATGTAATTAGCGGCCTTTTGAATTTATGCAAATTAGGCATATTTCCACCACTTTGATTTTTAACAACTTTTTTAAGGACCTTATAGCAATGCACTGTGTTGTGAAAATTGGCTTGGATCATCAGGGAAAATTCAATTGGTACATGTCCACACATGGCATCCATTATTTTAACTTTAATTTAGGGAAATTGATATACGGCATTCATGCAAATTATACGGCATTTGGAAAATTTCGAAAACATAGGGATCTTGGAATTTACCTAGGTCTAGAATAGTGAGTAAATCAATGTAACAGGACTAAAACCTGTTGTTTAAATTACCTCCAAAATCTACCTCGTTTGAGAAATATGACCAAATCAATGCGAAAGTCCTAACATATGCGGCCATTTTGGATTTATGCAAATTAGGCATATTTCCACCACCTCGATTTCTTAAGACTTTTAGTATGTCATTTTAGGGACCTTATGGAAATGCACTGTGGTGAAAAAAATTCTGTTGCAATTTGTTTGAGGTCAAACCTTATATTGCCTGTACTATATGAGACAAAAAAAAATGAGAGTTCTGAGTATTTGTAAAAGAAGTTTGAAGTAATGATGATGAGTTATCACTGGTGTCTATGGGAACATTTAAACTGGGGTGCACCCAGGTTGGGTGGTAATTTTGTTCTTGAGATCTGAAGGCTCGGCGAAATGATTTCTTGAGCATCTCTGGCAGCCAGAAGATAAATTTCTACCGATAGGCTATCTATGATTGCACTCATAAAAATGATATGATATCTTAATAATTGACAACAATACCTCAGTGTAGCTGGCCAGGGCGGCGGAACGCTTTTCAATCTGGGGGGGGGGGGGGGGGGGGGGCAACACCAGAAAGGGGCACTTATCCAGAAAAAGGGGCACCTTCCGTCTGTGTGAGAGTGAGAGCCCTTCGGATCCAGAACGCATTTTTTTGGGGGGTGGGGTCAAAAATTTGTCTCCAAAAAGTGGGGCCACAAATTCCTGTCGGGCCCCGGGGAAACAAATGGATTTTACATGCTCTGTGGTTCGATCAGAGGCAATTTCTGGCCAATTTAACCAATATTGGTGAAAAGATGGTGGTGTAAGTAGTGGCAGCCTTTTTTGTGACGTCATTAAAAAAACAATCATAGGTTCGTTTCTTTTTTCCTTTTTCTTTGGGGGGGGCATGGCCCCGTCCCCCCCCCCCCCTTGGATTCGGCCTTCAGCACATTCACACCGCATACACTCCGCCCACGGGCCCCGGCAGTAACCTCTCTAGCCTCTCCTTCGAATTTGACTAGTTGTGTAGAGAGACTACTTTTTTATTCTGCATGAGGGGCACTTTTGCTTTTGATTGCCAGCTCAGTTACCATTTGATTCGCGTGAAAAGGAGCACTATTACTTTTACAGGCCAGCTTTCCACGAGGGAGGCACAATTTTAATGCTGCGAGCGGGACACTAATACAATTGTGCTTTCGAGGTGTAGTATTCCATTTTGAGAAGTTATCGTGAGATGCACTATTGTTTTTGATGGCCAATTTCCAATCTCGATAGGGGCACAATTTCATCATTGCGAGAGGGGTATTAATTTTGCGCTTTCGAGGGTAAGTTTTCCATTTCGAGAAGGTGCACAATCTTGTTAATGCGAGAGGGTCACTTTTGTTTTTGAGAGGCAGTAATACTTGTGCGTTTGAGGGGCACTTTTTTTTCATCTCGAGGGGCACATTTACAACCGCGAGAGGTGCACTTTTGTTGGCTTGGGAAAAAATCTGGGGATGCCCTTAGCCCCCCCCCCCCCCCGGTTCCGCTGTCCCTGAAGCTGGCAAATCTCAAGATAGATAATCGAAAATCATCGAGGCTAAGCTTGTCCTCTCCTCGGAATATCAGACGCAAGTGCCTCTATTCCTCTTCGCCCCAAACTTTCCTAACCCCGCGAAAAACTGTACCCGTGACTACTCAAACCTTTTGTTTTATAACCCTGGTGTAACTGACCGATAGTGAAAATGTATTCTCTCCCCGCTTAATCCAGCTGCCCTTTACGGTACGCCCTGAAGGAGGATGTTGACCAGTGATCCCTTGATTGTGATTATGTAACCGAGCCGTCTAAGTTTTGTTTTCCTTGTGATTGTCAGGAGTCCAACTGTCTGACCTGTGCATTGGATGTGTTATTGATTCCGAGCGGTCTGCTGTATTGTTGACCAAAATCGTTAAAAAATGTTAAATGTTTGAATTGTTTTGACTTTATGTCCGAAAGGGTATTTAATAATGGAATAATAAGCTTGTGCCAGTTTTAAATAAGTATGTTTAAGACCAGCTAGCTGGTCGCAGACATTGGGGTACCATTGGCATCCTCCAAGCAGTGATCTTTGTGTCGAATGTTTGCAGGAAGACTGGACTCATGATGTCGCACTTAAGTGGATCCACCGCTCCTTGACCATTCCTACCACTCTTTTCACCTCCTGGTACAGCTCTGTACACTGTTAATTATGTTGTTTTATAACGTCTTACAACAAAAATCTCTGTGAAAATCATCAAAAGAACAGCGGTTTGTTGTTATTGCTTAAATACAGTGAATAATTATTGGTGAACAAGTATCATCGAAACTGTTTGTAATTCTACAGCATCCATTTTAAGCAACAAACTTTAGCCCTACATATAAACGGTTAATTAAATTAATTGATTCTGTTTTGAATCTATTTCTTCAATAAAGAGGCAATTATCAGACTTCAGCTGCGTGTTATTGGTGTGCGAAATATACAAATATTTGGGATGTGTTTTCGCGCGTTCTGGAAATAAAGTGTGCGCACAACAAACTCAGTTAGCCAAGCGTGTAATAATAAAATAGGTTTTCCTGGCCAATTTCACCAAGTTTTTATGCAATTTAACGCCTGGCTCAGTCAATTTAGATTGAAATTGAAAGATCACACAGATCGGCATTTGACAATAAAAAAGAATCATTCAATTTCCCTATCCGAGCATTCTATCGCCTTATAGCTTCACTCGTCCCTATCAATCAAAGATGCAGTCATACTAAAAGTTTTGCGTTGTTCATTCAATTTCGTCTAAACCGTTAGTAAGGGGTTGATCAGGCATTCGTTTTCATTAATGGGCAAACGCATTTCACATTTTGTCAAACATCTTTTAAGACTTCATACGTGTCCGTATTCCTTAGCTTAAATCATATTTGATGACTTCAATCCGTAGATGCCTTTCTTTCTTAATTGAGGGATATGTGCAAGTAATTTTTCTCAGGATTTTTGTGTGCAACTCTTTACTACTGTGAAATGTTAAAAAAAACTACAAAAATGTGACAAGTTTTGTTGGTTAATCTTGCTGCAAAAGTACACTTCTTTACACTTTTTTTCCATGCTTTTCCGAACTACGCATGAGCGCACTGTTACTGTGATGTCATTTCAGGAAGACACTGTTCAGTTTTAGGGTTTTTCTTTCAAATTGTTCATCCAACATTTGCTAATTGAAAACATTCGTGGGAAAGGGTTGGTCATTGGCTTACTGCCATGTTATGACACATCATATAATCACCAAATAAAAGAAATATATGACAGCAAAATATCCAAAATTCTAGCAACTTTTTTGCTGAAGTGGTCGTGTAACATTAATCATGCCCGGAATGCCATCACAGGTTTTCTAATGAATAAGAAACTTTGCATTAGCATAAAAACGGAGAAGGCACCAACAACACCCCTCGTTACAACTGATAATGTAGTAACCAACTGATCATGTATCACCAACCGATAATGTCACACAAATTGACCGATAATGTATCGCTAACCGATAATGTAACAGAAATTGACCGATAGTGTAGTAAATGTTACAACACTATCGGTCAATATTTGTTACATTATCGGGTAAGACCGATAATGTAACAACAATCGACTGATAGTGTAGTACATTTTTAATACACTATCGGTCAATTTCTGTTACATTATCGGTTAGTGATACAGTATCGGTCAATTTGTCCGACATTATCGATTGGTGATACATTATCCGTTGGTTACTACATTATCAGTTGTAACACCCCTCAATGGAAAATAAAACTTGCAAATAGAGTTAAAGAAATAACACAAGAGAAGTGTGCCCGATGGTACAACCTTTGCCAAATATACGTGTCCCCATGTCTTGCACGTCAAGAAATCGTCAACGTGAAGATGCCCCTTGCTCAAACGTTTAAACAAGTCAGAAAAGATCAACAGTGAAACATAAATTATATAGTATTCCGAATTAAACCTTAATCTGTTGCAGACGCTTGTGTTACACCTCCTATCACCGAGGTCCTCATGTTCGGATTTTGCCGAGCAAAAAAACATGGTCAACCGGTACGCTATGCCATGGCCGGTTTCGCCGCAACGTTGACGTATTAATGACGTGCGGGTTATTAGCATATTAATTAGCGTGACTCTGCTGATTTCGCGTGGGCCTCGGTATAGACCAATCGAAACCAACCAAAAAAATATTTTTTTTATTGGTGAAAAAAACTCGTGAAGGAGGGAGTCGTAAACTTTGTAACTGCATTCCATATGGATAACCTTATTATTGTTCGTGACGCTTGAAAATATTGAAAAATGACGAACACAAAGCCTATTTTTTTAAGTTGAAAAAAAAACCAACTTAACATATCGAAACAATTTTTAGCACAATATAGGATCATGATAGGGAAACCAACTCCGAAAGTATCTCTTAGATACGGTCTTCAAAAAGGGAGGAATTGATGTTCAAAGATGTTTGCCCGCGAACATCAAAATGTCTGTGTAACGGTAATTTGAGCTTGTTTCATTCAATATCGGTCGTAGCAATCGCAAGGCGAAACATAACAGTATTTACTTTCCTGCCCTCTGAGAGGCGCAATTATAATGTTGAATAGTTGGCTGGTTCTTCCTCATCCCGTACGCTACTCCATGAGCCTGGCAAGTGAATAAATCACCTGTTGCCGCGAATTGAACTTCGTTTTCTTTCTTAATTGATTCTTAACAAAACAGAAAGGACAACTTTTTTTTCTATTTTTTTTTTATTTACCGGACGTGCTAGAGAAATTAGAACCCAGCCCTATATGGGTGATTAGGGTATTAGTTATGCAAGAAGTTGATCACAGATCGCGAAAATCCATCACACTACTGGCGAAAATCTATAACCGATTGTGACAGTCCATCACCGATTAAAAAACTCCACTACCTATCGAGAAAGTGCATCACTGATTCGATGATCACATTAAGTGCCTCTTTGGCGTTCCATAGGATCCAAAGACTATCGCTATTCGTCGTGCCCGACGCTCGCCGATGCAACAAAGTAATTCGCCGCGGCAAGATAGTAATTCACCGCCGCGAAATAGTAACTCGCCGCGGTGAGATAGTATCTCACCGCGGCGAGATAGTAATTCGCCTCAGCGAAATAGTAACTCGCCGCGGCGAGATAGTGATTCGCCGCGACGAGATAGTAGTAATTCGCCGCGGCGAGATAGTATTTTGCCGCGGCGAGATAGTTATTCGCCGCAGCAAGATAGAAACTATTTTTTTTTTTTTATTATTTCTTTTGGCCCTTCTACGCTTCCGTACGAAATAAATCAGACAGGGGAGATATTTTCTTCACGGCCTCGCGAGGCAGAAAAATTCACCACATACGGGGATATTTTGTGAGCTACGTGCTGAGCAAACGGCCTCGAATGACTTTTTGTTCATCACGTGGCTCTTGTGTGCGGCGGGCTTAAACTCGCATTTTTGGTATGGAAATTAATTTCAGCAATTTAATCCAAAAACGGCACTTGTGTGCTAATTGTCCATTAAACATTTTGACTTAGTTTCCCCTGACCCACTACCGACCCAGAGCACAATGGCCATATCAGCACTAAATTTCCTGACGACCAAATACATTGTTAAGGAACATTGTGAATGATCGCATATACGTAGGCCAGAGAAACTGCTCATGAAATGGGTGCAAATAATTGCAAGACATCGGCAAACATGTCAGGAAAACTTGGCTTCCCGGAAATCCAAAATAAAATGTATTGCCTGAGGCAATGTATAACTGATTACCAACAATGAAAATGGTATCCATTTATTTAAACATTTATAATTCAAAGTAATTATTCAAATTTTGAGCTTAAGTCGCTTCTAATTTGATACACGATAAAGTCATGATGGCGTCAGAAATTTATAATATCTTCGGACTGAGGCCTAAGTTCATTTGTGTTTCAGGATATATCATCACCGCGCCAAACGTTTGGAAGAAAAGTTGGTTTGTGTTAATTTGAGGCTCATTTCTTTATTTTGAATTGACCTAACTCTGGCCTTCCGGTAGCCCCGGAAGGAAAGGTCAGACGACTTTGACTTCGGTAATCAAAAACTGTTTATCAAGATAAATGGTCTATCAGATGACAAAGTATGCACGGATAATATTTTAATTTTTTTTTAGAAAAAAATGCTCGAAATTATACCTGTATTATACCATCAGAGTAAACTTTAAGTTTATACCATTAACCGTTTACAAGAAAAGTCATGAAAAATTAATGTCCTGAAAAAAGAGAGAAAAAAAGAAAGAGAGAAGATAATCTCCAATGAAAACAATGATCGGGTTGTGCCCGATCACCCAATCATAATTACGCAGAGATCACGATGGTGTGACCTCTTGCAAAACAACAGTGCCTATTGGGATACATCTGCCCATAACCGACTTTTTCGAAATGGCTGTGCGTACTAGTATATACCATTACCATTTCGCGACAGTTGATCCTGATAGTGTGCACTGTCGTGGCAAAAACCTTTTGGAGCATTTGATTTGCTGCGCAGGCAATACTTAACTTCCCTTAATTCAAAATAAATAAACTTGCACTTGAATTCGACAACTTTGTATTGGTTTAATGTAGTGTTTCAGTACACAGTAAGGGGGCAAAGGGGAAAGAAGCTCAGGGTATAGGTGACCCATAGGCGAGAACTAGACCTAAGTGGTCCTAGGGTATAGGAGACCCATCGGACTTGGACTTGAGGATGGGGCGCCAGATGTCGCTGATGTAGAAACCGATGTCTCGGGGAACAGTGTTATGCTTGATGGTCTCGATGGCTTCTCTGATGCGTCGGGGGTACCAGCGATCGATGCTAGTGAGTAGCTCGTATCCGTTGCACTGCAGTGCTGTGGTGATGTGATGAAGTTCTTGAGGTAGGCGTTCATCGTCGCAGACGTTGTTCGCTCTGCGGACTAGGGCTCGGTTGACGGAGGACTTGATTCTTTGGTGGTGGAAAGAGTTGTGCAAGTATCTGTCCGTGTGGGTGGGCTTGCGGTAGACACTGCGAGCAAGACTTCCGTCCGGCATCCTGGACACCTCAACATCAAGATATGAGTTGTCTTGCCCTTGTTGCCAGATGACAAAGGTGTCGTCCACGTACCGGAGCCAAACCTTGGGTTGGTGATCTGCTGTTGCAAGATCCCACGGAGGTTCCAGCCGACTGTTCAAAGAATTTTTCCTGCCATCTGAAGTTGGATGAGTTGACACATGTGAGGAGCAGATCTTGAAGCTGGTCAGGGGAATCCCTCATTCTCCTGACGACGGGCAGAGCATAGTGTTCGAAACGTTGAGTCCCTCCGGCTTTTTTTCAGAACCACACATACTCACAAAAGAGATTTATTCACATGGTGCTACCGGGAATTTATCTGGTCTTAGTACCTTTCCACAATGCAAACCTTCAAATCTCATTGCTAGTGTTGCTACCGGTAGCATCATTACTTCATGGGGAACTGCCCACATGGGGCTGCATGGATAGCTCAGTTGGTGGCGTGCCGGAAATAATGGTAATCCGGAGGTCCCAGGTTCAAACCCAACCCTAGTGAATTATTTGATTCAACTTTGAAATTATTATCCTTACTACAATTCAAGGAATATCTGTCTGTCTGTCTCTCCGTCTGTCTGTCTGTCCGCCGATTATCTCCAGAACCGGGCACCGTATGGAATTGAAAATCGGCGGGTGTATTGCTCCGGATAGCAGAATGCGCAGTGCCGCGTTTGAGGTGGTGTGGACGAGCGGTTCTCGAAAAAGCTGCAAAAAAGCAGTATTTTCTGAAGGCAAACGCGCTAGAATCCGGTTCGTTAGTGTGACGTCACCTTCAGCACTTTCTGCACGATTGGAACCGGAAGTTAACGCAGTTCGAGCGTTTGCAGCCAATGGGCGCTAGTAATCAGTGGTGCGTGCGCGTGTATGACGTTTTTACTAACGAGCCGGATATAGCCTAGAATTCCGCGCACTGATGTTCTTTTCAATTGTTTACGTCATGTTAGAGCAAGAGCGCGCGTGCTCAATATGACGCAAACAATGCAAAAAGTGCGTTCAACCTGTGAAGCTAGCAACATGTAATGTGCGTTGTTTGACGGGTACGCGCGTGCATGTGCATTGTAGGGCGATACTATTGTCCAGCATGGGTACATTATTTATGGGGTAAATAACCCTGCGTACATGTTTCCTTATGTTCACGTACGTGACTGGGTGGCTGCACGAGCACATGCATTTTTGCAGTCGACTGAGCAACCGTCGATGTAGTTATATGGGTATTTCACTGGAATTCCTGGAATTAAAGTGGAGATTGTCTGTCCACATGTAAAAAGATTTGTGCGTTCAATCTGTAACTAACACCACTGAATCGTGTGCGTTGTTTACATGAGCAGTTCTAAAAAACTCTGCACTCAGCCTTTACCAGTACCAGCGGTCAAGCAATTTGCCCCTCCCGAACAGGCACATTTTCAACTTGCGCGCCAGAATATAGCCTAGAACACCAAGCACTGCCGTTCTTTTCAATTGTTTATGTCATGTTTGAGAAAGAGCGCGCGTACTTAAAATGACGCAACAATGAAAATGAACGGGCACGCGCACGTGCATTGTAGGGCAATACCATTTTCCAGTATGGGTGAATAGCACTGCATACCATGTTTTCGTATGTACAGTACACGTACGTGGTGGCTGCACGGGCACATTATTTTTGCAGTCGACTGAGCGACCATTGTAGGCGGTCGAACTTCGAACTTGGCACAAACTTTGACGTGAGTGTGCGTTCAACCTGTGAAAACAACACCATTGAATCGCGGGCGTTGTTTGCATGAGCAGTTTTCAAAAACTCTGCAAGAATGCAACCTATACCAGCAGTCAAGCAATTTGCCCCTCCCGAACAGGCACATTTTCAACTGGCCCCTCCCGAACAGGCACATTTTCAACTGGCCCTGCACTAGTCTATACTACAATTCCAGGAATCTCTGTCTGTCTGTCTGTCTGTCTGTCCGTCTGTCTGTCTGTCCGCCGATTATCTCCAGAACCGGGCACCGTATGAAGTTGAAAATTGGCGGGTGTATTGCTCGGGACAACCGAATGTGCAGTGCCAAGTTTGAAGTGGTTTGGACTACGGGTTCTCGAAAAAGCTGCAAAAAAGCAGCATTTGTTGAGGCTCAACGTGGCAGATTATTAACTTAGAACACGCACAGTCCTTTTCGATTGTTTACGTCATGTTTGAGCTAAAGCGCGCGTGCTCAATATGACGCACCCATTGCAAAAAGGACGGGCACATTGTTATAGGGCGATAGCACTGCACACCATGTCTTTGTACGTACATACGTAAAGTGGCATGCACGGGCACATGCATTTTGTAGGCAACTGAGCAACCATCACTGCACTGTATGTAGGCGGTCGACTAAGCAAGTCTAATACAATATGGTATCGCCCTACAAATACGCCCTACAGTTGTAGGGCGATACCATATTGTCCAGTAGGGGTAAATATCAGTGCCAGGGGGGTGACGACATTTTGTGCGTTTAACTTGCGAGTGTGAGTTCACACCATTGAATAATGTGCATTGTTTGCACGAGATGCAGTTCTCAACTGCCCCTTCCGAACACGCACATTTTCGACTGGCCCTGCACTAGTCTATACTACAATTCAAGGAATCTCTGTCTGTCTGTCCGTCTGTCTGTCCGTCTGTCTGTCTGTCCGCCGATTATCTCCAGAACCGGGCACCGTATAGAGTTGAATTTTGGCGGGTATATTGCTCGGGACAACAGAATATGCAGTGCCAAGTTTGAAGTGGTTTGGACGAGCGGTTGTCGAAAAAGCTGCAAAAAAGCAGTATTTTCTGAAGCCTAGCGCGCCAGAATATAGCCTAGAACTCCGCGCACTGATGTTCTTTTCAATTGTTTACGTCATGTTTGAGCAAGAGCGCGCGTGCTCAATATGACGCAAACAATGCAAAAAGGACGGGCACGCGCATTGTAGGGCAATTATTGTTCAGAGTATTTCTGGAACTCACGTACGTCAGTATGAGTGTGAGTTTAACCTGTGAAAACAACACAATTGAATCGTGTGCGTTGTTTGCATGATATGAGCATTTTGAAATTGCCCCTACCGAACAGGTGCACTTTTTGAGCCTCAACGTGGCAGATTATTATACCTAGAACACGCGCAGTCATTTTCAATTGTTTACGTCATGTTTAAGCTAAAGCACGCGTGCTCAATATGACGCAACAATGCAAAAATGACGGGCACGCGCACATGCATTGTAGGGCGATACATAGTCTAGTATGGGTGAATAGCACTGCATACCATGTTTTCGTATGTACACGGGCATATTATTTTTGCAGTCGACTGAGCGACCATTGTAGGTGGTCGAACTTCAAACTTGGCACAAACTTTGACGTAAGTGTGCGTTCAACCTGTGAAAACAACACCATTGAATCGCGTGCGTTGTTTGCACGAGCAGTTCTCCAAAACTCTGCAAATATGCAACCTATACCAGCGGCAAAGCAATGTGCGTTTCCCGAACATGCACACCATTGTAGGGCGACACCATTGTGCGGTATGGGTGAATAGCACTGCACACCATGTCTCCGTACGTAAATGTACGTGAGTGGCATGCACGGGCACAGGGCACCGGCACATGCATTTTGTAGTCAACTGAGCAGCCATCACTGCACTGTATGTAGGCGGTCGACTGAGCAACTCTTACTGTTGGGCGATACCATATTATCCAGTAGGGGTAAATATCAGCGCCAGGGTATGACGACATTGTGTGCGTTTAACCTGCGAGTGTTCGTTCAACCTGTGGAAGCACCATTGAATAATGTGCGTTGTTTGCACGAGCTCAACTGCCCCTTCCGAACAGGCACGTTTTCAACTGGCCCTGCACTAGTTATTATTAAATATGGATTAACCAGCCACTCAAAGTTTCTAGTGTATTATACTTGGCAATCAAATCCTGGGTGTGGTTTTGACCAATAACAAAAGATGATTGGCCTATGTTTTCAGGCATGCATGCACAAAGGCCAACATGCATACACGTGCGTACAATGACACGGGTGGAACATGCAGTCTGGCATTAATTTTGTGAGGCATGTGTTGTCTACATTGGAAGTTGGCGGGGCTTAATGTATTGTCAACTTAGGGTATTTGCTACTTCGAACGTGACTTTGCTCAGATTTTATTGGTTTTTAGGTTGTAATCTCTTGGATTGGTGTCTCTTACTGGATCCGATACCTGTTTCACCTCCTAAACCTTGAGTGATAGGCATTACAGCATGATGTCATGGTTCAGACGGAAGTTACGTACACATTCATCGCCGACATTTCGTAAGTCAACACAATGTTTTAAATCAAATGTCAAATATTACCATTATATTAGTAATAATTGTAGTGTCCGCAGTCCCAATTTCTCCGGCTTCATGTAATATCAGGCCAACTGTAGCACTTGCACTGCCCAAATTCCTACTGCGTGACCTTTCTTTCTTATTTATTACCTGTAGTCAGCCATCTGGGTATCTAGCCGCAGGCATTGCAGGCGGGGGGGGGGGGGGGGGGGGGGGGGCTCGGCAGGAAGCGCCACCCATCGCGGACGAGCAAATCCAATGTATTGTACACAACTCTACGACGTATACAATAACACAAGAGTTAGCTAGCCACAGCGCGGTCATATTACAATCGCCCAACAGCAGCGCGTTGAACGCATACAGTCGGTCATCACTTAACACTGAGCCAGTCAAGTTCCTTACTGGGAGGGGGGGGGGGATATGATTTTGAATGACCACACGGTGGGTTCAAGATTGGCTGAAGATCAGATGGAACGGCCAGTCCAACACGCAAAGCAGACGAATAGTGTTTTCATTGACAATAACAAACATATAGTAAAAAGACAAAAAAGAAAAGAAAAAGACATATCCACAATTAATTACAAAATTAAGCAAAAAGAACAGTAAAATTCAGATTACACAAGAGATCTTTGACCGCATTCGAAGACTAATGTTTCACCTAAATGAACAATGACGTCACAATCTATGCCGAAACAGGAAATCTTTACACAGTAACTTAATGATAATTTGGCATTATAAACTTTCGCAGGACTAGGATAAAAGTTTATTGCATGACCAACTGATTTAGATGATACAATACCTGAGTGTCAATTTCAGTGTCAATCGAACGATAAATAAATCTATATCACACAAGACATACTATAAATACAGTACACTAGTCAAAAGTGCAGAGTATTAATGTCCAAAACCGAGTGAGGGCGCCCTTTACCGTAATACAATACCTGTCAAAAAGGCCTGGAAAGTATTGACCACCTAGCCTTATACATGTATTTTAAGAAAGATACACTGTGGACATAAATACAAAAACTAGTCCTACTTTAGCAAACTACACATGAATATTCACTACATGAGTGCTTACTAGGAATCTATCCGTATCCATCCGGGTGAAACGCATAGCGTTAATAATAGGCGTCGCCATGTTGGATAAAATTTAACGACACAAATTGCTTATGATAAAGTTCCATACTAGTTTAACACAAAAATCAACCTATGTGGGGAATCTGTACAACAATAATATGGCCTGATATGTTTGGATGAAACTAAAATTATTAAAACTAGGAAAAATTCATACCTGAAGATCGGTTTGAACGCGGCCAGTCCAACACACGAGGCTGGCGAACAGTGTTTGCCCGCGGCCGCGTGGTGGCGCCGCAACCGCTCCACGGACAGATGAGCAAGAGTGATGCCTAACCGATCGTACATCACGAACAACGCTGTTAGAACTTTGATGATCGTTTTAGGCGTTAAGCCTGCCACCCTGCATTGCAGGTGAAAGAGAACATATGGAATAGAGCTTATGCAAATGTGTCAATACTCTTATCAGGAGTCAGCAGCGGCTATTGTTTGCACAGCCGGGAAGCATGGCGTTCTACAGGGTGGTTCAAAATAATAGAAATCCACTTTGACAGGAATTTTCAATATAATACCTAGTTTACCTATTTCGATTGTTTCTCCACATAGTAGTACAATATAGCCCTTTATCCATGCATAGTGCACACAGCTCATTAAATGTCACAAGGATAGTGATATTGTGCTAAGTGATATTATGCTAATTTGAATACGGCACCAAATTCAGTCTTGTACACGTGTTGTATGGAAATTGGACGATTTTCACAAAAAATTGAAACCTTACTAACAAAATGTTTTGACCTTTTTATTGAGGCTGTGTGATTATTCATGTCAGTGTTTGTTACCATTTCAAATGTTAAAATGGGCTTCTTTGTTAGCAAGGTCTTTTCAAATGGAAATGTTCAAACATGCATTATTGCATTTTGTATTGGAGTATACCTCCGTGGACAAACAGGTTTCGCACATGAAATGTTCAAACTACCATAGCTCATGGACAATATATGCAATTGCAAAGATTTTTTCTTCACATTATGTTTAAAGGCCATTTTTCAATAGCTACTATTCAAATCATATTGTAAAAATTATGTTTACAATTAGTTGAAATTGCTTTCAAGTGGATTTCCATTTGATATATTTACAAAAAAAAACAGGTGCTTTCCTTGACCATCTTTTTCTTTTTATTTCTAGAATTGGTGAAAGCAGTCAGGGGAAATTTGTCTTTGTGATCCCTGAATTTTTACTTGAAGAACAGTTAATTTTGAAAAGATGGCAATCAAACGGTTGTCTGCAAAGCCTCTGGCCCATGCAATAAAACAATTCAATGGTAACATTAGCCCACCGGCCTTCTTCTTTCGTATGATAAGCAGCTTATAATGTCAGATCTAGATTAGAAAGCCAGGCAGCGTCTGTGCCTTTATGGATTGCCTTGAAGCCCCCCACAGAGGCACCTGCCTGTAACACATACATGCACTGTGATCTACTTGATCAAACACCCTAATCATGTCATTGAAACATTGGTCATATAATCATTTGAAACAGGCATACTGTACGTTTTGCTAGATATACATGCGTGTATTGGGCTGATGCACTCGCCAGAAAAAGAAAATAATAAAAAACATGTTTAGAAACTGGCAATAAGCTTTGAGCCTGAATGTCCGCAGGCTGATTTGTCAAATTGCCCTCAACCACGTACATGAGGCCTAACCCGAATTTGACAGGGCAAGAAGCTAGGTAAAATCCGAGACAGGCGCTATAATATTTTATAAAAGTTGGCCACAATTAATGGAATAATTGATGGAAATGGAAATGGAAAAATTGATGGAAATGGCTGGCAAACCCCTGTCCACCCGAAAAAAAGGAACATTTTGTCCATGAGCTATGATAGCTCATGGACAAAATATGCAATTGCAACGATTTTTTCGTCACATATGTTTAAAGGCCATTTTTCAATAGCTACTAATCAAAAGTTGAAAATTATTTTTACAATGAGTTGAAATTGCTTTCAAGTGGATTTTTATTTGATATATTTGCAAAAAAATGCAAGTGCTTTCTTTGATAATTTTTTTCTTTTTTATTTCCAGAACCCGACGATTGCATGATGTGTAAGTTGTCTTTGTGATCCCTGAATTGTTTACTTGAAGAACAGTTAATTTTGAAAAGATGGCAATCAAACGGTTGTCTGCAAAGCCCCTGCCCCAGGCGATAAAAATATTTCAATGATAATATTAGACCACCGGCCTTCTTCTTTCGTATGATAAGCAGCTTATAGTGTCAGATCTAGATTAGAAAGCCAGGCAGCGTCTGTGCCTTTATGGATTGCCTTGAAGCCCCCCACAGAGGCACCTGCCTGTAACACATACATGCACTGTGATCTACTTGATCAAACACCCTAATCATGTCATTGAAACATTGGTCATATAATCATTTGAAACAGGCATACTGTACGTTTTGCTAGATATACATGCGTGTATTGGGCTGATGCACTTCGCCAGAAAAAGAAAGAATAAAAACATGTTTAGAAACTGGCTTTAAGCCTGACTGTCCGCAGGCTGATTAGTCAAAATGCCCTCAACCACGTACACGAGGTCTAACCCGAATTTGACAGGGCAAGAAGCTAGGTAAAATCCGAGACAGGCGCTATAATATTATATAAAAGATGGAATAATTGATGGAAATGGCTGGCCAACCCCTGTCCACCCGAAAAAAAGGTGAACAGTTTTGGTGGTGTGACATATATTTTTGCCAAAATGCAGGTGCTTTACTTGACCATTTTTGTTTTGTTTCTATTTCCAGACCCAAGAGAACTTCGACGAAGTAAGTTGCCTTTGTGATCTCTGAATTTTCACTTGAAGTACAATGTCGGTCATTTTCAGATCGGTATACATACAATGTATGTCAAAGTGTACTATAGAAGTTTATTTTCATTATTTGTGAACCATGATCTTGAGCATCACTGTTCATTTCCGGCACTGCATACATGCACAAAACAAAAATATTACTATAGTGAACTGACAACTTGAACATAAAGTCCCGGTACACAATAGTGACGGTACACAATTTTTGCGGGCCCAGCATGCCAGGTACTTTTTAAACGAAAGGATTCTTGTTCACATGTGTCACAATCAAGAAAAAACTCCCTGAGACGGATCATACGGTAGTATTCCGTGAGATTTACAATACCTGAGTGTCAATTTCAGTGTCAATCGAACAGTAAATAAATCTACATCACACTAGGCATGCTATTAATACAGTACACGAGTAAAATGATGCACAATATTAATGTTTACAACCGACTATGAGTGCGCCCTTTTCCGTATCACAATACATGTCAAAAGGCCTGAAAATGGGTGTACTTTGCCTTATATTTTATTCATAAATACCTAAGACAGTTTACGCATTCCCATTGGTCGAGAGCCCGTCACGTGGCCGGTCTTAAACGGTTGATAAAGACATGGCTAGCTGGTCTTTAACGCTTTTCCAGTGTCACATGAAATTTGGACTCCTATGAAATCCGGTGCCTTTTAACGTTTCATTGGTTATGAACGTTCAAATTCCTCCCGTATGCATGCGCAATGTACTACCAGTGAATCAGTATTTCATGTAGTCTGGTTCCTCGACCTGACAATTTCCCCCGACGTACGTCCACACGTCTAAATTGTAGGTCAGGCAGCCCCCATGGCTAAAAATAAACATGACGGCATTGACGCCCCTTTTTCAAAGCTCGGCTTCGTTTCCGAACTCGCTTTATCACTTAAAGCTTTTAACGTTCCGATCAAATTTTTAAAATAAATCACTTGCTTCATATATCATACAGTTATGATATACAGTTTTATACTTCTGTAAGAAAACATTGACTTATTTTGACCTGGAATCTTCAAAGTTAGACTCCCAAATAGCACTGTTAGCAGGCGGAGCTGTATTGAGACCACGCCGAGTTTTGGAAAATGCCGGTAACGGTCGTCAAATTCAAACTAGTACATGACGCAGCAAAATGTTTGCCCCTGAATTTAAGTTTTCTAAATAAAAGCAATGGATATTAATTATCAACTTGTTTTTAAAAGTTTTTAATAAACAATTAGCATTTAATACAACCTTTATTATACTCGGAAATACTCGGGCACTCTCCGATTGTCGCCGAAAAGAATTCGGCAAACTTCGGATATTTTCGGAAAAAGGAGGAATTCCTCCCGTTTTAGTCACGTGACGTAAATTGTAAAACAAAACAAAGTGACTTGTGAACTGACATTTTTAAGATATATAAAGTCTCAAGTGATGGAACACGATTTGGGGCAGTAAGGTATACTTTTTACATAGAGAGGTTCTTGGTCACATGTGTCAGAATTAAGGAAAAACTCACGGAGACGGATTCTACGGTAGTATTCCGTTAGATCTTGACTGAGCTCTGCCTGATTCACAGTACAGGGAGTAGGACAAATACTGATTCACAAAACGGGTAGTGAAACAAAACTTAATACCCTTGGAGAGAGGTTGATGTTCAGGGTCAGATATGGATGAGAAGGAAAGGTTAAACTACGGCACTGTAAGGGGGTGGTGGTTGGTTGATCTCTTGGCATTTCATGTTAACGGAACTACAACTTCTCCACTGTCATATGTAATCCAGTGGCTTTGGGTTCACTCATTAGTTAGTTGCTTGTATACGTATATCACCATTGAAATTCATTCTTGAATTCTACTGGTAGTTCTTACTATCTATGTGTACAACATAGAACTTGTTAAACTTGCTACAACTATATATGATTATATGCTAGGAATAATTATATTTAAAATACCCACTAGGAAAATCTAAGTATTTGGAGAATACTTATGAATAAACGGATACATTATCAAACTAATTAAGAAAGAATCCTCTAAGCACTAACAATAACACTGACATCGATAAAAGGATCATCATCTTTTCCTGAAAAAGTAAAAGTGCAATATCGGTGTAAAACAATAATTTACAATAAAGGCAAATTTATAAAACAGCAACATGATTAATAAGAACAAATCATAGGAAAACAGAAGAGAATTCGGGAACTTACCTGTTTCAGAATAAAACGGTATAAGCATGACTGTCCGCAGACTGAAGTCAGAATGCCCTCAATCACTTACATGAGGCCTTACCCGAATTCGACAGGCCAAGATGCTAGACCGACTTCAAGACAAGCACTATATATATATTAGTTGGCCACAATTTATGAATTATTGACGGAAATGGCTGGCCAACCACCTTCCAGTTCCAACCCCCCCCCCCAAAAAAAAAGCGGGAAAATGCAGGTGCTTCCTTGACCATTTTTGTTTGTTTGTTTTTATCCAGAGCGTGTAGCGTTTAAAGATTCAGCATTTAAACGTCGTGGACGTAAGTTGTATTTGTATTCTCTAAATTTTCACTTGAAGAACAGTTTATGTCCTTTTCAAATGGGTTCATATACTGTCAAAGTGTACTGTCCGTGCTTATTTTTATTATTTGTGAACCATGAACTTCAGAGTTACACTGATCGTTTCCAATTGTAGATACTAAAGCACTTCTGAAAAGTATGTTGCCTTGTGTTCTCTGAATTTGCACTTGAAGTACAGTTCATGTCCTATTGAATGGTACACACACTGCCAAAGTGTACTGTACATGTTGATTTCATCATGTGTAAACCATGATCTTGAACATTCACTGATCGCTTCCCATCAAATACATGTAAAAACAAAACAAAGTGACTTATGAACTGACAATTTGAAGTAAAATATAAAGTCTCAAGTGATGGAACACGATTTGGGGGAGTAAGGTATACTTTTTAAACAGAGAGGTTCTTGGTCACATGGGTCAGATTCATGGACAAACTCACGGAGACGGATCCTACAGTGGTATACCGTTCGATCTTGGCTGAGCTCTGACTGATTCACAGTACAGGGAGTAGGACAAATACTGATTCACAAAACGGGTAGTGAAACAAAACTTAATACCCTTGGAGAGAGGTTTATGTTCAGCGTCAGATATGGATGAGGAAAACAAGTTAAACTACGGCACTGTAAGGGGGTGGTGGTTAGTTGATCTCTTGGCATTTCATATTAACGGAACTTCAACTTCTCCACTGTCATATGTATTTAAATTGGCTTTGGGTTTACTCATTAGTTAGTTGCTGGTATACGTATATCCCCATTGAAATTCATTCTTGAACTCTACTGGTCACTGATTTATAGTTCTTAGTCTTACTTTCTATATGTGTATATTCTTTTCAGATACCAAATTACGTCACATATTGAATGCGATTATTGTTTGTACTGAAGTTAGTGCCAACTAATTTATGAAAACACAAACACAATCAATAGTTCTCTATTAGTAAAAAAAAAAAAAAACAGTCCTATAGCTGATTGTGTCTTTGCAATTGTACCAATTGTACATAAGACAACATTATCCAGAAGAGTTAAACGTGCTACAACTATATATGATTATATGCTGGGAATAATTATATTTAAAATCCCATCTAGGAAAATCTAAGTATTCGGTGAATAGTTATGAATAAACAGATAAATAATCAAACTAATTGAGAAAGAATCCTCTAAGCACTAAAATAACATTGACATTTATAGAAGGATCATCATCTTTTCCTGAAAAAGTAAAAGTGCAATATCGATGTAAAACAATAATTTACAATAAAAGCAAATTTATAAAACAGCAACTTGATTAATCATAGGAAAACAGAAGAGAATTCGGGAACTCGCTTATTTCAGAATAAAACGGTATGAGCATGACTGTCCGCAGACTGAAGTCAGAATGCCCTCAATCACTTACATGAGGCCTACCCGAATTCGACAGGCCAAGATGCTAGATCGACTTCAAGACAAGCACTATATATAATAGTTGGCCACAATTAATGAAAATTATTGACGGAAATGGCTGGCCAACCCCTGTTCACTCCCCCAAAAGGAAGTTTTGTTGGAGTGTGATATATATACATTTGCAAGAAAAATACAGGTGCTTTACTTTACCCTTTTTCCCTTTAATTTCTAGTATGCGAAGCAGAAATGATAGTAATCGCCTTGTCTTCTCTCAATTTACAATTGGGGAACAGGTTTTTGTCTAATTGGTACACATGGTTTTCTAAGTTGGGCTATTCACAATGCAGTGCGCCACCAAAATTTGCCATGGTGAGTCCATTTTGCAAGTTTACGGTCGACAAAAATAGCCCATTTGAGTGAGTGTCAGTAGACAATTTGAGTAAATTTGTTTTAGATTGGGGCAAAGCGTTCTGCCGCCTTACTAAAAACATCATATTGATAAAAAGAAAAGAAAGGGGCAAACAGATCCTCGAATCTTACGCCTACCAAAATACTGACGGGAAAAACTAACAATTTCAAATGTCCCGCGTTGCGAATTTGTCGACCATTTCCCAAAATGCACTGGGGAAAAAATAACTCTCCGTGGCAAACTCTTGGCGGCAGTGGCGTAGCCACGGGGGGCGTGGAGGGCGGCAGCCCCCCCCCCCCCGAAACTTTGTCGCCTCAGTCGCCCCCCCCCAAAAAAAACCCTGAGATTTAGAGTTTCTAAACAATTATCATCGATCTACATGACGCCCCCCCCCCCACACTGAAAAATTTCTGGCTACGCCCCTGCCCGGCGCGGCGGCGCACTGCATTGTGAATCGCCCGAATTGGTACACATACTGTCAAATGGTACTCTCCGTGCTCATTGTTATCATTTGTAAGCCATGGACTTTAGCATAACTGATCGCTTTGCATCATGTACAAAAAGTGTGAACTGACAATTTGCACATCAGTTTCAAGTGATGGTACACGATGTTTGGGAGTACCGGTACCCAGGTACTTTTTACATAGAAGCGTTCTTGGTCACATGGGTCAGAATCAAGGAAAAACTAACGGAGAAGGATCCTATGCGGTAGTTTTCTGTGAAATTTTGGCTGAGCCCTGTGTGATTCACAGTACTGGGAATGGGACAAATACTGAGACCCTCGGAGACAACTTTATGTTCAGCGTCAATATGGATGAGGAAGAAAGGTTGGAAAGGAGTGGTGGTTAGTTAGTATTCATATTAACGAAATTACGACCTCTCGACTGTCCTGTGTCATTCCAGTGGCTTTGGGTTTACTCATTGGCTAGTTACTTTGTCACCATAGAAATGTATACATGAACTATACTGGTCACTGATTCAGTTTGTACAGCCTATACGAGCAAAATGCTTTTCAGACACAAAATAACATCATAATGAATTCAACTATTGTTTGTACTGAAGCAGTTCCAACAAAACTGTGAAAAGAAACCCAAATGCAATCAATAATTCTCTGTTAATGAGCAAACTGTTGGTCCTATAGCTGACTGTCTTTTCAATTGTATATAAAGAGCAAAGCACTACAGCAGATACATTTACTAAAACTATATGATTATCAGCTAAAAATAATTATATTTTAACTCACTGGGGAAATCGCAAGTAATTGGTGAATAGTTTAATAAACGGATTAATTATCAAACAGTGTGCCCATGTCCACATCTAGTCCCAAACAAAATGACCTTTCTATGCCACTAGATAAAGGATATAAATGGATCAGTCGGGAAAGAACATTACACTTGTGCCGCGTGCGGGAACGTAGCAATACCAGATTCAAATCTATATGGTTTACATATAATTAAGATAAACCATGGTAAAAACCAGTTTTGAATTAGGTAACTATTCGACAAACGTCAAATGTATGTATGTAAGTTTATATTTGATCATGTACTTAATATGTTCTAGTGAACTTGTTCCAGTTGTTTGAAAAATGGGAGAAATATTATGAAAATGTACGTAGCTTTTATCCGCGTAGGCCTAATGCATCTATCTCAACGACTTTACTTTCTGTTCGCCATGCATATATTTATATGTACATCACATCGAAACAGATATGAAAAAGTTTAGAACCATAGGTAATCAACATTTAAGTATTTTTCAAAGTTATTTTTTTAGACAAAAGCAATGAAATACCTGCTCATGGGGCTATAGTTACTGACGTTATCAACATGTATATTTAAACTGCCTTTCTGTACAGTGCATGTATGTTCATAGTTTTTAACTGAAAGCAAATGTTGGTTTCACAGTATTGTTAAAGTGACTTTTTTTGCCAGTTGTCAGAAAATGGAAAAAAAACGTACAAAAGGGTGTATCGCTGTGTAATGTTTTTACATTCATGTACAAGGTTTGCATTTCACATCTATCCATCTCAGAAAAAAAAACTGAGTTGGCTAGTCAATTTTCAATGATTTCAACCCACGAAACTGTGCTTGCTGTGCATCAAAACGAATTATGAGAAACTTTGGAGTCCAAGGTTATCAACGTTTCAGTGCTTTTTAATATTTTTCTAGCCCAATCTAATGTAAAAGCTGCTCAAGGAGCCATACTGAATACATTTCCAGGCTGGAAGACATTTTCTCTTCCACGACCTTTTTAATGTAATGCTACAGTTTATATTATGGAAGAGCATGTCAATTAAATGAACTTAATATGGCACATGGATGTAGATGTACATGTACAGGGTGAGTCTAAAAAAAGCGGAACCCTTAACCCCCCCTAAAAAATATATATATATATATATATATTTCGTATTAAAAAAAATATGTAGCACCAAAATTATAATGACTTAAAGAGAAAACATTCAGAAACTACTTTTAGATAAAAAAAAAAAGCCTGAAATTGCTCAATCTGTTCAAAGAATGTCCCCATTTTAACACAATGACCCTAAAACCTGTTTCGTCCAAAAAAAGAAGAAATGTATGGTTTGTTCTAACTGTTTAAAACAACAAAGAAAACAACTGTCAACAACTGTAGTACACAATACTTTTATTAACAACCCTGCTTAGGCAAACAATATAATTTATACAATCCACTTTTTTTAAAGATGGGCTTTCAAAAGGACTTTTGTGAATATTTTTAACTTTTAAACTGAGGTTTTATCGCTAGTGATGTTTGAAGACAATTGTGACGACGACTCTTGAAATCGCATTTTTGGACAAAAGAGGTTTTTAGGTTATTGTGTTTATTGGCTTATTGGCTTTCCAGTCATTATTATTGGTGCTACATATGTTTTTCAATATGAAACATATTTTGGGGGGTTTTGGTTCTGCTTTTTTTTTACTCACCCTGTCTTTCGATCAAGAAACTCGATTACACGATCCAGCTTGGTCGAACTATAACAACAGTTGCATTCTGTAAACCAGACACATAGTATTATTCCGTGCTCCGCTCACATTTGTGGAATAACTTACAGTATCAAAACATTGTATGAGAAAGTTAAGAATTAGGTGTAAGCCTTTTTCGAATTGTTTTCTAGACGTGCCTGCTGAAATAAGGAATCAGGGAGTTTATCAAAAAGCACTCGAAAAAGGCAGTGCAACAGTACATCGCACACGACTGATGATCGTCGGTCAAGAACGAGTTGGAAAAACTAGCCTGATGAGGAGTCTCATTCATGCAAGGTCTGTGTTAAATTAAAGGTTAATGAGATCCATTGTGTATTGCATACTACTGGATTATAAGAGACAATGGACTTTTCTTTTTTTTTAAATTTTTTTGCTGGCGAAGACGAAGGGGCTTACTTGCTAAGTCCTTTTGTATATGTGTATTCACACAAAGGGAAGAAAGGTATTCCGCAAGTCAGCCTTTGTAAAACGGTACCCCATGGACAGAAATTCTAAAGAAGAGGGAGAAAGGGAGAACAATGCAAGTTCCCCCCAAAACTGCATTCGTAAGGTTTTGTTTGCTCACTTTACATACACCCCAAGGACAGACAGACACAGATTCTTTGTCTTTCTCTTGTATTGAAAACGGCCTTTGGTAGTGCCAGTTTGTGTGCTATAGTATATGGGATAGTGCTATATTATAGGGACAAAGGTAAGGACAATGCCTTGTCTTCGAAAGTTATATAAAGTACGACTGTGTGCACACAGTCCGTTTCATCAGGATATCTCAAGAATTACTGTGTGTATCAACTTCAATTTTGTATGTGAATTGTCTGTTAGATTTTGACCCTACATGTCAAAGGTCAATGTCATTATGGTTAAAACATTAGAAATGGTTTCAGAAAATATCTCTAGAATTAATTGCCATATCAACTTGAAACTAAATCGGTATCAATTAAGAAAAGGAATAGTGTTCGATGCCGGCGTAACTTTATTATAAACCATACCCCAATGTAATAATGAAATCACGATTTCCGGAGACCCTGTTTATGGTTTTCAGCATTATGACTCATCATTTGGAGTCACTGAGGCGTGGACGACATGGATCAACTTTTTTTGCGAGATTTAAGGCATTATTATGCCCTATAAATCCTGACAAACGTGTTTGTAAGGCAAGCAAGATTATCTTAAATGCTACTGTTTAACTAAATTGCGTTGTTGTCTGTTGGCTAATGGGCTAATGCATGTATAAAGTTATATTATATACATTATTTAGAATTTCAAATTTGCAAAGAAAAACTGAAAGTGAAACTTTAGAGTGGGATGGGGCGAGGGATACAGCTAATGACCCCCAATATGGGCAATACATGGAAGGAGAGGGAAAAAGGCCCACAGTGAATGTTTGTTATCGAAAGTGTATGTAACAGTGGAAATGCCATTAATAAACCCAAAACTTTCTCACTCGTTGAAACTACCCCTCCCCCTTCAAACAAACTGAATTTAGTGACTCGATTACTGGAACAAGACTGGAGCATAGATCTCTAGATCGTACATTTATTTCAAGCTAGAAAGACTTTTTCTTTACAGTTTTAACAGCAATGAATTGTCAACAGAAGGCGTCACTACGGACTGCACCATAAACATCATTTCTGCACAATCTTGGAACTGTAAAAGAGGTAGAGATATTACAAGTCATGATTTGTTTCTTATGCATCTAATATGATAGTGTTCTTGGTTTGAATATAACATTTTAAACTAATAAACTTAAATACGTTTAGTTACGGCTGAGGCAGAGGACAAATGTTTTTTACCGTTTGGATGGGCATTGTTAACCTAACATATAGCAAGGAACACCCTCTTATAATTGGACACCCGCAACCCATACGGTGTATCTGGTGAACAGACCCGAGACGTAGGCCTACTGATATCACACCATGTTCGCACAAATTAATTCTTTCGAGAGCTAAGTTGGAACAAGGTGATAATGCGCCACCTATAAAATTGGCAAGAAGATGTGTAAACTAATAGCATGAGACCATTTTGTCTTAGGGGTATTTGAAGCCATTTTTTCTGTAGAACCAAGCTTTACCCTTCGTCGTTGGCGCGCATTTTGCCAACTTTCTTGATCAAATTAGCATTGGGTGTGCATTTACAGCCTGCACGCCATGGACAGTGCTATAATGTGCACAGTGCTTTAAGACTATGTTGGTGAAAGACAAAACGTTTAAGCAATGTCCATGTAATTTGAGCGCTATCAGTTTTCATTTCTCCCTGCACAAGGCCGGACCCAGAACAGAATTTTTTTCTGGGGGGGGGGGGAGTGTTTGGTCCCAAAAAAGTGGGTCAAGAAATAGTGAGCGACACCACGAAGTTGCAAGTGGACTTGAGTTTGCACCGCGCGCGCGTATTTTAACAGAAACAAGTGATTTTCGTTTTCACAAAGTAACACTCATCTTAAATTCACCAGCTTGAAAACTTTTTTATTATTTTTTTGTTTTTGCAATCCTATAATAATACGGGTTAATCACATTCTTGTCAAACGTTTTCAAACGTTTTTATCCAAATAGCTTTTCCGTACAAGTGTTGTAACTTTGTGAAAACGAAATCTTTCGCGCGAGTGTCCGATATGCGGGCGCACAGTTGAGTGTTATGTCGTAAAACCAAAAAATTAATTGAGCGGTTGTCACAGAGTAGCTCTTATGTGATCTAGGGTGTTACCTCGTGGTATCGGTGACGAACTTTTCCGCCCAAAATGTAATATGAAAAGCAAGGGAAAGGGTTGCATATGAATTGCTTTTATTGATTTTTGTGGGTGGTGTACCCAAAGGCTGCCTTTTTGCAAAGTTACAAAAAACTAAAATTTGGTAGTTATTTTTTTTAGGGGGGGGGTGGCCCCTGTGCCCCCCCCCCCCCCACCACCACTTCTGGATCCGCCCTTGTTCAAGCCTAAAAGTCTCTCGATCGACCTTGGCACAGACATGTTAAATTTCCGTGCTTGTAAACTATATTACACCGTATTAACTCCTAATGACGTGCTGTAAATGCATGACGAGGGATCATCAAACGGGAATACATAAGTGTATTTTTTATTTAAATGTTACACTGTTTTCTAAAAACTGACTAGGGGTGGCATACAGGCAGAAGGCACAAGGGTGCCATTATCGCTGCACATCGTTATGAATACAAGTGTTAAAACCTCGAAATTATTACCAAATGAAAAGAAAAAATCATATACAGAGCAAAAGAAAGAATCCCATTTTTGAATTAATTTGCTGAAAATCTAAGCCCTTTTTTGTTTGTTTAAGTTTATGAACATTTTGTTTGTAGCCTTCTTGTAGACTTAAGGACTGTTATTAATTGCCACAGGACGCTTCATAGGAAGTTTTTGACGTCCCAATGTAGTTGGGTTAGACAAGTGATCCGGGTTAGACAAAATGGACAATGCATATGGTTAGACAATACATATACACAGTTTTCCGAAAATTATGTTATGTACCTACGTTTTGGTAGCCTGTAGGAGGCATTAGGAAAAGCCGACAGTTTGAACGTTTGTGATGTTTGTTATAAATCGCGTTCACTTTGGCAATTTACAGCGCGTTCACTTTTTGGTTGGCATTGTTATGCCCTTTTCCCAATTTATTTGCAAGACTGTTTGTAGGTTTATTTTTCTAGTGAGTCGGTGTACCTTTTAAATTGTTTCGTTTAAATTGTATAGGTGATTCAACCAGCCTCAATCGCGAGTTGATGATTGGCCTCGAAAAAGAAAAAGATAAAGTAAGTTACCAACAGCACAGCAATAGAAATACACAGTTGACTACTGTCTGTACAAACTCAGCCGGAAATGTTTGTTATATAGTTTTACATAAAGTGGAGCATGATCCCATTTTATGCTGAGTTGCCAACGATAGTGTATGTTCACTATTACCGAAACTTTCCGGTTGTTGTAACACAGTTTGTTGGGGTGTACTAAAGTTTGTTTTAACAGAGTCAGCTTTTTTTTTCTCTCCAAATTAAACTTTCATCATAACTATTCAATCAGAAAAGCCCCCTTTTTAATAAAAAAGTATAGACATGCAGAATATCAAATTCAAACTTCGTACATGTATGAGGGTTGGTCTTGGAGCCCCTTAATAGACTTTAAGCTGTGGGCCCCATATGTAAAGGTTAAGGTAATTATTGTTTTAAAAATGGACTCAGCGGGGCATTACATCATTCTTGTATCTTTTACAATATGGGCCACGAAGTAGCATTAAGGATAACAAAGGGACCCTTGTAGTTAATTCCCCTTTTCAACCACATATATTGGGGATATTTTACATATGGTGCATGTATTATAAAGTATGTTTAAATACAATTGCAAATTCGGAAGAGTGCCAAAACTCTCATTGCAGGTTTATGTACACTTGTATTTTCTAATGTCCCGAAAGCTTTCACATTGCTCAATGAATGTGACACAGTAGTTATGCTTTTTCTTGTTAGCACATTGATATGGAACCATTGCAGCCTACCACTACACACCAACTACAATCATCATCAGCAGGTTAGCAATATTATCATGTTAAGAACTGTTATGTTTTCACATTTCATTCAAATAAGAGTGTTTAGACCCCAAATGGGTTCACGTCTCAACCACAAACGCAACAGGACCGTTCTACATACTCAACCACATCCACAACTTGCTGTTGCAACTGCAATTGTGAAGTTACACAGTTGTGCATTTTAATAGGGACTGAAAGCAATGTGATGTTTTTTAAACATTGTTCAACCAATTAACTGATTGTATGATAGCTTCACAAACCCAGACTGAAACACAACCAAGTGGCACTACGGTAGAGTCAACATCTGGTGGAAAACATATACCGGTATCAAGGTTATCCAAAATCGCTGAAAAGGCAATGTCTGAGGGAGTAAATACACAACAGAATGCAGAACAGCCTACACTCAATATCTGGGACTTTGCCGGCCAAGATTTGTACTACACGACGCACCAGGTAAGCTCTATTTCTAGCTGCGGACAGCAGCTCAAGTCGTCGTGTCTCTCCGTTAGTTAGTTGGCGGGTTGGTTGGTGGGTGGGTGGGTGGGTGGGTGGTTGGGTGGGTGGGTGGGTGGGTGGGTGGGTGGTTGGGTGGGTGGGGGTGGTGGCTGTGTGGGTGGGTGAGTGGGTGGGTGGGCGGGTGGGGCTGGGTGCGTGTACAAACACTGCCTTATGGGGTACCGGAACAATGGGAGGTACACCACAAGGAATACCCACCGACTTGCGGGGTATTGTTTTGGTACCCCACAAGTTTTTCACAAAATAGATATATGGATTTTAATCAAAAACTAGGAATTTCCAAGGTGGGTTGATTGAGTTTTAGAAAAGAGATATTGAGTCCGAATTTCAGCCCAGGAAATTAATTATGGTTACAATAATAGCATTTTGACATAAGTGTGCGACTTTGCAAAATTTTAGTACACGAGAACAAAGGAAGTACCCCACTTCTATGCCTATGTAAGCGTGGGTGATTGGGTGGGTCGTTGGGTGGGTAGGTGGGTGGTTAGTTAATAGTAAACAAACATTCCAGCCTTGCAAGGGTATAAATCACCTGGGTATATATCAAATCGTGCTCTGGCCCTCTGTTGTGTCCACCAATTTAATGCAGTCCTGGAAAATGGGGTCACTAGGGTCAAAAACTGATTTAAGTCCATTTAATCCTCCCAGGACACGCACCAGGCCCGTAGGAAGCTAACAATAATTGTACAGGCTCATCTCATGGCAGGGAGCTGAGTTGATGCGAGCGCGTAGCGCGAAGCACTAACGGCGTCGGGTTCGGGGCCCACTTAAAGGCCCCCACAAATTTTGGATTCTAGACGCTCTGTGGTGCGATCTGAGGCAATTTCTGATCATTTTAACCCTTTTTTGAGCTATCATTATTTAAACATATGTTCTTAGCGTGAGAAATCCAATGTCGGCGTTAGAGCATGAGAATAACCTGAAATGTGTGAGTGTTACGCTCAATGCGTGAGAGTTGGCTGCAGCCTGCCAACTCCAATGGCAGGCCTGCAGAGGCGGATCCAGGATTTAACCCAATCCCTCCCAAAATAAATGTAACCGAAAGCCTCTCCCCAAACACTATCAATATTTGTACAGAGATACATGTGCACGCATAGGGAATTCTATTCTTCGTAATTAGTACAGGACACCTTTTGGAGCACTCCACAACTGCAAGTTTAACCAGTATATGTCACTTGATGAACTTTACATAAATTGTCAAAATTAAATCATCAAAATTTGGCCTATCGCAGTGAAAAGTTTTGGACAATTGCTCATCGCAAATCTTTTTTGGATCTAGACGCTCTGTAGTGCAATCTGAGGCATTTCCTTGCCACTTTCCCCTGACTTTTTGAATGAAGTGTATTCGTGTTTTAGTGGGTGGGTCATCGCTCTTTATCTTGATCCATGATTGTGTTCACAGGGAAAGGGCGTAATCATTCATGTCGCCATGCACTACAAGTTAAGTTAAATTGAATTTAACCATGAATTTTAGTTTTCCTCAGACTTGTACTTGTGTTTTCTTAAAACGAAGTGGTTTTCTAGCTGAGAAAAATTGCAAGAAAGAACCGGTTTTGTGCAAGCACATTTCAGGGAATAATCCGTTGATGCTAATTTCTTGTTAGAAAATTCCAAAATAATTTCAAGAAAGTTGCCGCCGTGAATCAGAGATTACGAAGGGACGGAAAGTGGGATTTGCTATCAGCATCAACAAGGATGTTCCTCATTATTTACCTTTGATGGGATGTAAATTAAATAGGAGGACGAGAGGCCCTGCGGGCTGATGTATTTTTTAGAAAGCATTTTTTTTTGTGCAATCAGCTTGTAGGGAAGATTTCCGTTTATTTAAGACTTAATTCACAGGTATGGATGACAGTGTATGGACATGATTGAACTGCTGAGCGTATTTGTTATTTTTCTCCTCTTTCTAAAAATATGCATCAGCTCGCAGAGTCTCTCGTCCTCCAGTTTGATTCACATCCAATAAAGTAAAGAATGACGAACG
This sequence comes from Patiria miniata, assembly GCF_015706575.1. Lineage (NCBI taxonomy): Eukaryota > Metazoa > Echinodermata > Asteroidea > Valvatida > Asterinidae > Patiria > Patiria miniata. The sequence continues at coordinate 9,504,515 of NW_024037063.1, forward strand.
GCCTTGTTGATAGCAAATCCCACTTTCCGTCCCTTCACAAACTCTGATTCACGGCGGTAATTACTTTCTTTGAATGATTTTGGAATTTTCCAACAAGATATTAACTTCAACGGATTATTCCCATAATTTTGCTTGCACAAAACTGGTTCTTTCTTGCTATTTTCTCATTTAGAAAACCACTTCTTTTTAAGAAAACACAAGCACAAGTCTGAGGAAAACGAAAATTCATGGTGGTGGCCAAACGCCATTCCGTTTAACTTAATATGTACGCCCTTTCCCTTTAAACACAAACACAAAAACAAAACAAAACACAAAAAGAAACCAAGAAAAATGTGGGGGAGGGCAACAGGGGCCATGCACCTCCCCTCCCCCCGCCCCTAAAAAAAGCCCCCCCCCCCCAAAAAAAAACCTTTTTTTTTTTTTTAGTGCCATCGCAATAAAGGCAGGCACTGTGTACACCACCATCTGTTCCTTAAAAAAAAATGGTTAAAGAGGTCAGAAATAGACTCAGATCGCACCACAGAGCATCTAGAAACCTAAAAAAAAATCCGCTCTTGGGGCCATGCAAGGCCTTTCATACATTAAAAAAATAGGCCTGTTATTATTGGTGCGGCTACAGCCGTACCTGCCGTAGTACTTCCTACGGCCTGTCACGCACACATACACACGCAAGCGTGTATTGTGGGCTCCTATTGTCCCTCTTTAGTTTGTGCTTTAATTTTTTAGGAAGACCTATATTTTTTTAACACGATCGTCAATTCGTCGCGTTTTTTCCATACTGGCGAACAGGTTGCACTGCGCCTGTTCGACAGTATGAAAAAAAGCAACGAATTGTGGACCTTCGGGGATTGTGTACCATATTGTCCTCTATTATTTACACCTATGTACATGAACAGCCTCGTTATTCGGGATTTCTAGTTGTTGTGCACAAGTTTCAACGATTAAATAGAGAGTTTATATTTAAAAAACAGTTTTATTCAGGACATTTCTGGATACGGTATTAACTGAAAATACGTTGGTATATAAGTGCTTTTGCAAAGTTTCGATTTTCTTTTCCAAATAAAATTTAAAGGAATCTAGTGTCCTGTAACAAACAAAATTGCTTGTTTGTTTTGCAGGCCTTTACACAGTTAAAAAAAAAGCGGTTTTACATAGCGCGCTCCAGTTCAAAAGTTTTGAGCGAAATGTTATAAATATTCGTATCTAATGATACTGTTTATACATTATGTATGTTTGTTTTTTTTGGAATAATGCGTTTTGTATTCGCCTGGTCCACCGATCCCAGCTCCGCGATGATCGCTGGGCTGGTTCGCGACACTGCATGCTTGGTGATCATAGTCGGCCTACGTGCAGCCAGGCCTGTACCGCACTCCTTTGTTCTATCAGAATCTATGCAATTGTTTTCCTTTTTTCTCTCTCCACTGAATCGCAAACCCGTGTTTTTTTGCGGCACGACACCTAGACTTGGTGCCAAGTCGGTAATTGTTTTGTGAACGGTAACCGGTTACTGGCTCCACGCACGCACAATATATATCGCTGGATGCAGTGGGCGTAGTCTGGTTCCCAGACCAAATGATGCTGACTATTGATGTCCAATTACAGACTTTGCGAATGTGTTTTTAATTTTGTACACATCATACGTGAGTATTTTGAATCGCTAGCGAATTCTATGCAAGCATTCTGATTGGTTCAGATTCCAGAGTGTATTCTAGTCCGCCACGGAAGATCATTCTATTACTTCGAGGGCTTGCACTTTGTGTTGTGTAACATTACAAAATCATTGTATGACATGCACGATTCAAATAAATCAAGTATATCACAATGACACATTTCATTTTAATACACAATTGACCTAGCTGAGTATATTAGTCGTTTAAACGTCGCCAAATCTGCAAACATGCCCCCGACGTATTGAGAAGAACTCCCCATGTAAAGCCCCTGTCAGACCTTTGCGTAGCCTAATTCCTTATGAGTTCCTTATAAAAAATTTCAATACGCAGTCGTACGCTCAATTAACGTCGAAATGTTTTGATCACTTTGACTTATGAGCGACGCACATCTAGCGTACAAGTAACGAATTCAGCGCATCCATTGCGTATGAGATGCGTATGAGTTCCGTCTGCAGTGCACAACATTATTTTTCGGGCTGCGAATAGGTCAGTATGCAGTGCGCATGCCGAGCGTATTCCGGATGCAACCGACTTATGCCGACCGCATGCTTGACGCACTTCTGAGCGTATCCCGCCGCATTTCCTCCGCTCGCCGTCCAGCGTGCGTTGCATCTGCGCTGCAAGTACGCTATGTATACGTCCAATACAGGCGGCTCATATGCTGACAGGGTGCGTCACGAACACATATCGTACTCGTAACGCACTCGACCTATGCGGGACCGATGCGCTGCGTATTTATAACTTATGACCTGCGTAACAGCGAACGCAGCGTAGTTGTGTGCATGCCCAAAACTATCCTGCGTACTGGGCCGTACCATGCGTATATCTGCGTACATAAAACCTACACAAAACAACAGAGATGCATATGAGGTGCGTGTTGTGCGTACGACTGCGTATGAAAAAAAAGTCAATGCGCAACTCATAAGGAATTAGGATAAGCAGAAGTGTGACAGGGCCCTAACGGAATGAATGAATCCTCATTTGCATAGCGGTGGGCGATTGGATCTCACTGCACCGCAAAAATGCACTGCATATGCATTGCGCTGATCGCATATATGAATACCGGTGCAAGAACGTGATCGCCAAGACGTTAGATATGTCGCAGCCGCAACTTGTATTGAACCCAAAGCTAGACATAATAAACGCAACCCGGTCGATGACGTACTAGTCTTATACCATCCGTGCCGATGGAGTTTGACTGAAGTTTAGGGACAAAATGCAACTATCTAACGACTTGTCATCAAGTCTACACGACGACGTGCATGCGTATACCGTATAGACACAAGTACTGCATTATGCATGCACATTATATGTACAGTTAGCTCCATGGTCTGTACAGCTCCACCTAATATTAATAAACTGCACTGTCGCAAATGCGATGCGCACACTAGGTCCTACTGGCTTCAGACCGAAATAAGGCGAGTCCCGCTCTTAATTCAAAACTTCAAATAAATTAATTAATTTTGTTTCGTTCTATGTCTCTTTGGAAAGCTCATGACTGTTGTAATGCCAGAAAATTATCAATTCAAATTTAAAATCTGTTTGTCAGTGTGTTACACCTACTGGCGTAGCCAGGAATTTTTCAGTGGGGGGGGGGGGGGGGGGGGGCTGGAACATTTCATTGGGGGTGTCATGTAGGGGCGTCAATCGCTTCTCAAAATTGGGGGGGGGGGAGACATACCTTGATCAGAACTGATACCAGCGCGAAGCGCGAAGCCTTTACGGCGTGGGGGTTCGGGGCCCGCTTAAGGGCCCCGAAAAAAATGGATTCCAGATGTTCTGTGGTGTGATCTGAGGCAATTTCTTACCACTTTCCTCCATGCTTTAACTAATATTTTCTTAGCAAAAGATAATTATTTGAACATCGTTTTCGAGGTTGGAGTCATTGAATCAGCTATCGGTATTCTGAGCTATAGGCGTGGGGTTCGTGGCCCGCTGAAAGGCCCCGAAAAAAATTGGATTCCCGATACTCTGTAGTGTGATCTGAGGCAATTTCTTACCACTTTAACCAACAATTATCTTAGCACAAAAGATAAAAAATTTAAACATAATTTTCTAAGTTTCCTCAGCTAAAGGCATCAGAAAAAAATTTGAACATTGTTTTCGAGGTTGGAGTCATTGAATCAGCTACCAGAATTCTGAGCTATAGGCGTGGGGTTCGGGGCCCGCTTAAGGGCCCCGAAAAAATTTGGATTCTAAATGCTCTTTGGTGCTATCTGAGGCAATTTTTGACCTCTTTAACCAATATTTTCTATTTTCTCTGGGGGTGGGGGACATTTGATGTTGTGTCCCCCACCCTTCAAAAGTGTCCCCCAGGATTGACGCCCATGGCGTCATGTAAATCAATGATAATTTTTTTAGAAACTCAAAATCTCAGAGGGGGGGGGGGCGACTGGGGGCGACAAGGTTTCATGGGAGGGGGGGGGGCTCGCCCCGCCCCCCCCCCCCCCCCCCCCCCCCCCCCCCCCCCACCACTGATTTCAAGGAATTATAATTGGTCTATTATTATTATTTAGCTTATATGAATGGAGGAAAAAGTTTGTGCGTGGCCGATTCCCGTGATATCGCTGACTGAAACTGTGTGACCCACGGACCACCTGTCTATAATACGTGTTCCGTGGTGTGAGCGAGCAGTGCAGTAGGTGTTAATACGCATTTTAGATTATCATTATGCGCTATGTCACGCCGGTTGTCAGCTTACTGGTCCGCGGTCGCCGGTCGAAGAATCGTTTCTCAGTGGTCATAATGTGAATCGTTCGCGACTATTTAGATTGAGATCAATGATATTTTTGTTAGAAACTCAAAATCTCAGTGGGGGGGGGGGGGCGACTGGGGGGCGACAAGGTTTTATGGGGGGGCGGTCGCCCCCCCCCCCTCCACGCCCCCCGGTGGCTTTGCCACTGGTTACACCCAAAGAGCACGTATACATGTATATGCCAACTTTTTTAATATCACCAAGTATGCCCATGCATTTTACTGCTCGATTCCTTCTCATGCTCAACTCAAAAGACTCGAGACTGCACGTTGCAGGCCAAACTGAACAGCCTTCCTTTTATACCCTGAAACTCTCCGTTTCAATTTGAAAATAGGGGTGGCTATCTAGACCAGACATCACATGTTTAAGTTTCCCCACCATGATGAACATGTATCCCCTCTAAACTAAATCAGTATTTATTTTGCACATTTTAACCATTCAAACCGGAAATAACGTGTAGTATACGTGTACATAAAATGTACTGACATTTATCATACCCCAAACAGGCTAACAGATGCATTTTCTTTTCAAATAAAAAGGATGAGTTTACTGAAAAGGCTGAATTTCATTTTTTTTCTGTTCTGACATTAAAATATTCACAACTGGGCATTGTACAATGAAATAGTTTCCGGCCAGATCAACGAGCGTTTGTAACTCAACAAACGCAAATCTGTAGCTTTATTTGAACTTTTTGGGAAATTGATCGAATTGTATGGAACTTCAAATAATTAAATAAAAAAGTCTTCTACACTATATGGCACTACCCAATGAAAGCCTACCTTTTATGCAGTTGAAAACATTTAATGATTGCCAGTTTTCTTGGGGGGGGGGGGAATAACCAGAACACTTTCCTTATTGATCTTTTCAAAGGTACCTCTCCAAAACTTAAAGCCATCAGTATTTGCAAATGTGCATTTCTAAATGTTCTTTTCAACTTTCCTTTTGTTTGAATATACATGCAATTAAGTACATTTAATCTTCTTGTAGACATTTCTGTCTTCCCGGGCGATCTACCTGGTTGTTTTCAACCTCTGTCAAGATCTTGACAAACCAGTGCCAGTCCAGGATGAGGTAAGATGTAAAGATGTAAGCACAAATTATCTTGCATGTAACGAGATACGTATCAAAAGTTAGTTTCAGAACAATAGCTTTATCGTGTTTCAGTAGTGATCTAAATTAGTTAAAAGACAACAATTGAACACCTTTCGAAACGATATATATATCCCGAACAAACCATTTGTGTCACATTAATTATATGTGCTCATATTTCTCTGCCGGCCACTGTTTGGCCTACCGGTGCTTTGTTTTTTATACTTAGAAAACATACTTTTATATGGACTGATTGATTTCTTGCCAATTTGGTCATCATGTTGATGGCAGTTAAGAACAACTACATGTACATTGTTCTTACAAAATATCACAATATTTTAAAACGTAATTGCAGAATGAATAGGCAAAATTCTAATTAGGCTGTTTCACTCATCCTTAAAATACTGTGGCGAAACAGCCGGTGGACTGGTGCGAGTTTACCATGGCTCGCCTGGTTCCCCGACGTCGTGCGTAGGGTATAGCGCGTAGTCAGAGATTTGTAGGCAGTCCGTCTAAAGACGCCGTTGTGTGAGCATCGATTAGTGGAAACTTAGCGTTGAGCTCCGAATCCGAGTAAACCTCGTGTGTAGTCGTAGAGATAGTTTGGGCAACGCGGCGTGCAAGTCAAGGGCGGATGGTGAGACTTTAGAGTAATAATTAGCAAGCTAGACCTTTTGTTGTAAGGGGAAATTAGCCTGGGTGGCTGTGGGTTGAGCTGGTGACTGGAGACCTAAGGTTCGTGTGGTATGTGCAGCAGTATTCCCTGGTCGGGAATTGGGTTGCCTGTTGCCTGTCGACCTTTGTCGCCAGGAGTCACCTCGGGGTTATAAACCGCGCTCCGTAACCTGAGCCCAGTGATTTCTGTATGCTAGGTTGCATGTGAGGGTTACTCTGGTAAAGTCTTGATCAGTGTGTGCAGTTCATAACTTGTTGCTGTTGATCGCACTGGGTGTGCACAGTGAGGTTCTTGCCACTGTGGGATAATTTTTTTAGATAATCAACGAGGTTAATTACATAGAGCCTGGTTAGGCTGGTTGTTGTAAGCATTGTATAGTAAAAGGTTATTGTTGTGTAAGGCTTACTTTATAGGGATAAACCTAGAGCAGCGGGGAACGTTGTTCTGCGAGGTTTATTGGCCACTCATTGAACCCTAAGCTTGTGTATTTGGACCGAATAAAGAGTTGTTTCTTGTTCTCTAAGACACATGTGTAGTGAGGTTTATTGAGGTTCCCTGGTCACCTCTAGGTTGCTTGCCACGTGAATTGGTATTCCTTTAGCGTTGGTATATTTCCAACAAACGGACAGGCCTAGGACTTGAATCCTCCGTTCGTGACGTAGTCCCCCCTTATTTGCGTGTAACCGCTCATGCGCATGTAAGGTCATTTAATATTTTTGTGGGATAGTCAGCTCTTGTTGGTGTGGGTGTAATTCCTCATCCATAGACAAGTGAGCGCGCCACAAATGGTGTCAGAAGTGGGATGCTTTAGTTTTACTTTTCACGAGGTTGACAGCATCCTGTGTAAGGTTGCTGAGGTTTAATAACCCTCTTGTGAGGTGTTGTCGTCAATATTTTTTTGTTATTGATTGCACTCATTTTGGTTGTTCTGGTTTTCACTGCAACTGTTGTCGGTTGCAGACGTCAGTATGAGCGACAGTTTCAAAGGTTAGTGTTGTCACTTCGGGTGAGGTTGATTTCCCGGGACTTAACGCTGACAAGTCCCTGGAGGCAGAGAATCAATTACTGCAATGGGAGGTTCAACAGTTGAAAGCTGAGCTACGGCGGAACTTCCGAAAGGGAAAAACTTCGAGCACGCCTGCTGAAGAGGGTCGTGTTCGGTCTGAGGTTGATTCGGAGATCAATTTCAGGTTGCCGAGGGAAACCTCGGGGTATGCTTCATTTGAGGGTGAACCCAAAGGAGGTTTGGCTAAACCTGGTGGGGCGAACCTTAGTACCAGTACACCACAGGGAAAGTCTTCGCCTGGGGTCAGGTCTGGTGGTGATTTTGGACTGAGTCCAGTCACAAATCCGTTTGTAGGGGCTGTTGCGAGTGATGCTCGGACGCTGCATGCGGACTTAATGAGTTTTGCGACACGACCGCCAACGAGGTGTACTAGCAACCTCACAGAGAGTTGCAGTGACGCTGAAGCAGTTCCTTGGAAACTCACGAGGGAGCCGCGGGTAGTTGGTGAGGTTAATTGTCCGGGGTCTGTGAGTGGGACGTCACGTCGCCCTCACATTGTGCCAGACAGGTATGACGGGAAGGTTGTTTGGAATGAGTATTTCAGGCATTTTGAATCCTGTCGGGAAGTGAATGGTTGGACCGATTTGCAGGCTGTCAAGTACTTGTCCGCAAGTTTACAGGGTAGTGCACTGAGGTTGATTGGTGAGGGTGCACCGTCTGGTCGCGTGCACACCTATGGTGAGCTTGTGAAGTTGTTACAGCAGAGGTTTGGTCATAGTCAACAAGCTGAGAACTTTTTGGTGGATTTACGGCATCGTCGGCAGAAACCAAAGGAGACTCTTCGTGAGTTGGGTCAGGCTATTAGAGAGTTGACGGTGAAGGCTTATCCTGAGATACAGGAAGAAGCCAGGGATAGGCTTGCCAAGAATCATTTCATGGATGCTGTAGAGAGTCAGTCAGTGCGGGAGGGCATTCACCGAGCCCGTCCAAGAGGTCTTGATGAAGCTGTTAGGGCGGCACTGGAAACTGAGAATTTTGAAAGAGTTGAGCAGCAGCGGAGGCAAGATAGCAAGCCGACCAAGTTTGCGAGAGCACTCGACAGTAGTCCGGAGGATAGGCTTGAGGAGATGGGGCATGCCATCGAAAAGAGGGTGTGTTCCATGGTCGAGTCATTGTTTTCTGAGTTGTCGAAGCAGAAGCAAAGTGATAAAATTGAGATGGTAGTGTCTCCGTCGAAATCACCTAAAACTCCTAAGAAGGAGCGAGGTGGTCTGAGGTGTTATAACTGCGGTGAACCAGGTCATTTCCGGCGAGCATGTAAGGGGCTGCGGCCGAAGCAAGGTTACAAGCAGGGAAACGCCGTCCAGCCGACCGGCGGGCTCGCGGGCAGGCTGGAAAGTTCACAGAGCCCACAGGAGGTTGTAGTCAGAAGAGACCCTCAGGTGGGGCAAGCGACCAAGTAGTGGTCGCAGGCCCCATGGGTGGGGGAAAGGCAAAATATGGTTTGTTCGTGGATGGAACGATACGGGGCACCAAGTGTAGGTTTCTCATCGATACCGGGTCGACCGACACTGTGGTGAGCAGCATAGTGTATCACCAAATTCCACGGGAACAGAGACCAATTTTGGAGACAGGACTGAAGGTGGAGCAAGTTGATGGTAGTCCGTTGGCAGTGGTTGGGGCTGCCTGGGTGGAGGTACAGATAGGGAAGACAGTAGCCACTGCGAAGGTGATCTTTGCCGATGTCCCGTATTCAGGAATTCTGGGGATGAATTTCCTGTTGCCCTTGGGTGCGAGTTTGGATCTGCAATCTCTTCAACTGAGGTTAAATGGTGAGCACATTAAATGCACTAATAGTGCTGGTGAGTCGTTTGTGGGGAGGGTAATTGTCACTGAGACTACGGAGATTCCCTCTGGCCATGAGGCTGTGGTGCCCGGCACCATTTCAAGGTTGTGTGAGGTTGTTGAGGGTCCTGTTCTTGTTGAGCCTGTGGAGGGTGGCGGTGAGTTAGCACAGCGAGGTTTAGTCCTTGCTAGGTCACTGGTTGAGGGTGACTTGGACGTGTTGCCGCTACGGGTGCTTAACCCTTGTAGGGAGAAGCGCGTCGTGCGGCGGGGTACCACCGTAGGGATGGTTTGTCAGGCTGAGGTTGACCGTGGTCATGATATTCCCTGTAGAAGAAGCGAGGTTGAGCGTAACCTCCCTAAACATCTACGGGACCTGTACAATAGAAGCGTGAGGTTTCTGAGGGATGAGGATCATCATCAGGTGATGAAGTGTCTGTCGGAGTATAATGATGTGTTTTCTCGGGGTGAGCACGATATTGGTCGGACCGAGGTTGTGGAGCATCACATTAACACGGGCGGTGCGGGGCCAATTAAAGAGAGGCCTAGGCGTCACCCGAGTTGTAATCAACAGGAGATCATGAGGCAAGTCCGTGACCTGGAGGAGAGGGGTGTCATCGAGCCGTCGGATAGTCCTTGGGCTGCCAACGTTGTCTTGGTCAAGAAGAAAGATGGTACGAAGCGGTTTTGTGTCGACTATAGAGGCCTGAACGCATGTACCATCAAGGATGCCTACCCTGTTCCCAGGATAGATGAGACGTTGGATGCGTTAGGGGGAGCTCAATGGTTTTCCACACTCGATTTGGCCTCGGGCTATTGGCAGGTCGCCCTTGACAAGGACGCCAGCCAGAAGTCGAGTTTTGTTGTTCGCAACGGTTTGTATAGGTGGAAATGCATGCCTTTCGGCCTTTGCAATGCTCCGGCGACATTTGAAAGACTAATGGAGAAGGTCATGGCTGGTCTCCAGTGGGACATCCTCTTGATTTATCTTGATGATGTGATTGTCTTTGGGAAGACTGTGGAGGAAGAGGTACAGCGTCTCAGGGTTGTGTTCGAGAGACTGCGAGAGGCTGGACTTAAGCTGAAGCCCAGCAAGTGTAGTCTGTTTCAGCGGTCAGTAGGTTACCTTGGCCACATTGTGTCGGCCGAAGGTGTGGCAACTGATCCTGGAAAGGTGTCAGCTGTGGCCGATTGGCCGGTCCCGAAATGTGTCAAGGAAGTAAGGAGTTTTCTAGGACTTGCTTCCTACTACCGGAAGTTCATCCGGGGTTTTGCGGAAGTTGCATCTCCGCTGCATGAGTTGACAGGGAAGTCTAGGGAGTTTCTTTGGACAGCGGCGTGTCAACAGGCCTTTGAGGAATTGAAACAAAGACTGCAGGAGGCTCCTGTTCTGGCTTATCCCTTGTCTGTTGGTGACTACATCTTGGATACAGATGCGAGTGGAGTTGGGATAGGGGCGGTCCTGTCCCAAGTCCAACAGGGGGAGGAGAAGGTAGTGGCCTATGCAAGCCGTAAGCTGAGCAAGGCTGAGAGAAACTATTGCGTCACGAGGCAAGAGCTGCTGGCTGTAGTAGTTTATCTCAAACACTTCAAGCAATATCTGTATGGTCGCAAGATTACCGTGAGAACGGATCATGCTGCGTTGAGGTGGTTGCTCAACTTCAAGAATCCTGAGGGCCAGCTTGCGAGGTGGCTAGAGGTGGTTTCTGAGTATGACGTGTCAATTCAGCACAGGGCTGGACGGAAACATGCAAACGCAGATGCTCTGTCCCGCAGGCAGTGCAAGCAGTGTGGGCGTAGTGAAGACCCTGGTGAGGCGGACCCTGGTGAGGTGTCCGAAACTGTTGAGGCCTGTGAGGCTTCTACAGAGTCTGTCTCAGGAGTCTCAGAGGTTGCCGAGTCAGCAGTGAGGGGAATTCTTGCTGAGCCTCATCTATCTCAAGCGGTAGTGAGGGAGGCACAGATGGCAGATCCCGATATGAGGTGGTTGATCGAGGCAAAGGAAGGTGCGAGGGGTCGGCCGGACTGGAGTAGTGTCTCACACACTTCCAAGGCCCATAAGACGCTTTGGTCTATGTGGGCTCAAATGGAGGTGCGGCAACAAATGCTGAGCCGGAGGTGGGAATCCAATGATGGTCGGTCAATCCGCTGGCAGTTGTTGTTGCCGGAAAAGCTCCGGAGTGATGTTCTGCAAGCACTTCATGGTGGACGGACGAGTGGTCATCTTGGCATGAGAAAAACATTGGCCAAGGTGAGGTTACGTTACTATTGGCCGAACATGACGGCCGATGTGAGGTCCTTCCTTCGATGTTGTGAATTGTGCCCCAGAGTGACAGTGGAAATGTGTGGATTCTTGTTGTTGGTTACTATTGCTCCAAGTGGATGGAGGCTTATCCACTTCCCGATGCAAGGGCGAAGTCAGTGGCATCAAAGTTTGTCACTGAGTTTGTATGCCGTTTTGGAGTCCCGCGGGAGCTTCATTCTGATCAGGGGAGCAATTTTGAGTCTGCAGTTTTTGCGGAGATGTGTAGAGTCCTAGGAATCAAGAAAACGAGGACGACGGCTTACAACCCGAAATCTGACGGGATGGTAGAGCGTTTCAACAAAACGTTGGTTAACATTGTTTCCATGCTGATTGAGCCTAAGAGGAAGCAGAGGGACTGGGACGAGTGTCTACCCTACGCGACCTTTGCTTACCGTTGCAGTCCACAAGAATCCACCGGTGAGTCACCTAACATGATGATGTTGGGACGTGAGGTGACGTTGCCTGTTGATTTGATGGTTGAGTGTCCTGAAGTCGAGGAGGTGGTCGAGACTGATTTTGCTTGGGAGTTGCGACGTAGGTTGCAGGAGGCCCATTGCCGGGCCAGTGAGTGTCTGAAGCAGAGTGCCCGCCGACAGAAGCGAAACTACGACCGCAAGGTTGCTGGGGAAGGCCTGAAAGAGGGCCAGTTTGTTTGGTTGTTTAGCCATTCCAGGAAGAAGGGTGTCACTCCTAAACTACAGCTACGCCGGGAGGGGCCATATTTGGTCGTGAAGAAGTTGTCCGATGTGACTTACAGGGTTCAGTTGAGGAAAGGGAGTAAGTCTCTCGTGGTTCACGCAGATAGGTTGAAGCCCTATTCTGGCGACAACTTGCAGCCGTGGGTGTATCGACCTAATAGAGTGACAGAAAGCTCTGAGGATACCGCACACGAGGTTGCTGAAATTGGGACAGCTGTAAGTGACGCACATGAGGTTGCTGCGGATGACCCTACTGTAAGTGGTGATATGGGGCAAGATGGGATGGAGTCCGCTGCGATGCCTGAGACTCGCCCGAGCAACCAACAGGTTACAAGTAATGGACCTAACAAGGAGGTTGAGGTTTCCAGACGATATCCAAGGAGAGAGCATAAGCTTCCGGTCAGATATCGATAGAGTAGAGGGGAAGCGCCTGAGGATCGCTCTGGTGGAGGAACGACATTCCAAGTATGTTCACCTGGACGTACAGCGGGAGGAACGGGTCGAACTGCATAATCAGCCTGTTGATGCGGAACTGTTCACTGTGGAGCCAGCCGACTAGACATCCATCCCCCAAGAAACAAACTGTAATCTTGCCATCAAACATTCCAATGGTGTAAAATTCCTTAATTCAACTCGTGATTCTTCTAATTAAGAAAAGAGAAAAAAAGAGTATTTTTCTACCGGTGTTGAACAGGTTTAGGCTGTTATGTTTTATATAAAGTTTCTATTTTTATGCATGTGTATTTTATATAAGGTTTATGGCGTTATGTGTTTTAAATGTATCTTCTATTTAGTGAACCTCGCGGACTATTTACTACTGTATAAGTAAACCTCAAGTGTGAGGTGTATGTTATTTTGTATAATGGACAAGTAGTCCACACTGTTTCTAATTATGTATTTTTAAGCTGTTTAGGCCGAGGCGGCCTAAGCTTTGCTGGGCCCTATGTGGCGAAACAGCCGGTGGACTGGTGCGAGTTTACCATGGCTCGCCTGGTTCCCCGACGTCGTGCGTAGGGTATAGCGCGTAGTCAGAGATTTGTAGGCAGTCCGTCTAAAGACGCCGTTGTGTGAGCATCGATTAGTGGAAACTTAGCGTTGAGCTCCGAATCCGAGTAAACCTCGTGTGTAGTCGTAGAGATAGTTTGGGCAACGCGGCGTGCAAGTCAAGGGCGGATGGTGAGACTTTAGAGTAATAATTAGCAAGCTAGACCTTTTGTTGTAAGGGGAAATTAGCCTGGGTGGCTGTGGGTTGAGCTGGTGACTGGAGACCTAAGGTTCGTGTGGTATGTGCAGCAGTATTCCCTGGTCGGGAATTGGGTTGCCTGTTGCCTGTCGACCTTTGTCGCCAGGAGTCACCTCGGGGTTATAAACCGCGCTCCGTAACCTGAGCCCAGTGATTTCTGTATGCTAGGTTGCATGTGAGGGTTACTCTGGTAAAGTCTTGATCAGTGTGTGCAGTTCATAACTTGTTGCTGTTGATCGCACTGGGTGTGCACAGTGAGGTTCTTGCCACTGTGGGATAATCTTTCTAGATAATCAACGAGGTTAATTACATAGAGCCTGGTTAGGCTGGTTGTTGTAAGCATTGTATAGTAAAAGGTTATTGTTGTGTAAGGCTTACTTTATAGGGATAAACCTAGAGCAGCGGGGAACGTTGTTCTGCGAGGTTTATTGGCCACTCATTGAACCCTAAGCTTGTGTATTTGGACCGAATAAAGAGTTGTTTCTTGTTCTCTAAGACACATGTGTAGTGAGGTTTATTGAGGTTCCCTGGTCACCTCTAGGTTGCTTGCCACGTGAATTGGTATTCCTTTAGCGTTGGTATATTTCCAACAAACGGACAGGCCTAGGACTTGAATCCTCCGTTCGTGACGTAGTCCCCCCTTATTTGCGTGTAAGCGCTCATGCGCATGTAAGGTCATTAAATATTTTTGTGGGATAGTCAGCTCTTGTTGGTGTGGGTGTAATTCCTCATCCATAGACAAGTGAGCGCGCCACAATTCCTTAAAATGATTGCCAGATATCACTTTACATGTACAAGTTCATGCAGCATGACAAGTCAGTGAATGTTATTACATGTACATGTTGGTATATAGTAATGTATTGCGCCTTGTGCCTTATAAGGTGTCAAAGCGCTTCACGATAATTATTATCCCTGTTCATCAGGAATGACACCATTGTTCTGCAGCAGCTCGATACCCATTTATACTCTTAGGTGAAGAGAGGTAATCGTAGTAAAGTACCCAAGAAAACAAGCACTATGTTCCCCGTCAGGGTTCGAACCCATGTACCACGGCACATGATTCGAACACCGTAACCATATTAGACCACAGCACTCCACATTATTATTTCGTGTTAGTATGATGAAACAGACCAGCAGATTAAATGTACAGTGTCCTTAAAACAAATAGCAACCTGGGAAATTGTAGAATATGAATTTGAAGAATGACTCAACAGTTACTATTCCTCCATCTTCAAACCATATACTAGTCACACCCCATCCCAGATTTTTAATTCACACAGAAGTGCAAGTTTTAGTATTGCGTATTCACCCATAACTGCCAGCAAGTCATACATCGTTCCAGTTCATGCTTCCTATGATGGGTACACTTGATAGCTTGAGCTACACTGGTGTGGTCTCTAATGAAGTTCTGGCCAGAAGTATTAACTAAAACTGTCCTGTCCGTAACTGTCTCTAAGATAACACGTTTGTATGATACCACCAGGGGAGCGGCGGTTCCATCACATATAGGACAACCCCTATTCAGTATCTGGATTTCTGGATGCAGTCAATGTTCACCTACACCAAGGAAAACTCCTCAAAAGACAGATTGGAACAGAAATCCCCACCAATCTTCATAGTTGGCACACACAGAAACAGTGTCGGTGGGGAAAATTTGCCAGAAAAAAATCGTAAAGGCTTGGTAAGTCCCACCTTTCTGTATACTTTATGTAATGACAAGTTGTGGATGCAAAAAAAATCATCCCAGTGTGTACTTAAGTACTGCCAGTGATAAATGTTTTTTTTTCTCCCTCTGATGAAAAAAGGAGTGCCAGTAGATATTTTTCAAAAAGTTGCAGCTAAATACATCACCAAAACTTTGTGGGCGATCAAAACGTTTTCAAATTATTGTTCGCACTTTCTGAATCAAAGTACTTCTGCTTGACAAGTGAACCGATGAGGAAGTGTTAATTATTTGAATTTGCATTGTTTAAAAAGAGCACCATCTATTTTGACCTTTTCCCCCGTCTTTTGTCTGAGTGTAGGTAGCTGAGATATTTAAACGGATACGACATGAGATCCATAACAAGCCGTACTTCAGATACGTGGTTTCTGAATTCTACGCAGTAGAGAACTCTCTAGAAGACAACCTGAAGGTATTTTAGGCCTGTTCCGATATTTAGCTGAGCAAATAAGAATACAAGCAAGTATATAAAAAAAAGTGTGAATGATCAGATATTTAACTGAATTGGGACTGACATCTGAGATCAAACTTTTATCTAACCCTTGCCTTAATTACATCATGATTACCGTAATTTTGGTAAGTTGGATATATTATAAATTGTACCAATGACCATGGATTAGGCTCCCCCCCTCCCAAAAAGGATTTATTGAGAATGTTAAGCTCAGTATTGACAACATTCTCACAACAGTTAATACTAATTCAGTGCATTTCCTTATGTTGATTATAGTGGTCAATTAAATGTTCCTTTAGGTGAACACTTAATGAGTATTTGTCACATGACAATCTGAAATAAAAAACAGCATGTTATAGCGCAAAGCGTTTTTTAGACTGGTATGAGGTGCTATATAAGCGCCATATTATTTGAGTTATTTTTTTATATCCTGACACAGATTGAAAAGCTACGCCACCACATTGAGAGCATAGCAAAGAAAGAGCCTTACATGGGTGAGAGAATCCCTTTGAACTGGCTGGCGTTTGACGATGAGAAGGGAAACATAAGTGGTGGAAAACCTGTCATGACACTGAAGCAGGTACCAATATATTATGCCGAGTAGCTTATAGCACACATATTTACTTCTTCTGTGAACTAAACTCTTTCATTAGTCAATGAACAAAATTAAATATGTACATGCACCAAATTCTATAGGATGAACTGTGTTCCAATTTACTTGCCTCTGGCCAACAGTAACATTCATATCATGCTTGGGAACTGGATCCGTAGTTTCTATTGTAATTGCACGCAGTACCCAAGTTAATCAGATACAGTCTAGGATTAGCTATTTAAGTGGCTGACTGATGAGCCTGCCTGCTGTGGTGGAGCAGGCAGTAGTTCCCCCACCCAAATTGCATATTAAGGAAATGGGGGTATGGTGCCTCCCCCAGGCTACCCAGTGGCGTATCCAGAGAGAGGGGGGGGAGGCATGGGGCCCTTTCCCCCGCCCCTCCCTTCGTCGGAATTTTCGAACAACTATTTGTTTTAAGTACGTTTTTCAATAAATAGTTAGAGAGTTCCGACATCAAACCCCCCCCAAAAAAACACAATTAAAACCCATTACATGCGCCTTGAGAATCGGCATATATTTTCCAGTATTAATAACAATGGTCAGGTTTGAAGAGCGCACTCATTGGGAAGATGGGTACCAGCCCCCCCCCCCCCCCCCATCCCCCCCCCCCTCAAAAATATTGATGGCGATTTTTGTATGTTTTCCCTTGCAAGTTCTCGTTCATTCATGGAAGTGGGAAAACGTACTTGTTTCATTGTACTCGATGATTATTCATCAGTTCGTAGAACAGTAAAAGATCAGTGGTGGACAGCCGAGTTTTGTGATAATTTTACTAAAATAGACATAACTTGGAAATGGAGTATGAAAATTACGTGAAATTTTCACAATTAAAAGTCAATAAGATGTACTTCATTCTTATGTATTTTTTAATAAAATGGAGCAAGCTGAATGTTTACAAATATTTTTGAAATTGGGTCACTTTCTTTTTGACTCACCCTGTACAGCATGTATTGTTATAGGTACAACACGGATAATTTCACGTAAAAAGTGCAAAATTACCTCCCTTGGATTTGGTTGATTTTGTTCACTGCACTTCGTGAGGTAGGTGAAAATCAGCCTACACCGTACATAAAGGATCAAATAAGGTTTTGAAAATTAAATACAACTTAAGAATAAAGGAAATATATGGCATCATGGCTTTTGGGATTTTTGCATTTTGCAATTCGATCTTGCAGTTGGTGGGTGATGTGGGAACAGAGGGATATACAAGGAATAATTCAATGTCTTCATTGTGATGCTAGGTAAAGCATGGCTTTGGGATTGAAGATGAAACTGAACTGCTGACGATGCTGAAGTTCTATCACGATCTCGGCCACATAATATACTTTGGAGGGGAAGGTGGCAAGAAAAGCCAGGCGCTGAGAGATGTGGTCATTCTGGATCCACAGTGGCTGATCGATGCCTTCAAGAAGATCCTCACTGTGAAACATCCAAGAAACCAAGTAAGTTAATTATGCATTAGGAAGTAGAAACTTGCATTGGTCTTTCCCTGACGATGATGTGAGACTTCCTAGAATCGTCCATTTGGATCAGGTCATCAGAGGCGTCATAACATTCCTGCTTGCGAATCCAAATTCCTTGTACTTTTATCTTCTTTCTGCCAAAGATCTTGTTTGCTGCGTGGTGCAGAGGTTTCGTCTGCTTGTGCCAATACACTAAAGGGCCTGTCACATTATATGCGATCTCATAGGAGACCTTACGGCGACCAAAACTATTTCATAAATTGAACAATCGCAGCGAGGACGCAAGAAAATGACAACTTTCTGACTCAAAGATGCTCAAGCTACGCTCATATTGTGCTCTTCCCACGCTTACGATGCGCTCAACTCGCTCTCTATGCGCCCCTAGTGTCAAGCTCAATTACTCGATCTAGTCGCTGCCGCTGCGCTGTCACTGTGCTCACACTACGCTCTGTTCGCTGTTGATACGTCCTAGTAGCTTGCGTCACGCCCTCTATTCGACCAAAATACGCTCATGTGACGTCACTTGCGCTGTATAGATATCACGACAAAACGGTCAATAAATATTCCAGTTTCAAAATTATTCTACAAGTTCATCGGAGTCGAGTTACTTTCTCGCGTGAGTACGCGCGCGCAGCTGAAAATGTAACAAAGATATGTGGCTCTTCGTGAAAACGCAAATCTCATTTGACCTTCTTTTACAAATGTCCGTGCAGTGGGTTTTGTACTCGTTCAAAGGGCCAAAATGTATGTGGCTCTTTGTGAAAACGCAAAATTCATTTATCGAGATTTTGGCCCCTTGCAACATTAATGTAACTTGATAGTTAATTATGTTTTGCCTACAAAAACATGTCTAAATGGTTAAGTACATTGTTTTAAAGCAAAATATTGAAAAAAAATCAAAATCGAAAAAATGATAATTTTTGACATATATGGCTCTTTGTGAAAACGGTGACGATATAAGATTGCAGACAGTGTGACAGGGCCTTAAGCGTCAGGCACCCATTGAAGCTAGCAGATATTGACGAGCCAGCACCTTTTTGCCGGGGGCTGCTCAGCTTGGGGCGGTAACTGGATATTAGTATACAAATAATGAATGTTTGTGAGTGCAATGGTAAGAATAATTTCATGAGGTGACAGATGAAATGTTTCATTCCACGAGGCAAAGCCGAGTGGAATGGAACATTTCATCTGTCACCGAATGAAATTATTCTTACCATTGCATGAACGTGAAACATTCATTATTTGTTTTATAAAACACCTGAATAAATCCTTGTTATCGGAGTGGTTGACTTTAATAGACATTTTATTTAGGTTCAAAACTGTTTAAAAGTTCGACAAGTTCATCATATTTAATTTATGCAAACTGTTCAACAGGTTAAACACAATCATATTCAATTTATCTTGATTTTTAACAGCGCCAGCAGCAGTGACACCGTGCAATGGAAGTTCTATTCACCGTGCAATAGAACTTCCATTGCACTATGCGCTGCGCGCCGTGTGTTGGGACGAATAATTCAATGACATGTGATCAACGATCCACCAATCAGATGACGGGTATTTATTTAGGTGTTGTATAAAATGCGATAATCCTACCCGGTCCCACCGATGAAGGTAAACCGCTATCTACACCAATGAGTTGGGTTTATGCCTCTTAACTTCAGACTACTGTGTTGTTTCCACACTGTGTTGTTGCATCAACTTGGCTGCAGGGGCGACCAGAAGGGTGTTTAGTAGTGTGCACACGACTGACTTGGGGCGTTACGAAGTCTTCTGAAGCACCCACGAGGCAGTGGGGCTATTTCCCCGTAGCTAGGATGCACTACTAACTTCTATCTGACCCGAAATTCGAATCATGGTTATTCTTCTCTAGGCAGTATCATTATACCCGAACCTATGAAGCCTGGGAAGGGACAGTGTGGATTTTTTATTTGGAATTTCCTAATTCGTTCGCACGAATTACTAATTCGTTCGCACGAATTGCTAATTCGTTCGCACGAATTAGTAATTCGTTCGCACGAATTGCTATTTCGTTCGCACGAATTGCTATTTCGTTCGCACGAATTACTATTTCGTTCGCACGAATTACTAATTCGTTTGCACGAATTACTAATTCGTGGGAACGAATTAGTAATTCGTGCGAACGAATTACTGGAGTTATTCGTGCGAACGAATTGGTAATTCGTGCGAACGAATTACTGGAGTTTGCTAATTCGTTCCCACGAATTAGTAATTCGTGGGAACGAATTAGTAATTCGTTCGCACGAATTAGTAATTCGTTCCCACGAATTACTAATTCGTGCGAACGAATTACTAATTCGTCTGAACGAATTAGTAATTCGTGGGAACGAATTAGTAATTCGTGCGAACGAATTAGGAAATTCCAAAAAAAAATTCCACCCTGTCCCTTCCCGGGCTTCATACGAACCTAATATCTACTAGAACGTATAGTCACATTTCCTTCTTCTAGGCAATGCATTTCTAAAGAAGCTCCACCTACCAGGGGCGATCTTGTTCTAGTGCCAGGGATTTGCTGAATCCTGTTATTCAGTATAAACAGTGTTGGCACAAAAACTCACATGTTTGAACTTGGTTAGGGGACTTTGAAAGGCCATTCGGAAAATTTGGATAATTCAGTGAGAACGGAGGTATGGAGCTGCTGAATTCTTAAACATAACTTGTGTATGGGGAAAGTTAGTCGATATTAGTTTGGTGTTAAAAGGTTTAAAAGGATCCCTTGGGGAGCTCAACCCATGTTTCGTACATACGTTTCACATTCTGTGCAACAAAGTATAGGCCCTACATGTCGAGGGTCACACTTGTGTAATTGTTGCATGACTAAGACTTACTCTGTGAACTATGTTGCTTCTAATCAAATGGGGCAGTTATGCAATGGAATTTATGAAGACAAATGTCGAGTACATTTGTAATGCAGTGCATAACTAAAATGCCATGAAGCTCGACCCGGGGCAAACCTGGCTCTGCATGTCGGGTACAAATATTTTAACCCTTGTCTTGGGCTTAACCATCGGGGTTGACATGGGGTTGGCTGTTGGGTTTGGCAGGGAATTCAAAATGTGACACTCTGCTTGTTTCAATGCGGCATTAACTTCGTGTCAATCCTTGGGTTTTCCTCGTAAGAACAGGCCTTATTAGTTCCTCAAAACCCTAAACTACTGTTGATTCAACATCTGAATGAACCAAAGTATGTGATTTTTTTTTTCCAATTGAGAACGAACATTATGTCCAGTCTTGGGATCGACTGCAAAAAAATGGCATATTGGAGGATTTGCTCATCGACCACATGTGGAAAGACATCATTGAGCACAAAAAGGCGCTGCTGGATCTGATGGACATGTTTGACCTACTCTGTGAGCGTGTTGATGAGGTATGTTTTGCTTGCATTCACAGTTCAAATCTAAAATATATGAGGTACAAATATAATGAATTACAGTGGATTTTGTGAAAAAAATACAGACCGACAGTAAAACACAAGTTCGACATGAGAACTGCACAATATATTACTTGGCATACAAAAATATGTCTTACTTTTGATCCTAAATAACTCTGTTGTTTACTTCTCTGTTGTTTACGCGTCCCAAATTGTAACCAGAAGCCACTCCACAAAATTCACTTATATTTATGTGGAGAAATGACTTATGATAGTGATTTGTTGTTGATCATTCACAAATTTGGCCAACAGAGGGCGCTCGCCTACTCACCGTTAAATTGCCAAAAGCTGGCCTGCCCAGGTGTGTGCACAATATTCTAAAAATAGAACGTGTATCCATGCAGCGCAGGGATATGTCTGCAAAGACTGGCATTCGGTGTCGTGTAAGATAATATAGGGCCTCATTAATTATTGTTTGGTGCTTATAAAAGACTGTATCTTACATAATTTGGTAGTTAAGTATACTCTTTGTATATTACTAAGGTTCTTTAGAGTGATACAAAAGCTGTTTATTCTAAGAGAAGGGAGAGGTAACCCAGACAGCGGTAAACAGGCTTCGCGGGGCAGTGCTCCGGAACTAGTGTCAAACGAGAAGGATAGAAATCTGTGTCAGTCACGGGAAGAGATGAGAGGAATGGCCTCCGAGTTGGGGAAAATACAGAGATAAATCCCCCGACTACCGCTGGAAATCATGACGAAAGCTACTGCTTGTCGTGCTTAGCCTGGTGCAGCGACTGGCTACCTCCTTCCCTTCGACTCTGAGCTACCAATGAAGACGAATGAACATTAATGAATGAATAAATAATCAGTGATTATCCGGTGAAACTTAATCTCCGCTGTGTGTGTGTATGTCAACTCGCCCCCAACGAGACTCAAGCCCCATGGCGCTACTCCGCGCTCACTACAAATTGGTAACACGGATGGGGTGTTTGTAGTTATTCTTCGGCGGGACTATAGTTTTGCAGATGCTGCGGGGTCATCATCAAGCCATCGGACTGGTTCTTTTGGCCGTGTTTGGTGAGTGCAGACGACTGGGACTCGATCAAAAGTTGAAGATTTCGCCAGAGTCATCGGGCGTGCGACCGCACGCTGTGGGTGTGTGACGGGGAGCGAGTCCAGGAGCGACACGGTGTGCAGCCGGAGATCGCGTCGGATGCATGGTCCAACGGTGTTGATGAGCGACGGTGCAGACGGGCTATTCAAGCATCAGTGGTTCTACCCGGAGGAGTTGTGTTGAAGTGGAGAAATGCACCGGAGACGGAGTCGACAATGAACTGTTTAATAGCGGTATTGTTCATTGTTAATTAGGCCCAATTGACATTGATTTTCTTAGTGTGTGCGTTTAATTTCATGGGAATTGTGTATTAGCGGGTACTGTTTGAATGTGGGGTAAAATTCATTCAAGGTTATGTGCATGCATACACGGTTAAGGGGCCAGTAATTGTGTAGTTCAGACAGTTGTTGCGTGGCAGTCTGTGTGGGCTTGGTAGTTTCCCATTAATTGGGGGGGGTCCTTTCTGGCTTTGATACCTGATTTTGTGTGCGCTGTGGACTTGCGCGTGTGTGTTGCTAGGATAGTTCGGACAACCATGGCAACGGAGGCGAGTTTAATGACTCAGTTAGTCTCTGAACTAGCGAACGCGTTAAAACAGAATAGTGCCACCAGGGAACGACCGATCAAACTTGAGCGGTTTAAGGGAAAGCCAGTGAGGGCAGGAGAACCGACTCTGAAGGAGTGGTTAGAGGAAGTTGATATTTACTGTAGGCAGTGCAACATCCCAGAGAAGGGGAAGGCTCAAGTGATAGTTGATCATTTGGCTGGACCTGCGCGAGTAGAAGTAAAAAGTAGGGAAGATGTTAAATCCAATCACTCGCTTCTGATTAAACTGCTTTATAACCAGTTTGGGGGAGGGGAGACACTACAGTCCCTTCAGAAGGTTTTCTTTGAAAGGGGGCAATTAGAAGATGAGTCCCTGATGGATTTCTCCCGTGCCTTAATTAGGATGTATGAGAGAATTTTGCGCATAGCTCCCCAAGATGAGAGAGATTCCTTAGGAAAACTGAAGGACAAAACTCTTATCAATCAGTTTGTGGCAGGAGCGCGCGGACAAAGCGCACGATTTGAGCTGAAGAGATTGCAGCTGTCTAACTCTGGCCAAACCTTTAACCATTTCAGAGATGCCGCACTGGAATTGTTCAAAGATTTTGAAGTCACTACCAAGGCTAAACACAGTCATGTGCGCCATGTAGATGTAGATTGTCCGGTCAATGATGATAGTGTAGATAGGTCGTTTGATATAGGTGTTAAGGTCGACACATTATCAGCGGGTGTAGACCCTAAGTTGCAACAGCAACAGTCTGACATGTTAAAATGCATGCAGGATATGCTGGGTCAAATGAGCAAGCAGCAGGAACAAATTACGTTCTTGATGCAGTGCATGCTGCGCACACAGGTGACAGAACAAGCCGGTCCACAGGGGAATAGTCACATCCCAGGTCGGTCAGTGATTTGTTATAAGTGTAGAAAGCCGGGGCATTACAAGTCTCAATGTCGTTCCCAGCAAAACTCTGATAGAATCGGAACCCAAAACATGGAATCGGGTCAAGCAGGTGCCACAAAAGCACCTGACAGTCAATATAAGCCTGCGTTAAACTGAAGGCCTCCACTTCCGTGGGCCGGGTGGTGGAGGAGAGTCACAAGCGGCCCTTGCCGTGTAATGCACTTGTTGGGGAGGGAGCGTTGCCTAAGTTGTCCGCGGACGAATTACTAACAAAGTTAGTTAAAGAAAGCCCTCGAGCTGAGGCTACACTGGCTGGAGTGCCAGCCACGTGTATTCTTGATACAGGCGCAGAGACCTCCCTAATGAGTGAGACATTTTATCAGGAACATTTGGCCGACAAAATAATGGGTGTAAAACCACTGGGTACTTACCTTGAAGTGTTTGGTGTGGGTGGTTTGGAGGTTCCAATCACCGGATATGTAGAAGTACCGCTTACTGTTTTTAACAAAACCGTTGAGGCTAATTTTTTAGTGGTAAAGGATTCCTGCGACGGTGGATTGCTAAATCGTCGGAACAGTCCATTGATTTTGGGGTGTAATGTTCTAGAAATGTTAAAGGATCTTGTTGTAGAACAAGGGCAAGGTGACAGTGAAGCTTGGAATGTGACTCTCCAGTGGTATAGGCTTACCAAAGGGCAAAGTAAACAGACTGACAGGGGGACTAAAGATTCAAGTGTTAAAACCAAGTTGCTGCACGTACTAGTAGACATGAAATAGCCATTCCACCTCGGCAGGTGAAGACCGTTAGTTGTCACATTAGGGCACCAGTTCATGTGTTTAGGAACAAAGTTGTGATGGTGGAAAGTACACAATTCGGTGTACAGTCAGAAGGTGCAACTAGTAGTACATGTAATTTGAGTGCAGCGGCTAAAGTTTACGACTCATGTGAACTCACAAACGGAAAAACGGTATCGGTTGTAATTGCAAACTTGGGAACACAATCCATGGTGATACCACCATACTCGAAGCTCGCAACGGTGGTTGAGACTTCAATCTCCGATTGTATCGAGTTGAATCAGACACAATCCGGTGTGAGTGTGTCAGTCAACCATTTACTGGTTGAAAATCCGAGAAACTTGAATGAAGACACATTTAAGTCTGGCTCAGAACAACAAAGAGAAGAGTTTACCTTCTCAGATGGAAGCAAGTATTTCTTGCCTCCAGGTTTAGATCTTACTGCTTGCAGTTTAAGTAGTAAGGAGAGGGAGCAGCTTGCACGTCTCATACAGAAGCATGACCACGTGTTCTCAAAAGGAGGGTTTGATGTTGGATACTGCGACCGTATCCCTCACAGAATTAACACGGTGGATAACACTCCGGTTAATGAACCTTATAGGAGGATTTCACCTCACTGTATCCAGGAGGTGAAGACCCTCTTGCAAGACATGTTGGATCAGGGGATCATAAAACGAAGTGAGAGTCCTTATGCAAGCGCGGTCGTGTTGGTGAGAAAATGGGACGGTTCGTTGCGTCTATGCATCGATTTCAGAAAGTTAAACGCGAAGACTGTTCGCGATGCCTTCCCTCTACCGCGCATAGAGGAGTCACTAGAGGCTCTACAGGGTGCTAAGTATTTCTCTGCGATCGACTTAGCTCATGGCTACCATCAGGTTGCCATGGATCCTGGTTCTGTAGAGAAAACAGCATTTCGCATTCCCTTTGGGTTATACGAATTCACACGAATGCCGTTCGGGTTGGCAAATGCGCCAGGGACGTTTCAAAGGGTAATGGAGCAGTGTTTGGGCGACATGAATTTATCAGAGTTGCTGATATATCTAGATGATATCTTAGTGTTTTCTTCTACTGTAGAAGAACATTTGGAACGCTTAGACAAGGTTTTCTCTAAGCTCGGAGAATTCGGCTTGAAAATTAAGGGCAAAAAGTGTTCCTTGTTTCGCAGCGAGGTGCACTATCTCGGGCATGTTGTCAGTGCACAGGGAATCTCGGTCGATAGCGACAAGATACAACGTGTTCAGGATTGGCCAGTGCCAAAGGGGCCAGAGGAACTTCGGTCGTTCCTAGGCCTGGCGAGCTATTATCGTCGTTTTGTAGAAGGTTTTGCCAAGGTGGCTGCTCCGCTGCATGCTGTGCTGCCTCCTGTCAATAAGGGTAAACCTCGATCAACCACTGGGCTTAAGTGGGGTTCAGAGGCGCAGGCTGCGTTTGAGAAGCTGAAGCAATTGTTAGTGCAGGCCCCAGTGTTGGCCTATCCTGATTTTACGCGACCCTTTGTGCTTGAAGTTGATGCTTCCTTAAAGGGGCTGGGTGCTTGTTTGGTGCAGCGCGATGACGAGGGGAGGCTTCATCCTGTCGCTTATGCGAGTAGGGGTTTAAGGGGTGCAGAGTCGAAATACCCAGATTACAGTTCGTTCAAGCTTGAGTTGCTGGGCTTAAAGTGGGCAGTCGTGGATAAATTTCGAGACTATTTGATCGGCAGCACATTCACAGTTTTAACGGATAATAATCCGTTGGCACACCTGAACACAGCTAAGTTGGGTGCCAGTGAAATGAGATGGGCAGCACAGCTTGCAGCGTTCAGCTTTGACATTAAGTATCGGTCAGGCGCCAGCAATCGTTGTGCGGATGCTTAAAGCCGGCATCCGAGAAACTGCTCCTCGGAGGTAGTTGAAGGTGTTCTTCAAACGAAGACACATTCAACTTCAGTTCCATTACATGTAGGTGCATGTAATTCCAAGTGCGCGTTCACGAAGTATAAGCCGTTAGAAACCGGTCCGCCAGGAGTTTTTCCGTCCTGGTCCAGTGAGCAGCTTTTAGCTCTTCAAAGATATGATCCATTGTTGAGTATTATTTGGGAACGCTGGGACCAGAGTTGGTCACCGGGAGAAGTAGTACACGGTGATCGGGAAGATCCACCCGGGTTGAAGCATTGGTTGTGGCAGTGGTCGCGCTTTGCGGTACGAGACGGTGTCCTGTGTCGAAGGGTTGAAGATCCTGTGGTTGGGGAGGTATTTCAAATACTTATGCCCGAGACAATTCGCTCTAGGGCTATGGGTGGCTGCCACGATGGTTGGGGTCATCAGGGGGTTGCACGAACGTGTTCACTTTTGCGCAAGCGCGTTTATTGGCCGAACATGACCGCAGATGTGCGGGCTCACATACGGAAATGTGAACGTTGTGTGGCGGCGAAGGTGTCCGAACCCATTCCGAAGGTTCCGATGCGTCACTTATTGGCTTTCAGGCCCTTGGAAGTATTGGCCATTGACTTTGTTAAGATTGACAGGGGTCGTGGTGGATACGAGGATATTCTTGTTATGACCGATGTGTACACGAAATATACTCAAGCTGTACCATGTAGGGACCAATGTGCTGAAACTGTCGCTAAGGTGCTCAGAGACAGTTGGTTTACGAGATTCGGCATCCCAAACAGATTGCATAGCGATCAGGGTAGGAATTTTGAGGGGGAATTGGTCCGTGAACTATGCACATTGTATGGTATCAAAAAGTCACGAACGACGCCGTATCACCCGGAAGGAAATGGGCAGGCGGAAAGATTCAATAGAACCTTGTTTGGATTGATCAAGTCATTCAGCGAACACGAGCGCAAACGATGGCCGGACTTTTTGTCACACCTTGTTTTTGTTTACAATTCCACACCTCACTCCACCACGGGCGTAACGCCGTACACATTAATGTTCGGAAGGGAACCATTGATTCCATTGGACCAAATTTTGGGTCGGACAGATAGTAATTGGGAACAGAATTTTGTCAGGGAACAATCGGAGCTGCTTGAGAGAGTAGGGGCCTTGGTAATAGAGAGGGTAGAGAAAAGAGCACGTCAGAACGAAAACGCACATAGTAACAGAGCTACTGCGGCACCTTTACCAGTGGGTTCACGAGTTCTTTTAAGGAAATGCGCGTTCAAGGGCCGTCACAAACTAGAAGACGCATACTGTAGAGAATCGTATGTAGTGGCATGGCAGAATGTCCACGGGGATGTATATCGCATTCGACCAATTGATGGAGGACCGGAGAAGACGGTCAACCGTAAATATTTACGAGTGGATCCACTTGCAGATCCAGAGTCTGGCGATGACATTGAGAGTAGTGATGAGTCCGAAAACGACTTTATTGTGACCAAGTCTGAACCAAGTAACTCAGCAGTTGACCAAGGGGTACAGGATAATAAAGTAGGGGAGCCCCATAGGGTCTCAGAGTTAGATCACGAACAACCTCGGAGAACATCACGGAGAAGAACTAAGGGTGTTCATTCAAACCCACACAGGCTGCCCCGCTCTGTTCTGAAATAGTCTTGGTGTGAGGGTTTAGCCTGTGGCTGCATGGGACTCGGACATACTCTGTGGAAGAGACTTGGGGTATCCAGTCTTCCTGTGAGTGAGTCCGACCCCATGTGGTCGCCTTGCTCTACTTCTCACCTGGACATGGTCCATGCGGCTCAGGCCGGTGTATGCATGTACATTATGTACCACTTGGTAAATAAGCATTACCAGTTGGGTTTTGAAATTACAAAATGTATTCAGTTCCAGAAGAATGTAAATCTAAAGATTATAGAGTGCATGATTTATATAGACAAATTGTTTGAAGCTCGAGTTGAAGAGGGGGAGATACCATTACCATTATGGGACTTGTGTTATTTGGACACAGTTTTGTTAGGCGTTTCTCAGGAAGGCGAGAAGCAACAGTAAATATAGATTTAGAGAGGAAAAGAGTACCTCTTTCTTGTTTGGGGGAAGGAGGATTGACATTAAGTCGCATTAATGCCAATCGTTGTCGTTATTACCATATGATTGCCAGAGTACAGCCCTCTATTTTGATAATTATAATTTTGATAATAATAATCTAGGGACTTATGATTTGGGTACAGTTGGTGTATCATCAAAGGATGTGTTTGACTTACTTTGTTCCTTTGTTCGGGATCTGCCAAGGTTTGGTATTAGTCCTTGTGTAGTGGTGTTTTTGCCTGTCTTGCCACGTACAGGTAATATGAGGCCGAATCAAGTATCTGTCTCTGAATTTAATGAGAAGGCAGAGGTCTTCAACAAGCTGCTTGAAGCAGAAACTCTTAAGGAGGACCGTTGGTGGGTCTGGCATCACCGTGGTTTAAAGCACCCACGTTTTAATCTGGACGGTGTGCACCTCAATCGATGGGGAATGTCCCAATACGAGAGAACCCTCAGACAGCTTGTTAAATTTTTCGAAAGTAAATTTTGGTAAATATTCAAAAGGAACCAGACACATTGTTTAAGCATTAAGCTTTATTCTTAA
Source organism: Patiria miniata (assembly GCF_015706575.1). NCBI lineage: Eukaryota > Metazoa > Echinodermata > Asteroidea > Valvatida > Asterinidae > Patiria > Patiria miniata. The sequence continues at coordinate 9,533,304 of NW_024037063.1, forward strand.
TGTTTTATTTAGTGTTTAACTTGTTATAGTAATGTTAGCGTTTATAAATCTTTAAATCAAGGTGATCTCCAGGAGAAGATCAATTCAGTAGGGGAGTTTGTGGAGAAATGACTTATGATAGTGATTTGTTGTTGATCATTCACAAATTTGGCCAACAGAGGGCGCTCGCCTACTCACCGTTAAATTGCCAAAAGCTGGCCTGCCCAGGTGTGTGCACAATATTCTAAAAATAGAACGTGTATCCATGCAGCGCAGGGATATGTCTGCAAAGACTGGCATTCGGTGTCGTGTAAGATAATATAGGGCCTCATTAATTATTGTTTGGTGCTTATAAAAGACTGTATCTTACATAATTTGGTAGTTAAGTATACTCTTTGTATATTACTAAGGTTCTTTGGAGTGATACAACAGCTGTTTATTCTAAGAGAAGGGAGAGGTAACCCAGACAGCGGTAAACAGGCTTCGCGGGGCAGTGCTCTGGAACTAGTGTCAAACGAGAAGGATAGAAATCTGTGTCAGTCACGGGAAGAGATGAGAGGAATGGCCTCCGAGTTGGGGAAAATACAGAGATAAATCCCCCGACTACCGCTGGAAATCATGACGAAAGCTACTGCTTGTCGTGCTTAGCCTGGTGCAGCGACTGGCTACCTCCTTCCCTTCGACTCTGAGCTACCAATGAAGACGAATGAACATTAATGAATGAATAAATAATCAGTGATTATCCGGTGAAACTTAATCTCCGCTGTGTGTGTGTATGTCAACTCGCCCCCAACGAGACTCAAGCCCCATGGCGCTACTCCGCGCTCACTACATTTATACAACGACAGACTGATGTCACTAAGTATTCTCAGAAGTCAAAAATAATATATTTGTTGACGTCTGAGAATACTTAATGACATCAGTCAGCATTTCAGTACTATAAATATTTTCCACTTTAGCCTCGGAAGGAAGAGAAAAGTAGCACTGCTCCATCCACGGCCACACAGCCTTCCCTCACAAATGCATCTTACTATGTGCCTTCAATGTTGCGGCAGCGGACATCACGTTCATCTCCACTTGAGACGATTGAGAAGAATTCAAACGTGTTCTATGTGGACTTCGAAGAATTCCTCCCTGGTAAATTCGGGCCGGCATGCCTTTAAATAGTACATTTTTTGGGTAAAACAGAACAGAATAGTATGTTTTCCAATGTCTTTCATGTTGGTATACCTCATACACGTTACTCTATTTTGGGTTCCACATTGATTGATATTAGCAAGACATTTTTTTCATCCTTTTATGTTTAATTTAAAGTTTCAAAAAAGAAACTGACCGGGATTTGAACCGGCAAATTCCGAATTGCCGTTCCGGTGCTCTACCAACTAAGCTATCCATCTCTCATATAGTCAGTTCCACTTTGTGGCTTATTTGAAAAAACAATGTGTGGTTTATTTTTTGTCCAGATGGATTGTACCATCGGTTAGTTGTGCGAGCTTTGCGATGGTCTCAAAAATTGGGTGGAAGAAAGCCTGGCTTGCTCTATGATCGAGCAAGTTTCTATGTAGATGACCATCATCACTTCGCCCTGCAAATGGTGCACCATTCAAAGCTTGCATGTATCAAAGTAAGTAAGCGCATTGTTTCAGAAGCAGCTACTGTTACATAAGTCTGTTTTGAACAAAAATAGTGTTAATGCAATGCTAGGAGGAAATCAAGCTCTTGATATGGACCCGTGCACAAATCACTTCTCAAAAGTGTGTGTATGGGGGGGGGGGGGGGAGAGACATACCTTGATCAGAACTAATGCGAGCGCGCAGCACGAAGCCCTAATGCCATTGGCAGAGGCGTAGCGGGAGGGGGGTACTGGTAAAGACTGCCCTTTTTCATTCAAGTGCCCTTTTTTCACCAGCGTTCCCTCCCCCCTCCAGTGCTTTTTTTTCTTAACACTTGAAGTGCCCTTTTTTCAGCACATTTTTTCAGCACATTTTCAGCACGGATGTGCAAGTGCCCTTTTCGCGAACCTTTTAACCCCCCCCCCCCCCCGATAAAAATGAACTTGCTACGCCTCTGCTAGAATCATCACTTAAACATCACTGTCTAGTTTGGAGTCATTGAATCAGCTGTCCTGAGCTATGGAATCAAATGTAGGCTACAATTAGTATTCGTGGACGACAAAAGTGTTGGGGGAACGATATGTCCCCCGTCCCTCCCCCCCCCCCCCCTCAACCAACGCCCTTGTTGGTGTGCAATTACAGGTACCTCCTCATCAGTTACAGTAGAAGACGATTTGGGGAGACCACTGTGAGGAAAACTTCACACCATACGCGTACAAACCAGCATTCTTACACGGTGTATCTCTCCAACTTGCTCTCTCAAAAGCGGTCTACTGTTCGTGCAAAGAGTCCAGAAGCCTTTGTAATCATCCCTCTTGAGATGAACCCCAAATTAAACTAATTTATTTAATATTTTGTCTTTAAAACTCTCAGAAAAGTGCTTGGCCTCCCTTCCTATCATTATTTATGTAACATTCACAAGCTTTGTTCTCATCAGAATATTACTTTAATTGTATTTTAATGACAATGACCCTTCCCTGTGTTTATAGGTGAGTGTCATGAGGGCGGGAGTTATTTCGCCCCCCAAACATGCCAAACCACCTTCAGCGGATGTTACGTGTAAGGTATGTTAAGTATAACAAACATGTATGCCCCAAAAGTGTTTAAGAAAGTCATCATTTAACAAAACAAATTCTCATGTTCCATCGGCGTTTTGATAGCGTTTTTGTTATGGGTAATGGTTTTCTTTTCATCCCTCCCATCTCTACCTACAAAAAGTTTACAAATGAAAATACCAATTAATTCCACCGAAGAAAGTATATAGACCAGAAGGAAACTATAATGTAATTGTAATTTCGTTACAGGTTAAAGACTTTGTGAAAGAGACTCTGCAGAACTTGAAAACCATGTGGATCAAGCGAAGTAACTACGGCATTATTAGTGTCAAGTGTCCTAATGAGAATCACAAGGTTACCCACTTTCTACAACTGGATGAATGCATGGACAAGCCGGAAGTTGTCTGCCGCTTTGAGAATGCTCAAGTAGTCATAAAAACGGATGGAATCCAAGCCATGTTCAGGCAGGAAAGCCCCGAGGAAGAAGCTTCCGCTCGTGGTAAGTGCAGTAGCGTAAATCCTTATTGGCGCCAGAGAGGATAGGGTGACACAAATTGTATGATTGCCCGGCCATGGACATTCAAAAAGTGCCCTTTAGTGTCCAGGACACGAGGTGGCATACCAATGTACATCCTGCGCAAACTTACACGCTTACTTGGGAGTCAAGCTGGCGTAGTGGTACTTTCCTGGCCTTCCACAGCTCGAGACCCGGGTTCCAATCTCTACCTGATTCCGTTTGTTCTCATAATTCTCTCATTTCTACATGTTTCTTCAGACTTGGTTTCGTTGCCGGAAATTAATAACAATTAAAATAACGCCAAAAGTTAACAATATTTTTGTTTTTGTTTCCTTTCATTTGAAAGAACTTGTGTTAAAGCGCATCATGAGAAGTGCATGTAAAATAGTTCTTTGGGTCTGTGTTTACTTGAACAATTGAGATAAAGCTACATTTATGCTTAAAATTTGAGGTTGGTTGTCGGTTGGCTTTTGCTGTATATGGTCTAAACATCAGGCATGCAAGTCTTCCTCAGATATGCTGATCGCCTCTTGAAATAACTTCTCTTGTATTCACTTAAAAAATGGAAAAACACCGCAGAGAGTCTTGTAAAGCTATAACTTTCCTCCTTCTTTTAGTGACTTCTCATTTGCATGCCTGATACATATACATGTACGTTATACTAGGGTGGCTTTGTGTTGATAACATATTCTGAAACTGCTTCTTTATTGTTTGCTATGCATGTAGGAGTGAGTATCAGACAGAGGTTTCCATCCATTGAAGATAGTACCTTTTATCGCACTGCCACATTAGCAAGGTTAATTTGAGGTCAACGGATGATGCACTCATCAGGGACTTTGCACATCCCTCCAGATTTCTCTAATCATTCGGACCCTATTTACCCGCATCCCGTTCTTCATTGCCCGCGAAAATTCCTGGATCCGCCCCTGGATACATGCGTGAAATAAAAATAAAAAAAACCCGAACGGCCGATGGCACAAAAAAGGGCACCACTCTTTTTAAAAAGGCCACTTGTTTAGAAAAAAAGGGCACTTCTTAAAAAAGAGGCACTTGAATAGACAAATGGCAGTCTTTACAAACTATTGGAGTAGAGGAAATACCCCCTAACACCCCCCACCCCCCTACCCCCCGCTGGCTACGCCTATGCTATATGTTTGGTAAAGTTCATTGATTTAAATGGTTTGCTTTGTGGAAACAGACGACAAGCAGTCGAGCCTATTTCTATCGTTGTCTTTTTTGCAGAACCACGTTTAGATGACAAAACTCTGGCGGCATTTGCTAAGAGACTCGGTGCAGGTTGGGCAGCACTGGCAGTTGAGCTGGGCTTTACGATGGTAGAGGTTCAGACTGTCGAAAAAAATTACGAACACGATATCAAAAGGCAAGGTCTGGAAATGCTTGTAACATGGAAACAAACCCAATCCACCCGTGCTGAAGAGCAGATAACCACGTTGTGCACAGCATTGGAGAACATCGGAAGAGCAGATATTGCCGCATTTCTGCACGGGTAAAAAGGCCTACGTGTCTTTGCTAATGTGTAATATAAATCGAATTAAAGAACGACATTACTTGCAAAAACTTGTTTTCAGTAAAATTACAATGGGTACAAACAGGCCATAATTATATACATGTATGCTCTAAACCCATTAATTGGGTTTTTGTAAGCGGTTGCACGTCTATGACTGTATACTCTAATGGCAATGAAACCGCAACAAATCATGTAAAATTGTGTTTTCCTTTGAAAAAAAAAGCAACAAATAATATAGAAAGCAGTATTTGAATTTTCTTTTTGATTTACATTAAACAAAAATCCTTGGTATAAGTGATCCACAATTTCAGGAGACCACTGAATCAGGTATTAATTTGTGACTTATTTACTGCTTATTTACAAACTTTGAATTTGTGTTCCCCGTGCTCTTCAACAAATTCGATTTTTCTATTGACACATAAAAAAGACTATGTTTTACTCCAACCAAAAAACATTTAATGTTTTAATTTCAATACCAACAAGGAATTTCTGATTAAGGCAGGATGGATTAAGTCGGAACGCGTCTGGACCCGTTCGCACGAGTCCGGACGCGCTCCTCTGAGTTTCAAGCCAAACAAAAGATGTTTTGAAAGCAGTGGGGCTCACTGGGACTCAGTTGCACGCAAAGGAATGCAAATGTCAAGCTATAATTTTACTCCTTTTGTTAGTGACTTCTCAGTTGCATGCCTGATACATATATATTGTACTAGGTTGACTTAATTTGTGTTGATAAAATATTCTGAAACTGCTTTATTTTGCTATCAGTGTGGAAGTTAGTATCAGGCAGAGTTTCCATCCATTGAAGATAGTAACTTTTTCCGTACTGCCACATTAGCAAGCTAGGTCTATTTAGGGTCAACGGATGATGCACTCATCAGGGACTTTGCACATACCTCGAGATTTCTCTTAGGCCCCCCCCCCCCCCAAAAAGTTCTGCTTCCGATTACATGCCTTTCAAAAATAGGGTCGGTCGGTAATTTTTTTTTTTTTTGCCAATTTTTTTTTATGCAGATTGAATGGGGTATTCAATTATATGCGACGTTTTAGCCTGAACTATTTCCATTGCACTACGAAAGCTATACACGAAATGGCAACAAAAAGTGAATAAAACCTACCTTTAATTATTGTCAATATATTAACATTCGATAATTAAAAAAAATAATGGAAAATTCAGTCGTTCGCACCATATGCACAACGCTAGTCAAGACGCGGGGAGCTGGCCAAAACTCCGAGGTGTGTGATGCGAGCATGTGTGGCGAGCGGCCCGCCATGGGCCGACAAACATGTTTTCACGGTCAAAAATTTCGGGAAATACGCGGCATGTATCACTCCAAATACGAGTAGTGCGATCTCAAAGTGAACTCTTGAACACAAAAAAATACATACACAGACACGCTAGATCAATTCTGTAAATTAACTTGCAAAAATGTTCTTTCTCCATCGGTGTTTTCTTGGCATTTTTCACGAAGTCGAATCCGACCAGTTGACAGTGGCCTGCAATGCTAGCGCGCCGGTCGCGATCGCATAGCTATGGACTGGTTACCGCATTTTCATCATGTCTTCTAAATTGGCCCCTGCGCGCGGCGCGGCAGGAACCAGTCGTCGCCACGTGATATAGTCACCGTACGGACATCGTTTATTTCGCGAAGCGAATTTGTAAAAATAACGGAAGTTTCTTTTGAAAAAAAAAACGAATGTAAGTAAGAAAACAAATAAATACAAGCATTTTTTTGATGCAAAAGGGTTGTTATGGGGTATTTTGTGAAGACAGAAAAGACAACAAAATTTTATTTTTATTTATTCAATCTTTTTTTCTTTTTTTTTTGGAATTGTCGATAAAATTTTTAGGGTCGCAGCCTAAAAATAGGGTCGGTCGGGTAACCGGAAGCAGAATTTTTTTTGGCCATATCATTCGGACCCTTTTCACCCGCACCCCGTTCTTCATTGACTTTCTCTATATTTGTGGTAATGTTCCTTTATTCAAATGGTTTGCTTTGTGGAAACAGAGGAGAAGCTACCGTTTAACGACATCCACCTGAGAGAGATAGCCAAAGAGCTCGGCCAAAACTGGGAGAAATTGGCCACTTACCTGCATTTCACACAAGACGACACGTACACATTTGTGACAAACTCGCAAACTGGTGTCGATGGTGCGATTTTCGACATGCTTACAACATGGAAGCAGAGGTTCAAGGGAGGAGAAGTGGAGAAGATGAAAACAGATGGCTGAGGCACTTGAATCGATTGATAACTATGTACTGGTTGAGAAGGTGCGGGTATACTAAGACAACAACCATGCCTACATTTGTAGCAGTGGCGCACCAAGGATTTGGCTTTGGGGGCTCTCAATTTTTTTCTCCATTTTTGTTAGATGTTAGTTAGTTTTTTTGTTTGTTTTTTGCCCAAAACTGTTGGCCGCAGATTTTTTTTTTTTTTTTTTTTGGGGGGGGGTTGACGTTGGTGGCGTCAGGCTAAAAAAATTTCAACAACCTCTGGGGGGGGCTCAAGCCCCCGAGGGCCCCCCCCCCCCCTTGGGTGCGCCAATGATTTGTATTACAGGTAGCGTACAGTGGAGAGCAAGAATGAATGACGGATTCAAGGGGTTGGTTAAGATGGCTAACTACACATCTACCTCTCTACCATCTGAATGACTTAAAGTTGATTATTTACATACATCTGTAATGGATAACTGGCCTTTTTGAAGTTTACATAAAGACTAAGGAAATACAACATTGCAAATCTTCAGTTTAACGGTTAAATCCTTTAGTCTCTCTATGCATTGACTTCAACTCATCGGCCACTTTTTTATTTTGTTTTAAATATCCTCGATCTTCCTCTGGACTGGGGTTATGGTTAGGGTGGGGTTTCAACTTGTACCCTCCGCCATTCCCCCTGCCCCTCCCTCCTTCCGGACGGGGTGGGGGTGGGGGCTGAAGCCAATAGTGTAGTGCGTTGGTATATTACCTGTGGGTAACCTACTTGAGAGTAGTCTATGTCTTAACAGTTACGAAAAACGAGTTTACTGTGAGGTTGTAATTGTCCTGATAGAACTTCTACTTAATAGATTATGACATGATACTGGCTGCATCCATTGGACAAGAAAGTGCGTTTTCGTTTCAAAACCTAAACGGGAGGTATCAAAGCAATTTTGTTATCAAACCATTGCTGGTCGAAGTGGTCACAGATACACCAGTTCTGTATTATCCTTGTAAACAACTAAATCAAAATGAACAATTTCACTGTAATATTAATACAACATTGATGTAAAAGTACCTTAAGAGTTTAGAGTACAGAATAATTGTAGATGTCTGCATAATATTTCACAGCTTAATGAAAATAATATGTCATGCTGTCAAATGTAAACTAGATATTGCTTTTGAAGCTGGTTTAGAAAGGTCTATGATCAGCTGTAGTATGCTATAAGGATAGTGTGCCTTTACTATGCAGAATATGCTTTACTTCACATCTGGCGAGTAATTATTTTCTTGTGTGTGCACGAAATCAAATATTGAGAGGACAAACTTAACCTCATGATGTTAATGTTTTCTTATCTTGGAACACTCCAATTATCCTTGTTACTAAATCAATCAAACTGAATATTATCACTGTACAACATTTTTTCAGATGGAATTGTAAATAATAAACGTTGTTGTAGAAGTGCCTTAGGAGTTAGGAGTACACAAACGAATCCATATTTTGGATGTCTGTATAATATTACAGTTTAATGAAATTAATAATGTCATGGTGTCCAATGTGAATGAGATATATTGCTTTTGAAGCTGTTTAGAAAGGTCTATTTTCAGCTGTAGTATGCTGTAAGGATGATGTGCCTTTGCTGTGGAGAAACATATTTTACGATATTATATCTGATGAACTTGTTTTCTGATTTGTGTGCAAGAAATCAAACATTGTGAGGACAAACCTAACCTCAAAATGAAATCGTTAATCTTATCTTGGAACATTTCAATTATCCTAGTAACTCACTTAATCACACTGAAGAACATGGACGTCGCGAGCGGGGAGGGGGGGGGGCAAAGGGGGCGCCAAACAAAGAGAGAAGAAAACAAGAAAAATAAGAGAAAAAAGAAGAAAAAAAAGAGGCGCGAAGTCATATTGGTGTAAATTTAATGAGTGAGGGGGTGGGAATGCCCCCCCTCTAAAAATGATAAATCGAGAATATGTTGGGAAATACAGGAATTTGATTTTGGGGAAAACATGTTTGCCCCCCTCTGGAAATAATCCTGGCGACGTCCATGCTGAAGAATTGTTGTAGAAGAACCTTGGGAGTTAAGAGTACAAAAAAATATGTATCGACATATTTTAAAAAATAATTTGGGATGACTGTATAATATTACCCAGTTTATTGAATTTAAAATGACATGCTGTCAAATGTAAATTAGATACATGTATTGCTTTTGAAGACGTTTTACAAAGGGCTATGACCAGCTGTAGTGAGCTGTGAAGGATGGTGTGCCTTCACTGTGCAGAAACATATTTCAATTTACGATGTATTTGGTGGATGGTTTTTTTTTAGATGTGTGCGCACGAAATCTAATAATTATTGAGAAAACAAACTTAACCTCTAAATGCTGTTCAATTCTTATCTTGGAACATTCCTATTATCTTTGTTACTAACTCTCAAACAAACCGAACATTTTCACTGTAATACAACAATGTTGTAGAAATGCCTTCTGAGTTACGAGAACAAAAAAAGCATCAACATATTTTAAAAACTAATTTTGGATTTCTGTTTAATATAAGATAGTTTAATGACATTAATATGTCATGCAGCTGTCAACTGTAGTAAGTTAGATATTGCTTTTAAAGTTGTTTTAGAAAGGTATATCACCTGCCGTAGTATGCTGTAGGGATTATGTGTCTATAATGGTATGCATAAAAATATTTTACGATATATCTGCATTATTGTTTGATGTGTGCGTATGAAATCAAATATCATAATAATCAGGACACAAACTTATCCTCGAGCTGATGTCACTATAATTCTTATCTTGGAACACTCTTTTTTGTCTTTGTAACAATTTTCATCAAACTTTGAAGATTTTCAATGTAATACATCATGTTAGTTAAGAGTACAAGCATATGAATCCACATATTTTAAAAATAATTATGCATTTTTCTTTAATATTACAGTCTGAAATGTATGACTGAAACAATTGTCTGAATGTACTGAGCTCATCAAAGTTTATTTCTTCAATCAAAAATCCTGCAGTGTTCTTTTGTAATGTCCCTGTTAATAAACAATGAAAATAATTCTTTAAAACAAGTCACAATGAGCTCAGTAACCGTTTACAAACCAAACTTCAACTGGAAACCTGCCCAAATAATCAGAAACAATGAGCTATTTAGTTCCGCAGGTGGCTGTATTAGCAATAATTGAATTTGAATTTGAAATCGACCATAGCTGAATTGCGGCCAGATTACAAACTGAAAATGTCATTTACATTACACATGCTATAATTAAAAGACATCAACAATAGGGCATACAAAAACAATAATAGGAGAACGTTATTTAAAAAAAAAAATAAGAACGTATATTGTATAAGGATAATGATCTTGTATGTGGGAATAAATTGACCTTAACTAAAGTAGCGTTTAAAATTGTGGACTTACATTAAAATCATTTACTCAAAGAAATCAACTGCAAAACTTCAAAAAAATTCTTCATCTCAACGAAAATGATGATCAGTAAATATGGTTCCGATACATTTTCCAACCTTTTCTAAAAACTGGTAACCCGCACCTTGTCAGAATAAAGAATGTTTCAATGGCAGACCGTAGTGTTTATTATGTTTTTGATTGCAGTGAAAGTGTACGTTTTAATATTATGATGTCATACTTCACAAGCTAGAGATTGGGTAGACCTAGACTTTCACCAAGGCTATCGTGGCTTATAGCGGCAAAGCTGAAGCGAAGACCAATTCAGCGCGCACGCGCATGTGGTCTCCGCTCCAGTCGCTGCGCCGTTTCGCCGCTCTGTCTTATGCCGCTTAAGCCACGATGGCCTTGGCGAAAGGGTAAGGTAGACCAACATAGGATAATTTTTCTTCCATGTTTTTTTTTCATTATAGCAATAAAATCGCTCAAAATATTGAGTACGGTGTACAACTACTAATCTGTTGAAATTCCAGCTTCTGTACTCTATATTTTTGAGACAGTTCTGCGAGTAGAGCCAGAAGAGTGGCCAGAAAAGGAGTCAGACTCCTAGTGGATTTGGCACACACTGGCGGCGCCAGACTCTAAAATTTTGGGGGCAAGTGAGGGAGGGGCGAAAAATTAGCTTTTGGGGGCAACATTGAAAATCACCGTCAGTGAAGAAAATTGCAATGCGGGGTGGGGGGGGGGGGGTGGACATCATTTGAAGCTTGGGGGCGCTGTTCAAAACCGTTCATATACGAATTTATATAATTATAAGCTGCATTAATAGGGCCATTTGCGCAGGTTTCCTGTCTTAATATACACTCAATGTGCAGTAAAATGTTCAGTGACTTCCAGTCTCTTCTTCTCTTTTTTCCCTCTTGTCTTTAACCTTATTGTTTCCTTTTTGCGTTTCTTGCGCGAGTGCGTGTATAGCGCCTCCAGCTCTTGCACGTACCGTTAGGCTTGATAGTCACTGATTAATGGTCTGGAACCATAGAGCTTGCGCAAATTATAAGGCTCATGATAAGTAAGCCCGGTTGCCATGTGCAATATTTTATCATTATTGACACTACGAAAGTTCTATACCCACGTTTGTGATGTAAACCCGAAAAAAGTATACCAAATATATCGCAAAATAATAAGACAAAGAATTTGGTGGTCGCCAAAAAACTCATGGAATGTACAATTTTAAAACGTCCTAAATCAAGATCTCTCAATCTGTGATGAATCTAGATATATAAGAGAAGACTATATTCCAAAACAGATGCAAAATTTTAGAAGTGCAGCGATGGCGATCGGCGTCATGGCGTACATTTGAAAACTCGCAAGCTGAAGTCGCATGACGAGCGTAATTAAGTTGTAAAGAAATATAATAAGCCTGTATGATCGCAAAAAAAGAAATTATAGAAGAGACCATGGCAACATAAATAGAACAGAGCATGTATTATTGATTGGTCTCTCTCTGCATGGAGGTGCTCTCTGGTAGTTCATTATTGATGACGATGACTTGCATATGCATCATAATTATGTCGGATTAGCACGATAATGTAATTGGTGACGTCCGTGGTGATTGGACAGGCCGATACGTGATCGGCAAGAACAACCATAGTCGGGACAGATGTGAGCATCAGCGGCTAGCACTGGGGCTTGCATCCGCTGGTGACGTCGAGTACGTCTGTCTATGGCAGATTGGGCGCGGTGATGAGCCTCAAACCATTCCATTCCTGCCTTGCATACAGCACGCCAGGTGGTTCTGTTTTTGGCAAACCCTTTCCAGGTCTCAACAGGGATGGTGTACAGCTTTCAAGGTTTGCTTTAGCTGGTCTTTTGTACAATTTGTATTAATTGGCCTCCTTGGTGACACTTGCCAATACTGAGCTCATCATTGAACATCTGAAGCATGCTGTCTGATCTTCCATCCGAACAAGATGTGCTGTCCAGCATAGTTGTGCCTTGCTGATGTTTGCTTCTACACTGAAACAAGCTGTTCTTTCAAGGACCTCGATGTATTACTGATCCGGTCTTGCCATCGTATCTTCAGTATGAGTCATTCATGGCCATACAGTAGAGAAGTCAAAACTATACGGCTTTATTATTCACCGCAATTTTTTGTCATTGTTCCAATGTGAGAATCATTGAAGACACGTTTCTGTATAGACGGGAGAAGGGGGCAGCACTGGCAGACTGATGCGGTGAGTTATGTCCACACCGATGGTTGCCTCTGTGCACACAAATAGCCCTGTAAGGTATATAATGTATAGCACATTATTTAATGGGAGTGATGTGATCAATATATATCATACATTGTATTTAGATTGAGTGCCAGGAATAGCCTGATGCAGTATACTTCTGTCTTGGCCAGGCTAATGGTGAGACCAAATCGCCTTGCAGCCTCGGCAAACTGTTTGGTAATATGTTGAAGGATCTGAGTATAGTGCGCAGTCATCTGCAAATAGAAGCTCTGTGATAACTTCAAACCTTCGTGGCTGCTTGAAGTCGTCGTAGGTTGAACACTTTCTCGTCCGTGCGAATTATGGAAACACTACTGTTGAGGTGCAATATGCATGCAGCACGAAGATCAAAGCTACCGCAAAGAAAATACAGAACAGTGTTGGAGCAAGGACACTCCCTTAATTTTCACCCCATGCTTAAAGGGTTAGACAAGTGTCAACTGGCACACGACCGGCACATTCATAGAAACGTCTTATGAGAGAAACACATCATGTGCGTACATCCAAGCTTGTGAAGCAGCTGCTACAGTGACGGTGCATGTCAATGGTGCTTCGCCCGGGTCGGAACCCACCTGCGATTCTGAAAGGAAGTCTTGCAGTATCACAGTAGTAATCCTTCTCAGCAGAATCCTTGCCAAAGATCTTTCCGGCAATAGCAAGAAGGGGAATTGCAGTCAGACCTAAGACCCTTCCCCTTGTAGAGGGGTATCGAGTATTACTCCATAAGAGCCTGTGGGGCTGATTCTTCATCCCAAATCTTGTGGAAGAGTCTCAGCAGTCTGTTTTCTAGAGCTGGACCACCGTGCTGATCGATCCTTCCGGTGGGATGCCATCGAGTCAATGAGCTTTTCCATTCCTTGCGAGGGTATTGTAGCTCCTGCATAAATGGTAAAATGTCTAATTCAGGGTGAGGTAGGAGATCAGGAAAGGTCGTCAACACATTATAGTTTACAGGCCTGTCCAGCAGACGCAGACTTATAGGGTGCAGACCAGTAAATCGGTCCGAAATTGCCTGCGCCGGCCAAATCACGATTTGCATGCCCTCAAAATCTTCGGTATTTGAGCATGCTGTGGGCCATGAACTTGAGGGATTGTAAAAAGTATGGGTGGAAGCCGTGCACAGGACTGGGAGCTTGCAGTTCTGTGTAATTTTGATGTAATTTGGACCCTAAAAGCGCTCTATTTTGCAATGGAGTGTAGGCATCGTTTTTCAAAATGGCGATGGGCTTCAGGACTATTTTCAGGGGTGATCATCTTCAGATGGAAATTTCTCCTAAAAGTCATCAGTTGACCCCCCGCAAATTGAAAAGAAAATGAAAGATGATGAAATAAGCTTTAATTTGATGTGTGTCTCGAACACCTTGAAGAGTTGTGAGTATTTTTCCCGAATTTTTGAAGTGGGAGCATTTACCATTGGGGTCTATGGAAGTTTATTTACTGGTCTGCTACCTATTATAGTGTTCAGCCCACCGGGTGTTGACCTTGTCGATCGTGTTCAATGATACATGTGGAGCCATCATCCGAACTCAGAAGCGAGACAGAGCCCCGCTTTGGTGGTCCCACCGTTCATTGAATAGACCTGGCTTATTGGAAGAATCCCCTTGTATTTCCTACACAAGCTGCCAAAATTATGTTGCAGCTCCGCTTCAAGTTCAAATTCCTAATCCACCACTCGTTCTTCATTTCACTATAGTGAGCGCTGGACCTTGCTAGTGCTACAGGCTTAGTGTGACCTGGCGGCATCAGTGCTGAGATCGTCAATCGTTGAATTGTGGACTGCATGCTTTTCTTTGAGCGAAGCTATTTCGTTATTATTTTCATCAAACCAGTCCTGGAGTCGACACGCGACGTACGACTGGGTCTGCCCAGGAATTTATGGCCTGTCTCAAGTTTTTTAGGCACAAGATTTGGCCCACTTCGACTTCGCATCAGGTAATTCAGGCCGCTCCGGCTTTCAGGGAAACATAAAAATATAGAACATATTATTTATCACTAATTCACATACGGTACACGTCCAGTATGCAGGTGAAGCAAACACGAATAATGTGGTGCGAGATATTATGCGGCTCACAAAAAGCCTATAATTAATCTCACATCAAAATATTGAAATGTGTGGGTTTTTCTAAAGTGAGAGATTTTCGAAGTGTTTGGTGGGGGGGGGGGGGGGGGGCGGGGGAGAGCATGGTGGTCAATATTCTCGCAAAGTCGTTAAGGCGGATGTTGGGTCCGGGGTCCGCCCTGGAACTAGACGCTCCGTGGTGCAATCTGACTGAGGTGGTTCCTGGATATACTTCATTTCTCTGCCTTTTTTAAGAGTTAATTATGATGCACTAGCACACGGGTCACCGAAAACATGTCATTTGAGCATGTTGCTGCCTGCACTGCAGTGCTGGACCAATGAACAGCTTTGACAGCGCAATTAAACTGGCTTTTTCGCATGATTTCAGTCTAGTATTCATACTTGTGTGGGTAGTAAAGGTTGAAGACGAGACGGATTGATCTTTTTGTGGGATTTTCCCGGCTGCGGTAGTCTGGAGTTGGGAGTACGGTGGCGCGTTCAACATGTGGCACGCGCACGATGAGAGCAGCGCCCCCAAGCGACAAAAATGCCAGCCGGCCATGATGTGATTGACTTCAGCTGATGAATCCGTGGTGCACGTAAAGCTAGTTAGAGTGACTGATGAGAGATGGCCAACGCTGCACAGGTAAATATTCGTATACAACTTGTTTTGATTAAATATTTTCTCTATGAACTGGTGGAATTGGTTTGGAACTCACTGAGCTCCATGAATGTGGCCAATTCACTGGAGTTGCAGTTGCACCCCGGGCCATTCACCATGCTAGCATGACTAGCTGAATACAGGTCAACTCGTACGCGAACCAACTCGTACGCGATCAACTCGTACGCGGTACAATTCGTACGCGAACCGACTCGTACGCGGACCAACTCGTACGCGGACCGACTCGTACGCGGACCAACTCGTACGCGGACCAACTCGTACGCGTGAGTTTAGACTATTGGTTTGGCTCACATGGACAGACGAAATTAGGTTCGGTATGGTACGGTCAGCATAATTTTACCTTTTCTGCCGGGCTACTGACCCACGGGCATTTCTACTAAAGTACTAGCCCGCATTTTTTTCTTATCTCAGATACAAAATGGTGTATTTTCAAGCGTAATTCTGAGGGAATTTTGTCGGTGTTTTTGATTAACAGACATGACAGATCAGATGATTTAACCCTTTAAAACAGTTGATAATTAGACACAAATTAAAGGGGTTTCCTTTTTGAATTTTATGATTTTGTTTTCTTTCTGTTCGTTGATCTTTGCCGTATCCCAATAATTGTTCACTCGCACGCCGGCCTGGTTAAGGAATAGTTTGTCTAGCCCCGGCTGCCGCTGTTTTGACAAGCATTTGGTTAGCGGGCTATACCGCTAATTTCGAACCCTGATGTGTTATGTGTTATACCTCCATGGTTATGTTGTGCCCATTCTTGAAAATCACGCATTCTCGAGAATGGGCATGCACATTCTTGAGAATGTGCAACTGGATCCTTGCTCAATCTTGGCAAAAAATAACTCTTCCAGATTGAGCGCACATTCTTGAGAATGCGCGACAAGATAACGGTCTTGTCGATGCCGGCCACGGCTGCGCTTGGCAAGTCTAGCTGAATCCTCGTTCACTGATTCTCAATAATTATACTGTTGCAACGCAAGGCGCTGAAAAGTAGAGTGGATATGATAAGTAAAGGCGTATTGATAGGGGGGGGGGGACCGGGAAAAAATAAGAGACATAATAATACTAGTGCAAAGAATTCTGATTTTTGGGATAATAAAAGCGGGGGGGGGGGGGGGGGGGGGGGGACACGTAAGAATGAAGAATGTGAAGAATGAAATGAATACTGCGACATCCCATAGTGCTAATGCTATTTCCCATTTAAATTGCCACCAATTTATTGTTCACACCCCACCATTACGCCGCAGAGCTGGATTCTATCTAGTCAAAAGAGCAATTTTGGTAGCTTCTGGACATCGTTTTTTTTTCGTGGCACGCATATGATACATGCAGGGACTTGTAACTTGTCTAGCCTAAACAAAGCACTTCCCAGACTAGTTCCCAGTCCTCCGTTATTACAAAACTTCCCATAGTGGGCAGAAAAAAGCAATAATAACAGGTTTAATTTGATTCAAATTATCGTAGTTATACGAGTACAGAAGCATAGAACATTTTCTTTCCTCTTTATATGAATTGTTTCCCTTTTAACCGCTATACAATTCATTTAACATAATTATGTCGTGCAATGTTTGTTAAGATTGGGCAAAATTCATAAATTGTGCACGTGATATTCCCACCTAATCTTAAGAATGAGCGCTCATTCTTAAGAACGCGTGCTCGTTCTTAAGAATGGGCGCTCATTCTTAAGAATGCGCGCCCATTCTCGAGAATGTGCATGCCCATTCTCGAGAATGCGTGATTTCCAAGAATGGGCACAACAGTTATACCAAGCATTTCAGTTGTACAAATAGAAATTGCTAGGCCTACGGATGTCCCCACGTGTCTGCTTTTTAATTGATCAATGGTTTGAAACCCGCCGGTTCTTTTAGGACACCGAACCGCGAGAACAGATCCCGCATGGTAGTCCAGAGCGTTGCAATTGGGTCAGTTTGACAATGGCGACAATTAGCCTAATTGACTGACAGGTACATTGATTGAAAAAAAAACGAAAAAATGCAACTGGTACATCGTTGCATTAATTTATTGATAAAATTGATAAATTTTAACGATCTCTGACGAAAGAAATTGTATTTTTAGACTTTTAGGCCTATACCGTGTATAAATAGTCAATTAGCACGTGCGTCTGCACGAGAGTCTATCATACATTCACCCCGTGTGAAATATTAACTGGTTCTCTACGTCTCAGAACTCAGGACTAGCAAATTTTGAAAAGAAAAAAAAAAAAAAAAAGGGCCTCCTCCTTCCTTTTTGTCAAAGAGGCAGGACGCTAAACATGTTTTTTTTTTTATTTTGCCTTACATTATCTTTTTCAGATTTGTGGCTCTGAAAGATTTTTTTAAAGGGAAATAAAGTCTGAAATTGTAAAATGGTCTGATTCCCATCTTGTAAATACGAAGTTACAACGATAATGTTGGCATGGAGCCAGACTAAAATTTGTCACCGGAAAATGCCGAAGTACAAACTGCTCATGTTCAGTGCATATCAGGCAAGCTAACGTTTGTTTGCCGTCTCTGGCTAAATATCCACTGCCTAAATCAGTACAAAAAAGTTGGCTTTTGCGGGATTTTGTAGTTTTGGACACCTTTCCAGTAAGAGAACATAATCCACTTTTTAGTTTCTGGATTCACCAAAATAGCTTGCAGCGTCATGTGGCAGGATTTATTGGGTGTCGAGAGCAGAATTTTGATTTTTGAGCGAAATTATGGGGTGAAATCAGACGATTAAATCTAGCTTGAGTAACATCCAGCTGACAACATGCTCATCGGGAATCCATGTATAGACGCTGGAGAAAAAAAAATTATGTTGTAAATGTGAGATTGTAAGAGACCCTAGAAAAACGGCCTCCACATAATGGTCTTTTCCCTTCTATCACAACCCAAATTCCATTAAACATACCTCACCATGCACTCAGTCATTCACAAAGCTAATTATTATGATTGACTTGAAACAGAACAAAAGTTACTAAGATATAAAAAAAATATTGATGATTTCGTTGGCTTCTTCAGATTATTTGTCGATTAATTATACTAAGTAGGACATCCAACAGCCGTTGGGTCAGTAGTACATTCTGCATGTACACAGTACAGTCCATGCATTGGCGTTGACCCGACGGCTGTTGGATGTCCTACTCAGCATGAGTAATCAAGGAATAATCTGATTGGCTGATCATGCTGATAGACACAAGCACACAATATCCACAACACAACCATGACAGTGTGGCACTGGACTGTTTTTCTGAAGAAGCCACCGAAATCCTCAATATTTTTCATATTTTAGTAAGTTTTGCTCTGTTTCAAGTCGATCAGTAGCATCGTGAATGACTGTGTGCATGGTATGAGGTATGTTTAATGGAATCTGCGTTGGGATAGAGGGAAAAAGGACCATTTTGTGGAGGCCGTTTTTGTAGGGTCTCTTAAAATCTCACATTTACAACGTAGTTTTGTCTCCAGCGTTACATGTGAATTCCTGATGAGCATGTCAGCTGGATGTTACTCAATCTAGACTAAATGAGTAAATCTATGTCTTCAACATGTTCAGTGCCGGCTGCACATCATTGGTGCGCCATGACTTTATTGGATTGTGATTAACATGCACAAGCATGACAATAAAATCAGATGTTGAAAAAAAAACACTTGAAAAAATATGAAAACTTGGGCTCATTAGAGCAATTGCTTGCTAATACATTGTGAATGACAAAAACACATTTAAGAATTTAAAAGCAAAAGTTGTCCTAAACTACATGAACCGCATAGTGTGTTCACGGAAGGCGAGTCTCAAAATGAACATCAGTATTCAACTTATCCCCATAAATGTGGCCAATTTACTGGACTACCTCAGTAAATAAGGGCCACGCCTCCCTCCACGCTTTTCTCGCCCCTCTTAAGTTTTATTAGTCTGACCTAAACTAACTCGTAAGTTATATTTCCATTAGGCCAAAAAAAAAAATATTCGGTCTCTGGTCAGACCAAAGTTCTGGAATTGACGCGGCCATGCGGCTTTTTTGTTTTTTGTTTTTTTGGTTTTTTTTCTTCAAGCTTGGATTGTACAGACAAGGTGGGTACTATTTTGCTTTTTTGGTGTCCTCATGTACATTGGTGTCCTCCATGATTTGCCTTGGTGCTTTCGATCATTTGCCTTGGTGCAATTTCCCATTCCTTGGTGCTCTTTGGTAAAAAAAATTGAGGAGGGGCGGAAAAAGAGGGCGCTTTTGGAGCTACCGCGGAAAATTTTGGAAAAAAAAAAGATCAACGCGCATGATTAAAATCGACGCGCGAGCTGACCAGAGACCAACTTATTTTTTTTTTTTGGCCTTATCTGCGATTGCCAAGCTATCAAACAAAACTGGATTCGTTCTTGTTCTCAAATTTTCATTTTGATTAAATATAAAATTGGCCACGTTTGGCATGGCGCCAGTGAGCCTGTGATGAGAGGTGAGGAGACTGTGCTATGGGACCATAAGGAGATTAATTGTTCCCAAAATTTCAATTAGACCCTAAATCCAGCTCTCAGTTTAAAGTATGGCCTATATTTCCAATTTTTTTAAATTTTAGAAATTCCTCATGGCATCAATAAACCTCCTACATTTCCTGCTTAAATTTTACCCCAAATCTTTATCTCTGGTCTGTTTGTGTTGTAGACAGTTGACTCCCTTTTGGCCTCCCTTGTAGGCATGGGCTTTGAGTTGGATCGTTGCCAAGCAGCAGTGAATTGTGGGAAACTCACCGTTAACGACGCTGTGGAGTGGTGAGTTGAACAGAACATAAAATAAATGTCAAACAATATTGCAAATGTATACTTAATTTCACAATCAGTGGAGGCTTTGATAAAACTATTTTTCAACCACCAACAAAACCTTGTTGCTTATTTGATGGAAAGCATCCTAAATCCTCCAAAACTCCACCCTGTGAGCACTGCTATCATGTAACGCATTTCATTTTACGTCAACAAAAAGCAGACGTCATGGCCAATGTAAAATGATCTTTAGTGTGCATTATTTAGACCAAAAAAAAGGACATTTCTGGAAACCTGACCGACCCTAAAATTGTGGATGTACACATGGGGTCGGCAGTTAAATTGTTATTATAAGATGGATTTTTGCGTCGGGGTGATATAAATCAAATTAGGTTTTGCCCTTCACCGACGTTTTATTTTTAACACTGTATACTCAGTGTGTTACCTCCCGAGTGAAAGTTGGAAAAAATCACTCGGTTGGAACTTGAACCCACGACCTCCTGCTTTCTAGTGCAGATGTCTTACCACTTTACCACCGAGCTAACGGGATCGGTTGGCCGCAAAGAATCTAGTTAAGTTAAATTGTTTATTTTTTACTTTTATAATTGATTTTTTTCCCCAGCAATTATGCTTTGGAAAATGAAAAAGGTCCCACCCAACAGCTGGAATGCTTGTTAGTTTGTGATATTTTTCTACTTGTCCAGTTGTCTTGGAAAATGTATATTGTCAACATATTTCTGTACAAAGAAAACGAAATACCCTACCTACCGACCTTTCCTATCTACCAGAAACACATCATGTGTTGTCGATAAAAATACTGTAAAAGTAGATTGAAGGAAATAAAAGTTTCAACAACCAGAAGCTATCGATTGAATGTCCGACGGGATTGATGAGATATCTAATTATGTCTAGAGTTATTGTATTCTTATAATAGTTTATGCGGTACCCGCTGCTATGTATATCAGATTCAAACCAGCGAACTGATCCTGTTAGCTCGGTGGTCGAGTGGTAAGACATCTGCACTAGAAAGCAGGAGGTCGTGGGTTCGAGTCCCACCCGAGTGATTTTGTCCAACTTGCACTCGGGAGGCAACACACTGAGTATACAGTGTTTAAACGTTGATGAAAGGCAAAACCTATAATTTGATTTAATGTCTAGAGTTCTTATCGCTGTTATCCAGGTTACTGCAGGGTCACGGTGCTGAAGATACAATCCCATCACGTTCAGCACCCACACTGAGTCTCAATCAACCATCTCAGGTTAGTTGCAATCTTTCATCTTGTACATGTAAGCAATTTTTGAAAGCACACTGTCTCAAAAATTTGTTTTCAACCCTAGATAGAGATTTACACACAGGATTGTACAGAGAGGCAATGCAGAGTTTTGGCTTCCCTGTGTCTGTATGTTTGACTAAAACATATTAATATCTGTTGAGGACAAAAAAGGAAAACATGTATGACTAGAAAATAAGGTAAAATTTACAATTTGTACACTTTTGAGACATGTTTGTGACCCAACCATATGAAATGAGTTGGAAGTTTCTAGAGCTACGTTCGAGTTGAATCACAATTTGCACACTGGACATTAAAAAAAGTCGTTATTTTCACCTGCATAAGAGGCCATTCAGATTTATAAATGTTTTAAAATTTTGAAAAAAATGTCATGAAAATATGGATGGGTAGGGCAAGGAAATCATTGAAATTTTTTTTTTTAACTTTAATTATTTGAATGGCCCCTTACTTCCATATTCATTAGAATATTCAGCTACAGTATGTGATAAATCAGATCCAAGACTTGAACTTACTCTGCATAGTGCACATGGAAAAGAAAGAAGTGACAAAATAGTCCTAAAGACACATAATTATATCGTCGGGTCACATTTTTAACAAAAAGATGAATTATACTTACATGTAAATGTTGGACCTGTCCTAAACGGAATAAATAAAATACCTGAAATTGTAACTTTTCATTACCCAGGCCGGACCAGCAACCCAATCTAGCGATGCCAGCTACCTTCCCTTCAGCTTACCGCCCGTATCAGCCCCATCATCAGACCCTCCAGGAGACTCCCCTCACGGTCTCACACATCCCGCCGTCCCACCGACGTCAGATGAGAGCAGGTTTCAGCAGCAGGACGTCGTGAGTCGGTTCTCCCTGTCAGAGAAGAAGAGACAGGACAAAGAGAGATGGGAGAAGGAGCAGAGAGAAAAGGCTGCCGTGGAAGCTCGGCAGGCCAGACTGCAGGCGAAACAGGCAAGTGGTCTGCCTCACTTGACCTAACTCACTACGATATTTTGACTAGAAACCCTTCTGACTGCAGCAACATGCAACACTTGTCAAAATGACAAGCCTGTTTAGTGTAGCAAGATCCATCCGATCTTAAATCTCAAGGCTAAACTGCTTCAGAGTCTATGGTCACCAACTGCAGCAGAGTCCGTGGTCAGCAACTGCAGTACGATACAACTGTAGCATTCAATGGGACTAGCTCTCAATATTTCAGAATTAGCAGTACAAGTACGAGTACAAGTACTTCTATTTCCGAATACGGCCATACGGCAAATGGTTCATTTGGGCGTCATTGGCCCAGGCCCATTCAGACCGATATACAGACCCACTCACGGTTATGTGTTTGTCTGAACGTGCACAGAGAAATATCAGGATACTTTGATTTCTCTGCAAGCCAATCAACCATTTCCAACTGAAAGTATCGATAATAAAACGAAGTCGTGATAAATCAAGCTATACAATTTTTTCGAGTACTGCTATTCGAGTACAAGTACTTTGATGACCAAGTACAATTTTGACATGTCGAGTAGGAGTACTTTGCTGCCTGAGTAGGAGTACCATTATTTCGAGTACGAGTACTTTGTTTCGAGTACGAGTACGAGAACTCGAAAAAAAGGACTCAGGTAGTACTCGAGGACATGTACTGAGTACGAGTACTACAACACTGATACATTTCACAAGTTTTCTTCAAATAATGGCAAGGCTCGGCGGACATGTTCAAGAATTGCAAGTTCAACATTTATTTGTATCAAGCAATATGGATAATAAGACACAAGCTGAACGACACAATATGCATTCTTCAATGCACTTTCACTTGATGTCGTCAATCATAAACAAAGTACAACTAATGCCGGAATCTCTGTCCTAACTCCAGGCGAGGAGTAACATCTTAAAGAACATCGAAGCCGATAAGGAGGCCAGACACCAGCATGGCAAGCTACCAACAAGCCCCAAGCCTGAGACCTCAGTGGGGACAACTCCCCCTACTCAGCCTGCCGCTACTGCCGCGGAACCTCCTGGGGGCGCTAAAATAGAGACATCCCAACGGGCGACAGCTTCTCAAGAGTCTAAGCCAACACCCAGCGCTCCAACCATGTGCATGCTCCAGGTAAATGAAAGAAAAATGAAATTTCTAACTAGGTTTTGCCCTTCACCGATGTATAAACGCTGTACAGGGTGAGTAAAAAAAAGTGACACCCAAATGTCAGAACTATTGTTTTAGTGAAGTTCTGCATGTAGTACTTTCAAAATTTAGGATATAAAAGCCCAATTCATGTTTTCTTTTAGTACAAAGAATCATTCAAATCATGCATGTACTTTTCAAGTTAAGGAATTTTAAACACAACCACCGTTTTCAAGTTCTGTCCACGGATCACCCAAAAAAAGGTGTGCGTTCTTTCAGCCAAACGAAAACAACTCATAATGATCACACATATCCCTATTTGTTTTCACTTTTCTGAAAGAACACCTACCTTCTTGTGATCCGTGGACAGAACTTAAAACGGTGGTTGTGTTTAAAATTCCGTAACTTGAAAAGTACATGAGTGATTTGAATGATTCTTGTACTAAAAGAATTGGGCTTTCGTATCCTAGAATTTGCAAGGGCTACATGCAGAACTTCACTAAAACTATGGTCCGGACATTTGGGTTTCGCTTTTTTTTTACTCGCCCTGTATACTCAGTGTGTTACCTTCCCGAGTAAAAGTTGGAAAAATTCACTCGGGTGGGACCCGAACCCACGACCTCCTGCTTTCTAGTGCAGATGTCTTACCACTCGACCACCGAGCTAACAGCTGGTTATGAATAGTTAATGCAGTACCCGCCAACCGATCCCATTAGCCGAGTGGTAAGACGTCTGCGCTAGAAAGCAGGAGGTCATGGGTTCGAGTCCCATCCGAGTGATTTTTTTCCAACTGTCACTCTGAAGTAACATACTGAGTATATCAGTAGTCATACTGAGTAGCCATAGGGATGGGAGTTGGGCTGTCCTGGATATATTAACTATTTGAATATTTGATCATCATTCGAACGTTCTAACAGCATTTTACCGGTTCAAATATTCCGGTAAAAGAAAGAAAAACTATGCATGTAACACAACTGTGATGTTATTTTTATAGTAAAGTTGCGCCACTTCATTGTCAGATTCCACTGTTTGTTGACCGCGACAGTGAAAAATTTGTGTCGACGGCGGTTCATTGTTCTCTTCCTTTTAGCCAGCAGGATAAAATCAAAAATACAAGTCGAAAGTAGGAAAAGTTTTAAATTTTTAAAATTCTGTTTTCACAGGTGGGAAAATTTGTTTACACATTTTTGTGTAAATATCACATCCATTATAGAATGCCCACAAACTATTGGCTAACATGTGTTTTGTGTTGATGATTATAGGTCCGATTACCTTCAGGGCAGAGCATGCGAGAGAAGTTCCCTTCAACAGCCACTCTCCAAACTGTGGTGGATTTCATCAAGAGTCAACACTCGGACCTGATTCACATTAATCTCATACAGGTAAAGACTTTGAGTCGATCTCACCTAGCTGCTGAAAAAAATGTTGCTTAGCAAATTTAGGCTCTATAACTAAAAACCACAGGACACCAATCAAAAGCAATATGACTATCACAGCATTACTAGGTGGTCACCTGTGTTTTTTTTTTAAACCAAGCAATTATTTTCTGTTCTTAGCAAATTTCTGTATTTTTGAGATTTGTTTTAAGAATTATAGTAAAAAGTTGTTTCTTCACTGATTGATCCCACTTTGTCCCCTAACTTGGCAGCTTTGCTAATTTTGCTAACAAAGAGAGTTTAGACGTGAACCCTGGCTACATGGTATTTAAGGGTTTATGGCCTTGAACCAAGATATTGATAAAATTGGGAAAACTGCCAACATAGTGCTGGATAGCTCAGTTGGTAGAGCACTGGTACGGTATTCCAGTGGTCACAGGTTCGAACCCAACTCCAATCCATTTCGTTGTCAATCATATGATTATTTCAGGGTCGACATTTGTCAGGATTTTTTTGTAAGGGTTTTTTCCTGATTTCAGGATTTTTAAAGAATCCCTTTTGAAATACGCAAGTTCCTTGGCTTTTATCGTGAAGGCATTTTTGCCTATAAAAGCTTAAAGAAATGGGTATTTTAAAGGGTGCCTATAAGCAAATACAAACATATGCCATAGTCCCTACGTTGCTCTAGGATCCTTAGCGGCCCTAAAACCCACTGCCAAATATTTCAGGGATTTTTCATTTTCCCCAATCTCACACTGTTATTCATAAATGTTGCCAGTGTTTGTACTAAATTTCCTCTTGCTATATTCCACAGCCGTTTCCGCACAGGTTATTCACCTCCAGAGAGCTGGACTCAACGTTAGAAGAACTCAAGCTGACGCCAACTGGCAACCTGGTTGTAAAGCTGGGAACAGCAGAGCCCGCTGCATGTGAGCCTAAACCCTAGTTGCCCGTGATTACTTTAAACTTGAGGATTTTGTGTTTGGAAATTATTCAGGTTTTAAAATTAGTTTGCAGTATGAAATTTGGACAAATTATTTTACATGGCATGTACATATGTGACCTGTTCTGTCAAAATCAGACTTTTCTGGGCATAAGGTCAAAAATGAGATTTTTGCATATTGTTAAAATATGTCCTTTTTCCTTTTAATAGGTGGTTGAATTTTTAATCAGGTCATTCCTGTGCAAAGTTATGCTATTTTGAAGTTCATTGTGTCGAAAAGTAGAAAACGGAGAAAATGGCCACGAATGTCACAAAACAGACATTTCTTTAACTGAATACCTTAAAAAATCGTCAAAAATACTACATTTAGAGTTCAACTTAGGGTTTCAAACTTTTATAGTATATTTTAGACATGTTCAGGATTACAAATCTGCAAAAATTTGAAAATCGAAAAAAAATCACCCCCACAGCGTTTTTTTGGCCCTATCTTAATTTCAACCTCTGCCCAGAAGCGTCTGCTTTTGACAGAACAGGTCACATATATGTTACAATCCCTAACAGTCCTGAATGATCCAATTTTAATATGATTTTGGTTAACCCTAACTCAGTAGCATTATCACTAGGAACCATACCCATCCTGGCAAATCCCAACACCATGTGGGAAACTGTGCACACATATTTCTGACTTAATTTCTGGAGGTGTCCCAACCCAATGTAAAAGACTGTCAGTTTAGGGGTACTGTACCCATCCTGACAGATTCCAACAACAAAAAATGCTGTGGGGCTTTGATGGGTTGGGTGAGGTTACGGTTAAAATTAACAAATGTACTATGAAAATGGCTTTCACACAGAACGGAAAAAATGCCTTCACTAATGCAGCACATTTCCAGCGTTGATCAGCAATTTTATTTCAGAAATCTTTGGTCTGAGCGAAATGGCCATTTTGGGGGCAAACTTTAGATGCAGAATTTTGTCTTTGTCCTGAGTTTCAAAAAAAAAGAGTAGAGAAAAAAAAATGGGTTTCAACAATGAGGCTGTGTTCTTTTGCATCTCCATCATTCACAAATTTTATAACAATGAGCAGTTTCATGAAGTTGACCTATCGCTGTAGAATCGCATCAGGATCCTTCAACGCAGCTTGTAAAATGTCCAATTACATGATATACAAATAGATGCGGAACGCGCAAAATCTGAGACAACCAAAACCTAGTGTACAAAAACTCCATAGGGTTGTCTAAGGGGCATGGCTAACTCGCAAACGGCGATAGGTCAATTATACATATGTCATTGCACTCCCCATGTTCAATTTTTGCAAATTTTGGTTTCACTTTCACATTTGCATGAAGTAGAACTGGCCATATTGACGTGTAAATTTACGGTCTTATATAATAGTGCAACAAGAAGCCCAAAGCCTGCCTGCCGCGTCACCTGACCGAGAGAGCCAACCCCAGCCAACCAATCAGCAGCAACCGCCTCCCTCCCTGTCTCAACTCCTCCCACACCATCCCCCGCCCCCTGCCCCGCCTCACCACCGATCCCAATCAAGCCATCACAGCTGGGGGCATGGCCAAGCCCTGAGCCCCGGTGACGACAGCAGTCCAGCCAATGAGGAGCAGGAGGAGGAGCCTATGGAAGTAGGCGGGGCCAGAGTGGACTTTGATGACTTAGGAGGGGCCATGGATGATGATGGGTATGGATGAGGCAGGGGTGGGAGGGGCTGAGGAAGCCATGCTTTGGGGTGGCCCTGCCCCCAATCCACATCCCATGGGAGGTTAGTAAAACACACCCACCAAAACCACTTGCCATACAAACCATATAGTGCCCATGTGCACAGTGTGCAGGATTTATGTGTCAGTCCATTGACCTTTGCTAGAGTGTGATACCAGATTAATTGAAAGTGCTCAGGATGATTGTCATTTATGAAATGGTCATTTGAAACAGACTAAGTAATTGGAAGACTTTTGGAGTAATTTATAAAACTGTCTTGGCTAACTATTATTTGGATGTAAAGTTGATATTAGCTTAACTTGTTATTGAAAGTTGACAAATAAATACCCGAAGCTCACCTTGGGAAGCTCATGGGCTCGGTGCGCAAGTACTCCCCCAACGGCCAGAAAAGGAGAGTTGGGGGAGACCTAGACTGGTTCCTGGTCCATGATTCACTGCGTGTTTCGAATCATATCCAATGTTATTGGAGAGGGGAATAGTCTCGGAGACCATCCCAAGTTAAATTTGAACATATTCGCGCGCCGAGGATGCCTGACGGTCACGCGAAGATGCTGTGGCTAATAATTTGCACATTCAGGAAGTTGTGCGTACTTCACTCGCAAACCAGTACAGTACAGAACGCACACACTGTGTGTCCCGTACACGGAGCTCACAAAATTGGTAAAAACCCACCCTCTTTTGTTGGCGCACAGAGCCCATATTGACTGTCTCCTCTCAAACTATTTGTCACGTTTGTGTATACTAATCATTTAATTTGATTCACAGCAGCAGGGAGAGCTCACCACGACTGGGGTGACGGCAATCGTCTCATCGATGGCAGACGACCTTTGAACTTCAACTACGGATTTGGCCAGCAGGGAGAACAGGGTGACGTGGAGGAGGCACCCAGCCCACAGAGAGCAGGTAGGTCAAAGGTCAAAGGTTGATTCTCATGTATCCAGGGTCAGTCCACCCATAGTCCTACCCAAGGCAAAGATTGGGCAAATTCGCGCAGGAACTATTGTTGACCAATGGTTAAATATAGCTCGACCAAATTTAGCCCCAACTCTGTCTAGTCGACGATGTTTGACTACGCTAGTCGACTATTTGTAACCAGCCTACTCGGCCTGGTTGCACCGCTGGTAACCAATAGTTGCACGCATTGATAACCTACAGCAGGGAGCCAGGACCCAGAAGTTTTGCGATAACATTTTGACCAGCCTTGGACTAGAGACGTTCACACGTTGCTATTAGTGCGTAGGCGTAAGTTACGTCACATATCCAATTGACTAATGGTCCTGTCATTACTTGATCTTTGTAAAAGGTCTTTGTAATTTGAGGTCTTGGAACAGCAATGGGAGATGTCCCCCCTACCTCTCCGCATGCTTCCCCTCCCCCCCCCCCCCTTGCAACTATTTGCATCTTCACTGGTTAGTAATTTCAGTAAAAATAAAACAGTGTCTCGATTTCTTTTATTTGCCAACAGCTGCAGCAGCATTGTCGCGTTTGGCGGCTGCAGCTCTCTCCCAAGCCCAGAGCCCGACCAGCCCCACCGACAAGCCCATCACAGCCCTGCAGGACCTGTGCCTGCGCTGCGTCAGTAAACGAATCGAAGGACGCACCCAGCAGCCTGTCACAACGCTGGAGGCTCTACCCCCGCACCTCGCGAGCCGACTGGTGGAAGAGCTGAAGAAGTCCGGTGTGCTCAGACCGAAGACGCTGAATTTGTTCTTGCCCTGGTGGGTTGACAGAGTTCAAAAAATTCTTTTCAAAATGAACATGGCTAATACTAGATGTTGGCCCTTTTCTGCATTGCGTAGATAGAGGCTAGTAATCTGTATGTCCTTATGGGTGTGTAAATCTGAGTAATCTTTAGGGCTGTGTCAGAAAATTTATTGAATATCTGAATATTCGATTATCCACTGAATATCCAAAAAGCATTTTTCCAAACAGAATATTCGTAAAAAAAATTTACCCGTCATTAGAAGATGACAAAAACATCCATGAATTAATTTTATTTGCATAAGTTGAGAGCTTTATTCTTTGTCAAATACCACATGTTTGCGAAAAGCAAGTTCCATGAAGAATATCAGCCCTTACTTTCATCTTTAACATCCGTCAAATATCAGCTAATCAGCTATCTCAATAGGGGTGTGCATTTACGGGTTGTAAAGGATCCGGGTACCCGATTGAAAAAAAAACACGAGTACCCATTAAAGAAACCCAACCCCAAAATTCAGATAGTTAATGAAGGTTCTTACGATAATACATGTATTATAACATGGGTGCGTCAATACAGCAAGATACAAGTGTGTACAGTGAGCTTTATGGTGTAAACTGCAACTTTCACGACCATCATAAACGAGAGCTCTTTTGTTTTCCAATACAGCCTGGCTTTTATTTTTAGTAATTCCCAACAAATGACATTCACAACCTTCTTTTTCATTGTCTGAGAAGTTACTACCGGTACTTAATTTGTCAAGTTGGTTACAGGTACCCGATCCCATGATCTGGAACCGGTTCCTAACATCAGCGCTGGGGTACCCCTAGAACTTATGGGTAATACCCATAGTTCTAGGGGTTACAAGGGGTAGGTCAGACCATGGAGCTTTATCCGAGGTGGAAAGATTCCCATATCTGGCCATCACTATTTTTCCCCTTCAGTGACCTATCATGCAAAGTGCTAATATGTCCCAACAAGTAAAATTTAGCTTGGGAAAATATTGAAGTAGGCCTATTTAGGAAACACTTGGAATAGAAATGTTCAGACAAGTCTCATACGGTTTGTGCACAGGGATGGCCAGATATGGGAATCTTCCCATCACTAATTGTTCCCTGCAGTGACCCAACACTAACAGCCATCAGCTGGGGAACATATTGAAGTATTTACCGAGAAAACACTTTGATTTTTCTTCAGACCATTTTCATAGCAGGGGCGTAGCAAGGTAACTTTTATGGAGGGGGGGGGGATTGTTTTGAAAAAGGCCCTTGTACATCCATTGTGAAATGTAGACAGGTTTTTTCTCCGGCAACTTGGCCTCCGTAAAATAAAAAAGCCGGGGGGAGGGCTGGTACCATCTTTCGATGGGGTTGCTGTTCAAAACCGACAATTATACACACAAAGGGCCAATATATGGTGCTTTTCAAGGCAATACATGTGCGAAATTCTGAAAAAGGCACCCAAAGCGGCACCCAAAACGGCAGATGCCACAAAAAAGGGTGCAACTTTTTTTTTTGAAAAGGGCACTTGTTCAGAAAAAAGGGCAATTTGTAAAAAGAGGGTACTCTTTAAAATTATTGGCTACGCCTATGTCATAGGGTTTGTGCTGCTGGCTACGCCTATGTCATAGGGTTTGTGCACCTGGGCGTTGTGGGGGGGGGGGGGGGTCAAGGGGGAGGGCGCTGCCCCCCCCCCCCCCCCAGAAGAGCCACAAAAAAAAAACAAGAAAAAATAAATTGAAGAAAAAGAGGCGCGAAGTCATATTTGTGTAAATTTAATGGGTTGGGAGGGGGGCAAAATGTCCCTGCCCCCCTCTAAAACTGATAATTAGAGAATGTGTTGAGAATTTTTGGGGAAATATGTTTTGCCCCCATGAGATAAAATCCTGGCGACGCCTATGTTTGTGACTAGAGTCACCATGGTCACTATCATGGTGATTTCCAGGTACATGCAGTGGCGTAGCATGGCCATTTTTATTGACACATGATTGAGGGGTAAACATTTCTTTAAAAAGGGAACTTGCACATCCGTGCTGACATGTAGACCCCCTTTTTTCCCCGGACACTTGGCCTCCGTAAAATCAAATAGTGCAGGGGGGCTGGTACCATCTGTCGATGGGGGCGCTCTTCAAAACCGACGATTGTGCACACTAATAATCACTATATGGTGCTTTTCAGGGAGATGCATGCACGTAATTACAAAAAAGCCACTCGGAATTAACGGCCGATGGAACCAAGAAGGGCACGACTTCTTTTTAAAAAGGGCACTCGTTCAGAAAAAAGGGCACTCTACACAAAATATTGGGGGGTAAGCGCTGGTGATAAAAAGGCATTTGAATGGAAAGTTTCTAAGAGTATGGGAGTTATCAACAGACTAAAACATACTGTTCCCTTTGAGGTATTAAATACTCTCTATAGTTCATTAATACTTCCTTATTTTTCTTACTGTAACATTGTTTGGGGGAATCTCATTCCGTACGAATTTGGATAAACTAATAAAATTGCAGAAAAGAGTTGTTTGAATTATTACAAATTCACCATATAGGGCCCATAGTCGACCTCTCTTGCGTGAACTAAAATATTTAAGCATAACAAACCTAAACAAATACCAACAAGCTCTATTTGTTTAAAAACAATTTACTGCCCATTTCCTATTCAAACATGTTTGTACTAAACTACAATTTGCATAACTATAATACTGGTGTGTCTACTAACTTACATTTCCACATACCGCAACATAGAACATCTGCCTTTCAATATAACATTAAATACACCGGACCTAAAATATGGAACAATGTACCGTTGTCTCTCAGATGCTTAAGGTCTTATAATATTTTCAAACGCAAACTTAAATTGTAGCTTATGTAATGTGATATATTTAATATGTTATATGCCTCTGCCATAATTGGACTCTGTATGCACGACGATCCTACTCGTAGCCCATTATTAATTATTAATATTATTTTTATAACTTGTTTACAACTTTGCTAAACTGCTTAGAATTATACATGTGTGTAATTGGTCTTTGTTTTTAATTGTTTTTTTTCCCCCCTGTTATTATTCGTCTGTTTTGTGTAAGGGCATTTGTGTAATGCCTGATACAAGCTATGCTTTTAAGGTTTTGCCACCTCTAGTGACCTTTATATTTTGTTTAAGTACTTATATTACTTTTTCATTTCTGTCATGAAGAGGAAATAAATGTGATTTGATTTACTAATCTGTTGAAGTTCCAGTTGCTGTACTGTATTTTTTGAGAGAACATAAAACCGGTGCACAATGTGGTTGTTTTTCTCAATTAATTGCGCGTCAAATTGCTATTTCATGTTTGGAATTCCACCCTATCTGTGACGTCGAGGTATCACTCGATAAATGGTTAATCCACGCTGGATATAACGAAACATCGTTCAATTTTCATGATTGTTTTAATACTAGGCCCGCGGGTACATTTTTCAGAAACCACTTTTGATACGATGTGTTTTTTTCTATAGAATGATGAAATAATGGGCTAGAACAAAATAATGTACATTGAATAGTCCCTTATTTTTTTTTTTTTTTAATATCAGGGCCTGACTTTTCCATCTTAATAAGATCTTTAAATGTAAATCGTCACCGTTTTCACGAAGAGCCACACCTGTGGATTTTGAAGGGGAAAAACGCGTTTTAGAGATAAAAGCAAGAGAAATTTCTCCTATTTTATTTAAAACTGACAAAAAAATACCTTGCAACAACGTTGTGCAATGAGGAAACCTTCACATGATTTTATGAGATGTGAATGTAGTTAATTAGCGCAAAATTAATTAGTTAATGTGTGTGTCTCTTCGTAAAAACGCAAACTCAAGTTTCCTACATTTAAGCAATTTCTGTTCAATATGGTGTTTTTCCATAATGAAAGGGGCGCGCGTGTGTACGCAGGCGGGGCTGAGAATGTAACTAAGATGTGTGGCTTTTTCATGATATATTGTAATTTAATATAGCTCCATGGGCTTTTTTACTTTTACACTTTTCCGTGCAATGCGTTTTGTACGCGTTCAGGGGGTAGCAATATTCGTGTCTCTTCGTGAAAACGCAAAATGCAATTATCGAGATGTCTGCCCCTTTCATCATGAATGTAATTTGGAAATTAATGATGTTTTGCTTACAGAAACATGTCAAAATGGTTAAGTCTCATTCTGTTTGATCTTTTTTTTAGACTAACAGGGGTGTCTAGAGCGTAGAAACGCTTTTTGGTCTACCTGACATAATGTTCTTGGTTTCACCGACATACATACTGCACTCATATGACAATAGAGATATGACAATAGATGTGTTGCAAGTGATGTGATCAATAGTCCTGTGAGTAGAGCCAGAAGAGTGTTGTTCAGAAAAGGAGTCAGACTCTTGGATGTGGATCTGGCAAACAGGTCAGGGGCAAAGAAATGATTGTGGGGGCAATGAAAAATGGGGGGGGGGGGTGTTACACTTGGTAGACCTTTTCGTCTGAAAAATCTTCTAAGTATCTCCTCTGTTCACCTGTGCGGAGTCCATCTATCATCTTGCCTTTTGGCTAGATGGCCAGCTATGGACTCCGTGCGTTGGGACTGTTGGCATGGTCCATCGTTTTGGTCAGCAAGAAGGATGGAACTATCATTTTCTGTGTTGATCATAGGCGACCTCATGCAATCATCCAAAAGCGGATTGTAGCCCCCAACGATATCCCTCCGTCACCAGGACACCAGGGAGAGATACGGACGTCTTGAGCGTCCATGCAGAACCTGTACACATAAGTGCTTCCCGGACCCTATCGTCCTTTGCCCAGATGAGGACCATCATTTCCTTACCGACGTCTTCGAGAGTAGCTCCTCACTGCCGACACATCGGGATGTAGCAGCACAGACCGAATGTTCGGAGTTCAGACAACAGAGTGGATCACCATGGAGCTCATGGATGGAGAAGATGTGGTGGCACGTGTCATCATGTGCGAGAAGACCGTGATGATTCCACAGTAGACATTTTGTTTTGAGCAAAACTTTTGATGCTCTCACAGATATTTTTATTTTAGTTTAGAGAGAGAACATTTTCAATGTTGAAAGGTAGATCACTCCTATTATAAGTTTTCTTTAAGTGAGTTAATAAAGTAAGGGAATTATGTATCAAGTGCGTCAATCTGTTAAAGCTTGACGTATTGTTTATAACAAAAACAAAACATTTTGAAGATGTTTTTAGAGCTTATGATCACTTGTAAAACTGTTTCATAACCGTTGTTTAATTAAGAGAAACGTTGTCATGTTTTTATAATAATGTTAAGAAGTTTTGCTTAAGGTGTATGTAACTGTGTCCGAAGCTCTGCTTTAAAAGAAAACAAAAAACTTTGTAAGTTCTGAAAAGAAAAGCTGAAGTGAGGACACATCTCTGATAAAACTGGCGGTAATGTATCGAAATTAGGGCCGCACTGGAGATAGCGTAGCGCCCGCACTTTATTTTAGTTATGCAAATCTGTATGCCCTGGTTCCGTAGGCTCGATAAACGCGAGTCAGTCTGCGCATAGAGCTAGGACCCATTATGGTTTGCGTGGGAGCGTTGGCAACTATACGAAAGCACGGGGAAACATTAAGGCATCGACAGTGCTAGTGGAACGTAGGCCATCAAGATTTATAGTGAGTAACTTGTTCGCATCATAATTCATTGATTAATTCGAAATATTAGTTGCAAGCTAATAGCTTGTACTAGTTATTAAGAGAACCAGTTTTACCCTTAAAAAGCACACGTTTCAATCTTCAAACAACCCGACCTTCTAAATTTACCCCATACCGCTCGGTGGGCGTTACATTGGTGGCAGTGTCCGGAATTGAAAATATTCGTTATCAGCAATGTTGGTGAGATCATCAACGATATCCCCATTCTGGGAAAGATTAGACTTTTGAATAATGATCTGTTAGTGGGGGAGAACCTGTTTTAGGCTTTTTCAATAGAATGGATGAGTTGACTTTATTTTCCTCGATGGTTGATTTAAAGTATTCGCTTTTCTTCCTTCGGATTTTTTTGTCAGTACATGTTTAGAAGCTTGTTTACTTGCGTTCCATCATTTTGTGAGCCTGAGCGATTTTATTTGCACGATCTTGTTGTCGCATAATTGTATAATTTCCCCATCGAGCAAAGGCAACGATGCATCAAGAAAACGTTTTGATTCCAATGGTACATGATGGTTAATAATACTCATAAACAGATGGACCATGCTTCATTAAAATCATGACAATACGGGACAGGTTCCCATTGGGCATTAAGGAGGTCTTCTATATCTTTAAAACGTTTGAAGATAATTGAACAACCTTCTATTTTGGGAGTGGGGACTTTTCGAGTTATGAAGGCCGTATTAAAACAAGATAGCGGTTACCCTTCAGGACATGTAGGACACAAGTTTCACTTACAAGTTTAGAAAGAGAGCTAAAATAGTTGTTTCAGTAAATTCAGTAACGCGGGTAGGATCATGTATACGTTGTATTATTTGGAACATTAAAACATTAAGTATAGGGTTTGAGGAAGTACAGTTGTCGTCCTCGGAAACATCACAATTAAAGTCGGCTGCTACAATACTTTCTTTTTATTTACATGAGGCTCTATCTATAATAATTAGTTTATCTATAAACTCAACAGAACTTGAAGGTGGCCTGTAAATAGAACTTAGAAGCACAGGCTGTCTTTGCTTTCATTTGAGTTCAAGCCATAAAAACTCAACATCATCTGTTTGAAGTCATAAATAAATTAATAAATAAATAAATAGATATACGGTGAAGTTTAGTTAGAAGCCTTTTGTGGTTTCATAAATCTGATGTTTTACGTACGCCTATTTCATTACTTTTTTTTATTCCACCTTACTTGTAAGAATTTAGTTTATGTCAAATTCTTAAATAAGAATAAAATCACTCTTGGTATATATCAATCAAGTTTGGTACCTGTGAATTTAACGATGGATGGAATACATGCATCAAGCCATGGACGCAGTGTTTATTTCTCAACTTCCTTGTGCTATTTTTGTAACAAAAGGGCATATTGATTCGATCCACCGGTTCAGTTGACCTTCTGACTTTAGTGGTATTGTAGTCAGAGCAGAGCCAGACGATCCCACCGTGGGATACAAAGACATGCCAACAGCATGGATAAAGTATGGAATTCGTTTTCAAGTAAACTGTATGCAGTTGCACGCATTCACCATTTAGCCAAGTATTTCCACCAACTGGAAATATCCCTAATCTGGTTAATGATTTAAGAGTCATTTCGTGTAAATACTTTATATAAGCGTCCACGCTCAAAAAATCGATGAAAGGACTTTGGGAGCAAGTAACCAAAATAAACTTTTTAAACCGATATTTTTCCCGTTGCCATGGATACGGGCCATTATCTGATTTGGCCATTTTGGGGCATTTTTGAGGCTGCAATAATTCATTTTTTGCATTATTTTCAAAGGTCATCAAGCCAAACTACAAAGTAATGTCACAAAAAAACATCCTTACCCTTACAAGAAAAAAATAGAAACACTTCTGAAAAATCTCCTTAGTTATTTTTAGGCCATATAATACAGCATGTTTTTACAACTAGCACAATTGCATTTTCCCCCATTTTTATCCCTCCCAAATGGCACTTGCCAGGGCACTCAGAATAATTTCCCTTCGGCTATGGTTAGTTCAGACATTGGTCTTTTCATAACTGGTGAGAAAATGTTGGGTTATTGTTTAGCCTTTGTGCAGTAGCGCTCCAAAAATGGTAAATTTCACAAAAACCTTAAAAGTGTATGTTCAGTGTTTTCCTTTGTTTAGGGTAATAAACTTGTATAATTGGTATTGATCATGAATTTAGCACATTTTCAAAAACAGAATCAGACTGTTTATCATTTTTAGACCATTGGATGAAAAGTAGGTCGTGCACTTCTCCCCACACCTGGCTAGGCCCTGCCCACTCCCCCTGTGCCACCGAATTTTGAACGCGTATGTTGCATAACGAAACAAATGTAAATAAATACTAGAGGTTCGCGTTTGTTGTTACAAACGCAGAGTGGTCGGGCAGGCATTTAAAAAAACCACTGCCCAGTTAAGTTATGAATATGTTGATGTAAGAACAAAGGATCACGAAATTAAATCATTTCCATCATAATAAATTATTTTGTTTAAAAATGCATCTTTAACGGTGTGATAAATATGTACACATACGAGTTATTTCTAGCTGGATGACGTCATTATTGAGGAAGTGAATACTGACTTAGTTCAGAGTGGATAAATGTTTATTGTGAAGTTGAATAACGTATGGAATTATGGAAAATATAATTGTATGCATTTATAACATCTAACTTCCGGTTTCATGACGTCACTAGTATTTGGAAGCAAAAGGTTAACATTGTTATGGATATCGTTATTTGGGCTACGAAGATATACGACATGGATCAAATGATAGAATTCAATTCAAAATATGATCGTTTTCAAATTCTCATAGACGTAACTTCCGGTCCGATGACGTCATGAATTTGAAACCTTGCCAAGTCATCTGTGGTTAATCAAAGAATATCAAGGAGTGATTTGGTAAAATTAGAACCGATGGTCTTCAGATTAAAGAAAACAAACACTATTTTATGTGCGGCTAGGGGGCGCCCTTTCGGATGATGACGTCATCACACTGTTTTTTGCGTCTTGCATTCCTCACTATACACTTTCATAATATATATGTCTGTAGTGAAATGCTTCCGCTTTTGAGTTATATTCAGTTTTTATTGCACTTCCGGTAACACCGGAAGTAAAGGTCAAGCAGTTTTGCGTTCGGGAACATGAAATGTTTCTCACGGCATAGTCTACAACCTCACGAAAAAACGAACACGATACTCTATTTAGTTCAAAAGATATAACGCAAACTATTTTGTCAAAGTTTGCCCTTAAATCGCTTGTAATTTGATACCTGATTACGTCATGATGACGTAACAAAATGTACAACATCTTCGTAACATGGTACAAGTTCACACAAGGTTTTGTGATCATACCGCGAACCGTTCGGAAGAAATGCTGCTTTGTTTTGATGTCAGGCTAACGTCTTCATTTTGAATTCACCTAACTTTGACCTTCCGGTAGACCCGGAAGTAAAGGTCAAGCGAGTTCAC
This sequence comes from Patiria miniata, assembly GCF_015706575.1. Lineage (NCBI taxonomy): Eukaryota > Metazoa > Echinodermata > Asteroidea > Valvatida > Asterinidae > Patiria > Patiria miniata. The sequence continues at coordinate 9,571,623 of NW_024037063.1, forward strand.
GTACACTACAAAAACTGTTAAGCGATTAATGGTCTATCTGATTACAGAATACAAACATCATTGATTGTTTAGTTCAAGAGTTATAGGTGAAAGTAATTGGTCACTTTTTCAGATAAAATCACTTGTAATTTGACACCCGATGACGTAATCATGACGTCAGAGTAATATGCACCACTTCGAATGAAAAAATTGAAAGTTACAAGTTCGTACCATATACCGTTTAAGAGAAAACCCGCGGAGAAGTATTGTCCGGAAAAAGAAAAAAAAGAAAGAAAGAAAGAAAGAAAGAAAGAAAGAAAGAAAGACTTTTTTGACTTTTCAAATGAAAACTTTATTTCAATTGAAAACATATCCAAAACAACTATTTACAAAGCAACTAAAACAATTACAAATAAAAGATTTGTATACTAAAGTAAATAATAAACAGTAACAAAATTATCCAAAACACAATTATTTTAAAGACGAACATTTATCTTTGTAAAGTAAACACGAAAGGGATAATTGAAAACTAAAAGAAATTATCATTATTATCATTAAGGAAACAGGCAAGAAAACCGGGAAAATCCAAGCAACCAGCGAGCAGAGCAAACAACAGGTCGAAACACAAGCCCAAGCGAAGCGCCGGCACCACGTGACGCCGCCGCGGCACACCTATTAGCTGTGTACTACTGCCAAACCGGCAAACCGCGGCGACGAAACACAAGCACCAGCACTCCGCCCGAGCCCGCACACCAACCCCGCCACTCCGCCTGCCGGCTACTCAACCTCTCCCGTCTTCTTGAAAACAAATCTATTAAAGACAACCAAAAAAACAAAACAGAAAATTCTTTAGAAGTAATTTAGTTGGAAGGTGGGATCAACAAAAACAAATTGTACAAAAACTATACGAACAATCAAGACAGATATTAACGCACAGAAAAAGATCATTATATCCAAACAAGATAACAACAAGATCAATAACAAGAATGTAAAAAGAAAATACACAGACATCAAATGCAAACAACAAAATGTAAACGAGAACAAAACAAGAAAATACATGATCAATAAACTGAAGTAATTTTCACCCAAAAGTAAATTATAAACAAACAAGTGCAAATAAGAATCTTGCAAAAATGACAGAACTATATAGAGGAATAAGACAATATCAATTATACAATAGAAAACAAATGAACAGAAAAAAAAGTACGCAACGAAATGCATAGAAGCATCTGTGAAACTTAAAACAGTATTCAAGGGGGAGGGTAAGGAGGGGGAGGGTAAGGAGAGGGAGAGGAAAAAGGAGTGGGGTCACCGGCATCTCTGGTGTGGGCATGTTACACGCCCACTACCGGTAAGCCCCGGGTGGGAAAAAAAGGGTCGTCGAGGTGGGCTGTGCAAAAAGCACAACGTCCCGCTTTTGGGTCGGCGGGACAACCCACGCAACGGCGATCCTGGGAAGGGGAGGGGATGTATTTACAAAGGAAGAGGAAGCAAAGAAAATAGTGATCAGATCAACCACGTTATCTTATTGTCGGCTACAGTAAAGAGAGAATCGTTAATGTACCATTTTTTGAGAAATAGATCAAGGGATGAGTTTAACCGGTGGTAGTGATATTCGATGAGGATTTTAGATTTTAGACGATGAGACCAGACGAGAAGAGGATCGGAAAAGGTAGTAGAGCGATAGGACCAGTAGATTACATTTTTTAGGCTGACGATGAGGAAATTAGCGAGTTTGACCGCGTCCCGGTCCCGACTCCTGGCGTTTGGGATCAGGATCCAGTAGAGGTCAAAGTTGAGACGGAGATCCGGAAGAAGACGGGACAGCAAGGCGTGTAGAAGGTTGAGGGCGGGTTGGATGGCAGAGCACAGGATGAAGAGGTGGATGACAGTTCCTTCCTCTCCACACCATCCGCAGGACGGGGAGATATCCGGGTTGAGGTGATGAAGAACAGGGAGAGAAGGCAGGAAGTTATGAAGAAGTCGAAACTGGACGTCGCCTTCTTTCTTGGAAGTGGGAAGCTTGTAGATTTGAGTCCAGGGGATGGAGAATTCAGAGTTATTGAAGAAACCGATGCGATGCCAGTGAGTGATTGTAGTGGGAGGGTGGCAGTTGACGGAAACGTTGAAGATATCGTAAAGGGTCTTGGAGGATAGCGAGAGCCCGTTAAGGTCGGGAGCGATGAAAAAGGGGATCGGATTATCCGGAAAGCAGGGGACGGTGCGGAGAGGAGTCGGAGGAGCTAGCAGACCACAGGAGCCGATGAGAGACGGAAAAGACGAGCGGAGGGCGAGACGCAGGCGGCGAAGCAATCTGTCAATGAGGCGGAGGGAGGGACGACGGAAACTGGACGGGGCGAAGGGTAGATCTTCGGCTTCCAGCCAGCGACCGGTGGAGGGATGAAGAAGATGACGGACGATCCTGATCCCGCACGAGAAGAGTCGAGAACAGGTGTTCCCATCGTCAGCCGCGTGTTCGAGGAGAGTGCTATTGATAGGGATGTTGATAACATGACTGATCTGATCCGATGGTATTTCGATTCGAGCTCCGGATGCCTTCCAAGCACGCAGAAGCTCGCCGTAGAGTGGAGGAATGCTTATATAGAATTTGGGATCGAGATCAAGTTGAAAGAGTTGGAAATCAAAGTCGAGTTTTTTGTAACGACGGAGAAAGTAGCTAACCATGGTGTAGGCAGGATGAGGACACAGACCGAGAAAGCGTTGGATAGTGGACATTCTGTAAGCGAGCGTGCGTGCTTGGAGGCATGCAAGACCGAGTCCGCCTCTGTCGGGTGTCTGATAGAGAATTTGTTTTTTGAGATAATGTCTCTTCCCGGACCAGACGAAGTCGACCAGCAGTTCCTGGAGTTCGCTCAGGACATTTTCGGGTGGGGAAAGAACGGCCAAAATATGAAAGAGTTTAGAAGCAGCGAGTTGATTGGCCACGAGAATTTTACCTTTAAAGGATAGGGTCGAAGAGAGACGTTTCCACTGAGACAGAGTTTTGTGAAGTTTTTCTTTGCAGATGGCCCAGTTTTGTTTAAGGAAATCGTGGGTGTTTCCCAAGCGAACTCCAAGAAAGGTAAGACCTGAAAATTCAGGGGCCGGTCGACTCGTCCGGTCCACGAACCGACCCACAGCCCCTGGGATTTTTGAGTATTTAAACTTGCAGCAGAGGCTCTACTGAAAATAGCATAGGTTTGCTCAATTATTTTAAAACCGTTGTCGGAGGTGAAAAAGAGAGATATATCATCGGCATACGCCGAGACCGAAACGTATTTATCGGTGCCGGGAAGAAGAAAACTATGTTGATTCAGATTATTACGGAGTTTGTTAAGAAAAGGCTCTATGGCAATGGAGTAGAGAAGGCCCGAGAGCGGGCACCCTTGACGGATGCCCTTGTCGAAGGTGAAGGGTGCAGTTAAAGAGCCGCACACCTTCACCAGGCTCTCGGCACCATTATACAAGAGATTAATATATGATATAAAAGCGTCTCCAAAACCCATGGCTCTCATAGTATTAAACAGATAACCGTGGTCAACGCTGTCAAAAGCTTTCTTTTGATCCAAGTTGACCACGGCCAAAGGAACATCATTGAAATTACAGAAATTTATGATATCTCTAATGAGAGAAATATTGTCATAAATTGTCCTACCAGGAGCGCAGTAACACTGGTCTTGGTGGACTACATTGCCAATAAATTGTTTTAAACGATTGGCAAGCAACTTGGCAAAGATTTTGTAGTCGGTGTTCAGGAGGGAAACCGGACGCCAATTGGCTATGTCAGAAAGATCTCCTTTTTTTGGAATGAGCGTGATGACAGCTCGACGGAAAGAATGCGGAAGAATTCCGGTGCTACAGGCGTGAGAAAAAACGGAGAATAAATCGTCTTTGAAGAGAGGCCAGAAGGCTTGAAAAAATTCAGAGGTGAGACCGTCTAGACCGGGAGTTTTATTTTTGCCAAGTTGCTTAACCGCAGCATCGAGTTCTTCCAGACTGGGAGGAACATCAAGATCCTCCGAGTCGACTGAATCGAGTCTAGGCACATCATTTAAAATGTGCTCTCGGGCGCCCTCGTCAGTCTGAGGTCGGCTGTACAAGTTTTGATAAAAATCACGGACGTGTTTTTTAATCTGTGCAGGATCGTCCGTGAGATCGCCGGAAGCAAGGCGAATACTGGAAAAAGATTTAGACTGAGAACGAGACTTTTCAAGATTGAAGAAGTAGGACGAACATGTGTCGACCTCATTGACATGTTGAAAACGGGCCCTGACGAGGGCACCCCGAGCTTCATTGTTAAAAATTTTATTCAATTCATCTCTTTGTTCATCAAGAATGCGTTTAGTGTCTTCGTTAAAGTCTGGCGCAGACAGAAGGTTTTCAATAGTTTTGTTAATCCTGAGCAGGGCGTCACGTTTTTCTTTGGCGATTTTCGACCCGTACATTTGGGTGAGGGTTTTTATTTGGATCTTGCCAAAATCCCACCACGCGCAAATGTCGGGAAATTCGTTTTGTCTCTCCCTCCAGCCAGTCCAGAAATCTGCAATCAGTTCTCTGTAGGCCTGATCGTCTAAGAGATAGTTATTAAAATGCCAATAGGCGCTTCCTTTACAGTTAGAGGAGGGAAGCTTAATAGCGACGGTCACAGCCAAATGGTCAGACAAAGAACAGGGAAGAATTTTACACAATGAGACGGAGGACAAAAGAGCAGTGGGGAGATAAAAGCGGTCCAGTCTGGCTTTTGAAACGCCATACTGACTGGAGGGGTTAGCTCTGTACCAGGTGTACTTTTTTTCCTCGGGGTTCCGTCTGCGCCAGACGTCGTACAAAGAAAGTTTGTTCAGAATGCTTTTGAGAGCCACGGAAATTCTGGGACGACGCTCGGTCGGCATATTTAAACGATCCAACTCGGGATCAAAAGTACAATTAAAGTCACCTCCGACTATAATGACACCGTCACTGAGGGGGTCACTGTGTTTGTAAATGCAGTCGATGGCTTTTAAGGCTTCACTATCAGATTGAGGGATCAGAATATTGTAGAGATAAAAAATGACGTCATTATGCGAGATTTTAGTATAAGTAGCATAACCATCGTAAATGGAGGAAGATTCAAGAATGGAAATGTTATTTCTAACGAGAGTAGTGACCCCGGATCCGCGCGAGGGGCTGGGATTACAAAGCGGAGTATAACTAGGCCAGGAACTCCAGGAAGAAAAATGATCGTTTAAATTGCAGGTTTCCTGGAGAAAAATGATGTCCGGTTTATTACAAAGCGTATCAACATATGTGTGAAGAGAGGCGTGTTTGACCGAGGAGGAACAGCCCCTCGCGTTTAAAGTCATCAGTGACAGTGTCATTACAAAAATAAAATGAGTGAGTTGAGCAGAAACCATAGTGAAATAGAGGGAAATAAGTCAGACATCTAGGTTTTTGATGAGTTTGTAGATCCTCTGTTGCAAGTTTCGTTTAAGCAGAGGGCTATTTTTCAGGGGTTTTAGTTGAGCAGCAAGACCTGGGATGTTTGAGGTGAATTTCCGCGCGACAAGTTCAGGTTTTTTGCTGGATTTAACCGCTTTGAGAAATGCCAGGAGTTCGTCAGGTTTGAGAGGTCCTTTGCAAGTGGGAAGACCCGCAGAGCCGAAAGGATCATCGTCGGCCTGCGAGTCCTCCCACAGCGTGGAGTCCGTGTCAGTGCCGTCAGCCGTGGAGGCGGGCGTGGAGGGGGCGGGCGTGGAGGGGGTGGGAGAAACGGCATCTAGGGCCTGGGATACAGTGGGAGACGTGACTTGCATCGGAGAGATGACTTTCCTGGCAATTTTGCGAACAGGAGAGGGGGATTTGAGGGGGACGAGGCGGGGGGTCTCGTCAACAGGATTGGAGGGGGGAGATTTTTTGCGTTTGGTTATTTCCGAGAAGAGGCGGGAAGGGGCCGGTGGTGTTCCCCAGATGTATACGGTTTTTTTCTTGGAGGCAGCTCCGGCCGAGGCACCCGACGACGACGCGCCCGAGGCCGCAGAGTCCGACCCGACGCCTCCAGCAGACGCCGGTGGCGACGGATCGGTCCCCGCAACAGACCCCGGGGCAGCCGTGCCGGACGCCCCCGCCGGAGGCCCAGCGGACGCCGCGCGCGGAGCCCCGCCGCCCGCCCCAACAGACGCCGGAGCAGAGGCGGGAGCCCCACCCGAGGCACCCGCGGAGGCCACCGCCCCCGCAGACGGAGCACCAGGGCCGGCCGAGGCACTGAGGCCCGGCCGAACCGCGGAGCCCCGGTCCGCAGAAGTAGCGCCGCCCCCGACTGTTGTCAGAGAAGAGGATGTCTTGGATTTTTTGGGGGGATGCTTTGGATCTGATTTACAACGTACAAAAACCGGGGGTGGGTTGAGAGGGTTGTCCGGGTGGGTCTGAGGGTTGGAGGGTTGCTTTTTGCATGCCCGACTGATATGGCCGAACTCTCCACAGTTGAAGCACCGCACGGACTCAGTTGAAAGAAACACACGGTAATTTACTCCGTTGTGGGAGAAGTTGATGTGATCCGGGGGTGTAATGTTGTCATTGATCAGAACCTGAACGTGTCGCCGGAAAGACATTATGTGACTGAGTTCTTTATTTTTGAAGCCCAGGGGAATAGGGCGGATCTGGGATACGACTTTACAGAATGACGAGAGATTATTAACCAGGATGGAATTAGGGATTTCAGGGTATACATTAGATAAAGTGATTCGGGTAGTAGGACGGATGAGGGGAGTCAGCTCAAGGAAAGAACCGTCATGGTCGAGACCACGTTGAACAGCGTCCACGACGGCCTCCCTCGAGCTGAGATAGATAGCAATACGACCATTTGAAATACGAGAAGCAGAGATGATATCTTTGGCAGGGTGGACATTAGTGAACGAATCGATGTAGGATTGTATGGATACAGTGTCTGTAGCACGGAAAGTAACACCATTGTTCCTGGTGACGTTCTTGAATGGCTCGTCACCAGGAACAATGGGCTTGCTAGGAGCGGACGCCCCTACGGTTGACTGCCCCTGAATAGCGGGCCCTGCCTGGCTAGCCATGGCGGCCAGTCAGACAGTGCGTCAAGCTAAACAGGGACGAACGAAAAATGAATCTGAAAATATAATAAAATGAAAACACCCGAGAGGCTAGAAACGGTCTTGCAAGATGTATCGGCAATACAAAGCACAGTAGTAAAGAAATAATAATCAAACAATGTCTAAAATACACAAAAACACCTACTTACTCCGGAGCTCGAACGTTGTACGTATGAAAGAAAGAAAGAAAGAAAGAAAGAAAGATTAATCGTAACAGATCCAAAGAGTGGTCGGGTTGTGCCCGACCACTCAAATATGCAAGTGAACGCTTTAGAAATAACGTTCCTTTTCACAGCCCCCCTTCCCCCAACCCGGGGCATTGCTTGGGGTTGAGGGTGGGGTGTGACCACCCACAAAAAACTTGGCAGTCGGTACAATCATTGTCACATGGGCAAAACTCATGTGATTGCAAGCCGCAATGAATAATAATTGTCCCCTGATTAAAGTGCACCATTATTCAAATGATGTCCAGTCCCCCCCCCCCCCTCCCAGCTAGTCCCCGTCCCTTTCCTTGCCACCAAATTAAGATTTTGATTTCTGCATGTATTTGCCTAAATTAAATTGTAAATACTAGATATCAATTTGCAAGTGAATCTTTTACAATCTACACCAACAGCCGTCTCACAGATAGCCCCTTCCCCTGCCAACCTCACTTCCAAAGCTCATAGAGACCCACGCCCTCCCAAACAAGTCAAAAAGTACAACTTTGTTCAGATTACATACATGCATATGGCCTTGGGGAAAGTCTGAATTATGTAAGGTGGCTTTTTTACAACACGGGGCAGCTTGAAATATCCAAAAAGTGAGGAGGTGAAGGGGTGTGCATGTCGCGGGGGTGGGTGGGGGTGGGAAGGGTGATCTGGACACACGCATTTACGCTGTACACATTTGTTTATATTGCAAGTTACTTTGGAATTACAGTAAAAGGTGTGGTGAACAATATGACGTTTATTTTATTGTTTTCAAAACGGAAAAGATCGGTCGATTTACAAGTACTTTAAAACAACGATCGCTCCAGTGAAAGCTCCGAGAGAACACAGCATCAATTTGATTGCATGAATTCCACTCTGACTTGACTTGGCTGTATACATGTAGTTAGGGTCTGAAGTATTTTTTTAGTGGAATTTGTATTTGCCTGATCAACCAGAAATTTTTGTGGCACCAAACACACTTCTGTGGTGTGTTTATTATTACCATGGCAACCGTTGTAAAGACATCGGTGCTCATAAACTAAATTCAAAAATACTTCCATTCTCAAAGCCTATCACTGAAGTATTATCCTATGACTGACATTCATGGCTATATAATTGACAATACAAATTCAGTATTTAACGTGGCCGCCATTGGTGCGAGAAGCGCATGTAATTTTCACCTTTTAATCTGTACCATTTTGTTTGTTTTGATGTACGTTTCTGATAGTTATTACATGAATCAACTGCAGAGCATTAAATAACATCACCATATTGTGTATATTTACTTTAGTTTTGCCAATTCGGGTTGAAAACCCCACACATTTTTGGAATAAAATCAGCAATTATAAGTCCCTATGGCAATGACAATGGATGTATACAATTGCTTCACTGGGATGAATGTTTACACAAAAATACAGAAATTATGCCCAAAATGTTATCTAGACAAGAGTTTGGAAAAATATATAAAAAAACACCTCCAGTGGTAACAGCAATAGAACCAAGAATGTCATATTATGGACTATAAATGGTCAACCAATATTTTCCTGCCAAATCGGTTGTAGGAAAAATCGGTCAAAGTATATGCAAATCAACATGGGATCACAGTGTGCTGTACCCCTCCCTTTCAGAAAAAAAACCCCAAATACCCGTCAGAAAGGGTTAAAATCTGTAAGCACTTGTGGTTCGGTGGGGAAGTCGATATTTATTTTAATTAACACATTAACAAAACATTCCCTGCTTGTGTACAAAAAACCCTGTAATTTATAAGCACCAATACATTTAGCCATGCCATGTAACAATGGATGCACCACAAAAGTGTGGCCATGCTGACTACTGACGACAGTCTGGAAGAGACTCAAAATGTCATGCTGATTACGAAATTACGATTTTGGAGGGCATTTCAGCACCCATAAAGGTACTATATTCGACTTTATATGTGCTGGACCTGACCATTTTACATGTTCAATTCAATCAATCAAAATAGAGGCCATTTTGAGTTTTCACTAGAGTGATAGTTGTTTTAAAGTACAATGTACATCATTAATATGAGTTATTTGCTTTCGTAATCACCATATCACTTCTCTGTATTGAAAATAATAAAATAAATGCAATTTTGTTTTTAAAAATATACATATTACAACCCCCTTGCACTTTCCAGATATTCCAAACCACTCCCACGTTGACAAAAAAATACCGAAACCTACAAAGTGCATGTAAATATTGGGACTTTCCGTAAGGCAATACATGTAACCTTATCAATATGGGAGGGGTCGTTGCTCATAATGAGCACTGGAGTAGGAAGAGGGATGGCCGGGGGTGGGCTGTGAGACGGGTACGCCTGTTGGTATAGATTATGAAAGCTTTTTATAGATTATGAAAGCTATTTTTACAATATTAATTTAGGCAAATACATGCAGAAATCAAAATCTGAATTTGGTGACAAGAGAAGGGGCGGGGCCTAGCTGGGAGGGAAGGACTGGACATCATTTGAATGATGGTGCACTTCAATCAGAGGACAATGGATATGGCCATTATTCACTGCGGCTTGCAAACACATGAGTTTTGCCCATGTGACAATGATTGTACCGACTGCCAAGTTATTGGTGGGTGGTCACACCCCACCCTCAACCCCGAGCAATGCCCTGGGGTTGGGGAAGGGGAGGCTGTAAAAAGGAAGTCTATGTTATTTCTAAAGTGTTCACTTGCATATTATTTATTTACATTTGTTTCGTTATGCAACATACAACATCAAAATTTTGTGACACAGGGGGAGTGGGCGGGGCCTAGCCAGGTGTGTGAGGGGAGTACACCTCCTCCTATTCATCCAATGGTCTAAAAATGATACACAGTCTTATTATGTTTGTAAAAATGTGCTAAATTCATGAACAATAACAATTATACAAGTTATTACTCAAAACAAAGGAAAACACTGAAAATACACTTTTTAAGGTTTTTGTGAAATGTACCATTTTTGGAGTGCAGTAGCGCTATACAATAACCCAAAATTTTCTCACCAGATATAAAAAGACCAATGTCTGAACTAAGGAAAATTATTCTGAGTGCCCTGGCAAGTGCCAATTTGGAGGGATAAAAATGGGGTAAAAAAAAAATCAGTTTTGCTAGTTGTAAAAACATGCTGTATTATAGGGTCTAAAAATAGTATAAAAGAGATTTTTCGGAAGGGTTTCTATCTTTTTCTTGTAAGGGTAAGGATGATACTTTGTCGTGATATAGTTACTTTTGTGACATTACTTTGCAGTTTGGCTGGATGACCTTTGAAAATAATGCGAAAACTAAATTTTTGCAGCCTCAAAATTGCCCCAAAATTGCCAAAACACATAATGGCCCGTAGCCATGGCAACGGGCAAAATTTTTTGAGCGTGGACACTTATATGAAGTATTTACACGAAATTACTCATAAATATTTGTCAGTCATGCATACAGGGTGAGTCAAAAATAAATGACAGAATGTAAAAAAAAAGATGTTTTTAAAATATTTGGCTAGCTCCATTTTATACCAAACAATAGGGATAAAGTACATTTTATTGACTTTTGTCTGTGAAAAAAAATACGTAAATTGTCTTTTACATTTATGTCCGTGCATGTCGATTCTACGCTATTTGTCTGTCGATGGCTCCTTTTGTGTCAGTCAAGACAAACCGACCGCTTCTTCCATGACGCCAATCGGTCTAGATGGAATACTAAATGGGGGAAAAACGTTTTTACAAATTAATGTATGGACTTTGAAGACAAATTTTCATCTCTGAAGTATACTGTGACAAATCCTTTGCATGTAAGGCAAAAGAAAGAGACAATTTTACTCAACGTAACTTAATCAAACAGTGATTAACAATGGTTAGGCAGACAATTAACCTGTTGTTGTTTCATAAACTGATCGAGTGGTGCTACGTATTATATAGACCTATATAATTGAAGATCAATACTTGCAGCACAGTACAGCTGGTCATAGCCCTTTGTAAAACAGCTTCGAAAGTCGTATGTTTTTAACATTTGACACCAAGACATATATACATCAGTGATGGCATACGCTGATGAAATACAGAACTGATTTGACCAAAGTACTGGATAGGTATATACACTTAGCTGCATCAAGAAGTGAAATATGTTCATGTAATTGTAAGGCCCGAAAAAAATAGTTCTTCTTCCGGTTATCCAAACTACCCTATTCTGACAGCCCCTACCCTATTTTTTTTTCTTGGGGGGGGGGGGGGCTAGGAAAAAACAATGAAAATCACAAATTACTACCAGACTGCCAATAAAATCCTGGGCAGACCCAGTCGTCGACATCAGGACTGAAAAATTGGCTCTCCAGTGGCACTAATGCCGCCATGTCACACTTCACCAAAAACCCGTAGCAAGGTCCAGCGGTCACTAAGGGAAATGGAAAACGAGTGGTTCAGAAGTCAGCGGACCTGCAACATTTAGCAGATGTAGAAGACACAAGAGGCTTCTTCCAAGAAGCCAAGGCTATTTATGGTCGGCCTTAACGGGGCTGTTTCACTTCGAAGCTCTGATGGCTCCTCATCTATCACCGAATATTTCAAGATCAACACGTACCGGGGAGCTGAACACTTCAAGTCTCTGCAGCTGGACATGCCATTAGTTGTCACACCTGATGTGCTGACGACCTTTCCTGACCTCCCACCCCACCCTGAGTGGAGCTACAACACGCCATATCCCTCGAAAGGAATGAAAAAGCTCCTGGACTTGATGGCATCCCATCGGAAGTCTTCAAGCACGGTTGTCCAGCTCTGGAAGGCATACTGCTTAGACTCTTCAACAAGATTTGGGATGAAGAATCAGCCTCACAGGCTGTAAAGGATGCAGAAATACTGCCTCTCTACAAGGGGAAGGGTCCTAGGTCTGACTACAATTCATATGGAGGATTTTCCCTATTTGCTATTGTCGGAAAGATCTTGGCAAGGAGTCTGCAGAGAAGGATTACTATTGTAGTGCCACAAGACTTCCTTTCAGAATCGCAGGCGGATTTCGACCCGGGCGAAGCACCATTGACATGTTTTTTTTTAACCAGGCAACTGCAGGAGAAAGGCCGGGAGCAGTACATGGACTTATTTGTGGCTTTCATCGATCTTTACAGCCTTCGATAGTGTGCATCGTGCATCTCTGTGGCAGCTGCTTCACAAAATTGGATGTACGCACAAGTGAGTTTCCGGCATAAAAAGTTTCCATGAAGGTACAGTCGATTGTGTGTCCAATAGTGGACATTTGTCTAACCCTGTCAGCCTCAGCAATGGGGTGAAACAAGGATGTGTTCTTGCTCCAACACTGTTCTGTATTTTCTTTACGGTAGCTGCATTGTACCTCAATAGGGGTGTTTTCATTCGATTCCGCACGGATGGAAAGTTGTTCAACCTACGTCGACTTCAAGCAGTCACAAAGGTGACTGAAGTACTCATCACAGAGCTTGTATATGCAGACGAAAGGCACTAGTGGCTCACTCAGAGGAAGACCTTCAACAGATAACCAACCAGTTTTCTGAGGCTGCAAGGCGATTTAGTCTTACCATTAGCCTGTCCAAGACTGCACCATGCTCTTCCTGGCACTCCAACTACAGCACCAAACATAGCCATTGAACACACTCCCATTAAGTCTTTGTCACACTTCAAATACCTTGGTGGCTTTGTGTCCACAGAGGCAACCATCGATGTCAGTGCTGAAGGACTCGAGTCGAGTCCCGATTTTCAAGGACTCGGACTCGGACTCGGACTCCGATAGTGAGGTCTCGGACTCGGACTATATGGAGGACTCGGCCCGAGTCCAGACAAGAAAAACACATATTTTACCTATAACTTTACCGCAATTTCATTTAAGAAGACGTAGTTTTTAGTTTTCAAGATAACGTGTCGAGAATCACTTCAACTTGAACGCGCCGCCTCGCCTACGTATAGCTAGCCCTACGTGACGTGAACTTGTACGGTCCATATTGTGTGATACGGATACTGTGGTCGTGTAGGCACGGACGTCCGCGAATGCCCGTTCGGTTTCCTGACGAAAGACTACCTAACGACGCCATGGAACCAGACTAATGAGACTGTGCCTAACTGGCAAGTTCAACACTGGCCTGGTGGCTTGCATGGCATGATTATTGTTAAATTTCTATATTGTACAACACTTTTTTAATTTGTACACCCTGCGAACATTCTCATACATTTATCTGCTAAAATATTGCGTGCGCTAGAATTTAAATGAAAATCTTTTTTCTTCAAAACGATGTATGATGTGTGAAGGTTGGGGCGCACTCGGCACGTATGCAGCACGCGCGTGCACATACTGAGCAGTCTATCCGATCATCCCGCAGATCGTTGGCAACACGTGTTCAACTTCTTGTCGACTGCCGAGGCTTCTGATTTATATGTGCCACTCGATAACACAGATCATGTGGGCGCTTCCCCGAGTGATCAAGTATGGATTTACCAATCACAAGAAGTATTCATGCCAAAAGAAGAGACATTCTGCAAACTGTAACTTTTGCAAAGCCACGGTTTCTGAAATAAGTGATCATGGAACTACTTCCATTAAGCTTGAGGAACTTCGTAAATGATGGGAAAGATCCAGTTGCGGGGGGGGGGACCCTTTTCCCCAAAAAATGTTGTGGTAGGCGTTTATACAATTCTGTGAAATATTTTACTTGTATACCCCATCAAGTGCACCAGTGGAGCGCATTTTCAGTAATGGGGGTATAATAATGCGTCCCCATCGTGCCAGCTTATCTTCCCGCATGTTGAATATGCTTATGTTTCTAAGATGTAAGAGTATGTTTTAGTTTAAATCTTAAATAAGCTAGAACATAATGTGGTGGTCAAGAGTTTTGCACACGACTAGAGTTTAAACACAAAATTAAGTAACATGATTGTAGTGAAAGCGGCGGGAATAGGCGGGGTATAGGTTAGGACTGTACAGCTTAACATAGGTACAGTAGGAAGTAGGGTAGAAGATGGTACAGGAGGTGCCCTGACCATCAAAATACATAAGTTTGGAGGCAAATATATAGATATCAAAAGGAATTGGTACGGCAAAAGGAATTGGTCATATTGTAGCTTAACTGTTTTCGTAATAAGCCTTTCATAATATCACTTCCACACATGAGGCAAACGGTCTGGCCTTTTTTTAAATTTAAATGATCATTTTTTTTTATTTTTCTGTTAATCATGCTTTCAAATAAATACTTTAAACCGAGTGATGATTTTTTTTTTTTACATAGACGTGTATGCCAATCTGTGTCGGTGTCTTTAATATGTGTTAATTTGTGTTATGTTTCAAATCGCAAGTGATGTTATCCTCTCTTCGCGGGGAAGGGGGAGTAGGGCATGCGCATGATTCTACCATGTATTTTTGTATACATTCATAATGTGCTTTTTCAACTTTTTCAACTCTTACACTATCAAATGGACTGTTTAAATTTGAATATATTATTAGTATTATAATATTACATATACATTTTGTATTTGTTTTTTCTTTAATTCTTAATGTCATTGTACATTTCATGATATTCAGCTTTTGGCTGCCCTATCTGAATTTTAAGCAATTAACTAATAAGACGGTAAAAGAGATTGAATCTGAGTCTTTAACAGTGTTGTTCGCCCATTGTTTGCGTCTTAGATTCTTAGTGAAAGGACTTCGGGCAGAAAGTAATAGTTGAAAGATGAATTTTTGATAAGTAGTTTTCTTTTATTGCATAACTATTTGTAACAGTTTGATCTGGCTGTCAGACTTGCTATCTAAATATTTCCTATCAAGTAAAACACTAACCTATTTTGAATGTTTTTTTCTCAGTTTTAGTTTTTTGCCAGTATCAGACTTATCGCCACCACCCTTTCCAGTGGTACACGTGGACGTTGTTCACCCAAGCCTCGTCGAATACGTATGAGTGCCTTAATCGTTTTCGTCATTGTCAGTTCGTGGGCTACTTTGGGCATGGTATATGTCGGCATCCTTCTCCTCTCCAGGCGACTTGCTACTAGATGGTCATTGGGTGGTGAGCTCATCCGCGCTTATTTACACACACAAACGAGATAGACAGAGAAGAGGACATAGCTAGGTAATTCCAGCAATTCCAACGAAAACAGCAATTTATGCAAATTCATTCTTCCCCGATCCACCCGAGACTAAATCGTCTACCACAATACATCATCGATTCTCCTTCAAACCTAGTTTTTAGATTATCATTTGAAAGCTTCACCCTGGGCAGAAAAGGGATCGCGATAATTTGTTTCATCAAAAGCTTCTATTTATTTACTCCATCGTGGAAGGTTTTCAGAGGCAACAAAAATGTACACGACACACGCTCTCGTACAATGTTAAAAATAATTTTACTATGCGACGAAATATAAACCAAATGAAAGCTGGTCTGTCTGGAAAAACAGTGGTGTAATTTATTTTCAAATATCTTTTTCGGTTTTGAAACAATGGCTTTCAAAGTTTTAGGTATTTTATCAAATATCTGCCGCTCATTTAGCTCCATATATTTGGCTCAAATGAGATCCACACAGCGGTGAAAGCAACTTGTGAGGAAAATTGTTTGAAGAATCAATTGTTTGGACTGTATTGCGCTTACTTTTCACTATGGTATATAAGTACTTGGTTATTGATTTCTTCCGGGATTAGAAAGCACCCCTGTGCACGGATGCCCTCGAGTTCAAGAAGCAGTTGAAAACCAGAGAAAAAAATCAAACGGGTCAAATAAACCATTTTCCCGATCGTTACTGGTTGCATGTGTACTCTACGGAATTACATTTCTATGGGTTATTTATCAGATAAGTATTTACCATCGTAATAAGGTGAAAAACATCCCGATCACATATGTAGTATGTGTGTTCCAAAACCCCATGTACCACAATGAAAGTCTCCATGGCGATCCCATGGGAAATCTCCATGGCGTTCCCGTGTGAAATTTCCATGGGATATTTTTGAAAGGGTATAATTAATTCATTTTCATTCTACTTCCGGTAATACCGGAAGTGAAGGTCAAGCGGTTTCACCACATAGAATGCGTTCGATTACTCCTCGCGTAATGACAGACGCGCGCTGTGGAGCTAGAGCTGGAAACAGGCGTCGTCAAGGTTTTTTTTTAGAGGGGGCAACACATTTTTTCCAAAAAAAACCTGTTTTTCTCAACAAATTCTAAATGATAATTATAAATATCAATTATGAAAATTCGCGATACAACATCCTGCCCCGATTTTTTTTTTTTTTTTTTTTTTTTGAATTCAAAAGCAATGAGTTAACCAATCAAAATCCAAATTTGACCACATTTGTAAACTTCAATTTTGAAAATTTGTGCTCCTTCTTAATTGCAGTCAATCTACTACTCTATAGGGAAGAACCTATAGCTACTCTGGTATGTTTCCCTTATCCCTTAAAATCATAATTTCTCCGGATTCTTATACATGTTAGTCTTTTAAGTTGTTTTTCAAATTCTTATTTCGTTCTTTTATTTTTATTAAAGTACGAAGCTCTCCATTCGAGCTAATTTTACTTTATCAACATAAAGCACCTCAAGTATTTATTCTTAATACGATCTTCTATTTCTGTTAAAATAAGAAGCTCTCCTTCCGAGCTAGTTTTACTTATGAACATAAAGCCTCTTAAATATTTGGATGGGTTTCCCCGCTGGAAACTAACAACATATATATTAAATTGCTTTTATTATTGGTTTTTGCGTTAATTAGAAGTTAACACCATACAGACGACGAGTGTTTTGCAGGCACTGTTTCAGGACGTCTTCCTCCCGATCTCCTCGAATTTGGGCTACCTCTCTTGCGACAAGTCGAGCCATCGTTGGGTTGCTGTAGCCGATGTGAGTCAATCCCCGTGGTAGAAAATACGGCGCGTCGGTTTCAAGGAGCAGTCGTTCCAGGGGGATTTTTCTGGCGACCTCTCTAGGCTCTGCGACGTCCCACGTGACCATTGATGTCAGTCCAACACATAGGTTAGGGAATTTCCCGCACCAGATCTGGGCCGCTCTCCAACTGTTTGTGTAACAGTGTAAGTGAATTTTCCAGTGCTGAGGGAGGATCTCGGTGGCGATTTTCAGGCACCGCGGCAGTGAGCACGACTGGCTTTCGCAGTTCAACGGCCATTTTCAACAGACGCCGAAAAACGGATTGTTGAACAAGCTTAAACCGTCCGTGTTCCCCTGAGTAGTCAAGTCCTATCTCTCCCAGGGCACAGGTCTTCGGGTGATCCAACAAACGTCGGATCACTCGATCTGTATCCTGGGTGAAGCGCTGAGCTTGCTTAGGGTGAAACCCAACCGCTGCAGCCACAAAATGGTCGTCGACCAATTCTGCCCAACGCCTCTCGTCAGTTAGGGTACCTTCGTCATAGAAATTGGCTATGCAACCCCGGAAGTTGGTCGTTTCGATCATCTTGTCCTCCAGAAATTGAGCGAGGGTACCTTCTCGATGAGCAACCCAGAGGAGTCGGTCGACGTGGCAGTGGGCGTCGATGAATGCGTTTGGGGGGTCTGTTGCATCAGGGGAAATGGGGGAAGTGGCACTGGTGGGGGAACCAACAACAGGAGCCGTTGCAGAGTTCGCCAGTGGAAAATAGAGGATATACGCGTGGGGAACTGTATGCTTCTCTCAGGGAGATGAAGAAGATTGTTGAACTTATCATATGCGTCCCATACACGCACTTCTTCTTCGCTGAAGGATAAGTTGCCATCGCCTAAGTTATTTTTGACCACGAAGCCTGGGAGACTGTGAGGGGATGTTAGATTGAGGGCAGCCGTGAGAAAGTACAGGAACTCGTACACATGGTTGTTCAACTGACCCATATGTCTATCTTCCTGAAAGGGACCATGCTCCCTCCCATGGATAGCGATCTCCCAGCGTCTACAGGTCCAACAGGAAAGTAGCGGGTACAGGAACCACCATTGGTCATGACAGATGTGGTAACGGATGACATGTCGCTTCATCTTGTCGCTTCTACGGCCACAACCGGGGAAAGGGCATGAGGTCTTGTGTCTCAGTGTCTGGTCGGGCCTGTCCTCCAATGGGCTGATTGGCTCAAGCGGCGGCATTTCTTCTGGAAGTGATAAGGCCTGCTCCAAGTCAGTGGTCTTCTCTGGGGTAGCGACCTCCAATGGCGGCATCTCATCTAGTGTCGGTGTGGTTGGCTGCAGTTCAGAAGGTTCCTCCTCCGATGGGCAACTTGCAGAAGGGGGGGGGGGAGACCAGGAATGTCTTCGTCCTGAGAACTCTCGCCATACTCCGGCTCAAAGTCACTCTCATCCATGTAGCTGTGTATACTGGAATCCTTAAAAGTGTAACATTACAATTTTTACAATGAAATGATTCTTTATTAATTTTAATCAACATTTGAAAAAACCCATTTCGTCGACAGACGCCGTGTAAATGGGGATATTCAATCATTGTTGTTGTTTTTAACAATTGTTGTCTTTGATAAAAACTCTAAAACCTCCAGCGCATCGTTTGTTCCATGCTTATCATGTTTGGGGACAGATTTACTCATACTCAGCTGCAAATCGTTTTGGGCGCTTCCACTTTTTGTTGTGATCTGATGATCCATGTTCTCAACAAACGTTGTGTCCATGGGATCAGATGTACAACAGTCAATTTCCCTGATAGGCGAACTGATATCAGAGGGGCTGACCATAGTTTCGTCACTCTTTAGGGTTTTCTCGTCTTCTTCGAAACCACTTTGGCCTAGTATTTTGTTACGCGCTTTCCGCAGCCATAAGGGAATGACATGGGTCTCACATTTTTTGAGCAGGTCATGGTGGATGACTTGAGTCTTTTTTCTATCCTGTATTTTGTACAGGAATGGAGAGAGCACTTGCGTGACCAGAAGGGGGCCCTTCCAGATCAGCTGTAACTTTTTGGACTGACCAGACTTCGTAGCTTTATTCAGTTTGTACACTAAGTCCCCCTCTTCGAATGATGTCTTGTTCTCACGGTAATCGTAATATTTCTTTTGCTGATTTTGTGCCACCCCAATATTGTCGCGTGCTAAGCTATGAACCCTTGTCATTCTGTCTTTGAGATTTATAATGTATTCAGCTGGTTGCGCATTCTGGACACTACTCCCCTGGAAATTGAATACTAGGTCTACAGGTTGTCGGACTTCTCTTCCAAGCATCATCAAGTTGGGGGTAAGTCCTGTACTGCGGTTTGGAAGAGAACGGATAGCTCCTGTGAGTATGGGTAAATCTTCATCCCACTCGGTTATGTTCCCCTTTAAGTGGCACCTGATTAGTTGTAGCAGGGTTCTGTTATACCTTTCCACCTGACCGTTCGAGCAAGGACGATATGGTGTTGTTCGAGTCTTAGCGATCTCAAGTAATTCACAAACTGCTTTAAATAATGAGCTTGTAAAATTAGTGCCTTGATCCGTGTGGATCTGTAGGGGGCGTCCAAATCTCGATATGAAGTTGTCTATTGTTGCCCTGGCAACGCTTTCTGCTGTTTGGTCGGATAAGGGGTAGGCCTCAAGCCACTTTGTAAATTGGCAGATTAACATCAAAATGTATTTATTGCCAGCTTTAGAAGGGATAAAGGGGCCAAGTATGTCTAGGTGAATGCGTTCCGCCGGTGCCCCGGCGTGATAATTTGTCAAAGGTGCTTTGAGCTTGCGCGAAGGCTTTTTATGTGTGTTGCATTCTTTACAGGCTTTCACATGCAGGCAGACATCTTCTTTCATGTTGTACCATATTGATGTCTGTCTCACCTTTTGAAGGGTTCGTGTTATGCCTGGGTGTCCAGCCATTTTAGAATTGTGACATAGGTCTAATATCTCGCTTTTTATGGCATGATGAGCCACAAACAGTAACTTGACGGAATAGTTTTCGTCCCATTTATAGTAAAGGATCCCGTCCTGAACATGAAGGAGTGACGCATTTGACCAGAAATGTTTTACATCTGGGGAGCAACTTTGAAGTTCACTTTGTTGTGGAAAAATGCAGTTTTCCTTCCATTTGAGTAACTTCCCTATGTCATGATCTTTATGTTTCAACTCACTTAGATGTTTAGTGGAGTATTTAGTAAACAGGGAGGCATTTTCGTCAACCAACAGACGTCGGTTAGGATCAGTCCTCTCGCTTACAGTAGTTGTGTTTGTGATTGTGGGTTGGTTTTCCGGTATGTTTGGGTATTGTATTGTAATGGGTGTCGACTTTGCGTTTGTATTAGAAACTTGCCGTACAGCAAGGGGGACAACATCATCAACGTCATCTTCGAAATATTTCCACTCTTTGTGGACACGTGAACAATACCTACAACCACCGCATGGGAGTGTGTACGTTACAACCTGCAAAGTAACACTCTCAAAATGGGGTTTCGCAGGGAATACGTGAAAGAGCATCAGCGTTAACGTGTTTGACCCCTTTTCTGTGGAGTATTACCATGTCATATTGGTTGAGTTCTTCTATCCATCTTGCCAACATGCCCGAAATGAGTTTAAATTGCATCAGCCAGGCCAGACTACTGTGGTCCGTTCTTATGTAAAATTGTCGACCCAGTAAATAGTGGCGGAACTGGCGTGTGAAGCGAACTACAGCCAGAAGTTCTTTTCGAGTCGTGCAGTACTTCCTTTGCGCAGGAGAGAGGACATAACGACCATAGCCAATCACTTTTTCCACCCCGTTCTGCATTTGTATTGGCTCTGCACCAATTGCGCTGTCCGAGGCGTCAGTGTCCAAAATAAATACTGCGTCCTTATCATTTTTTGGAAATGACAAGATGGGGCTGGTGGTAAGCCTAAGTCTTAACGCTTCAAATGCAATGTCATGTTCATCTGACCAAGCAAACTGTACACTTTTCTTTGTCAGTTGGTAGAGTGGTCGAGCAAGTTCAGCAAAGTCTTTTATATGGGCTCTATGGTAATTCATGAACCCGAGGAACTTCTCGACCTCTTTACTTGATACCGGCTTGGGCCAATTTTGTACCGCTGATACGCTTTCGGGGTTAGGTGATATGTCGTCTCTACTGACTAGTTTCCCAAGGAAAACCACCTCAGTTTGGAGTAGGTGACACTTTTTGGCCTTAAGCTTAAGATTGTGGTTTCTGAACTTTTCGAGCACCTGTACCAAATTTTGGATAGCATTTTCAAAGTTCTTTCCCAAAATAATGATATCATCTAGGTATGCTAAAACTTCGGTCCACTCCAACCCCCTGAGTATTAGTGTCATTGCTCTCTGGAAAGTGGCTGGGGCATTGCTCAGACCGAATGGCATGCGTGTATATTCGAAAAGACCGTGTTTGGTAGTGAAAGCAGTTTTATGCCGATCCTTGTCTGAGAGTTCGATTTGGTAGTAACCACTACTCATGTCTAGTGTACTGAAAAACATTGTCCCCTCTAATACATCTAAACACTCGTCTATGTTTGGTAGAGGAAATGCATCCTTTATAGTTGCACTATTCAGGGCCCTATAATCGATACAATATCGAACTCTACCGTCTTTCTTGCGAACTAAAACGGGAGGTGAAGCCCAGGCTGATGCCGATGGCTGTATTACACCCGACGCGAGTAAATCATCTAAATGTGTCTTCTCTTCTTTCTCAAACCCAAGTGGAGTTCTACGCATTTTCTGTCTAATGGGAGTTGCACTACCGGTGTTAATTGGATGCTTGATGGCCGAGAACTTCCCTAGGTCCATATCATTTCGGGAAAACACATCCGCATACTCTGTAAGTGTACCTGCTAACACCGCAGCTTCATCAGAGGTCAGGTTTTTACTAGAGTTTTTCAACAATCCAGCAATGTGCTCCAGGATGACATTTACCTGTCTTATGGTCATATCCGTACACTCGGCCAACAAACATCGGCCGGGTACACGGCTAGATGAAACTGTCTGCGATTCTGGAATTATTTCTGTGACTTCCTCTGCCCTACCGATTACATGTCCCCTCTTTAATCGAATATACCGATTACTGTCATTTCTTAAGCAGATAGCACAATCCCGTGACGACATGTTGGTGTCACCCCCTAGAGTCACCCCCTTGAGTATTTTTCGTCTACGTTTGTCCTCATTTCCGCGTAGATCTTGTCTCCCTTTAGTGTTAACGAGTCGTCCCCAAGGTCTATGACACCTCCCTGAGTTTTAGGAAATCTAGTCCTAAAATGAAAGGATCTGCTATTGGGGCAATCAAGAGGTCCCAAGTATAATCATGCTGACCTTTAGTCAAAGTCACCCCAACGATTCTGTTTGCGATCATGCTGCTAGATTTTTTCTGCCCCTCTCAGAACAACTTTTTCTTGTACTTGGAAGGGGGGAGTGATTTTCTCCGCTAACTCTTCGCTTATTATGGAAACTTGTGCAGCTGTATCAATGATTGCTTGTGTATGGACTTTCGAAACCTGAACTGGTATAACAAGACTAATCGCTTTGGAATGAGAAAATTGAATTTCCCTGAGTGTAATGTTGGTCGAGCAATCGGCCACAGCCGGAGTCATTTTGGATTGACAATTATCCAAACAATCTCCAACAGACGCCGGAGAATCGTTGTACAATGGGTGGCCATTATTCAAGGGTTTGGCCGGCCGTTGGCCTATACGACCGGCTTCCGCTAGTTTAAAGCCTGCGATTTTCGTGAAGGCGACGGCGATCGTGTGTCCTGTCTATTTTTATTCTTGAGTGGAAAATCTTTGGCGAAGTGTCCATCTTGGTCGCAATTGTAGCATCTGTATTTTGATGGTGAATTTGGTGGGGGAGGGCTAGGGCTTCGACTCGGATATGGTTGCGGTGAAGTAGTTCTATTAAGGCGCTTAGGGGAAAACCTACCACTGGCTATGTTTGTAGTCGAGGGAGGTACATTCTTCCGAGCGGAACTCTCAAAGTAGGACACGAGTTTACGCATATTGTTATTGAACTCGGACCAGTCAATATGTATTTCAACATTGTCTTTGCCCAGCTGCTTGACTTGAATTTGTTGGACCTAAGATTGACTCGGTTCGGCGGGTTCGTCACTGAACGAAACATGTCTCACTTTTGGTTTATTTCTGAAAAGCAAACTGTGATTATGGGCCGCGGTTTGTGTGAATTTGATTGCCTGATTTAGTGTCTGGGGGTCTCGGTACAACGCAAATTCTGCTGTGTTGGTGTTACTGCAGCCCTTAAAAAAAGCTTCCCTGGCTATGGTTTCAAATACGTCGGTGTTAACCGTAGGATAAGCGCGTGTTGCTACTTGGCGCACGCGCTGTCCAAACTCTTCTATTGTTTCTTCTTCCCTTTGGCGTATTGCCGCAAGCTCAGCTCGCTGTATGATAAGTCAGGTGGCTTAGCTCTAATTTTCGTCAAGATCGTGACCGACTGGTCCAAAGCACCAAACTTGGCAGATAGATTATTATAGCCCTAGAGAAGATATTTAGAAGGGGTGACACCTGAAATTATTTTGGGAAGGTAGCCTAATTTGCATAAATCGTTAATCCCTGTCGTGTAATATATTTATTCCCATATTTGTGTATATTTCTATTTTTTATTTTTTTGAAATTTGTATTTTGGGGATTCTACTTACATATCTTTACTTAAATGACATTTTCCAAACCATATAAGTGACTGAATAACTATGAGGCCATAGTAACGATCCAAAATGGCTACTATTATGCCCTAAAATTGCGCGCATTTACCTTGTCTCCAGATATCATCAATTAGTCTTGCCAATCATCAGCACTGATGAACTTCAAATTCACCAAGTAGCTTACTGGTACATGTACCCTATTAAAACCTTATGCAAAATCATGTGAACAATGATAACATTGTGATATTTAGCCCAGAAAACAAAAACTGGGAAAAAACGAGGTGTCCATTAATTAGGCTAACAAGTAGGTGAAGGGTTGCCTAACATGGGAGACTGGAACAAGTTCAAGGAAATTCCCAAAATTATTGTTGAGAAAACGTTTAGACCTAGACAAAAATATTGTTAACAACAATAATCTCTTATTTGGGGGGATTTCGTTGAACTTGTTCAAGTCCCCACGTTACCCTTCTCGTACTAGCCCAATTTACGGACACCACATTTTCTCCCCTTTTTTGGTCTTTTGGGCTAAACATCAAGATGTTATCAATTTTCACGTGATATCCACTTAGTTTTGTTAGGGTAACTATGCCAGTAAGTAACTTTGTGAATTTGAAGCTCATCAATACCCACGTTTGGCGAGACTAGTTGATGATATCTGAGGAAAAGGTAAATGCGCGTAACTTTAGGGTAAAACAGTAGCCATTTTGGTTCTTTACTATGTCCTCCTAATTATTCAGTCACTTAAATGGTTTGGAAAATGTTATTGAAGTAAGAATATGCAAGTAGAGTCACCAAAATACACTTTTCAAAAAAATAAAAAAATAAAAGTATACCCAAATATGGGAATAAATATATAACACGGCAGGGATTAACGATTTATGCAAATTAGGCACCCTTCCCAAAAGAATTTCTTATATCTTCTCTAGGGCTATAGGAATCTATCTGCCAAGTTTGGTGCTTTGGACCAGTCGGTCACGATTCTGACCATTTGCCACCTGACTAGATGGAGTCTTTTATTTTGCCAAACATTTTCATCAATTGGTCTTTCACACGTGCGTAGTTGTTCATTACTTCTGGTTCTTGCCATGCATAGCCATCGAGAGCCTTGCCAGTGAGTGCACTAACCAGATGGAGTAACTTATTTTGGTCGTCCCATTGACAGCATTTTGCAATGATCTCAAATTTAGCGACGAACGCATGAAAATCAGTACTCCGTCATAGGGGGTAACCTTTGGAATTGCCTGGTTCCGGGTTTGTCCCATGCCCAGCAGACGCCGGGGTCGGATGGGTCCCTAGAGTGATCGCGGGCTGGCTAGCTAAGTCGACTGAGTTGTGCGTTATGTATGTTGTTACGGTCGAATGCATCCCTAGAGCTAGTGATGGCTGGCTATTTGGGTTGTCTACATTATGTGTTGCGCTAATTGTTGCGGGTTGCTGTACCATGAAAGGCTTTTGTTCTGGTTGGGCTTTCTGCGTAGGTTTCAATAGATGTGGCGGGAGTGGAGGCGCTTTTTCATGGATTATTTTAAGCTCTGCGTCTATTACAGCATCGCCTGTCATTTGCATTTGTGGCATACCTTGCGCTTTTGTCTGTTGCGGCGCGGGAATTTCGATCTGTGGCATGGCGCCATGAGGCTTTGTGTTACCCTGAATGAGGTTAGTTAGCCGTTTTTCGGATTCTTGCGATTGGAATTTGAGTTCAGTAATGGCTCCTGTTATTGCTGAAGTGTTTTCCTTCATTATTTTACCCAATTCATGTATCTGTTTCACAAGTAAGGATATAGGGTCTTGCACAGTTTCTTGTTGTTTTTTATGGGGAGATGCTTGCTCGGAACTGTCAGATGCTTGCTCGGAACTGTCAGATGAAAGGTTTGCTGTATACTCGATCGAAATGAGACCTTTCTCATGCAGCTCATTTAATTTCGTTTGAAGTGCCGGGTAGTCATGAAAATCATCGATGAGTACATCAGCCCCCTTCTTATTTCTTAGTGAAGTGATAATTTCCGCAAATTTGATTCCGATACCCGGTAAAGTCGTCAATTGTTTCACGGACGCCTTATTTATGTTGATGGCCATGTTGGGAAAACAGTTTAATTGTTGTTTTTATACAGAGAGTTTGAAATCTGCTATGATACAAATGGTAAATACCGTATCACTCACTTAGTTTACTGCAAGCGCCACTGTCGGGAGTGATATGCAACACAACAGCTTGACCTGACTTGCAGTAATTTTTAGAAAAACGAAGCTGGCTGATTTTAGCAGTTCATTGGCTTTTCCAAAAACGCACCTCGCAGCAAGGCTTACAGCAGATCTCTGTTTATTTATACAATATAAATATATAATTCATACAAAATGATTAGTCTTTGAAAGCTTAGAACTTACAAGTCCAACAGACGCCGAGCTTGTAATTTTGAAAAGTACAGCGTTGTGTAAGTTTTGGCAAATAAGTATTCAGCACGCAACAGTTTATACTCGTCGCCAATGTTGTATCCTAGTATATTTACCAATACCAAGGAGGAGTCGCACTTGAGTCGCACAGTTGAACCGCCTGGGGAAAGGGTTGACACGGAAGGCAAACCACATGTACACAGGTGTAGGTTCATGGAACGACTGACTGTACTGGGTCGCATGCAGCAGGCAGCATGGCCCAAGTCACGCCTGACTGGTTTATTACGTAATGTGCATACCGGTCACAACAATATCATCTCAATAAAGGTCATTCCTTGCAAAAATGATAATTGGACATGAATCTGGGACTGAGAAATATTTCCAATTTTGTCAGGAAAAAAAATCTTGACTCTTCATAGACTTTGTACACAATTGCGGAAGTGGTGTCAGGTTGCAACATTTTTCCCAGGCTGCATCCGAATCAATCAACTGTCTAGAGCACGTCCACGCCCAGTGAAAAAACGCGGGGACGCGCTGACAATAATTCATAGCTGTAGCTCCGTGCATAGAGCTACATCGGGTTTGTAGCTCTAATGCTCTGTTGAAGCCCGTTTCGGACACGGCCTGATGAGGCGCCCGCCGCCCGGACGTTGCATGGCCTTATGGGATACTTACCCAAGTAACCGGCTCGCGTTCGGCGAGTCGGTCACTTTGGCCAGGCTTGAGTAACCGCGAAAATAATAATAGATAATGATGATATTAATAATGGCAATTTATAACGCGCCGGTTTACGCCATAAATAACGCTCAAGGCGCAATACAAAAATAAAACCAAATCAGTAATAACAAAACAATTTAATTTAACTAAACAAGAATATTCTAAGTGATCTGTAACAAATAGGTCTTCAGGGCCACTTCAAATTTAGAAACCGATGAGATGTATTGCGAATGGCGAGGGGTAGTTTGTTCCAAAGATGAGGACCTGCGTAAGAAAATGATCGATCACCCCAAGATTTGTAAGTGTGAGGGACAACAAGCAAAGAAGCATCAGAAGATCTCAATCGCCTGGATGGGTTGTTTGGAGTTAATAGGTCTGTAAAGTATTCAGGAGCTGAATCATGCAGGCAATGAAAAGCAAGCAGTAACAGTTTGTACTTAATCCGGTCAGCAACATGGAGCCAATGAAGAGACTGCAAAATTGGGGTGATATTGGTTCTAGAGGGTGTCAGGGTCTCAATTCGAGCGGCAGAATTTTGGAGTCTTTGAAGGCGAGCAAGTTGGTTACGGGGTAGCTAATACAACAGGGAATTACAAAAATCCAACCGAGATGAGGGCGTGAACAAGTTTCTCTGTTGCTGAGCGGGTTAGATACTTCCAATTTAAACCCAAGTTACGAAGTTGAAATCTGGCAGATTTACATGTTTTAGAAACATGATGAGACATTGGCATAAGTGAGTCAAAGGTGGCTCCCAGATTTCGACAGGTCGCCGACAAATTAACAGGTGAATTGTTGATGTTTATACTATGGACATTGACCTTGGCAAGTTGTGACTTTGACCCAAACATGATAAGTTCAGATTTATCAGTGTTGAGTTTAAGATAATTTGACTCATGAGAATTGAGCTCATGAGAAGTGAGAAGTCACGTGATTGGTCATTCGAACGCTGTCGCGCTTGCACGAGTAAGCGCGGGGAAGTAATCGAATATACGCACTGATATAAAACAAATGAGAAGAACGTTTTGCACAATAATTGTCCGGCAGGAGAAATAAAACTCTGTTCTAAACCAGTTACTGGAGTGTGCCAACTCACTCAGAAAACAGACATTAATTGCACAAAACTCGCACATAAAAGCTAAGTTCTTCAAAATGTTCCAAAATAGTAAGAAATGTGTGGTTATTACAGTATATACTGGTAATTTTTTATGACATTACTGGCCGATCTTTGGTTATTGCCCTGCTGGTCAATTGTATTACATTACTGTTCGCTTCATTTATTACATTACTGGCAGAAATTATTACATTACCAGTCGATATTACATTACTGGTCAATTGTTAATACATTACTGGTCGGTATTACATTACTGGTCAATAATTACATTACTGGTTGTAGCAGCGCCCTTTATAACCATAGTGCGAACCCAGGCTGTACCATTTCACAAAACAGTAATTAATAGATCCAGATCGATAGTGTGCACTTAAGTGGTGAAAACTTTAAACGTGTAGAAAATTTGACTTGCAGCGCAGTCAATACTTAACTACCTACACTTCAAAGCAAATAAACTTGCTCTTTAATTCGAACATGTTTGTAATCGTGTTATGGTAATTAGCTGGGTTCAAAGGTTATCCTGCTCTGATTCATAAAGATGCATCCGATATTATCATCACTTTTAGACTCATAACAGTTTGAAAATCTTGAAACACATCGTGACTTAAAGGTACAGTCCATCATTGGCAGCTATCCAAAAAGTAACTGACGTAATTATTGTTAAAAAGCATGCTTGGTTTAAAGATATTAATAAGACTAAACTCCCTATGAAATTATTCTTTCTGGCAAGCTGTCATTTTGAAGAAATCAATGAAAGAAGGCCTTTCGAACGATGCGTCTAAAGACTCATCATTGGAAATTTCCGTTCTTAATTCGTTGTTTTATTCGGCGAAGCGCGTGCAAGCGTTGACACGACGCACACGCGCGCGGTTGCTATAATTCGTCGTTTTAGTGTGCGACATCACGCAACTGCAATCGGTTCAGTGAGAACGTGTCTCAGATGCTGATTTCTTGCCCAATTTAAAACACGACTCAGCAACCTTTGATTTGAAATCGAGATCCTAGAATATTGGGGTTTTTTTCTCGGAATATACATAATTTAATGAGCCGAAACTTCATCAGATTAGTTGTTGAACACCTTTCATTAGATTTTGAGCACTTTTGTTTCTTCAAACGAACATAATGCACACATAATGATGGACGCTACCTTTAATAGGACCTGATCCCTGGCTTCATTGCATATGTATAATTGGCTTCTGACTGCCGACTGGCGCCCCTCGACCAAACACACTGACTTATGGAGTAACGCCAACATATGGCTGCTTGGACAGCTCAGTTGGTGGATTGCCGGAATTATCGATGATTGAGGTCCAAGTTTGAAACCCCGCTCTAGTGAATGATTTGGTACAACTATATTTCTTTCTTGTTTATTTTGGATTAACCAGCCAATAAAAGTTTATGTCGTATTACACTTGGCAATCAGAGCCTGGGTTTGTGCTTGACCAATCACAATGGTGTTTATTATTTCCAGCATCCATGCACAACAGTCCAGCATGCGTGCACACGCGTACAAGGGCAACAGCTTGAACATGTGGGGCGTATTTGAAACCCCGTTCTAGAGCAAACTCGTCCCCAAGGCTTTTCTTTAAATGATTTTTTTATTTCCTACTTCGTTTCCAATACTAAGCCCTGGGATAGGAACTTGATTTCTGCATCCTGATTCGATACCGCAATTAGCAAGTAATAGATAGATAATATGGCGTACTTGATGTTATTTCCAACGTGTTTGCACGTTTATCGTAATTATTATATCCACACCTTTTCAAAAATAATCATTTCCCCTCCAAATGAACCGTATTAACATGAAATGATATACTTTATATTGGCCGGATAAAATTAAACATTTGATATTTAATTAAATGTTTTTAATTTTAAAAAAAATGTCGTGTTTTCGTAACTCACCCCGTGACGAACTTATTTTGTTTTTACCCCAGACACATACAAAAAAACGCTAATGTAAAGCACAGGCAGGCACCAGACTTTTCCTAATTTGCATACGCATCAAAACATTTTGGACATGCAAGTGCTCCAATACCAGGGTGAGAGAGCAAGTAGTGGTGGGAGCGTATGCTCGACACACTAGGAACGAGGTTGGATAACGAGTGACCCCTCAACAATGTTCTCGGGTTGTCGATTTAAGTGCGTAAGGAGTGCAGCTGGGCAACATTTTCAAGATGACAGCCGCCGTTTTACACGCTGAAGGAAAGAATGGAAAATTCATTCATGATCTTACGAAAATAATTCAAATGCCGGAACAGCTATAAAAATAAGCAAAGATAAGCACACTCTATGATCAAGTACATTTTAGCATGTATTAATATGTACTGCTGCTGTACTGAATAAGTGCTTTCGAATTTATGCAAAAAAATAAACGAAAGTTGCGGTAGGAGCCTAAGTCCGCCCTCTTTGTTCTTGACGTTCTTCACTTCTTCCTACTTAAGAGGGGAGTGAAAATCCTGTTCGCGAACACCGTTTGCGTCAGCTTTCGTCATTCCAAACCCCGTTCTCGTCTTCAATCAACACGATAACGGGGTTTTGAATATGGCATTTGTGAGGCACGTGTTGCCTAAAGTGTAAGTGGTATATTTAGGGTGTTTCTACATCGAAGGCTCAAGTTTGGCAATTTTTCAATGGATCTTTAGGTTGCACTCTCTTGGATTGGACTCCTATTGGATCTGATACCTATCTCACCACCTAAACATTGAGTGCTAAGGCAGTGCAGCAAGATGTCAGAACAGGAGGCACCGCCTGATGGACAGGCGGCAGCTGATGGAGGATCATCGTTCTTCTGGAATCTTGGTAAGTCCACACATTTTCAAATATTACAATTCACTAGTATAATCGTTGTGTTTGCAGTCCCAATTTACCCCTTTGAGTCATGTAATAACATGCCTAAATATGACTTGCACTGCCCAAATTCCTGCTGCTGCCAACCGTAATCCTCCCGGTGTTACCAGATGTTGTCTGCCCTCTGGGGTATCAAGTCCCATGCATTTCCGGTATAAGAGAAAATGTAATACTAATTATGTACATTTGTCAATCCTCTATCAACAGTCAGCATCGAATACTGTTGGCACACACGGGAAGAATGAGGAGTTCTTGCTTGTACTAAGGTTGGGTCAAAATAAAGGAAATTCACTTTTGACAGGGATTTTAATTGTTTATTCAAATATTATTAAAGTATAGACCTTTAACTATGCATGGTGAAGAAAGCTCAGTAAAAGTCGCAAAAATAGTGATATTATGCTAAGTTGAATATTAGTCACCAAAATCAGTCTTGTCCACGTGTTATACTATGTAAATTGGATGTTTTTGTAGTTCACAAAAATTAGAAACATTGCCAACAAGTTGTTTACCTGAAACTTTTATTATGGCTGCCAGGTTATTCATGTCAGTGTCACGGATGTTATCCTTCCAAATGTTAAAATGGGCTTCTTTGTAAGTGCAGTCTTTTTATTGTAATGTTCAAGCATGCATTAGTGCATTTTGTGTTGAGACTATACCTCCGTGGACAAACAGGTTTCGCACATGTGATGTTCAAACTACCATAGCTCAAAGACAAAATATGCAATTGCAACGATTTTTTCGTCATTTATGCTCAAAGGCAGGTACTTTAATAGCTACACCAATTTAGAGTAAAAAAAAAAGAAGAATAGGTGAAAGTTGCCGTCAAAAGTGGATTTCCTTTATTTGGCAAAGATAGCAATTGAACGGTTGTCTGCAAATCCTCTGCCCCTTGCAGTAAAAGATTCCGATGATAGACTTGCATTAGGCCACCGGCCTGTAACACATACATGCACTAGCATCTACTTCATCAAACACCCTTATCATGTCATTTGAAGTATTTGTTATAATCATTTGAAACACACACTCTACGTTCTGCTTGGTAACACGGGCGTGTATTGGGCTGATGCACTTTGCCAAAAAAAAGAAAGAAGAAAAAAAAACATGGTTACAAACTGGCTATAAGCTTTGAGCTTCTATCTTTAAATTCCTGGAAAAAAAATGGTGTATCTTCTGCTTTGCATATCGTTAAATTTACAATCAACAAAATAGCAATCAAAACAATCTGAAGTAGGTGCACAATATTGTTAATGCGTTTTTGTGTTTTTGAGGGGCAGTTTTGTTTTCATCTCATTTATAACCGCGAGAGGGGCACTTTTGTTCGCCTGGGAAAATCTGGGGGACAAGTTCCCCCCCCCCCCGCCCCCCGGCTCCGCCGCCCCTGGTTGACATGATACAATCATACTCAGTGAGTGCACTAACCAGATGGAGTAACTTATTTTGGTCGTCCCATTGACAGCATTTTGCAATGATCTCAAATTTAGCGACGAACGCATGAAAATCAGTACTCCGTCATAGGGGGTAACCTTTGGAATTGCCTGGTTCCGGGTTTGTCCCATGCCCAGCAGACGCCGGGGTCGGATGGGTCCCTAGAGTGATCGCGGGCTGGCTAGCTAAGTCGACTGAGTTGTGCGTTATGTATGTTGTTACGGTCGAATGCATCCCTAGAGCTAGTGATGGCTGGCTATTTGGGTTGTCTACATTATGTGTTGCGCTAATTGTTGCGGGTTGCTGTACCATGAAAGGCTTTTGTTCTGGTTGGGCTTTCTGCGTAGGTTTCAATAGATGTGGCGGGAGTGGAGGCGCTTTTTCATGGATTATTTTAAGCTCTGCGTCTATTACAGCATCGCCTGTCATTTGCATTTGTGGCATACCTTGCGCTTTTGTCTGTTGCGGCGCGGGAATTTCGATCTGTGGCATGGCGCCATGAGGCTTTGTGTTACCCTGAATGAGGTTAGTTAGCCGTTTTTCGGATTCTTGCGATTGGAATTTGAGTTCAGTAATGGCTCCTGTTATTGCTGAAGTGTTTTCCTTCATTATTTTACCCAATTCATGTATCTGTTTCACAAGTAAGGATATAGGGTCTTGCACAGTTTCTTGTTGTTTTTTATGGGGAGATGCTTGCTCGGAACTGTCAGATGCTTGCTCGGAACTGTCAGATGAAAGGTTTGCTGTATACTCGATCGAAATGAGACCTTTCTCATGCAGCTCATTTAATTTCGTTTGAAGTGCCGGGTAGTCATGAAAATCATCGATGAGTACATCAGCCCCCTTCTTATTTCTTAGTGAAGTGATAATTTCCGCAAATTTGATTCCGATACCCGGTAAAGTCGTCAATTGTTTCACGGACGCCTTATTTATGTTGATGGCCATGTTGGGAAAACAGTTTAATTGTTGTTTTTATACAGAGAGTTTGAAATCTGCTATGATACAAATGGTAAATACCGTATCACTCACTTAGTTTACTGCAAGCGCCACTGTCGGGAGTGATATGCAACACAACAGCTTGACCTGACTTGCAGTAATTTTTAGAAAAACGAAGCTGGCTGATTTTAGCAGTTCATTGGCTTTTCCAAAAACGCACCTCGCAGCAAGGCTTACAGCAGATCTCTGTTTATTTATACAATATAAATATATAATTCATACAAAATGATTAGTCTTTGAAAGCTTAGAACTTACAAGTCCAACAGACGCCGAGCTTGTAATTTTGAAAAGTACAGCGTTGTGTAAGTTTTGGCAAATAAGTATTCAGCACGCAACAGTTTATACTCGTCGCCAATGTTGTATCCTAGTATATTTACCAATACCAAGGAGGAGTCGCACTTGAGTCGCACAGTTGAACCGCCTGGGGAAAGGGTTGACACGGAAGGCAAACCACATGTACACAGGTGTAGGTTCATGGAACGACTGACTGTACTGGGTCGCATGCAGCAGGCAGCATGGCCCAAGTCACGCCTGACTGGTTTATTACGTAATGTGCATACCGGTCACAACAATATCATCTCAATAAAGGTCATTCCTTGCAAAAATGATAATTGGACATGAATCTGGGACTGAGAAATATTTCCAATTTTGTCAGGAAAAAAAATCTTGACTCTTCATAGACTTTGTACACAATTGCGGAAGTGGTGTCAGGTTGCAACATTTTTCCCAGGCTGCATCCGAATCAATCAACTGTCTAGAGCACGTCCACGCCCAGTGAAAAAACGCGGGGACGCGCTGACAATAATTCATAGCTGTAGCTCCGTGCATAGAGCTACATCGGGTTTGTAGCTCTAATGCTCTGTTGAAGCCCGTTTCGGACACGGCCTGATGAGGCGCCCGCCGCCCGGACGTTGCATGGCCTTATGGGATACTTACCCAAGTAACCGGCTCGCGTTCGGCGAGTCGGTCACTTTGGCCAGGCTTGAGTAACCGCGAAAATAATAATAGATAATGATGATATTAATAATGGCAATTTATAACGCGCCGGTTTACGCCATAAATAACGCTCAAGGCGCAATACAAAAATAAAACCAAATCAGTAATAACAAAACAATTTAATTTAACTAAACAAGAATATTCTAAGTGATCTGTAACAAATAGGTCTTCAGGGCCACTTCAAATTTAGAAACCGATGAGATGTATTGCGAATGGCGAGGGGTAGTTTGTTCCAAAGATGAGGACCTGCGTAAGAAAATGATCGATCACCCCAAGATTTGTAAGTGTGAGGGACAACAAGCAAAGAAGCATCAGAAGATCTCAATCGCCTGGATGGGTTGTTTGGAGTTAATAGGTCTGTAAAGTATTCAGGAGCTGAATCATGCAGGCAATGAAAAGCAAGCAGTAACAGTTTGTACTTAATCCGGTCAGCAACATGGAGCCAATGAAGAGACTGCAAAATTGGGGTGATATTGGTTCTAGAGGGTGTCAGGGTCTCAATTCGAGCGGCAGAATTTTGGAGTCTTTGAAGGCGAGCAAGTTGGTTACGGGGTAGCTAATACAACAGGGAATTACAAAAATCCAACCGAGATGAGGGCGTGAACAAGTTTCTCTGTTGCTGAGCGGGTTAGATACTTCCAATTTAAACCCAAGTTACGAAGTTGAAATCTGGCAGATTTACATGTTTTAGAAACATGATGAGACATTGGCATAAGTGAGTCAAAGGTGGCTCCCAGATTTCGACAGGTCGCCGACAAATTAACAGGTGAATTGTTGATGTTTATACTATGGACATTGACCTTGGCAAGTTGTGACTTTGACCCAAACATGATAAGTTCAGATTTATCAGTGTTGAGTTTAAGATAATTTGACTCATGAGAATTGAGCTCATGAGAAGTGAGAAGTCACGTGATTGGTCATTCGAACGCTGTCGCGCTTGCACGAGTAAGCGCGGGGAAGTAATCGAATATACGCACTGATATAAAACAAATGAGAAGAACGTTTTGCACAATAATTGTCCGGCAGGAGAAATAAAACTCTGTTCTAAACCAGTTACTGGAGTGTGCCAACTCACTCAGAAAACAGACATTAATTGCACAAAACTCGCACATAAAAGCTAAGTTCTTCAAAATGTTCCAAAATAGTAAGAAATGTGTGGTTATTACAGTATATACTGGTAATTTTTTATGACATTACTGGCCGATCTTTGGTTATTGCCCTGCTGGTCAATTGTATTACATTACTGTTCGCTTCATTTATTACATTACTGGCAGAAATTATTACATTACCAGTCGATATTACATTACTGGTCAATTGTTAATACATTACTGGTCGGTATTACATTACTGGTCAATAATTACATTACTGGTTGTAGCAGCGCCCTTTATAACCATAGTGCGAACCCAGGCTGTACCATTTCACAAAACAGTAATTAATAGATCCAGATCGATAGTGTGCACTTAAGTGGTGAAAACTTTAAACGTGTAGAAAATTTGACTTGCAGCGCAGTCAATACTTAACTACCTACACTTCAAAGCAAATAAACTTGCTCTTTAATTCGAACATGTTTGTAATCGTGTTATGGTAATTAGCTGGGTTCAAAGGTTATCCTGCTCTGATTCATAAAGATGCATCCGATATTATCATCACTTTTAGACTCATAACAGTTTGAAAATCTTGAAACACATCGTGACTTAAAGGTACAGTCCATCATTGGCAGCTATCCAAAAAGTAACTGACGTAATTATTGTTAAAAAGCATGCTTGGTTTAAAGATATTAATAAGACTAAACTCCCTATGAAATTATTCTTTCTGGCAAGCTGTCATTTTGAAGAAATCAATGAAAGAAGGCCTTTCGAACGATGCGTCTAAAGACTCATCATTGGAAATTTCCGTTCTTAATTCGTTGTTTTATTCGGCGAAGCGCGTGCAAGCGTTGACACGACGCACACGCGCGCGGTTGCTATAATTCGTCGTTTTAGTGTGCGACATCACGCAACTGCAATCGGTTCAGTGAGAACGTGTCTCAGATGCTGATTTCTTGCCCAATTTAAAACACGACTCAGCAACCTTTGATTTGAAATCGAGATCCTAGAATATTGGGGTTTTTTTCTCGGAATATACATAATTTAATGAGCCGAAACTTCATCAGATTAGTTGTTGAACACCTTTCATTAGATTTTGAGCACTTTTGTTTCTTCAAACGAACATAATGCACACATAATGATGGACGCTACCTTTAATAGGACCTGATCCCTGGCTTCATTGCATATGTATAATTGGCTTCTGACTGCCGACTGGCGCCCCTCGACCAAACACACTGACTTATGGAGTAACGCCAACATATGGCTGCTTGGACAGCTCAGTTGGTGGATTGCCGGAATTATCGATGATTGAGGTCCAAGTTTGAAACCCCGCTCTAGTGAATGATTTGGTACAACTATATTTCTTTCTTGTTTATTTTGGATTAACCAGCCAATAAAAGTTTATGTCGTATTACACTTGGCAATCAGAGCCTGGGTTTGTGCTTGACCAATCACAATGGTGTTTATTATTTCCAGCATCCATGCACAACAGTCCAGCATGCGTGCACACGCGTACAAGGGCAACAGCTTGAACATGTGGGGCGTATTTGAAACCCCGTTCTAGAGCAAACTCGTCCCCAAGGCTTTTCTTTAAATGATTTTTTTATTTCCTACTTCGTTTCCAATACTAAGCCCTGGGATAGGAACTTGATTTCTGCATCCTGATTCGATACCGCAATTAGCAAGTAATAGATAGATAATATGGCGTACTTGATGTTATTTCCAACGTGTTTGCACGTTTATCGTAATTATTATATCCACACCTTTTCAAAAATAATCATTTCCCCTCCAAATGAACCGTATTAACATGAAATGATATACTTTATATTGGCCGGATAAAATTAAACATTTGATATTTAATTAAATGTTTTTAATTTTAAAAAAAATGTCGTGTTTTCGTAACTCACCCCGTGACGAACTTATTTTGTTTTTACCCCAGACACATACAAAAAAACGCTAATGTAAAGCACAGGCAGGCACCAGACTTTTCCTAATTTGCATACGCATCAAAACATTTTGGACATGCAAGTGCTCCAATACCAGGGTGAGAGAGCAAGTAGTGGTGGGAGCGTATGCTCGACACACTAGGAACGAGGTTGGATAACGAGTGACCCCTCAACAATGTTCTCGGGTTGTCGATTTAAGTGCGTAAGGAGTGCAGCTGGGCAACATTTTCAAGATGACAGCCGCCGTTTTACACGCTGAAGGAAAGAATGGAAAATTCATTCATGATCTTACGAAAATAATTCAAATGCCGGAACAGCTATAAAAATAAGCAAAGATAAGCACACTCTATGATCAAGTACATTTTAGCATGTATTAATATGTACTGCTGCTGTACTGAATAAGTGCTTTCGAATTTATGCAAAAAAATAAACGAAAGTTGCGGTAGGAGCCTAAGTCCGCCCTCTTTGTTCTTGACGTTCTTCACTTCTTCCTACTTAAGAGGGGAGTGAAAATCCTGTTCGCGAACACCGTTTGCGTCAGCTTTCGTCATTCCAAACCCCGTTCTCGTCTTCAATCAACACGATAACGGGGTTTTGAATATGGCATTTGTGAGGCACGTGTTGCCTAAAGTGTAAGTGGTATATTTAGGGTGTTTCTACATCGAAGGCTCAAGTTTGGCAATTTTTCAATGGATCTTTAGGTTGCACTCTCTTGGATTGGACTCCTATTGGATCTGATACCTATCTCACCACCTAAACATTGAGTGCTAAGGCAGTGCAGCAAGATGTCAGAACAGGAGGCACCGCCTGATGGACAGGCGGCAGCTGATGGAGGATCATCGTTCTTCTGGAATCTTGGTAAGTCCACACATTTTCAAATATTACAATTCACTAGTATAATCGTTGTGTTTGCAGTCCCAATTTACCCCTTTGAGTCATGTAATAACATGCCTAAATATGACTTGCACTGCCCAAATTCCTGCTGCTGCCAACCGTAATCCTCCCGGTGTTACCAGATGTTGTCTGCCCTCTGGGGTATCAAGTCCCATGCATTTCCGGTATAAGAGAAAATGTAATACTAATTATGTACATTTGTCAATCCTCTATCAACAGTCAGCATCGAATACTGTTGGCACACACGGGAAGAATGAGGAGTTCTTGCTTGTACTAAGGTTGGGTCAAAATAAAGGAAATTCACTTTTGACAGGGATTTTAATTGTTTATTCAAATATTATTAAAGTATAGACCTTTAACTATGCATGGTGAAGAAAGCTCAGTAAAAGTCGCAAAAATAGTGATATTATGCTAAGTTGAATATTAGTCACCAAAATCAGTCTTGTCCACGTGTTATACTATGTAAATTGGATGTTTTTGTAGTTCACAAAAATTAGAAACATTGCCAACAAGTTGTTTACCTGAAACTTTTATTATGGCTGCCAGGTTATTCATGTCAGTGTCACGGATGTTATCCTTCCAAATGTTAAAATGGGCTTCTTTGTAAGTGCAGTCTTTTTATTGTAATGTTCAAGCATGCATTAGTGCATTTTGTGTTGAGACTATACCTCCGTGGACAAACAGGTTTCGCACATGTGATGTTCAAACTACCATAGCTCAAAGACAAAATATGCAATTGCAACGATTTTTTCGTCATTTATGCTCAAAGGCAGGTACTTTAATAGCTACACCAATTTAGAGTAAAAAAAAAAGAAGAATAGGTGAAAGTTGCCGTCAAAAGTGGATTTCCTTTATTTGGCAAAGATAGCAATTGAACGGTTGTCTGCAAATCCTCTGCCCCTTGCAGTAAAAGATTCCGATGATAGACTTGCATTAGGCCACCGGCCTGTAACACATACATGCACTAGCATCTACTTCATCAAACACCCTTATCATGTCATTTGAAGTATTTGTTATAATCATTTGAAACACACACTCTACGTTCTGCTTGGTAACACGGGCGTGTATTGGGCTGATGCACTTTGCCAAAAAAAAGAAAGAAGAAAAAAAAACATGGTTACAAACTGGCTATAAGCTTTGAGCTTCTATCTTTAAATTCCTGGAAAAAAAATGGTGTATCTTCTGCTTTGCATATCGTTAAATTTACAATCAACAAAATAGCAATCAAAACAATCTGAAGTAGGTGCACAATATTGTTAATGCGTTTTTGTGTTTTTGAGGGGCAGTTTTGTTTTCATCTCATTTATAACCGCGAGAGGGGCACTTTTGTTCGCCTGGGAAAATCTGGGGGACAAGTTCCCCCCCCCCCCCCGCCCCCCGGCTCCGCCGCCCCTGGTTGACATGATACAATCATACTTAAACAAAGGGCCGGAGTAGGGGCCATCCCGAACACGCCCCCCCCCCCGAAAAAAACCCAAACAAACAAGCAAACAAACAAACAAACAACAACAACAAAAATGACGTCAATTTAAAAACAATGTAAGAACTCTCCAACAATTTATGGAAATACTTCCTGAAAAAAAATAAGGCCCTCCCCGGATACGCTGCTGCAGATATGGTTGAAAAGGAAAGGTAAACTACAGTTTTGGAAGGAGGTGGTGGTTGGTTGCCCTATTGGAAATTCATATTTACGAAACTACGATCTCTCCACTGTCCTATGTAATACAGAGGCTTTGGGTTCACTAATTAGCTAGTTCCATGGGAGGCGGTCGGTGGTGGTTAGTTTCCCTAGTTGGAATTCATATTTACTACATTACAACCTCTCCAATGTGCTATCCATTGCTTTCGGTTCACTCATTATTCCTTTGCGCGATCACTTATGCTCTAATAATTACACTCTCAAAACGCTGGGTAAAATTTTGTTGGCTGAAAAGGTTGGTTAAAATTTTAACCAACGTTGTGTAAAACTGTCCAATTTTGCCCAACGTTTGCAGAAGGGAATTCGGAGACTCACTTATTTCAGAATAAAACGGTATATACAGCCTCATGTACTGGAGGCAAGGTGGCATTGATCCTAAGTGTGCGTACGCTGAAGTCAGAATGCCCTCAATCACAGACACGAGGCCTAACCCGAATTTGACAGGGCAAGAAGCTAAATCGAGTCCGAGACAGGCGCTATATATAATAATTGGCCGCAATTAATGGAGTAACTGGCCAACCCCTGTCCACCCCCAAAAAGGGAAGTTTTGGTGGTGTGACATATATTTGCAAAAAAACGCAGGTGCTTTCCTTGACCAGTTTTTGTTTTCTTTTATTTCCAGATTCAGATTTTTCTGATGAAGGTAAGTTGCCTTGCGTTCTCTGAGTTTTCAATTGAGGAACAGTTTTAGGTCCTTTTCAGATTGGTACACATTCTGCCAAAGGGTAGTGTACATGTTCATTTGTTATCATTTTTGTACCATGGACTTGAGCATAACTGGTTGCTTTGGTTTATATACGATCAACAAAAAAAGTGACTCGTGAACCGACAATTTGAAAATCAGTCTCAAGTGATGGTACACGATGTTTGGGGGTACCGAGATACTTGTTACACGGAGTTCTTGATCACATTAGTTAGAATCAAAGAAAAACTCACGGAAACGGATCCTACAGTTGTATTCCATTTTGCATGGCCGAGCTCTTTCTGTTTCAAAGTACTGGGAGTGAAACAAACATTGATACTTTTAGAGAAGGGTTTATGTTTCGCCCAGATATGGATGAGGAGGAAAGGTTAAGGTTTTGGAAATTTGTGGTGGTGAGTTGCCCTATTGGGAATTCATGGGACGAACCTATACGACCTCTCCACTGTTCTATGTAACTACAGTGGCTTTGGGTTCGCTCATCAGTTAATCGGTGCACACCACCTACATGAGGCGTATCCCAAATTCGATAAGTCAAGAAGCTAGATCGAGTCCCAACCAGGCGCGATATATTATAGTTGGCCACAATTAATAGAATAATTGGTGAAAATGGCTGGCCAACCCCTGTCCATCCAAAAAAGAGCAGTTTTGCTGGTGTGACATATATATTTGCCAAAAATGCAGATGCTTTCATTTATCATTTTCTGTTTTGTTTGATTTCCAGAATCTGAACTTTCTGATGAAGGTAAGTTGCCTTTGTGTTCCCTGAATTATCACTTGAAGTGAAGTTTATGTCCTATTCAAATGGGTACACATACTGCCAAAGTGAACTGTACGTGTTTATTTTCATCACGTGTAAACCATGAACTTGAACATGATCGTTTCCCATCATATACATGTATAAAACAAAAACAAAAACAAAAAAAGTGACTGGTGAACTGACAACTTGAAGGTTGTTAAAGTCTAAAATGATGAAACACGATTTTGGGGGAGTAAGGTATCCTTTTTACACAAAGGGGTTTTGGTCACAGGGGTCGGAATCAAGGAAAAACTCACGGAGACGGATTCTACGGTAGTATTCCGTGAGATCTTGGCTGAGCTCTGGCTGATTCACAAAACGGAGAGTGAAACAAAAGTTAATACCCTGGGAGAGAATTTTGTGTTCAGCGTCAGATATGGATGAGGAGGAAACGTTAACTACGGTATTGGAAGGGGGTGGTGGTTAGTTGCCCAATTGGCAATTAATATTAACGACTTCTCAACTGTCGTATGTAATTCCAGTGGCTTTGGGTTCACTCTTTAGTTAGTTGCTTGTATACGTATATTACCATTAAACTTCCTATACTTGAACTCTTCTGGTCACTGATTTATAGTTCTTACTCCCCATGTGTAAAATTCTTTTCAAATACAAAATTACATCATATACTACAGGTTATCTTGAGCATATTTCCCTTTTATTTGCCAATTTGAATATTTTAAAACTTGGTGTTAGGCCTATTTGTTTTTCATTTTGGCGGAATTTATTTTGAAATACTGTCGTAATTTATGACCCCCAAAAAATCCATTCCTTTATTTTCTTAGTTCTTCAGTTCACACTCACCAGACTCGTAATTCAGCTAAAGGGGATTTTTTGTGTGAAATCAAGTATAACTTGCCTCAATATATTCGCATCTCTTGAGTTTTCATTACATCAAATGTATTGATCTCGATATATCTGTTGCCCGGTCTCACTTATGCATAACATGTCCTTGTCCCCATTATTTGTATGTACTTTTGTCCTTGTGCCAGTACATTCTTTTGTTTTTGTCTGCATAGGGAAGGGGAACAAAAAGCAATTGCTTCTCCCTTTTCTGACATGCTAACATCACTTCATTATTTATTCATTATATATTGCTAAGGACAAAATATTTCTTTTGAACAAGTGTAAATTACAGCAACATAATTAATAACAAACAGAAAACAGAAGGGAATTCGGGAACTCACCGATTTCAGAATAAAACGGTATGAACATGACTGTCCGCAGCCACAAGTCAGAATGCCCTCAATCACTTACATGAGGCCTTTCCCGAATTTGACAGGGCAAGAAGCTAGATCGACTTCAAGACAAGCGCTATATATAATAGTTGGCCACAATTAGTGAAATAATTGATGAAAACGGCTGGCCATCGCTGTAGCCTTGCAAACAACATTTGCTACACAAGCATTTTTTTATTTTAAGTGTCCGGTCCCTTTCTGAACGCACCCTGAGGCAGTAGTACTTTATTGCTGCTGTATTTGGTTCTTATGGTGGTGGTGGTGGTGGTTCACTGTAATTACACAAATTACAATACTTAACTTTAGTATTAACAATTACAGAAAAACATAATAAACCATTAGATTAATTAGTCAAATATATATGCGATTGTGCTTGAGCCTTCACTTGACATAGTGCGTACATTATCCCTGTACGTGTAAGTAAACACCCCCAAAACATAAATCTTCACTTTGAAAAGCTGCAAATAATCTTACTAAATCACTCAGAATACGATAAATTATAACCATGAATAAATCAATAAGGCTTACCGATTGTGTTGGATCCGAAACTACAACATTTGGGACTTAGAAAACCTGATAATTTTACATTTATTTGGGGAGATAAATTTGGTACACGTTCATAGTTTACGAATCATCGGAATCATGAAGAATTTACACTTTGACCTTACAAAATGCACCATATCACAAGAGGGCGCTATTACGAAAGTACGGGAACAATTAACGAACAGTTTTACAGCAACAAACTTATTTCCAATCAAAGGTATGCGTGATCATAAATTAAAGTTTAGAAAACACTTTGAAATAACAACTATGATTAAACCCAAATTAAATTTCACAACTTGCCGCTACATCCCCAGCCCCATGAACTGACTCGATCTGTTCATTATTCTACACCTTTAAGCGGCACACTTCAAATTTCAAAGCATCAAGGATTAATTAAATGCACCACAATTTCCAAATGATTGTGATTTTGAAAAACATGAATCACATTCAGAGTCAACTTCTTTGATCATTAACAAATCACGAATGTTCACTTGGCCAGAGTTCAATCACAAATGTTCATTGATTGATGAAACTTCACATGCTGTTAGCTCTTTCCAAGAAGCAAAGCTTGGCAATGGGGCGCCTGAGGTACTTAGTGCCTACTCTCACCTCGACCTGGCGAACTCGTCCCTCCTTATCTGGGTAAACTTGCATCACTCTGCCGAGAGGCCACTGTCCGCGGGGCTCGTTGTCAGCAGCAACCAACACAAGGTCATTCACCTCCAGGTCTCGTCTTGGCTGGGTCCATTTCTGACGCTGCTGCAAAAGTGGTAGGTATTCCCTCTTCCATCGCCTCCAAAACTGGTCTGCCAAGAATTGCGCTTGACGCCATCTGCGCCGCCCATACCCATCTTCCTTCGCAAATACCCCTGGTGGAGCATTGGAGCTTGGTCTCATCAGAAGTAGATGGTTTGGAGTCAATGGCTCTGCGTCACGGGGGTCCAAGCTGAGCTGTGTGAGCGGTCTC
Organism: Patiria miniata; assembly: GCF_015706575.1. Lineage (NCBI taxonomy): Eukaryota > Metazoa > Echinodermata > Asteroidea > Valvatida > Asterinidae > Patiria > Patiria miniata. The sequence goes on from NW_024037063.1 coordinate 9,615,752, forward strand.
GCGTTTAAGCCTCCACTTCAGCCATCACGGTAAGTAGCACCTCATCACCACCTGTTCTTGAAGGAGATTCTTGAGAATTTTTCGAATAGAGCGTATCATCCGCTCCCAGACTCCTCCCATGTGACTTGCCGTTGGTGGGTTGAATTGCCACTCAATTCCTCGTTGATGAAGATAGTCTCCAATCTTCTGCTCGTTCAGTGATGTAATACTCTCCCGCAACTCACGCTCTCCACCCGTGAAGTTGGTACCATTGTCGCTCCTGATCTTTTCTGGTGTACCTCTCCTGCTGATGAACCGCCGAAAATTTCTATATGTACGGCCCTCATCGTAAGACACGTGAAGACACATCCGTATCTCTCGACATGGCTGCGTCCTTGTTTTATGTAAAGTGGACCGAAGTAATCCACGCCCACGTACGTAAAGGGGGGCTTCTCTGGAGTGACTCTATCTGCTGGCAGCTCACCCATCAGCTGTTGACAAAGGGGTGCATTTCTTTTCTTGCAACGGAAACACTTTCCAATCACTCGCCTCACTGTAGATCCTCCCTTCAGTATCCAAAATCTCTCTCTTAGTGACGTCCATGTCATACCTGCCCCTGAATGACCAACCTTGAGATGATGATGTTCGATCAGCAGCCTCGTCACCTGGTGATCGCTTGGCAGGATAATCGGATGCTTGATGTCATGTTGGATTGGCGCATTCTCAAGGCGTCCACCTACACGGAGAATTCCATCCACCAAAATGGGGCTCAATTTGTGGAGCGCATTCGGAACTTTCTTACTCTTCTTGGTGGTTCTTCTGTTGTCATCTGCATGAGCCTCAAGTTCAGCAATCTCCTTACGGAACGACTGACGCTGGGTGTATTTGACGACTTCTCTCTCTGCTCTCTGCAGCTCTGACAAAGACAGTCTCCTACAACAGAATTCGCTGGCATCCCGTCTTCCCTTGGCACGAGCATAGAGGTAATCTCTATATCTTAGCAACCAGGCAACTCCACGCTTCATTTGACTCCAGGATGAGTATCTAACTCCTGTACACAATCCTTCTCAACTATTGAGTAAGACTGGACAACTTTCTTCACCTCAGGATCACTCTGCAGAGTATCGGGTAGTACATCTGGGTAGGGCCCCTTGGTTACAACAGGTGGGAGTGGCCAGTGTTGTTCTTCCTTCAACAGGAAATCAGGTCCGTTCAGCCATCGTTGGTTCTTGATCATGGTGTCTGCAGTCAATCCTCGTGAGCCATCATCCGCCGGGTTACTGGCTGTGTCCACGTACCGCCACTGGGATGGGTCATGTCCACTCTGTATCCTTGAAACGCGATTCGCAACAAATGTGTGAAATCTGCGACTCTCATTCTGGATGTACTGAAGAACTGACGTGGAGTCTGTCCAATACACTGTCTAAGTGATAGGCAGTCTAATCTCTCTTTGGATCAGCTGATTCAACCTCACCGCCAAAACTGCAGCTGACAACTCTAGCCGAGGAATGGTGACCTGTTTCACTGGACACAATCGGGCCCCTCTCCATGACAAATGCGCAGTGGATCTTTCCATGCACATCAACAACACGCACGTCAGCCTTGGTAGGTCATCCAGCCATCGCTTCCACCTCATCATCTCGCATTCCTCCACCTTTTCATCCCAGCCACGCCCCTGACGACAGAGATCCTGAAAAAAAATGGTGTATCTTCTGCTTTGCATATCGTTAAATTTACAATCAACAAAATAGCAATCAAAACAATCTGAAGTAGGTGCACAATATTGTTAATGCGTTTTTGTGTTTTTGAGGGGCAGTTTTGTTTTCATCTCATTTATAACCGCGAGAGGGGCACTTTTGTTCGCCTGGGAAAATCTGGGGGACAAGTCCCCCCCCCCCCCCGCCCCCCGGCTCCGCCGCCCCTGGTTGACATGATACAATCATACTTAAACAAAGGGCCGGAGTAGGGGCCATCCCGAACACGCCCCCCCCCCCGAAAAAAAACCCAAACAAACAAGCAAACAAACAAACAAACAACAACAACAAAAATGACGTCAATTTAAAAACAATGTAAGAACTCTCCAACAATTTATGGAAATACTTCCTGAAAAAAAATAAGGCCCTCCCCGGATACGCTGCTGCAGATATGGTTGAAAAGGAAAGGTAAACTACAGTTTTGGAAGGAGGTGGTGGTTGGTTGCCCTATTGGAAATTCATATTTACGAAACTACGATCTCTCCACTGTCCTATGTAATACAGAGGCTTTGGGTTCACTAATTAGCTAGTTCCATGGGAGGCGGTCGGTGGTGGTTAGTTTCCCTAGTTGGAATTCATATTTACTACATTACAACCTCTCCAATGTGCTATCCATTGCTTTCGGTTCACTCATTATTCCTTTGCGCGATCACTTATGCTCTAATAATTACACTCTCAAAACGCTGGGTAAAATTTTGTTGGCTGAAAAGGTTGGTTAAAATTTTAACCAACGTTGTGTAAAACTGTCCAATTTTGCCCAACGTTTGCAGAAGGGAATTCGGAGACTCACTTATTTCAGAATAAAACGGTATATACAGCCTCATGTACTGGAGGCAAGGTGGCATTGATCCTAAGTGTGCGTACGCTGAAGTCAGAATGCCCTCAATCACTGACACGAGGCCTAACCCGAATTTGACAGGGCAAGAAGCTAAATCGAGTCCGAGACAGGCGCTATATATAATAATTGGCCGCAATTAATGGAGTAACTGGCCAACCCCTGTCCACCCCCAAAAAGGGAAGTTTTGGTGGTGTGACATATATTTGCAAAAAAACGCAGGTGCTTTCCTTGACCAGTTTTTGTTTTCTTTTATTTCCAGATTCAGATTTTTCTGATGAAGGTAAGTTGCCTTGCGTTCTCTGAGTTTTCAATTGAGGAACAGTTTTAGGTCCTTTTCAGATTGGTACACATTTTGCCAAAGGGTAGTGTACATGTTCATTTGTTATCATTTTTGTACCATGGACTTGAGCATAACTGGTTGCTTTGGTTTATATACGATCAACAAAAAAAGTGACTCGTGAACCGACAATTTGAAAATCAGTCTCAAGTGATGGTACACGATGTTTGGGGGTACCGAGATACTTGTTACACGGAGTTCTTGATCACATTAGTTAGAATCAAAGAAAAACTCACGGAAACGGATCCTACAGTTGTATTCCATTTTGCATGGCCGAGCTCTTTCTGTTTCAAAGTACTGGGAGTGAAACAAACATTGATACTTTTAGAGAAGGGTTTATGTTTCGCCCAGATATGGATGAGGAGGAAAGGTTAAGGTTTTGGAAATTTGTGGTGGTGAGTTGCCCTATTGGGAATTCATGGGACGAACCTATACGACCTCTCCACTGTTCTATGTAACTACAGTGGCTTTGGATTCGCTCATCAGTTAATCGGTGCACACCACCTACATGAGGCGTATCCCAAATTCGATAAGTCAAGAAGCTAGATCGAGTCCCAACCAGGCGCGATATATTATAGTTGGCCACAATTAATAGAATAATTGGTGAAAATGGCTGGCCAACCCCTGTCCATCCAAAAAAGAGCAGTTTTGCTGGTGTGACATATATATTTGCCAAAAATGCAGATGCTTTCATTTATCATTTTCTGTTTTGTTTGATTTCCAGAATCTGAACTTTCTGATGAAGGTAAGTTGCCTTTGTGTTCCCTGAATTATCACTTGAAGTGAAGTTTATGTCCTATTCAAATGGGTACACATACTGCCAAAGTGAACTGTACGTGTTTATTTTCATCACGTGTAAACCATGAACTTGAACATGATCGTTTCCCATCATATACATGTATAAAACAAAAACAAAAACAAAAAAAGTGACTGGTGAACTGACAACTTGAAGGTTGTTAAAGTCTAAAATGATGAAACACGATTTTGGGGGAGTAAGGTATCCTTTTTACACAAAGGGGTTTTGGTCACAGGGGTCGGAATCAAGGAAAAACTCACGGAGACGGATTCTACGGTAGTATTCCGTGAGATCTTGGCTGAGCTCTGGCTGATTCACAGAACGGAGAGTGAAACAAAAGTTAATACCCTGGGAGAGAATTTTGTGTTCAGCGTCAGATATGGATGAGGAGGAAACGTTAACTACGGTATTGGAAGGGGGTGGTGGTTAGTTTCCCAATTGGCAATTAATATTAACGACTTCTCAACTGTCGTATGTAATTCCAGTGGCTTTGGGTTCACTCTTTAGTTAGTTGCTTGTATACGTATATTACCATTAAACTTCCTATACTTGAACTCTTCTGGTCACTGATTTATAGTTCTTACTCCCCATGTGTAAAATTCTTTTCAAATACAAAATTACATCATATACTACAGGTTATCTTGAGCATATTTCCCTTTTATTTGCCAATTTGAATATTTTAAAACTTGGTGTTAGGCCTATTTGTTTTTCATTTTGGCGGAATTTATTTTGAAATACTCTCGTAATTTATGACCCCCAAAAAATCCATTCCTTTATTTTCTTAGTTCTTCAGTTCACACTCACCAGACTCGTAATTCAGCTAAAGGGGATTTTTTGTGTGAAATCAAGTATAACTTGCCTCAATATGTTCGCATCTCTTGATTTTTCATTACATCAAATGTATTGATCTCGATATATCTGTTGCCCGGTCTCACTTATGCATAACATGTCCTTGTCCCCATTATTTGTATGTACTTTTGTCCTTGTGCCAGTACATTCTTTTGTTTTTGTCTGCATAGGGAAGGGGAACAAAAAGCAATTGCTTCTCCCTTTTCTGACATGTTAACATCACTTCATTATTTATTCATTATATATTGCTAAGGACAAAATATTTCTTTTGAACAAGTGTAAATTACAGCAACATAATTAATAACAAACAGAAAACAGAAGGGAATTCGGGAACTCACCGATTTCAGAATAAAAACGGTATGAACATGACTGTCCGCAGCCACAAGTCAGAATGCCCTCAATCACTTACATGAGGCCTTTCCCGAATTTGACAGGGCAAGAAGCTAGATCGACTTCAAGACAAGCGCTATATATAATAGTTGGCCACAATTAGTGAAATAATTGATGAAAACGGCTGGCCATCGCTGTAGCCTTGCAAACAACATTTGCTACACAAGCATTTTTTATTTTAAGTGTCCGGTCCCTTTCTGAACGCACCCTGAGGCAGTAGTACTTTATTGCTGCTGTATTTGGTTCTTATGGTGGTGGTGGTGGTGGTTCACTGTAATTACACAAATTACAATACTTAACTTTAGTATTAACAATTACAGAAAAACATAATAAACCATTAGATTAATTAGTCAAATATATATGCGATTGTGCTTGAGCCTTCACTTGACATAGTGCGTACATTATCCCTGTACGTGTAAGTAAACACCCCCAAAACATAAATCTTCACTTTGAAAAGCTGCAAATAATCTTACTAAATCACTCAGAATACGATAAATTATAACCATGAATAAATCAACAAGGCTTACCGATTGTGTTGGATCCGAAACTACAACATTTGGGACTTAGAAAACCTGATAATTTTACATTTATTTGGGGAGATAAATTTGGTACACGTTCATAGTTTACGAATCATCGGAATCATGAAGAATTTACACTTTGACCTTACAAAATGCACCATATCACAAGAGGGCGCTATTACGAAAGTACGGGAACAATTAACGAACAGTTTTACAGCAACAAACTTATTTCCAATCAAAGGTATGCGTGATCATAAATTAAAGTTTAGAAAACACTTTGAAATAACAACTATGATTAAACCCAAATTAAATTTCACAACTTGCCGCTACATCCCCAGCCCCATGAACTGACTCGATCTGTTCATTATTCTACACCTTTAAGCGGCACACTTCAAATTTCAAAGCATCAAGGATTAATTAAATGCACCACAATTTCCAAATGATTGTGATTTTGAAAAACATGAATCACATTCAGAGTCAACTTCTTTGATCATTAACAAATCACGAATGTTCACTTGGCCAGAGTTCAATCACAAATGTTCATTGATTGATGAAACTTCACATGCTGTTAGCTCTTTCCAAGAAGCAAAGCTTGGCAATGGGGCGCCTGAGGTACTTAGTGCCTACTCTCACCTCGACCTGGCGAACTCGTCCCTCCTTATCTGGGTAAACTTGCATCACTCTGCCGAGAGGCCACTGTCCGCGGGGCTCGTTGTCAGCAGCAACCAACACAAGGTCATTCACCTCCAGGTCTCGTCTTGGCTGGGTCCATTTCTGACGCTGCTGCAAAAGTGGTAGGTATTCCCTCTTCCATCGCCTCCAAAACTGGTCTGCCAAGAATTGCGCTTGACGCCATCTGCGCCGCCCATACCCATCTTCCTTCGCAAATACCCCTGGTGGAGCATTGGAGCTTGGTCTCATCAGAAGTAGATGGTTTGGAGTCAATGGCTCTGCGTCACGGGGGTCCAAGCTGAGCTGTGTGAGCGGTCTCGCGTTTAAGCCTCCACTTCAGCCATCACGGTAAGTAGCACCTCATCACCACCTGTTCTTGAAGGAGATTCTTGAGAATTTTTCGAATAGAGCGTATCATCCGCTCCCAGACTCCTCCCATGTGACTTGCCGTTGGTGGGTTGAATTGCCACTCAATTCCTCGTTGATGAAGATAGTCTCCAATCTTCTGCTCGTTCAGTGATGTAATACTCTCCCGCAACTCACGCTCTCCACCCGTGAAGTTGGTACCATTGTCGCTCCTGATCTTTTCTGGTGTACCTCTCCTGCTGATGAACCGCCGAAAATTTCTATATGTACGGCCCTCATCGTAAGACACGTGAAGACACATCCGTATCTCTCGACATGGCTGCGTCCTTGTTTTATGTAAAGTGGACCGAAGTAATCCACGCCCACGTACGTAAAGGGGGGCTTCTCTGGAGTGACTCTATCTGCTGGCAGCTCACCCATCAGCTGTTGACAAAGGGGTGCATTTCTTTTCTTGCAACGGAAACACTTTCCAATCACTCGCCTCACTGTAGATCCTCCCTTCAGTATCCAAAATCTCTCTCTTAGTGACGTCCATGTCATACCTGCCCCTGAATGACCAACCTTGAGATGATGATGTTCGATCAGCAGCCTCGTCACCTGGTGATCGCTTGGCAGGATAATCGGATGCTTGATGTCATGTTGGATTGGCGCATTCTCAAGGCGTCCACCTACACGGAGAATTCCATCCACCAAAATGGGGCTCAATTTGTGGAGCGCATTCGGAACTTTCTTACTCTTCTTGGTGGTTCTTCTGTTGTCATCTGCATGAGCCTCAAGTTCAGCAATCTCCTTACGGAACGACTGACGCTGGGTGTATTTGACGACTTCTCTCTCTGCTCTCTGCAGCTCTGACAAAGACAGTCTCCTACAACAGAATTCGCTGGCATCCCGTCTTCCCTTGGCACGAGCATAGAGGTAATCTCTATATCTTAGCAACCAGGCAACTCCACGCTTCATTTGACTCCAGGATGAGTATCTAACTCCTGTACACAATCCTTCTCAACTATTGAGTAAGACTGGACAACTTTCTTCACCTCAGGATCACTCTGCAGAGTATCGGGTAGTACATCTGGGTAGGGCCCCTTGATTACAACAGGTGGGAGTGGCCAGTGTTGTTCTTCCTTCAACAGGAAATCAGGTCCGTTCAGCCATCGTTGGTTCTTGATCATGGTGTCTGCAGTCAATCCTCGTGAGCCATCATCCGCCGGGTTACTGGCTGTGTCCACGTACCGCCACTGGGATGGGTCATGTCCACTCTGTATCCTTGAAACGCGATTCGCAACAAATGTGTGAAATCTGCGACTCTCATTCTGGATGTACTGAAGAACTGACGTGGAGTCTGTCCAATACACTGTCTCCGTGATAGGCAGTCTAATCTCTCTTTGGATCAGCTGATTCAACCTCACCGCCAAAACTGCAGCTGACAACTCTAGCCGAGGAATGGTGACCTGTTTCACTGGACACAATCGGGCCCCTCTCCATGACAAATGCGCAGTGGATCTTTCCATGCACATCAACAACACGCACGTCAGCCTTGGTAGGTCATCCAGCCATCGCTTCCACCTCATCATCTCGCATTCCTCCACCTTTTCATCCCAGCCACGCCCCTGACGACAGAGATCCTGAAGAAGAATTTTAACTGGCAGGATAAATGGTGCGAGGAAACCCAAGGGGTCATACAATGAACTTACAGTTGACAAGATGCCCCTCCTTGTTGCGGGCTTGCATTTCACAGCTGCTTCGAACCCAAACTGGTCAGCCTCAACATCCCATCTCACGCCTAAGGTACGCTCCACTGGCAGATGATCAAAATCCAACTTAACAACCGATGGAGCTCTCTTCAGCAGGAATGGTCACCAATACATCACGACTGTTACATGCCCATTTGGTCAACCTGAATCCTCCTTTGGCTAATAACTGGATAAGCTGACTGGCTAACCTGATGGCTTCACTCTCTGTCTTCGTTGACACAAGACAATCATCTACATAGAAATTCTCCCGAACTGTGGTGACGGTTTCCTTGTCAAAGTTCTCTCGGTTGTCTTCAGCTGTCTTTCTGAGACAAAATCCGGCACAGCTGGGTGATGATGTCGCACCGAACAGGTGCACCAGCATCTTATGATCCGTTGGCTCCTTGGAATAATCTCCGTTGGGCCACCAGAGAAATCTCAGGGCATCGCTGTCATTATCAGGCACCTTAACCTGGTGAAACATTGCTTCAACATCAGCTACCAGTGCAACAGGCTCTTCTCTAAATCTCGTCAGTACTCCGACTAGATTATTTGCAAAATCAGGTCCCTGAAGCAGCTGGTCGTTCAACGATACACCCTTGTACTTGGCAGCACACTACTCTAAGTTTGCCTGGCTTTTGTGGATGCAGCACTGGGTGGTGAGGTAAGTACCACACCGTGTGACCTGTTATTGCGGTTTCTACACCATTGGCAAGCTGCTCATCAGTGGTAGTCTCAGGCATGACACCCTGGGGACTTGATGAAGATATCTCTCTGGCATAACCTTTCATGAAGTAGACATCAAGGGTCTTCTTATATTTCTCATACAAGCTGGGGTCTCTTTGGAATCGCCTCTTCAATGATTGTAGTCTTGACTCTGCAAGAGGGCGGTTGTCAGGCAAACATCGACCCTGAACGCCACGGTAGACCAACCTGGTAGTGACCATCAACCTTTGTTACAGTTTCTGTCATGATGGTCCTAGCTCGTTTGTCTTCCACCGAGTCAGCAACTTCACCATCAGCCATCTTGCCGCCGAAGTCCATTTCCCAGAATTTCTCAACTGTGCGTAGCAGCAAGTCATCTTCAAGCAAAACGTGATTTACTTTGAAACTGAACTGCTTCTCGGTAGTCGCTGTAGGTCCCAGCAAAGTCCATCCCAAGAGAGATCGAACAGCATATGGCTCCTTCCTCCTGCCACGTCGCTCTTCAAGGACCCAGAAGACTTCCGGAGTGTCTCCCCCAATCAGTAACATCACCTGACGTTCACTGATCGCAGGAAAGTTTATTCCCTGTAAGTGTGGCCACTGGGTGACGTCTTCTTCTCTTGGGAAACTTCTGTCTGTAATCGGTAATTTGTCAACAGTCCACACCTTGGGTAGGTCAACACTCTGACGTCCCTCCAAGTCTTTACTGTGAGGCTAACTTCAACTCCAGTCTTCTCACTGTGCTCGTCATTGACGGTAGCGAGGGTGATGTTCCTTTCTATGCCTTTAAGGCCTAGTTGATCTAGCAACCTTCTATCGCACAGTGATGTATCACTCCCTCCATCAAGCAGTGCCCATGTTTGAACTTCTTTGTCCTTTCCCTGCACTCTGACTGGGACAACTCTTAGGCACACTCTGTTCATGGAAGCTGCAGTTGCGTTTACACTTCCATGCTGTCTGCTCTCTGGCTTGCTTGTAGTGTGACTCTGGTTCTTGTCCCCAGCCCCAGATGCAGGACTGGAACTTGGATAATTGGCACCTTCACCTTTTGAAACTCTATCATTTCTGTGCGGAGGATGTAACAGTGTATGATGCCTCCATGTACAGCTACTGACTTCACATGTTGATTTCAGCATACAACCTTTAGCCATGTGCCCAGGTCGGAAACAGTTGTCGCATAACTTGTTGCTTCGGACGAACTTCAGCCTATCGTCATAAGACCTTTGCTGGAATTCTCTGCATTCCTCCAACATATGTGATTGGGAACAGCAGCGACATTTCGGCATATAGTTTCCTCGCTGAGGACGACTTCGTCCATTTGTTGTCTCTCCTACCGCATTAGAGCCTTGAGTAGCAAGCGTGGTAACCTTAGCTGGTTTACTCTTGAAGCTGGGATGTGATGTCTTGTCTGCTCGAATATTTGTCCCAATATTCTGGCCAAACATGTTACTTGCTATCTTCGCCTTTTGCTCGATGAAGTCAGTCAGGTGTGAGAAGTTGGGCTCCATGTTACCCTGACAACTTGAAGATATATCATGTCTGTGGGGGAGTAAGGTATGCTTTTTACACAGAGGGGTTCTTGGTTACATGGGTCGGAATCAAGGAAAAACTCACGGAGACAGATTCTACGGTAGTATTCCGTGAGATCTTGGTTGAGCTCTGCCTGATTCACAGAACGGAGAGTGAAACAAAAGTTAATACCAGTGGAGAGAAGTTTATGTTCAGCGTCAGATATGGATGAGGAGGAAGATTAACTACGGTATTGGAAGGGGGTGGTTAGTTGCTCTTTTGGAATTTCATATCAATGATTTCTCCAGCCACTGTCGTATAGTTCTTACTCCATATTTGTAAACTTCTTTTCAAAAACAAAATTACATCATACATTATAGGTTTTCTTGAGCATACTTCCCCTTTATTTGCCAACTTGAATATGTTAAACTCGATGCTATTTTTTTTTCCATTTTGGCTAAATTGATTTTTTCAATACTCTCGTAATTTATTATAACAAAAAAATCCAGCCTTCTTTTTACCTAGTTCTTCAGTTCAAACTCACCAGACTCGTGGCTCAGCTAAAGGGTTTTTTTGTGTGTGTGAAACCAAGTAGAACTGAGTTTTTTAAAGAGAGTGTCTTTCATAAAAGGGGACCTATGCTGGAATGGTTTAAATACAGACCTTAAACAGTCAGCCAGTTTTTCATCTTTTTGTAAAAAAACTAAAGAATTCTATAACTGATTTATACAACACTTAATATATTTGCATCTCTTTATATTTTATTACATCAAATTTATTGATCTCTATATATCTATTGCCCAATCTCACTCATGCATCACATGTCCTTGTCCCCATTTTTTGTATGTACTTTTGTCCTTTTGCCAGTATTTTCTTTTGTTTTTGTCTGCATAGGGAAGGTGAACAAAACGTAATTGCTTCTCCCTTTTCTTACATGTTAACACTACTTCATTATTTATTCATTATATATTGCTATAGACAAAATATTTCTTTTTGCAGAGTATGATGAGCATTGTTATCACATTTTCAGTGATGTTGACATAAAATATATGAATCTGAAATGAAATGAAATGAAATGAAATTATTGATTGTGCCAACAAAACTATGAAAACACAAACACAATCAATAGTTCTCCATTAATTAGTGAAACAAATAGTCCTATAGCTGATGATGTCTTTGCAATTGTACATAAAGTTAACATTCACCAGTCAGAAGAGATAAACGTGCAACAACTATGATTAAAAGCTATGTAGGCCTGCCCCGCTCGGGGTAGGTTTCAATTCTGAAAAATGAGCAAAGGTTATGCACACATTAGTATGTTGCATAAAACTGGAAGATGGACTTTATTCATTAGCTGCTCATCAAGGAATAGCTTCCATGATGCAATCAACACCTTGATTGCATTAACAAGTTATCAAACAAAATTTAACATTCAAAAAGTCTACGTATTAATCATGTTCAGTCTAAAAGAAATGAAACTATATCTACTTGAAGCAAGAAATATTCGTATATAAGTATGGCTGGATTTACATCAGCTTATCTCAAAGAAACACAATTACCAAATGCAATGCTCACATAAATCCTTAATCTATACTTTGTTTCTTCACTGAGTCAAGTTGCTAAATTAACTAAACCAAATAAAGAGTGAAGTCAACCTCATTAAATATGCACAAGAAAATTAGGTGTTCTTGGCCCTACTAGTTTTCATGTGGTTTGGTCAGCAAGAACTCACAGCTGTTGTCATAAACACACTTAAAGTTAGAGATAAACAACTGCTTAACGCTACCAGGGCTTGTAGTCACTGACCCGTGAACCACCTGGGCACATCCTGTCCCTTCTACCCTTTGCCCGAATACTAATGAGCTAGGGCTTGGTTCCTGGAATGCGTGACTAATCTACTGCTAGGACCATTTCCTGTCCAATATACTAAAGTATAGCCACATACTTGCAATATAAAAATGCATGGTCAAACTCTACTAAGTTTTATCAGAAAAGTGGCAATGGCAAACAATAAATTCAACCTTTCCAAAAAGTTCAGAACAAGTGGAAGAGCTACTAAATTACACATTCTTCAACATCCTAGAAATACCTTCAAAGTTTGAGAAATTGCTCTCATCAATTAACGTAATAATCTGGCATCTCTGAAAACATATCAGCCTTCTGAAAGGTTCTTAAACTCAATCAAAAATCTAGCATCTTCTACTGAAAACTTAATGAATCTACTCAAACTTTCCAGAACTATAATCTAAATCTTTGTGTGTCCTGCTTCTAGTGAAACTATCATTTGGGAAGTTTCAGAAAAACACAAATCAAAGTTCAACACTTCTCAAGTTGCTCAGGTTTCTTTCAAGCCGAATGTTAAACCAAAAATCACTTGGTTCTTAAAAGACCATAAAGTATCAATTCTACAATCAAGTAAATACAACTCAGTCTAAAGTATGAGATATAGAAATGAAATGAACATACCTGAAAAATGAGCAAAGGTTATGCACACATAAGTATGTTGCATAAAACTGGAAGATGGACTTTATTCATTAGCTGTTCATCAAGGAATGCTTGAGACACAGCCAAGGTGAACAAAGGGGGTGAAGTTCCATTTCCTGCTGGGTGCCTTAGCCAATCAGAATGAAGTGACCATGGCAACTGGGTCACTGCCCAGCTGACCAGCTGTACAGGCTAAAAGTGAGCATGTGCTAGTCACATGAGCATGGGGAAAGCACATGAGGCAAGCATAAGGGGAAAGACTATTTTTTTTAGTGGGGGTAATTTCCTTCAGCTCTCTGAGAGGGGCACTACAGCTAGGAATAATTATATTTCAAATCCCCACTAGGAAAATTGCAAGTATTCAGTGAATACTTATGAATAAATGGATAATAATCAAACTAATTAAGAAAGAATACTCTAAGAACTAATACTAAAATTGACATCTAAGGAAAAAATGTAATCTTTTCCTAAACAAGTAAAAGTTCAATATCGGTGTAAAACAATAATTTACGATAAAGGCAAATTCATAAAACAGCAATATGATTGATAAAAAAATCATAGAGAACAGAAGGGAATTCGGGAACTCGCCTATTTCAGAATAAAAGGGTATGAACATGACTGTCCGCAGGCTGAAGTCAGAATGCCCTCAATCACTTACATGAGGCCTATCCAGAATTCGACAGGGCAAGAAGCTAGGTCGACTTCAAGACAAGCGCAGTATCTAATAGTTGGCCACAATTAATGGAATAATTGACGGAAATGGCTGGCCAACCCCTGCCAACCCCCCAAAAGGGAAAATTTGGTGTTGTGACATACATATTTGAAAAAAATGCAGGTGCTTTCTTTAACCTTTTTTTCATTTAATTTCCAGAACTGCAGCAGGCACAACAGATGAGTAAGTTGCCTTGTCTTTTCTTAATTTTCAACTGGGGAACAGTTTTATGTCCTTTTCAGATTGGTACACATACTGCCAAATGGTACTGTACGTGTTTACTGTCATCATTGTGTAAACCATGAACTTGAACATTTACTGATCGTTTCCCATCATATTCATGCATGTATACCAACAAAACCGGCTTGTGAAATGACAACTTGAAGATATATCAAGTCTAAAGTGATGGAACACGATTTTTGGGGAGTAAGGTATGCTTTTTACACACAGGGGTTTGTGGTCACATGGGTCGGAATCAAGGTAAAACCCACTGAGACGGATGCTACGGTAGTATTCCGTGAGATCTTGGCTGAGCTCTGGCTGATTCACAGAACGGAGAGTGAAACAAAACTTAATACCCCTGGAGAGAAGTTTATGTTCAGCGTCAGATATGGATGAGAAGGAAGGTTAACTACGTTATTGGAAAGAGGTGCCCTTATAAAAATCCACCATAGATTTACTGTACTTAACGCTGCAATTAAATTGAAGTTACACTGCAGTAAGACTATAATATGAATACCTAGGTCTACTTCATTTTTACCTTGATTTAACTAAAGTAATTACTGCAGTAAAATCATGGTGTTTTGGCCGAAATTTCTCAATTACTACAGTAAAACTACAGTGATACTGTGATAAAACTGTGATTTTACTACAATTAACTATGGAATTATTGCAAGTATACTGTGGTAAAACTACAGTTTTACTGTAGTTTTGATGACTTCATATTTACTATAATTTAATTGCAGTTGTATTGTAATTTACTTCAGAAGAACTATGGTAAAATTAAAATATACTTCATTTTATCACTGAAAGATAAAATACATTATTCTCCACGAACACACGGCTGGCTGAGTTTCAAACTCTCTGTTAATCAGCGGATGGTTGCTATGGTGTGGAATTAGTAAACATATTGATTGCCCAAATTGCAGCTGGCCATCCATTGCTGGCATCAAGCCAAAAGTGCTGTTAATAGGCAGAAGTTGATGTAACTTCCAAGGGAGATATAAATATTGATACAAATGTGATAAGTCCAAGCGCGCGCACAGACGCACTACGTACGTACACGCCGTGGATGAAAGGCCAGTTCGGCGTAGCTTTTTGAGACCGCAACAACAAAAATAAATTTCTCCTGGAATAAGCGTTTGTTCGCTTACATTCCATGGATTTTTCGTTCACATTTGAACTTCGGTTAGTGAACTTATGATTT
Organism: Patiria miniata; assembly: GCF_015706575.1. Lineage (NCBI taxonomy): Eukaryota > Metazoa > Echinodermata > Asteroidea > Valvatida > Asterinidae > Patiria > Patiria miniata. The sequence continues at coordinate 9,630,817 of NW_024037063.1, forward strand.
GCAAATGTTATGCTGCTGACTTCAGTGACCTTTTGGGGAGTGGAGACGGCATTTACGTATATCCTACGAGTACGACCATACAGCTTTTACAATACAAGATGCCTCGTCAGAACGTCAGCCCAAGCGATCCGCTTGCTTTTCGACATTTCATGCGATTTGTCACAGCCGTCCAAGGTTTCCAGAACATGAATTCTCAGCGTTATAGGCCTAGGCCTACTCGTACTTTTTGGAATGCTGAATCACCACTGGATTATGTCAGCCGTCCATGATTGAAGCTTGTGTAGTCCTACTTGAATCATGGCCCGTCATAAGTTTACGGACACCGAAGTCCAGGTGCTAAATCAACGGCCATGACGGTGCGTTCCAGCCGAGTCCGGGCGGCGCATCCCCGCCCAGCTTTCAATCCGCCCCGGTGCTGGTGGCTGGTGTTCTCAGCATGCTTGACCGCGGCTACGTGTCGGCCTGCAGTACAGTATGAACGCTGGATCTTTGTTCTTCACGACCCTCTCTCGAGATTTCCCGCTTCGTGCACTGGCTTGGACATCATGCTCAAACATGCCATGCATGATGGAATTCAAGGTGAGAATTTTCCAATCACACAGCATTTGTTTTGGGCCCGTTTGTTTGTTGTACTGTGCAATATCGTGTGAAGTTTTTGTTCACCGTTTCTATGATTTTAGTTTTAACGCTAGGCTTCAATTATACGCAGCCAGCGGTAGGGCCCTATCGAAAGTGCGGAGATCGATCAACATTTGATTGAATCTAATTTCCTTTCATACCTCCATGGTTTGACCTAATTTGGATAGTTGAATTAATGATTTTGATATTTAAACTGAACAAATTGTCCAATATGTCTGATGAGTTTTACGGCACATTGAATGTAATAGGCCTATCACCATGATCACTCAGACGGGGCATCGGTGTTGACGTCGGCATAGGCCTAGGCCGATTTGATACAAATTCGATCATTCGGGGACCGTTAAGCGCGATAGTTAAAATGCCTATCCACTGCAAGCTGAAGGCGAATCATGGCGATTAGGCATCACTTGATCACCGAGGCCTTAACTTTGGTAGCCTACTGAGTCAACTTTATACCTGGGTAGCTTAATTGTTTGCCATAATTAATAAGCCTAGGCCTACATCCTGGTTTCCTGAAGCCATGACTATGAGCATGAGCTTTTCTAAGTGTTCAGTTGACTTGTTCATTCACTTTTGCAATTACTTCCCTCAACGGAGATACCTGGTCCCTACTTCATTTTATTTGAAAAAAAAATAATTATTGAATTTTATCAATAGTTTTGTTTTTGCAGCCAGCCATTTATCATCATTAATAGGCCTTTGTTGGCCCTATATATATTACATGTTGAGGCATGCAGTGGGGCTTGTTTTGTTTTCCTAACATATAGGACTAAAACTCATGAAAAAAATAGCAGGCGCTAAGCCCTAGCGCGTATTCAGTTATTTCATTTGTTTCATTTGTATTTGTCTCAAATCGTGGCCAGAGTGCAAATGTAACCGTAAAACATAATAAGAAGTAAATGAATAATAAATAAATAAACTAACAAACACACAAATAAAAAATAAAAATTAAAAAAAAACAAATCCAGTAAGATACTAGAGCTAAAACAGCCCTGGGCAATTAATTAATTTTTCAGACTATTTCTAGTCTGACAAATGTTATTGTTCTCCAGCTAATTTGAGCCGATCTTTCGGCATTGGTTCCTAATACAATAAATAGGGGCCCGGGGCCTATAATAACACCGCGGTGCAACCTGAGCAGTTTTTAGCCAGTGCATGTAATGCCAATTACATAGTTATAAACATAATCATGATGATATTAATGGTAGGGCCTACACAATTAAATGTAAAGACAGCACTTTAATGTAAAGACAGCACTTTAATGCAAATTAAAAAAATAAAAAAAAAAAGAAGAAGAGGAGTGACGGTGTCCCCACTGGCATGATTAATCTTGACAGTTCCTAAGATAAGATAGTACTTCCACATAAATGTGCGATTTTGGCCAAACATGACTTGATCGCTGTTTGTCAGAGCAGCTGATTTCGGAGCAGGTTGGCAGATCTGAGATCACTGGATGGGCACTATCTTAACCTATTTTGAAAAGGCATGTTAATTGTTAACCCAAGGAACTTGGCCAAAGAGTCCAAAAACGCAGTAGGCTCCGCTTGACAATGTGTAATTAACCTGCAACCTTGTATGATTGCAGCAAAATGCTAGATTCTTTTTCACACAATTAAGGGGGACCTATTCATTCGAGGTATAGTTTCTCTCCTGTTTAGCTTGACATCCTTTTCTGTCACCATGGCCAACTTGTGAAGCCATAGGAATTTATACTAACATTTAAAATTATAATGAAATACTATACTACAAACTTTAATAATTAAATAGTAATAATTTCTACTAATGCTATAACAGCGAGGCTTTATCATAGACTTGTGCACAAACCTAAACTATCACCTAATCCAAGTTTACCTCTTATCTTTTCTTCACGAAATTTGGTGATTTTCTCGAGCTAGATAATTTGCAACACAAACATTCCTTGTCCTAAGGGTCGTTCTAACAATAGTGTGACTCCAATTTGTCACCCCCACATGGCATGTTGCCAAAATCCAGATGTGACTTGCCAAATAAATTTTAAAAAGAAAAAAAGAACCTGTCGCCCATTTGTGGGATGCTGTAGATTATATAATAATAATGTTAATGATGATAACAAACACCCTGACAAAACAAATAAAATAAACACCCCAACATCCCAACAAACAAAAAACCTAACGAACACATAAACAAAAAATAAATAAATACATTTAAAAGATATGTTTGCAAAGGATAGCTGCTGCTTTGAGTATTTTCTGTTGCAGGATGCAAGGGGATAGCACACGCTACAAATTGGTTTGGGACCGGTACTCATACCATCGAATGCTCTTCTGATTTGCAACATAGAGGTCTTCCAAGGTTGGACATCTTGTCAAGTTTGGTTGGTACTGATCGTCCAGCAATTTTGCCAGTTTGGCGTCCAGATTATAAATTGTTGCCTAAAGGCGAATATCAGGAAAATAACTCTCAACAGGAAAATAGCTGTCAACAGAAAAAGCGGCAAACTTTTTTGACCATGACCTATTAAATTCTATGGACATCCATTTCAATTAAGTTGACGCGATTTAAAAGCATGATGGCATTGAGGAGGATAATACAACATAAAGTGTACGCTAAGTTATATGATCTGTAGACACATACATTTAACCACACGTTGCGCGTTTACGTGCTTGACCCAGATCTTTAGCAGCCCAATTGTACTATTCATATGTAGGCCTACCTGTAAGTTTAATAATATTTCCCATTGTCATGTTAACGTTGATGCACCGTACTTAAGCCTCCTGCTGGTTATGATTTTTCAAAAAAAAAAAAAAAATTGGGCTTCAAAAACAAGGAACAGATAAAGCTGGTTAGAAACATTTCTTGACATGAAATGAATATTGCTAAGTAAATAACAACTTAGAACTTTCTAAATTGCATTCATGCTTTTGATGTCATTGTATTGGGTTGTAGGTTGTACATAGTCCTGGCTTTTTTGTACTGTATTTTATTTTACATTGAACACGAAATACTCATCTTCAGGTAACAGTTTAAATGACTAACTATAGCTATACATTGACTGTTTACATTTAATAACGGCTACTTCAACAAGTTCATTGTTTTAAGGGGATTAAATTAATAATTGTACTTTTGGAAGATAACATAAACAATTAAAAAGTAAAAAAAAAAAAAATGTATGCCTCCAGATAATTTTGCTCCAAAAACTGCAAAGAAAACTTGGTCGCCTATTTGGGGGCCGGAAGGGAACTTTTTCGATCTTTTCCACCAGGGTGGGTTTCGTACTGGCTTTTCGCCTTTTTCAGGAGCAATAATAGCTAATTTGTTTAGTTCACGTTAGTGATACTCACAATAGGAAGTTGATATGTTGGGGATATTTCCCCTTACGGATTTAGATTAGATCTACCCACGGGAAAATAGTACATTTCGTCCTCTTTTTGTCCACGAATGGTTTTGCCACTTTGTAGGCCAGCTTAGAAGGTAACCACTAACATTTCCCCCTTTGTATCAATTGAATCTATATCGATCAGGATTGGTTTGAGAAATATATAAAAGTATTTAATCAACATTTGTAATCAGTTTTACCTCTTTTGACAACGTTATCCAATGATCAAGTTGTGGCGTATGATTATAATACCTAACTTTGTAAAGTGTATTATTATTATGCATGTTTAATTTTCAAAAATTTCAAAGAGGCAGCTTGTGGTGTTTAGGAAGAGTGCCAAAGATTTGTGGCAAGCATGCCGATGAGGTTACAGCATTAATGATGTTTGCAACATTAACTCTTTAAAAAAAAAAAAAAAAATGGTAGCAGTTCGACTCTATCCTCAGTTGGTAATAGTCATACACAACTCCAGTAATACCCTGACGCTAGTATTTGTTTCGTTCAGTCTTTCTCTTTTCGGGTTCTACTCTTCGGGGTAAGGGTGTGAGGGTACTGCCTGTCGTCCCATGGAGCGCGCGTTGCGCGTTTGGCGAAGTTGGCTGGGAGCGACGGACAGTGCCTCAATTCAAACTAAATAAACAAGTTGGGTGAATAGTTCTTAAGTAAAACCTTTGAATTTGGACGTTAAACATTTAACAAGTTGTGTTTAATCTTTGTAAGAAAGTACGCCAAGCACCCATTTGTACTGATGGGGCATGCCAACCGTATCTACGAGCGGTGGACCAAATCGGTGTGCTTTAACTACAAATAACTTCTTGAGTAATATAGGCATATAGTGCCCCGTTTTTAGCTTGTTTAAAATGTTTCTAAGGCAAATATCTTTTAGCAAATAGGTAATTATTGGTATGTTATAGCTTGTTAACGTATTTACGGACATTTAATACAGTTCAACATAAATTAGCGGCTCAAAAAATCTATGCCAGAAAAGTCAAATCAACTCTCACTGTGTGGTTTTGTGTGTTGTCTGATAATGTGGATTTATTTTACTTTTATTATAATTTTATTAGAGATTAATTGCATACTTACTGTAGTAAAAATACTATAGTAATATTAAAATAAAAAGGGGGTTTTATTATACTTTTATTATAATTCTAGTAGAGATTAACTGCATATTTACTGTAGTAAAAAAAAAGTTTACTGTAGTGGAATTGCAGTTTCACTTCAAAAACACTGTAGTAATTTACTTTCAGTTTATTGCATTTTTATTAAAATTTTATCGTAGTATTTACCCCATATTTACTGCAGTGGCAACTGTAGTTTAGGCGCTGTAGTACTTCAATTTTACTACGGTAATATGAACATTCACTTTTGGTTTATTATAATTCTACTGCAGTTTTAGTGCAGATATTACTCCAGATTTAGTGCAGTAAAAATGAATACAAGTATTGTAGTTGTACTGTAAGTAACTCCAAAATCACTACTACATTTCTTTTGTGCAGTTTACCACGACGTACACTACATGTATATCTTCCAGCAAAACTGCTTCATTTTCCGATGACCAGTGGACAACAACATTTTATGGGCAAACTAACTTAAAAAAACGTTAAAAGGACACATAATAAAAAAAAGACAAGACTTTTTTTTCTTCTTCATGTGCATCATCCTATATTTGTCACACAAATAAAATAAAGTTTACATTTCACAAGTTGAGCAAATACATGTACATGTACTTGAATAAAAATGTATCTTCACTTTCAGTTATTTGTTAAATGAGCTAAAGAACTGTTTTTAATGCAAAAAGTGTTCAAAGACTGTAAATTGAACTTGTCAAAGGGTAAAATAAATTGAAAAATATAACGAAGGAGTTATCAGCTCATACTTGTGTTACACATGTTATCTGCAAAAAGAAGTTAAATAATAAACATGTACATGTCCGTCAATGTTGTGGCACCTGGTTTATATGGCACCTGCAAAAAAGTATTAAATACATGTGCATTACTTTTACTAAAATTAACATATTTATGATGTTTAAATGACATGTCACCCTAAAAAGTGCAAACATAGACAAATCATTTAACTAAACATGAATCAAATGTTCAAAAATGCATACACAAGCATTTTTCTCAAACAGGAATGCACAGGTTTTTGAAGGCAATTAAAATATGGTCTTATCCTTCAATTAAGCTCAAATTTTGTCTTTTATCTGTATCTTAGAAAAAGGACTTGTTCACACTGTACAAATCCATGCACACAATGTATGCATCCAAGACTGTTGTATAAAATTAAACCTACATGTACATGTATATCGAGTTGATAACAGTAAACATTTTAACCTTAAAAAGTTATGAACAGGAAAATGAACAGCTCAAAAAAGCACAGCTGAATACACTTAAGTTTGGGTTATTACAAAGGGGATGGTGCAGTCTTTAAACACAACGAAGCCCCGGTTTTATTGTGACAATGTTTGCCACAAAAAGTACATTTGTCTGTGCAAAGTGTCTTTTATAATGAAAATGTGCCATCTATCAACAAGAATAGTTTTCAAAGTTTGAATTTAAGGGTTGTGACTGTAAAAAATTTAAACCAAAAAAAACTGCCCACAGCTTACATGTTATTGAAGTAATACGCATATCATCTGCATAGCCCTTTAAAAGGTAAAATTATGAAAATGTACTTCCAGCATATACATGTTTTTTCAGCTTGCCCTGAAATTGGATATAATTTATTGCTAAAATTTCTTTGGTAAGTTTGTTCTTGCATTGCAAAAGTAGGATGCAGTGAAATCTTGTTGTGAAATATCTCACGAGCCCAAGTAAATTAACAGAGTAACAAACACATGTACAGTATGTATGGCTGAATGGAATACCTGGATTGCTGTGGTTTATAATACATGTTTTTACACATCACCAAAATGACCAAACTTTTGTCAAGGATTGGGGGATAAGTTCTTGCTGCTAATGCTGTACGATGTATCTGAAATGAAAAAAAAATACACACAAACAAATAATTAAAATATTACACAAACTGGGTCCAATTTTTTTCAATAATAATTTTCCTAGTCATTCAGTTTAAACGTTAACATATGCTTACAGCTAATTTAATATCCAGCATGTCGTGATCCAATTGCAAGTGTGGGGTAGGACAGCCATAACGGAATATCATCAACAAACTGAATAAAAGCCAAACGTGAATTTGTAGACTTACCGCATACAACAGCTTGTGATTGTGACGCGTGACTCCGTGAGACAAGAGTCCTGGCATTTCTCCATGGTCCAGGCATATCATGCCAGGCATCATCATGTCTATATAACTCTTAAGCTCCAACATGTCCATCGATCATCCCCATCCAGTGTATTTCTACATGCTAACCATGTACAGGATGCGTGTGCACATGAACAGTAACTTATGTCCACATCAGGCATGCACATGTCATGCAACTATATCCATGATTTTGACCCAGTTTAATTCAACTTTTCTGGCCTCTTGCAAAGCACTGCAGCACTGTTGCAACTGAATGCAGTTTTCAAATTTTCCACACTGACCGTTTATCTGGTATGCAAGGTCATTGCGTAATGTGACTTGCCCATGCTACACTATGCATGCTGTGTGTGTGTGTGTGTGTTAGGCTAGGCATGTAACATGATTCTCTTGATGATGTAACATGTGGACTGTTTCCTGTTTAGCTCAATAAACTGTGTTGTGCAGATATGGTGCTGTAGCATATTCAATATTGCATGGTTCAGAATGCGAGTGGTAGATTACTCCATGGTACCTAATTATTTGGTGTCCCTCACATGCAGTTCGATGTATGGAGATCATGCGGTTTTGTCAAGTCTCGATCCACAAGGCATATCATTTTTGGAAACATGACTACATGTACTTAAGTAATTCGAATGGCTTTTTTTCTCTGCTGAAAATTAGTACACGTTAGATTTGAAGAAAATACATGTACAAATACACGTAAAAACTGTTACAAGACTAATATGTATTGTGTTAAAACTATAGTCCTAATGCACAGATCGCGGAGACCACGGGGCAGTGTTATGTGCACCACGATACTTGAAGGAAAGTCCGCTAAATGATTAGTTAAGGACGCTGAGGCAATAATTCAAAATCAGAAACAAAATAATTGGAAGCGGAAGCAAAAAGTTTCACTTCTCAAATTGGAATATCAAATTATTTTAATTGATGTCTGATTTTATATAAACAAGGCAGAATTAAATGAATGACAATCAGTTCCCACAATGGCAAGTAGTGTGTTATATGAAATAAACCAGTGTTACAGGAGCTAGGGTATAGAATTAGCGTGGTCTATAATTGTCAAGTAACTTAAATTCCAGTACAAAATGCCGTTATCTTTAACTCAATACAATCCTGTTTAATAGAATGCCCTTTGACTTTTATTCACTTAAGTTGAGTTTCACTAAAGTTCCTAACTGTTGCTTAATTTCCTTAATTTCCCTAAATATATTTCCCTTACAAATGTCCTTTATAAATTGCTAAATTTCCTCAACTTCAAATTTCCCCGAACGCCAAGCTGGGTTGTGTTATGGCATCAGACTCGCCAACCTATCCCACAAAATATTTTATGGAGCAAGAAACCAAAGCTAGGATTAGACATACAACAGTCACTGTAAATTACAGACATGAAACAGTCACCGAGTACGACCATGTGATTCACTCACGAAAGTTTTCAACAGATCGAGATGACAAATGAACCTTAAATTACTCTTTTTTCCAATCAACACATGAACTCAAGATTTGCCCAGTAGTATCAGGGACAGTGATGTGAGACTATGAGACACAAATCATGCAATAGATCTAAAAATATTATCATCAAAAGCTGAGTTTTGGGACTCAAACTATTCTTCAATGTACTCACACATTGGCAGCTGATCCGAAAAGGACGGTATTGCTCATCACTTTCCAAGATGGCAAAACACACGTAGATTAATGCACCTCAGAACCCTTCTCCCGATACTATTAGCTCAACAAAAGTGTCTTTAACAGTTACAGGATACATTCTCACACATTAATAGAATTTTCGGGATTGATGCCTCCAACCTGTTTTAAATAAATACTTCTCCTCAAAGGAACTATTTGCACTACATGTGGATGAATAGCGGTGACATGTCGCTACACGCTATAAATAGAACTGATGAAATCACGGTCTCACACGAAGACTACGGAGTCTCTCACAAGACACGGACCCCTACACTAACTTCAGTTTTTAAAAAAAAAAACTACAATTTTTGGATGTAGTGAAACTACAGTTAATATGCAGAAAGTATTGTGTTAAAACTATAGTCCTGACTTCAGTTTTTAAAAAGAAATACTACAGTTTTCGGAAGTAGTGAAACTACAGTTTATATGCAGTACTGAGTATTGTGTTAAAACTGTAGTCCTAACTTCAGTTTTTAAAAAGTAATACTACAGTTTTCGGAAGTAGTGAAACTACAGTTAATATGCGGAAAGTATTGTGATAAAACTGTAGTCCTACTTCAGCGTTTAAAAAAAGTAATACTACTGTTTTCGGATGTAGTGAAACTACAGTTAATATGCAGAACTGAGTATTGTGTTAAAACTGTAGTCCTAACTTCAGTTTTTAAAAAGTAATACTACAGTTTTCGGAAGTAGTGAAACTACAGTTAATATGCGGAAAGTATTGTGATAAAACTGTAGTCCTACTTCAGCGTTTAAAAAAAGTAATACTACAGTTTTTGGATGTAGTGAAACTACAGTAAATGTGTAGAACGTAGAGTGTTAAAACTGTAGTCGTACTTTAGTGTTTCTATAATTTTTTGTATGATGTGAAACTGCAGTAAACTTTAATACGGCACTATATATTTACTACAAGTTAACTTTAAATTTCGTACAATAATACTGCAGTATTTACTGTAGTAAAATAAAAGTAACTTTACCTTACACAAAACTTTACATATATTATACTTATCATAGTAAACTTTGATGAACTATAGTAAAACTACAAATTTATAATGGTGAAACTATACAGCGTGTCCCCAAAAAAAATGTCCCTCTGATAGACTGCTTAATTAATTCCAAAATCAAGTATTATTCTCAATTTATTGTTCAGATTAAGAAAGCCCATTTAATTTTGTAACTTCTGTGAAAATGTCATTGGTCTCGCTTCATTGGTTTTGAATACACAGTCTAATATGTAACAGCAGTGCTTTTCAGCCCATTCCAAGTTTGCAGGTGGAAGGACGTGCAGGGGGACAATAAAGGTTTACAAACTGGACATTGAAGAACAAACCATAAAGTCGAACACACCCTGTGAAAGCAAACATGACCAGTGGAACTGAACTTTGATTAGTTTACATTCAAACAAGTAAATGAACTTGACTTTAGTTACTCCATGGAGGAATGGTTACTCAATAACAAAAACAACAACACAGTTGTTGAATTAAAAGTGTAGCATGGAATAAGGTATGTTATGTCTGTAGTGTGCATTTCTTTTTATCATTTTTTTCATTTAAAATTTTCACAGGAACTACAAAATAAAGTGGGCTTTCTAAATATGTAAACTTTAATTGAGTATACAACTTTATTTTAGTAATTATTTTGTGGTCTATGAGACGGACATTTTTTTGGGGACACGCTGTAGTGGATTTTTATAAGGGTGGTTAGTTGCCCTTTTGGCAATTCAGATTAATGACTTCTCCAGCCACTGTCGTATAGTTCGCATCATAAAATATAGGTTATCTTGAGCAAACTTCCCCTTTATTTGCCAATTTGAATATTAAAACATGGTGATTTTTTTTTCATTGTGGCTAAATTTATTTTTTCAATACACTCGTAATTTATTACCACAAAAAAACTCAAGCCTTCTTTTTACCTAGTTCTTCAGTTCACACTCACCAGACTTTTGGTTCAGGTAAAGGGGATCTTTTTTGTGAAACTAAGTAGAACTGAGTTTTTTAAAAGAGTGTCTTTCATAAATGGGCCCTTTGCTGGAATGGTTCCCCACTGTCGTATGTAATTCCAGCGACTTTGGATTTACTCATTAGTTAGGTGCTTGTATACTGTATACTGAACAAGTAAAAGTGCAATATCGGTGTAAAACAATAATTTTCGATGAAGGCAACTCGCCTATTTCAGAATAAAACGGTATGAACATGACTGGCCGCAGGCTGAAGTCAGAATGCCCTCAACCACCTACATGAAGCCTATCCCGAATTCGACAGGTAAAGAAGCTAGATTGAGTCTCAACCAGGCGCTATATTTTATAGTTGGCCACAATTAATAGAATAATTGATGAAAATGGCAGGCCAACCCCTGTACATCCAAAAAAGAGCAGTCTTGCTCGTGTGACATATATATTTGCCAAAAATGCAGGTGCTTTTCTTAACCATTTTTTGTTTGAACTTTCTGAGAAAGATAAGTTGCCTTTGTGTTCACTGAATTTAACTTGAAGTACAGTTTATGTCCTATTGAAATTGGTAAACATATACTTCCAAAGTGCACTGTATAAGTTTATTTTCATCATTTGTTAATCATGAACTTGAGCACCACTGATCGTTTCCAATTATATATATGTACCAACCTTAACAGTGACTTGTGGAGTGACAGAAAATATAAAGTCTCAAGAGATGCTACACGATTTTGGGGGGTACCCCGGTGTTATTAGTCACGTGGGTCAGAATCAGGGAAAAACTCATGGACACAGATCCTACAGTAGTATTTGCTGAGATCTTGGCTGAACTCTGTCTGGCTATTATTATTATTAAACATAACGAATCAGGTAGAGTGGGAAAAGTGAAAGTTGCTTTACAAAAAAAAAACCAAGAGACAACTATCAAGATAAAGAACGAAAAAACAAGAACATTTGTCATCGATTTAAAACTGGACAATAACGATCAACACTAGATATAATGAAATGGAGTTAAGATCCACGGTGCGGGGAGTGAAATAAAAATTTATACCCTTTGAGACAGGTTGATATTTAGCGTCAGATATGAATGAGAAGGAAAGGTTACCTATGGCATTGGAAGGGGTGGTGGTTAGTTGCCCTCTTGGGAATTCACATTTTCGAAACTACGACCTCTCCACTGTCCTATGCAATTCACTGTCCACTGTCCACTGTCCTATGTAATTCCAGTGGCTTTGGGTTCACTCATTAGTTAGTACCTTTGTCTTTCCTTGTATACGTATACCACCATTGAATTCCATACTTGAACTCTACTGGTCACTAATTTAGTTCTTACTCCCTCCGTGTAAAATTCTTTTCAGATACAAAATTACATCATAACTATATCGAATGCAGTTATTGTTTGTACTGAAGTAGTGTCAACAAAATTGTGAAAACCCAAACACAATCACTAATTCTCTATTAATTAGTAAAAAGTAAGTCCTAAAGCTGATTGTGTCTTTTAAATTGCATATAAAGACAACAATCACCAGAGTAGATAAACATGATATACGACTATATATGATCATAAGCTAGGAATAATATTTCAAATCACTATGAAAATCGCAATTAATCGGCGAATACTTATGAAAAAACAAATGAATAATTCAACTATTTAAGAAAGAATCATCTAAGCACTAATACTAAAAATAACATAATATAGAAAGAATGCAAAACTCTTCCTCAACAAGTTAAAGTCCAATATCCGTGTACAATATTAAGTTACGATGACGGTAAATTTATAGAACAGCAACATGACTAATATAAAAAAAAAATAGGAAAACAGAAGGGAATGCGGGAACTCACCTATTTCAGAATAAACGGTATGAACAGACAACAGACTCATGTATAGGAGGCAAGGTTGCATTGATCCTGACTGTCCGCAGGCTAAAGTCAGAATGCCCTCAATCACTTACTTGAGGCCTTACCCGAATTCGATAGCACAAGAAGCTAGATCGAGTCCGAAACTAGGCGCTATCTATAATAGTTGGCCACAATTCATGGAATAATCATGATGGAAATGGCTGGCCTACCCCTGTCTCCTCAAAGAGGGACGTTTGGTGGGGGGACATATTTGGTGTGTAAATCCTGAAATTTGGCCTTGTCGATCGTCTTTCATTGTACAGTCATTTACACAATATAAAAAAGGAGAGGGAACATGATATTTCCGTTGATAATTAATGAAATTTCACTGCAATGATTAATTGCATGGTTTTATACCATATAATAGACACAAAACCTTTCTGATTGTGTGAACTAAAAAAGTAAGGCCTATGTATACAGGCAGAGTAAAAAAAGATGTCTCTTTGCATAGGCCTAAGTCCATGTCTCCCACAAAAACGGGAAAGGTTACCGATTTTTTTCCTCAGCCAAAATTCGATATTGTTATTGACCAGAATCAGAAACATTTTCACTGATGTTCAGCCATGCATGAGAAGGGTGTTGAATATGAGGACGGGCGGAATAGCAAAATAACACTCGGCCCACGCAGGATCTTTGTTGACTGCTGGTGATTTTTTGGTCTGTGAGACGTGGATCGGACGACACTGTCAGCCACACGGAGAACATCTATAGAAAGAATGCGAAGCTCTTCCTAAACAAGTAACAGTGCAATATCAGTGTAAAACAAAAAAAATACGATAAAGGCAAATTTATAAAACAGCAACATGATTAATAAAAAAAACATCATCCAAAAACAGAAGGGAATGCGGGAACTCATGTTTCAGAACAAAACGGTATGAACTGACTAATTTATAGGAGACTGTCCGCAGCCTGAAGTCAGAATGCCCTCAATCACTCACTTGAGGCCTTCCCCGAATTCGATAGGACAAGAAGCTAGATCGACTCCGAGACAGGCGCTTTGTATAATATTTGACCACAATTAAACGAAAGTTGATGGAAATGGCTGGCCAACCCCTGTCCACTCCCCCCCCCCCCAAAAAAAACGGAGGTTTTGGTAGTTTGACATATATATTTGCCAAAAAATGCAGATGTTTTTCTTGACCATTTTTTGTCTTCTTTTATTTTCCAGCTTATTTCCAAAGATTGAGAGGTAAGTTGCCTTCTGTTCTCTGAATTTGCACTTGAAGTACAGTTCATGTCCTAATAAAATTGGTACACATACTGCCAAAGTGTACTGTACATGTTTATTTTTATCATTGTGTAAATCAGGGACTTGAGCATACTGATTGTTTCCCATTGTATAAATATAAAAAACGTAACAGTCACTCATGAAATGACAATATAAACAAATATAAAGTCTCAAGAGATGGTACACGCAGAGTTGTATCCAAGTCATATTTTTTCCAAGTCATGTCAAGTCCCAAGTCAATTTTTTTTTCAAGTCAAGTAAATTTTCGAGTGATATTTTTTATTTTTCAAATAGTACATGCACATACCACGTACGGGAACCAGTTTATGTGTTTGACGCGGGAGTAGAGATTGGAATGGGGTTTATCAAAGCGTGCATCGTGCCGCGTAAGCAGATTTAAAAAAAATCATACTTTTCAAACATCCTCTCTCAAACACCTAATTCGTATATAAGGAGTCTAAAAATGCATTTTGATATAATATTTTCAAACTTGTTCCATCATGTTGAATGTTTGAAGGATGTTTGAAAAAATGTCCTTTCGAACGTTTTCGTTTAAATGCATGATGTGAATTCTTGTTGCTTTATGGCGGATTGGGGTAGCAGCCGTTTTCCAGTCGTTTAAACCCTAGAGTTGTATTTAGCACGCTTAAGGTAAACCACTCAAATGACCGCTCTATAACAATGGATGGTAGTCGGACTACGCACGGCACAAACTTCACCTCGCATGCACGAGGTGGAGTATGATACGTTTTCCAAAACACACGCATAAATGCTAAGTCACTTGCATGACGTGTGGCAGGCTCGGGATGCCAAACTTTCGCTTGCTGGTTGCTAATTCGCTATGTTTATCTGCATTCTTTTAAACCGATTATGCTAGTGCGCAGGAACGCCCAGAGATTTATGTTTTTTTTGTAACTTTAAGAAACGTGTTAATGTCAGAAAGACAAATTAATTCTAGTCAAGTCCAGTCTCACGTCATTTTTTTCCCAAGTCAAGTCAAGTCTCAGGTCAAGGTTTATCTGCATTCTTTTAAACCGATTATGCTAGTGCGAAGGAACGCCCAGAGGTTTACGGTTTTTTTTGGTAACTTTAAGAAACGTGTTAATGTCAGAAAGTCAAATTAATTCTAGTCAAGTCAAGTCTCACGTCTTTTTTCCCCAAGTCAAGTCAAGTCTCAGGTCAACAAAATAACAACTCGAGTCTGACTCGACTCCGAGTCAGCGACTCGAGACAGCGACTCGAGTCAGCGAAACTTGGTATACGATTTTTGGGGGGTATCCGGGTACTTTTTACCCAAAAGTGTTATGGTCACATGGGTCCGAATCAAGGTAAAACTCACGGACACGGATCCTACGGTATGATTCCTCGAGATCCTGGCTGAGTTCTGGCTGGTTATTATTATTATTATACACGAATCAGGTAGATTGGGGAAGTGCAATTACTACAAGGCGAGTAAAAAAAAAACGGAACCCAAACCCCCAAGAAATATATTTCATATTAAAAAAAAATATGTAGCACCAAAAATAATAATAAGCTACTTTTAGATGAAAAAATACCGAAATTGCTCAATCCGTTTAAAGAATATCACCATTTAAACGCAATCACCCTAAAACCTGTCTCGTCCAAAAACAGCAATGTATTAAGAAATTGTGTGTTTTGACTGTTTGGAACAACAAAGAAAGTGACACAGAATACTTGTTTCATCAACTGTCTAGAACAGAAGTACATAATATCTTTATTAACAACCCTGGTTAGGCAAACAATATGATTGATGAAATCCACTTTTTTTTAATAGACGGGCCTTCAAGAGGACATTGTTGAATATGTTTTAACTTTTAAACTGAGGTTTTATCGCTGGTGATGCTTAAAGACAACTGTGACGACGATTCTTGAAATCGGATTTTTGGACGAGACAGGTTTTAAGGGTCATTGTGTTTAAATGGTGCTATTCTTCGAACGGATTGAGCAATTTCAGTATTTGTTTCATCTGAAAGTATAGAAATTGGCTTTCCAGTCATTATATATTTTGGTGCTACGTATTTTTTAAAATATGAAATATAATTTTTGGGGTTTGGGTTCTGCTTTATTTGACCCACCCTGTATAAGTTGCTTTACAGCAATCCCCACATATCTGAAGCGTCGGCGAAGAAACTAAAAACAACCAATAGACAACGTTCAAGTTACGAACGAAAAAACAAGAACAAATGTGATCGACTTAAAACTGGACAATAACGAGCAACACGAGATATAATTAAACAGACCTTAGATATCACGGTACGGGGAGTGAAATGAAATTGGATACCCTTGGAGAGAAGTTTATGTTCAGCGTCAGAAATGGACGAGAAGAAAAGGTTACCCATCGCATTGGAAGAGGGTGGTGGTTTAGTTGTCCCATTGGGAATTCCCTTTTTTCGAAACTACGACCTCTCCACTGTCCTATGTAATTCAATGTCCACTGTCCACTGTCCTATGTAATTCCAGTGGCTTTGGGTTCACTCATTAGTTAGTACCATTGTCTTTCCTTGTATACGTATTTTTTTTCAGATACAAAACTATATCATATATTGAATGCAATTATTGTTGGTACTGAGAAATAGTTCCAACACAACTTTGAAAACCCAAACACAACCAATAATTCTCTATTAATTAGTAAAAAGCGGGTCCTATAACTTATTGTGTCTTTTCGTTTGTATATAAAGAGCACAATCACAAGAGCAGATAAACATACTACAACTACATATGATTGTAAGCCAGGAATAATTATACAAGTAATTGGTGCACACTTATGAATAAACTGATGAATAATCAAACTGATTTACAATGAATCCTCCAAGAACAAATACTAAAATTAACACCTGTAGAAAGAACAAAAGACTCTTCCTTTACAAGTAAAAGTGCAATGTCGGTATTAAACAATCATTTACGATAAAGGCAAATTTATAAAACAGCAACGTGATTGATAAACAAACAAAAAACATAGGAAAACAGAAGAGAATGCGGGAACTCACCTATTTCAGAATGAGTGCATATGTTCCCCAATACCTATGTTCCCCAATACCTATGTTTCCTAACCCTAGCCCTAATCATTTAACCCAAACCCTAACTCTAACCCTAACCCTAACGACTTTGGGGAACATAGGTATTGGGGAACATCGGGTACACCCCATTGGGAATTCATAATTATTGACGAAATTACGACCTCTCCACTGTCCTTTGTAGTTACAGTGGCTTTGGGCTCACTCATTAGTTGGTTCCCTTTTCTTTGCTTGACATTCATAGTTAAACTCTGCTAGTCACTGATTTACTTCTTACTCCCTATGTATAAAATTCTTCTCAGATACGAATACAATTTATGTTACACAACTAAGTAAGAAATAATACTGTGGCGGAAGTGTTTAGTTGTGACGTCATACCATAGCACTAACGCTTAATCACTTGTGTGCAGTGACCGGGCGGAGCTTACGAACCCCGTGAGCTGCTGCGCATATGTGATTGGTCAATAACCCCCATAGGTTTAGCGCACCATATGGTTAGTACATGCACATGGTTTGTAGACATGACGCAGCGTCTACATTTACCTGGTATATAGGGATGCATACCTGCAAATAAACTCCCGTAGACACTAGTGCTAAATGCCCATACTTCAAAATTCTTTTAAAAATACTCAAAACTTTCAAGGTATTCAAGCTGCACAGAAAAATGATAATCAGCAGGTCATTTTTCGTTTTCTTTTCATTTTTTCGTGGGTTGACCATTGACTTTCGAGATATGTGTAGCTGAATTCTGGCTTACACACACGGCGTAGCGGGTACCCTGCTATAGGACTGTATACATTGCTTGGCGGCCATTGTGCGCTTGTGATGCTGTGATATTTGCTAACTAATAGCGATTCATTACTGGCGCTGTGCATAGTTGCTCATTGCTGCCATTGTTGTCTATTGCTGTGTGCGTTGTTGCATAGGCAAGCAGCGGTCTATCTCCAGTAACTAAGGACCCTGTTAATAAAACAACCCACCGAATCACATGCTAATTAATGTACTTGATTATTGTTGAATAAATTATGATCATTGTTGTTTGAGATTACCGACAGTTCTGCTTCCGGTGTTTATGTTTACAGGTTTATTGTGCAATTAATTAACAGAGATAAATAATCACTGGCACTCATTCATAATCGGGCGGTAGATTTTCACCCAAACGGACCTGCACCCTTAGCCTTGAAGGTCGCTCTGAGTGATCTCTCGTCTAGGGAAGAGCCTTGGTTTGGGAAGATTCGTCTTCACCCCACTATAGGAGTCAGACTTATCCTACCAGTCTTAGGTTGGCCCGGGGGGTTCCCGCCACAATACTAATAGTAGCAACTATATACGTAATGCTAAACTCTTCCAAAATAAGTACATGTGTAAAACATCAATTTGTCATGCATACAATTAATAAAACAGCAACATCGTTATTATAAAAATCATACGAAAACAGAAGGGAATATAGGAATTCACCTTTATTTCGGAAGAAAGCGGTATGAAAGGATTCATGTATAGGAGGCATGGTGGTATTGATTCTGACTGTCCGCAGGCTGAAGTCAGAATGCCCTCGACCACCTACGTGAGGCCTATCTCGAATTTGACAGAGCAAGAAACTAGATCGAGTCCGAGACAGGCGCTATATATAAAATAGTTGGCCACAATTAATTGAATACCTGATTGAAATGGCTGGCCAACCCCCATCCACCCCCAAAAAGGGAAGTTTTGGTGGTGTGACATATATATTTGCAAAAAATGCAGGTGCTTTCCTTGACTATTTTTCCCATTAATTTCCACGAGTGCAAGCTCACATGAAAGGTGAATTGCCTTGTGTTCTCTGAATTTTCACTTGAAAAACAGTTGATGTCTTATTCAGTTTCGTACACAAACTGCCAAAGTGAATTGTATATTTCATTTTGATCATTTGTAAATCATGAACTTGAGCATAACTGATCGCCTTCCAATTATATCAGGTAAAAAAAGTGACTTGTGAATTGACAATTTGCACATCGGTCTTGAGGGATGTTATACGTTTTTTGGGGTACCCAGGTACTTTTCTAGGCTGAACTCTAAGAAGTTCACAGTACAGGGAAAGGACAAGAAAAATACTTATACCCTCGGAGAGAGGTTTATGTTTCGCGTTAAATATGAATGAGGAGAACAGGTTATGTGACCGGCCAGACGCAGATTCCTGTAATTATGTTGCCAGGTCCCGTCTGTAAAATGTTTCTTTGTCGATGTTTTATATTTTTAATATAAACGAGCGATGCGAAAGTTGTCGAAGCATTGAGAGCGCCCTCTTCTGTTTTCCATTGAATCTAGCATATTGAGTTGCGCAATTTGCATACGGCTTGCAGTGCGAAAAACCTTTTATTTCGTGCAGTATTTCAAAAGCATAGGGATTCTTACGCACTTTTCTTGCATTTTTCGCTAGTTTTCTTGGAGAGTAAGCAAGCATGGGTAGGTCACTTGACTGCTTGTCGTTGCTGCAGCCAGCCACACCTTATTGCGAGCCAGCTTTATTGAATTTTGCTGCGTTTTGTATGTGGTTTTGCCATGGTTATAGCACGCCCCATGTGCATACACATATCAGGTACATGCATACGTGTAGTTTGCCCAAACATCCCGAGGCATAGGTACACACGGGCCGCTACTGCTTGTGGTTCTGGTGGTTTCTGATGGTCACAAATAGAGAAGCCTTCTCGAGTAGACCAGTGTATCCTATATCCAGCATCCACAAAATTTAGACTGCTGAAGAATGACTGTCGTTTTGTTTTTGTATTATTTTTTTTTTGTAATAAAATTTTGATCAATTAAGAGGAATTATATCCCTGTGTCACTTTCAAATCTTCTGCGTAACCTTTCCAGTAGTTACAGTTAACTACAGTATTGGAAGGGGGTGGTGGTTAGTTGCCCTATTGGCAATTCATATTAACTACATTACGACCATTATTTATGTATGTTTATAGTTGATTATGTACTTGTGTAAATTCTTAATATATTTTCGAGTGCATTTGTTCCAGTTGTCGGGAAAATGGGAGAATATTATGAACACGTATGTACTTTTCATTCGTCTAGGCTTAAGCATTATCTCAACAAACTTGCTTTTTAATCTTCCTGCATATGTACATCACATCGAACAATTATGAAAAAGTTTAGAACCAAAGGTAATCAACATTAGTTTGTTTTCGAGCCTAAAGCTAATGTTATAACTGCTCATGAAGCTAAACTGCCTAACTCTATAGTAGCCTACATGTACATGTTTATTCAAAGTTCTTTACTGAATGCAAATGTTAGTTTCACGATATGTTTAAAGTGATTTTTAGCCAGTTGTCAAAAAATGGAAGAACACACAAAAAGGTGTTTAGCTGTTTAATGTTTTAACATTCATGTACAAAGCATGTATTTCACATCCATTCATCTCATAAAAGACTGAGTTGGCTGGTCAATTTTCAATGATCTCAACCCACGAAAATGTGCTAGTTTTTTCCACTCGTAAATGCATAAATTAATACTGCATCAAAACAATTATGATAGTCTTTTGAGTCCAATGTTATCAACGTTTCAGTGTTTTCTAATCGTTTTCTGGCCAAACCAAATGAAAAAACAGCTGCTCAAGGAGCCATACTGACTACATTTCTAAGCTGGAAGGCACTTGCTCTTCAACAACCTATTTTATGCTACAGTTTATATTATGGAAGAGCATGCCAAATATACGAACATATATTAGCACATATAGGCACTTGGATGTACATGTAATGCATTTTTATCAAGCAAACTTTATTTCGAGATACAGTTTGGTCGAACTATGACAACAGTTGCCTCCATCTTACAGACACGTGTAATCAGCCTTTTCAATCTTTTTTTCTAGATATATTTTGGACGCCTTCTGAAATAAGTAATTCGGCAGTTTACAAAAAAGCACTCGAAAAGGGCAGTGAAAAAGTTTATCGCACACGACTAATGATCGTCGGTCAAGAACGAGTTGGGAAAACTAGCCTGATGAGGAGTCTCATTCATAAAAGGTATGTAGTACATTAAAGGGGTGACGTTCATTGTATATTGCAATGATCCACTTTTTGGGTGTGTGGTAAAACACATTTATGTGAATTCTTCCCAAAATGATGCAAAAGTAAAAAAAACGGGCAATGGGAGGTCCATGATGGAAGGTGTAAGTGCTATGTGATCACGTCCAAATTGTGGATGTGGGAAGGTCTACTGTTGAGGTTTATTGTGTAACACATATTATAGTATTCTTATAAGTAAAAAGTATCAACAAAAGAGGGACAATAGGGGGTATGCGGGCTGGTCTTGGACTTTAGAGTCTGCTAAAAGGCTATTGTTTGTGAAAGCTATAGGGTAAAAGTCAAGGTAATTATGGTTAAGACAATATAAATGGTTTCAGCAGATCATGTCTAGAAAGTTACGTGGCATGTCCTAATGACAATCAGGTTCACTTCAAGGTCATACAATTCCAAATGAGAAGGCACACCGGGCCAGAAACCATACCGGGCCAGAAACCAAACCATGGACACACCGGGCACACCGGGCACAAGCCATGGATACACCAGCCTGAACAATTGGAACAAACAGGCTTGCACGGCACACCGAGCCTGTACCATGTAATAGGAATATAGCCTCAGGACACTCGAGAACGCTCTCCCAAGTGTACTAATGTAAAGGAAAGACAACTGTCAAAAGGAATGAAGGTACCAAATCCAAAACAGTTGTAATGACTCGAGTCAATGAATCGACTCAAGTCCGACTCGAATCATTTTTGGTGACTTGACTCGAGTCACTGCGAGCAAATGACTCGACTTGACTCGAGTTCCTCATCAGAATGACTCGACTCGACCCAAGGAAGGCTAATAACACTCGAGTCCTATAAATATAAGCAAAACTTTGAAGAAAAAAACCCGTCATGTCACGTTAGAAATGTTCGCGACTACAATAGAATGGCCAGAATTACGGTTAATTCCCCGAACACCATGTGTCCCAATGCGGAGGCAATGCTTCTCATCGGCTAGAAGTTGTCCATGCCTATTTTGCATATCCGTAACCTTTGAATTGGCATAATTCAGCCAAATTTGGAGAGTGTGTTACGTGACCTATATTTTGATGTAGATATCATGGCGATATAACGAGTACTTGTATATTGAAGGACAGTCAAACAGTGCAGTATGGGCAAATGTAAGGATGCTGCGTAGCACTGTGTGCAGTATGGGCTCCGTGTGCCATCAAAGAGCCTGAGGGCGCATTTGTACCACTTTTAAACCACTTTTGAGAGCCCCGTGGACGGAGCCCCGTGGGCGTACTACCGTACAGGTTCGCGCGCAAAGTACATGAACGCACGACTTCATGAATATGCCAAAGCTAAAGCTCATTAGCCCATTAGCCACAGCGTTTGATCGCGTGAGCGTCAGGCGTTGTTAGCGCTCAAATGCGTTCGAATTTAACCCTAAAGGGGCCGGGGGCGGAATCTGCCCCCCCCCCCTCAACATTTTCCGTGATAGCCTCTAACAATTTTTTTTCGCGACCCGAGCTGTCATGACGTTTTAGACTCGAGCTTTGCGCATCTTTTGATACCAAAAACATTAAAATCGGACCACGGGTTGCCGCGTAGCGAGAAAAAATTCGGCGTGAAATACGCTTACCGTAAGCAAGGAATTTTCTGCTATTAAGCCGGGATGTTTTGGTAACGGTAAGAGCCAAGAAATATGGCCCTGTTCTGATCGTTGCAGGAGGAGTATTTGTACACGGAGCCCATAATGGTGTTCATTAATTTTATGTAATAGAATAAAACGAAGACACTCAAAACTAGCATGGGGATGCAGCTTTGAATTCTTGCCTATTTATTATATCATACATGTACTTGAGTGCCTGAATGTTTTGTGTCATACAATCTGATATAAATACTCTTCACGACTGTGTTTGTGCACATTAATGCCTAGCGTAATTTCCTGAAACGGATCGCTTGCTACCGAGGCCAGAACTTTAATAGCGTCGGCTCAGGTTCACCATGTACTGTTTTATCGCACTCTTCAGCTTCAGTGTTAGGACTAACACTGCAGCATTTTTTTGGTGGAGGTACGTGCTGTCATGATGACCGATTGCGATCTGATAGTTTAGTACAGTTATATTAAGACATGAAGAATTTCAAACTTACAAAAACTTACAAAAACCTGAAAAAGGAAGCCGAGAGTGGGGAGGGGTTGGGTCTATATAGTCAGTGGGCTTACGGTCGAAAATGACCCCCAATATGCAATTTCGGGTACATACTTTGAAACTCTCAGGATCACTAGAGGATACCTCAAGAAGTTCAAAACCACTTGATGCCATTTTTTCTGACCATTTTGTGGGCGTGGCCATAATTTTAAAAAATGGGGGGCATCGCGCGCAAAAAAAAATTTAAAAAAATACTTTTCTTTTTCGCATTTGGACAGTTCACCCAAGTGCTACATCACAAGAAAAAAAATCCACAATTTTGCCTCTTTTGGGGTGGGGTGGGGCAACATTTTAAAAAGTGGGGGTCATATGTCAACAGAAAATCGACCTGTAAAATGCAATCTTGAGGTTTTTTGTTTTTGTTTTTGTTTTTGTTTCAATCCATTATAATTTGGCGCGGAAAAAATGTTTACATGTCAACTCATAAATTCTTCGGCTTCCATTTGGGGCGCGTGTCACACTTTTTACATAAAAAGGGGCATACATGTATTCCAAAAGGAAGCTTGTGTGAGCCCATATAGATTATTGCACATTCTTTCAAACTCTCACAAACACTTCTGGACACCTCAACAAGTGAAAAACTGCTCCTCCCTACTTATCTCTCCACCCCACCCCCTTGGCCATTAAAATTACAGCCTTTTTTTAACATATCTTGCATATATTGTACACATACAAATTGACAAATAATCGATTTTGAGAGACATTAATGTTTTGATATCAATCTCCATAACTCAAACTTTAAGACGGTGGGCTCCAATTTGAGCTTAGCAGAGTTTTGAGTTAAGCAGGGTTGTATATCACTGTTATAGAAGGGAATAAAGTCCTCGTTTGACTTAACAGGAGGTTTGAGTTATCAATAGTTTGACATTTTGAGATTTCATTGTAGTTTATTTTGTCCTGACAACAATGTTGACCTCGTTTTATTACACACAAACTGCAAAAGCCTTTTTAACTTCAAATTTATTTATCTTCACTTCGTTTATAAAAGTGATATTATTAAATGTGGTACTCGGTCATTGGAATAACGTTTGAAAATGACAAAGTTCAATATTAAGAGTAAAACTTATCAAACTTGGGTGATTTAGTGAATCCTTTATAAGTCACTTGTAATTGGACAACATATTTGGCATTCAACATCCATGACCTAATTTAGAAATAGAAAAGTGTGAGACGATATTTTCAATAGTTTCAGAATCCAGATCTGGATGGATCACACAAGATTTGTTTCACTTAACAGTTTTAAATGTGGCACATCACCATACATGATATGATTGGATATATCAAAATGATTTGTAGCCACCGAGTAGAGAAACACATCTTAGGCTGAAACTTTGATGACTATATTGCCAATAGTTTCTGAAAACCCCATCCACATGAAGGCCCAGGCAGAAATCGAACCCTGCGATGAAAGGCGAGGAAAGTAACCGATGAGCCAACCTGACTCCCCAAGCGCCAACCTGGCTCCCCAAAGATTCAAGAAAAGCATGTGACTAGTTCAAATTATGAAAGTATTTTAATAACTACAAATACCTTAACATTCCAGTATGGTTTTCCAAAGCGAAAAACTCAAAAGTTAGGCAAACCTCTTGACAGAGGCTTGGGTTATCAAGTTTTCCTTCTGATATATCCAATCTTAAAGTATGACACCAATTATATTAATGATACATATATTCAGTGATATGCCATATTTAAAACTGTGACAAACAAAAAAAGTTGTGTAATCCATCCAGATCTGGATTCTGAAACTATTGACAATTTAGTCTCACACTTTTCTATGACTTAATAACGTCATGGATATTAAATACCAAATATGTTGTCCAATTACAAGTCACTAAATCACCCTAGTTTGTCAATTTTTACTCTTAATATTGCAATTTGTAATTTTCAAACTTTATTTCCAATGATCGAGTACCCCATTTCATAATATCATTTTTATCAATGAGGTGAAGATGTTATGTTATAAAACAAGGTCAGCATTGTTGTCAGGACAAACTAAACTACAGTGAAATCTCAACAAGTCAACCTTTGATAAATCAAACCTCCTGTTAAGTCAAACAATATAAAGACTAATTATTCCTTTCAGTTGTATAACAGTGATATACAACCCTGCTTGACTCAAAACTCAGCTTAGCTCACATTTTGAGCCCATTCTCTCAAAGTTTGACTTATCGAGATTTCACTGTATACCAAAATATAAATGTCTCATAAAATTGATTATTTGTCCATTTGTACATGTATGTGTACAATATGCCAGATATGTTAAAAACGGCTGCCATTTTAATGGCCAATGGGGGGGGGGGGGGGGTAGTAGGGTGGAGCAGATTTTTACTTGTTGAGGTTTCCAGGAGTGTTTGTGAGAGTTTGAAAGAATGTGCAATAATCCATATGGGCTCACACAAGCTTCCTATTGGAATACACGTATGCCCCCTTTTTATGTAAAAAGTGTGACACGCCCCCCAAATGGGAGCCGAAGAATTTATGAGTTGACATGTAAACATTTTTGTTCCGCGCCAAATTATAATGGATTGAAACAAAACAAAAACAAAAACAAAAAACTCAAGATTGCATTTTACAGGTCGATTTTCTGTTAGCGACATATGACCCCCACTTTTTAAAATGTTGCCCCACCCCCAATAGAGGCAAAATTGTGGATTTTTTTTTCTTGTGATGTAGCCATTGGGTGAACTGTCCAAATGCGAAAAAGAAAAGTTTTTTTTTTAATTATTTTTTGCGAGCGATACCCCCCACTTTTGAATATCATGGCCACGCCCACAAAATGGTCAGAAAAAATGGCATCAAGTGGTTTTGAACTTCTTTAGGTATCCTCTAGTGATCCTGAGAGTTTCAAAGAATGTACCCGAAATTGCATATGGGCCACCACAAGCCCACTGACTAATAGGTGGCGACCCCCCCCCCCCAAAAAAAATGCCGTAAATAAACCCCAAGCACTCGAAGCGTTGAAAGTACTACCCCCCCCGCCCCTATCCGAAAAAAATTATAATTCATGATTGAATTTTGTGTCTCAAATATTGGAATAGGACTGAAACGTGACATATTATGTTACTCACACACGGACCTCTAGATTGTACATTTGTTTCACGCTAGAATGACTTTTTAATTACAGGTTTAACAGCGAAGAATTATCCACAGAAGGCATCACTACGGACTGCGCCATAAACATCAGTTCTGCACAATCATGGCACTGTCAAAGAGGTAGAAACATTTAAACAACGATTTGTCCGCTACAGTTAAAAACTTTTGTTGGTTTGAATATAGATATACGTTTAGTTATAAGGTGGCGTTGTAGTCCAGGCGATATTTAAACAAAAATGTTACATGATATGAAGAGGCATTTTTGAGTAGAAGTCGCATAGCTATTTTACTCACTTTTGGGGTGCTGAATCCGAAAAGTATGGATGCCAAACTAGAATTTCTAGTAGAAATATGCCTAATTTGCATAAATCTTTAATACCGGTAGATTAATATATTTGTTACCATATTTGGGAATATTTTTATTAATTTATTTTTGCAAAGTTTATTGGTGATTACACTTCCTTTCATTAATAACATTTTCTAACGAATTGAAGTGACTTAGGACATACTAACATACTAACAATCTAAATTGGCTTCTATTATACCCTAAAGTTGCGCTCATTTATCTATTTCCATCAGTAAAAAAACATTGCCATAAAATATTGATAGTTATAATACGGTTAGTTATGTTACGGATTGTATTCCTATCTTTAATTGATGCAAGTTAAAACATCCCAAAAAATAATAATCTAACCAAAATAACCTTATTGTGGCACAAAATATTAACCTTTCTCTCTGCCTTAAAACAAAAGCATACAAAGATACGTGTACATGTACAATGTACTTGTATTTTGTATGTTAAAACAAGATGTCGAAATGACTACATGACTACATGAAAACACGTCTAGAACACAAGCAGAAGTCAACAGGACACCATCTAAATGTTACACTAAACTTACACTAACTCACCCATGTTGACGTTACATACCAAGTGTGGACATTCCCTTGGTTTCGTTTAGTTAAGAAAAAAACAGTGAAAAAAAAAATCTCAAACTGTGAAAACTCTTAAAACCCTATTTGTTTTCTATGATCCCCTTCAGTGTTTCTCTTCATTTTGTCACAGATGAAGCTAACCAAAAATTGCCTCTAAACCGTTTTTCCAGAAATGGGGAAACACTGTGGGACTTGCCCAAGTCCACACAACGTCGCCTCTACCTGGTTTATGTGGACCCCTTTTGTTCGGAAGTCCACACAGTGAATGTAATGCCTACCCACGATCACACATTCCAAAATTTGTATCCTTGTGGAGACATTTCTTTGTTCCCGTGTAGTAAAGTGTTCAATTTTGAAGGTGAATTTTCAAAATGCTCTTATTTTAACCAGAATAAGTTTCCTGGGCTGAAATTTGGAATTAATATCCCTTTTCTAAAACTCTTCCATTTGCGACAGATAAACATACTTTGGAAATTCCTAGTTTTTGAGTAAAACCCATATATCTATTTCGTGAAAACCTTGTGGAGACCTATTCATCTATAGAAATTGCCCTGTGGAGACCTTTACAATGTTTTGTTCACTATTGTGTGTGAGTCTCCACAAGGCAGCGAATTTGTGGTCACACTTACACTTACACTAAACTTACACTAAACTTACACTCATCAAATCTAACATGCATGTAGTCTTGGCCCAAGACTGGTTTTTTGTTTTATGGGCATGAACACATGCATTATTTTTTGCACAAAGTGTAATATAAAACATTAATTTACTGATTGTACGTTTTCGGTATCGTAAATACCTTCTTATCACCTTTATGGATGAGATACATGTATGCGAACGGCTGTGCCATTGGCATAAAATGTTGATTTTTCCATTGTCTCAATTTCGAGTAAAATAACGAACACATTTCGTTCGACAAAAGACATAATTGGATTATTGGCTGCCAGAATCTGATTGTCAAATGTGGCGTCCACATAGGCCTACAGTACGTTTCCCTTGAAATAATGCCAGTATGTTTCTCATCAAAGCTTGTGATGGGCAAAAGTGGCTTTCATTAAAAATTTAAGCTACGATGCTGATAGCCTAAATGTTTATGGGTTTTAAGGTACTACATATACAGTTATAATTATGTTCACAACATCAAACCCTCTTTCTATCAATCTCTAGATCGAACCCATTAGGCCGTTTTGGTGGCATTGGTACAAACGTTTTTTTGTGTATATTTATAGGTGATTCAACCAGCCTCAGTCAACATGAGTTGATGATTGGTCTTGAAAGAGAACGTCAGAAAGTAAGTTACATGCGGCAGAGCAATAAAAAGACAAAATTGACTGTTAGTAAAACCTCAGCTGGAAATGTTTGTTATATAATTTTAAATAAATATATAAATGCCAAGTTGCAACCGAGGCTTTATGTTCACTTGAAACATACTTTTGTTGCAACAGAGTTTGTGTTAAAAAGAGTGAGCTATTCAGCTTTCATATACACAAGGAGGATACTCCTTCCAGACTTGCAATGGGAATCGATGGGTTTTACTAATATGTAGCTTAAATCACAATAATATTAGAGTGCACTTTAACCTGTGAATAACAAGGACAAGTTAGTTTTGTGTCTGCTAATGTATAGTTATCCTCTTATTTTTAGCTGGACGCTTCAGATTTAGTCAAAAATAACTGGCTCATTTTCTCGAGGTCATGGGTTATCAACTTTTAACTTTTAATTTCTCCTAGTTGTTGGCAAGGTAAAAATATTATTGGCGAATATCAGTGAAAAAGCATACTAGAATAATTCAGAAAAAAAATGTTCAGGATGTTAAGCATGGGGTATGTGGCACAAATACCCAAGTCCAAAATTTGAGCCACTTATGTAGTCGTTCAGGCTACTATAGAAGCAGGATATGGGTTGAAAGTAACAGGAGATAATGTTGAGTGAGAAAAAACAGAGAGCAATAATAAAGAAAGAATCATGTAAACCTTTAGCGGTACGTGACTGTGAAGCACGGTGGACGACGTGGTGATAGTGCGTTAGCCCTCCATCGGTATGAATATACACACAACGTTATACAGTGTATCGAACAACAACGTTTAGGTGATACATCTACTTTTCTATAGTATGGCGTTATTAGGTAGAAGGAACAGTGCCAAAAATCAATTGGCAAGTACAGGTATTCATATTTTCCCAAAGCTGGCACTTCGCTCATTGAATGTGACAATGATAACCCGTAAACCAAGTTAATTTGCAGCTCATGATCAGTTTGTATAGGCTAATTTGCTTCTTTTCTTTTTTTTCTCCTTTTTTTTGTATGATGACTAGGAACAATCTCAGCCTAGACTTGCATACCAACCTCAAGCATCATCAGCACGTTAGTAATATTATAACTTTAAAAATTATGTAATTATTCTCATTTAATTCAAATTAGAGTGTGTAGACCCCCAAATGGGACCACGTCTCAACCACAAACGTAGCAGCACTGTTTCCAAAAAACCGCACCCACAATGACCACAACTGCTGTTGCAAATGTAATGGTGGGATCACACAGTTTGGCATTTGGGGACATAAAGCAGTATGATATTTTCTAATTATTCAACAATGACTTCTTTATACGATAGCTTCACACACCCAGACAACTGAAACAAAACCACGTGGCACAACGAAAAAGTCATTAATTCAAGACGAAGTCATTAAAAAAGCTGTGTCCATGAGAAAGGGCATAAGATATAGGTATCAATCTACAGATGTTAATCCTACTCTCAACATCTGGGATTTTGCCGGCCAAGATTTGTACTACACAATGCACCAGGTAAGTAACACTTGTTTGTGTTAAATGTTTACATGTAATTATGTGCTGCATGGTGGTGCATCAGCTATGGCACCTAAAAATTATACAAGCAAACTGTCTTCCGGAAAACTAGCAAATTGTACTGCACTGAAATAATGATAAGTAGAAGTATGTTAATCTTTTTACCGTACCCTATTGTACTGCCTGAATCCTTCTCATGCGTAACTCAAAAATACTGAAGAATGCATGGTGCGGGCCAAATTGAATGGCCTCGTCCTTGACCCCTAAACAGTCCATTTAAATATCGAAATGGGCGTGCCTTTTAGACCACACAATCAAATATTTAAGGAGCTCAATGTTTATTTGAACTTGTTGGAAAATTGTTTTGTATCAGTTGTATAGAACTTAACAAATTTAACAAACAAAAAGTCTTTTGCATCAAATAGAATTACCCAATGGAGTTAATCGCTCTTTTTTTAATCTTTTTGTAGACATTTCTGTCTTCTCGAGCGGTCTACCTGGTTGTTTTTAACCTCAGCCAAGCTCTTGACAAACGATTGGGT
Organism: Patiria miniata; assembly: GCF_015706575.1. Lineage (NCBI taxonomy): Eukaryota > Metazoa > Echinodermata > Asteroidea > Valvatida > Asterinidae > Patiria > Patiria miniata. Next base: position 9,661,440 of record NW_024037063.1, read on the forward strand.
GTAAGCACAATTTATTTTGTTTCAAGATTCATATGAAAACTAGTCTGAGGATCATTCACACATTCACGTGTGCAGAACCACACAACGAACGTCTGATATAGTATCAATGCAAGTTTCCACATTTTCATGCGATCCCATGCGCCAGCCAATCGGAGTCGACTTTTAATATAAATTGCGACGTAATTGTGGACTAAAAGCTGTTGATTGGTCAATTAGGCCGGCTACTCTGTTTTGTCACACAACAATGGGTTTAATACGGAAGACGCAAAAGTAGGCACCAGCTGAATAATGAGAATTCGGAGGTCAGAACGCTTCTTGCTCTAATTAATTACCGAATCTGCGCGAATATCATAGATGCTTGGGTGCAAGCGGCAATTCTATAGACTATATATAAAAAAAATTGATGCACTCACAAATAGATTTATAATGTTTATGTAGTGATTTGAATTAGTTCAACGGCAACAATTTAGCACCTTTCCAAATGATTTATATCATTTGTTTGAGATTGTATATAGCCTATGCCAAATTTCAAAAGGTTATCTAGTACAGTTTGTCCTGTCAGTGATTGCAAACAAAATGGTGATATTGCTTGGGTGAATCAAGTAGACATGCAGTTACTACCATGGTTTGGCAGATAAGAAAAATGATGGCTCTATCCCATTCAGAGACGCCTCTCCTTTAGACTGGCTTGTGAATAAAAAATGTGCCTAAAAACAACACATTGAGTTATTCGATGGTGTAAGATTGTGTTAATTATTTCTTCAATTGAGATGCATGAAAGGGGTCTAAAAAATTGGGTAAAAAATAAAAGGGAGAAATCAATGGAAGTTTTGACCGTAGCCAAGTTTACCCAGGCAGTAGGCAGTGGGTTAGGTTTTACTTTCCAAAGTGTGTTGAGTGTATCGGGTAAATAAGATTTTGCCTTGCCTAAGCCTATGTGTTACCTCTTTTGCTATTTAAATTAAATTTACTGTAGGGACTGAAGAATTGTCTGTGCCAATTTGGTTGTCATGTTAATGCTTGTCAAGAACGAGTACATTTCCCACAAAACTCAAAGATCACAATACTTTTAAAATGCACATGTAATTGCAGAATGTGCATTATTCTGCAATTACATGTGCATAAGGCTGTTTTACACATCCTGAAAATACCTTTAAATGATTGTTAGATATACATGTACAAGTTAATGTAGCATGAAAAGTCAGTGAATGTTGTGGTTATACATGTACATGTTGGTATGACAATCAGAACAGCAGATAATGTGTACAGTGTCCTTAAAATAGATAGCAACCTGGCAAATTTGTAGAATGTAAATTTAATGAGAGACTCACAAGTTACTATTCCTTCAGGCTCAAACAAAATAAATGTAACATCCCAATTCCAGATTCTCCAGAATTCACAGAGACTTGTATGTAAAGTATTGCTTACTCTAGTGCAGCAGATAACTGTAACCATGTTTCATATGTGAATACAAGTACCAAATTCGGCACAAATACTTCTTAGGGATTACTCTTTTGAACAATTCCATTAGCCACTTGAATTTTCAAAATGGCCACCATTTTTCCAAGATGAGCGCCATTTCCTGCATACACCTATTTAACCACACAGAATGTTTACCCACTCGACCGATTGTGATAATTTTGCTACTGAATCTTTTTTTATTTGACTAAGGAAAACTCAAATTTACAACTCTACAACTTCTTCCGAGCTTCTTTGTGCCATTTCTTACAAAGAATGTGAAAATGCATACATAAAACCCCTAATAATTGCAGCAGAGGAGAGGGGAAGAGATGCACTCTGTGCTGCCACCACGGGGGACAGTGTGGATCATGGCAGGGAGATGAAGTGCGAGCCCAATACGTTTCAGGCTAAGAGGAAGATTAGCAGGCTCCCTGACTGCCTCCTCATTCAGCTCAAGAGATTCAGGCTCAGACCTTCAGGCCATTTTCAGAAGCTCCAGACCATCGTGACGACTTCTGCTGTGCAGTCACTTGAAGAAGCACAGTTTCAGCTGGCAGCCATCATCAACCACAATGGGACTTAGGACAGCGGCGGTCACAATTACACCCTACTCAAAAAAAAAGTGGCAGCTGGTTCTCCAGCAACGACGATTAGAGCGGGTATGAAGCCCAGAAAACAATTTATTTGTCTTCCACCAGCCCTGAACCCACTCCCCTCAGCAGACGAAAGTTCCGACCACTGACAAGAGGAACCGGTTGTCAGTGCCACAGGTTGTGTCTGCAGCCGCCGCCCGTCTCAGTCCCCTCCTACCCTTCAGTCACCCAAACAACTTCCCAGCCCCGACAGCTCTGGACCAGCTCCACCCCTCAGAAAGCAGCTGCAGAAAGGAATAGGTTACAAAGGGCAAGGCTCAAAAGTGTACAAGACACCATGAACGACTTCAAAACCAGCAGAGAATTGCTGCTAGAAGGGAAGATTCTGAGTTTAGGGAGGAGGAGAGGGTGGAGGACCACCACAGGAAAGCTGCCGGGAGGGACCATTCTATGTCAGCATCATCGAAAAGAGAGATCAGAGACAACACCTCTCTGGATGGAACCCCTCGCCCACCTGCAACGGGAGGGTCACCCAGTGCTTTAGGCCCCTTCAAGCAGATCCTGGGAGAACGCGAACCCAGCTACCTAAAACAGTGCTATATTCTGCATATGTAGCAATTACTCTACGGGAAGTAGAGCGCAGTAGAATCTCCCCACCAAGGTGTGGGCTGAATCTACTAACAAATACTTCCCTGTAGAGTGTCTATTCGCCTTCCCACTTTCACGTAGCGCCGCCAATACCTCTACCACCTACACAACCATGCATGTTAGCCTAACTAGCGCTCTGTTAGCACATTTATTGATTGCATGGCTTACATAATTATGGTACATGAAAGCTTCTGAGTGATTCCATAGTTCTAAATTCAGCTTCTGCATTGTTACAAATGTATGATTCACCGCCAAGATAATTCATCTTGAAAATGGCCGTCATCTTGAATTTTTGAGTGGCTAATGCGCTTTATCAAAAGAGTAAACCCTTAGAAGCATTTGTGCCGATTTTGGTACTTGTATATATCCACATTTGAAAAATTTCCCTGAAATAATTCAGTTTTCTGCTGAACTACTCACCTTTAATTGCCAGCAATTTCTGGACTGGACGAAACTTTCCTGTTCGTACAAATTCCGCGTCTCAGATGACATTTTTGTATGATTCCACTAGGGGAGCGGCGGTTCTGTCACAAATAGGAAAACCCCTTTTCAGTATCTGGAATTCTGGATGCAGTCAATTTTCAACTACACCAAGGAAAACTGCTCACAAAAGGAATTGAAGCAGAATTCCCCGCCAATATTCATAGTTGGTACACACAGAAACAGTGTTGGTGAGAAGGGTATTTCAGAAAATCAACGTAAAGCATTGGTAAGTCCGACTTTCATGTATAGTTTATGTCGGATATTAGGGAATGATTTCCAATTGTGGCTTAACACCAATTCATAAGAGTAAGTGCTACTAGTGAGAGAGCGATTTTTATAATTTGATTGAACAAGGAGTGCTAGCAAATATTTTGTGTCTCAAGGGTGGGCAATAATCCTATTTTCCAGTTATTGTTCATGTCAGAAGACTTCTGCGTGGCTAGTGTGCCATACATAAATCTTCTGGCCTCAGCTCGCCTGTCTTTTGTTTAAGTGTAGATAAAGGAAATATTTGACCGGATTCGAGATGGGATCAAGGACAAGCCGTACTACACACATGTGGTTTCTAAATTCTACGCAATAGAGAACTCTGTAAAAGACAACAAAAAGGTATTAACATAACATTTATGGTGAAAAGAAAATAGCAAATGGAATAATTATAAAATGAAATTTGACTGAACCAGGACTAATACATCAACTCAAACTTTTATCCAACCAGTTTTTTAACCCTTGTTTTATGTCAAATCGGGTAAATGGCACTAGTTACTATGGATTAGCCCCACAAAAGAAAAAAAGAAAGAAAAAGGAGATATCAAGATGCTAAAGGATAATTTGATTTAAGTGACATCATTGTCACTACAGTGAATACTAATTATTAAATGCGTTTTATAGTGGTCAATTGAATATCCCTTAAAAAGCACTAAATGAGTAAATGTCATGAGATGAATCTGAGAAAAAAACCAGCTATTATATTGAAAAGAGATTTGAGACTGGTTAAAGGTGCCATATAAGCACCTCTTCTTTATTTATATTATTATATCCAGAAACAGATTCAAGAACTACGCAAGCACATAGAGGACGTAGCAGTAGAAGAGCCTTACATGGGAGAGAGGATCCCTTTGAACTGGATGACGTTTGATGATGAGAAGGGAAAGTTAAGTGGTGGAAAACCTGTTATGACGCTAAAGCAGGTAATATTTATGATGCGTAGCTTTATTACTGACATGTACCTATTAATATGTGAACTGAACTCCTTCCTAGTTCAAATTCTCAAAGGTTTAATGTGTTCCAAACAAGCATGCTTGGGAAACGGATCCGTAGTTTTGTGTATAATTGCTGGTGATACCAAGTAAATCAGATGCAGTTTATGATTAGCTATTTACGTGGCTGTCTCAACATTAGCCTTTTATTGAACAGCTGGTTGGTTGGAACTTAGTATTCAGTAGTCTTTCTAAATAAAAAAAATTCTGCCAACATCGCATGTGAAGGACCAAATATGGTTTAAGAAAGTTAGAGCGCATATTTGAGCAGTTATGTTAGGCTCGCTTCAACGTTGAACGTATGCCGTCTCTAATTTAATTAACTGCAATCGACAAAAAGTGGGAGATGTTGAGAGTTGTTTCAAACATCAATTTTCTGTTCAAGATGGCGGACCAGGTCAGGAGAAATAGACTTGTAGACCTTGGTGATAATTGCGCGTGTATGGATGCTTGAGACAACCATCAAATTAAAGCATATTTCATCATCTGTCAATTTCTGTTCAGAGTTTGTCTAGGGTAATCCGACGACTTTGGGGAGAAAATTCCATCCAAAGATGATCACCCCTAAAAGTAGTCCTTCGGTCCATCGCCATTTAAAAAATACTTGCGTTCCGTTGCTAAGAAGGGCAATTTTAGGGCCCAATTCCACAGAAATACGAGCTCGCAGTCCTGTGCACGGCTTCAACCCATCTCTTTTTTTTTCAAACCTTCATGTTCATGACCCACAAAATGCTCTTATAGCGAAAAAACGGACGTACAAATCGTGCCCTCGTAGATATTTTGAGCTATTTTACTGGCCTAATCGAATTCTAAGAAGATATTCAAAAAGACGTTTCGGTATCCAGGGCACCTTTGAAGCATATACCTGGGTGCCGCCATTTTGATTTAAAACGCCGACAGGTAAACCGCCGGCAGGCGCAGGCGCATTTGAAAACGGTACCACTGCGATTCTGGTTTGGGACGGGCCAATTTAATTAGACATGGCAGAAACTCTACTTTTGAACCCTTGCCACTCTTCTGCCGCTCAGAGCGGCAAGAGCTGCCGAAGTTTCGACAGAAAGTCGGCTGTGGCCTTAAAAGTTGACTTTCTGTCGTGTCCAATTCAAAATGTGGGTCATCATTTGAATTGGACACGGCAAAAATTCGACATTTGAAGAGGGCTTACTGACTCTGTTCTGAAGACCCGATTTCATTCAATGAAAATAGAATACATATAGATTTTTGCAGCACGTTACCACGTGTGTGCATATGAATGATTTCATTTAAAGATTAATTCAGTGTCTTCATTTGGATACTAGGTAATGGATGGCTTTGGGATTGAAGATGAAACTGAACTGCTGACGATGCTAAAATTCTATCACGATCTTGGCCACATAATATACTTTGGAGGGGATGGTGCTCAGGAAAGTCAGGCGCTAAAAGATGTTGTTATTCTGGATCCGAATTGGCTGATCGATTCCTTCAAGAAGATCCTCACTGTTAAACCTCCCAAAGAACAGGTAAGACTATTATGCTTAGAAGATCTTGTGCCTGCATCTAAAGTTAATCAATTTGTTGGGGGGGGGTATCACAAATTCATCTTTACTCCCCTCCCCCTCACCCTCTCCCCATCACTCAAGTTATTTGATCTGCCAGTCCTATTGGGAAACCACTTGGTTTACATGCTGTATTACCTTTTCGTTTGCTTTCTGTGGTTTTTACAAGGAACATCAAGGATAAGCAAGGTTAGTCTTGAAATGAACAAGGTTAATTTCACAGTAATAAAGATAACAATTGGAACAGCTAAGTCTTGAAAGACGATCATAGATGTTACTTGCGCTTTGAGTGCATATTTTCTGTTGTGGCTGCAGAGGTCGGTTTTACACCTGAAGCATTCGGCAGGCCCTCTTCTCTTCAACGAGCTGGTTATTTCGTTTGTCCTCCCAGGTGACCCATGCGACTACCCTTGTGTTCAGTCTTTCCGCCAAGTAAACCAGTCTTCAACGTCAGCCTCCCAAGTGTAGAGGTCCGTGTCAAAGGCTTCCATGTCCCCCTTGCACGTGTACTTGAATCGAAGGGCTGAATGTCATACGTGGTGGTTGCAACCTGGATGTTTAGGATACACTTCAGCAAGCATTGCGACCGTCATCTATTCATCGAATATTTCCTCACCAGGGAAGGTGACCCTGCATCAGCAGGTAGAACATGCTGGGGATTCAAAGATGAAAGCACCAAGATATCTCAATGCAGGATTCGATCCTGCCAGTTAGGTGCTGACCAGTATGCATTTGAGGCACTGCTTATGGAAGGTCCACGTCTCGCTTTAGTAGAGCACATGCTAAGGATGCATGCCTGGTGAAGACACACATTCTCCTGAGTGTTGGGGCCAAGTCACAGGCATGCGTGTCCCTATTTCCCTGCCGAATCCGTTGAACTTATGTCTAGCTCTGTGTCCAATTAGGACACATTGCTGGAAGGCGTCAAGCTCAGGTGGGTGGAGCTATCAAGCACTTCCCGTGCGTGTAGTAACCTTCGTGGAGTAATCTGGAGTAATCAACATGACATATGGCTGGTATCCTGAGCACTGATGGTCTTCCTTAGGCTGATTGTGAGACAAAACCCACTGCAAGCATGGGCGCAGCTGTCTGTCAGTCCCTTTGAAGAGCTTCCTCAGTGTGAGTTGCAAGGGCGATATTGTCTGCAAACGGCTTCTCAACATCTGATTAGCACCGGTCACCTCATTCACCTTTGTTTTGGCCTGCAGTGGAGCCATTGTGATGATGAGTGTCCCGTCTGACCTTTTGTGTAATTAGATGTATTCAGAGGTGTAGATGATGGCATCAGACCGTGGAGCTGATCATTGAAGTCATATCTGATGTCATCGGACGCACACAACTAAGGGGCATACACTCAATTAAGTAAGCAATTCCGGAAGCTATAGGGTGTGGCAAATTCACAGCAATTGCCGATCCACCTCTGGGCGCTTAAATACAGACCCAAGGAGTGACTTCCTGACTGCAAAACAAACTCCAGCTGGCAGGGCTCTTAAATATCTAATTTGTCATCGTTTTTTCCAAAAGAATGTGAGGGCGCTTGAGGGATCCACGGCGGGCTGCAATACTTACAATCTGTCTGGCAATTACCTGACGATGATGGCAGTCCTTCTAGTGTCGCCTATTTGATGCAGGTGATATCATCAGAAATTTCTTTGCCCATTGACCTAAGATTCCAGCTTGCGAATCGAAGGAGGCTACTTAGACGTTTTCTCATATCTTGCTTGCCTTTGCAGAATTCCGGTTGCTTGTTATGCCGAAATAACAAGCTCAAAGCTGCCATTGTAACATGCAGACATTGGCTGGTCATCACATTATTTGGCAGGGGCTTGTCAACTTGGAGCGGGGCGGTTTCTGACCAGTAGAATGTGCTGACGGAAGCAACTCGTTACCTGCCTACGGAAGCAACTCGTTACAAGAATGAAGTTGGGTTTATGCCTTGGACATTCAGCCTCCTGTGTTGTTTTCACACTACTAAGTGAGGTTGGAGTGGCCCATGTCGCTTGCCTGGGCAGAGAGTATGGAGAAACTGGATGCCGAATTAACATTTGTCCACATCGGCCACACGGATGGGGTCCAAAGGAGTGCAATACATCAGCTTGGTGTTTACACTTATACACATGCATGTTTACGTTACATACCTATCGTGGACATTCCTTCCTTTTCGTGTAGTTAAAAAAAACCTCTGGAAAAAGACTCATTTCACTCACACTATGAAAACAATTTTAACCCAAGTTTTTTTTTTATAATTCCCTTAGCTTTCTCTTCATTTTGCTACGGATAAACCTAACCCAACTATTCCTCTAAACCTGTTTTCCTTAAAGGGGGATTGTGTGGACGTGGGCAAGTCCACACAACGTCGCTGCTACCTGGTTTATGTGGACATCATTTTGTCCGGAATTCCAGACAGTGAATGTAATGCTTGTACATTTATATTCCAAATTTTGCACACATTTTATACTCCGAGTTTTTTTGTTACAGCTGACTCCTCTCGACTTGGGCTCATCTGAGGCATCAATGGTGGGACTCTTTACCCTTAGCTGAGGATAGAAATGGTAGATTGTCGACTAAACTCTATCCGACCCGAAATTGGATTCAGAGTTGTTTTTTTTTCTCTAGGCAGACTGCCGACTTAGGTTAATTAGCTATGTCTACCCCAATTTGTGCTCAGAGTTCCTTCTCCTATGCAATACAAGTCTTAAAAGGTCCACTTACCTAGTTCAACCTTGTTTTAATTCAAGGAACTTGCTGAAACTCTCCGTTATTCTGTGGAAATAGTGTCAGCGCGAAAAGCTAGATGATTGAACTTGGTTACGAATTGCTAATATTATAAAGCCGTGCTGTAAATTGGGATACTTCAGTGAGGATGGAGATGCTCAATTCCTCATTTTACCATGGTATATCGTAACCCAGTTAACCCCAGACTTCTAAACAGGGTTTTTACACTTTGGGTATGTGTAAAGACAGTTAGTTGATATTAGTTTGGTGTTAAAAAGTTAAAAAGATCTTGGTTATTGATAGGAGAGAAATTACAACATGGTCTTGGGATTATAACTTGTGTTTTACATGAAATGTGGGATAGCCTCGTCTTTATTAGCCACTTGTTGTCTTAACCTTACATACTATTCCATTGTGTTATGGATGTTTCATTGTAATTCCAGCTGCTAATTTTGCTTTCATATGATGCACATGCCCTTTAGCAGTGTCATAACTAAACATATTCATCACTATTTAAATCATGGGCATTTAGTTTTTTACCTGACTAAATTGCCAGACTTTATTCGAGTCACCCAACCTCGAGTCCGAGTCACCACTCCCGAGTCCGAGTCCCGAGTAATGAAGGTCGAGTCCGAGTCCGAGTCCACGAGTCACGAAGGTCGAGTCACAAGTCCGAGTCACAAATCACCTTTAAATTTTGAGGGACTGTGAAAACCTCAAATTGTAAATGTTACACTTTTGTTCACAGCTTTTCTCTAATTTAATTCAAGAACTGAATATATTAGAACTGGAAACGATATTATCTGGTACCAAACAGTATCTAGCTTATATTTACGCAATATTAAGTAAAGACAACGGGTTACATGTTGCGATACATTGATTTCCCACACTCATATATTAAAACCAAGCTAGCGTGTGTAAAATATCTAGATGCGTTTCCTCTGCACCGCACAGACTGTATCGCTTGCTCAGGAGAGAACCGTCTTGAAAATATTTTGTAATTATATTGAACAAAATAAGTGATTTGTGGTGATTTTGGTCGAGTCCCGAGACACACGGGTCGAGTCTGAGTCCAAGTCTGAGTCCGCAGGGTAGAGTCTTGATCCATGTCATTTGTCATAGTGACTCGAGTCCCAGTCTGAGTCACAGAAAATGGGACTCGAGTCGGACTCGAGTCCGAGTCCGAGGCACGAGTCATACCATTCTGATAATTGCTCAGTTAGAAATAGGTATTTTGGTATCTGCGTCCCATATGCTATATTATGAGTACTCACACACATCAGACAGGGATGATGTGTGTATATGCACGTATTTATGAGCAAGAGCTGAATCAGCTTATTCATCAAGGTTGAACCTAACCCCGGGGTATACCCTAAGGCTACCCATTGTTGAGCCTCAATTTTTGAAAGCCTAGTTGAACTGTGTGTCGTTTCACTCTTGTTTGGCATAAATTGAGTTTATCTTACCCTTGTGAAGTTCAACCCAAGTTTCGTACGTACGTTTTACACTTTTGTGCAACAGGGTAAATGTCAAGGGCTGCCGCTTCTGTATTTGTTGCTCGACTCAGCATCTGTTCATGTACTGTTGCGCCTAATCAGATCCCAAAATAAGAAAAATTCAAAATTCCAAATGAAGAAGCAAGTATCAAGGACATGTGCAAGGCAGTGAACAAATTGAGTGAAAGCATCCGCCTGTGATCCCAAAAGTAGATCAAACGCCACGAAGTTCAACCCAGGGGAGCTTAGCTCTGTTTGTTTCACACTTTCAACTATTCAGTGGTAAGAAATGTTGACCCGTGTCTAGGATTTAACCGATCTGGCGGTGGACATGGGTTTGGAAGGAATTTCAAAAACAATTCAATTAAAACCTGAATAATTTCTGATGAGTTCAACATCTATATGAACGAAATCATTTTTTTTTTCCCAATTGAGACTGTAAAGTATCGCAAATTTTGGGATCGACTGAACGACAATGGTATATTGGAGGATTTGCTTATCGACCACATGTGGCAAGACATCCTTGAGCACAAACAAGCCCTGCTGGATCTGATGGACAAGTTTGACCTTCTCTGTAAGCGTTTTGATGAGGTATGTTTTGTAGGCATTCACATTTCAAATCTACAATGTAACGGGTACTCTAACTTTTTAAAAAGTTTTCTGTGTGGCTCTGTGTGTGGGTAGGCCTATATGTGGTATTTTCGTTGGCCCCCAGATTTTTCGTAGGCCCCCAATTGCCCTTGGCACAGTGCCTACTATTGGGTTATCCAGGCTCGGTCATTTTGGAAGTTAACTGTGGGTGGAGGGTGACAAGCAAATGATCGTCCTGTGTACGGTCAAAACTAATGAACACTATTCATACGTTGTCGGAATGATGTCACTAAGCCTTCTCAGAAGTTTAAAAGGTATTTCAGCTTGGATTTGACTACTATAAATATTTGCATCTGATGAATAGTGTAAATATATTCCACTTTAGCCTCGGGAGGAAGAGAAAAGTAGCACTGCTTCAGCCACGGCCACACAGCCTCGTCCCACAAATGCATCTTACTATGTGCCTTCAATGTTGCGGCAGCAGACATCACGTTCACTCCAACTGGAGACAACCGAGAATAACTCAAACGTGTTCTATGTGGACTTCAAAGAATTCCTCCCTGGTAAGTCAGGACTGGCATGCCGTTAAACAGCAAAAACGTTGGGGGGGGGGGGTAAAACAGAACAGTGTCAATGATTTTGACGGCTCCAAACAGTAGTTAAAAAAAAAATGGAGGAGCACCTTTTTCGTGCATGTCCGTTTGCATGTCTGTTTGCTGTATCTTTTTGGCGTATTTCATATTCGTATGCCTCACACAAGTTATGCTGTTCAAGGTTCTACCTTTGATTAAAGTAAGCCACAACTTCTCTTTTATTTCGTTTTTAATTAACAGTTCGACAAAGAAACGGACTGGATCGGGGTTTGAACTTGCAATATCTGAATTGCCATTCCGGTGCTCTACCATCTGGGGTATCTATCCCTTATCTAAGCAAATCCCTTTATTTGATTTCTTTTCAGATGGATTGTTCCATCGGTTGGTTGTGCGAGCTTTGCGATGGTCTCAAGATTTGGGTGGAGCAAAATCAGCGAATCCCCTTCTGCTCTGTGATCAAGCAAATGTCTATGTAGATGACCATCATAAGTTTGCCCTGCAAATGGTGCACCAATCAAATCTTGCATACATCAAAGTAAGTACATTGTGTTACAAGCAGCACCTGTTTAATTTTCTGGTTGTAGACAAAAATAGTGTTGATGTAGCAAAGGAGGGGCTTCAAACTCTTTATATGGACAGAATGGACTCCGTGCACAGGTACCCCTCAACGGTTACAACAGCAGAGTGTGGTAAGACCACAACTTGAATTTGCCACAAGTGCATGGAACCCATACACAATCCGCAACATCAGAATAGTTGAGAGTGTCCAACGCCAATCGGCACGTTTTGTCAGGAAGGACTACCACCGGGAATCGAGTGTGTCTGACATGCTGACATCACTGGGATGGGAAAACTGATCTCTATATAAAGACTGGATAGCGGATATGCATACAACATTCACACAGTAGACTTTGCATATTGACCAATTCGCCCCGGTCTCACAAAGATGGCCGCGTATAATACGAACGTTCTACGCGTAAATACGCACGCGTTGTATCAACAGTTGACGCGCATTTTGGTCACGTACACATATTATGATGTTCTAAAAGGGACACATTTCCGTAGTGATTATTATTTCAAAACGCCGAAAAAGTTATATTTGCGGCATTTTAGTAACCACGACGTTAGAAAAATTGTAGTTAACCTTGGTCAGTGGTGGTGGTCAAAATATAAGTCAAGTGAACCGCGACGTTACAAAAGAAATCATGCCGTCTATAAAAACGGCATCTTGTCCTTTGTAGATCACCAGCCGGTCTCACCAATATGGCGTCAAATTCGTACATTGTGCGGCTCTGTATTAGCTATCCAGTCTTTATATAGAGATCAGTGGATGGGACACCCTACATGACAGACGTCTCCTCCATCAGGTTGAACTCCTCTACAAAATTCAACATGGCCAAGTAAATATAACTACTCCGCCGAACATTGTCCATAACACACGATCAAGCCGACACAGCCAGACCAATCAACATAACCTCATCTACAGGCAACCACTCACCAGAGTTGACTGCTACCTCTATAGCCCTTTCCCAAGAGCTGTTCGGATTTGGAACAGGCTACCAGAGGCTGCGGTTACTGCGACCACTTTGAAAGAGTTCCAGACAGAAGCTCTCCCAACTATAAGAGGGATGGAGCTACCAGTTGTATCTCTCAGGACAAATTGACAATACCACCATCCGATAAGCACCCTAATAGCACACACAAAGAGCACACATGGAATTGCAACCCACCCTCTCCAGGACAGCAGCAATGCTTTTAGGAGAGTACTCTAATGCAAGATGCAAGAAGATGGAGGGAAAATTTAAGCCTTGGAAGTTCGTGAGGAGAGTGTACGACCTCCCTTCCTATCTATTATTGTTTTTGGAATTCACATGCTGTATCCGATACTTTAGCAGTATTTCAATGACCATGACCTTCTCTGTGTTTGTAGGTGAGTGTCATGAGAGTGGAAGTTTATCCACCTCCACGACATGTCAAAGCACCTTCAGGTGATGTCACATGCAAGGTATGTTAGGTATTGCAAAATATAGTATGCCAAAAAGTGTTTAAACAAAACGGCCATAAACTTTTTGGAATAAAAAAATCTCATGTTCAATGAGCATTTGATAGTTGTGGGTAATGGTAAGGTTTTTTGCATGCACCCTCCGATCTCTGCTTACAAAAAGCTTACACTGGAAACAAACCAATTAATTTCACCTCAGAAAACATACGGACTAGTAGGAAACTATAACGTTTGCAGTTTTTCTTGCAGTACCACAAGTGCATGTTTAAAAAAAGTTACCTCACATTTTGAAGGGTATGGGTGTACATGTACTTTTTCCTTGCATTTCTATGAAAAGAGGCCGGGGACTATGCATGAAGCACGCTAAAAACATTGCATTATAGTTTTATTTTTCACTTCGTGAGCGTTGTTTTGTGTAGAATACATAGTTGTAAGACTGTTGTATTGTGGAGTCGTCTCTCTTTCAATGTGGCAAAAACAGAAATAAGTAGAATGTAATTATGTTTCACAACAGGTTAAAGACTTTGTGGAAGAGCATCTGCAGGACTTGAAAACCATGTGGATCAAGCGAATAAACTACTGCATTAGTGTGCAGTGTCCTGATAAGAAGGTTTTCCACTTTCTACCACTGAATGAATGCATGGCAAAGCCAGAAGTTGTCTGCCACTTTGAGAAATCTCATGTAGTCATCAAAACGGATGAAATCCAAGCCATGTTCAAGGAGGAAAGCTCCGAGGAAGAAGCTTCCGCTCCCGGTAAGTGAAGGCAGTGGCTCAAATCCGTGTCGGTGCGTGGGGCATTGGGAGTGACAAAAGATCCCTAGTGTCATGATACAAATGTACATCTTACGCAAACTGGCGCGCTTACAAGGGAGTCATCAAGATGACATTCAGTTACTGTCCTTGCCTTCCAATGCTGTGACTTGGGTTTGAATCCCGCCAGCTGTTTTTTTCAGTCCCTATCTGATTCTTTGGGTTTCCACCAGAATAGTTTTCTGTGGTTCTCCTCCCACCTCTAAAACTGTAATTTGTTCTCACACTTGTCTCCTCTCTACAGATTTGTTTTCAGGCTTGCGATGGCACCTAAGTTGAGGAATACTTCGTTTCGCTAACGAAATTGAATAAAAATAAAAAATGATACTAAAACAAATTATATTTTTACTTGTTTCCTTTCATTTCCGCTAAATTAACAAAAAGCGTGACTGGAAAGAACTTGTATTAAAGCTTAGTGCGTCATTAGAAGTGCATGCAAAATATTGCGTTGGAAATGTCGACTTCATCATTCGGTCTGTGTTTACTTGTACATTTATACTAACATTTTGAGGTTGGTTGACAGTTGACTTTTGCTATTATATGGTCTATACATCAGGCATGCAAGTCTTCCTCAGATATGCTGATCTCCTCTTCGTTAAACTTCTCTTGTATTCCCTTAAAAATTTAAAAACACCGCAGAGAGTCTTGTAAAGCTTTACTTTTCCTCCTTCTTTTAGTGACTGTTCATGTGCATGCCTGATACATATACATGTATATTATATAGGGTGGCTTTGAGTTGATAAAATATTCTGAAACTGCTTCTTTATTTTTTGCTATCAGTGTAGGAGTGGGTATCAGGCAGAAGTGTCCATCCGTTGAACATAGTAACTTTAATCGCACTGCCACATTAGCAAGGTTAATTTGAGGTCAACGGATGATGCACTCATCAGGGACACTTTGCACATGCCTCCAGAATTCTCTAATCATTCGGACCCTATTTACCCGCACCCCGTTCTTCATTGCCTTTCTTTATACAGTGGCGTAGCACGGTCATTTTTACTGGAGGGGTATAAACACTTCTGGAAAAGAAGGGCACTTGCACATGAAAATGGGGGCGCTGTTCAAAACCGACAACTATGCACACCAACGGACACAAATTTTATATGGTGCTTTTCAGGGAGATACATGCGTGAAATAAAAAAAAACACACCCGGAACAGCCGATGGCACAAGAAAGGGCACCACTCTTTTTAAAAAGGCCACTTCGTCACCGACACCACGAAGTAACACTTTACCGTGTTTTTAAACCATATTTTTTTTCGATTTTCAGATTTTTGGATTTTTAAACATTATTCACCAAGGCCTACCATTGCACAAAGTTTCAAAGCTTCAAGAGCTTTACTTTAATAATTACGCTTAGTATCCATGGCAACTTTTGCGCAAAAGTGACAATTTTTGTTTTCACGAAGTAACACTCAAGTTCCATTTACCATTGCAATGCATGGCGCGCACTCTGCTCATAAGTGAGCAAAAGCGTTTTCACGAAGTAACACTCTTCTAGTAATAAGTTGTATGAGCGCGCGCGCTGACCTGAAGTTGCACTTTCCTCGTGTTGAATACATTGAAGAGTGTTACTTCGTGAAAACGAAAATTTACAGTTTCGCAGCCTTTTCGGTTTCACGAACTAATACTCATCTTTTTCTCTTATTTCTTGTTTATCTAATACACAAACGGGTGAAAAACATCAGATTTCATAAATTCAATTCATCAAGTGTCCACAACGAGAAACCCAACTGAAAATACTCTGTCGTTTTGACACAAAGTGTTGTTTTAGAAGGCGTTCAACTTTAGTTGCCGTTTTCTCCGATTGCTAGTTTTTACTGGTATGTAGTTGGGTGTTACTTCGTGGTGTCGGGCAAATCTTAAAAAAGGGGCACTCTTTACAAATAATGGGGGGGGGTGTTAAGCCCCAATAAAAAAAGGGCAATTGAACAGAAAAGGGCAGTCTTTACAAACTATTGGGGTGGGGGAAATACCCCCCTAACACCCCCACCCCCTACCCCCCGCTGGCTACCTCTATGCTATATGTTTGGTAAAGTTCATTGATTTACATGGTTTGTTTTGTGGAAACAGACGTCAAGCAGTCGAGCCTATTTCTAACATTCTCTTTTTTTGCAGAACCACGTTTAGATGACAAAACTCTGGCGGCAGTCGCTAAGAGACTCGGTGCAGGCTGGGCAACACTGGCAGTTGAGCTGAGCTTTACGATGGTAGAGGTTCAGACTGTCGAAAAAAATTACGAAAACAATATCGAAAGGCAATGTCTGGAAATGCTTGTAAAATGGAAACAAACCCAATCCACCCGTGTTGAAGAGCAGATAACCACGTTGTGCACAGCATTGAAGAACATCGGAAGAGCAGATATTGCCGCATTTCTGCACGGGTAAATAGGTCTACGTGTCTTTGCTAATGTGTAATATAAATGGAATTAAAGAACGACATTACTTGCAAAAACTTGTTTTCTACGGTGGCACTGGAACGACATTTTAATATTGACCTTTTTAATATGAACCTTGTAACTTCTTAATATTGACGTTGTACCTTCGCAATATGCACGTTGCACGTAGCTTAATATTGCATTGTGGAAGTTGTTCCTTCTTAAAGTGAATGTTCCAACTTGTTAATGATCACGTTCGATCTTGTCAATGTACACCATTGATCATGCTTGATGTCAACGTTGCACCTTGCTTCTTCGCAATATGAACCATGTACCTTCGCATTGTGAACGTTTGACCTTGCATCTTGTTAATATCATTGTTGAATCGTCCTCCTTCGCAATGTGAATCATGCATTCTAAAAAGTACGAAGTCCTTACCAAGCCCTATAGTTAGATAACCAGTTATGATGGAGTTTCAATCTGACGGCTGTTTAATGTCACTTAACCCGGGCGTCTACCTTGTAGTGATTTTTATCATGACTCAAGGCTCTCTGTTTTATTTCACTCATCTTTTATAATTCATGTTCAGGCTAACCATAACCCAAGGTTGGGCATACATGTAAAAACATGCATCCTGAAGCAAATTTGTCATTGTTTCAAGGCGATCTAATCATTTCAACCGTTTACTATACACAAATTTATACCGGTTTGCTTTCTGAATGTAATGATTTCTTTCTTCGAAGTCCTTGTCAATCCCTATAGTTAAACAACCAGTTATGATGGAAATGGTTTGTCGTTTCGCCTTCGATGTTGGCCTCTTCCTCGAAACCTGAATAACTACAGATGAGGATGTGTAACCTAATATGATGTGGTTGAATAACAGGATGGGGTTAGACTAGAATTGTAACATTTTCTGGAAAGAAAGGTAATCTATACGGTGTAGATTACGTTTCGTTCCAGAAAATGTTGCATGGATGGCTATACATAGAAAAAGAAAACCGGTCAAGATGTAAACCAAAACATACATTTTTGAAATTAAAGATATATTCGTCTCCCGATGGCAAAATATCGGTGTCTATGATTGCTTACTATATACAGGTGACCCAAACAAATGCAACCCTGAAACATTTGTCCCTTTTTTCCTCAAAAACGTGATCTATGAATTTTTAAGTTTTGGATATGAGATAAAAGCTGAGAGTTTTTTCTCTTGTATACTGAAAAAGTCATAAAAACAGTACATTGCGTGGCTGAGAAAATGCAAATTAACAGGGCTTCTTCACCGGGCTTGTCAGTGACTGGCTGGGTTCCGTAATAAACTCCAAATCTAGAGGCCAAGACTACACCTACCGAAGACTATCTCAACTGGAGCTGTCCGTTGCAGACTCGTCTTTGTCGTCAGTGCGTGATCAAGTGAATTATCACAGATATATATACTCGGCCAGCAACACTCGCTGGTGAATAAGCTAGACCAAACGACTTGTAACGTAACGACACTAAAGGGAATATATAGATGTATGTGAACGGTGTCAATATTATAAGCCTGCTTGATCCTAGGTATTCACTCGGAAATATTTCCGGAAATGGTTTGTCGTTTCGCTTTCGATGTCCTCGAAACCTGACTAACTACAGATGAGGATGTGTAACCCAATATGATGTGGTTGAATAACAGGATGGGGTTAGACTAGAATTGGAACATTTTCTGGAAAGAAAGGTAATCTATACGGTGTAGATTACATTTCTTTCCAGAAAATGGTGCATGGATGGCTATACATAGAAAAGAAAACCGGTCAAGATGTAAACCAAAACATACATTTTTGAAATTAAAGATATACTCGTCTCCCGATGGCAAAATATCGGTGTCTATGATGGCTTACTAACATTTGTCCTTTTTTTTCCTTCAAAAACGTGATCTATGAATGTTTAAGTTTTGGATATGAGATAAAAGCTGAGAGTTTTTTCTCTTGTATGTTTTCTCCAAAATGCGATATTAAGCCGCGTGCAACGTGCATATTGCGAAGGTACAACGTCAACATTCAGAGGTTACAAGGTTCACATTAAAAAGGTCAATATTAAAATGTCGTTCCAAGGCCACCGTAGTTTTCAGTAAAATTACAAAGGGTACAAACAGGCCATAATTATATACATGTATGCTCTAAACCCATTAATTGGGTTTTTGTAAGCGGTTGCACGTCTATGACTGTCTACTCTAATGGCAATGAAACCGCAACAAATAATATAGAAAGCAGTATTTGAATTTTCTTTTTGATTTACGTTAAATAAATAAATCCTTGGTATACGTGATCCACAATTCCAGGAGACCACTGAATCAGGTATTAATTTGTGACTTATTTACTGCTTATTTACAAACTTTGAATGTGTGTTCCCCGTGCTCTTCAACAAATTCGATTTTTCTATTGATACATTTCCAAAGACTATGTTTTACTCCAACCAAAAACATTTAATGTTTTAATTTCATTACCAACAAGGAATTTCTGATTAAGGCAGCATGGATTAAGTCGGAACGCGTCTGGACCCGTTCGAACGAGTCCGGACGCATTCCTCTGAGTTCCAAGCCGAACAAAAGATGTTTTAGAAGCAGAATGCAAATGTAAAGCTATAATTTTCCTCCTTTTGTTAGTGACTTTTCAGTTGCATGCCTGATACATATATACTGTACTAGGGTGACTTAATTTGTGTTGATAAAATTTTCTGAAACTGCTTTATTTTGCTATCAGTGTAGAAGTGAGTATCAGGCAGAGTTTCCATCCATTGATGATAGTAACTTTTTCCGCACTGCCACATTAGCAAGCTAGGTCTATTTAGGGTCAACGGATGATGCACTCATCAGGGACTTTGCACATGCCTCGAGATTTCTCTTATCATTCGGACCCTTTTCACCCGCACCCCGTTCTTCATTGCCTATCTCTATATTTGTGGTAATGTTCATTGATTCAAATGGTTTGCTTTGTGGAAACAGAGGACAAGCAACCGTTTAACGACATCCACCTGAGAGAGATAGCCAAAGAGCTCGGCCAAAACTGGGAGAAATTAGCCACTTACCTGCATTTCACACAAGACGACACGTACAAGTTTGTGACAAACTCGCAAACTGGTGTCGATGGTGCGATTTTCAACATGTTTACAACATGGAAGCAGAGGTTCAAGGGAGGAGAAGTGGAGCAGATGAAAACAGAGATGGCGAAGGCACTTGAATTGATTGATAACTATGTACTGGCTGAGAAGGTGCGGATATACTAAGACAACAACCATGCCTACATTTGTAGCAGTGGCGCACCAAGGATTTGGCTTTGGGGGCTCTCAATTTTTTTTTTTTTTTTTGGGGGGGGGTTTGACGTTGGTGGCGTCAGGTAAAAATAAATCAACAACCTCTTTGGGGGGGGGGCTCAAGCCCCCGAGGCCCCCCCCCCCCCTTGGGTGCGCCAATGATTTGTATTGCAGGTAGCGTACAGTGGAGAGCAAGAATGAATGAAGGATTCAAGGGGTTGATTAAGATGGCTAACTACACATCTACCTCTCCACCATCAGAATGACTAAAATTGATTATTTACATACATCTGTAATGGATAATTGGCCTTTTTGAAGTTTACATAAAGACTAAGGAAATACAACATTGCAAATCTTCAGTTTAACAGTTAAATCCTTTAGTCTCTCTATGCATTGACTTCAACTCCTCAGCCACTTTTTTATTTTGTTTTAAATATCCTCGATCTTTCTCTGGACTGGGGTTATGGTTACGGTGGGGTTTAACTTCCACCCTCCGCCATTCCCCCTGCCCCTCCCTGCTCCCGGGTGGGGTGGGGTGGGGACTGAAGCCAATAGTGTAGTGCGTTGGTATATTACCTATGGGTAACCTACTTGAGAGTAGTCTATGTCTTAAAAGTTACAAAAAACGAGTTTACTTTGAGGTTTTAATTGTCCTGATAGAACTTCTACTTAATAGATTATGACATGATACTGACTGCACCCATTGGACAAGAAAGTGCGTTCTCGTTTCAAAACCTAAACGGGAGGTATCAAAGCAATTTTTTTTATCAAACCATTGCTGGTCAAAGTGGTCACAGATACCCCAGTTCTGTATTATCCTTGTAACCAACTAAATCAAAGTGAACAATTCACTGTAATATTAATACAACATTGATGTAAAAGTACCTTTAGAGTTTAGAGTATACAGAATAATTGTAGAAGTCTGCATAATATTTCACAGTTTAATAAAATCAATATGTCATGCTGTCAAATGTAAAGTAGATATTGCTTTTGAAGCTGTTTAGAAAGGTCTATGACCAGCTACAGTATGCTTTACGGATAATGTGCCTTTACAATGCAGAATATGCTTTACTTTACATCTGGCGAGTTATTATTTTCTTGTCATGTGTGCATGAAATCAAATATTGAGAAGACAAACTTAACCTCATGGTGTTAATGTAATTCTTATCTTGGAACACTCCAATTATCCTTGTTACTAACTCAATCAAACTGAATATTATCACTGTACAACATTTCATAAGATGGAATTGTTAATAATAAAACGTTGTTGTAGAAGTGCCTTAGGAGTAAGGAGTACACAAACGAATCCATATTTTGAATGTCTGTATAATATTACAGTTTAATGAAATTAATAATGTCATGGTGTCCAATGTGAATGACATATATTGCTTTTGAAGCTGTTTTAGAAAGGTCTATGTTCAGCTGTAGTATGCTGTAAGGATGATGTGCCTTTGCTGTGGAGAAACATATTTTACTATATTATATCTGATGAACTTGTTTTCTGATGGGTGTGCAGGAAATCAAACATTGTGAGGACAAACCTAACCTCAAAATGAAATCGTTAATCTCGTTATTCTTCTTATCTTGGAACATTCCTATTATCCTTGTAACTCACTTAATCAGACTGAAGAACATGAGCGTCGCGAGCGGGGGGGGGGGGGGGGGGGCAAATGTAAGGTTTAAGGGGGCAAATGTAAGGCGCTTGACCCCCCCCCCCCCCCCCCGAAAAGCCAAACAAAGAGAGAAGAAAACAAGAACAATTAGAGGACAAAGAAGAAGAAAAAAAGAGGCGCGAAGTCATATTGGTGTAAATATAGATGAGTGAGGGGCTGGGAATGTCCCTGCCCCCCTCTAAAAATGATAAATCGAGAATATGTTGGGAAATACAAGAATTAGATTTTGGGGGAAAACATGTTTGCCCCCCTCTAGAAAACAATCCTGGGGACGCCCATGCTGAAGAACTGTTGTAGAAGAATATTAGGAGTTAAGAGTTTAACAAATATGACTCGACATATATTTTAAAACATAAGTTTGGATGACTATAATATTACACAGTCTATTGAATATAATATGTAATGCTGCCAAATGTCAGATTTAGATATTACTTTTGAAGCCGTTTCACAAAGGGCTATGACCAGTTGTAGTGAGCTGTAAAGGATGGTGTACGTGCCTTTACTGTGCAGAAAAATATTTCAATTCACGATGTATTTGGTGGATTTTTTTTTTTAGATGTGTGCGTACGAAATCTAATAATTATTGAGAAAACAAACTTAACCTCTAAATGATGTTCAATTCTTATCTTGGAACATTCCTATTATCTTTGTTACTAACTCAATCTCAAGCAAACTGAACATTTTAACTGAAATACAACAGTGTTGTTGAAGTGCCTTATGAGTGACGAGAACAAAAAAATGAATCAACATATTTTAAAACTAATTTTGGATTTCTGTTTAATATTAGTTAGTTTAATGACATTAATATGTCATACAGCTGCCAACTGTAGTAAGTTAGATATTGCTTTTAAAGTTGTTTTAGAAAGGTATATCACCTGCTGTAGTATGCTGTAGGGATTATGTGTCTATAATGGTATGCATAAAAAATATTTTACGATATATCTGCATTATTGTTTGATGTGTGCGTATGAAATCAAATATCAGAATAATCAGGACACAAACTTATCCTCCTATTGATGTCATTGTCAGAACTGATGTGAATTTCCTACTTTTATTCTTATTTCTTATGTTTAGCGAATAGAACTTCTCCGTACTGTGTTAAATGTTTCCTGAGCGAGACTGGCGAAGTCTATTTTGTTTGTAAATAAAGATTTATCAATGTAAACACCTGTGTATGTTGTATTTGTTCTTCTTCCTATTGTTGATTGAGCCATGGTATGATCCAGTGTGTCAGTGTGAGTGCAGAAAGTGAAAGCGAGTGATTCTTATGCAAATAGCGCTTTTCGCCCGCTGGCTTTGGAATGCTGCAGATATCGCGCGAATGCCAGAGGACTTTGCGATCGGAATAGCAAGTCACGGTCACTCCAAAACCGTTGAGTTTGGAACCAGCAATTTCCACTTTTGAGGTGGCAGATCTGCTCGATCTACCATGGCTCAGGGTCAGTGCGCCAGAGCAAGGCGTTACCCGGCATAGCCTGATGGGCCCGTATTGAAGCTCCCGATCAAGAAGAACCCTACCCCGGCCAAGCAACACGGCGAGCCGAAGCACAGACGGCGCCTGCTTGAAGCAACTGAGACAAAAAGCTGCCCAGTCTCTGGAGGGTTCAAGGCCTTCAAGTCCAAGGGACAACCGGGAACCAACCGGAGGAGCTGACAACGCGTGATTCGCGAAAATATATTGGTGGGCCCACCATACTTTGTTAAGTATTGATTGAAGATTTGATTTGAAGTATTATTTGGAGATTTGATTTGGAAAGTTGATTTGAAGATTTGATTTGAAGTATTATTTGGAGATTTGATTTGAAAAGTTGATTTGAAGATTTGATTTGAGGAATTAGGCCTAAGTTGAAGAGTTGAAGATTGTAACATAATTTGTTTGCTATTTCTTGGTGTTTTGTTTTGGATTTAATTTTGTTCCTTGTTATTCCGTTTACTTGATTAATACCCAGTTAAGCGTTTATTTGTTTACTTTTCATTTAACATTTTGATTGATTTAATTCCTTGTTTATTTGGTTTAATTGTTTGATTTGATTAAATTCTTTTCGAATTCTATTGCTAAGTTTTACAGAGTTTTCTCCATAGTATTTTCGCTTGTTAGGGTGACAAACGGCCCGAAAATTTAAGTTTCGCAGCAACCTTTATTTGCGCGCGTTACAGTCATTATAATTCTTATCTTGGAACACTCTTTTTTGTCTTTGTAACAAACTTCATCAAACTTTGAAGATTTTCACCGAAATACAACATTGTTGCAAAAGTGTTCTTGCAAAAAGTTAGGAGTACAAACAAGTGAATCCACATTATTTTAAAAAATAATTATGTATGTCTCTTTAATATTACAGTCTGAAATGTATGAATGAAACAGTTGTCTGAATTTACTGAGCTCATCAAAGTTTATTTCTTCCATCAAAAATCCTGCAGTGTTCTTTTTTAATGTCCTTGTTAATAAACAATGCAAAGAATTCTTTAAAACAAATCACAATGAGCTCAGTAACCGTTTACAAACCAAATTTTAACTGGAAACTTGCCCAAATAATCAGAAACAATGAGCTATTTAGTTTCGCAGGTGGCTGTATTAGCAATATTCGAATTGGAATTTGAAATCGACCATAGCTGAATTGCGGCCAAATTACAAACTAAAAATGTCATCTAAATTACACATGCTATAATTAAAATACATCAACAATAGGGCATACACAAAACAATAATAGGAGAACGTTATTTAAAAAAATACTAAGAACGTATAAAGTATAAGGCTAATTAGTTTAGTCGGAAAAAGGGGGGTATCGTGCACCCTGGGAAATCAATTTCTAATCAACGTGTCTAGGTCAGAAAAAATGCGTAGAAAACTATTTGCTATGTTAAAAAATTCAAAAAATGTCCCACGTATTGTTTTTATGCAGATTAGTGCCGCCATAACCGAAAAATATTTTTTTAATTATATCTCAGCCAATGTTGCAGATAACTGAACGAACTAGGTGTCTAAACCCATGTTTTCAAGGTCAGAGATCACAATAAAATTATTTTGGAAGTCACCACATGTGTCTGTGGCACAGGAATATGCAAATTAGTGCCGCTAATACCGGAAAGTCATGTTTTTGGCATATCTCGGCCAATATAGCACATAACTACACCAGTAAGGTGTCTAAACCCATGTTTTGATGGTCAAGTATCATTAGAAGACCATTCACGAAGTAACTTTGTATGTCTTTGGCATGAAAATATGTAAATAATTAAGTGTCGTTTTATCAGATATTTGATTTTTAGCCAATATCTCGGCCAATATTGCACTTAACTACACAAGTAAGGTGTCTAAACCCATGTTTTGAGGGTCAGGTATCATTAGAAGACCATTCATGAAGTAACTATGTGTGTCTTTGGCATGAAAATATGTAAATTCTAATTTGCCGGGTTATCAAAAAAAATGATTTTCAGCCAATATTATATTCAATTTCAGCCAATAGTACAGTTTATTTTGAATATGATGGCTTAAAATAAACTTTGATCATTATTGCTTATCAAAAACCCTTCTGTCAACATTAGCTGCAATATTGGCAGAGATATTGGCTAAAAATCAAATATCTGATAAACCGATACTTTATAATTTACATATTTTCATGCCAAAGACACACATAGTTACTTCATGAATGATCCTCAAATGATACTTGACCCTCAAAACATGGGTTTATAGACACCTTACTGGTGTAGTTATGTGCTATATTGGCCGAAATACGCCAAAAACATGACTTTCCGGTATTTGCGGCACTAATTTGCATATTCCTATGCCACAGACACATGTGGTCACTTCCAGAATAGTTTTATTGTGATCTCTGACCTTGAAAACATGGGTTTAGACACCTAGTTCGTTCAGTTATCTGCAATATTGGCTGAGATATAATCAAAAATAGATTTTTCAGTAATGGCGGCACTAATTTGCATAAAAGCAATACGTGGGACTTTTTTGAATTTTTTAACATAGCAAATCGTTTTCTACGCATTTTTTTCTGACCTACAAACGTTGATTAGAAATTGATTTCCGAGGGTGCACGATACCCCCTTTTCCGACTGAACTAAATGATCAAGTATGTATTGGAAACAAATTGACTTTAACTAGAGTAGCGTTTAAAATTGTGGACTTACATTAAAATCGTTTACTCAAAGAAATCAAATGAACCTAATTATTCTTCATCTCAACGAAAACGATGATCAGTAAATGGTTCCGATACATTTTCCAACCTTTTCTAAAAACCGGTAACCCGCATCTTGTCAGAATAAAGAATGTTTCAATGGCAGACCGTAGTGTTTTTTATTATGTTTTTGATTGCAGTGAAAGTGTACGTTTTAATATTATGATGTCATACTTCACAAGCTAGAGATTGGGTAGACTTAGCCTTTTTACCAAGGCTATCGTGGCTTAAAGCGGAAGGCTAAAGCGAAGACCAATTCAGCGCGCACGTGCATGTGGTCTCCGCTCCAGTCGCTGCGCGGCTTCGCCGCTCTAAATGCCGGTTCAGCCACGATGACCTTGTCGAAAGGATAAAGTAGACCTACGTAGAATCATTTTTCTTACAAGTTTCTTACAAATATTGAGTACGGTGTACAACTACTAATCTGTTAAAATTTCAGCTGCCGTACTCTATATTTTTAAGAGAGTTCTGTGATTGCAGGGCCAGAAGAGAGGCCAGAAAAGGAGTCAGACTCCTAGTGGATTTGGCACACACTGGCGGCGAAAAACTAGTTTTTGGGGGCAACATTGAAAATCACCGGCATTGAAGAAAATTGAAAAGCGGGGTGGGGGGGGGGGGGTGGACATCATTTGAAGCTTAGGGGCGCTGTTCAAAACCGTTCATTTACGAATTTATATAATTATATAGCTGCGTTAATAGGGCCATTTGCGCAGGTTTCCTGTCTTAATATACATTCAATGTGCAGTAAAATGTTCAGTGACTTCCAGTCTCTTCTTCTCTTTTTTCCCCTTGTCTTTAACCTTATTGTTTCCTTTTTGCGTCTCTTGCACGAGTTCTTAACGCCCTCCAGCTCTTGCACGGACTGTTGGGCTTGAGTCACTGATTAATGGTCTGTTTAATGGTCTGCAACCATAGAGCTTGCGCAAATTATAAGGCTTATGATAAGTAAGCCCGGTTTCCATGTGCAATATGTTTTCATTTTTGACACTACGAAAGTTCTATACTCACGTTTGTGTACACCTGAAAAAAGTATGCCAAATTTATCGCAAAATAATAAGACAAAGTATTTGGTGGTCGCCAAAAACAACTCATGGCATGTGCAATCTTAAAACGTCCTAAATCAAGATCTCTCAATCTGTGATGAATCTAGATACATAAAAGAGAAGTATATTCCAAAACAAATGCAAAATGTTAGCAGTGCAGCGATTGCGATCGGCGTCATGGCGTACATTTGAAAACTCGCGAGTTGAAGTCGCATGACGAGCGTAATTAATTTTTAAAGAAACATATATAATAAGCCTGTATGATAGCAAAAAAAGAAATTATAGAAGAGACCATGGCAACATAAATAAAACAGAATATGTGTGGCGGTTATCAGAAAATTAAAGTTCTCTTGAGGTTCAATTAAAAGTTCCAAGTTTGATTTATTCGATTGATTTTTCTGGCGTTCAATAGCTGTCACTTCATTGGGTTTCACAAGTTCAGTTGATTCACTTTTCACTTGATTCAGATCATTCACCTTAAAACTGCAAAATAATAAACACAAAGGGATATAATAAGCACATGTATAAAGTGCATCTACATGTACATGTACATGCAAAGTGGACATGTGGAATACATGTAATTAACACGTGGGATAATTGGACATGTTGCTCCCAAAAATGTAACCCCAAATAAATCCCAGGTTTATAATAAACAATAGAACCTCAATTGTTTGGAGTCGAAATTCACTAACGATTCATAAAATGTGATCAGACGAAGATATGTACGGCGCGCAGAACAGTGCCACCATGCGGCAAGAAATTACAAGGCGCAACTGCCGTCACAATATGTATTATTGATTGGTCTCTCTCTGCATGGAGGTGCTCTCTGGTAGATCATTATTGATGACGATGACTTGCATATGCATCATAATTATGTCGGATTAGCATGATGATGTAATTGGTGACGTCTGTGGTGACTGAACAGGCCGATACGTGCCATCGGCAAGAACAACCATAGTCGGGACAGATGTGAGCATCAGCGGCTGGCACTGGGTCTTGCATCCGCGGGTGACGTCGAGTACGTCTGTCTATGGCAGATTGGGCGCGGTGAGCCTCAAACCATTTCATTCCGACCTTGCATACAGCACTCTAGGTGGTCCTGTTTTTGGCGAGCTCTTCATATGTCTCAGGAGGGATGTTGCAGGCTTTCCAGGTTTGCTTAAAGCCCGGTTCATACTTCATGCGAATGCAAAGCGAATATGACGTCATGAAACATTCGCTGCGAAATTCGCCCGAGTTGAAATGTGTTGAACTTTTGCGAATTCGCAGCGCGAACACTTGCCATGACGTCACAGATTCGCGTTCGCTTTCGCTTTCGTATGAAGTATGAACCGGGCTTTAGTTGGTCTTTGTCCGGCTTGTAATGGCGTCTTTTGTGACTCTTACCAATATTGAGCTCATCATTTAACACCTGCTCGGGAAGCCTGCCGTCTTCCATCCAAACAAGATGGGCTGTCCAGCGTACGTAGTTGTGCCTTGATGATGTTTGCTTCTACTCTTTGTCGCCACTGAATACATGTTTACATGGCCCAAGACGTCAGTGATCAAGAGCGATAGTTGCATTGTTATGTAGCGCTCTTGCATAATTGATTTGTTTTACTTATTGTTTCAACACCATTCTATGCAATAAACAATCAAATCATCCTGATTTTGGTATTAATTTTGTGCATGCAGCAGCAACCGGGGACGGGGGCACATTGTTGTAATTACAATCGTTCAATAATTAGAACCTTAAAGACTTGATAGAATACAGACAATATTTACAGAACTAGGGTCTATCATTAATCGTAAGTGCCTTTCATCTGGCATATCTGAGTAATCAATTATTTATACAGAAATAACCATGAGACATTACTCATCTTTTCAATCGATATACTTCTGAATTTTCGTACCACATTAGATGTTATATTAATCCCATTACTGTGATGACTACCAGATACGCCAGTGTTTCAATTACGATCGTTCAATAATTTGAACCTTAAAGACTTGATATAAGCAAGCTTTACAGAACTATCCATGAGCCGTAGGAGCTTTTTGCCATTCAATATATAATCCCGAGATAACACTCGTCTAATCTGTTATGGTTGTTTCTGAATTTATACCACATTTGCTATTA
The DNA here is from genome assembly GCF_015706575.1 of Patiria miniata. Lineage (NCBI taxonomy): Eukaryota > Metazoa > Echinodermata > Asteroidea > Valvatida > Asterinidae > Patiria > Patiria miniata. Next base: position 9,690,305 of record NW_024037063.1, read on the forward strand.
CATTTAATCCCGGTTGCTGTGTTGACTGCCAGATACGAAAAACCACATTTGGACAAGTGGAAACGTGCACCTGAGCTATGCAAGACAACTCCTTTGCGCAAGGGAAGCAATGTTCGTTTCTTCTAATTACTGTTTGAGACGCCGTTTAACAACTTTGACTATACATCAAAACTTGACACTGGCGGTATTAAAATTTGTGTGTTTTTGTTGCACAAGCGTGAAGTGATCAAGGGGGGGGGGGGAGAAAACGTTAAACCGCTGAAACGAAATGGCCAAGACGTTAGTGTGAGTAAGGCCGCTGATCTAATTGATGTGCCATTTGAGGGCGCACTATGCACCGTCTGTCCACTATCGATCACTACCGACTTGGGCCAAGACTAGTTTACAGACCTGGTTCAACGCACCACAGACGTGGTTCAATAGCACCATGGTTCAACGTTCACAATATTCACTTAGGCACGCGCGATATTGACAATGACTCCATATTTCAAAGAGTCCTAAATTCACGCTACACCGGAAAACACCGGCCTCAGTTTCGTTCGAAAAGCTGACATAAACGGCCAGGGAGTACGCTACGAGTGACGGCTACCGACGCTTCCTGGAATACCTGGTTTACAATTTTCATCGCATTTGCATTTGATAGTCGCCGTCGTGCTCATCCAAAAGAATCACCGTCTTCTCGTTTTGATTTTTCTCGGCCGTGCGTGGCAGTCGCCGGCTGGGGAGGTGAGTAGCCAAGCCAAGGGCTAAGATTTAGACCCAGTATTAATACCCGTTGGCCTATTAAGAACCCTAACCCCTTAAAGGCTCTTTTGGGGTCAAGGACCAAATACCACATAATACTACATGTGTTGTGCAAACTTGTATGGAAAGAAATACATACTACAGGTTATTACTCAGTAGTATTTTGTAGCTTTAGGGGCGATTAGGATTATAAATTACATGACGATATAAAACCGATATAAACTGCTTTACGAAATACGGAACTAGCATACCCTTCAAGCAGGCGTGTAGTATGGCTCTCCTTTTACAAATTGTTATAAAAACCTACACCAACAAGACAAACCTGGGAGCTACAATTTCAATTTGTTTTTTTGTTTGTTTAGTACGACCGACTATAGTCAAAACGTGAATATCCTGGAGTTCTAGCGCTCCGCTCTAAAGATGTTGGCCCATAGCAAAAGAGAGCCAATACAGCCCTGCTTGTAGTACGGCCAGGGATCTTTTTTTCAATCATCAATTTTTGGCCAAACGCCATCTTAAACAAAGCAGTTTTAATATTGTTATTTTGCATCAGTGCGTATTTCAGATCCAAATTGCTGAATGTCCAATTTGTGCAAAAAAAATGTCATTTCTATGTCTGCCTAAATCAAAAACGAAACGCAAGGTGGTTGCTACACAATACAAAACTATGGTGTTATTGCCACACAAAAGAAGGTAAAACAAGTTTAATAACTTGTTCAAAAAAAAATATTCAATCATGAAAACTGTCGACATGGTGAATTGGCCCTTTTTATTAAATATATTCAGATTAAATATTCAGGCTGCTGTATTTTCATAGGAGAGGCCTACATTCATTTTAACATTGACAGTGGGAAACTTTGATTTGTTGGTGTCATCAAACACACCGGTCCTTTTTTGCATTGATTGCGTCATATTGAGCATGCGCTTTAGCTTAAACATTTATTTATTACATTTCTTTACCCAGGGTATAACTAAACAGTTTCAAACTGGTTTCCATTGGGCCCTGAAAACACTGCAAATGACTACACACATGTACAAAATACACTACATTACAAATAACATATACATCACAATGAAATAAAATGAAAGCACATGGGATAACTGCATGATTGTAAAGCAACTGTTATTAAATATTGGAGAACTATTGAAAAAAAAAATGTACAGTTTGAATCGACATCGCTAACAGACTTTCCTAAAAGGCCTAAACGCGGAAGTAAGTCAACACTACGAATTTGGACATTTCTTGTGACATCGGGAAAATATATTTCTATACATTGGCTGATTACGGGAGGGGCAAAAACCCGTGAAAACTCCTTTTGAGAGAAAAACTGCAAAATTCCTATCCGGCTCCTTGTTATTATGACAGCCAAGTTTGTTTACTCAGTAAGTCAGTACAGATTTATAATTGTAAAATCAGTGGAAGCAGTCTCAAACAAAATACTCACATAAATGCAGAAATATTACTGACTGAATGTTTTACGTAGTTCAGATTTGAATGAGGTTAAAGACATTCTTTATTCGCAAAAGGAATCTTCAGTGTCATGCCTGTGGTTTGTCTCGTTTCACGAATTTGAGTAAGTGGTGTGAAAAGGTTTGTCAAACACAAAGGAGTAATTTTGTTTATACGTTTGTAACCAAGAATAGCCTTTTTATACTCAATTCTTTCAGAGAATGACATCCAACTAAGTCCAGCAAACATATCGACTGATGGAGTTACGAATGCACACTTCAGGATTATCCGCGTCACTCTTTTCAGACATTTGTTAAGAATATTGTCATGCGATATTTACCGTCCTCCAAACAGTACTGCAATAATCTAAAAATGGCTATTACTATCTAACGGAAAGAGTGCAGGCTGCTTTGGGGAACACAAATCGCAGATTAAATGTAACATACCTAGTTTAGAGTAAACGGTTTTCTTCGCGTATTCAACGCGTGGGCCCCAACTTCAAGTTTCATCAATAACAACCCCCAAACATTTACCTGTACAACTGAACAACCGGCGATACTGACATTTTTCAGTACTTCAGACCTTTCGTTTAGTTCCAATGAACATTGATTTGGATTTGATGGCGTTAATTGTAAGCTTGTTCCTGCCACACCATTCGTATATTCTAGCTAAGGGGTATTCAGGTTGTTCTTTATCTCATCAACACTGGTAGAATTACACGTTAATGTAGAGTCGTCAGCATACATGAACAATTACACACTTTATGAATACAAAGCGGTGGGCCACTTGTATAAATACTAAATAATACAGTGGACCTAAAATTGATCCCTGTGGTACGCCAGTGTTAAAATGACAAGGCATTGGATATGTTGCCCTCAATATTCACAGACTGACTGCGTTCACTAAGATATGACTTAAACAGTTGATCACAGAGGTTGACATATTCATCCTTTCAAGTTTATCTAGGAGAGTGGCATGATTAACAGAGTCAAATGCTTTCTTAAATTTATAAACACAGTGCCTGTCATTTTCCCACACTCAATAGCCTGAAAACATTTGTTCGTTACATCATGTAATGTGGTTTTAGCTGAGTGTGAGGGCCTAAACCCTGACTGACAAAAAGGAATCAGATTACTTTTATCAAGGTTTGAATAGACTGCAGAGTTTATCCATCTCTCTAGAAACTAAGAGAGAATCAGCAGTTATGTTAAGGGCGATAGTAAGTTGTATTGTATTTGTCTCCACTCTCCAGGGTATTGTACGCATCTTATTGAGAGGTTAAAGATGTGTGTTAAGTATTTAGTTTTGGACGGAGACGCTATTTTAATCATTTGCACACTTATTTTATCTGGACCTGTAGCTTTTCTGACCGACATTGATGATTTTTGCTGTTGAACATAGTCTTCTGTAATCTCGGGCAGTAAGCATTTTTCATCAAGTGAATTTATAACAAAAGAGTGAATATTATCGTTCACTTCAAGTTAATATGGAGAGGGCATTACTGGCCAAACGTGTGCCGATTGTTGAAATTTTTTGTTAAATGTATCAGCAATGTCGGTGAGATCATCTAAGAATTCCCCATCTTGGGAAAGAATATTTGTTGGAATAATTTTCTGTTTGTTGGGGAAAACCTCTTTTAGTTTGTTTTCCACAGAATCGATGAGTTGCCTTTATTTTCCTCGATGGTTGATTAAAGTGTTTACATTTCTTGCTGCGGATTTTTTTCAGTAGTTGTGTTTCGCAGACACACTGGCCAAATAGAGTCAACATTCTGTTTCACAAAATTATGGCATTGACGAAATTTGGCCACATGGCATGAATGTAATGTTTCTTATTTACAGCAAAAGTTTAATTTTCCTCATTAAATTTATTATTTCACTTCGAGACACCCATTTATTTCTGCCTTTCCCAATCCTTCGAAATCCTCTCGAACTTTCCAAAGCTCTTTTCACCCTGTAAAGAATCTCCGTCTTCGAAAACGGTCCAACACTGATTTTGGAAACCTTTTCACACTATAGCCTGAAGCAATACGTTGGACTACACTGATACGGCGCTACAAGGGTAAAATTCAACCGGACCACCAGGGTTGAGACTGCGGCTCTTGTACCCGGGTAAACATGAGAAAATTTCAAATCTACAGCCGACATGTGTACACATTCAGTATACCTTTCAAGCGTGAAAGGTATATTTTGCCTATCGGTGTTTAATGGAACCCGATTCCACTTAAGTAGCACACTTATTGATCTCAACAGGCGAGACGTTAGCGTGAAAAAAAAAAGCTAATTGGGTTTAAAATGAATTTTGAAGGTAGCTGACCTCAGAGTTGTCATGCATCGTAGCAGGTACAATATACATGTATAGTGTGTCGTTTCTTTTTGGATCTTTAAGAAGATCGAGACGGATGCTCGTCAATACAGCTCTCTAACTCGGTAAAACTGATATATCAATTGGAAACCTAGGCTTAAACTAGTGTTTAATCCCCCCTAGTAAACCATCCTTGCCCAGATCCCTCCCCGGTTAACATTAAGCAAAAGCTTATGCCAAAGGGGCGGGGCAAAGGTAAGCATGTGGTGGGGTTGAGGTAAGGTTATAGTGCAAATAGGGGAGAACCTATGGATGGTACTAAAACTGCAGGGGAGGTGGTCAAGAGTCACGTACAAATAACGGAGGAAAAGTTTTGCACACGACTAGAGTTTGAACACAAAATCAAGTTACATGAGAGGCGGGAATGGACGGGGATATAGGGTAGGACAAGGTACAGCTGAACATGGTACAGCAGGAAGTAGGGTAACAAGATACAGCCAAAAGGGGTGCCCTGTCAAAACATAACAAGCATTTGGAGGCAAATATATATCAAAAGGAGTTGGTATGGCAAAAGGAGTTGGTCATATTGTAGCTTAATTTTTTTCGTAAAAATCCTTTTCACTTCCAGCCGTAATCTCACTTTCAGCTAAACGTCTGGTTTTTTTTATTTAAATGATTGAATTTTCTATGATTCTGTTAATCATGTTTCAAAATGAATACTTTAAACCGGGTGATTTTTTTTGCATATATCATGTACTTGTATGCCAATCTGATTCTAGTGTCTTAAATATGTGTCAATTTGTGTTATGTTTGAAATCGCAAGTGATGTTATCCTCTGAAATTTAGATTAGTACTTTTTTTGCAGCACATTTGTAACAATTTGATCTGGCTACCACTTTATTCAATTCAATTCAATTCAATATTTATTGTCAACGTTAAAAAACATAGAAATTTGACATCCACTGGCCAAATAAAAGTACAACCAGTCAATATTACACTATATAAATTACAAGATAAAAGCAGTTTAGAATACAAAGCAACAAAAGACCCGCACTCTTAAAAAATGCACTAGCCAAAACAACGCCCACCGGTCACATGGGACATCATCAGGCTTGAAGGATACAGAGAGAAAAAAAAACACCCAGTAGCCTTCCTACTCCCGTAGCCAATCAACGCTGCCCTGACCTGTCCATTCCAAGAGTGCGAAAAATACATTACAAAGACCGTGATAAAAAAAAGTGCTAACAACCCTTACTTAGACCCTGCGTGCATTGTCGTTGAACATGCGAATAGCAATAGGAACAAATGATTGTCTGGTGCGACATAGTGAAGTCCTTTGAACAGAAAGACGAATACCCGACTTATTGAATGTGAAACAACTGTTAAGTGGATGAGAGATGTCTTGCATTATTTTGTGTACTTTAAGCATGAGTCTTTTTTCATACAGTGAACCAATTGAATCCAGATCAGTACCAATTAAACGCTGAGCGATTTTTCTTGGTCTCTCCAGTTTCTTTACATTTTGTTTAGACAGATTACCAAAATTACAGATCAAACAAAAAAGTGAGAATACTTTGAATCAGTGGCTAATAAAAAAGATTTAAGATCCTAATGTCCACGTGGAACTCTTTTAGTTTTCTCAAGAAGTACAACCTTTGGTTAGCTTTACTAGAAAGTAATTGTGGATTTGTGTTCCAATTGAGTTTATTGTCAATAACTGTTCCTAAATACTTATCCTCTGAAACCTGCTCAATAGGATGATTATGAATGACCAGGGGTTCATTGACTGCAGCTGAGCGACGGAAGTCGAAAATCATTTCCTTAGTTTTTTTGACGTTAAGCACTAAATTATGGCGCTCACACCAGTCAACAAACTTTTTGACAGCGCTAATAACTGTGTCGTCTGCATACTTAATTTTGCTGCAGTTGAAACTAAGATTAACACAGTCACTGGTGTACAGTGAAAACAAAACAGGTGAAACCACGCAGCCTTGGGGAGCACCTAAACTCAATATTTGACGCTAAACCATTATAAAATGTTTTCTACTAAAGTTTCAGGTTTCAAGTTTGGTTATTTTCCACAGTATCAAAAAAAAGAAACAACGAACATTTACAAGATCATTTGAAGAAAATCAAATAAAAAATTACCATTTTACTAAATAAATGCAAAGTAATTGTGATACTGCAGAGGAATCCATTTAGAAAGCACAGCTTGTAGTCAATGGTCCCTTATTCACATGCACGTGCATTGAGACAGGAATAAAAGAATGTTAATCGAACCATGCAGGTCCGTGGCCGATGAACCAATGAAAAAAATGTAATATTATTTCTCAGTGCACATACATGATTGCAAGGAAAAAAAGGAACAAAAACAATTTACAATTGACATTTATACAAAAATGTGGACAAACAATAAACGAGACTACAGAACAACAGCTACAAAGAGGTCTTATCAGGTCAGCAGACAAAATGGGTTGGAATGTAGAACAATCAACAGAAAGATTCAAGTAAAACAGATTTAAAAGTACGTTTGGAAGCAGAAATAATTTGGATGCTTTAAGCTTGTCATTAAGCCTGCTCCAAAGCATGGGCCCTTCGTGTTTAATAGTTTTATGAGCTAGTGAAGTACGGGTGTAAGAAATGTGGAAATTGGAGGCTTGACGGGTAAAATGGGAATGAATTTCTGAATTGCGAAAAAAAAATAATTTGGATAGAAAAGGGTAAATGTTTAAAAGCAAGCTGGTACATGAGGGACCCAAGCTGATGACGATAAATATCTTAACTTTTAAAGCATCGCGCTTTAAAAAAGGGGATTTACAAGTACATTGAAATCAGTGAAATTTATAATTCGACGAGCCCGTTTCTGTAAAAGGAGAAGTCTGTTCAGATTAGTAACAGAACTAGCTCCCCATACAAGTGTCCCATAGTTTAGATAAGATACAATCAGGCCTGTTTCAGACGTCGTGCTTATGAAGTGTCGAATACAAATGGATTTAGCGCGACATTAGCAAGGCATAAGCGTCAGAGTTGCCGAATTAGAGTTGCCCGAAGAAAACGAATTTTGATTCAGCGGGTACTCCTTAATCCAGTACTTATTCCTGGATGAAAGCTATGGTGTGCCATTTTTTTTTTTTATATTTGGTGGGTTGACCATTGACTTTTCGAGAAATTCTCACTCAAAAAAAAACGTCCTCTATTTTTATTCCAAAGCGGAAACGTTCTGATCGAGCTATCTTAAAAAACGATCCCTCAACAACATTGCAAAAAAGCGCCAGTTTCGAGTCCAAAATGCTAAACATTTAAAGCCCCAAGTCCGGGCCAGAGGTTCATTGCCATATCTCTTCAATTCACCATTTTTCTGGCTCTCAGAACTCTCTAATATAGAATATTTTGAGGGTATAGCTTTTATTTATTAGCTCGGTGGATGAGTTTAAGCCCGTTTACAGGTAGTGTGCATCCCTATGATTCTTGAACCTTCTCCATGCAAGTCGCCACATAGTTGATACGTTTGTTAGCTGATTATTTCTTTACTCTTACACAAGTTTTGAGCATGCGCATTCCTAATTATAAACGATGTTCTCGACGATAGCACGACGAACGGTTTTAAACGTCGTGCTACTGCCGTGTTGAATACAATTTTAATTCGAATTTGGCCGGCCAACTTCGAATTGAAATTATATTGGACACGGCAGTAGCACGACGTTTGAAACCGCGCCGTGCTACTGCCGAACTAAATTGCTAAGCACGGCAGACCCTGTCGAGCTAAAGTCTTTTGCCGAGCCGAAATCAAAAGTGGTTTCAACGTCGTGCTTGTGCCGTGTCAAATAAATAAAATTCGACTTTATTTGAATTCGACACGGCATATAAGCACGACGTCTGAAACAGGCCTCGGAGTGTTGTAAAGTAAATTAAGAACCGGTCCAGGAAGAACATGTTTAATCCTGTTAATCACACCTATACTTCTACTCTTCTAGCAATGATTTTACAGACATAATCAACATGACTATTCCATGTTAGTCCGCAGTCAACAAATAGTCCCAAAATCCTACAGAAATCAGTTTTTGCAATTAGTAATGATGGAGTCATAAATCGTGATAAGACATGGAAGGTCACTGGCTGAATTGCTGAACAACATGTAATTAGTTTAGCAATATTTAGGGACAATTTATTAACTGCGAACCAATTGGCAATTCCTCTATTTTTATTCCAAAGCGGAAACGTTCTGATCGAGCTATCTTAAAAAAACGATCCCTCCACAACATTGCAAAAAAGCGCCAGTTTCGAGTCCAAAATGCTAAACATTTGAAGCCCCAAGTCCGGGCCAGAGGTTCATTGCCATATCTCTTCAATTCACCATTTTTCTGGCTCTCAGAACTCTCTAATATAGAATATTTTGAGGGTATAGCTTTTATTTATTAGCTCGGTGGATGGGTTTAAGCCCGTTTACAGGTAGTGTGCATCCCTATGATTCTTGAACATTCTCCATGCAAGTCGCCACATAGTTGATACGTTTGTTAGCTGATTATTTCTTTACTCTTACACAAGTTTTGAGCATGCGCATTCCTAATTATAAACGATGTTCTCGACGATAGCACGACGAACGGTTTTAAACGTCGTGCTACTGCCGTGTTGAATACAATTTTAATTCAAAGTTGGCCGGCCAACTTCGAATTAAAATTATATTGGACACGGCAGTAGCACGACGTTTGAAACCGCGCCGTGCTACTGCCGAACTAAATTGCTAAGCACGGCAGACCCTGTCGAGCTAAAGTCTTTTGCCGAGCCGAAATCAAAAGTGGTTTCAACGTCGTGCTTGTGCCGTGTCAAATAAATAAAATTCGACTTTATTTGAATTCGACACGGCATATAAGCACGACGTCTGAAACAGGCCTCGGAGTGTTGTAAAGTAAATTAAGAACCGGTCCAGGAAGAACATGTTTAATCCTGTTAATCACACCTATACTTCTACTCTTCTAGCAATGATTTTACAGACATAATCAACATGACTATTCCATGTTAGTCCGCAGTCAACAAATAGTCCCAAAATCCCACAGAAATCAGTTTTTGCAATTAGTAATGATGGAGTCATAAATCGTGATAAGACATGGAAGGTCACTGGCTGAATTGCTGAACAACATGTAATTAGTTTAGCAATATTTAGGGACAATTTATTGACTGCGAACCAGTTGGCAATAGATTTGAGCTCCTTATTAACAGTTTGTACAAGATAATTAGGATTGCCATGAGAAAAGAATGAATGAGAGTCATCAGCAAACAATATAAATGAAAATATGCTTGACGATATGTAAAATCATTTATGTATAAAATAAAAATTAAAGCCCCAAGGATGGATCCTTGTGGTACACCATAATGTAAGAAAATCAGAATCCGAATTTATGCCACCGATGGGTACATGCCGGTATTGTATTCTATCTGAAAGGTAACTCCTAAACCACTCAAGGGGGAGTTCCTCGAATACCGTAGGATGAAAGCTTATGCAATGAAATGTGATGGTCTATCGTGTCAAATGTCTTTGAGAGGTCAAGAAAAATTCCCAGAGTATGTTTGGAGTCATCAATTGCATTAGAAAATCAAGAAGTGCATGAATAGTTGAGTGTTTTCTACGAAAACGAAATTGTGAATTATTTAAAATATAAAACTTGTCCAGAAACTTAATGGTACGGGCATAAACACATTTTTCAAAAATCTTAGAAAAACAAGAAAGCTGGAAACTGGTTTACAATTATATATTTAGCTACGATTACCCTTTTTAAAAAATGGGATGACTTTGGCAATTTTCAATTGTGAAGGGACAATGTCGGTAAAAAAAAAAGCGGTTTACATATAACAGAAATTGACTTCTTAATAATAGAAATATTAATTAAGTCACGACCAGAGCTTTTTTGTTTTGCAAATTGTTAACAATGTCCATAAATTCATATTCATTAACTGGAGTAAGAAAAAAAGAATTCTGATTAGGCTTTGGCATATAAGTAATAAAGATGAGAGGTGGGTGAACTGGTTGGATGATGTTGTCCAAGGTTTGGACCAAAGTTGATAAAATAATTATTAAAGTAATTATCAATGTGGTCAGGATTATTAATTAATTTGCCATTGAAGATGATACTAAGAATAATAATTTTTCTTGGATAAGCGTAGAAAAGACTGGTTGAAATATTTTTAAAATTGGTGTTTTTGTTTTTGTGTGAGATTGTGGGATTTGACAAGTACAGACGATATAATTTATACCCTTTATTGATATATCTAAGAAGGAAATGATTGATCCAAGGTGTATTTGAGCTCTTATTATTGTCATTGGTATTGTGATAATGTCAAACTAATGGGATATTATGATCATACAAATAATAAAAATTATCCAAAAATGTATTACATGTTATATCAGGATTATTACAACTGAAAACATTAGCCCAGTCAAAAGAGTGCTGGTCATCAATGAAATTAACAAGGTTCTCACTTGAAAAATTACGAGTATAAGAAGATGTATTATTACGTACGATTGTGTGGAGCACTTGAATTAGGAGACTGTATGAAAAGAAAAATAGGCAAGTGATCAGAAAGTTTTTTGATCATCGGAAAGTAAAATACTCGATTTGGGGGGGGGGATAAAATGTTTGATAAAAAAATATCAATTAGTGTAGCAGAGTTATCAGTGATAAGTGTAGGCTGAGGGAGGAAAGAGTGAGATATAAATAGGTCGATAAAAGATTGGGAGTTAGAATTGGTTTTAATTAAGCAAATCAATGTTAAAATCGCCGGAAATAACGCCAGGTCTGTTATCACAGACTACCCGAGAACATTTCATCTGAAAGGTGGTCATGAACTCATTGTGAACAGCAGACGGAGCTTTATATACAACACCTGCAATTTTATTTTTAGCTTTAGGAATAACTACAGTGTTGGAGGTCTCGAGGCCGGCCTTGACCTCGGTCTTGGCCTCGGAGGTGCAAGGCCTCGGCTTCGGCCTCGGCCTCGGAGCCTTCCGGACTCGGCGAATCGGTCGAGGCCGGCTCGAGGCCGCCCATTTTGATGTGTTTTCGATTCTAATTAATTTTAATTTTTTACCGTATCAAACCCTCGAGATTCTGCCGCAGTGGGTTCCGTGAAACGAACGCATATACAATGTACGCACGAATGAACTGGAAATGGTTGCATTGAACGTACTCACGTACGTAGCATCTTCGCCTAGCCTGCGCTTCAGCTTTCCACGTGCGTGCCAGCCTAAATAAGTCTGGCACCAGTCCCATCTGCGTACAATAACATGTGGTAGTAGACTAGTCTGGTTGCAGTGTTGTACACAATTTTCTCGTTTCGCCTCTGTACCCCGACCTTTAAAAATGATTTGCGGCAAGGTGCGGCAAGCTTAATCATTTCTTTTTATAGGCCACTGTTTCAGTAAAAGTCTGAACTTTCTGGGTACGATCGAGTGTACTAGTCCGTACCATTTTTTTCCATAAAGATATGATAAAACAGTTACGATTTATCAAGTAGATTTTATTTTTACACGGTGATTTAAATGAAAGTTCCGGCTCACACGATAATGTTTGGCGCAAATGGTCGATATGGAAAGCGCGATTTTAGAATTCGTTTTTCCATCCAAATGAATGCAAAGTTCTGAATGAATGTTTTAATAATAGGAGTCAGTATTCCTTGTGGTACCAAGATCCTTTTTTTTTTGGTATTTTTAGAGCCATGTTGATACTTATTACATGTATAAGCACGGATTGAAAGTGACTAATTTTGCGTGGTTACAGATATACGGCCAAAACCTCTGGACTCCCTACCTCTTGCCATGATCTTAAAATTCTTTGAAGCCATTGGATTCAAATCGGATGATCCGAGAATTCATGGTCATTTTGATGAACTGAGTGATATCATGCACGCATGTTCCGTGTTGCCGTGTTGTTTGGAGCGGGATTGGCCATTGCCAGACTTTGTCTGGTACCGCGGTATTAACAGTGATGATGCGTGGACACTTATCCCGTTGTGTGGAGCGGGATTGGAAATATGCTTTGCCCGTGCGTAACGGCGGGCAGTCTGACATTGTCTGATCGCATCGCGGTGTTTGCTCGGCGCGCGCCTGTACAGTGCGAAGGTCGGGGGGGGGGTCGTAACTTGTTGGTTATGAGTGGTAAAAAACTGATTCAAAAATCAAGTTGTTGTTTATTTAATGAAGATTCCAATGATATTAAGCATTTTGATAGGTTTTGAAAATAAGATTTATAAAACATGCTAAAAGTAAATAATGTAAATCTTACAGAATAGAAAGTCAAAATTTGGCCATTTAAATTGTTGTATCTCTAAAGGGCAAACACCTATAAGCCTGATTCAAACGCCATTGATTTTGTTTCGTAATTTGCTTTCAGTGATACAAAACTTGAGATTTCTTTCTTTAAAAAATAAAATTCGCCGGACTCCCTACAAAAGGAAACCCATTGCAAGCTGTAAATTTGTAAGCCAGGCACTCCAAAACTCGGCGAATCGGTCGAGGCCGGCTCGAGGCCGCCCATTTTGATGTGTTTTCGATTCTAATTAATTTTAATTTTTTACCGTTTCAAACCCTCGAGATTCTGCCGCAGTGGGTTCCGTGAAACGAACGCATATACAATGTACGCACGAATGAACTGGAAATGGTTGCATTGAACGTACTCACGTACGTAGCATCTTCGCCTAGCCTGCGCTTCAGCTTTCCACGTGCGTGCCAGCCTAAATAAGTCTGGCACCAGTCCCATCTGCGTACAATAACATGTGGTAGTAGACTAGTCTGGTTGCAGTGTTGTACACAATTTTCTCGTTTCGCCTCTGTACCCCGACCTTTAAAAATGATTTGCGGCAAGGTGCGGCAAGCTTAATCATTTCTTTTTATAGGCAACTGTTTCAGTAAAAGTCTGAACTTTCTGGGTACGATCGAGTGTACTAGTCCGTACCATTTTTTTCCATAAAGATAAATGATAAAACAGTTACGATTTATCAAGTAGATTTTATTTTTACACGGTGATTTAAATGAAAGTTCCGGCTCACACGATAATGTTTGGCGCAAATGGTCGATATGGAAAGCGCGATTTTAGAATTCGTTTTTCCATCCAAATGAATGCAAAGTTCTGAATGAATGTTTTAATAATAGGAGTCAGTATTCCTTGTGGTACCAAGATCCTTTTTTTTTTGGTGTTTTTAGAGCCATGTTGATACTTATTACATGTATAAGCACGGATTGAAAGTGACTAATTTTGCGTGGTTACAGATATACGGCCAAAACCTCTGGACTCCCTACCTCTTGCCATGATCTTAAAATTCTTTGAAGCCATTGGATTCAAATCGGATGATCCGAGAATTCATGGTCATTTTGATGAACTGAGTGATATCATGCACGCATGTTCCGTGTTGCCGTGTTGTTTGGAGCGGGATTGGCCATTGCCAGACTTTGTCTGGTACCGCGGTATTAACAGTGATGATGCGTGGACACTTATCCCGTTGTGTGGAGCGGGATTGGAAATATGCTTTGCCCGTGCGTAACGGCGGGCCGTCTGACATTGTCTGATTGCATCGCGGTGTTTGCTCGGCGCGCGCCTGTACAGTGCGAAGGTCGGGGGGGGGGTCGTAACTTGTTGGTTATGAGTGGTAAAAAACTGATTCAAAAATCAAGTTGTTGTTTATTTAATGAAGATTCCAATGATATTAAGCATTTTGATAGGTTTTGAAAATAAGATTTATAAACCATGCTAAAAGTAAATAATGTAAATCTTACAGAATAGAAAGTCAAAATTTGGCCATTTAAATTGTTGTATCTGCAAAGGGCAAACACCTATAAGCCTGATTCAAACGCCATTGATTTTGTTTCGTAATTTGCTTTCAGTGATACAAAACTTGAGATTTCTTTCTTTAAAAAATAAAATTCGCCGGACTCCCTACAAGAGGAAACCAATTGCAAGCTGTAAATGTGTAAGCCAGGCACTCCAAAACTCAGTGAATTCAACTAAAAAGATGTTAAAACTCCGACATAATCTTAGCCTTGTTTTAGTGATTTATATCTTATTACGTGTTTCGATAGCTGGCCTCGGCCTCGGCCTTGGCCTCGGAGGTGGTGGCCTCGGCCTTGGCCTTGGCCTCGCGGTTGTGGCCTCGGCCTTGGCGTCGGAGGTTGTGGCCTCGGCCTTGGCCTCGGCCTCGGAGGTTGTGGCCTCGACTACAACACTGATTGAAAAGCGTTCCGCCACCCCTGGCCAGCTACATTGAGCTATAGATGTCAATTATTAAGAGGGCTATCATAGTACTTTATAAGTGCAATCATAGATAGCATATCGGTAGAAATGTATCCTCTGGCTGCAAGAAATACCCCAGAAACCATTTTGCTGAGCCTTCAGATTTCAAGAACCAGGTTCACCACCCAACCTGTAAGCTTATTATTGTTAACTGGTGCACCCCAGTTTAAAAGTTCCTATAGACACCAGTGCTAACTCCCCAGCATTTATACTTCAAACTTCTTTTAACAATAATCAGAACTCTAATAGCTGTTCAGGCTGCACACAAAAATGATGATCAGCATGTCATCTTGATCGAAGACTTTTGGAAAAATTCTCAGCCAAAGAAGATCACCCCTAAACGAACGATGTTTCCCAAACTGAAGAAGTAGCCATTTTGAAAAAAGGATCCCTCTACAACATGGATTATAGATAGCGCCACTTTCGGACCCAATTGCATCCAAAATGCTCAGAATTGTAAGCCTGAAGTCCAGGCTAGAGGTTCAAAACCATATGTCTTCAATTACCAAATTACATGGCTGTCAGAACTCTCTAATATAGAGTAACTTGAATATGTACAACATCTATTAATGAGCTCGGCGGACGAATTGTTGGCTTATTTACTGGGGTACACCCTTAATATACCCGGAAGTTTGCTATTTTCCCCAAACCACTTTTACGAAAAGAGGGAGGATGCATCACCCATATTTCATCAAAAAATGTGAAAGAAAATGGCGCATTGATATACATAAAAAGTAGGTCTAAACAAATACGTCTGGGTTTTCCCAAGATGCTTCAAAGTCCACCCTAAAGTACGAGTTTTTGTTTGGTCTTATCTGCCATGCGTGCAAAGCTGACGAGTCCTTATCAAATGACGCGATTTCAAGTGTTTACCAGTGATTTTCTCAGCCTTGCAGCTTTTTCAATCCAAAGGTATTCACCTTTGATCCTTTAGTTTACACCGACGTTCATGTATAGGTGTACATGGCTTGATTAATAAATTATGTAGTACGGCAATGGTAAATTTAATCGCTTTGATATCAAGTGATATATTAATTTTCGGCAATATGGAATACTATAATAATGCAAGTAAAGAAGAAATACATGTCTTCCTTCTTTAACTGGCACCAAATGTCTTGAAAGATTATATAAAGGCATTTCACATTTCACTTTGAAGTACGAGTTTTATTAATTATCAATTTTCTTTTATTGCACTGAAACCTGGCTCAAATCTGTCCCTCATAACTACTATTTTTTGGCCTGCTTATGAGCTCATTGTGAATAACAGGCAAGGCACCAAAGCTGGAGGTGGAGTCGCTCTCTATGTTTCCACTGATCGGAATTTTACTGTCTGGGAAGACCTGAATTTCTCTGACGACTCCCTTGAGTCATTGTTCGTTGAAATAGTTATTGTTTATGACCTCAATTCAGCAGTTTGGCTAGTTTGGTCGATTTCAATTTTAAATTCGAATATACTGAGATAGTACACCTGCAGATTTGCAGTTGAAATTTGGTTTGTAAACGGTTAATGAGCTTATTGTGATTTTTCTGGTCTTTTAAAAATTATTTCGATTCTTTTCTAGCAAGGACACTAAAACACCACACAATCTTATAGACAAAAAACAATGTCTTTCAGCTTTAATCCATGAATAAATAATCATACTATATTTTGATATACAAAATAAAAAAAGGCTTTTAGTCTTAAATCCTGGTAAATGGCGCATTGATATACATAAAAAGTAGGCCTAAACAAAAACGTCTGGGTTTTCCCAAGATGCTCCAAAGTCCACCCTAAAGTACGAGTTTTTGTTTGGTCTTATCTGCCATGCGTGGTGCAAAGATCGGTATAAAAAGCTGACGAGTCCTTATCAAATGACACGATTTCAAGTGTTTACTAGTGATTTTCTTAGCCCTGTAGCTTTTCAATGCAAATGTATTCACCTTTGATTCGTTAGTTTACACTGACGTACATGCATGGGCCTACATGGCTTGATTAATAAAAATGCAGTACGGCAATGTTAAATTTAATCGCTTTAATAGTGATATATTAATCAATACAAGTCTTCATCTTCAAAAATTTAAAATGGACACATGCGATATACAACAAAAAACTTAAGATGAGACAAAAAGGAATGTGTTGCTGTAAATACGACACATACTGTTCATGCAATGTGGCCAAACTCCGTCCATCATCGACCATAATGTTGGGAAACAGAATGTTGATTGTATTTGGCCAGTGACCTGCACACGTCCGTGCAGTATTTTCATGCAAATTAGTTAGTTTCGCGGGAAGAGAATACCTTTTTTACTATAGGATGCAGGGTTATAAAACAATAGGTTCGGGTAGTCACGTGTACACTTTTTCGCGGGGTTAACACAGTTTGGGGCGAAGAGGAGTATAAGGCACTTGTGTCTGATATTCCGAGTAGAGCACAAGCTTAGCCTCGATGATTTTCGAAAATCTATCTGAGATTTGCCAGCTTCAAGGACGGCGGAACCGGGGGGGGGGCACCCCCCCCCCGGTTTCCCCCCCCCCCCCCCGCCAAAAAAGGTGCACCTCTCGCGGTTGTAAATGTGCCCCTCGAGATGAAAACAAAAATGCCCCTCAAACGCACACGTATTACTGCCCCTCAAAAACATAAGTGCCCCTCTCGCATTAACAAGATTGTGCACCTTCTCGAAATGGAAAACTGTCCCTCGAAAGCGCAAAATTAATACCTTCTCGCAATAATGAAATTGTGCCCACATCAAGATGGAAAATTTGCCATCAAAAACAACAGTGCATCTCACGAGATCCTCTCAAAATGGAATACTGCCCCTGTAAGCACAATTTTATTAGTGCCATGCCCCGTTCGCAGCATTAAAATTGTGCCCCTCTCGTGGAAAACTGGCCTTTAAAAGTAATAGTGCTCCTCCTCACGTGAATAAAATGGTCACTGAGCTGGCAATCAAAAGCAAAGTGCCCCTCTCGCGATAAAAAGTAGTCTCTCTACAAAACTAGTCAAATTCATGGGCGGACCCAGAGAGGTTACCGCCCGGGCCCGTGGGCGGAGGGTATGCGGTGTGCATGTGCTGAAGGCCGAATCCAAGGGGGGGGGGGCGCAACGTGGCCATCCTCCCCCCCCCCAAGAAAAAAGAAACGAACCTATGTTTGTTTTTTTTATGACGTCACAAAAAGACAGCCACTGCTTACACCACCATCTTTTCACCAAAATTGGTTAAATTGGCCAGAAATTGCCAAGGTGCGGCAAGCTTAATCATTTCTTTTTATAGGCCACTGTTTCAGTAAAAGTCTGAACTTTCTGGGTACGATCGAGTGTACTAGTCCGTACCATTTTTTTCCATAAAGATATGATAAAACAGTTACGATTTATCAAGTAGATTTTATTTTTACACGGTGATTTAAATGAAAGTTCCGGCTCACACGATAATGATTGGCGCAAATGGTCGATATGGAAAGCGCGATTTTAGAATTCGTTTTTCCATCCAAATGAATGCAAAGTTCTGAATGAATGTTTTAATAATAGGAGTCAGTATTCCTTGTGGTACCAAGATCCTTTTTTTTTGGTATTTTTAGAGCCATGTTGATACTTATTACATGTATAAGCACGGATTGAAAGTGACTAATTTTGCGTGGTTACAGATATACGGCCAAAACCTCTGGACTCCCTACCTCTTGCCATGATCTTAAAATTCTTTGAAGCCATTGGATTCAAATCGGATGATCCGAGAATTCATGGTCATTTTGATGAACTGAGTGATATCATGCACGCATGTTCCGTGTTGCTGTGTTGTTTGGAGCGGGATTGGCCATTGCCAGACTTTGTCTGGTACCGCGGTATTAACAGTGATGATGCGTGGACACTTATCCCGTTGTGTGGAGCGGGATTGGAAATATGCTTTGCCCGTGCGTAACGGCGGGCCGTCTGACATTGTCTGATCGCATCGCGGTGTTTGCTCGGCGCGCGCCTGTACAGTGCGAAGGTCGGGGGGGGGGGGGGTCGTAACTTGTTGGTTATGAGTGGTAAAAACCTGACACAAAAATCAAGTTGTTGTTTATTTAATGAAGATTCCTATGATTTTAAGCATTTTGATAGGTTTTGAAAATAAGATTTATAAAACATGCTAAAAGTAAATAATGTAAATCTTACAGAATAGAAAGTCAAAATTTGGCCATTTAAATTGTTGTATCTCCAAAGGGCAAACACCTATAAGCTTGATTCAAACGCCATTGATTTTGTTGTGTAATTTGCTTTCAGTGATACAAAACTTGAGATTTCTTTCTTTAAAAAATAAAATTCGCCGGACTCCCTACAAGAGGAAACCCATTGCAAGCTGTAAATTTGTAAGCCAGGCACTCCAAAACTCAGTGAATTCAACTAAAAAGATGTTAAAACTCCTACATAATCTTAGCCTTGTTTTAGTGATTTATATCTTATTACGTCTTTTGATAGCTGGCCTCGGCCTCGGCCTTGGCCTCGGAGGTGGTGGCCTCGGCCTTGGCCTTGGCCTCGCGGTTGTGGCCTTGGCCTCGGAGGTTGTGGCCTCGGCCTTGGCCTCGGCCTCGGAGGTTGTGGCCTCGACTACAACACTGATGCGCATGATTCCACCACTCTGCGTTTTTGTTGTACATACATGTGTCCCTTTTAAACTTTTAAAACTAACACCAACTAATAAACTTATTGTAAATGCAAGTTTAATTAGTTCATATATTATGCAAATATTTGTGTCTGACTTCTAAATGCCATTGTAACTTCACTCAGCTTTTGGATGCATTATGAATTTTAAACAATAAACTAATGAACCTGTAAAAGAAATCAAAACTGAGTCTTAAAAGTGTTGTTCGCCTATAGATTGCGTCTTAGATTTTTGGTGAACTTTGGGCAATGTGCAGGAAGTTAAAGTTGAAAGATGAAATTTAGATTTGTGACAGTTTTTTTGCAGCATATTTGTAACAATTTGATCTGGCTGTCCGACTGTCTAAAGTGAAATGTGAAATGCGCAATGCCTTATTAGAAGCGGTCCAGATATTAGTGACAGTTAAAGGATGAAGACCTGTATTTCTTCGTTATTGCATTATTATAGTATCCCATATTGCCGAAATTAATATATCACTATTAAAGCGATTAAGTTTACCATTGCCGTACTGCATGTTTTATTAGTCAAGCAATGTAGGCCTATACATATACGTCAGTGTAAACTAACGGCTCAAAGGTGACTACATTTGCATTGAAAAGCTGCAAGGCTGAGAAAATCACTGATAAACACTTGAAATCGCGCCATTTGATAAAGACTCGTCAGCTTTGTAAACCGATCTTTGCACCACACATTGCAGATAAGACGAAACAAAAACTCGTACTTTAGGGTGGGATATGGAACATCTTGGGAAACCAAGATGTGTTTGTGTAGGCCTAATTTTTATGTATATCAATGCGCCATTTACCAGGATTTAAGACTAAAAGCTTTTTTTTATTTTGTATATCAAAATATAGTATGATTATTTATTCATGGATTAAAGCTGAAAGACATTGTTTTTTGTCTATAAGATTGTGTGGTGTTTTAGTGTCCTTGCTCGAAAAGAATCGAAATAATTTTTAAAAGACCAGAAAAATCACAATAAGCTCATTAACCGTTTACAAACCATATTTCAACTGCAAATCTGCAGGTGTACTATCTCAGTATATTCGAATTTAAAATTGAAATCGACCAAACTAGCCAAACTGCTGAATTGAGGTCATAAACAATAACTATTTCAACGAACAATGACTCAAGGGAGTCGTCAGAGAAATTCAGGTCTTCCCAGACAGTAAAATTCCGATCAGTGGAAACATAGAGAGCGACTCCACCTCCAGCTTTGGTGCCTTGCCTGTTATTCACAATGAGCTCATAAGCAGGCCAAAAAATAGTAGTTATGAGGGACAGATTTGAGCCAGGTTTCAGTGCAATAAAAGAAAATTGATAATTAATAAAACTCGTACTTCAAAGTGAAATGTGAAATGCCTTTATATAATCTCTCAAGACATTTGGTGCCAGTTAAAGAAGGAAGACATGTATTTCTTCTTTACTTGCATTATTATAGTATTCCATATTGCCGAAAATTAATATATCACTTGATATCAAAGCGATTAAATTTACCATTGCCGTACTACATAATTTATTAATCAAGCCATGTACACCTATACATGAACGTCGGTGTAAACTAAAGGATCAAAGGTGAATACCTTTGCATTGAAAAGCTGCAAGGCTGAGAAAATCACTGGTAAACACTTGAAATCGCGTCATTTGATAAGGACTCGTCAGCTTTGCACGCATGGCAGATAAGACCAAACAAAAACTCGTACTTTAGGGTGGACTTTGAAGCATCTTGGGAAAACCCAGACGTATTTGTTTAGACCTACTTTTTATGTATATCAATGCGCCATTTTCTTTCACATTTTTGATGAAATATGGGTGATGCATGCCTTATTAGAAGCGGTCCAGATATTAGTGACAGTTAAAGGATGAAGACCTGTATTTCTTCGTTATTGCATTATTATAGTATCCCATATTGCCGAAATTAATATATCACTATTAAAGCGATTGAGTTTACCATTGCCGTACTGCATGTTTTATTAGTCAAGCAATGTAGGCCTATACATATACGTCAGTGTAAACTAACGGCTCAAAGGTGACTACATTTGCATTGAGAAGCTGCAAGGCTGAGAAAATCACTGATAAACACTTGAAATCGCGCCATTTGATAAAGACTCGTCAGCTTTGTAAACCGATCTTTGCACCACACATTGCAGATAAGACGAAACAAAAACTCGTACTTTAGGGTGGGATATGGAACATCTTGGGAAACCAAGATGTGTTTGTGTAGGCCTACTTTTTATGTATATCAATGCGCCATTTACCAGGATTTAAGACAAAAAGCTTTTTATTTTGTATTAAAACATAGTATGATTATTTATTCATGGTTTCAATGCGCCTAGTTGAAAAAAACAAAATACGAAAATGTATTCGTTGAAGTCGCTTGTGAATCAATAACTCGTAAGGTTAGGGTCGATACCGTATGTCAACATTAATCGAGAGAATAATTTGCATACAATGTAATTCCAAAAGGCAACCTCGTTCCAGGACATACTTTTTTCAACCTAGTTTTCAAGCCCTGGGATGGGAACTTGCTTCCTGCATCCTGATTCAACAGTGCAATTAGCAGGTAATGATAATCATGTGTACATGGTGTTGTTGGTGATTTCCTTTTCTGTATTACGTGTTTTCACGTTCTTTGTAATTATTACGTCCACACCTTCTCATAACTAATCCGTTCTCTTCCAATTCGCTTATATTATTATGAAATGTGATATAGCATATTGGCTGGATATAAGATTGTGACATTTTAACTTCGAAAAGAAAATCGCGTTTTCGTAACTCACGCTGCGACGAATTGATTATGTTTTTACCCAAGACACCACATTTAATAACAAACTCTGATGTAACGCGCAGGCAGGCACCAAACTATTCTCATTCCCATACGTATCCACAAATGTTGGATATGCAAATGATTCAATACCAGGGTGAGAGACCAGGTAGTTGTGGGACTGTACTGCTCGAAATGTTGGGAACGAGGTTGGTCAAATGGTCATCATATTGGTTGACGTGGCAGCTGCAGTTCCATCTTGAATGTCTCTGAATCAATCGAAACTTTACTTTAAGTCTTGCTTCTTCCATCGTTCATTTCTTTCTGTTGCGTTTAAGGTTTATGTCTGGATCTATATACACCAGCTATAAATTATAGGCACCAAGATCTATAACAAGACTATAAATTATAGGCCCAAGGTATATATTCTTTGACGAAGGACACTACTGAGTCCAAATATTTGACATGCTAACGTTAAGCACTAGAATTATTTATTATAAATGGCGCAGCAAGAAATCATACACATTGGAACGAAGTTAAGGGTAGTTTATTCCAAACGCGCGATGATTGTTTCGAAACACATGCATATTCATTTTTAACACCCAGTCAGAGTTGTTTGAGTATTTGCACAGCCAAAGAACAAACACGCAGCCTATGGTGAAGAGAAGCTTAACCTCCGGCACATCTGCATCTTGCACAAGATTTCGTGCAGATGAACAAATTGAAGAGGGTTAAAAACAAAATTCAATCCATTCACAAACAATATACCATGATAAGAGAAAAATCCATGAATCGAGCAGTTCACTTCGTCACTGGAAGTCCAGCATGTCCAACGTTTCAACCATTATACAAAGTTGGACACAGCACACTGAAGATATCGCCAAGCACGATTGGCGAGTTTGTTCCATACAGCTCGATTTTCCGCGAGCCTTATGAGGCTCTCTGTCTTCCGTCCACTGCCATCCATCCAGATTTGTCTTGGACGTCCCCGCTTCCATCTGCCCTCTACGGTGCCCTGGTGGATGATGTTTGCCAGAGATCCCTTGATTTTGGTAAGGTGACCGAACCATCTGAGTTTCGTCGTTTCTTGCAGAAGACTGCTCTGGCGCACGATTGCTGGTGACCAACCCTCTGACCTGGACATTGATGTCTGTGACGTGTAATAGATTCGGAGTAGTCAGCTGTAGCAATTCAGCTAATAAGCATTTATGCCCTTTTCAATCTCGGCGTTCATTGTCCACGATTATGCTGTATACATAAGGATGTGACCAAAGATCTTAGCAGTTGAAAGTTTCCGGAGACTTTTTAGCACTACGCGCGCGAAAAGGCATATATTATAGACATGACAAGAGGGGTGTTTCACAAAACAAGAAGTCAAATTGTTAAACAAAATCGTTAATAATTGGACTTGTTTTGACATTATGACCGAAAAAGGTATTGATGAATTATATAGGAATAAAATAATGTGCTTAGCCGGTTTTAAATACGTTTAAAACAGGCTAGGGACCTGGTCGCGGATAATGAGGGACCATTGGCATCCTCCTGGCAGTGATCTTTGTGTCGTATGCCACTCCTGCAAACATTTCGTAATGTTTGCAGGAAGATCTGGACTCACCATGTCGCGCTTGAGTTGGACCAACCTCTCCTTGAGGCTTGACCTTTCTTACCTCTCTTTTGACCTCCTTGTATAGCTCTGTATGCCTTGTCTTGACATTTCTGAAGTTATGCGATGGGTTACCTAATGTTTGTGTTTGCCCTTTAACTTTGCTGGCTGCTTCATGCCGGTTATATTTGACCTTTCTGAGGAACTCTTTATATGTTCCATCTTTGTGGCTAATAGCGGGGCGCAACAGCAACCTATCTCGGCTTAAAATTAATCAAGGATGTAACTGTCCCTGAGCTTTTCAAGGTCATAGCCCACTCTGATATTTCGTTTCTTCTCAAGTTTTTTTTTTAGTATAGGGAGGACAGTGCAGTCATTATAGGTAATGATCAATGCCAATATCGGCACCAGGAAAGATTAGGTTTTTTTTTTTTTTGGCACCTTTTTTTTTAGCTGCCCTGAAATACGTTTGTAATCACGATAATGGTCCATCATGTTGGTGGCATTTCCATCCAGAGAGTGCCTGTTTTCCATGCCAATCAGCTTTCGATCTTGACATATGTTGCAGATGGTCAACTCATGGAATTGTGCATCCTCAATGACATCCGCATGGGGTGTACGCTATGAAGTTTGGGTCAACTTCTCGTAAAACATGAGAAAAAAAGAAAAAAATGGATTTGAGCGTAATGAAATCCGTTCAAAGTATACCACTATTTAAAACAACCCTAAAACGTCTTTCGTTCAAAAGTGTGATTTTTAGATCGTCATTACAATTGTCTTCAAACATCACCAGCGATAAAACCTAAGTTTAAAAGTTAAACATATTCAAAAAAGTCTTTTTGAAGGCCCGTCCTTTGAAGAAAAAAAGTGGATTTTGTAAATCATATTTTTTGGCTTAGCAGGGTTGTAAATAAAAAATATCGTGTACTACAGTTGTTTACAGTTGTTGAAACAATATTCTATGTCATTTTTTTTTCGTTGCTCCAAACAGACAGCACCCTCAATAAATTGTTGTTTTTTTGGTTTTTGTTGTTGGACGAAACAGGTTTTAGGGTCATTGCGTTAAAATGGTGACATTTGTTGAGCAGATTGAGCAATTTTAGTAATCTAAAATGAGTGTCTGAAATTGGCTTTCGAGTCATTCTTACTTTTGGTGCTACATATTTTGTTAAAAAATAAAATATATTGGGGGGGGGGGTGGGTTCTGCCTTTTTTGACTCACCCTGTTCAACATTGGTGCAGAAGTGCCTATGTGAACAAAATTGAATCCACATATACTTTTGGATGTCTGTATAATAGCATACAGTCTGAAATGAATGACTGAAACGATTGTCTGAGTATGAGCTCAAAAACATTTTTTTTCTATATGATTGTGTGGTGTATTAGTGTCCTTGCTAGAAAAGTATCGAAATAACTATTAAAAGACCAGACAAATCACAATAAGCTCAGTAACCATTTACAAACCAAATTCAAATGCAAAGCTATTTCAGTTTATTCAGTATATTTGAATTCAAAATTGAAATCCTCCAAACTAGCCAAACTAATTGAGGTCAGATTACACACTATAAACATCATCAAAAGTACACAAGGCCTACTATAAGCAAAGACATTAACAATGGCATAAAGAACAACAGGCGATGAGCGTTATTTTATAAAGACTAAGAACGTATGCAGTATAATTATCATGATCAAGTAGGACTATCGCAAATACGTCAATTTGTGTTAATTTCAAAAGTTTCCCAAGTGTGTTATCCTCTCTGCGCGGGGAGGGGGAGTGGGGCATGTGCATGATTCCACCATTCTGCGTTTTTCGTTGTACATACATGTGTCCCTTTTAAACTTTTAAAACTAACACTAACTAATAGACTGTTTGACAATGCAAGTTTTATTAGTTCATTTATTATGCATATATTTTGTGTCTGATTTCTAAATGTCATTGTAACTTCATTCAGCTTTGGGCTGCATTATGAATTTTAAGCGATAAACTAATGAACCTGTAAAAGAAATCGAATCTGAGTCTTAAAAGTGTTGTTCGCCTAAAGATTGCGTCTTAGATTCTTGGTGAAATGTTGGCAATGTGCAGGAAGTTACAGTTGAAAGATGAAATTTAGATTTGTACCTTTCTTTTCAGCATATTTGTAAAAATTTGATCTGGCTGTCCGACTGTCTGAAATGAATTTTGAAATGCGAAATGCCTTATTAGAACCAGTCCCGATATTAGTGACAGTTAAAGGATGAAGACCTGTATTTCTTCGTTAAATTGCATTATTATAGTTTCCCATATTGCCGAAATTAATGTATCCCTATTAAAGCGATTAAGTTTACCATTGCCGTACTGCCTGTTTTATAAGTCAAGCAATGTAGGCCTATACATATACGTCAGTGTAAACTAACGGCTCAAAGGTGACTAAATTTGCATTGAGAAGCTGCAAGGCTGAGAAAATCACTGATAAACACTTGAAATCGCGTCTTTTGATAAGGACTCGTCAGCTTTGTAGACCGATCTTTGCATCACGCATGGCAGATAAGACCAAACAAAAACTCGAACTTTAGTGTGGACTTTGGAGCATCTTGGAAAAACCCAGACGTATTTGTGTAGGCCTACTTTTTATGTATATCATTGCGCCATTTTCTTTCATTTTTTGATGAAATGAATGATGCATCCTCCTTCTTGTCGTAAAAGTGCTTTGTGGAAAATTAGCAAACTTCCGGGCATATTAAAGGGTATACCCCAGTAAATAGGCCAACAATCCATCGGCGAGCTTATGAATAGACTGTTGTACATACTCAAATGATTCTATATTAGAGAGATCTGAGAGCCATGTAATTAGGTAATTGAAGACATTTGGTACTGCACCTCTAGTCTGGAATTGGGGCTTCCAATTCTGAGCAATTTGGATGCAAGTGGGTCCGAAAGTGGCGCTATCTATAAGCCATGTTGTGAATGCTGATCATCATTTTCTGTGTAGCCTTGAACAGCTGTTAGAGTTCTGATTTTTTTTGTTTTTCTTTAAGAGTTTTAAAGTAATGATGGGGATTTATCACTGGTGTCTATGGGAATGTTTACACTGGGGTGTACCAGTTGTACAATAATCAGCTTACAGGTTGAGTGGTGAACCTGGTTTGTGAAATCTGAAGGCCCGGCAAAATGGTTTCTGGCGTATTTACGGCAGTCAGAAAATAAGATCGACTTTTTCTACCGATGGGCTATCTATGAATGCACTCATAAAAGTGCTATGAAACCACTCATAAAAATCGACACTTTTTAGCTCAATGTAGCTGGCAAATCTCAAGACAGATTTTTGAAAAATCATTGAGGCATCATTAATAATCATTCTCTCCTTGGAATCTCAGACGCAAGTGAATTACTCTCCGCCAAAAAATATCTAACCCCCCCCCCCCCGGGGGGATGATGGGTGGTGGTGGGGGGGGGAGGGGGGCTCATGCCATATTTTTAATGGGGAGCGCCAATAAAATCCTTAATCATTCACACTATATTTACTAATGCACCTTCGTCACGGCTATTTCTTCTTTAGGGCGAGACCGTTCGCATGTACATCACAATCCTTCTTTTTGCTAATGCAATTTTTTTTTTTTTTGGGGGGGGGGGGGGGCTAGACCAAATTTTTTGGGGGCTACAGCCCCCCCCCCCCAGAACCGCGCCTGCCACTACGTTTGAGACTGTGCCTGTTACACGTGTAGACAATCGCAAATCTACAGCCGACCTGTTTACACATTCAGGGGTGCAAGCGTGAAAGGCTCACTTTGGTTACCAGTATTTAATGGAACCTGGTTCCACTTAAGTTGCACTTATTGGTTTAAACGTCATGGTTGGCGAGACGATTGTGCGAACAGATTTAATGGATTAAAATCAGAGTTGTCATGCATCTTAGCAGGCCATACATTGTATAGTGTTTCGTTTCTTTTGGATATTTAAGAAGAGTCGGATTCTTTGCAAAACAGCTCTCTAGCTCGATAACATTTGTTTGTGAAGAGAATCACACCGGAGAAAAGCACTGTGGTCACTCGGCAACCATTTATTCGCTTGAAACAGTCCAACAAGCATGGTTTAACAATCACATGTACAATTTACCTGCTACCAGTTCTAATAAATGACAGGTCCATGTAACTACCAGCATTGCTAAATAAATTCCCATGGTTACCACTTACATGCTAACGGTTATAACATTCCAATACTACGGCTATCCCTACACCTAGAAGCGCAATTGCTTCACCCAAGTCCCAAGGGACTATACGGCTATCCCTACACTAATTTAGAAGCGCAATCACTTCTCACAAGTCCCAATGGACTACGGATATCCGTCCAGTTAGAAGCGCAATCGCTTCTCCAAAAGTCCCAATGGACTACGGATATCCGTACATGCAGTTAGAAACGCAATCGCTTCTCACAAGTCCCAGGGGACTATAGATGTCCCTACATTTAGAAGCGCAGTCGCTTGTCGCAAAAATAAGCGCAATCGCTTCTCACACTTAGAAGCGCCATCGCTTTTCGCAAGCTGATAAACGCTGCGGATAAATCACTTATCCGCAGCACAAGAGCCCATGGAGGGAGATTGGCTGAGATCCATCATTCCAAGGATAATGGACGTGAGCCAGCACCCCCGGCGATAGTGGCTCGTCCGTTTGTGCTGACCCTTGGCCTACCACTCAAAATTTGACAAATGGACCATCTCACCTCTCTCTCCCTGGGCTCAAACCATCCAAACACCCATACCTCCATTTTTTTTTTTTTTTTTTTTTTTTTTTTGGGTGGCCTGGTGAACCAGTTGTGGCCGACTGGTAATTTACTGAAGGCTATACGAAAACCTTAAGACATGTGATTAACTAAATACTGTTCTCCACTAAATCCTTGGATAAACCCAAAATCTAGGAAATTAATAATATACACATTACCCAATAATTTGGATCGTGCTGGTGTCTGATTTCGCACCACGGGTCCTTATGTTACAGCCTACTGTGGATAATTATTAACACAAACTTTGCTTTATCTAATTTGCCAACTTGACAATGTCACGTGTCTGGGATTAATTAAACCTTCGCATCATTGAATATCCACATCAGTTTTCCAGCCTTTTTCTTCCCGCTCACGTAACTCTCGGGTAGCCAATCGAGATATAGTCGCCGGCTACGAAAACTCAAAACTCGTTGAGAAAAATGAGAACCTATTTTTGGCCCCAAGCTTGCTATCTCATGCCACCCTGAAGATTGGATTCCCATTTACCGACTGCATTACGAGGTTACTTTTCCTATGACCCTTTTTACGTCTAATTTAAATGGGTGTCCACTCAGTGGCGCAAGCCAACGTGAAGTGCAGTTCACGCCAGAACCAGAACGCCTATACAATCGTAAATCCAGGAAAAAAACAACTATACTGATAAGTCATCGAAGGCGCTCAACCGCATGATATGTAATTATAGCCAGGAGTTGATCGGGTTGTGTTTTATGAAATTCCTTGTCCACTTCACAATTGCGACATGAGCGGATACCGAATATTGTATAACAACCAATACCCCTAAGGCCTGAACGGCAACGTACCACTTGTTTTTAACCAACCTGGTTCAGCAATGCCTCCTGATTGACTTCGAATACAATTTTGTTATAATTTGGTTTGCCATCAAATCCTGAACGACTGTTCCGAATAATTCATTAATCAGTCAAATGATCGACAGCAAGTGTAACCGTAATACCTGCTCGATTGATGGCGTAACAAGCCTGGGTTTACCCAATAAGTCGGGATTGACTACAACTTGAACCTGGTTTACCACTAAGTCACGATCGACTGCAAATGCAATTATGTGTTACACCTCTTGTTAGTAATACCACTTCCGCATGATCAACTACCATGTTTTGTCGCCAATCGGCTGGTTTGCCAATTAATCACAATTCAGTAGCAAAATAATTATAATCCCTTCAATAGTCATATGCCCTACTACACTACGAATTGTCTCTAACCAACCTGGTATCCATAAATGATCGACTACAAGCAGTAATGCAATCAACCTGGTGTGCGTTTACAACGTGAGTATGTGACTCCATTGAAGACAACACTTAATTAAACCATTAAACGACCGTGTTTGTAACCCGCACATATGACTGCAGGCACCCATTCACAAGTATGGTTCATATGATAACTCATGCGTTGACGTTAACTGCAATTTTACTTCAACTGGGGACAACCCCTAACCCCTAAGTCATGATCGGTTTCGTGTTTCGGGAGCAACCCACAATACTGTTAATAACATGTGGCATATACTCGTATGATGCCGCTACTATATGCATTGACAATCTGGTGAATATCTGTGACTGTATGCCCTTAATGAACGTGTGCGGTAATAGTCTTAAGTATTTAGTTCCATATCGCCCCTATATACCTCTTAAGCTACTACATGTATCTCAGTCAACGAACTTCGACCGGGCGGCTCACCGCCATGCTTGGGCTTCATACACTATTGGATGCGAACACCATTCCTGCATTTACAATAATCGTAAGGCTTCAACATTATAGCCGGTTCAACCGCCCGTCCTGTGATGTGTAAGTGTGCGTGTGGGTGATCTTGCTTTAGCACACGTTAGCCTTGAAACAAAATAAGTTACCCCCATGGACACCCCGTTGTCCCTACATTCAACAACCATTCGATACTCCGTATAGAGTGTTACAAACCGCTGAATTACGGAATAACAATTGCCTGTTTTGGTTTGTTCAATGTCCCCTTCACTATGCCCCAAATTTGCCGGTGCTGAAGGGTACCGGACGTGTTTGGGCTAAAACAGTTTATGTAATAGTCTGTCGCATGGGCTGCACAAGTCCGTAAGCCCCTTTAAGAGTTCGACTTGAGGAGGGTTTGTTGCGCGGTGTGCAACCAATCAAACCGTGATGAAAAATGTCCGACTCCTCCGTAGACATGTCCGGTTAAGCCCCGGGGCTTTTTGGCAGGGGCTGTCCGTCAATCGCCCGCGACATTCGAAAACCACCGTGTATGTGGCGATTGGGCAACGACACAACTGTCCGCACAAAATATGTCCGACAATCTGACGGCAACGCTTTGCCTCGACTCCCCACAGCCTGGTCTGCAAGTTCTGTGTAAAGTGCTGGTGACACGCCCACCACTCCTTCCAAAGCAAGGAATCTGCAGACTGCACTAGTGGTTCCCAGGTCACCGATCCTGTGGCCGCCCCCGCCGACCTTAACTCATCGGGATGAGGCTGCCAGGCGCTTGCCATATCCTCGGGGTGCACCCTGTATATGGATCAAAAACAGAGCTTTTGTGAGGGACCTAGTAACCATTACGGCAATTCACATCTTGTCACAGATTAACACTTAATAACCCATCGTTGACTATGACCCACAATATGGCCGGTTGCAGTGCCCTACTCACTTTAATACTCTGTTCCATTAATTTGCTTAGGCAGCACCTTGACTGACACGTGAGTGGCGCCAAAATGTGCACACGCTAATGACAATTGCTCGTATGTAGGGCCTATGTATTGATTCATTTATTTATTTATCTATTTATGTACTTATGTAGTTAATCTTCCGCGACCGTGGATTTCACCCACCAAAGGGAAGGGGCCGGGGGCTCCCGCGTGCCTGTTTCCATCTGAAACTACTAGCCAGGAACTGGGCAAAGTGACACGTATTCGTGTTTGGTGGCGCCCCTCCCGCCTCCCTATAGCCTACGCCATTGGCACCATGGCCTTTGCAATTATGGGAGCAATAAAAATGGCAACAATAGTTTTATCCAATAATTCTTCTGCTACCTTTTGAGGCAGTCCTCAAAGAACTGCACGCGAAAGCTTTCGGCATCCCTGTTGGGGACATTTTTTTTCTTTCTTTTATTTACTAATAATTAATTTATTTCTTTTTAAATGTGCCCCTCTTGAGCTCTCTCCCCACACACATAATGTCCTGCTTTCCCTGACAAAACCATGTTGATGGTGTTGAGGCGGCATCAATGGGCAGACATTGTGCTATTTACGCGTTTTATTTCTGCATACATCCCTATCAGACTATGCTCCCAACCGTTTGCTCAATGGTACCTAGTGAGAAACGGTTGCTCTCTGTGGCTTGCAGCCCCAAGCTACAACACCCAAGGTCGCCTGCAGCAACTATCCGACAACCAAATCCAATTTGTTGCTGGCAGTTTTTGCTTAGGTACTATCTTAGTAAAGTGTTAATGTTATGGAACCTGGTATTTAGTTGTGTCCATCTAACTCCCTCTCATTCTCAAACTTGCCATGCTCTACAATTTTTCACTTCTCATCGTCGTTGATAAAGTGTAACTTTTGGTGACGTTATGTCATGTATGTCTCATACATTGGTATGCGGCATTCCAGTTGTGTTGAAACCTACGCCTTTCTCTATAGGGATTACCCGTAGTTTGTCTGCCCTACACCATGGAGGAAGGATTCCTTCCTCCATGCCTACACTTACAACTTACGACTACGAGCGCTCACATGGCCTCATAAAATCCCCACAATCCCCTTCCTCTCAACGTCTGCTCTACGTTATTCTGATTGTGGTAAGATTTGCAATCCTTGATTCTACCTGGAATTTCGACAAGACACTAACGGGGGAACCAGCAAGTACTAAGCAAAGCTGCATGCAAAACGCTCCCTAGCTCCACTAAAAGGAGGGTAGGTCTGAACCTGTTGCTTATTAATTGGAGTGTGCGCTAATTCTAGGACACTCGGAAACTCACGAACATGCCCAGTCAACTCGGCCCAACACCCATTGTTATCTGAGCTTCAGGTATTACACAGTGGTAAAGGAATCTGCTCACCCGGTATGCATGAGAAGACGCTCCACGGACTTCAGGGCATGTGGCCCGCCGCCGGTTGTCAAAGTAACGCCGTGGTCCGGTCACGCCCGATTCCGGTGGAACGGTGAGCAACCCGTTTGTCTCGGGTTCCCGTGCTCGGCCGGGGAGGGGAAGCACACTGCACTGCTAAAGGCAGACTCGATGTCGTGATGTCCGAGTCCAGTACCTTGACCCACTCCGGAGTTTGGCCGGTCCGTCCAGCCAACAACCCTCTGTCGGCGTTGCTAGCCCGTGCTCGCTCGTCTAGCCCCTACGCAATATCGTTCCAGACCGGATCATCATCATGTCAAGCTTTCGGAATCGTCGCCTCGGCCAAAACGTTTCGATACGTCTGGGACTCCACCACCTCCCAGTTGGGCGGTCGCCTAAGCGATTAAACGGGGCGATCTGCGTTTTTATCGAACTACCTCAAGTCGGGCAAATTCTCGTTCCATGTTATTGCTGTTGTCATTCCGATTACAGTTAAAGAGTAGCAATTAAATAAGTCGATTTTCTGAACACTAAAATCCTGAAACACATAGCGTGAACGAGAGCCCCGACAATCATTGACTGTATCAAGCGAAAACCAAACCGAAACTGAGCGGTCTTTGTGCAAGTGCTCTGGCATTGCGCGCGCTCTGGCAACTTGAGCAATGAACTCCTCATGACCGCCTGACAACCGATGCAGACCAGACATCCACTAGCTGACTCCCAGCGCGCACTCAAGTTACTTCGCCCATCTCGACACTCAATGTGTGACCGCGGTGTGACCTTTCACAAAGGGGCCTGCGCTCGATGAGAGCGCAAGCCGTGATATCGAAAGAATGTACAACTAAATTGAAACTGGTGTTTAATCTCCTTGTATTATAAACCTGTCTTGCCCGACCCCTTCCCGGTCAAAATTAAGAAAAAGACTGTGCCAAAAGGACGGGGCAAAAGTAAGCATGATAAATGGGTGGGGTTGGGGTTAGCCTATAGTTCAAATAGGGGAGGACTTATGGATGGTACTAAGACTTCAGGTGAGGTGCTCAAGAGTCACGTACAACTAAACCGAATCAAACTTTTGTACACGGCTACAGTTTGAACACTAAATCAAGCCACGAAAAAGACGCGGGTATGAGCGTAGGTATAGGGAAGGACATGGTATAGCTGAAATGCCCTGTCAAATTCAATTATATGCAATTGGAGGCAAATATAACAGAATGAGTTGGCATGGCAAAAGGCCTAGGAGTCGGTCACATTGTACTTGTTGGTCAGCTGTTTTTCTTTTTTTTCATAAAGAGCCTCTGTATACACAATTAGCTAAATATTATGTCTCTACACATTAATTATGGTGTATACGTTTCTATTAATCATGCTTCAAAGTGGAAACTTTATAAACAGAGTGCTTTTTGTATTTTACATGTCATGTATGTGGCAAACTGTTGTCAGTGTCTTTATGCTTAAAGTTGTGTCAATTTATGTTATGTTCCAACAGTTTCAGAAGTAATGTTATCCTCTCTGCTCAACGAAGGGGGAAGTGTGCATGCGCACGATTCCACTTTTTGCGTCTTAATGTTATATAAATTGATATGTCCTTTTTAAACTTTAAACTCTTACACTGTCCAATAAACGAATTGTAAATGTTTGTAGTTTTTCTTTCTAAATGTCATTGTTAATAACATTCAGCTTTTGGTGGCAATATATATTTTAAGCAATAACCAATCAACCGTTAAAATAGATGAAATCTGAGTCTTAAAACTGTGATATGCCGATGGTTTGCGTCTCAGATTCTTGGTGAAAACATCAAGGCTTTGTGCTGGAAGTAATAGTTGAAAGATGAAATTTAATTTAGTACTTTTCTTTTGTAGCATATTAATTTGTAACAGTTTGATCTGACTGTCAGACGCGCTATCTAAATGTTTCCTACAAACTCCCGAAAACGTTAAATGCCTTAATAGAAGCGGTCCAGACATTAAGGCCAGTAATCCCTAACTCTAAGGGCTATTTTGGGGTCAAGTACCAGATACCACATAATATATACTTCATGTGTTGTCCACACTTGTATGGAAATAAATGCATACTATAGGTTTACTGCGCTGTATAGTATTTTGTAGCTTTAGGTTAGGATAGAGAGGATGAAGATCTTGATGTATTTTTTCCCTTTAAATTGCATCATTGTAGTTTCCCATATTGACGACATTAACGTATCACTATATATAAAACGAACTCCCGTATTGCATGTTTTATTACATCAAGCTTTGTAGGCCTGTTTTAAAGGCTCCAAGATGAATACATTTGCATTAGAGATGCAGGGCTACGAATAACACTTGTAAACACTTGAAATCACGTTATTTGATAAGGAAAGTCACCCACTGACTTGTCAACTTTTTAGATGTTTGCATCACGGCAGACCAAAACAATATACTTGAGTGTGGACTTCAAAACATTGTGGGAAAACCCAGAATATTTATGTAGGCCTACTTTTTGTCGAATGATATATCGATGCTCTATCAACCAGGATTGAAAACAAACATTTTTTTTGTATCAAAATATTCTGTGATTATTATATTTTATAGATTTGTAACTACCAGTTGAAAAGAAAATTGAAATGCAATCTGCGTGCGTGAATCTTCAACTCGTAAGTTTGGAGTCGATGCCATTTGTCAACATTAATCGAGAGACTAATTTGCATGATATAGTTCCGTCAAATTGTCATTAGCTTGGACGTGGCAGCTGCAGCGCCATCTTGAATGTCTCTGAATCTCAATGTCTCTAAACGTATTTTGTTTCTGCCATAGTTTATTTATTTCTTTAGTGTCTAAGGTTCATGTAGGGATCTACCACCAATAAAACCATATAGGCAAATGTGCCATGAATGCATTTTGGGAAGCCTGTAAGCTTCGTCTGATGATTTAATCACCACGAACACCCGGTACCTCAATCAACGTGAATCCACTGCGTCTCTTCACAGCAACGTACGCTAATAGAGCCAAGCGTCCATTGCCTGTCACATTATATGCGATCTCATAGGAGGCCTTACGGCGACCAAAAATATTTCATAAATTTAACAAACGCAGCGAGGACGCAAGAAAATGACAACTTTCTGTCTCAAAGAAGCTCACGCTACGCTCATACTGTGCTCTTCCCACGCTTACAATGCGCTCAACTCGCTATCTATGCGCCCCTGTCAAGCTCAATTACTAAATCTAGTCGCTGCCGCTTCGCTGTCACTGTGCTCACACTACGCTCTGCTCGCTGTTGATACGTCCTAGTAGCTCGCGTCGCGTTCTCTATTCGACCAAAATATGCTCCCATAACTTCACTTGCGCTGTATAAATACCAAGACAAAACGGTCAAAACACAGGCCAGTTTCAAAATTATTCTACAAGTTCATCGCAGTCGAGTTACTTTCTCATGGAGACTACATTGACTGTGGTGTATTATTTATGTATACATAACTGAACTTGTATTATCAGGGAAAATTCCATGTCGACATGTCCACACATAGCAGCCATAATTTTAACTTTTATTTATGCAAATTAATATACGGCATTTATGCAAACTATTACGCGGCATTTGGCAAATTTGGAAAACATATGGATCTGAATAGGTACCCAAGACTAATGGTGAAATAATTGGAAGTTATTGTTTAAATTACCATAAAAAGCAATGTAGGACGAGAGTTATGGCCAAATCAATATGAGAATCATATAATAAGTGGCCATTTTGAATTTATGCAAATTAGGCATATTTCCACCGATTTTTTCAAAAAACTTTTTAGGGAACATATAGAAATACACTGTGGTGTGATATTTATGTGTACATAACTACTGAACTTGGATTATCAGGAAAAATACAATAGGGACATGTCCACACATGACAGCCATAATTTTAGCTTAAATTTATGCAAATTAATGTAAGGCATTTATGCAAATTATTATACGGTATTTGGCAAACTTGGGAAACAGGGATCTTGAAAGTTACCTAGGACTAGAATAATGATGAAATCGATGTAAAAGGACTAAAATTGTCGTTTAAAGTACCCCAAAAAGCTATATAGTATGAGAAAAAATTACCAAATCAATGTGAAAGTCCTAAAATATGGGGCCATTTTGGATTGATGCAAATTAGGCATATTTCCACCACTTGTATTTTTTTTTACTTTTAGTATGTCATTTTAAGGACCTTATAGAAATGCACTGTGGTGAAAAAAATTCTGTTGCAATTTGTTTGAGGTTAAAGCTTATATTGCCTGGACTAAATGGTTTCTGATGGCTCCCATACCACTGTAAAATGTGTAACATAATATCACAGTACTCCTAATTTATTTTTCATAATACACAAAATAAATTGTTTTCAATAATAATAAATGGATTGAGAATATCCGCAGTATTTAGATGTGCCAAATTTCCACATAAATATTGACTGCATTTTTCATTTGACTTAAATTATTAATTAAAGAAAATGCAATTAGAACACTCGTAATTGACACATTTCTTCAAAAAAGGTCCCATGTGTTCATCTCCATGGTGTTCCCCTGGTGTTCATCTCCATGATGTTCATCCCAATGGTGTTCCCATGGTGTTCATCCCCATGGTGCTTTTCCCCATGGTATTTCCCCATGCGTGCATATCCGTTGAGTAGAAAAACATTCCCATGGCGATGCCGTTGGTCACCATGGCCCCCAAAGGTGGTCACCCCAACATTTCATGGTAGTGTTTCAGACCTCATTGTTGCTTTCATGGTGGTTTATGAAACCTAGCTCATGGTGGTGCATTGGTGTTACAATAGATGTCCATGGTGTTCCGATGCGACACCATAGCGTTACTCTGACTGTACATGGTGTTCAGATGGGCCACCATTGTGTTTTAAGAGACCACCATGGTATTTAAAGAGACCACCATGAGACCACATGATGGTGCCATGGGGTTACAGTAGCTGCTCATGGCGTTCCCATAGGACACCATGGCGGTTATTTAGCTGTCCATGGTGTTCCCATCGGACAACATGGTATTAAAGAGATCACCATGGTGTTTTAAGAGACCAACATGTTATTTAAAGAGACCACCATGAGACCACATGGTGGTGCCATAGGGTTACAGTAGCTGTCCAGACACCATGGCGTTTCTTTAGTTGTCCATGGTGTTCCCATTGGACACCATGGTGTTTCAAGAGATCTCCATGGTGTTTAAGAGACCACTTAGTGTATCCTTTTGATTCCCATGGGTTCCCCATGGGGTCCCATGGGGATCCCATGGCATGGGACATTCTTGTGTAAGGGTGAGCCATCTAAGTTTCTCTTCCTTGATTGTCTGACTTGGGCATTGCATGTCTTAGACGTGTAATGGATTCTGAGTAGTCTGCTGTAGCAATTCAGTTAAAAGCAGTCTGATGCCCTTTTCTATCTCAGCGTTTGTTTTCCACGATTATGCTTTATAAAGGAACACCGATATCACCAAAGATCTTATTTAAGTTGAGATTTATGCCATATGCCACTGCAATGTTTGCAGGAAGACTGGACTCATGATGTCCCACTTGAGTTGGACCCACCTCTCCTTGACCTTTCCTTCCTCTCTTTTGACCTCCTGGTATAGCTCTGTACACTGTTTACAAATTATGTTGTTTTATAACGCTTACAGCAAAAATCTCTGAAAAACTTCGAAAATGATACAGTGAATAATTGTTGGTGAACAAGTATCGTCGAAACTGTTTGTAATTCTACAGCATCCCTGTTAAGCAACAAGGGTTAACTGTTGAAAACTGGCTTGTGCCGGATGTTTATTTGTGTTTTAATCGATGTTGCATATTATTTGAAAACCCTACATAAAACGGTTAATTAAATTAATTGATCTTGTCTTGAATTTATTTCTTCAAACAAGAGGCAATTATCAGACCTCTGCTGCGTGTGATCGGTGTGCGAAATATACAAATATTTGGGATGTGCCACCGTGCAAAAATTCACATTTCCGCGCGTGGAAACGGTTACCCAAATCAGTATGGAAAACAACCCGTTTTATTGCCAATTCCGTCCGTCTCCGGCGATCAATTACCTATCCAATTACCATTAGTTTACAGGCTAAGTGAGTGCACCCATCGCTCCCTCGATTTACGCACCTATGGAAGCTAAAAATGGAAATCCATGTACAGTTTCCAACGTTTGTTGTGCTTTTGTAAAGCATGGAAACGTGCTCAAGGACATTCGTTAATTGAGTAGTATATTCAGCCATAATGATGAAAAAATGTGTGAAATATATCAGTTTAACAAAGGCTTCCCAATAATACATATCTTTTTGATTAATTGAATTATTCCATCCTTTAGTCACCCTGTTCCCCAGCAATAATCCTCCCCTCCAACATCCCCTCAACCCTCAGAAAACACACACATTCTAGGTTAAGATCATTAAGGTCTTTGAACATTAAAACCCACTCCGATTCATTAGTAAAAAAAAATATTACAAAAGCATCAAAGTATAGATTATTATGCATAATTATTCATTTACAGAAACATATACATGGATGGATATTTAGTGTTTGATTTCACAGTCTTTTGTTTGGAACGTCCGATTCGTTTGACTACCATCTTGGGGAAAAGCTAATGTATTTCTGTTTTAGTTAGCAACAAAATCTTCCCTTTAAACGATCATCCAAAAGGCTATATTGTTCAACAATACATGTGTATTTACAAAAACTACATGCATAAGGACTACATGTAGCTTGCACCGCCCACTCCAAGGCCTGAGAATCCATGTTTTTGATTAAAAAAAATGCCAGTTACAGGTCTCCCGCCAAAGTTTAGGCACTGTGTGGGTCGTGCTTTTGATTGACCTCGCGCAACCGGCTGGGACCGAGTCATAATGATGTGGGTTGTCAGGACAAGGCCAGCATATAGATGGGTAAAAGCCGCTGTGGAAGATTTGGAAACCATTCACTATTTTGCACATGCATCGTTATAAAAAAAAATATACTCTGGTGATAATTAATTTTCATGACAGTTTTGGGACAGAACAAGCACATCACTCATTTGCATTTTCATTGCATAAAAGACCCTTTCAGGAAAATGTAAGCCACAAAGTTCAGTAACTATATAGACGTGTTATTCACCATGTTTTCACATTGTACTGCAGACTCCTGTTGTTGAAAAATGAATGCATATACATGTAATTAAAAACAAAGTATGAGCTTGCATGTGAATAGTGCGGAACTCTTATTTTCAAGGATTAACTAGGAACAGCTTTTTGTCTTTCATCAATCCCAAAATTAGGATCCCCTTACAGAAAATTTAGCTCGCGGCAAGCTTGCCGCAAGCTTGCAGGGAGCTTGCCACAATCTTATCCAGCTCGCAACAAGCTAAACTAAGTTTGCGACTAATTCTACAAGCAAAGTACAAGCTCGTTGCAAGCTTGGGTGATATCCTGCAAGCTTGCGGTAAGCTTGCATGAAAGCCTGCAAGCTTGCGTAATAGCCTGCAAACTTGCATTATAGCCTGCAAGCTTGCGTGATAGCCTGCAAGCTTGCAGCAGGCTTTCCACATGCTGGCTTACTTTTATAGCTGCATGGTTGATGTAAAATCGCGATAGCACCAAGCAATGCATCCAGATTATATGGCTTTCATTTAAGCAATGTGGCTTTAAGTGTGTATAACAATAAGTGGATGGACTGCTTGTGCTTATACTGCAAGCATGTACCTACAAGTCACAGCTAGTGTACAAATGTAACAACCATTTTCCTAAGTAAAAACTCATATAGTACTTTGATGTTCAGGCTCACAAAGTTTCAAACAAATCATATCTAATAGTTGTAATTTAGTAACTGTCTCTTATTGACCTTTAGTTCCTAGATCTGCTTATGAACAAAAGAAAATTGCACATGTACATTTTATGCCCCCACACAAGAAGTGTATAATAAGTCCAGTTGCAAATGTACAAATGTACAAGTAAATAAGTTTTTTTTTATATTAGGATTTGCCCTGCATCTACAAATAAACACTGAATACTCAGTGCGTTACACTGAATACTCAGTGTGTTACATCCAGAGTGAGTATACAGTGTTTATATGTCAGTGAAGGGCAAAACCTAATATTAAATTTACATCACCCCGACGCAAATTCCATCTTATAAATGTACATTACCAGGAGGAGGACAACCAACTGTAGGCTAACACCAGGTCTACATGTACATGTGTACCCTGTATAATTATGTACACATGTACAGTGCATGCATGGGGCAAGTCACTATGAACAAGTGACCTACATTCCAAGACAGCTACTCATATGACCTATGACCTGTGTAACTGTGAACAGTCAGAAAACTGTGTACGCGGCAAGTTTTGAATTTAGTCGGTTGGACACCATGAAGCAGCAGGGACGTGCTTGCAAGAGGACAGACATATTGGTCAGTGTTGGTACCGGTAGTTTAATGATTCAAAATCATTAATAATAATAATATTGCATGAAAGTGCATGTCTTGCGGTATATTATAACATAAAATTCAACCTACATGTTGAACTTAGAAATTGGGAAAAATATGGACATAATGGATATGCAGTACTACATCATTGCACAAACCTAGGAAATAAGTGTACATGTAGTGTAGTGTAGTATAACCATGTACATGTACATCAAATGCTGCTGGTATAATTTGTCTCAGCATGCATGAAGTTACTTAATTGTAAAACAGTTACATGTATTTCCTGACAATTACAATGAATTAAGACATTATTTTATTGCAGTCTGGCAAAGTGCAATTGCATTATTGACAGATTACAGAGATCTCTCCATCAGTTATCTATTCTTAAACATGATAAAGTAAAAATTTGGGGCAGTAGGGTCTAAGTGATGTGACAGAATACAACCCCAACCTATACTGATTTTTCTGCTTTAAGTTCAAAAACAGAAATTACCCTGTGCAATCAAAATTAAGTATAAATTAAGGGCATGCTTCGTCATCAATAGAAAGTCAACCACAATTTGCCTGGAATTTTTTGACAAGACATCTTTTGGAAAGAAATAGGTTTTAACCATTTTGATTTTTTGCCGTTCAAAAATAGTTTAAATACATCAAGTTCCTGCAAGGTATGGCACCTTATTGATTCCGACTGAAAGTTAGATTTTTTAGTCTAATTAATTTGAGTTTAACTTGTGAAATGACTTCATGCCCTGCCATTTTATGCAAGTACCCGGTAAAAAAGGCTTGCCTGCACGCTTGCCAGCGAGCTAAAGCTCGCAGGCAATGCCTGCAAGCTAAAAACCTGTGTGAGCTAGCAGGTAAGCTTTCCGCAAGCTTGCAGGCAAGGTAGCAGACAAGCTGGCAGGCAAGCTTGCTGCAGGCTGCAAGCTAGCAGGCAAGCTTGCAACAAGCATCGTGCAATCATCAGTTCCTTGCAAGCTTGCAGTCACAGAAAGCCTACTGCAAGCTTGCGGCTTGCTGCAAGCTTGCAGACAAGCTTGCCCTAATTTGCATTTTTTGTACCTTGCAAGCTTGTTGCAAGCTTGCAGACAAGCTTGTCCGCCAGCTTGTCTGCAAGCTTGACATGAGCAAGCTTGTGGCAAGCTTGCCAGAATTTCTGTAAGGGTCCATTACTGATTACACAGGTCTCGCTTTCAAAAGAAAAAATAGCTTAACTTAATGATTTCTGTTTATCCATCCACCAATCTCTGTGCATGGAACACCAGGATCGAACTAAAAGCCATCACCCATTGCCAGCACAGAGCTCCAGGATCGGGAAAAAGTAGCTGCTATTTGCATCTTCTTTTTTTTCAAAAATTCGGAAAAGAAGTCTGTTTTGAAAAATTATGAAATTAAAAAAAGTGCATAGGCCTATGCATGATTTCAACAGTAATCAGTATATGGATTGGACTGGACTAACTAATAAAAAACATTTTCCTTGGCTAACTGACGCAACAACTGTTCCATGCTTGACATGACTATA
This sequence comes from Patiria miniata, assembly GCF_015706575.1. NCBI lineage: Eukaryota > Metazoa > Echinodermata > Asteroidea > Valvatida > Asterinidae > Patiria > Patiria miniata. The sequence continues at coordinate 9,732,792 of NW_024037063.1, forward strand.
ACAAGAGCAAAGCAATTATTCACACCAGATAGAATTATCCTGTGTTGTTGACATAAAGAAATACATGTTTACATGAATACAGCACACTTAAGGATGGACAATTCAACCTTTCTACCTCACAGGCGTATATCGAGAGTTTACAGAATGTTTGATACATTAGTTGTTTCTTTTTACAACCAAGCAAATTATAAATGTGTAAGTTCCAATGGCCTTTTTGTTACAAAGTATGTACTTGTACATGTACATACATACTTGTAAATGTACATACATGTTTGTACATGTACATGCATTTTTACAACGCGCGTAGTTTAAGCTCCGCCCACTCCAGGGCCTGAAAAAGAAGTCATTGATAAAAATGCCAGTTGCAGGTCTCCCGCCAAAGTTTGTGCACTGTGTGGGTCGTGTCTTTGATTGACCCCGCGCAACCGGCTGGGATTTATGACCGACGGAGTCATAATTATGTGGGTTGTCAGGAGAAGGCCAGGATAGATGGGTAAAAATCGCTGTGGAAGATTTGGAAAACCATTCACTATTTTCCAAATGTATTTTCATCGCATAAAGAACCCTTTCATGAAAATGTTAGCCACAAAATTAAGACATGTTATTCACCATGTTTTCACATTGTACTGCAGACTCCTTTTGTTGAAAAATGAATGCATATACGTGTAATTAAGAACAAAGTATGAGCTTGCATGTGAATAGTGCGGAACTCTTATTTTCAAGGATTAACAAGGAACAGCTTTTTGTCTTACATCTATCCCAAAATTAGGATCCATTACTGATTACACAGGTCTCGCTTTCAAAAGAAAAAATAGCTGAACTTAATGATTTCTGTTTATCCATCCACCAATCTCTGTGCATGGAACACCAGGATCGAACTAAAAGCCATCACCCATTGCCAGCACAGAGCTCCAGGATCGGGAAAAACTAGCTGCTATTTGCATCTTTTTTTTCTTCAAAAATTCGGAAAAGAAGTCTGTTTTGAAAAATTATGAAATTAAAAAAAAGTGCATAGGCCTATGCATGATTTCAACAGTAATCAGTATATGGATTGGACTGGACTAAATAATAAACAACATTTTCCTTGGCTGACTGACGCAACAAATGTTCCAAACTTTTCACACGCATGCTTGACATGACTATAACAAGAGCAAAGCAATTATTCACACCAGATAGAATTATCCTGTGTTGACATAAAGAAATACATGTTTACATGAATACAGCACACTTAAGGATGGACAATTCAACCTTTCTACCTCACAGGCGTATATCGAGAGTTTACAGAATGTTTGATACATTAGTTGTTTCTTTTTACAACCAAGCACATTATAAATGTGTAAGTTCCAATGGCTTTTTTGTTACTAAGTATGTACTTGTACATGTACATACATGTGTGTACATGTACATGTACATTCAATTTTATCACTAAATGATCAAATTATTTATAAGCAGCAAAATTTCCATTGATCTTCTCCTGTTGGTTATATTATATGTGTTGTGCAAAATGTAGGCTAACTCCATGCACACACATCTCGATCACTGTGAATGCATTTCATACTGTACTTTCGTATGAAGAACTTTGTACATGAAACCCTATTGACAAATTTGTGACAAAAGTGAGATCCTGTAAACAGGAGAAGAGCCAATCAACAGCCACGAATTTTAACCAATTGCTGAGAAGGCTTGGAGGGGCAACCAACCAATAAGAATTCTTGTTCTGTGACACTTGGCAAGGCCTGGCTATGGGCCAATAAGACGTAGGGTTGGTTCTTTACATTCTAGAAGTAGAAAGTTTAGGCGGGATGGAAAAGTTGCTGGCCAGTCACTTTTGTCTCAGCCTCTGAACAAACAACTTGGATAGCAAATTTTACTTCACATTTTTAATTCTTACATTCGTACAAATCTGGAGTCTTCCATGCCATCTTTTGCATAATTAAGGTCCCACACTTTTGTTTTGGGCCTGGGATACAGCGTTTTTGTTTTGGGCGAGATTGGCCCGTTCCCTGTCGAAGACTTCTAAAAGGATCTTCCAGCGTGGATTGGAGCTGACTAATTAAACTGACAGTTTCGACATCTGCATCAACGTTCACTTCCACCTCCTGAACAGCAGTGTGACACCAGTGGCCAACGTCACGGACTTAACAGTGTTTGGCTGAACTCGATAAGGACAATTATCTACGTTTCACTACATCAGTTGATGAGCTTTGACATTGTGGACGATGCCGCGACCAAAACGGACAGCACCACCACCGTCACGTTTAGCGGACATCGACACGGACCATGGCCATGATGGAGTACAGCCAAGTAAGCGGCGTCGAGGGGCCAAATCGTCTACCAGATAAAGTGGTCAAGAATCGTCTCAAGGTATAGGGCAAGGTCCCAGTTTCGATACGGCCACTCCTATCATTTCTGATACCGCTAATATCGACAATACATTAATCCCATCCGTTGGCACACCTTTGGGTTACCATGTTTCTTTGTCTATTAAAGAAAAGATTTGGAATGGTAGTTATGTGGATATGTCCACGCTGTATCAGGAGCCTGCGGCAACCGCTATTGCTCGGGCAGAGGATGAGGAATTTGCCATCGCAGTTGAGGGCAACAAAATGGTTGTCCGCAAATCCTCTGCCCTGCAGCGAGGAAAGATCGACACATTTGATAAGTGGGCCTCCGCTTTCAATACATTTGTGGCAATTTTTGTGCAAAAACATCCGCAGCGCGCCCCTGAGTTGTTAAAGTATTCCGAGACTGTTCGGCTTGCGGCACGCCAGTTTCCAGGGTTCGGATGGCGTAAATACGATGAGCAGTTTCGCCTCCGCCAAGAACATAACCCCTCTCGCTCGTGGGGAGTGATTGATTCCGAACTCTGGCTGACTGTCGCGGCCGCCCAAACAGTTTCGGCTATGACCGGCGGCCCGAGTGGCTCCGGCACTTTGCAACGCTCAGGCCTTGATAGTAAAGTTCCCATGGTTTCCAAACGTTTCGGGGTTTGTTTTGCGTTCAATGGGGTGCACGGATGTCACTTCCATGGATGTAAATATGTACACAAATGTAGTAAGTGTTCATGCACGGGCCATGGGGCTGCTGTATGCAAAATGGGGAGTTCGGCTGCCGGGCCCCCTTTTTCTTGGCGTAAGGACCAAGTCCGTAAGTCCAATGATCAGGCTGGGCAACACCTTTCCAAACCTGGCCAGGCTGCTTATTCCCGGCAAGCAAATAGAGTACCAAGTACTAAGGCCCCCTCGGGGATTTCTTTTCGTCCGTCCAACACCAATTAAGCTCTTTGTTCTAAGGAAATGGTTGGACCGTTATCCAATTCAACGTGATGCTCATCTGCTAGAGAGAGGTTTTTCACAAGGGTTTTCGCTACAATACAAAGGTCCAAGGCATAGTAGGCAGGCAGGTTGCTTACCTTCAGCAGCTGCTCACCCCGAGATAGTAAAAGAAAAACTCCAAAAAGAAATAGACCTAGATAGAATTGCAGGCCCATTCACAACCCCACCTTTCTCAACATTGCAGTGCTCGCCCATTGGTTTGGTACCTAAACGTGAACCTAATACATTCCGGCTCATTCACCATCTTTCCTTCCCGGCAGGGCATTCAATAAACGATTTCATCGATAAACAAGATTGCACAGTAAATTATGCCTCGTTTGATGAGGCAGTGCAGTTAGTGATGACAGCAGGACAGGGAGCATGGTTGGCAAAGTCGGACATTAAATCTGCTTTCAGATTACTTACAGTTAACCCGGCTGATTACGATCTTTTGGGTTTTACATTCGAGGGAAAGTTTTATTATGATAGATGCTTGCCAATGGGATGTTCCATTTCGTGTTCCCTTTTTGAGAAATTCAGTACATTTCTAGAGTTCAAGGTGAAGGAGATTGCAGAGAGTTTGATGGTCACTCACTATTTAGATGATTTCTTATTTGTAGGGCCGAGTGCACATTCTTGCCAGGCACTCTTGCAGGCCTTTGAGTCGGTATGCACAGTACTTTGTGTGCCCATTGCACAAGAAAAAACAGAAGGTCCCCTTCAGAAATTAACATATTTAGGCTTAGAGATTGATGCCCTGGCTAAGCAGGTCCGAGTCCCTATGACTAAAGTAAGTACACTCAATGACCAGTTACACTCAACTTTGAGTAAGAAAAAGATCACACTAGTAGCACTGCAGTCATTAATTGGTTCGCTTAATTTTATCTGTAAATCCATTGCGCCTGGGCGGACATTTATGGGACGCCTTATTGCCCTTACACGAGGGGTCACTCAGTCTCATCACAGAATCCGGCTCAATCGAGGGGCAAGACAAGACCTACTTATGTGGATCGAATTTCTGAAACATTTCAATGGGGTTTCCCCCTTTATGGAGAATGAATGGCAATCTAACACATCCATGCAATTGTACACGGATGCAGCTGCCAGTATTGGCTTTGGTGCATGTTTTGGTTCACAGTGGGTTCAAGGTAAATGGTCAGCAGGCTTACTACAGACCAAACCCTCCATTGCATTGTTAGAATTTTACCCTATCCTGGTTGCTATTAAGTGTTGGGGCCGGACACTGGCCAATCAACGGGTGTTATTTCACTGTGATAACTTAGCTGTAGTTCATATAATTAACCAGCAAACATCTCGTTGTCCGAGAATAATGCACCTTTTGCGACTTTTTGTGTTGGAATGCTTAAACTTTAATATCCAGTTTAAAGCTGTACATGTTCCCGGCACAAACAATGACATTGCTGATGCTCTGTCCCGTTTCCAGACAGAACGGTTCCGAGCGATGCTTCCCGGGGCAGCGAGCACGATGACTCCTTTACCCATCCTCCCTCAAATCTGGTAGGCCAGGAGATGGCACGCTTGCTGTCGGCGGCTTTCTCGCCTCACACTCATAGGGCATATGCATCGGGTTGGAGTGCCTTTTGTAGATTTAGAAAAAACATACGAACAAACTTGCCCGCTTCTGTAGCAGAAACTAGAGAATTCATTGCTTGGTTATCCTTACAAGGTTTGGCACACGCCACTATTACCACTTACGTATCTGGGGTTGGTTATTATCATAAAATTCGGGGGTGGCCTGACCCTACTAAAGATTTCATTGTTTCCAAACTCATGCACGGCTGTCGCAGGGATCGCAACAGGGTCGATGAACGCCTGCCAATGTCTCTACCGTTGCTTGCCCAAATTATTGAGGCATTTACACATGTATGTTCCTCACATTATGAAGCTACACTCTTTAAAGCTGCAGTGACGTGTGCATTCTTTGGCTTCATGCGCTTGGGTGAATTTACTGCCATTTCAAAGACCAAGTTACAAGAATCTCTGTTGCATATTTCTGACATTGAGTTTTGTGACCTGGCATCAACCCAGCAATCAGTGGTGATTTCTTTTCCATACAGTAAAAACAATAAAACTGGTGCTCCACAAAGGGTTAAACAAATCAATTCGCCCCTCAGGCCATGGCCCTCTTTTTTTGTCATTTTGACGGGTCCCCATTGACCGCCTACCAATTTAATGCGGTCCTCAAAAAAGGCATTGACTTTCTGTGGGAAAGGAGACTTGCATTATCATCCCCATTTCGAATTGGGGCGGCAACTACTGCATATGAATTAGGTGTTCCATCAACTGACATTCAACAAATGGGACGTTGGCGGTCAGACGCAGTATTGACCTACATTCGCCCCATGCCTGTGGTCACTATCCCCTCTATTTAAAACAATTTATGGCGGCCCACTCTTTGCCTTAATCTGGTTTTCATTGTATATTTGCCTTCACAGGCCTGGTATGGATCATTGGGGATTCAATAATACGCTGGGCGGCGAGACCCCTAGAGGTTAATATACCAGTACTGTGGCATGGAAAGAGCGGCGCCGGTATCGGTGATCTTCCAAATTTATTACACGCTATGCTGGGCCCACCTCCTTCAATTATCATAGTTCATTTAGGTACCAATGACCTGGGCAATATTGATTTTTTTCTCAATCCGACAGAGGTTAGTGATTTATATGCAGTGTTGTCGGGAACTGTACCCCCACGCCACATTACTTTGGTCAGAGATCTTGCCAAGGGCTTTTTATTTTGGAGCCAACCCCCAGGAGGCCATGGACAGGCAAAGGCGGTCTGTCAACAGGTGGGCTCGTTCTCGTTGCGGCCGCCTTGGTGCCTTCTCAATAAGGCACAATCAATTTAATCGGACAAGTTTCAATCTTTACAGACGTGATGGTGTCCATCTGTCTCCTGAAGGGACCCTGATTTTCAGGGCAAACCTTTGCTGTGCCATTAGGCAATCTCTGCAGCCGCAGATGGGGTAGGGGTGTAGACAATGGGTGTTTTCTTCCTTGGGCCGCGCTCTGCGCGTGTGGCATTTTTTGAAGCGGATAAAACACCCCATGGTTCATTAATGATTTTTTACTCCTGCCATTACGATTTTGTAAATAATACTTAGGTTAAACAAAGCATAACATTATGTAAGTAATTTAATGAGTAGTTAGTATTTTATTGTTGCTGTCAACATGTCTTCCCCTGAGTCAGTACAACAGGGGAGGATGAACCGTTCTGTCTTCTGTAAGTTCAAACGAAGAAAGAACGGTGCATCAAAATCTTTTGTGGACTTGGCATACAATGTAATTGTACATAGAAACAATTTATCATAAGCTTTGTGGTGATATAAAGTTTACTGGCACTTTCTTAATAGATTTTCAGTTCGGCCTATCGTAAATAGGTCATTTATTGCATTGATGATTGAGCTGTGGTGCTCCGAGTCAAATGGTGCTTGGAGCTGCCCTTGGGCCTTTGTGGGTGCCCAAAAAACGGAAGAGCTATGGTCTCCGAGTCAAATGGTGCTTGGATGAGCTATTGGTGCTCTGGGCCTTTGTGGTGCCCAAAATGTGAATATTGACAATAATAATAGTGTGCTACATGGATGATGGGTCGGCTGCCCAGATTTCGGTACCCGACATTTTTTTGAATAAAAACCTTCTGGCTGAGGCGTAGACACACAAATTTTCTGTGTTGTTTGTGATTTTTAATTTGTCTGCTTATAAGCATTTTTACAACGCGCGTAGTTTAAGCTCCGCCCACTCCAGGGCCTGATAAAGATGTCATTGATAAAAATGCCAGTTGCAGGTCTCCCGCCAAAGTTTAGGCACTGTGTGGGTCGTGTCTTTGATTGACCCCGCGCAACCGACTGGGATTTATGACCGACGGAGTCATAAGTATGTGGGTTGTCAGGAGAAGGCCAGCATAGATGGAAAACCATTCACTATTTTGCAAATGCATTTTCATCGCATAAAAAACCCTTTCAGGAAAATGTAAGCCGCAAAATTCATTAACTATATAGACGTGTTATTCACCATGTTTTCACATTGTACTGCAGACTCCTTTTGTTGAAAAATGAATGCATATACATGTAATTAAGAACAAAGTATGAGCTTGCATGTGAATAGTGCGAAACTCTTATTTTCAAGGATTAACAAGGAACAGCTTTTTGTCTTACATCTATCCCAAAATTAGGATCCATTACTGATTACACAAGTCTCGCTTTCAAAAGAAAAAAATAGCTTAACTTAATGATTTCTGTTTATCCATCCACCAATCTCTGTGCATGGAACACCAGGATCGAACTAAAAGCCATCACCCATTGCCAGCACAGAGCTCCAGGATCGGGAAAACTTTAGCTGCTATTTGCATCTTTTTTTTTTTTCTTCAAAAATTCGGAAAAGAAGTCTGTTTTGAAAAATTATGAAATAAAAAAAAGGGCATATGCCTATGCATGGTTTCAACAGGAATCAGTATATGGATTGGACTGGACTAAATAATAAACAACATTTTCCTTGGCTGACTGACGCAACAACTGTTCCAAACTTTTCACACGCATGCTTGACATGACTACAACAAGAGCAAAGCAATTATTCACACCAGATAAAGTTATCTTGTTTTGACATAAAGAAATACATGTATTTACATGAATACAGCACACTCAAGGATGAGCAGTTCAAATTTTCGATCCCACAATTCTAGTTTTCAAATACAGTAGTTGTTCCTTTGTATAACCAAGCAAATTATAAATGTGGAAGTCCCAATGGCCTTTTTGCTACAAAGTACATGTACTGTACATGTATTTTACTACGCGCGTAGTTTAGGCTCCGCCCACTCCAAAGCCTGAGAATCATGTCATTGATAAATATGCCAGTTACAGATTTCCCGCCAAAGTTTAGACACTGTGTGGGTCGTGTTTTCTGATTTACCTCAGTGACCTTGGGCAACCGCCTGACATTTACAACTCAGAAACAGTTGTGAAACAAAAAAGCCTCCCCGACATGATTCGTATTTTGTCAGGAAACTGTAGGCTACAACTGGTACAAGAGCCAGTACCAATATCGACGTGTTTTTCACACAGGTTACTTTTGTTAATGATGCGAATGCATAATAAAAAAATTAATATGAGCTTGTCTGTAAATAGAACGGAACTCTTGTTTTTATAAGGGTTAACATACAACAACATTTTTCTGTAATAAATTCCAAAATTAGGAACAGAAAAGATATGAATCCCTTATTGGTTGCAAAAGTCTCGATTTTAAAAGAACAATTGCTTCACTTAAAATAATTTATGTTTATACTGTGTATCTATCCATGTGCAGGATCGAACTGAAAACCATCACACATTTTTAGGCACAGAGCTCCAGGATCAGAAAACACTACTAATACTTCCTTTCTGTTATTGTTCGAGGAGATTCGAAAAACTGTCTGTTTTTAACACTTTTGTTGCAACAATTTGAAAGCTACGATGTATTTCTCTCAACGGTCATCAGTATGGATTTGGCTGGGCTACAAAAAAACATAGTCCACGGCAAACTGATGCAACAACTGTATGTCCCTCGAAAACCATTTCCTAACTATTTACACACATGTTTGACGTGACTAAAAAGAGAAAGGCATTATATTACAAAAGGTAGAGTTCTCTTGTGTTGCCATAAAAAAAAGTAATGAATACAGCATAATTATCATCATAAAGCTAAAGTAAGAGCAGTTCATTTTTAACGATAAAACTACATAACGACAAATATTATGGTAATTCGTAATTGCGTGTGGCTTTTGTAACTATGCCGGGCCTGCAGGTCTGAGGATAAAAATCTGTTATACAATAATTGGGTTTTATTCATTAACCATCCAAATTCGTGCAAGTTTCACTGGCCTTTTTGTAGTAAATTATTTGTAAAATATTTCACTTTACGCGTACTTTAAGCTCCGCCCATTCCGAGACCGGTGTGGCACATGTCATTAGTAAAGAATGCCGCCAAAAAAAATTAGGCACTGCGTGGGTTGTGTATTTGACCTCGCGCAGCAGCTGGGATCCATACGCGATTGAGCCGTGTGTAGTTTAGGACAATGGTTCCGTTATGTATTTCTAGAAAAAAATGCATGTATATACCCTGACGATTATTAATTTTCTATATTTTTTAGGGCATAATAAGTCTTCCGACATCGTTGGCATTTTCATCAATAAAGAACCCTTTCACTTTTCAGGAAACTGTATAGCAAGAAAGTAGGTGTAACTATATAAAAGTGTTTTTCACATAATGCAGATCTCTTTTGTTAATGTTACGATTGAAGATAATAATGAAAAACGAAATATGAGCTTACATCAGTTGCATATGAATAGTGGGACTCTTATTGTCCGGGGTTAACATCGAACAGCCTCTTTTCTGCTATAACTTCCAAAAGCACCCCCCCCCCCCAAAAAAAAAAAAAAAAAAAAACATCAATGCATTACTGATTACACGAATCTCGATTTCAAAAAAAATAGTAAATAAACTCGTTTCACTTTAATATGATTTCTGTTACTATTACTGTGTATCCATCCACCAATTTCTGTGCATGGCACACCGAAATCGAACTGAAAGCCATCACCCATTGCCAGCACAGAGCTCAAGGATCGGGAAACCGATTGCAAACATTCGAAAAAGAAGTATGCTTATGCTCTCGAAAATTTAAAACAATTATGTATGTTTTAACGGTCAAGGGTAAGTTCTGTGATAAAGCAAAGTACAGGTAAAGCTATATCTTTGATAAACTGAAGCCCACAATTGAAAAAAAAGTCCACACTTTTCACAAGCAGGCATGCTCGAGTAGTCAATTATTGTAACCACAGGTAAATTTCGCTGAAGTTGGCATGCAGAAATATTTATTAATGAATACAACGTGCGTGTAATTCTAATTTAAGGAGAAATGGTGAAGAGGTAGAGGTTAGGGTGGAGTTTCTCATTTGTTTTTAGTTCTTAAAACATCAAAACATCAAAGAAAAATGCCCTCTACAGATTTCCCGCCAATGTATAGACACTGTGTGGGTCGTGCATACTTTGATTGACCTCAGCAACCTTGCACAGCCGTCTGGCATTTATAATCGAGCCCGCAGGACAAGGCCATTACAACTTAGGTTCAGTCTTGCACCGAAATATGGAAGTTTGAACCCGGGCCTGTAAAACAACCCTTCAGGTATAACTATACTTTACGGGTATTTTTTGTATAAAGGCCTACAAGGAAACAACATTTGCTGAACAGTTGTCAGGCATGCAACTGGGAAGTCACACCAAAAAAAAGAGGAAATTCAAATCTTTCCAAGACTTTGTACAGTGTTTTTCTATTTTCAATGGCACACATGGGAAGTAAAAAAAAGAGGAAATCAGCAGATCCGAGGAAAAGTTGCATGCCTGAGTTGTGCGTGTGAGTATTGCTGAACAGTGCAGTGAGGGTTAACTTGAAAGAAACTTTCCGTTGTTTTACAACACAGATCTCCAATCCATTTCAATTAAATGCTCAGAATTATCACTTGGTTTCTCTGCATGTGATATGTGTTGCAATAATTCGATCTTGTATTTCCACCACCCATCTCTGTGCATCGAGACACCAGGATCGGACTACAGAAGCCATCACCCATCCCCAGTACACAGAGCGCCAGGATCGGGAAATATTGCTTAACACTAACAATGCACTGAAATAGCCATTATTTTCACAAAAAATACACGAAAAAATCCTTCGAATGCACTATTCAAAATATTCATACGCACACAAAGTTACATACACTGTATTGTATCAATAAAATGTCACCGTTTAACATATAGAGTGATTCGTAGTGTGATTGTTAAAACACCTAGTCGAATTCATGATAAAACTAAAGTAGCCTATCAGTCCCTGTGAATCGGGACTATAGATTAATGGAACTACATGTGCCAAAGTTATAGAACATTAGAGGATCTTGTACCTACTCATTATACGTGGATTTAAAAACCTTGCAAATGAACCTCTGAAGTCTGGAGACCTGAAGTGAATGTTTAGTCGAATCCGTTGTACTCCAGGCAGTGTGTCCGCTACAGTAAGCCGCAGGAGAATGTTGTCTCATATTCTGTCCCAAATGATTCAGTGATGCGATCTTTTATTCTGTGGACAGTGAGATGAAATACAGTAAACTAAATGCATCATTTGTTAAAGAGAGATACTAATTGAAGAGGCGGGTTTAAAATAAAAGAGAGATACAGTGTATATAAATTACGGCCTCTTTTGAACTGCCCTTAACACGTGACTACTCCTGTAGGGCATTCCAGGAACGTGGATTGACACCCGATTTTCAATAATAGTTAAATATAGATTGTAACAAAATATCTTGAACCATTTTCATCCTTCATTTCCAAACATTACAAGCTGATGATATGACCTTTTCCTGATACCTCTTCTCTTAAAACAAAAGGCAATGGAAACCGAAGGTAACAAGTAAATAATATCGACAAGAGTTGAAGAGTAGTGTTATCACATCAACAATGGCTGAAGTAGGTATGTGCCGGTACAAAACGACGTCACCGTGCAAGGACGATCACGTTGTGATACGAGGCGTAAAGGCCCAGCAGGTGCCGGACGAAAAATCACGCTGCGCTATATTGGTCAGTGGCAAACTATAGGTACCATATGTTACAAAATATTACGATGATTCTACAAATCTGTTTACGATGACATGCGTCGCAACTCACAAAATTGAAACCACTCTGCAGGTTTACCGAAAATGGTTAAGGTTAAATATTGGCCTAGTTGATCGGATTTAGATTTAAACATCAAATTCACTGACCTTTTTATATCGTAAGTACATGTAGTACTTGTAGTACCCTTCTGACTGGCGTTGCAACAACGTACGTCACAATGAGATGGTTTTGATCGACGCTGGCAAATCCTGTAAAAAGGTGTAAAATGTACTTTCTAAGATATAGTTTCGAACAACACGACTGCAAAGAAGTAACCTGAAAAATGTAACATTTCCCAGTGCACAAGGTTGGATATATATTTAAATGTAGGCCTATAGTTATACTGACCGTTTCCTGTACGGGGGAACCATGCATATCTTATTTTTGAATGTTAACGGTAATCAAAACTTTGAGCAACAAAAGGTCTGGAGTAAACGAAGAAAAACCAATGAGAGCTAATCTTGAAAAAAAAAATTGGCTGCATGTGCTAGCAAACAAAAGTTGAAAAATGTTTTACTGAATGACTTGTAAGTGCTGACCCGGGTGTCATGCAAGGAGGTAAATTTCAGGGTATCGCAAAACCGGAGTGAATACGGCCATGGTACGGGGTGATTTAGCACAATTAAGAGGCCGCTTTGTTTTCATGGTGCTTATCAAAACAACACTCGGTGGAAAGCAATTCCATGTCATTCAAACATCTCACCATGCAATTATTTGACGAATTAATTTAAAGTAAATTCGAGTTTCGGCAACCAAAACAAGCATATTATGTTTAACACTAGATTTTTTTGTGGGGCATGCATTAGACAAAGGTCGTTATGCAGAAGGATAAGTACGTGAAAGGCCCTCGCTACGGTTCTACTGACGCAGTGTATTGAAGCATCACCAGATATCATTAATTAAAACAAACATTAAAACATATCATTCAAACAAACATGATATTTTTATAAAGCAGACAACATGTTACTTACCCAAGCCTCTCAATTAAGCAGGTTTCCACCCGTATGTTCCTTGCTCTATGCATCGTGGCTTTAATCCCATACGCGTCTGTGACGAGACTCTTTATTGACTAAACCGTAGGTTTTAAGCCTGCTGACAAAATGACCGGGACGAGCATCTGAAGAGTATTTCCCGAATATCCAAAACTTTCGAGAATATCTGCGCACGATCCTATTTTGGCACACATCAGTCATGCAGGAGAAGATTCTTCAATATAGCCGTTAGCATTCTCCCGCGCAATTCGTGCACGAAAGAGTTGTGGGAAATTTACGTTTCATGGCCTGGACAGACCATGCTGGGATCACGCGCCCTTCTCAGACATGGCACCTGTCGTGCATTCATCAACCCGTCATCCATTAGGCCCATGCCAGCCTCAGTGGCGAAAGTGTGTCTAGGGCCTTGAAAAATCCGGGAATCGACTATGCATCATTGTAATACCACATGGCCTCGAGAGAGAACAGAATGATGGAACCAGTCTGGTAAAATAAAATTATAAAACCAACTAGAAATTAGGGTAAAAAATATCTGAGCGTTATTTACGGGCCCTATTAATATCGTTATAGGATTTTTAAAAATGCTTACTTGCCATGGCTGACCAATGTACATGTGAAAAAGTTGCTAGCACGAGTCAATTCAGTTCAACTCAATTCAATAAAAGTTTATTAATATTTTATGGACGCAAGGCCGAACATTAATTGGTAAGACTAACAATGAAATAGGAACCATATATAACAATTGAGAGACACTATCTGAAAAAAAACTATTGTGACAACAAAGATTTGCACATATCAATTACTAATTGCCTTTAAGTCATAGAAATTGTAGTAAAATGAAATTGAATTGAAAATAAATGAAGTCAAAATGGAATGGGACGAAACGAAAGCAACGAGGACGAAAAAAATAACAAACTATCCAACTTAATGATTTAGATGAAAATGAAAAACAACTTGAAGTTACTGTACTCACATTAAAATATTAGTTGGTTACTATACACATTAAATGATATGGAATCAACAAGAAATTTGGGTAAAAATATCCTGAGCGTTATTTACGGGCCCTATTAATATCGTTATAGGATTTAAAAAATGTTTACTTGCCATGGCTGACTAATGTACATGTGAAAAGGTTGCTAGCACGAGTCAATTCAGTTCAACTCAATTCAATAAAAGTTTATTAATATTTTATGGACGCAAGGCCGAACATTAATTGGTAGGACTAACAATGAAATAGGAACCATATATAACAACTGAGAGACACTATCTGAAAAAAACTATTGTGACTACAAAGGTTTGCACGTATCGTAAATGCATTTTTACAACGCGCGTAGTTTAAGCTCCGCCCACTCCAAGGCCTGAGAAAGATGTCATTGATAAAAATGCCAGTTGCAGGTCTCCCGCCAAAGTTTAGGCACTGTGTGGGTCGTGTCTTTGATTGACCCCGCGCAACCGGCTGGGAGTTATAACCGAGTCATAATGATGTGGGTTGTCAGGACAAGGCCAGCATATAGATGCGTAAAAGCCGCTGTGGAAGATTTGGAAAACCATTCACTATTTTGCACATGCATCGTTATAAAAAAATATACTCTGGTGATAATTAATTTTCATGACGGTTTTGGGACAAAACAAGCACGTCACTCATTTGCATTTTCATTGCATATGCCCCGTGGACGTCATAGATGGGGAGGGGAAAGGGGGAAAAGACAAAAAGACCTGGTCTTAATCGAGTTAATTTAATGCACATTTAACAACATGGGCATCTACATAATACAGGAGTGTCAATGGGATAGGGTGGGGTCGCAAATTAAAATTTCCCCGCTGAACCTCTAACTAGACAGTACGGAGGAGACCAACGGAAATGTGCGTATTGCCCCTTCTAGAAAGAAATCCTGGGACGCCCATATGCCCTTTTTGTGTTCTCCGCAAAAAGTACATGTACACGCCAATGTACATGTACATGTACGTGACGCGCCACACAGTGCGTGGCAGCTCGTGTGCGAGCAGACCGTGTTAGACACAATAATTATGTTCACATACATGAGCAGTACACACCGCCACCACCACTGCGCATGCAAAGCATGCATATGCATTGTCATTGTAGCCCATAGTACTAGCGCGCTCGCCTCGGTTCAAATGAGACATCCGTTTTCATAATAGTCTTTCCTGTGCGCGGAAAACGCTGGAAACGGTACAAAAATTAATACAAGACGTTTCGCTTCGACGTCGTGTGCTCTATGTAAATGTCGTAAACTTGGCCCCACGTTTACTTGAACGCTGACTCTGTGAGTAAATTGGTACTCAGAAATGGGGTGTGCACCTCCATCATCAATTTCCTGGGCCAAGAAATTTCCGCAAATTCATGCCTTTCGCACAGTGTGCACAACAAATTCAGTTAGCCAAGCGTGTACAAGTATACCGAACAGCACAGACAATTTCAAAGAAGTGCTTGCCAAAATTAAGTTCCTTACTCTCGGAACGTGCCCCGGCCTTATAGTTCAGGGGTTGTTCTTGCAGGAACAACCCACGAAGAAGGACCAATGTCCAAAAGATTGGGAATTTAATGGTAAGCAGTGCTTTGAAATTCTGTAATGCTGCGCTGTTTGGTGTACGGGTGTACCTGCCAGTGCTTCACATTTTTGTCCAGCATGTTTTGCCCACATTCACGTCAAAGCTGCATAGTTCATTGTTTTGTCTGGATTAAAATGATGCATGACCGTTACTTGGTTTGATACAGGCATTGCATTTAACTTGTTTCTGTTTTCACACACCAATCCCACCATCGTGGTTGAAAGTTTCAAATATAATACTTGTACACTGCATGTCATGTTTCCTAACAACCATAAACATAGAAACAACTGTTCACTAACAGAGCACATATTGTGCATATTACAACAGTTCTGTAAATTCACAAAAAGGTGTTGTTGCGCCTTTTACTGGCAACAAAGAAACCACTGTACAATATCACTTGGCCTTTGTAATTACAATTGACATAAGAGTCTCTTGAAATAACAGCGATTTTTTTTTAACAGTGTATGCCTCGCTGTCTTGATATTTTTGGCGTTATGCGATGTGTTACCCAGAGTTCTTGGACCTGTAGGTGAAACTCCTCAGGTTCCATCTCTGTGGCTAATAGCGGTACACAGCGGCAACCTATCTTGGCTTGAAATTAATCATGGATGTAACTGTCTCTGAGCTTTTCAAGGTCATAACCCACTCTCATATCTCGTTTCTTCTCGAATTTTTTTTTTTCAGGAGGGACAGCGCAGTCATTATATGATCACTGCCAATATCAGCACCAGGAAAGGTTCGGGGTGGGTTTTTTTGGCACCATTTATGCTGCCCTGAAATATGTTTGTTATCATGATAATAGTCCATCATGTAGGTAGTCTTTCCATCCGGAGAGTGCCTGTTTACCTTGCAACAGAGCTTTCGATCATAAAAGGTGTTACAGATGGTCACCAAATGGAATTGTGCGTCCTCAAGAAGCCGCAGACCCCTGTCGTTGGTGGTGCCCAGATGCATGCAGGCCAATTGTGCCTTCCCATTGGTATTACCGATCTTCGAATTCCAGTCCCCCATAAGGAGGTGAATAAGTCTATATTCCTTTGGACCCCTTGCATGGAAGTTCCTGCACTGTAGAATCTGTCCATTTGGTCTTCAGTTGCCCCTGGCGCGTCCGTCTTCTCCAGGCGCATTGCTGCCAGATGGCCGTTGGGAGTGGTGAGCTAATCCGCACTTACCTATAACATATACAAGGAAGATGTTGCCATAAACACGTCCAGAACAAGAAAGACAGAGAAGACGGCATAAATAATTCAATCATAATTCCAATCATTCTTCCCTGAACCACCCGACACTAGAATCGTCTACCACAATACATCATCGATTCCCATTACACGTGGGTTTTAGAATATCGTTTGAATGCTTCATTCTAGGCCAACAATGATCACCCTTGGCATCAAAAGCTTCTATTTATTAATTCCGTCGTGGAAGCTTTTTGGAGGAAAACAAACAAGTACCAAGTACAAATAAAATATCAAGAAATGCACGCACTCGTATGTTTTAATGTTAAAAATAATGCAACTAAGCGATAAAATATACATGAAATGAATGCTGGTCCGTCCGGAAGAACAATGGTGTATTTTATTTTCAAATATATTATTCGTTTAAGTTTTGAAATATATATGTTAAAACTTTAATTGTATTATGAATATGTGCCGCTAAATTAGCTCCATAAATGTGACTCACATGAGATCAACACAGCAGTGAAAGTAACTAGTGAGGAGAATTTTACTATTGAAAATAATAAAATGAAAATTGAAACTCAGGTTTAACGGGGGAAAAAGTGTATTTGTTATGATTGTATTAAGAAATTACATTACATGGACTTTAAACACGACCTTTCCTCACACGTAGCTGTACGTGTGACTCACCAGTACAGAGGAAATAGTTGAGCCACATTTCTGGGATTAAAAAGCTACATGCTACTAGACCCAGTAACTGGGCGCCACAGCTCTTCTGTTTTTAATTTGGGTTTGGATTAGTCGTACTTTATCGCCCCAGCCGATCGTGTGCAATTCGTGATTCGTAATTTGCCACTCATCTGGCTCCAAAACAACATTTCTAAATGACAACAAAGATATGTATGACAAAACACCTTATAAACCGCTACTGGCGTCTCAAGGTGGCAAAGACAAACTACTGCTTCAATGGTACTCTGGTATTTTTTTCGGCCAAATTGTAGTGCACTATATATAGCCTATTGGAAAATGCACATTTAAGATGACGTCACATGATACGTACGTGATGACGAAATCATGACGTCATGATTCAGCATGCTTCAGATAATGGCTTATTAAAGTGTGTGCCTAGTTTGAAGTCAATCTGATTGCATTTTATGTCAACTTTTGCAATTAGAAAAAAATATTTTACAAATTAATAAAAAATCAGTTGATTGATAACGTCATGGTGACGTCACTTCAGATTCTGAATACTATTATTAATACCTACCCTCCCACCAAGTTTCATAACGATGGGGCATTCCCTTATATGTTTAAAAAAACAAAACATTTTTTTGATGACCTCATGCTGACGTTACAAATTTTACGAAAATGTGTGCATATATCTGTGACCTACAAAACCTAATACAAGAAGAATTTTGAACGTATCATGTTTTGTTCCTGAGATATGAAGATGAGCTGAAAAAATAAAAATCAATACAAATCAACAGGATGAAGTCATCATTACGTCACCTCTATTTTCATCTATAACACATCCCGCTATGTCTACATACCAAGTTTCATTAGAATCGGCCTTGTAGTTCTCTAGACATAGGCACTTGAAAAATGCACTTTTATGATGACGTCATTATGACGACATTCTTCTAGGACCATCTGTGGTCATCTGTGTACACACCTTTGAAAAGCCAGTTCGAGAGAATTATTTGCACAGAATGGGGGGTCTGTTTTGTTCCAGTTCTTGTCACATTCAATCTGTGCGTTTGTTGGCAAGTTGTTCTTACCTGCTTTTAAAATAAGGATATTCTTTTTTGATAAATGAATCTCATACAATACGGCTGAGTTGAGCTGGTCATTTCTTTCGAGTCAGTGTAAATTTAATTTGTGTTTGTCCATTTTAATTTGAGTCTGCGAACTGAAAACATAATGGTACTGCACCTCTAGCGTGGCCTTGGAGCTTCCAATTCTGAGCATTTTTGATGCAGTTGGGTCCCTTAGTGGCGCTATTTATAAGCCATGTTGTGGAGGGATCCTTTTTCCAAATGGCTACTGTTCCAATTTGGGAAACATCGTTCGTTTTAGCGGTGGTTTTCTTTGGGTGAGCTTTTTTTTTTTTTTAAGTTATTGGTCAACCTACCAAAAAATGAAAAGAAAATGAAAGATGGCATGTTGTTATCATAATTTTTCGGTGCAACCTGAACATCTGTGAGAGTTCTGAATATTTTAAAAAGAATTTTGAAGTGATGGGGATTTATCACTGGTGTCTAATGAGAATGGGGTGCGCCCTTTATAATTTACAAATGGCCGGCCTCCGCGCCACGCATCCGCGTTGCTGCGACAGTGTTTCTAAAGGGGTCCCCAAGGGCGGATCTGCAACAAAATGCTCACAAATATTCAAAGGTCCGATAAGCCATCGGCCGATTAAAGCAATTTCAAGAAAAGTAAAAAAAAAAGTAGGAGGGTGATTTGGGGGTTGGGAGGAGCTGGAACTCAATTAACGCCATGAAGGCGCTCTATAAAAAAATGGTGTTAAAAAAACCCTTACTATCATGGATTGAGTCCTTTATCTTTGGTCGTAAGCAAAGGGTTGTGTTTCATGGGTGTCAATCTGCCTGATCTGATGTTGGCTCCGAGGTGCCCCCGTTTTCAGTTGTAGGACCCTTACTATTTAACATCTATATTAATGATCTCAATCTGCATCTGGAAAACTCACCCCATCACTATGCTGATGACACCTTTGTGTTTAAGGACGTAAGGTCCAGCAGTGACATTGTTCAGCTCCAGAACAATCTCGACACCATCGGCGATTGGTCTAAAAATAATTATTTTGTTCTCAACATCCAGAAATGTCAAGTTATGGCTCTATGCAGAACTAGGCAGCAAGCGTACCCACCTTTGTTTGTTTTGGACGACATTCTCATTCAAGAGGTGAAAACCCTGAAATTACTATTACTAGCACATTGATCAACTTGAAAAGGTTCAAAGGTATGCCACTCGTCTCATCTTGCATCAACGTAGACAGGTGCAACCTTACCCTGAGCGGCTCAGTGTGCTTCATTTAGGCACTCTTAGATCCAGGCGAGAGTTCTCATTCATGAAATTTGTTTGTAAACATCTGGCAAATGGGTGATTTTTCTCCGTCTTTATTTTAAGTGATGTCAATGTGAATAGTAGAGATGCGGACTCCTGGTTGACCTTTCACCACATTGTATACTCGCACTGACATATTTAAATATTCTATTCCCTGTCAGTTTGTTAGGACATGGGGTACTTATCCCGATAACTTGGTGGATATGTTAGCGTGAGCACCCCTGTCTTCCTTTTTGCGGAAACTAACACGGGATCTCTGTAATCTGTTATCTCATGCTTAATTTTTTACTTGGACATCAATTGAAAAAAAACTTTTTAAACTCTGCTGTTGTTTTTAACCCAAGTTTAATGCTGTTCTTGGTTGCTCATGATTGTTTTGCTCTGCTGGATACATTCCATCACCATACCCCTTTCCCCAGCCCTCTCCTCCTCAGTTGATTTTGTTTCTTCTCTCCCATTTCTTGTCTTACCCCTCCCCTTCCCATTGGCCCTATTTAACCCTCCCCTTCCTGTTTAATAATATTACACCCCCTAGGACCTTTCCTCCCTTGTGCCATGTTCGTGTTTTTATATGTTTTGTGGTGCATGCTTAGTCTGTGTTATGTGTCTGTCATTATACAGGGTTGGAGAGACACGCACTATTGGCGACAGTGTTTTGTTTCACTTTTGTTTTTCTCCTTGGCAGCCCTGCACTGTCCACGTTCTGTCTTTCGTGTGTTATTGTTTAGTTGGTTTCTTATTGATTATATCCTTTTGTTTTAATATTCAATTTTATGTATAGCCTATATTGTAATTGTTTTGTATATATGTGAATTCACCGAATCAAATATTAAAATATTATATTATTATAGCCGGGGAATGCGCATAAAAGCTGCCAAAGTTCAGGTATGATATCGACATCAGATTTTTTTTTTCTTTCAAATTTTTTGATGAATATAAGTGATGGATCCTCCCTTTTGTCATAAAAGTGGTTTGGGGAAAATAACAAACTTTCAGGTATATTAAAGGGTATACCCCAGTAAATAGACCAAAAATCCGTCCGCGGAGCTCATGAATAAAGGATGTACACTCAAATTACTTTATAATTATCATTAGAGAGTTCTGAGAGCCATGGAATTGGGAATACTGTAAAGAAAACCCGTAAAGCACTGTCCATTTGCCGTAGTTTTTACGGTTTATTACCGTTACTGCTCGGACCGTCACAAGAAAGAACGTGCTACGTGAATTTCCCGTAAAACTTGGTGCCCTGACGCATGCTGGGACTCAACATGCTTTTGTATTCGTAACCTTTCAAAACCCCTCCCCTTCCAAACACAACCGCCTTTTTTAAAGCTAATACATACAAAGCTGATCGTTATGCTGTGAAAGCCGTAATTCTTTGATATTGCAGAATTCGGACAGCCAAGTAGCTAAACCATGTGGTGTTGACCAGCAATAAATCAACCCCTTTCTGTGGGATCAGTACAAAGTTGTAAATGAAAATTACAAAGCAACTTACAGATGCAACTTATGTTACATCTTAATAATTTCACCTAAATGATATAAAAACCACTGTGCATGCATGTAAACAACAAGCTGTAAAACGTACAGGCATACCCCACTCCTATTTGCCGTAATTGGAACCTATTGCCCTCCTCCCTACCCTGCACTCAGCCCCGACGTCACCCCACTTTGTATTCCATTCATCAATATCATCATCATCATCATCATCATCATCCCCCCATCCCCCCCCCGATCCCCATCATCCCTATCATCATCATCATCCCCCCTGTGCCGATAGCATCTTGTGGTTTACGGCCCTTTTCTCAGTGCTTTATGATGATGCTCAAAATGTGGATTTAAGGGCGCCCTCAATTGTCTGTAAAGAGAGAATCCAGGTAAATCGCCCAAGCTAGGAAAGCAAGTGTGCATGATACGCGATACGGTACGGTATACGCGATATGTTCGTACGCTAAACCCAAAGATACGGCACTACCGTACACTACTACTAGTCTGCTTGTGACTATGTTTATGGTTCAACTTGCTCGATCAGAATTCTCACTTGTGATAAGTGCATAAGGCGTCCAAGTCACGTAAGCAAAGCTACATTACACAGTCATTTATCGTTTCTCTTTATGCAGTTTGGTTTGCAGAATTTAGTCCAAAAATCAATAAAACGGTTCGTCCGGAAATTGGGCACAAAAAGTTAACCGAGTGTACAAACCGTACGTGTATGGTGGTGAATCGTGTACGGTGTAGGCCTATGATCAAAAGTTGGGGATTTTTGTTTCTATTGAAATATTCGCCCGGTTCGATAAGCTTTACTCGGCATGGGGATTCTCTAGTGCCCTGCTTTGATTTTGCAATCTTACCTGCATTTTTTTTGTTGAATGAGAACTGCCATATCTGCCTGCGCTGCCCTAGGCTAGGCTACGGCTCCCATGTCTACTTTAGTAGAAAGAGAACTACAGTACGGAACACAGATTTTTTTCATCACTTTTTACAGAATCCATCCGGAATGTTTGGGTGCATACAGATTTTAGAGATTAGGGAAAACTGTGCAGCAGTTTCTGGCAATAGACTACATTTTGATGTACATTTTTGTACTTAGTACTTATAGTAGTTGCTTCGGACTAGTAGTCAACAAATGTGTTGGCGATCGTCTATGGGGCTCCGCTACGCACGTGGTACGTGGAGCAGCCATATTTCTAGGGGTAGAGAATGAATGCATCTTTCCTCTAAAACCCATAGATATGTATACAGCAATGATTTATAATTGATCGAGAAGTTGATGTCCAAAAGTCTGAAATAACACAAAGCTAAAAAAGTCCAACATCATATGTGTGACAGAACACCTCGTTCGGTCACATAAATGTCTAGTCGCAAAGGTGTAACATGTTTGTTTAACAGCTGTAGTCATGATAGTTGTAGAATCCAAGGTACATGTATGAGCAAGAGAAAAATCCCTGTTTTTCAGCTACATGCACGTACCCGCACAATCTAGTGTATCACACAAACTACATATTTATTTGTTTATTAAAAATAAACTTAACATCAAAACAAAAACTTAGGCCAATGCCATGCCCCCAAAACAAATTGTTGTTGACATTGGCTAAATTAATTTTTA
Organism: Patiria miniata; assembly: GCF_015706575.1. Taxonomy (NCBI): domain Eukaryota; kingdom Metazoa; phylum Echinodermata; class Asteroidea; order Valvatida; family Asterinidae; genus Patiria; species Patiria miniata. Next base: position 9,755,721 of record NW_024037063.1, read on the forward strand.
TTTTATTAAATTTGGTTAGGCAAAGGAATTGACTTTGGCCGGAAGATTTAAACCTGCCGTTTAGAGCCCCCATAAAACATTTTAACCAACCCATCGCTCTACCCTAATTTGAGAGAGAAACTGCTATAACAGGCTTTCCAAATGACATTATAAATCCCCAACAAAAATCATGCCAGCTTCAACCCATGACAACTCCCAGCAAAATTTACATCAGATGTGCTTGACTTGATTCAGTTTGTATGAATTTGCATGATATGGCCGTTAATCCACATTCCATCTGGTTTGTATTTTGTTTTTAGGCGGTTTAAATGTTTATGCACACAAGCAGTGTTTGGAACCTGTCAGAACCTTACAGATGACCAGCAGGCTAGCATAAACGCATTGTGTGATGGCAAGCATCTTTCAGGTATGCGCTCTGTTTATGTTAAAAAAGTAACTGTCAACTTGTGTTTTAATGTAATTTAATACACATACTGTGTATTGCAGTGTGTGTTTGGTTTGGCCGAAATAAAAATAACAGTTTTGCTTCTGGTTAGTTACCTACCCTATTTTGTCAGCTTCTACCCTAATTTTTAATTTTTTAATTTTATTATTTTTTTTTTTTGGGGGGGGGGAAACGAGAAAACAAAAAACCCAAGACCATCAATTCCTACCTTTAACCTTGACAACACGCAGACACTTACATATGATCAACCCCCCCCCCCTCAAAAAAAAAATCAAAACAATTCCCTACCTACCTACCTACCCTATATTCAAATGCCACATAAATGGAAGCTGAATTCCTTTTTTTGGTTTTGGCCTTGTCATTTAATTATGTTCTAAAAAAAAATGCTTTTAGCCTAAATTTGTTTAAAGGTGTTCAGTGGCCAATGCCTCCAGATCATTTTGTTGGAAGTGCTCACAGCAGAACTAAAAGTGAGATTTCAAGGCATAATTACATGCTTAGTATACTGAACACCTATAGAGTCCCGAAATGTGACGTCAGTTAGAACCAGGAAGTGAAGTGCAAACGAATGGACGTGCGCATGTTTGTTCACAGGCTAAATCACGCACTATTCTTTTACAATTGTGCACATGATGTATTTACTTCCGTACTCTATTGTGTAGTGTGACTCACTTTTGCATGTTTTAAACTGTTTTGTTAATAAATTCACATGTGTATTATTTCAACATTTTCCTTTTCAGGATGAAGGTGTCTGTTCCCGCCCCAACCTACAAGCTGCTGTGAAGACAACAAGCCTACACATATTTTCTGATGTACATGTATCTTCTGGAATTGTAGTGCCAGGCAGTCACGCAAATCTTGTGAGATTGTTTTCTGACTTAATTAAAAATGTCATGCATCTCTAGTAACATGAATTAGACCCTGGCACATGGATTGGGGCGGTGAAGCCTCAATGCTGGTCACTGCTAGTAATGTTTAAAAAGTAATGAAAGTAGGAAGGCCGTCAAACATAGTTATTCTCTTTCTAGAAAGAGTCGGCACAAACACACATGCTGTGTCACTCCATTTTGATGTTAATGTTATGTATCGGCTTCCTTTATTAAATTTTCATTTATTGACCAAATGTATCAAGTATGGACACACTCACAGAAAATGCTAAAGAAGAATTTAACGCCAGAGTAAGAATTTTCAGTCTTGAGAGAGTGACAAATATGCTGATGTAATTGCATCGTAATATACATTTAAAAAATGTAGTCTATAAAAAATAATTTATGACATTCTTTATTCAAAGTGTAATGAGCCATGGTTCAAAGTAGTGGTTTAGTTTTAAACTCATCAGGTTTTTACGGTGAAGTATTCACCATCAATCTTTGATTTCACTTGTTGGGACATTGAGGCTCTTGAATATGCCCCCTCCCCTCCTGACATCAAAAGCTGCATTGTCTATACGCCACTGCCATTGATCGACCAATCAGGATCAAGTTTGTTTGAAATAATTACTGATGCAAATAATGCATTGCAGGCATAGAGAATTCAGTATACTTTGAATCATGCAGCTTCACTTGGAAAGTCCTTGCACCTTTGTGTAACCTTACCACTTTTTTTAAGTGTATGGGCTCTTTGGATGTCCGTTTTTCCTCTTACGAAAGTTTGTTTCTCTTTTACATGTTGTGATATTTGTACAATTAAAATGATGTACATGTAAATTAATTGAGGAGATAAATATTCAACAGATTCAATAATTAAGACTTTAAAATGTGTATTATTAGAGTGTTGTGTATACATGGTTTGTCAACACCGATTGAAATAATGCACATGTAATAAATAAATTGTGGCTGATGAGTTTCAAAAGATATTTGGTTCCGTTTCTCCTCTAATTTTTCTTTCAGTGATTTCTTAAAAACGTTTACGATTTCACAGAGGACAGATGTCTTATGGGGTGTATTTTCTTTTCAACAAACATCTAAAAACACCATATTTTTTCACTGCCTCTATTAGTAGTGCACTTGGGATAATTATTCTCCTTGAACAGGGGTTGATAGCAAGAATGAAAACCTACCCTTTTCAGTTGTAAGTTCTGAATTTATTTGTGTAATGGAAGACGCCCAAACAGAAACACCAGCGAGGCACTTGCATAATTTTTAAGGCAGTTTGCACAAAATTAACCATGGAAGGAAAAATAACTGCAATCTTGATATTATTTCTGAAGTTTAAATCCCCCTTGCTAGAAGCTAACGTAACACAAACCACATAATAACCAGGGATGATGACGGGCACCAAATTGTACTTTGTGGAAGGGGGTCGAAATATGTAGAAAAACGTAATTTTCAGGGCTAATTTTAACAAAAGGAGGAGTGAATGGGACATTCCTTAAGATTCATCAAAAAATTTTTGTAAAAATACGAAATATGTTATTTTTAAGATCGTATAAAAAGTCCTCTAAGGTACTTAGCCACCTTACCCCCTATTGTTCACGAGTTGAAAAGGCACTACTAAAACCGATATCGAAAAGTCGCAAATTTTAAAATCGCTGTTTTTAAATTATGTGGGGCAGTTATGTGTCAAAAATGGTCTGAAAAGGTAAATTGGACATCAGTAATTTGAATAAAAATGTTAAAATAACTTTAAAGCTTTGTTTTTTTCTCGAAAATTTCAATTTGTTATAATCATCAAATTTCATAGGAAACGGGCATTTTAACATTTTTTTCGGCAATCAAATGACTATAACTGGCAAAGTTTGTGGCCGGTGCCTTTTATTTAAAAAGGAACCTTTAAATATTTTAATTTTCTTCAATTATTGGGAAATTTATAGTGCTTGAGTCTACTGTTAATTTTTAATTAACCTAATTAAGCTAAAAACAATGTCATTATGTGGTCTACTACCACCCAATGACAGCCCCATATAAAACTATTTTCATTTACATTTTTAGGGTTTCAAAATGATTTTCGTAGTTTATAACTCGGATAAAACATGAACAATCGGCCAAAAAATACTTTCAACACGGTAAATGACGTTTTGCTAGAAAAGTCAAAGTCCTTGCCATTTTACAAAAAGAGGGCGCTGTTTGTGGTCATTTTGTGGAAAGGAGGAGACAACAAAGTGCCACCCTCTTTCACAAAATTATTTGCACCTCAGTTTGAAATATTATTTTAAGACTTAAATCAGGCAAAAATTAATCATCATGAAGGGAAAATGCTTTTGAGGGTCAAACAATGTTAAAACAAACGGGAACAATAAGACAGACAAAGAGAAACAAGAAAAACGTCCATTATTTATTAGTTTTATGATGATTTTGTTTATTGGGTGTTTGTTTGTTTGTTTGTGGGTGAATTTTTGATTTAATAACCGTTTACAGGCCAATACTGCCCCTCCGACCAAAAAAACACAAGCCCTAGCTAACCCTAACCCTAGCTAACCCTAACCCTAGCTAACCCTAACCCTAACCCTAACCCTGTGACGTAGCCGCAATGGTATGCAAATTATTCAGGCTAAAGGTCGACTGTGTAGCAACTTTTATCCTATGAGCACGGACGTACGTCGCGCGCGCTCACGTCACACACTCGACTGTACAGGACGCCATTATGCATCGTGCACTAGTACATGTAGTACATGTGTAGCTGTGCTAAGTTGTCAATGTCACACTGCACACGTACAGACTAGACACGCTCACAAAAACTTCATTTTTCCTACTGAGTATAGGTAAGTTCAGCTTGTGTTTGGGATTAAAACAAACCAGTCACGTTGATGTGGATGGTAACAGTACTTTCAGTTCCACAATTTTCACCCGAGCTCGCTGCTGTAGCATAAGCATGTTTGTTTAAAGAACTGTAGGCTTAGGCCTATGCTCGGCTTGGCAGAACTGGCCCTAGCTACCTGCCTTCCCAACATGATTTATTTCACGTGTAAAATACCCTGCTTTTATCTGTTGTAGTTGAACACGATATAGGCCCATAAGAATTAGAGGCTGCAAGTACCAAATAAATGATGGAACTCAAACAGTCCACATACATGACATAATATAGCCAGCAGGCACGACTACATTTCAGACTGTTGATTGAAATTACACATTTCGAAATAGGCCTAATAAATTTCACGTAGCACATTTAGTTCTAATGTTTTACCCCGTAACGTGGTGTCATATAACAACGCCATGTTCCACTGTTGTGTAAAACACATCCTAGTAATATAGGCCTAATTTGCATGCGATTATATGTGTAGCCTACCCGGAGAGCTCTGACCATTAAGAATGAAGAGTTCCATATATATAGGGCATACCGAGTACCGTGCAATGCGAACATGGAAAAAAACCAACTACCTAACTGTTACATTGCTTGGTAGCTTGATTTGTTGCTACAAATACTTTTTAAAATTAGATTTCTTCTTTGAAATTAGGTGTTTGGAGGATTTTTTCCAAAAGAGAAATTTTGTCTGAGAACTGTTTGGTTGATAGTCTGGCTCCAACAGCCAAAGTTTGTGATTACTTTTACGTCAGGGAACCAGACAGTTCCGTAATGTTTTTATATTTTCTGAACCAAGCAATCGAGTGGCATAATTGAGAGCCCCTTAAGAACTGTCCATAAGAAGGCGCAAACTGACAACTTTTGAGACCCACCTCCCCTGCTGTGTACGTGCATACACTGTAGTAGGGCACTAGAATAGCACTTTAGCAATTTTTGGCAGTGAATTTTCCCTTTGCATACTGCACGCAAGGCTTGGACCCCCTCTTTAGCATGATATACACACAACCTTCTCCCCTTTCTTGTGTATATGCTTATTTGAAAGCCGGAATCGGGAAAGAAATCGAGAACAGGGATTAAAAAGAATTGGAGTCAAAACAATAAATACATTCTTGTGACTGTGTGGAACATTAACTCGTGCAAAAAATACCCCAAACAAAACAGTTTGTGTTGTTGGGATTCAAGCTTGATGTGCAAAGTACATTTGTAGTACGCATCGGCATCAGTGTGTATTGCCCAATTATACATTTATCACTTGATGGTTCTGTAAGATCTGTAGGCTTTGAATAGCATGCCAAGTTAGTCTAAGTTTGTGCACGCAAATTTATTTTACAAAGTCTACAATTCTAACAAACATGCAATTCGGAAGACTTCTAATTAGAATGATGCGATCATCCTTAGCATTAAATTTAAAGTAAATGAGTCACGTAAAATATTGCTCAAAGTTACTATGTTAATTAGTTTACGTTACTCTGTTTATATTTCAGCCTCTTGTGGTTGCATTGCTACAGAATGGAGGAAAACGTGAGTAACATTTTAAGTTCTACAAACAAAATGTTAAACTCTAGATCAACCACAGTTAGGATAGTTATTCACATTAGGCCAAAAAAAAGAATAGTTCTGCTTCCGGTTACCCGACCGGCCCTATTTTAAGGCTGCGACCCTAAAAATTTTATCGGCAATTCCAAAAAAAAAAAAAAAATGATTGAATAAATAATTTAATAAAAATAAAAACCTTATGTCTTGTCTGTCTTCACAAAATACCTCTCAACAACCCTTTTGCATCAAAAAATGCTTGTATTTATTGTTTTCTTACTTACATTCGCTATTTTTTCAAAAGAAACCTCCGTTATTTTTACAAATTCGCTGCGCGATTCAACTACTTCGCAATTCGATGTCTATAATCACGTGCGCAATAAGCGCAATGCGGCGACGACTGGTTCCCGCCGCGCCGTGCAGGGGCCAATTATGAAAATGCGGTAACTAGTCTGTGCACGGCTATGCGATCGTTAGCACTACCATGGCTATGCAGGCGCAGGCACGTGCTCTGTCAACTGGTCGGACTCGACATCGTAAAAATGCTGAGAAAGACATCGTAAAAATGCCAAGAAAACACCGATGGAGAAAGAACATTTTTGCAAGTTAAATCACAGATTTGATCTAGCTTGTCTGTGTATGTATTTTCCGTGTTCAAGAGTTCATTTTGAGATCGCACTACTCGTATTTGGAGTGATACAATGCAGCGTGTTTCCAGAAAATGTTCGACCCGTTGGCCGCGGGCCACACATGTACATGTACAGTGCATCACACACTTCGGAGTTTTGGCCAGCTCCCCTTCTTGACTAGCGTTGTGCCTATGGTGCGAACGACCTGAATTTCCCACAATTTTTTTTACGAATTATCGAACGTAAAAATATTGACAATAATTAAGGTAGGTTTTATTCACTTTTTGTGGCCATTTTGTGTATAGCTTTTTTAGTGCAATGGAAATAGTTCAGGCTAAAACTTCGCATATAATTGAATACCCCATTCAATCTGCATAAACAAAATTGGCAAAAAAAAAAAAAATTTCCGACCGACCGACCCTATTTTTGAAAGGCATGTAATCGGAAGCAGAACTATTCTTTTTTTTGGCCTTACCCAAGACAGTTTACCCATTCCTCTTACATGGTTGGACTTAAACGGATGATAAACATGGCTGGCTGAACTTTTCCAGTGTAACATGAAATTAGGACTCTTATCAAGTGTCTTTTACCGTTTTATTGGTTGAATCAGGGGTGTGAAATCTCAGCTTTAAAGCTGATTTCAGCTTTTTTTGTTTCGGATTTCAGCTTTTTTTCCTCACTGGCTGTGTACAAAAGTATAGGAGATTTCCAAAGTTTAGCTTTTTTACACCTTTTCAACTGCTTTCAGCTATTTTTTTATCAGTGGTCGCTCACATCCCTGTTGAATGTTCACAATCCTCACGTAGGCATGCGCAATACTACCAGTGAGTCAGTATTTTATATTGCAAACGTCATCATACATATACATGTGACGCGCATCCGCCAATCTCCACAAAAGGAGTTGTTTATGACTTATTCCCGAGCTTGGCACTCTGATTAATTAGCTTGAGGGGTGTTAAGAAAACCTTGAAGCAAAATGGTTGAACTTTTTTTTTTATCTGAAAATCTTTGATTTTTTTATTGAAAATGTATTTATGAATGCGAATATATATTTGCTTGGTCAGTATTGATCACTCTATTTGAAACTGGTTGGAGCCTGGTCTGTACTGGTCAGATGCTGATATTAATTGTCTGTGCATGCTTTTATCATGCTCGTTAAACTAAAATGTAAATTCAATTAATTATTTGATTTAACTATACATTATCTTGCCATTTTTTTCTCCTTTCTGTACAGGCAATGTCTATATTCAGGAAAATGACTGGAGAGGAGCAGTGTGATGTGGAATCTGATCAGCAAAGTCTCGATGGTGGCCAATCTGACCAGGGTGGGAGTGATGAAGATTTGTTTTCGAGTTGTGAGGAAGATGAGGAACCTGATTCGGCATCGAATGTGGAAGGCGACGACCCATCAGATCAGCCAGGTGATGCGTCAGATAGGTCTTCTGAGTCAGATGACAGCGCATTTGAGCCGGAGGTTGAAATGTCAGAGAGCAAAACCTCACCAAAGAATGATGCCAGAAAGAGCTACAAGCCAGTAAGAGTATTATGATATGTTTTGTTTCTGTACTTGAGCTCTCAAATTGGAAATGTTCAGATTTGTGATGCAAGTATAATGTTGGTTAATCTGAAGAACTTTGATAAGTTGTAGACATTGAACAGTACCAGAAATCGTATGTATTTATAATTTTGTTGGTACTTTTTTTTATAATTTCCAATGTGTCAAAATATCACAAACATTTCCCAAATCCGTTTAAAGATGCATGTATAATCAATTCACAGAAATAAATCGGTATAACTGAATATTTGCTGATTCAGGCCAACTTTTCGCGGGAAGGCTGCCACCAAAAGCTTTTGTAAGTTTTAGAGAAAACTGACTTTTCATAGACAAAATAAGATACCGTAAACATTATGACCAAAATGTATCTGCTGTACCACTCTAGTTTTACAGTGGCTTTGATGCATGTTTCAAGTAAATATTAACTGTTCATTTAAATAGGGTCAGCGATATGCAAGGAAATGCCCGCTGTGTGTAAACAGCAGGTACAAGTACCTGTCTCAACACCTGCAGAGAACTCACCAACTCAAATCAAAGGACAAAAGGATGCGGATGCTCGGCAAGGCTAGAGAAAGGTAAACAGATTTCCTAAATAAAAATCGTGCAAAACTAAAAATATTCATTGTACACTAACACATAGTATCAATTTTTGTAAAGATCTGCCATGCTGTCTCAATCTTCAAGCAAGCCCGAAAAGTGTATCCTGATTGGTTGATCCAACAACCTGAACTACATATTACCCTTCAAGTCAATAGTGCAGATCGACCCACAAGCTAGAGAAAGGTCAAAGGACTTCCAAGTACAAAAACGTCCCTTCCACTGATAAAGAAATCAATTGCAAACACTCATTTTTAATTTATAATTTCCTTTTTCATTCATGACAAAGGGAGCCTATAAATCATGGGCCAAGTCCAAAGAAACGCCGACGTACGTACCCATGCCCGGTGAAAGGTTGCCACCAAAGGGGACTGAAAAGACCGGACCTCCACATCCGCAACCTACACAACGTCAAGGTAAAACTTCACTTCTGCAGTATAAAACTGACACAAGTCTTGACAATTTAAGAGTATTACAAAATTGGGGCTGATGAAATGCCACCTATTTGTAAGGCCAAAGCAAAAGTCTTTGGTTTCTGGTATGGAGCTTGCCCCAAAAGTAGTGCGGCGACGGGGCTTTTTTTTTTTTTTTCTTGTTTTTTCTTCAAATGTCGGTTGATGACTGCAAATGATGCCCAACTAAATTTAGTGCAAAATGTATGGAAGCCCAGAAAGGTCACACAAAGCTTATACTCGATCGGAACCCAATCTAAAAACACGTTAAAATTGTGCAGCACCAGGATTCCAGTCAAACCAGTGAGTTTGGCGGTTTTGAGACATCATCTTACATTAAAAAAACCTTTTTAATTAAGGCGCATGGCTACGGCGATGTGCGCGCATACCAGAAACTGGAGACTTTTTGTTTTGCCTAATCATAACTTGAGATGTCTTTTGTTTGACATTAAAAAAAAACAAATGCAAAAACGCCCCTGCCTGCAGAATCAAAATTATTCAGAGATTTGTCTTCAGCAAATGTTACTTCTATAACCAAGTAATTCTACCATGTTTTACAGTTGAAGAGCACTCTTTACCGAAATCTCAAGAGTCGTCTAGCTCAATATCGGCAGAAGCGTCGTGAAAAGAAGACCAATCTGCCGAATGATTCTACGACAGATGTACATGTGCCTGTCACGTGCCATGGTAACAATTTTTTATAATGTTTGTTATAGCATGTCTTGGATATCTTTATTACAGAGCCTTTCATGTCACGGTATCCATAATAAAATAAAAAGTTAATTAAGCTGACTCTCATTGAAATCTATGCACACATACTTTTATCATAAGCTTCCATTGTCTTGCGGGTGTACAACCCAGCATGAGACTTACTGTCTAGTGTGGGGATAAGACATTTTGAGATGTTCCAGGCCATTATATTATCAGCACACAGTCAATCTCAAGACAGAGAATGCTTACCCTGGCAGTACTCATCAGTGAGTGTGTCTACTTTAATGTAGAAGTATAGAAAATTTGCAATTGTATTCACAATTTGCTGTTTTTTTTGTTTTGCCGGCAGATGTTGTGAACAATTTTCATAAGTACATAGCAGCCACGAAAGCATGTACGCGTCAAGGAAAAGCATACGCAAAGAACATCACAAGAAATCTGCAGCTGCTTAAAGATGCGATGGGTTGCTCATATGCACAAATGCTACACCCATCAATGCCTGAAAAGTAAGCAATATAACTTGTAACATTAAAACTGATGAGTGTGTGTACCGACATAGCATGAACATTTGGGTATCCGTTCGTGTAATGTTATTCGTTTGTGACACGTTTGCCGTAAGTATCATTTGTTAGCGGTGCGCTGGCCTTCTAGGAATAATTTTGAACCTGTTCAAAATTTTGAGCGGGCAACAACGTAGTGATCAATATGCTATGAGTATTTGCTGTGTGAATGTTTCATTCATGTTAACGGAGATGCATAATCAATTAAGTCACTGAGAATAATTTCACAAGTCAGGAAAAAATCTATTGATGACAATTGAAAGTAGTGTTGTTCACCTCAATTAGGATGATGGTGACCCTTGCTGCCAACGGCAAGCAACCAAAGACGATCAGCAATTACCTGTTTGCTCTGAAGCGGTTCTGCCACTTTCTTACCATATATGATGACCAGGCTACGTCCGTCTTGAAAGTCCGCCCCTCTGTCATCGTCAAGACACAGACAGTAGTGGATGATTTCATGAGAAGCACTAGATCAGGCATTATTGCCCGCCAGTCTCAGGTTAAATCACAGATTGGTGGTGAGTACTTTGAATATAAAATCAAATGTTTTAATTGCATAATTAATTGAAGAGGATGTACACACATGTGGAGACTCCTGTTTTTGTATATTTTGGAGTTCAAAACTAAACCCCTACATTGAACCATGGCTCATTACACTTCAGTGCAATGCCGCATATTCATCCTTTTTTTTTGTAAGTCAAAATTTCTGAAATGTACATTATGATGCAGTTACATTTTTAGAAAAAAAAATATGCCTTAAGCAGTTATGAAGTCATTCAAATTGTTCCAATATATTTGAAACTGCTGGTGATATATTGATCTGCATGTTTTAATTTGCATTTTAATTTGCATTGTTTAATATATATGAAGACACAAACCTAGGAAATATTGTCATTATAATGTGAAATGTCAAAAGAAAGTGTTGATTGTCAGCTCCCTCTCTGTTTTCAAGAATATGCTGGAAATTGTAATTACGTTGCTTGATCCTTACAATATCTGCACATTATTCCAGATCTCATCATTGATGGCAAATACATAACCGATTTCCTGGAGAAGGCGGAATCTGAACTGCAGCAGTTGTGTAGGTCAGGTTAGTCAAGTTGTATGTTTTTTCCATTGATTAACAAGTCGGAGAATCTTGTCAAGAAAAAGGAGTTAATAAATATCTTGAGTTGAGAGATCAAAAACTGTGTAAATCCACAATTTCATCAAAAAGTAGTACAAGACACTCCACTTGCATGGTGCATGTGCTATGAGTTCTAACTAAATTACACCACAGATGTCGCAAGCCAATATTTGAGATTTGAGAAAGCATATATTAATTGCTTGTTTTATTGAGAAATGAATTGGACCGATTAATTTATATCATATAATAGTGTATTAATGTTTATTAGGCAGTGGTTTAAAAATTGTGAAAACTTGTGATGCAACAGAGATGCTTTGAGAGGAAAAATTAGATTGGTCTGAAATGTCCTTATTGCCAAAAAAACGATTAAGAATTCATGAGTAAAAACAATGACTTGTCCCTTTTGGTATCGGAAGAAATGTTCAATGCCAAATGAAAAGTAAGACATATAGTCATCAACGTGAGTATGCAGGCACAAGCAATACATATTGGCTGATTTTGGAAGACAGGAATTACAAGTATATGAAAAAAAACAATATTGATAATCATTTGTATATGAAAAGAAATATTAATAATCATTTGTGTAACATTAAAAATGATTTATTAATAACCTCAACATACACTTCACTACTTGGCATGGCAGGAGTTAACTTTGAGTTTATGTATAATCAGGTATGTACACTAACAGAAATTGTTGTTTTAATCTTATTTTCTCAAAAGAGTTATCAAGCCAGTTGACGTGGTCACTGGTGAAGCGAATACGCAATCTCATCATCATGAAAATCATCCTGAGCCAGGCCCCACGTGCGGGGGTAATACAGAACGCTACGCTGGGGCAATTCCTTGACAGGACACGGCATGTCGCTCCCGAGACATTCGAAGATGTCTACACAATCAAAGTAAGTTATACAGGATCAATGCAAAACTTACAAGATTAAATATTCATTTTTGTAGTTATCAAACTATTTTTCCCCAACAGTGTCATTCTTTCAAAGAGGTGAAAATAACCTTGTGTAGTGTTGAATGCTTATAGTCAACCTGAGTGCATAATTTGTCATTAATTGAAGCACATTCCTATCACTTGATGGGAATATTGATTGATTATCTAAACAAACTGGTATGTTCAGGCCATGTATAACAAATACACTCCATCAAAAAAAGAAAGTCCCCACCCCCCTTCCAATACTTTTTGTCTTACTCAAAAACTTAAAGCACCTCTTTTTGGTTGAGTGTATTAATCGAGATTTGCATATACATATATCATGTGTCTTTCTTCTAGGTCACCAAGCACAAGACAGAGAGACTTGGACCGGCGACAGTTATCCTTGATGAAGCACTAGAAAAACAACTCTGCTTCTACGTACGCTATGCTCGGCCAAGCTCACTTGGGTGTCCGGGTAAGAGTCAGTATTTCCCAATTCCACTCAACTGTCAAGTGGCAAAGTACAGTACAATAAATGTCAAGTGAAGAGCAAGGACTTCCAAATTTACTGCAGAGTCAGGTTAAATTCCTGAATATTCAAGACATGCGAATGATTTAAACTCTTTGCTGAGTTACATTATTACAAAGTTACACAGTTACAAACGCGGGTTTTGACATCCGTTGATTTGGATTTTCTTTTATTTATATAATCAAGCTAATCAAGTTGTCTGGACATAATAGGAAATGTATAAGATCATTTCCGTTATTTTGTTTTGTTGCAAGACATCCATATGAGTCAACTGAGCTTTGAGGTAGCTAAACTTACCACTGAACCACAGGCTATAGACCTGGTGTAGGCGGACTTGAAAGCATGATATCTGACTGGGCCAACAAATTTAAATGCACAAGACATTTTGATTATGGTTCTTAATATGAGATCATTTTAGAGAAAATTCTTGCCTTAAAGACTTGCATAAAATAGGAAAACTCTAAGCATGATGATGCATGTCACTGCGCAGGAGAAATATCAAATTAGCCGGAGGCAACAACTTAAACCTCATAATGTAATTAATTCTGGAACAACTATAATGAACCCTATTTCTGGAAAAACTAATAAATTCCATTTGAAAACTTTCCTATTGACAATTATCAGAAGGTATCATCAAGAACCGAGATGCCCCCTTGTTTTTGGGTACACACGGAGCCTGCATCTACAAGGTATCCCGAGTGGCCGATGATACCTGGAAATCTATGGGGATGCCGGGCAAGTGCGGGGCCACCATACTGAGGAAGACTGCAGCAACCAAGGTGTGTGTTTGTGGCAGACTAAGTCTGCTTTGTTGCTCGTTGGGCTGCTTGAACACATGTTGACTTTTCCTCCTCGTGAAGAAAAGCAGTTTAACATCTTAAAGAACTCAAAGGTTGAGTAGCCCATTTGCAACTTTCCATAAGAAGCTCTACCAAATTGGTGTTTAAAAAAACCAAAAAACAAGACTTGCTGTAAAGATCGTAATTAATAGCACAAAACTTCATGTCTTCTGGCATGCTGTCTTTTCAAAGAAAACAACAAAATACATCATTCCCAAGGTGATTGGTGATTGTTTCATAATTTATTAAATCAAGTAGGTGTAAAACATATCAAAAACTTTTTTGATCCCAATTTAGTTTGCATGCAAACTTTTGCATTTAAGGATTTTAATATACTGCTTCAGATATTTAGTGTTCTTTTCTTTCAAGTTGGCAATAACAGTTTCTCTGGAAATGGGTCATTTTACTTTCAAACTGTATAGTGGAATTAGAAAAAGTTCATGCACACTTTAAGAAATGCCATACTTTTTGCAATATTTCCAACCAATTAAAAGTGCAGGCCTTATAATTTGGTCTTTTACCGGCTTTATCATCACTTTCACAAAAGTTTCTACATTGCACTCGGTGGTTGGTCAATCAGAAGATGCTAAGTGTGCACTCTCACTTGTTTCATTCTGAAGCATATCTTTCAACTACAGTTTAGTTGCATGGTGATTGCAAAATAGTACTTGTGTAATTGTTCAAGTCCCTTAAAAAATAAACCCTGGTGTTGCAGGCTGTTGGAGAACTGAAACAAAGAGATGCTGATCAAGTGGCTGAGCTCATGGCACACCAGCCCGCTACGCAACATGCGTACTACGTGGCCGCGCAGGACACAAGGGATAAGATCAGAGCTTGCAGCTTGCTTGCAACTGTCCTCCGTAAGGTATGGTGGGAGAACAACGTTAATATACAATATGTATGCCTGATGTTTTAAATTAAGTAGACTATGTCAAATATTTTTGCATAAATAAACATTCAGTGAACAAATAATCTGGCCCTGTTTTTATAATGAATAGAAAAAAAGAAACAAATGTTAAATATTTTGTATAAAACAGATAGTTATCTGGCTGTATAATGCATAAAAACTAGTTGTGATTCTTTAATTTTGTTTAATTTGGTTTTCTTAGGAGGGTGTTGCAGGGACAGCGACCGTGGAAGTAAGTATTTTGAAATGCATATTAAGCCTTAATTTGAGCTACAGTATTTCAACTTCACAGGACCAAAAATACATAACCGAATCACGGGATAAAATATAAAGGACAATCACAAAATAAAGGAATGGCATGTCCTGATATCAATCTGATCAAGTTCTTTAATAATAAAGGTAAAAAATCCAAAAGTATTTGTTTGTGTCTTTGCCTACTAAATTGCAGAATAACCCACCCACTGAGATCTCTGAGATATCTGTCTGCCAGGTAAGTCAAGTTTGACTAGTCCATTTGTTAGGCTTTTGTTAATGCATAATGAAGTTCCAGCTATAACTTGCACAGTAACATGATCGCTGATTATAGAGTCATAGAAAATGGAACAACTTGTCTAAAAGTTTAATGAATTTTTAAGTTTATGTGCATATGTGCCTAACAGTCTAGCTTAGTCAAGAATTTCGTTTTGTAAATACCTGTAATCATGGACTCAATATTTTACAATACCTTTAAAACTCCAAATTCACCTAACCTGAAATAATTACAGATTGCATTTTACTGTATTTTCCACGTGAAGATAATGCAGAAAGAAAATGCCTTATTATCCAGTATTCAGAACAGTATCACAATTATTATTTGTTTTGTCTTTGCCAACTAAATTGCAGAATAACCAACCTGCTGATGATGAGGTGTCTCAGCATTCTAGCTGCCAGGTAAGTCAAGTTTGATTAGTCCATTTATTTGACTTTTGTTTCAGAAGAAGTAGAAGTACCAGCTATAACTTGCACAGTGACATGATAACTTGCACCTGACCTAAAGTAATAATAGTTCTTATACTGCATTTTCCATGTGAAGGCAATGTAAAAAAAAATGGCCTTATGAATTATCCATTACTCGGAAAAGTATCACAATTGTTTGGTGTTCTGAGAGTGCTGAGTATTGTTAGGACTTTTTTGTTATTTTATATATCTGCCCAAGTACGTGCACACACATTGCATATTTGCTTTAAGTGTCACAACAACCGTTCATTAAGATTTTGTTCACACTTTCCCGTTTACAGTTGCCCGTGTACAATCTATCAACTGATGCTACCGGGGTTCACTTTTGAGGGGCCACATGGGACATGCACCATTTTTGCATAGGGGCACTGAATATATGTATTTTACATAGATATATACTTGTGTGCAATATAATACGGTACAGTATTTAAAAAAGAAGGAAGGGGCTGATTTACCCTTAAACGTTTCCTGTTTGTAACATCCCTCTATACTCAACTTTGCACACCTTGAATTTGTCTGTTCTTGGTTGTAAATGTGTTGCTGAACATTATTGTTCCATTTGGTCAAATTGTAGGTTGATGAGAGCCCAAGTAGTACTAGTGGTCACTCGCAGCCAGAGCCAGTTATGTCTGCACACTCCGTAAGTTCTTTATTTTGTAATTCAACCTTTCTTTTCGATGTTTATTGGCCAAGAATAGATAGGAAGCAAATACATATTTCCTTGGCCAAAAGTGAATGATGAATTTATTAGTGGGGGCAGAGTATGATACCATCATCAGTCCTTCATTCCGGTATGCGTCAATTGACCCCCTCAAGCTTGGTGGTCCAAGTGGTAAGATGTCTGCACTAGTAAACAGGAGGTCATTGGTTCGAGTCCCACTCGAGTAATCTTTGATCATATCTCTAGCTCTCAGACAACACTGCCTTATCGATAATACAACAGTACAAGGGAATACTTGATTTTATTATTTTCAGCATTTCTTGTCCAGAAGTGCATGTAAATTTATCAGTGGTCGTTCAATCTTGCAACTGTTTAAATTCCACATTTGCCAATGTAGAACTGGATAAATTGTTTCCATAATTTTAAAGTATAATCTTTTTTCCCAGCTGCTGGCCTTCTATGGAAAGACGGTAAAACAACATCCACAGACAATCTTTTCTGAAAAAGATAAAGCGTTGTTTCTACAGAAATTCCACTCTGTCAAAGAACGCGAACCAGGGGCTGCCCTGACAAGAGTGGTGAGTTACAGTGTATAGAACTTGGTCCAAAAAACATGCCCTACTTTTGATCCTTAAAGGGAATGTATAACATTTGCTTTTGCTGCAATATTCAGAAATAAATGGATTTGGAGGATTAGTATGTTATAGCAAATATTGTTAACATGACTTGTTTCACGTTTTGGGCTTGTAGATGTTGGAAAAACCAAGAAAACCATTCATGTTCTTGTAGTCTGGTTCCCTGCCCAACTTAAGATGAAACGGAGAATTTAGAGACTTTGGGGAATTGTAAGATCAGAGAGTCAGTCTAGTAGGCTTCACAGTTGTGTAATCAATTGCAAAGAAAACACAGAATAACTAATTATGAAAACTTAGGAGCAGTTTTGAAAATAAGCCAGTTTTCTCCAACGCTGGTCAGCCGACCAGCGTTGGAAAAATACCATTTTTCTTGAAAATGTCAGCACACCAGGAGCCACGATTTTACAGGATGCTTTAGACTGTCGATCCCTAACAATCCAGCAAGGTATTTTGTGATAATTTGATCATTTCGTTTTGTAATGTTTGCAAATGTTGTATCTTCCCTTTAATAACCCTTTTGTTTTCCAGTGTAATTCAAGCAGAATTTCAGATCATGTACACAAGGCATGACAAATTTTGTGGAGCTTGCCACATTCAACATGGCAGCCACCATTGTCCATACAGCACTGGAAATGGGGCTGAAGCCATGTGCTGAGGTTTGAAGCAGGATTACCCCTGATGATGTCCGTGCAAACAATTGACAACAATCAAGGAGGTGTGTATTGACATCAGGGGTGATCTGTATTCCTTCAGAAGCTTCCGGCCCCAGCACGGGCTTCAGTCCCGTTTCCAGTGCTAGTATGGACAATGGTGAATGCCAAGTAAAAAATGGCAAATTCTGAGAGTATTTTTTTCATAAGGCATTTAAATATCACCCTCTCGCACAAAACATATTATTTTATTATCCATGTTGCTTAAAATCATGCATGAAGAAAAAGCATGGACAAGTTGTTCAGTTGGTTTTATTACCACTGCAGTCAATTTCAATGCTCAAAGTAGACACAAACGGGTGTGTTAATTGTTTGGTTTGGTTTGGTTTGGTTTAATCATACATATACATGCTTTCTGTTATGATGCATTAAAGCCCATAATTAAGTCAAAAACATGTAAAGGAAAATAGATACGGGGAACTAAAGGGCATAAAAAGGAACAAAATGACATAAATGAACATAATCAAAAGTAATCATAAGAGCAATCAATCCCTTAAAGTAATCACTAGTCCATTCAGCCTACCACACTTTTTTTGCATGTATGCATCAAATGAACTTTTGCAGACTATAATCACATGGTGCTTCACTTAGAGCATTAATTTTGTGTTGATAGGCCGTGACATCTGTCATACCACTGCACAATTTTGTGTTTCACAGAATTCTTTTTTTATGGGGATCAGAGCAGGGGAAAGTGAACAAAATGTGAATACGGAGGGTACATAAGTTGCTTGAGATGCTTTGTAATGCAAGGTTTTCACTGAAAATATTGGAATTTTTAGGCAGATGTTATCCTCGAAGATGAACATTTGAGGAAGAAATTTAAGAGGAAGCAAGTGGCAGACAAGCTGCGAAGCATGCTTGAGATTTTGGCCAAAAAAGGTATGGTATTTTGCCAAAAAAATTCTTCAAACTCGCATTGAAATAATCAGCTTTGCTAAACAAAAATCAAGGAAATATAGGGAAATGTTCCATTTCTTGATGTAGGCAATGTTTCCCGTGCATTCATTCAGAAACACTGTAATGTTCAATTCTGCGCACCTTTTAATAGGTTCCTGAGAAGTGCCAAGGTTATTTATTAGGCGCTGTACATCAAGGCCCTTATTTATAAAAAAAACTAGATAAAATTAATTGAAGCTTCAAATTGCATTGAAGAAAACAAAAATAATTAAGAGCACAAGCATTAACGATTGGTACCAAGACCAAATCACAAGTTCACAGTAAATATACATTTCCATTCAATAAGCAAATGAGTTTGACAGTTTGAATTAGTTGACTTTAATACCTTGTTTGTAACATAATTTTGTTTGACACTGTCGACTTGAGCTTCAGTTCTTGTTCTTTTGTCTTGTATGTGCGACGATTGAGTTAAACCTAACGTTCATATTAGCTCCAAAATGAGTTAAACTTGAAATGTTTTGAAACATGCATGCTGGCTCCAGATCTTTGCATTTAATTTAAAACTATTGTAGGCTGTCAGTATTTTAATTACAATGAGTTAATTTTTATCTTTTTATAGAGTCTGCCCAAAATGCGACCAACAAAACTAAATGGTAAGTAACTGATTTGTAAACATGCAGTTAAATTTAGGCTTATGACTGTATCACATTTAAATCAGTCTTATATATCACAAGACATTGTCATTTAATCAGCTGTGCGATCATGCTTTTACTTGTGTGATTGTCTTGGCAGTGTTCAATTTCTTTATGCACTCCTCTTTTTTTAATACTTCAATTAATATTTAAGCCTCTCTTTAATTTTCAACCGCAGTCCCACAAAGCTGACAGATGATCAACTTACGGACCACATACTGAGGGAAAAGAAGTACCTGCGGAACATCTTTGAAGGCAAGGTGAGCAGGCTGTAGTGATACCAAACTTTTTAAAGTTTCATTAAACAAATTCACCTGCACATGAGTAAAATAGAAATGTGTGGTAGATAATTTGCCATTTACCGTTAATTGATTTTGTTCGTCTTTTGTTTGAACATAACATTGCAAATCACAAGTTAAGTGTCAGGTCACATGTCCTGGATTTCAGTTATGTAACTTGGGCTGCTTGAGATAGGCGCAACATGAACATTAAGGGACACATGATTACATTTGCTTATATGAAACTTTTATTGCAGGACGTGGCATGCAAGCGCCATAGGCGCTTCAAGCAAGGGAGACGATCTAGAGGTGTGTTTATTCATTCAGTGTAACATTTTTTTTTTCTGTACAACCACTGCCAAAACAGAACATCTTCATTAAGGGAAATCAAAGGAAAATTGATTATAGACAAAAAAGTAAGTAAGTTGTTATTGTCCTTCTTGCTCCTGTTCTTACCTCGTCAAAATAAAAAAAATACAGAGAAACTATTTAGAACACAAGCATAAACCATGAAAAGAAACACATATAGAGAAGAATAACTTACTGTTGTTAAGACAAAAACAACTTACAAAGAGAAAGTGCACAGTAAGCCAAGAATAACAATACGTCCATTTTGAATAGGATTGTTAGTTAGAGGCAAATTGGATAGATTTTACGCTCAAAAGCTACTAGGCAGTTAACAGAGTTTGTGTGGAAAAATCTTGTACAGGACCAAAACCTAGCATTGCTGTTCACGTTGGCCACTATTAAACTATTTGGTCAGTGTAGACCATTTCTGGAAATATAATAATATTGCTCATTTTATTCATATGCAGAAGAACTTCAGTATGAAACCACAAAAGGCCCATTCACCGATGAGCAGTATGAGCTGGCAGCGGATGTGTTGGTGAAGACATTTTGCCCCAATAATGAGACCGAGGTTAGTATTGTAGTAGGGTTTACTCTAAGATCTAAATTTAATTCAATTGTGTATGCGCGGTTTTCGAGCCAATATTTTAGGGGGGGGGGTAGGTAGAGTTAATATTTGGGGGGGGGGGGCTAGGGACTTCCCACGTGACATCACCTTCACCTAACTTTCACTTTCGCTATTTCCTTTTTATTAATTGCATTTTGGGGGCAAGATATATAATTTTGGGGGTAAAGCCCCCCTCCCCCGGGCCCCTTCCTTAGAACCGCACATGATTTAAATTTGCTCCTGTTTTTTATCAATCTTGCATATTGAGCAGTGCCTTCAAAAAAGTTTTATGACCTAATAACTTTTTAACAAAAAAAATACAAAATGAACCTAACATTTTTGAAATTACGTCTTTATTTTTTAGGGACTTCTACATGCAGTGATGATAAAAGAAATACAGATTTAAATTTGTTTCTCTGAAATAAAAACCAATACAGTGGTAAATGTGCTTTTCTTGGCACATGTTTTTCCATGTGTCCTATAGTATCTGGCATCCTGTAATTTAGAAGACATTTTGACATTTTGTAACAACAGGGTACTACTGGTCGAGCTTGATAAAAAAGGGTTTGCCCTAGCATTCTCAGGTTTTTTTTGTGTAGTTGAGCTTAAAGTACTATGGAAGGTTGTGATGAACATTATTGTTAACAAATTGCATTCAAAACAAGTGGTCTCAGTGGTTCTAATTTTCCACTCTTTGTGCTCATTTTCAGCGTGTGGACTATGTCCTGAAAGTGCTCCTGCCAGAGGCACTGATTCGGGTTGCAGAACGCCATCTGGATGTAAGCCATGAGGAGGCAGAGCAACTATTCATTAACAGCAGTTAAGCGTTAGTGTTCCTGGTTTGAATTCGGCCTTGCAATGCGTCAAGACACGAACTAGTCTTTCCCAATGGTTAGTGTTGGACAGTTTGACTTCATACATTATTAAAATGAAAAATGTTTTGATGTTTTTTCTTGATCCGGGTTTTTAATTCTGGGGACAAATATATGCTTGGCCAGTTTTAATCAAGTATATTTAATATTTACAAGATTCTTGTAAGTTTGCAGTACGCCCCTGCGAAACTATCTGTGACAATACTCTTGTAAGTTTGCAATGTATTTGTCTGAAGCTGGCCAAGTATATATCTATTTCCATTCATAAACAGCTTTCTGGATAATGTTTGCATTTACCAAAGATTAGTACTTGATTAAGTGGTCCTATAGATTCAGCTGCGGCCTGCAAAATTGTCGTTGAAGTCTTGTGGTTGCAAATCAGTGTAAGAAGCTTAGTCTTGGCCTGCAATATGGTTTTAAAAGTTGTGGTCTTGAGGCCCACAACATGATCTTGGAAGCCCTGGTCATGGCCGCAAATCTGTAATTTTGAACTTTATGAACTTGTTAGGCTTGGGTAAGACTGAAACTCAGTGTGAGAAGCCTTAGTTGTGCCTTCAACTTTGTCTTGCCTCAGGTCCTTTGAATTACAAACTGAATATTGTTGAAATTTGTGAACTTGTTAGGCTTGGGTAAGACTGAAACTCAGTATGAGAAGCCTTGGTTGTGCCTGCAACTTTGTCTTGCCTCAGGCCCTTTGAATTACAAACTGAATATTGTTGAAATTTGTGAACTTGTTAGGCTTGGGTAAGACTGAAACTCAATGTGAGAAGCCTTGGTTGTGCCTGCAACTTTGTCTTGCCTCAGGTTACTTTGAATTAAAAATAAACTGAATATTGTTGAAATTTGTGAACTTGTTAGGCTTGGGTAAGACTGAAACTCAGTGTGAGAAGCCTTGGTTGTGCCTGCAACTTTGTCTTGCCTCAGGTTACTTTGAATTACAAACTGAATATTGTTGAAATTTGTGAACTTGTTAGGCTTGGGTAAGACTGAAACTCAATGTGAGAAGCCTTGGTTGTGCCTGCAACTTTGTCTTGCCTCAGGTTACTTTGAATTAAAAATAAACTGAATATTGTTGAAATTTGTGAGCTTGTTAGGCTTGGGTAAGACTGAAACTCAATGTGAGAAGCCTTGGTTGTGCCTGCAACTTTGTCTTGCCTCAGGTTACTTTGAATTAAAAATAAACTGAATATTGTTGAAATTTGTGAACTTGTTAGGCTTAGGTAAGACTGAAACTCAATGTGAGAAGCCTTGGTTGTGCTCGCATGCAACTTGCCTCAGGTCCTCTGAATTACAAACTGAATATTGTTGAAATTTGTGAACTTGTTAGGCTTGGGTAAGACTGAAACTCAGTGTGAGAAGCCTTGGTTGTGCTCGCATGCAACTTGCCTCAGGTTACTTTGAATTTTAAAGTTTAAATCTGCAATTTGAATATTGTTGAATAAATTGAAAAAAAATGCAGAAAAGTTACGAAATCTCTCATTGTGTGTTTTATTTTAATGTCTTTGTATGTGATAATTATTATATATATAAGCCTAATTTCTTTTCACAAAAGTGAGTTAGGTCAAGATTTTTTGTGCAATCCCCTTGTCATAATCGTGGCAAAATTATACATTCATAATGGGGTCGGTTCTCTCAAGATACTATACTGCTAGAAATGTGCCTATAACATCACTATTGAAACTTCAAGGTTGAACTTTAATTTAACCACTTTTTCACCACCCAAACGGGTACAGAAATCGAATGTCTAGAATTTTATACTTGATGCAAATTGCTTTAATTAACATGCATTTTGCCATTAAATGTTGGTCAATATGTGGTTTGTGCTTTTTACACATGGACCTAAAATGAAAAGATTGTACATCTACATGGAGGCACAAATGTAATTTTTTTTATAAAAAGAATAAACAAAAACAATCTAGCTACTCATTTCATTAAAAGGAAATCCCACATAATTGTTTTTCCCAGAAAATGAGGCAATTTAAAACACTTTACAGAAAACAGGGTCCTTGCCGAATAAATATTCAGATTTTGCCCTTCCACATAATGACAAAAGGGAAAACTTTTATGAATAAATTTCAATCTTTACAATTAAAACTTAAAAGTGCTTCCAAAGAAGCCTAAAAATTTGGAAATCAATTTGGAACTAAATTTGGCTTTGTAGCTTTGCCCTATAAAAAATAGGTTTTGATTAAAAATGGAACCTAAAATTTATGTTATTGGAGGAGACTGTGTGGTACAAGGGTCATATTGAGCTAAACCACAAAATTACCACGTCCACATAATAACAAAAACCACAAAATGACCACAAACATATTGGCAATCCACATAATAACCACATATGTGGTCATTATGTGGATATCAGGGAATTTGTCCTTCCACAAAATGAATCTCTTAACTGCACAACCCTATGTGAATGGAAATTAATCCCCATCCCCATCATCCCCATCATCATCATCATCATCATCATCATCATCATCATCATCATCATCATCATCATCATCATTTAGGCTGTGTTCATCCAGTGTAGGATGTAGCCCTCCTCATGTTGGCGCCATTTATTTTTATTCCTTGCTGTTCTTGTCCATAATGTTCCCGCATATGATGTTATGTCACCCCTCCATCTTCTTCGTTGTCTGCCTCTTTTCCGTTTCCCCGTCCTTGGTTGCCATTCCATCAGTCCATCAGTTGTTGACCATCTTCGGGCGACATGTCCAGCCCATCTCCATTGTGCCTGTTTTACTGTCTTTATGATGTCTCTAATCCTCATTTTCTTTCATATTTCTGTGCATCTGACCCTGTCTCTGATTGAGATTTGAAGCATCTGCCTCTCCATTGCTCTTTGTTCTGAACATAGTTAGCATTATACAACTTTTTGGTTGTTGTCCATGTTTCTGCTCCATAAGTTATTGTTGTAAGCACACTCTGGTCATATACCCTTCTCCAGAGAGCCATCGGTATGTTATTATCACAAAGTATTTCTCTTGTGTTCCATTACTTTACGTCCTCAAAATTCCTTAACTTTTTTATTATATTCTCAATTTATCTTTTTTCCGAGCGTGAGCAGCTGAGCATTCCCCCCCCCCCCTTCAAATAAACAGTAATACGGCTTCGCACCTCTTTTTCCTTCTTTTTTCTCCCCTTTTTCCTTTTTTTTTTTCGTTTTCCAGGGGGTCAATAGCCCCCCCCCCCCCCTTGCCCCTCTCCTCGCGTCGCCCATGCCCGTAGCTGACCGAAATTTTACGTGTTTTTCTTTTGGTTGGCAACCCGTTTGACAGTACTTTTACCGTAAAATTACGGGCAAACATTTAACAGTGTAATTGAAGACAGATGGTACTGCACCTCTAGCCTGCAGGGCTTCCAATTCTGAGCAACTGGAATGCAATTGGGTCCGAAAGTGGCGCTATCTGTAAGCCATGTTGCAGAGGGATCCTCTTTCAAACTGGCTACTTTTCGTTTTGGGAGTGGTCTTCTTTGGGTGAAAATTTCTCCAAAAATGTGTCGGTCAACCAACCAAAAATTGAAAATAAAATAAAAGAAGACAACGATCATCACTTTTCTGTGCAGCCTGAACAGCTGTGAGAGTTCTGAGTATTTTCAACAGAATTTTGAAGTCATGAATGTGGGATTTATCACTAGTACCTATGTGAATGTTTAAAGTGGGGTGCACCAGTTATACAATAATAAGCTTACAGGTTGGGTGGTGAACCTGGTTCTTGAAATCTGAAGGCCCGGCAAAATGGTTTCTGGCGTATTTATGGCTGTCAGAGGATAAATCGGCTTCTTCTACTAGGCTATCTATGATTGCACTCATAACAATTGACACCTATCAGCTCAATGTAGCAGGCAAATTTCGAAATAGATTGTTGACAATCATCAAGGCTGGCAAAGCTTGTCCTCTCCTCGGAACCTCAGACGCAAGTTCCTTATACACCTCTCCGCCCCAAAATATCCTATCCTGCGAACAACTGTACCCGTGACTACTCAAACCTGTTGTTTTATAACCCTGTAACTGACCAATAGTGAAAATGTATTCTCTTCCCGCGAAACTAACTAATTTACATGAAAATACTGCACGGATGTGTACGTGTGCAGGCACACTGGCCAAATAAACTCAACATTCTGTTTCCCAAATTTATGGGGTGGACGATGTTTGGCCACATGGCATAAACATTATGTTTCTTATATAGAGCAAAAGATTATTTTTTCTCATTCAATTTCATATTTCACTTCGTGACACCTATTTTTTATGCCTTTCCCAATCCTTCAAAATACTCTCAAACTTTCCAAAGCCCCTTTCATCCTGTACAAAATCTCCGTCTTCGAAAACGGTCCGACACTGATTTTGGGAAACCCTTTAAACACTATAGCATGAAGCAACACCGCAGCTGCACTGGTACGGCGGTACACGGGTACACGGATCAAAAGGGTTCAGACTGCGGCTGTTCCCGGGTAGAAAATCTCAAATCTACAGCCGACCTGTGTACACGTTCAGAGGTGCAAGCGTGAAAAGTGCACTTTGGCTACCAGTGTTTGATGGAACTCGGTTCCACTTACGTTGCACACTTCTTGATTTAAACAGGTTAGGCGAGACGATAGTGTGAAAAAGGCTCAATGGGTTTAAAATGAATTTTGGGGGAAGCTGACCTCAAAGTGGTCATGCATCTTAGCAGGTACATTGCGTAGTGTGTCGTGTTTTTTTTTTTTTAATTTTCAAGAAGAGACGAATGCTCGGCAAAACAGCTCTGTAGCTTGGTAAAATTTATATATCGATTTTAAGTCTAGGTTTAAACTAGGCGCGGTTCTAGAGCCTATATATTTAAACTTTGGGGGGGGGGGTGAGGGGGCTAGCAGGGGTGGATCCAGAATCTTTTGCAGGGAGGCGTGCTGAAATGTAGACCGTTTTTTTTTTCTCATGACGCTTAGGCCTCCAAAAATCAAAGGGGGGGGGGGTCATACAGCACTTTCACTGGGGAACGCTGATAAAATCCTACAGTCATGCACACTATAATGCCAAATAGTGTTCAAATGCCCCCTTCTCAAGACTAGTTTTTTTCTGGGGTGACACAATTTGCATGTGACGTCAAGTTCTAAAATTGGCCACTGCCATTTTTGTATGGATTTTTGTTTTTTGGGTTTTTTGGTGGTTTGTTTTTTTTTGGGGGGGGGAGGGGAAAGCCACCCCCACCTAGCCCCCGCCCCACCCCGTAGAACCACTTCTGGTTTAAACTGTATAGTGTTTAATCGCCCCCTAGTAAACTTCCTTGCCTAGACCCCTTTCCGGTCAACATTAAGCAACAGATTATGCCAAAGTGGCGAGGCAAAGGTAAGCATGATAAATGGTTGGGGTTGAGGTTAGCCTGTAGTAAAAATAGAGGAGGGCTTATGGATGGTACTAACACTTCAGGGGAGGTGGTCAAGAGTCTCGTTCAATTAACCGAGGCAAGGTTTTGCACACACAAAATCAAGTAACATGTAGTGAAAGAGGCTGGAATGGACGGGGATATAGGGTAGGACAAGGTACAGCTGAACATGGTACAGCAGAAGAAGGGTAACATGGTACAGAAAAAAAGGAGTGCCCTGTCAAAAATTACATGCATTCGGAGGCAAATTTTAATGATTACATTTTCTGTTTCCGTTATTCATGCTTCAAAATGAATACTTTAAACCGAGTGATGTTTACATATACTGTATGCCAATATGTTTCCAGTGTCTTAAATATTATGCGTCAATTTGTGTTTTGTTTCAAAACGTTCCCAAGTGATGTTATCCTCTCTGCGAAGGGAAGGGGAGTGGGACATGCGCATGATTCCACCATTTCGCGTTTTTTGTTGTACATACATGTGTACCTTTTAAACTTTTAAAACTAACACCAACTAATAAACTGTTTGTGAATGCAAGATTTATTAGCACATATAATATGAATATATTTGTTTCTGATTTCTAAATGTCATTGTAACTTCATTCAGCTTTTGGCTGCATTATCTATTTTAAGCAATACACTAATGAACCTGTAAAAGAAATCGAATCTGAGTCTTAAAACTGTTGTTCGCCTAGAGTTTGCGTCTTAGATTCTTGGTGAAAGTAGGGCATTGTGCAAGTAGTAACAGTTGAAAGATTTCCAACAATTTTATCTTGCTGTCCGACTTGCTATCAAATGTTTCTTACTAAAGTGAAATGTGAAATGCCTTAAAAGAAACGGTCCAGACATTAGTGACAGTTAAAGGATGAAGACCTGCGTTTCTTCTTTCAATTGCATTATTATAGATTCACACATTCCCGAAATTAATATTTCACTAGATATAAAAGTGAGGCAATTTACCATTGCCGTACTGCATGTTTAAATAGTCAAACCATGTAGGCCTATACATGTGTGACGGAACGAGCCGTCAGTGTTTCGCCTGGGTGGCGAACCTAATTCCTTTATTTGTAAAGAGGCAAAGTACGCCCACAAACACGCACGAACTGTAAGTTCGATGAGTGAACATTGTATATGTGAGTCAGAGCAACGTGGTTCAATCAGAGGTTTATACTCTTGAACCGCACAACCTCATTCCGGGACGAGAGGTTGTGAGAGCCCAGTGAAGCTAGCAGAGCTGAAGCTGACCCGTTCCTTCTGTAGCGGTGAAGTGCTTTGCGTGTTGCCGACCGCCGTCAGCAGTATTACTTACCAGGGGTAAGGGAGTTATAGCGAAGCATAATTGCTTATAGTCTAGCGGATATGTGACAAAATATCGATGAATTGTTCACTTTTGCATAAAAGCGTGAAACTTTGCACGGATGTTCATATTCATGCGAGAAAATGTTTTAGATGTGGAGCAATCGCAAATTTACCTTTTTAGGGGCGTGGCATCCATTTAAAAAAAGGGGGCGGGACTTGTCGTGCCCGCAGTGAAAACGGTTGTTCGCACGTCACAAAGACATAATTGTATAGATTATAAGTGTTTTCCAGATTCGGAGCCGCCACAAAAGTACCTTTTTTGGGGGCGTGGCAGCCATTTAAAAATAAGGGGGGGGGGTAATTACGATGCCAACTTGGGAAAAATTGTGTCCATATTTCATGAACGAATAAAACGTCCCACAGACGTTTATATTCATGAGAAACAAATTTCAGATGTGGAGCCATCTCGAACACACCCTTTTAGGGGCGTTGCATTCATATTAGGAAAAAAAAGGGGCGGGGTTTTCATTATGCCCACCATGGAAATATTGTTCCCACATTCACAGAGGCATCCATTTAAAAAAAGAGGGCGGGACTTGTCGTGCCCGCAGTGAAAACGGTTGTTCGCACTTGTCACAAAAGCAGGAAACGTCACAAAGACATACTTGTATAGATTATAAGTGTTTTCCAGATTCGGGGCCGCCACAAAAGTACCTTTTTTGGGGCGTGGCAGCCATTTAAAAATAAGGGGGGGGGTAATTACGATGCTAACTTGGGAAAAATTGTGTCCATATTTCATGAACGAACAAAACGTCCCACAGACGTTTATATTCATGAGAAACAAATTTCAGATGTGGAGCCCTCTCGAACACACCCTTTTAGGGGCGTTGCATTTATATTAGGGAAAAAAAGGGGCGGGGTTTTCATTATGCCCACCATGGAAATATTGTTCCCACATTCACAGAGAAATGGAACTTTCCACAGACATTGACATTCATGAGAAAAAAAATCAAGATGTGGAGACAACACGAACACACCGTTTTAGGGGCGTGGCAGCCATGTTTTAAAAAAGGGGCGGTTTTTTTATTAAGCCCACCATGGGAAAAATTTGCCTACATATATTTCATTAAAAAATGAAACTAATCCCACTGACATTAATATTCACGAGAAAAAAAATCAGACGTGGAGCCATCGCAAACACACCCTTTTAGGGGCGTGGCAGCCATAGTAAAATAGGGGGGGGAGTCATGATGCCCCTATAAAAAAGTTGTGACTACCTTTCACAAACGGATTAAACTCCACATAGACAATATTTTTATGAGAATCTTTCTTTTTTCGAATGTGAAGCCATTACAAACTTACCCTTTTAGAGGCGTGGCATATATTTAAACAAAAACATGGGGGTGCTACTAATCATTTGCCCACCATCGAAACTTGTGCCTACCTTTCATGAATGAGTAAACTTCACACAAACTTCAATGGTGAAAGAAAATAAATTCAGATGTGAAGCCACAGCAAACTCATCCTCTTAGAGGCGTGAGGGCCTACTCACTATGCCCACAATTGCATTTTTTATAATTTGTTGTTGATTTCTTATAATGTTGATTGGCCCATAACCTATATGACATTATTTGGTAATACAATGTCCAGTTAACATTACACATTTAACCAAAAAGTCAACATTCCTTTCCAAAGATATTTTCTATGGATGATGGGTTGTCTTAACAGGTTTTTTTTAGTTTATTCACTTTATTACCACTTTCTTTCATTTCAGAGTAAGACGACATAATCCAATGTTTCGGAGGTTACAAAACTGTTAACGGAAAAGTTAACAAATATATTTGAAAGCATGCAATATCCCGAAGCTGCCGCTAAGCCAAAAGGGTTACATGTTGAACTAACATAGATGTAATCGGCAGCAAAAAGTTTGAAAATGTAGGATATTTACCATTTCCAAATATTAGAAGTGATGCATACTATATTGACACCAAAAGTTAACGGAAAATGTAACCTCCGAAACATGACAACGCTTAATAACATAGCTACAGAACGGAAACAGAAACAGTGGTCAAAATCATTTGGCAGAAAGGCCTCACCCTTGTGCTTAATCACAACGCAAAAGCAACTTAATTGGAATTGCATGCTCAATAATATAAATAGGCTGAATAAAAAAAGGTACCTAAAAACGGACCACTCAAAGTGGTAGGATTACGCCCCTTCTGGGGTCTGAGATATCCATATGAAGAAACACAGGAACTTTGTTAAGCTACCCGAGGTAGCCTTTATCTAGGATAGTTTTAGGACCAAAAATCTAAGAATTCTATCCACTGGTTCAAGAAATATAGACCAAAACCTCAACATTTCAAAGTTTCACCACTGATTGTGAAAATAGCCATATACATATACAGACTCGATATGGTTTCATATCCTCAGATGTTTATACGGCATATGTGTACATACTGAAGCCATTGCCAAGAGTCAACGGAAACTTCCATTAAATGCATGTGGATTAATTCTCTTTTCATTGATATGCCCACAGTATAGGGTCATCCTGTGTCAATTCAACACGAATGTGGAACCGACCCTCACAGATTGGAACTATTTTTGGTGTGATGATTGACATATGAGGAAACCCCAGAGCTGATATTTTTTGGGGGTGTAATTTAACTCGTTAGGTTTGGAGATACGGGTCAACGAACTTTGACTAATTAGCATGACCTCCAAACTTCACATTCTTCTATCGCCAAAGCTATAGCAGTTACAAAGCCAAGTTGTACATCATTATTAAAGCTCTTTGAATGGCCTCCATTTCATAAAATAAAACCAAAATCGTTGTATGAAGAGCAGAGAAAATGCGTAACAAAATGACCTTTGAGCTTGAATTACGTAATTCAAATTTCGTAATTACTCTTCAGATGTTAGTTTATGTAAGCAACAATCGTGGAAAATATTGTGATTGGTGCTCTTTAAGTTTTCAAGTTCATACAAGACCAATAGTCATACAAGACCAAATTAAATTTGGTCTTGAATGACCACAAGTTTTGGTTGAATTTAGCAGAAATTCTAACCCAAACAAATGGTTATAGAACAACCCAAGTTTGGGTAGTTCCAGTTTTCACCCTTTCTTTGGTAAAATTAACCCAGGCAATTGTTCAGTGTAAATATGGCTTTTTCTACTGATTTGCTATTTATGATTGCACTCATAAAAGTGTTATGATAGGACTCATAAAAATCGACACTTTTTAGCTCAATGTAGCTGGCAAATCTCAAGATAGATTTTTAAAAATCAAGGAGGCTAAGCTTGTCCTCTCCTAGGAATCTCAGACGCAAGTGCCTCATACTCCTCCTCGCCCCAAACTACCCTGACCCCGCGAATAAGTGTACCCATCACTACTCAAACCTATTGTTTTATAATCCTGGTGTAACTGACCAATAGTGAAAATGTATTCTCTTCCCGCGGAACTAATGACATGAAAATACTGCACGGACGTGTGCAGGCACACTGGCCAAATAAAATCAACATTCTGTTTCCCAAAATTATGGCCGATGATAAACGAAGTTTGGCCACATGGCATGAACAGTATGCTTTGTATTTACAGCAACAAATGTATTTGTCTCATTTTGCGTATTTATTGTACATAGAATATGTCCCTTTTAAACTTTTGAAGATGAAGAACTGTATTTATTAATATATCACTACATGTATTAAAGCGATTAAATTTACCATTGCCGTAGTGCGTGTTTTATTAGTCAAGCAATGTAGGCCTACAGTGCGAGTCAAAAAAAACCTAGACACTTTTAAAATTGGCCATAGTTTTATTCTGTAGCAATGATAAGATATTTTCACATGTACTTTTAGAGTAACTCTTCCTGCTTCTTTTGGTGACATTTGCACTAGATAAGTATTCACGCATGACTGCTCAGGATACAATTAAAGGGGTTGGGTGAAATATGACTTGCGCCAATTGGTCAGGGCTGGATAAGAAAGAGACAATTTTAAAGAACACAACCATTGTCCAACAAAGAGACAGGATTTCATCAGCTTTTGAACTTCGTGTTTATTTAAAACCACAAAATTAAATTAAAAAGGCAATTAAATTCCACGTTGGCTTAGTCCTCAACATGGCCGCCATCTCGTTCAATACACAGCTGGGCTCGACTCATCATTCCTGCAACAGCACGGCGAATCACCTCCCTGTCTTGTCTGAGAATGTCAATTTCACGAGTTATCCTTTCCTGGAGGTCATCAAGATTTGCTTACTGAAACTCTTGCAAGCAAGGTCCATAAATCTGAACTGATTATACATTCCACGACCAGAACCAAACAATGGTTGTGTTCTTTTAAGTTGTCTCCTTCTTATCCAGCCCTGACCAGTTGGCGCAAGTGAGATTTCACCCGACCCCTTTAATTGTCTCCTGTGCAGTCATGCATGAAGAGTAGTCCAGTGAAAATGTCTCCAAAACAAGCAGGAAGAGTTACTCTAAAAAGTACATATGGAAATACCTTATCTATATTGCCACAGAATAAAACTATGGCCAATTTTAAAAGTGTATTGTTTTTTTGACTCGCACTGTACATGTACGACAGTGTAAACTAAAGGATCAAAGGTAGCTTTGACCAAGGCTATCAGCTTGTTCCCATACGAGCTTGTTCCCGCTTCCGCACAACACACCGCGCGCGCCGCGACACACTAGTTGTACTATACCGTTAGCCCCAACGACCCTTGTGTGTGCTTTGTGTAAATGTACGTACGTCCCACACAAAATTCAGCAAACAGCCGTACAGTAAGTCGAGGCGGAGGATAGCGTTGACGCAACCGTGTATGCTGAATATGATAATTAGTACGCGCTATGGTAAATAGTCTTCTCTCATTAGATAATGTCGGACAAAAAAAATGAATATTTATTAAATTGCATAATGCAACCAAAGGTTTGCAAACCAGACGGCCTGTGGTAACAATAATTATTGTGAAACACCCCCTTAAAATCTTAAATAATAGTAGAATAATAATATTTATAAAGTTATATATAGGGTTTGGGTCGAAAATGAAATGAAAAGGGTGAAAAATTAGACCTTCAAAAAACGGCAAATGGTACAAACCGCACGCCGGCAAAAACGATGTCACCGTGCACAGAGGCCACGTTGGGGCCGTCCACTGTAGCCACCGGCCCGGCTGGCGCCATGCGGTAAGACACGCTGCGCTTTCTCGTTCAGCGGCACAAAAGCGCTCACACTATTGAGTATATCTACCGCTGACATTTGGGGGTATTTCTTCTAAGCTGTCAAGGGGATATGGGAAAAAAATTATCTCTCCTTCAGCAAACTTATTCCGTAAGACTGAATTTAACTTGTATGAACGACTTATAAGTTATATGTCATATGTTCGACTAATATATCGACAGGGTACGACATATACATGTATATCGACAGAGTACGACTAATATATCGACAGGGTACGACATATATATGTAGACAGGGTGTGACATATCAGACATATGACATAATGTCGACAGGTGCCAGTACTACATATATGTCGTGCGTATGTCGAGTCGACAGGGTACGATATAATGTCGCATACGACTTTGTCGTATATAAGTACGACTTAATATCTCGTGTATACAACATATGAATTTTAACTTGTACGTTCGACTTGTTTGTCGATTATGTCGTGCATACATCATATCTTGTGAGTACGACTTGTATCTCTTAAGAGATGTATGTTATACCTACGACTTACATGTCGTACGTATGTCGTAGGTACGACATACAATTCGTACGTACGCGTTAAAATACACTATGTCGTACGTACGGTATGAGATATATTTTGCACATGGTACGAATTCAGGGAGAGATTTTTTTTCACCATGTCCCTATATGACAGTTTCGTATATTTCCATCCCAATGTCAATAGCTCGTTTCTTGCAGTAAATTCATACGGGTGCGGCATGACTTATAGATACGAGTTAACTTGCATTCGATTAAATGGGTACGATTTGACCTGGGTCCGAGTTGACCTGTTCCCTTCATTCGCTGTCAGTTTGGCACGGGCAGGTATACGGTAGCGGCGTGATAATGTACGCTGTTGCACCGACAATAAACGTCGGCGGACTGTCTTGAACTGTCCAATTCACAATACATTGGAAAACGTATCATCATTTTGAACAATTGTTCATTCATATAGCGGCATATTTCATTTGTTAAATGTTTGTAATAAAACTGGAGAAATGGTTTAAAAGGGGATTGAAACACCTGGACATTTATGTTTGAGTGAACATGGTGTATACAGTTATTTTCGGGCTGCATGAATATGTATGTCGCGGGTCAAAGTTTACGGGCTTTGGATAGGATATCGTGTAATATATGCGCATCAGAAATTCTCGGCCGAATTCGGTCGAAAATATAAAGAAACACATAAGGAATTCGCCACGGTTGTGTCAAGCCTATCTTCCGCCTCGACTTACTGTACGGCTGTTTGCGGAAGTGTGTGTGGGGCGTAAGTACATGCACACAAAGCACACGCAAGGGTCGTTGGGGCTAACGGTATAGTACAACTAGTGTGTCGCGGCGCGCGCGGTGTGTTAGAAAAACATTGGTAAACACTTGAAATCGCGCCATTTGATAATGACTCGTCAGCTTTATAGACCGATCTTTGCATTACGCATGGCAGATAAGGCCAAACAAAAACGTGTACTTTAGTGTGGACTTTGGAGCATCTAGAGAAAACCCAGACGTATCTGTGCAGGCCTACTTTGTATGTATATCAATGCGCCATTTACCAGGATTTAAGACAAACAGTGTTTTATTTTGTACTATAAAATATATTATGATAATTTATTCATAGATTTATTGCGCCTAGTTGAAGAAACGAAATAAAAAAATGCATGTTTGGTTTAATTTTGTCCGATCTGCTTACATGGCAGAACATTAACGTCACTTGTGAATCATTAACTCGTAAAGATAGAGTCAATGCCATATGTCAACATTAATCGAGAGATTAATTTGCATATCCTGTAATTCCATCAAAAGGCAACCTCGTCCCCAGAGCTAACTTTATTTTCAACCTCGTTTTCATTAGCAAGCCCTGGGATGGGAACTTGCTTTCTGTATCCTGATTCGATAGTGCAATTAGCAGGAAATGACTATCATGTATTTGGCGTTGTTATTTCGTAAGAGTATTACGTGATTTCACGTACTACGTCCACACATCATAAATAATCCATTCCTTTCCAATTCGCCCATATTAGCATGTCATACTGCATATTGGCTGGATAAGATTGTAACATTTTAACTTAGAAAAGATAATCGTGTTTTCGTAACTCACGCCGCGACGAGTTGATTCTGTTTTTACCCCAGACACCACATACAAAACAAACACTGATGTGAAGCGTAGGCAGGCACCAATCTATCTCATTTGCATACGTATCCAAAATGTTGGATATGCCAATGATCCAATACCAGCGTGAGAGAGCAGGTAGTGGTGGGAGCGTACTGCTTGACACCCTGGGAACGAAGTTGGTCAAATGGTCATTAGATTGGTTGACGTGGCAGCTGCAGTTCCATCTTGGATGTCTCTGAACCAATCGAAACTTAAATTTAAGTTTTGCTTCTTCCATCGTTCATTTCTTTCTTTTGCGTTTAAGGTTCATATCGGGATCCAGCAAGGAGACCATATAGGTAAATATTCCTTGACGAAGGACGCTACTGAGTCCGAAGATTTGACATACTAACGGTAAGCACTATAATTATTTATCATTTTCCAACATGGCGCAGCAAGATATCATACCCATTGGAACGAACTTGAGAGTAGTATATCCCAAACGCGCGAAGATTGTCCGAAATACATGCATATTCATTCTTAACACCCAATCAGAGTTGTTTGAGTATTTGCACAGCCAAAGAACAAAAACGCAACCTATGGTGAAGAGAAGCTTAACCTCCGGCACATCTGCATCTTGCACAAGATTTTCGTGCAGATGAGCAAATTGAAGAGATTCAAAAAATTCAATACATACATAAAAAAATGTCAGAATAGAAAAATCCAGAATCGAGCAGTCCACTTCGTCAATGAAAGTCCAGAATGTCCAACGTTTCAACCATTATACCAAATTTAAACTTGGACACAGCATATTGAAGATATCGTCAAGCACGATTGACGAGTTTGTTCCATCCAGCTCGATTTTTCGCGAGTCTTAAGAGGCCCTCTGTCTTCCGTCCACTGCCTTCCATCCAGATTTATATTGAACGTCCCCGCTTCCAGCTGCCCTCTACGGTGCGCCCTGGAATATGATGTTGACCAGTGATACCTCAAAAGCAGTCTATGTCCTTTTCAATCTAAGCGTTCGTTTTCACACGATTATGCTTTATGTAGGAACATCGATTGAGATTTAAAGGACATTTCATAATTGGCCATGTCATAATTAGACATTGCCAGAGGGGTGTTTCACATGAAATAAAATAAATTAACAAAATCGTTACAAATTGAAATTTTTTGTTGACTTGTTTTGACTTTATGACCGAAAAGGTATTAATAGGGATAAATAATGTGCTTGGCCGGTTTTAAACAGTGTGTTGTAAATACTCTATCAGGAGTCAGCAGTGGCTACTGTTGGCACAGCCGGGAGGATGAGGAGTTTTCGCTTGTACTAGAGAGCAAATCAAATGGTTGTCGGCAAATCCTTTGCACAGCACAATATAAAAAAGATTCCAATGACAAACTTACATCAGGCCTCCGGCCACATACATGTGCAATGAGCTACTTGATCTGGCGCCCTAAATATGCCCCACAGTTACTTACCAACAAATATAAATTATAATTGATATATTGATCATCAGTATTATCAAAACACACATTGTACGTTAGCACACAGACGTGTTTTGGGCTGAAGCACTTCGCCAAAGAAACAGAGACAAAAATACGTTTTCAAACTGCCAATAAGCTTTGGGTTTTTTTCTCTAGAAAAGAGTAGACGAAGATTGCTAATATTACACCAATAATATATGGTAATTCCTACTCATTAGAACAAGCCACCAATAACTTATGACAATTCCAACTCATTTCATTAATTCCAACTTATCCTATAAATTCCAATTCGCACACAACTTTACTTATCCGATCTCTCTCCACATCAACAATCTAAGTGGTGTCTCACCTTTTGCTGAATGGATAAATAAGCGTTTGAGAAAGGGCTATTTTGCCCAATTTTGCTAATCAAATACATGTATGTTATTGCTATGGGACCTATACAAGTACATGCATATACATGTATATGTTTATACTCAATCTGGACCATTTTTTGTATTAGACTTTAAATTAGATAAGAATAATTATTCTTTGTAAACGATGAAATTGCTCTGCACTGATTAATTGCATGGTTTCTAAACCATACAATTGACACAAATAATGTGTTTGTATACCATAAAACAGTTATGTATACAAATCTATACTTTTTCACCTACATATAA
Organism: Patiria miniata; assembly: GCF_015706575.1. NCBI lineage: Eukaryota > Metazoa > Echinodermata > Asteroidea > Valvatida > Asterinidae > Patiria > Patiria miniata. The sequence continues at coordinate 9,793,084 of NW_024037063.1, forward strand.
TTGAGCTGAACCATGGTAAACATGCTTTAAATTGGCAAACTATTTGACAAATGGCGCCCATATATGTATGTATGTCGGTATGATTGCAGTTCGTCACCCAATGTGCAGTTTAACATTCTCAATATCTTTCAAGTAGCCAGACCTATTGAAATAGCTGCTCAGGGGAGCTAAACTGACTGAAGTTATATATCACCATTGAAATTCATACTTGAACTCTTCTGGTCACTAATTTAGTTGGACTGAATGAAGGTTTGTCAATTCACATCTTTCCATTTTGAGATTGAATGGAAGGTTGTCAATTCACTTCCTTCCATTCTTACATTGAATGGAGGGTTGTCAATTCACATCTTCCATTCTTACACTGAATGGAGGGTTGTCAATTCGCATCTTCCCATTCTTACACTAAATGGAGGGTTGTCAATTCACATCCTTCCATTCTTACATTCAATGGAGGGTTGTCAATTCACATCTTCCATTCTTACATTGGATGGAGGGTTGTCAATTCACATCCTTCCATTCTACGATTGCAAGGATGTTTGTCAATTCGCAAGCATCCTTCTATTGCAAGTTTGAAAGGACGGTTGTCAATTTGCATCCTTTCATTTTAAGATTAAATGGAGGGTTGTCAAATTGCATCCATCCATTCTTACATTGAATGGAGGGTTGTCAATTCCCGGCCTTCCATTCCAAGATTGGAAGGATGGTCGTCAATTCGCATGCATTCTTCCATCTTGAGATTGAAAGAGGGGTTGTCAATTCACATCCTTCCATTCTACGATTGCAAGGATGGTTGTCAATTCGCACGCATCCTTCTATTCTAAGTTTGAATGGAGGGTTGTCAATTCGCATCCTTCCATTTTGAAATTCAATGGCGGGTTGTCAATTCACATATTTCGACTCCGAGAATAAATCACACCCATCGACTCCAATATTCAATGGAGGGTTGCAACTTTGCATCCCTTCATTACAAATATTCATAAATATAAAGATATACATTTTGTTATGACTTCTTTTCTTATGAGGTTGTCATTACTTCTAGTTGTGTTTTTTTCACACCAAAAATGACTTGATTATAGAATCAAAGTACAACCATACGTTTTTTAAGAGAAATCTGCGCTCATTTTGAAGATAGGACAAACATTTCGGATTTTACTTCAAAAAATGTTAGAATATATTTTTAGTTCAATTTTGCGTATATTTTGCTTCAAAAACAAAGTGATATGACAATTATGACTATGTCAAAATTGTTCTTAACGTGTTATCATAATATTGAATGCAATTATTTGTTGGTACTGAAGTAGTACCAACAATGAAAACCCAAACACTATCAATAATTCAAGCAACTCTACCAACAAGTCCAACAAAAGAATAGCTAAAGGAACCTCATCTGTTTCTAATAGAAAAAAAATGAACGAAATGGGTCAATCAGTCCATAGCACATACAAGAATAATGCTCAAGGCAAAAAATAGAAGTTAAATTGATTTCACATCAACGTGGAATGGGTCAACCGTCTTGAAATTACTTCAAGTTATTTGAGAATTCATATTTACGTAATACGACCTCTCCACTGTCCTATGTTATTCCATGGCTTTTGGTTCAAACATTAGTTAGCATATACCTTGGTCTTTGCTTGTATACGTATTATCACCATTGAAATTCATACTTGAATTCTGCTGGTCACTGATACTGATTTAGTTCTCACTCCCTATGCGTAAAATTATTTTGAGATACAAAATTACATCATACATTGAATGCAATTATGATTTGTTCTGAAGTAGTTGCAACACAACTGTGAAAACACAAACATAATCAATAATTCTCAAAAAAAAAAAAAAAAAAAAAAAAAAACAGATTCCTTTAGTTGATTGTGTCTTTTCAATTGTATGTAAAGACCATAATCACCAGAAAAGATACACATACTACAACTACATGTGAATATAAGCTAAGCATACTTATATTTCAAATCACCGGGAAAATCGGTGAATACTTATGAATAAAGGGATGACTAATCAAACCCAATTTTACAAAGAATCCTCTAAGCACTAATACTAAAATTCACATCTCTAAAAAGAAAGCGAAAATCTTCCTAAACAAGTAAAGGTGCAATATCGGTGTAAAACATTAATTTACGATAAAGTATAAGGTTATAAAAGTATCATACGAAAACAGAAGGGAATTCCGGGACTCACCTATTTCAGAAGAAAACGGTATGAACAGACTCATGTGTATAGGGCAAGCTAAGTGGCATTGATCCTGATTGTCTGCAGGCTGAATTCAGAATGCCCTCAACCACCTACATTAGGCCTATCCCGAATTTGATAAGACAATAAACTAGGTGTAATGAACTGTGATTACCTGGTTTATTCTCGATTTCTTGGCTCGGCACTGGAGAGCACTATTTATTCAACACTGCAATACACACTACACAACTACAGCAATGCATGTATATCAAATCATGTACAGTGAGAGAATGCATACACCGCGTGAGAGTGTACAGTCTGAATGTAACATGGGTCCGGGGTCATGACAGTACACAATACCAGTTACTAGAGTAGCTAAACAAGTATGTCGATTGCCGGAACATTACACTCCTCCTCCCTAATGAAACCTGTCCAATTAAAGTTTAAACTTATGCAAACCAAGTTATGGATCAATTTTAAAATCTTTAATACAACTGAATGTTATAAAAATCACTTAATCCAGGCCGAATCGAAAACTATTATCTTTTTTAAAACTGTTAACACTTACACAAGTAACAAACAAGTAAATCTTTCAAGTACAGGGGTGGACTATCTTGACTTGTAACAAACTGCACTGAGGATTATTCTGCCTCACATGTGTGCAGCTGTACTTAACCTATGCGAACATGCATATTAAGTGTTTGTGAATCCATGGCGGTCTGACTATCGAATCTTGTTGTCAATTCGGAATAAATGACCTTCGACTATTGAACATTATTTTCGTTTCGGACTATTGAACCTTCGGACTGATTAACCTTATTCTAAATTCGGACTACCGAACCTCCGGAAAAATGAACCTTCGGACTAATGACCTTTGGATTAATGACCCTTCGGACTATTGCATAAAAATGTTTGGATTAACGAACGTTACCTTATTTCATTTTCAGACTAACGAACCCCCTCCTATGGAAATTTTGTGCATTCAGACTATCGAACCTTCGGGCTAAAGAACCTTCGGACTATCGGACCTTCGGACTATCGGGCAGCTCCCGTTTAGGCCAGTCTCTGTATAGTACGTATTCGGGACTCGTTGGTGATTACTGACGTACACAACGCACCAACACAAGGTACGCAACGCATCCAAATTCCTACACTCAAGTGTAAGAAAGTAGGTAACACTTAGTGTCAAACGTAAAGGGCCCATTTAATTGGATTTTTTAATGCAATCCTTGATATGTAACTTTTGGTTCATTAATCTATATTTGTAATTCTCAAATTTCTATTTGAAGGGCGTTTTTGGTGCCTTTATTATTTTTATGCTGAAGAAAATGTCCACATTCATGGTCAAAACTGTGACGTCATTCAAGACAGCAATTTCAGGTTCGGATCTGCTTCAGCGTATTGGACGGCAGGATTTAAGGTGTTTGCTGTGGTGATTCTTCTGCCTTCAGTGGTTCATTTCTGTTTCAGTATAGGACGATACGATACTAAGAAAACGTTATGCACAAATGACTTCAATATAATACGGAGAATTTGGGGTTTACAATTTGAAGAGAAAAAGACCCAAATATGAAGTGGTTCTGAAGTGACAACACAGCAACATGGCCCTCAGTTGTCAGCATGATAAAGTGCCTGTTTCATTTTTTTATATACCAACGAGGATGACTCATCCTACTTTTTATTTAAAATAAATATGCTCCAGTGCAAACTTCTTTTTCGTGGACTTTTTTTAACTGGGGATCATAGCTAAATAAGAATATAGGCCGTCTGTAGAATTACTTTGAAAATGCAACCCTTATTGTTGGCCATTGCTCAAAATCGGTTGTGCTCTGTGTATCTCTTTATAAAGTAATCAATGCAAACAACTAAACATAAACGAAAATATATGCATTGATTGAGCCACTTCGCATAGTGCATTATGAAATGAAAACCTGTATTCAGGGGCATACTTTATGAGGAAATCAAAATCAAGTTTTCAATTTTTTCTTAACAAACTAAGCTTTTTCTTTTTGTGCTGAGAAGCTTATTTCATTCCTTTGTTTTTTATTTTGTTATTTTTTTAAGAGGACGAGTGTCATCTAAAACTTTTGATCAGATTCCAAATTTGTCCTTTCATTTAGAAATTTTCGAAGCCCATTGCACTGACCACCCTCTTTGATACCAGTGGCCAGCCATTTTTAAATTAGGTAACCAGACTAATTCACAAGTGACAATTAGTAATTGAGAGACTTAAGCAAGTCTAAATCACAAATGAAAGTCAATCAACGAGACAATATACCCGTGGCAAGTCTGATGAATGAGACGAATTAAGCTATGATTAAACTATATTTAACTGGCAACTGAAAATATATTGATATTCTGACCCCAATAAATTATCTCTTTGTCACTCTATTCGGCTTTACTCTTCTAGATTAATTTATTCGGAAGGGCCAAATGTAGGTTTTTTTGAATTCCAGTATTTTAAAATTATGACTACCTACATAGTACGGTTGATATATAATATTTTCATTGTTACTCGTTCTAGATTATGTGACCCTAATCATCTGACGACTGACTTCAACCACAGAGGTGTAGGAAGACATACCGGCGGGGTAGAGCTAAGATCACAGCCGAGGAGTACAACCACTCACTCAGTAAACTCATCAGCACGAAGAAGAAGGTTAAGCCAAGTCGTAAGGCGGCATTCATGGCCGCCTTTCCAGTCAAAGCCTCGCCAAGTCTCCATGCTAATGAAGAGGGAGCATCTGTACTGCCACTAAAAGAGGCTTCAATAACTCGTCCTGAAGTAAAAAGGTACACAATTGCTATACGAATCACAATCGACCAAATTTTCAGTGAATTCCGTCATGTATTAGGCCATTGGGGTGGTAATTTTTTTCATTTTTTGACGTACTAGGAATTGTGGTTTTCAGCCTGTGGTTTTCAGCTTGATCGAGCATAAATTTACCAACCAAACATTATCGCTTGCATGTTTATAAAGTAAATTTTATAAATGTATAACCTCATTTTACAGTTGGTTAACCACTTTCAAACATCTTTCGATCCAAAACTAATTGCAATTTTCAATGCACAAAATACGATAATGTTACTTTGATTATTTTTCAGAATTCTTGTGAATTGATCGTTATTTCTCCCATTCAAATCAAATAAAACTATCAAAGCAACCTTTTCTAATCGGGGTGAATATCTTGCATCGTTTCCTTGTACACAAAAGGTGGAAGAAATTAATAGCTGAATTGCAATGAATGATTGATGAACTGCAACAACGATTGTCAGAATTTTGTTGCTTCATCTCATGCAGAGATTTTCTTGTATTTCTCACTTACAGTCCCGTTGAAGTGAGACAGAAATTGCAGGTTTTTGTCCGAGGTCTCCTCTTACCAAAAATACTTTGTCTACAAGTGTATCCGGAGACATCAGTATCAGCTTTGAAGAAGATGGTCCAGGTTCGGTCTGGTATCCAGCCTGAAAATCAACACCTTTACATCGGGAGAAACTTTCAGGTGCTGGTTCTACTATTCCCATGGAAAGAAAAATCAATCTTTGTCACTTTTTAAAATTCCTTTAATCTAAGCGTATAACACCAATTCAATTATAATGTCTTCAACTTGCTTTAAAAATTGTAAAGCTTATTATAGCACTAATTCCATCGTATCAACAATCTATCTCAAAGCACCTGGCAATTATTCTTTGCAATAATTCCTCGGCTGACTACGCAGTGCAAATTCGGTTCTTTACCCTCACAGAAACCCATTATTTATACTCCTGGGTGGAGAGAGACAATTGTAGGTGTCTTGCCTAAGGGCAAAAAGCTATGTTCCTGACAGGGTTCGAACCCACACACCATCGTACATGAGTCAAACACCGTAACCACTAGACCATAGCATTCTACAAATTGCCTTCAGTTTTAAAACAGTTGATGGAAGGCGTGTTGACAATGTAATTGATTTTTTTTAGAATGTCTTTTTTGCCCCACATAAAGTTTTGTACTACGTAACTATAACAGGACTTAGTAAAAAAAAAAAAATGGGAAAAAAGGTGATTGGTAAACGTTTTGCAAGAAATTGTGCAAGACCGTCAGGTTCTAGCTCTTATGAAGTTACGATTTGGCAATGTCATGTTAGTCCAATGGGTAAGCGGTGTGCCATTTTTTTTCTCCAGAAATCTCATGAAATGTCATTTACATTGGTTCGTAGCTTTGTGACCTACTCTCCATTCGCGACCATGGGATTCAGCAAGACCAGAACATCGAGCTTCGCGCTGGCGGCTTGCTGGGTGGTGGATTAGGTAACTATTGGCACAAAAGGCTGTCTCAAAAAGCAGTCAAATTACATTGGAGGGGAAAATTTCTCCCTAACTTCGGCATCATCCCTTTGCGAATTGCACATTACAATACGTTAAGAAAACAATCTTAATCGGTAGAAACAGCGACTTTAGTGTAATGTAGTTTGCTTGGCACTAGCACATGGATAATAGTTGTTGCTTTAATGCTTGCTTGGTTTATTGTGTCTCAGTACATCTCAGTACATTGCATGAGGTTCTATGCTTATCAAAGGGCTACATTGTTCCAGGGTGTAATCTTACCCAAGTTGAGGCCTTATACATTATTCATTTTAATAGTAAGTTGGGGTTCATGCATTCCAATGCGGATGAGGTAATGTCTGGGTTTGGGTGTGTGGTTTCAGAGCACATGGTGCCTATACATAGCTATCATGTAAGGCTACTACATCCCTCCTCAATTCAGAATGGAACTGGCTAATAGACTTGAATCTACATGTACATCTATTTTTTGAAATACAGTCTATCAATGTAAGTATAAATCTAATTCTTTAAGTACAGTTAATTAATAGAGAAATGTTCATTGTTCGATGTTCAAATTTCATGAACGTGATGAAGTCGTATCAGATTAGACTGTTTTCTATGCCAGGTTTATAAGAAAGTATGATCATGCATAGAGTTGACTTAAAGAGATTCATGGCGGTAATACAGTTCAGTTCAGTTGTTTCCGATGATTTATCAGTGTTCCAGTTAAAGTTCAGTTCAGTCGTTTCCAAAAAGTTATTGGTGTACTAGTTGTGCACTCTCTTTCCATGATTGTCTGAGTTGACGTTTGTTGGTACTTTGTTTATGATAGAAGTTGACGTTTGTTGGTCAGTACGTGTTGACGATTGTCGTTCAGAGATGACGCTCGTTTATTTGTTGATCAGAGTTGACGCTCGTTCATTTCTTGGTGTTGTGCTTATTAAACACGCTTGTTTGTTCTTTGGTGGTGTCGTTGTTAACACGCTTGTTCGTTTTTTTGGTGTCGGCGGTAACACGTTCGGTTGTTGTTTGGTGTCGTTGTTTAACACGCTCGTCTGTTCTTTGGTGTCGTTGTATAACACGCTCGTTTGTTCTTCGGTGTTGTTGTTAACACGCTTTTTTGTTGTTCTTTGGTGTCGTTGTTAACACGTTCGTTTGTTCTTTGGTGTCGTTGTATAACACGCTCGTTTGTTCTTCGGTGTTGTTGTTAACACGCTTTTTTGTTGTTCTTTGGTGTCGTTGATAGCACGCTTGGTTGTTGATCAGGTGTTGGTTGAATCATGTTCGATTAGAACACGAATTCATCTTGGGTTGTTGCTGATGATGGCGTTGGACATGTTTGGCGCCCATCTGTGCTGGTCTGCTTTGAATTCCTACTCCGGCAGAATGTTGCGGAGTGGTTAGAAGCTGTAGTTGCTGTTGCTGGGATCATCACCGCCTTGTACAAGTTGTAGAAGGTCATGACTGGATCTCGTTGTAGGCGTTTTTTGGATGCTGTGATCCGCCATGCTGAGAATGCTCATGGCAAGGTGATGATAGTGCCTGTGTCTAGAGGTTTTCAGGTGAAGCTTTGGTGAAGTGTACCATCTTGATATGTTGATATATCCTCCCAATTTGGTTATCCTGAATCCTCGTCGCCAATGTAATGTAGTGTGATTGACACTAGCAAATAGATAATAATTGTTGCTTCGATGCTTGCTTGGTTTATTGTGTCTCAGTACATCTCAGTACATCACATGAAGTTCTATACTTATCAAAGGGCTACAATGGTCTAGGGTGAAATCTTTGCCGAGTTAAGGGCCTTATACATTATTCATTTAGTAAGCTGGGGTTCATGCATTCCAATGTAGATTGGGGTAATGTCTGGGTTTGGGTGTGTGGTTTCAGGGCACATGTTGCCTATACATAGCTATCATATAAGGATACTACACTTAGAAATCAAAGAGTGGGGCTTATTTTCTCGGCTTCATTAACAGGTTTGATCCGTCAGTACGAGTGACGTCTGAATTTGTTAAGTTTTTAATTTCACCCTTTAGTGAAGAGGAGTTCACTGTCGTTTTAAGCTCCTGAAGCGGCCCTGCAATGGCTGATGATTTTTATATGATTTTGCATTTCAGAAGAAGAGCAATCGAGAAACAGATTGTTCTCTAACTTGGCAAGCAGGCTTGGACCACATTGGGAAGAGCTCTCCACCAAATTGGGATTCTCGGTCAGTCAGCTCGAAACATTCAAAACAAACTACCTGGGTAACATAGAACAGTGCTTCAGCATGTTAGATGCCTGGTGGAAGAATCAAGACAACCCCGAAGACGCCCCTGAAAAGCTTAAAGATGCCCTGAAAGCAATACGACGTGAAGACTTAGCACAGCAAGTAAAAGGTACGAGACCTAACAAAAGATAAGATTAATGTACTGTAACGTCGACCAGATCCTGGCTAATTGTCACACGCAAGACAAAGGAAACCACATACACTATTGTTCAGGGTTTCGGGGCTCTAGGCCGTTTATTCTTGCCACGTCTTACACGAGGCTCTCTCCTTTTACAATTACTCACAGCAAAGACACGTTATACAAAAATATCACACTACTGAGTCGGCGCAGTCCGGCAACGGGTCTCCCTGGCTCAGCAGCTTGGCTCCCAACGCTACGGTTGCACCGTTGGTCTTTGCTGGCGCCCTCTGCCGGCGGCCCGGCAGCGAAATTTCTTTTCCCAAACGCGATCGGCAATATCTAAAGAGGGCGCTCTCTCTGCGTTATGCATATTCATAATGTCCAGGGAAATTAGAGAATAAGTTATATAACAAGGAATAATAGTGTTTAAATCACCGACGATTGTTGGCAGCTCATTCGTGGACTGGTTGGAAGAAGTCCTGACTTCTAATCAGGTGATCCGAGTGCGAATCTCAGTGAGCGTTTTTCGCTTCTTATCATTTTTAGCTTTTAAATAAGTAAAGTGGTGAAGAAACATTTCTCACGAGACGTAAAGCCTATCTTGGGTTTGTGTTATGGAGAACAAGGCATTAGATATGCATGTAATGGACTAATCAGAAGATGGAAAACGGATGTCGTTTGGAAAAAAAAAATTCGCTGCCCGGCACCGACGTTACACGTACCGCCCCCTCCCATATTTTATATGTTTTTTTTCCCATATATGGTTTCCTGTCGTGCTTATTAAACACGCTTGTTTGTTCTTTGGTGGTGTCGTTGTTAACACGCTTGTTCGTTTTTTTGGTGTCGGCGGTAACACGTTCGGTTGTTGTTTGGTGTCGTTGTTTAACACGCTCGTCTGTTCTTTGGTGTCGTTGTATAACACGCTCGTTTGTTCTTCGGTGTTGTTGTTAACACGCTTTTTTGTTGTTCTTTGGTGTCGTTGTTAACACGTTCGTTTGTTCTTTGGTGTCGTTGTATAACACGCTCGTTTGTTCTTCGGTGTTGTTGTTAACACGCTTTTTTGTTGTTCTTTGGTGTCGTTGATAGCACGCTTGGTTGTTGATCAGGTGTTGGTTGAATCATGTTCGATTAGAACACGAATTCATCTTGGGTCGTTGCTGATGATGGCGTTGGACATGTTTGGCGCCCATCTGTGCTGGTCTGCTTTGAATTCCTACTCCGGCAGAATGTTGCGGAGTGGTTAGAAGCTGTAGTTGCTGTTGCTGGGATCATCACCGCCTTGTACAAGTTGTAGAAGGTCATGACTGGATCTCGTTGTAGGCGTTTTTTGGATGCTGTGATCCGCCATGCTGAGAATGCTCATGGCAAGGTGATGATAGTGCCTGTGTCTAGAGGTGGTCAGGTGAAGCTTTGGTGAAGTGTACCATCTTGATATGTTGATATATCCTCCCAATTTGGTTATCCTGAATCCTCGTCGCCAATGTAATGTAGTGTGATTGACACTAGCAAATAGATAATAATTGTTGCTTCGATGCTTGCTTGGTTTATTGTGTCTCAGTACATCTCAGTACATCACATGAAGTTCTATACTTATCAAAGGGCTACAATGGTCTAGGGTGAAATCTTTGCCGAGTTAAGGGCCTTATACATTATTCATTTAGTAAGCTGGGGTTCATGCATTCCAATGTAGATTGGGGTAATGTCTGGGTTTGGGTGTGTGGTTTCAGGGCACATGTTGCCTATACATAGCTATCATATAAGGATACTACACTTAGAAATCAAAGAGTGGGGCTTATTTTCTCGGCTTCATTAACAGGTTTGATCCGTCAGTACGAGTGACGTCTGAATTTGTTAAGTTTTTAATTTCACCCTTTAGTGAAGAGGAGTTCACTGTCGTTTTAAGCTCCTGAAGCGGCCCTGCAATGGCTGATGATTTTTATATGATTTTGCATTTCAGAAGAAGAGCAATCGAGAAACAGATTGTTCTCTAACTTGGCAAGCAGGCTTGGACCACATTGGGAAGAGCTCTCCACCAAATTGGGATTCTCGGTCAGTCAGCTCGAAACATTCAAAACAAACTACCTGGGTAACATAGAACAGTGCTTCAGCATGTTAGATGCCTGGTGGAAGAATCAAGACAACCCCGAAGACGCCCCTGAAAAGCTTAAAGATGCCCTGAAAGCAATACGACGTGAAGACTTAGCACAGCAAGTAAAAGGTACGAGACCTAACAAAAGATAAGATTAATGTACTGTAACGTCGACCAGATCCTGGCTAATTGTCACACGCAAGACAAAGGAAACCACATACACTATTGTTCAGGGTTTCGGGGCTCTAGGCCGTTTATTCTTGCCACGTCTTACACGAGGCTCTCTCCTTTTACAATTACTCACAGCAAAGACACGTTATACAAAAATATCACACTACTGAGTCGGCGCAGTCCGGCAACGGGTCTCCCTGGCTCAGCAGCTTGGCTCCCAACGCTACGGTTGCACCGTTGGTCTTTGCTGGCGCCCTCTGCCGGCGGCCCGGCAGCGAAATTTCTTTTCCCAAACGCGATCGGCAATATCTAAAGAGGGCGCTCTCTCTGCGTTATGCATATTCATAATGTCCAGGGAAATTAGAGAATAAGTTATATAACAAGGAATAATAGTGTTTAAATCACCGACGATTGTTGGCAGCTCATTCGTGGACTGGTTGGAAGAAGTCCTGACTTCTAATCAGGTGATCCGAGTGCGAATCTCAGTGAGCGTTTTTCGCTTCTTATCATTTTTAGCTTTTAAATAAGTAAAGTGGTGAAGAAACATTTCTCACGAGACGTAAAGCCTATCTTGGGTTTGTGTTATGGAGAACAAGGCATTAGATATGCATGTAATGGACTAATCAGAAGATGGAAAACGGATGTCGTTTGGAAAAAAAAAATTCGCTGCCCGGCACCGACGTTACACGTACCGCCCCCTCCCATATTTTATATGTTTTTTTTCCCATATATGGTTTCCTGTCATTTCTCAAAAGATTCCAAATTGCTCCATGATATTTCTCAATAACAAGTTCCTAATACATTTTAACCCTGTGTGTTTTGTGCTATTCACCGAATAGGTAAAGCACATCACGGAACTCCGATGGGGGTTGTTCCACTTATTAGGATTGGCTTATGCAGTCTTTGACCAATGTCCACATTATTGCTCCCATACTTCTTGTCAAGTTGTACCATAATAAAGTACATCACGGAACTCCGATGGGGGTTGTTAAATTAAAGAAGGTTTGCCTATAACTTGGGAGTGCAATTGGGTATATGATGGTTCCCATGGCATATGCATGTTCTCCAGATAACCCGGCAGTGTCCCCGTGCCACCTTTTAAATCTCCATGGTGTTTCCATTGTGTCCATAATTATATCACCCACATTATGGTGTTCCCATGGCGTCCGAATCCTCATGGTGTACATTGTGTCTAAAATCCCCATGATGGTGTCCATAAAATCACCATGGTGTTCCCATGGTGACATAAAATTCACATGGTGTTCCCATGGTGTTCATAAAATCCCCATGGTGTTCATTTGGTGTCCATAAAATCCCCATGGTGTTCCCATGGTGTCCCTAAAATCCCCATGATGTTCCCATGGTGTTCCCATGGTGTTCATAAATTTCACGTGGTGTTCCCATGATGTTCATAAAATCCCTATGGTGTTCCCATGGTGTCAATAAAATCCCCATGGTGTTCCCATGGAGCTCATAAAATCCCCATGGTGTTCACATGTTGTCCATGTAATCTCCATGGTGTTCCCATGGGTTTCCCATAATGGGCATAAAATCTCCCATGGTGATCATTGTAACTTACATAGTGTTCTTGATGACCCCATGGGTTTCCCATGAGGTCCCATGGGAATCCATGGGAATCCCATGGGATGCTCATTGGACATTTCTTTAAAGGGAATATACAGCATTTGCAAACATCGAAAAATAAATGTACCAAGTTTTTACGAAATACGTTACTAGGATGTTGGTAAATGACAGTCTCAAGCATCTTGTAAAATTATGGCACCTGGTGTGAAGTCATTTTCAAGAAAATGATATTTTTGTAAACATTTCCAACGGTGGTCGGCCGACCAGCGTTGGAAAATCCTAACTATTTTTCAACTACTGCTCCAAATTTACCATTTGTTTCCAGTCCAAATTTTGTTTGCTTTTGGTTACATGTTCATGAACGGGTGCAGGCCAGCTAGACTGGTTCCCTTGCCTTACCATTTCCATCATCTATAAATTGATCCATTTTATCTTTTGTGGAGTCAGGGAACCAGACTACTTGAACATTTTTGTTTTTCTTGGTTTTTCCAACCTTTTCGAACACCAAACTTCAAAAATGTCAGTGTAACAATATTTGATCTATTATACTAACCTCTCAAATAGTTCATTTCTGAATATTACAGCAAAAGCCAATGATGTACATTCCCTTTAAGGGTGGGGTCACCTCTGGGTTCTCCTCTGGGTTCTCCTCTGGGGTCTCCTCTGGGGTCTCCTCTGGGTTCTCCTCTGGGGCCACCTCCGGGATCACCTCTGGGGTCTCCTTTGTGGACTCCTCTCCATGGACTCCTGTGCGGAGCTGTAGGGAACAATCCACGTGTATTTATCTCCGGGGGGATTCTTTACCAATAGACCATCGAAAGTACCGGCGACAATTAAGAGGCCATGTTACAAACTTTACTGTAGCTTGCATCCTAACGGTTCACCATGACGGATCACCATGCCATTTTGGCCAATTACTGTACAAAATACAGTTTGTTTTTAACTTGAAAGGCTCTAATAGGATACGCAAACAACCATACAATCCTTTTTGTATTCACTCATTCCGTTGTTTTGCCGAAAAATCCATCGGTGATCCATCCAAACGAAAAAATATAAAGGACGTGAGTGACTCTCTTTCTTATATAATTTACAGCGGTGAACCGTGGTTACACTATGGTTTGGATGGATTTTTCGTCCAAATAACAGAATGACGGGAATAAAGATGAATTGAAGAAAATGATACGTTGTCTGTGTATCCTAATACGGCTTCACATTGAACACAATCTGTATTTTGTAAAAATATCGACCAAACTGATATGGTGAATCGTGTATGCATTGACCATGAAATTATATGGTGAACCGACATGGTGGATCCTGTATGCATTGACCATGTTATATGTAACCAGCGCACGCGCGATTATTTGAGCGCCCTCTACGGCGTTGTCCAAATCCAATGTAGAGGCTATATTGTACATTGTCTGAATTTTTTCATAGTTCAAAATGTGCATGATATGCCGTTTCAGGGGCTGTTTTCTTGAGTTTTGTTTCCAAAATGTGAAATGGCGGCCGAAGGTTGAATGAAGGAACACATATTTGGGCAAGATAATAATTATTGATAGTAAAATCGAAATAACAAATACATAATTAGATATATTTTGTCGTGTTTTCCCTAACACATATGGGTGGTAATCAGGGTATACTTTTTACTTCCCGAGTGCTGCAGGGAAATAGTCTACATGTATTTATCTCCGGTGAGATTCGAATCCACCACGATCCCTGCTTTGTTGAATTGAGCACATGTCTTAACCGATAGACCAACGAAAGTACCGGCGACAATAACTAAGAGGCCATCCCAACTTATTGTTTATAGCGTGCATCGTAACGGTTCACCATGACGGATCATCATGCCATTTTGGCCAATAACTGTACAAAATACAGTTTGTGTTGAACTTGAAAGGCTCTGATAGGATACGCAAACAAAATACAATCTTTTTTCATTGGTTTGTATTCACTAAGTCCGTTATTCTGCCGAAAAATTAATCGGTGATCCATCCAGGCAAATATATAAAGGAAGTGAGTGACTCTGCTTCTTATATAATTTACAACGTTGAACCGTGGTTACACTATGGTTTGGATGGATTTTTCGTCCAACTAATGGAATGGCGGAGAAAACACGTTGTATGTGCATCCTAATACGGCTTCACATTGAACACAATTTGTATTTTGTAAAAATATCGGCCAAAATGACATGGTGAACCGTCATGGTGAATCGTGTATATGCATTGACCATGTTGTATTATGAAACCAGCGCGCGCGTGTGTTTTATTATTTGAGCGCGTAATACGCGCAATGTCCAAATAGCAAGGCTAATATAACTGTACATTCAGACAATCCCGGCCAAAATGGTTGGGACACTTCCTTGGCCTGCCACGGTCACCCACTACCCCTCTCCCCCGGTCAATGTTGTTCTCTCCAGCTGATGGAGCACACACCGTGCTATGAGAGACAAGATTATACGAGGGTCGGGGGGGAGTTGGAGGCCCAGCGAGATTTGGCCAGGATTGTAGATCGAGTCCGAGACTAGGCGCTATATATAATAGTTGGCCACAATTCATGGAATAATCATGATGGAAATGGCTGGCCAACCCCTGTCCCCTCAAAGAGAGACGTTTGGTGGGGGACATATTTGGTTTTGTAAACCCTGAAATTGGGCCTCGTTGATCGTCTTTCATTGAAGAGTCATTTAAAAAATATAAAAAAGGAGGGGGAACATGATATTTCAGTTGATAATTAATGAAATTTCACTGCAATGATTAATTGCATGGTTTTATACCATATAATTGACACAAATACGTTTTTTTGATTGTGTGCAATAAAACAGTTAGTATACAGGCAGAGTAAAAAAAATATCTCTTTGCATAGGCCTAAGTCCTTGTCTCCCACAAAACGGGAAAGGTTCCCGATTTTTTCCTCAGCCAAAATAATAATATAATAATAATCGGCATTTAAGAACGCTCTTTTTAGTACACTAAATCACAGCGCTTACAGTATTAATATTACCCCTGATCATTGCGCCAATTTAACATTCCAAATACCATCTCAGCTCCCTACTGGGGAGTATACAGCTCGATGCTGCCTGTTAGGCGCAAGCAAGCTAAATCAATCACAAAACCATCTCTGCCCTCACAGGTACCCAATTACCCCTGAATGGAGAGAAGCAATGAGTGACAAAGTGCCTTGCTCAAGGGCACACGCACCATGACCCCGCCAGGATTCGAACCCACAACCTGCAGCTTTACCCACAGACCATGAATCAGTGCCCTTAACCACAAGGCCACAGCACTCCACGATTTTCGATATAGTTATTGACCAGAATCAGAAACATTTTCACTGATGTTCAGCCATGCATGAGTAGGGCGTTGATAATGAGGCCGGGCGGAATAGCAAAATAACACTCGGCCCACGCAGGATCTTTGCTGGTGATTTTTTTTTTCTGTGAGACGTGGATCAGACGACACTGTCAGCCACACGGAGAACACCTATAGAAAGAATGCGAAGCTCTTCCTAAACAAGTAATCATGGGCGTCGCGAGGGGGGGGGGCAAGGGGGGGCACTTGCCTCCCCCTGGAAAAGCAAAAAAAAAAAAAAAAAAAAAGGAAGAAAAAAGGAAGAAAAAAGGAAGAAAAAAAGAAAAGAAAAGGAAGAAAAAAGGAAGAAAAAAAGAAAAGAAAAAGAGGCGCGAAGACAAAGTGGTGTAAATTTAATGAGTTGGGGGGGGGAATGTCCCTGCCCCCCTCTAAAACTGATAAATCGAGAATGTGTTGAGAAATACAAGCCTTTTTTGGCCAAAATTTTTTTTTGCCCCCCTCTAGAAAAAATCCTGGCGACGCCCATTGAAGTAACAGTGCAATATCAGTGTAAAACAAAAATTTACGACAAAGGCAAATTTATAAAACAGCAACATGATTAATAAAAAAAAAACATCATTCGAAAACAGAAGGGAATGCGGGAACTCATGTTTCAGAATAAAACGGTATGAACAGACTTATGTACAGGAGGCAAGGTGGCATTGATCCTGACTGTCCGCGCAAGCTGAAATCAGAATGCCCTCAATCACTCACTTGAGGCCTTACCCGAATTCGATATGACAAGAAGCTAGATCGACTCCGAGACAGGCGCTTTGTATAATATTTGACCACAATCAAATGATTGATGGAAATGGCTGGCCAACCCCTGTCCCTCCCCCCCCCCCAAAAAAAAAACCCGGAAGTTTTGGTAGTGTGACATTCATATTTGCAAAAAAATGCAAGTGCTTTTCTCGACCATTCTTTTTCTTCTTTTATTTTCCAGTTGTGACATGTTATTTTGCCTTCTGTTCTCTGAATGTGCACTTGAAGTACAGTTCATGTCCTATTGAAATTCGTACACATACTGCCAAAGTGTACTGTACATGTTTATTTTCATCATTCTGTAAATCAGCAACTTGAGCATCACTGATCGTTTCCCATTATATAAATGTACAAAATGTAACAGTGACTCGTGAAATGACAATATGAACAAATATAAAGTCTCAAGAGATGGTGCACGCAGAGTTGTAACCAAGTCATTTTTTTCCAAGTCTAGTCAAGTCTCGAGTCAATTTTTCAAGTCAAGTCAAGTCTCAAGTCAATTTTGTTTTTAAGTCAAGTAAAGTTTCGAGTGATTTTTTTTTTATTTTTAAATATTACATGCACATACTACGTACGGGAACCAGTTTATGTGTTGAACGCCGGAGTAGAGATGGGAAGGGGGTTTATCAAAGCGTGCATCATGCAGGGTGATTAAAAAAAAATCATACTTTTCAAACATCCTCTCTCAAATACCTTATTTGTATAAAAGGTGTCTAAAAATGAATTTCGATATAATATTTTCAAACTTGATCCATCATGTTGAATGTTTGAAGGACGTCTGACAAATTTCCTTCCGAACGTTTTCGTTTAATGCATGATGTGATTTTTTTTTGCTTTATGGCGGATTCGGGTAGCAGCCGTTTTCCAGTCGTTTAAACCCTAGTTTCATTTAGCACGCTTAAGGTAAACCACTCAAAGTGTACATGAACGTGTAGCCTATGGTCTCTATGGAATGACCGCTCATTAACAACGGATGGTACTCGGACTACGCACAGCACAAACTTCAGGTCGAGTATGATTTCCATAACACCACTAGTCATAAACATGACGTGTGGCAGGCTCAGGATGCCAAACTATCGCTTTCTGGTTGCAATTCGCTATGTAGGCTATGTCTGCATCCTTTTCAACCAATTATGCTAGTGCGCACGAACGCCCAGAGATGTGTGTTTTTTTTTGTAACTTTAAGAAATATGTTAATGTCAGCAAGTCAAATTTATTCGAGTCAAGTCAATTCACAAGTCATATTTTTTCAAGTCAGGTCAAGTCTCAAGTCATTTTTTCCCAAGTCAAGTCAAGTCTCAAGTAAAAAAAAAATAGCGACTCGAGTCCGACTCGAGTCGCTGATTCGGGTCAGCGACTCGAGTCAACAAAACTGGGTACACGATTTTGGGGGGTACCCGGGTACTTTTTACACAGAAGTGTTATTCGTCATATGGGTCAGAATCAAGGGAAAAACTCACCGAGTCGGATCCTACGGTAGTATTCCGTGACATCTTGGCTGAACTCTGGCTGGTTATTATTATTATCTAACAAAACGAATCAGGTAGATTGGGAAAAGTGCAAGCACTATAAGAGAAACTATCAAGATAAAGAACGAGAAAACAAGAACAAGTGTGATGACTTAAAACTGGACAATAACGAGCAACACGAGATATAATTAAATGGACCTGAGATTCACGGTGCGGGGAGTGAAAAAGACATTGATACCATTGGAGAGAGGTTTACGTTTAGCGTCAGATATGGATTAGGAGGACAGGTTAACTACGGTATTGTAAGGGGGTGTGGTTTGCCCTACTGGCAATTCATATTTACTACATTACGACCTCTCCACTGTCCCATGTAATTCCAGTGGCTTTGGGTTTACTTATTAGTTCCTTTGTCTTTGTTTGTATCCGTATATCACCATTGAAATCCATACCTGAACTCTGCTGGTCAATGATTAAGTTCGTACTCTCTCTGTGAAAACTTATTTCAGATACAAAATTATATCATATATTAAATGCAATTATTGTTTGAAGTGAAGTAGTTCCAACAAACCTTTGAAAACCCAAACACAATCAATAATTCTCTATTAATTAGTAAAAAGCGAGTCCTATAGCTGATTGTGTCTTTTCATTTGCATATAAAGAACACAATCACCAGAGCAGATAAACATATTACAACTATATATGATTATAAGCTAGGAATAATGATACTTCACATCGCTATCAAAATCGCAAGTAATCGGATCACAGTTATGAATAAACTGATGAATAATCAAACTAATTTACAATGAATCCTCCAAGAACAAAAACAAAAACAAAAAAAAACACCTACAGAAAGAATGCAAGCCTTTTCCTTAACAAGTAACACTGCAATGTTGGTATTAAACTATAACTTACGATAAAGGCAAATTTATAAAACAGCAATGTGATGAATAAAAAAAAGATAGAAAAACAGGAAAGAATGCGGGAACTCACCTATTTCAGAATGAGTGCATACCTTTGTTCTCCAATACCTATGTTCCCTAAACCTAGCCATCTAGCCCTAACTCTAACCCTTACCCTGACGATTTTGGGGAACATAGGTGTTGGGGAACATAGGTATTGGGGAACATCGGGTAGACTTGGTAATTCATAATTATTGACGAAATTACGACCTCTCTACTGTCCTATGTAATTCCAGTGGCTTTGGGTTCACTCATAAAATATGTGTATCTGAAATTAAATGAAGTGAAATGAAATTATTGTTTATACTGAAGTAGTTCCAACAAAACTATGAAAACACAAACACAATCAATAGTTCTCTATTAATTAGTGAAACAAATAGTCCTATAGCTGATGATGTCTTTGCAATTGTACATAAAGTTAACATTCACCAGTCAGAAGAGATAAACGTGCAGTAACTATATATAATTAAAAGCTAGGAATAATTACATCTCAAATCCCCCTTACGAAAAGTGCAAGTATTCGGTGAATACTTATGAATAAATGGATAAATTATCAAACTAATTAAGAAAGAATACTCTAAGCACTAATAATAAAATTGACATCTATAGAAAGAACTTAATATTTTCCTGAACAAGTAAAAGTGCAATATCGGTGTAAAACAATAATTTACGATAAAGGCAAATTTATAAAACAGCATTATGATTTATAAAAAAAATCATAGGAAAACAGAAGAGAATTCAGGAACTCGTCTATTTCAGAATAAAACGGTATGAACATGACTGTCCGCAGGCTGAAGTCAGAATGCGCTCAATCACTTACATGAGGCCTGTCCCGAATTTGACAGGGCAAGATGCTAGATTGACTTCAAGACAAGCGCTATATATAATAGTTGGCCACAATTAGTGAAATAATTGACGGAAATGGCTGGCCAACCCCTGTCCACCCCCCCAAAAAAGTTTAGGTGTTGTGACATACATATTTGCAAAAAAATGCAGGTGCTTTCCTTGACCTTTTTTTTCCATTTAATTTCCAGAAAATGAGGCACGAATGGAAGGTTAGTTTTCTAATCTTCTCTAAATTTTCAATTTGGGAACAGTTTTATGTCCTTTTCAAACTGGTTCACACACAGGGAAAGGGTACTGTACGTGTTTACTGTCATCATGAGTAAACCATGAACTTGAGCATTTACTGATCGTTTCCCATCATACACGATTTTTGGGGATTTTTGGGGAGTAAGGTATACTTTTTACACAGAGGGGTTCTTGGTCACATTGGTCGGAATCAAGGAACAACTCACGGAGACGGATTCTACGGTAGTATTCCGTGAGATCTCGGTTGAGCTCTGGCTGATTCACAGAATGGAGAGTGAAACAAAAGTTAACATCCTTGGAGAGAAGTTTTATGTTCAGCGTCAGATATGGGTGATGAGGAAGGTTAACTACGGTATTGGAAGGGGGGTGGTGGTTAGTTGCCCTATTGGCAATTCATATTAATGACTTCTCCAGCCACTGTCGTATAGTTCTTACATCATATATTATAGGTTATCTTGAGCATACTTCCCCTTTATTTGCCAATTTGAATATTTTAAAACTTGGTGATACATTGGGTTTTTTTCATTTTGGCTAAATTTATATTTTCAATACACTCGTAATTTACTACAACAAAAAACTCAACCCTTCTTTTTACCTACTTCTTCAGTACACACTCACCAGACTTTTGGTTCAGCTAAAGGGAATCTTTTTGTGAAACCAAGTAGAACTGGGTTTTTTTTTTAAAGGAGTGTCTTTCATAAAGGGGTCCTATGCTGGAATGGTTTAAATACATACTTTAAACAGTCAGGCAGTTTTTCATCTTTTCGTAAAAAATTTAAGAATACTATTACTGATTTATACAACACTTAATATATTTGCATCTCTTCATATTTTATTACATCAAATTTATTGATCTCAATATATCTATTGCCCGGTCTCACTCATGCATAACATGTCCTTGTCCCAATTATTTGTGTGTATTTTTGTCCTTGTGTCAGTATATTCTTTTGTTTTTGTCTTCATACGGAAGGGGAACAAAAAGCAATTGCTTCTCCCTTTTCTTACATGTTAACATCACTTCATTATTTATTCATTATATATTGCTATAGACAAAATATTTCTTTTGAACAAGAGTATGATGAGCATTGTTATCACATTTTTCAATGATGTTTACGTAAAATATATGTATCTGAAATGAAATGAAATTATTGTTTGTGCTGAAGTAGTGCCAACTAAACTATAAAACACAAACACAATCAATAGTTCTCTTTTCATTAGTGAACAAAATAGTCCTATAGCTGATTGTGTCTTTGCAATTGTACATAAAGTTAACATTCACCAGAAAAGATAAACGTGCTACAACTATATATGATTATAAGATAGGAATAATTATATTTCGAATCCCCACTAGGAAAATGCAAGTATTCAGTGAATACTAATGAATAAATGGCTAAATTATCAAACTAATTAAGAAAGAATCCTCTAAGCACTCATACTAAAATTGACATCTATAGAAAAAACTTAACCTTTTCCTAAACAACTAAAAGTGCAATATCGGTGTAAAACAATAATTTACGATAAAAGCAAAGTTATAAAAATGCAACATGATTAATTAAAAAAATCGTAGGAAAACAGAAGAGAATTCGGGAACCCACCTATTTCAGAATAAAACGGTATGGACAGAGCCATACTGACTAAATTTCTAGGCTGGAAGGCATTTACTCTTCCACAACCTATTCAATGTTATGCTACAGGTTATATTATGGAACAGCATGTAAAATAAATGAACATATGGCACACGTAATGGATGTACATGTACATATAATTTGTTATCAAGCAAACGTGATTCACGATCCAGCTTGGTCGAACTGTGACAAAAACGCTTGCCTCCTGTAACACAGACACAAAACATTATTCCGTTTTCCGCTCACCGTTTTGGAATAACTTAGAGTATCAAAATATTGTACGAGCAAGTTTAGAATTACGTGTAGCCAAGGGAAGAGTTTTTATATTGGGGTAAACTCATGAGGTCGAAGGCTACTCAAGTGATGTGAAGAAGCGAGTGGACACCTAGAGATGACTTTTCAATTATGATAGTTTCTTCATGCACATGCGGCAGAATATTGTTCGCTGGAATATATATATACAAAAACAAGAGCAGGAGAATTTATCCTATAAACTAAATGTAGTTGAGATAATAAAATGGTAACACTCGAAGCAGACTAAAATAAGGTATGGTCTGCTCAAGAGCACGTGGGTGAGTGCCCCAAGAAATGCCTTGCTGCAACACAAGGTTATGCAGCACTGCAGCTCAGCAAAATGTTAGCAATACACCGTGATGCAGATACGCTGGAATGTGCCTGTTGATTGCAGCTAGCTATGCCAGAATGTGCTTGCTGGATGAAGCAATGTATCACGAAGCGAGGGTGTTGTAGTAAAATGTTTTTGTAGCAACAGAGGGCGCTATTTATGCTTTTCAAAATAGTGGCCCATCCCAACGTACAGCATGGGGCAAGTTCGCGCAAGGACTATAGTAAACCATTGGTCGACTAACGCTTGCCCGAACTCTGTCTAGTCGACGATGGTTAACTACGCTAGTCGACTATTTGGAACCAACCTACTGGGGCTGGTTGCATCGCTGGTAACCATAGCCGCGCGCGTTCATAACGTACAGCAGGGAGCCAGGATCCAGACGTTTTGCAATGACATTTTGACCAGCGTTCGACTAGAGACGTTCACATTTTGCTATTAGTGCGCAGGCGTAAGGTACGTCACAAATCAACCACTAGTCGACTAATGGTCCTTGCCCGAACTTGGCCCTATGTGCTATTCATGTAACGATTATATACATAATGTTATGATACTTGTTTGTTAGAAAAACACGACTGGTCACAAGTTTAACCAGCCTTTGTTCGATTTTTATTCTAGACGTGCCTCATGAAATAAAGAAACGGGCAGTTTACCGAAAAGCACTCGCAAAGGGCAGTGAAACAGTACATCGCACGCGACTGATGATTGTCGGTCAAGAACGAGTTGGAAAAACTAGCCTGATGAGGAGTCTTATTCATGAAAGGTCTGTTTTCAATTAAAGGTTAATGAAATCCACTGTGCATTGCATACTAATGGATTATTAGAGATAACATGAGTGGGCTCTTTCTTATTACCCGCCGGCGAAGCCTCTTCTGACTTTTCCTTCCATTATGTGTATACGCATATCAAATTTGAATTAGTTGACCTTGATCAATAGATGACATTATTCAATAACATACAATACAGGGTCCACAATTGTGCAAGGGCCCACTTTTGAGGTGTGTGGTAAAAAATCTATCATGTGAGTTTTTCCCAAAAAGTTGCAAAAGTATAAACCGAACAAAAAATCGTGGATCTGGATCAATGGAGGACAATTTGGAGAAGGTCCACGATTTGGCAAAGGTCTACTTTTGAGGTTGTGTACAAAACATATCATATTCCTCTCATAAGTAAAAAGTATAAACAAAAGAGGGACCATGGAAAGTGTTTAATTTTGACATCTTAAGTCTTAATGTGCATTGCAACTTCAAATTTATTGTGTGACTTGCCCATCGGATTTGGAAGTCTGATGGGAAATGTGAAGGTCGTTGTGGTTCAAACTATATAATTACTTGGCATATTAACTTCAAAAGCAGTATGCGGGCTGGTTTTGGACTACTCGATATGAGGCACACAGCGAGATTTTATTTGCAGGGCGTGGACGGTCTCGGACCGTTCGAGATTGCACGAGGTTTTGCGAGTGTTCCGTGGTACCCCTGGATAAAGGGACGGGAAACCCGTTTCGTAACAGAAGCTGACTAAAATGGAGTGGTTTCTGAAACTGCGATAATTTCTGCGTCGATTAATACCATTTTTTTTGCTGATTATTACAAGCTTAAAGTTATAAATAGGCGATGAAAACGTTTTCGACGATGCCTGTACTTGTTTGGTGCTCCTGACTGTTTTGGGATATTTGGGGACAAAATTCGACACTTTCTGGTAAGTTGAAGAGTTACGCTTTCGAACCATACCATTCCCATCTCTGCAGGTTCCACCGCCGATTTTTAATTTGATACGAAATATTTGCGAAAATTGCATGATTGCAGTCGCAGTGTGCGATTCAAATGACGTCATACGTGTATTTTGTGTACGGGTTGTGTGTACTGTGTACGCATTTTGTGGGTGCATTACCACCGATGTCGACAATAGGTTCCTACCTGTTAGTTTTGCATGTCGCAAGTACAAACAATGTTTATAGCGATTAAAAATCAGATTGATTTTTTTTTAATTCATGAAATTAAACAGGCATCACTAGAGATTGTCCTCAATTCATGTAAGTCATAAAATAGGAAGAACAATTCTTTTCTGGTACTTTTTTTCAGATCTTGCGGTGGGGATGGGATTTTTTGAAGTAGTCGAAACAATTCTTTCCTATTCCTCAATCAGCAAAATACATGTAGATTATTACTTAGATTTGTTTTCTCTCTTTCTCTTTTCTTACAGGCCAAGTACGCAGAGTGATTGACCCTTTTTCGAAATGAAACTTTATGCTGCGACCGGATTAGTGTTGTTCAAACCCGACTAGAAACCGACCAAACTTAAACAGACTTTCTGTTAGGTCGCCGTCAGTTTGTCCATCATTTTAGTCGGGTCAGGTCGGTTTCGGTCATTACGTTTGCAGTCTTCCAATTGCGTTGAGTCAGTTCAACCCGAAATAAACCCAGTTTGGAAATTCACACGGAAAAAATGTTGCAACCTGACGCCACCTTTTTTCATAAATTTCCAATTTTGTTAGAAAATACTTAAAATTGTCTTGACTCTACATAGACTTTGCACACAATTATGGAAGTGGCGTCAGGTTGCAACATTTTTTTCCCGTTGGTTTTCCTTTAATTTTTTTCGTGTCGGATCAGGTTGGTTTTATGGAGTTCAAATTGGTTTTCGTTCGAATTCTGTTTACAAAATAATGTTTCGGGTTGGTTTGGCCTGGTCAATCTGACCCGACACATCACTAGACCGAAATCCTTATTTGGCATGTCTAAATTCAAAGACATGTCGTCAACAACCCACAAATCAGGCGTCGGGGATTCTCATGGCATGTTGTATTCAGATCATGTATAAGAAGAACCCTGAAGAATCAATTCAATCATTGCTGAATTTCCACTGGTTTTTTTTCTTCAAGATAGTCATTTTGTGAGTGTGCTGTATATTTAAAAACTAAAAATATGATGAAAATTTCTGCAAACGGCTATACGCTGCACTCTAAACAAAGCTTGTAAAGATTGTAAAAATTGTAAATGAAATATAGCAAGAAAGTGTATACATGTACATCCTAGAGCATTATTAACCTTGCTCTTTGAAGAAAGTTTGGCTTGCATGTATTTTTAAGTTAATTTTTTTAATTTGCTTTATATTTATAATTAAGTCATTCTATGTTTTCAGAAACTTTGTTTTGTAAGCAATGTTTTGTAAGTGTAAGTGGTTCAAGTTTCCAGGGTATATGTTAACTCATTGATGTAACTATTGTAGCACCCAGATAATTATGGTGTCTTATGCTACCCCTATCATTTAGATGCCCCCTCTGGAAGTTCCCCCCCCCCAATTTTTCAACAGCCTGTTCAAGGAACAGCCTTGACACAGAGCCCCAGTGAGTTGGTCAGTGGTTATTCTTAGCCATTCTCATACTGGATGACTGTGAGTGAGCACTGCATTAAAGTTTTGTTAGCCAACCGTATACTCACTGGACGTTCTGTGTCATCTATTTGCAGGTATGTGGAGTATCATTTTATTTGAGTTGTCAGCAACTTTTTATGTATAAATCCTCTTGATGTCATTTTAGTTTATTTAATCCCTTTTGAGATGAGGATTTTGATTGTGTATTTCTTAGCATCGAGCACACTTATTTTACTGACGGTGGATCCCGGTTCAGAGTTTTATTCAAGGATGTTTTCCTTTTTCCTGATGATATTGTGATTTATTGTTTTGGGCCTCTGAATGTTCAGACCTTATAGATGTGATTTAGGCAGAGATTTATGTTTGATTACTTTTCCATCTTTATGTTTTCTCTGTGGGAAAAGTCATTATAAGTTTTCATTCTTGTAACTTTGTAGCATTTGCAATGTACATGTATTTGGATGTACTATATAGCTATGCACTGTAGGTATAGCACCTCAGACCATGTGGTCTCACTCAGAACAAAGGAGCCTGTGTGACCATCCTAGAAGCATAATTAGCACTAGGCCCTGGGGCTTGCCTGTTATCAGGCTAGCCTGGAATAATGTCTCTGGTTTATCTAGAAGGTGTAGGATGCTCCCTTGGTTTAAAATCTGAGAGGCAAGTGCCAGGCTAGGCAGGATTAGTGAATGGCTGACTGAGCTCACTTTGTTTATTGGGTCCAGAGCCTTGCTAATATTCGGGCCAGGAAGTTAATGTTTTTCTTTATTCTAGTAGGTTAATGTTTTTCTTTATCTTGTTTCCTGCGAGAAAGTGGACAGGGAGAATACTGTTATTTTCCAAGATTTCAGTTTCATTTTTATTAGGGACTTAAGCAGTAGAGACTTAACTCCTAGACTAGCCAAGTCTGTGAGTCTAAATATTTCTTAGTTATTGATTGCAAGTTTAGAATTGATTCAAAACCATGCTTAGATTTATTTCAGTTTTATAAATTATATAGCCATTCTCATACTGGATGACTGTGAGTGAGCACTGCATTAAAGTTTTGTTAGCCAACCGTATACTCACTGGACGTTCTGTGTCATCTATTTGCAGGAACATTTAATGAACACTCCGTGGTAACTCTATCGAGCCAACCGGGGGTGCAACATTTGGCGACCACGAAGGGACAGGTGTTTTTGTGTCCACTTCAATGTGGAGATGAATGACAGCGCCTGTCCAGTGACCATGAACCAGAGCCGTACCATGCAGCTGTAGTCAGTAGTTGAGACGAGTACAACCCAGTACTAAACGAGGTTAGCTGGAGCACGGGTGCAGACAAACACCATTAGAGGGACAAGAGGAGCGTCGTAGCGTCCATATTCGCCCTACAAGATGGCCGAGTCAGCTCAGGATGTGTGCCAGCGCCTAATAGAGCAGGTCAGTCAACTCTCACTACTACAGCTACAGGAGGTATGCAAACACCTCGACCTACCAGGATACCAGGAGGTGGAATGCCCAAAAGCCCTTAGAAGGAAGGTGAGCCGCAACCTACTGCGTGAGGAGCTTGAAGAGAAAGAAGATGAGGGGCTTTCCCTCTACACAGACCTGCGAGACTTCCTCAAACAGATCGTAGTTGCAGAGAATCTACCAGCTGCGGACCTGAAACCTGAGCAGAAGCCATCGACAACCACAAAGCTGGATACCACTCCAGCCAGCTTGATGACCTTGACCCGCAGGGAATTCAAAATATCGGGACAGATTGGCGAGCCGGGACAGCGAGACCGCCTGTCCTTCTCCAGCCTCGCCCATCAAATTGAGAGTGGCCGTGCCAAAGGTCACAAGGAACGGGAGATTGTGGAAGCCGTGATCCGTGCAGTGGTCCCAGGTTCAGCACTACGCAGCTATCTAGAGGGCAGAGCGGGACTGACGTTGCCCGTACTTCGTCACATCCTAAGAGCACACTACCAAGAGAAAGACGCAACGGAGTTATACCATCGGTTGTCGAGACTGGCTCAAGATAGCAAGGAGTCTGCCCAGAGTTTTCTGGTGCGAGCCCTGGATCTGAAGCAAAAGGTTATTTTTGCTTCTCAGGAGAGCGGCTCTGGCCTAAAGTACGACCCTACCCTAGTCCAGAACATGTTTCTGCACGCACTCCTCACTGGTTTTAGAAGTGAATCTGTGAAGAATGAGCTTCGCTCCCTCCTACAAGATCCCAGTACCACAGATGAGCTACTTTTCGAGAAAGTTAACACGGCAGCAAGCCATGAGATGGAGCGACAAGAGAAGTTGCACTCCAAGTCAGTTTCTGTCCATGAAGTGCAGCAGTATGAGTCAAGCCAGGAAGCAGTGAAAAGGAAACCGAAGGAGGGCACCCTCATGACCGACATTGCGGAGCTCAAAGCTGGAATCATGGAAATTGCGACCATGAGAAAGCAGCTGGACAGCCTTCAGGAGTCACTGAATACACCAGCCAACCAAAACCACCAGCTACGACGACCGTCATCCGGCCGCCCGCTGAAGAGGGGATGTCGACACTGCCAGCAGAATGGCAATGGCGATACTTGCGACCATTGTTTCAAATGTGGCTCAAGTGAACACTACGCCCGAGGTTGCCGCACTAGGAGTTCTCAGTCGGGAAACGAGCAAGGGTTGCTGCCACGGGACGGGCAGTAACCAGTGATGTCAAACTCCTTCAGTCCCAAATGTGTTGCGTTTCTCCTTCAAAGCAAACCGCAGTAACACGCCTTATCGGCAAGAGATGTCTGGTCAGCTGCATGATAGAAGGCGTGAAAACCCAGGCTTTGTGGGACACCGGAGCCCAAGTCTCCATCATACCATCACATTGGAAGGAAACCCATTTGCCAGGTCTGAAGTTACGCCCCCTATCAGAACTTCTTGGTGGAGACGATCTCAGTCTCACTGCAGCAAATGGCACAGGTATTCCTTTCGAGGGCTGGCTTGACCTGGCTTTCCAGTTGACCGTGGGACACAGTCGTGTCATCAGCGTTCCAGTTTTGGTTGCCAACGGGATCACTGGAGTACCTATAATAGGGTACAATGTCATAGAGGAAGTTGTCCAAGGCGGAGATGAGAGATCGCTTCCATCAGAAGCAGTTCGAGCAGCTTTTCCGTCGATGAGAAAGAGTGAGGTGATGGCTCTGACGAGCCTCATACAGCAGGAAACCTCAGGTGATATTGGCGATGTTGTTGTGGGGAGACAGAGCATCACGATTCCCAAGCAGGGTGCCGCCATAGTACCATGCCAGGTTAAAACAGAACAGTTGACTCAAGGTAATTTCGCCTTATTTGAACCTGCAGTTACCATGATACTCCCTGAGGACCTCCATGTTGACCCTGCCATCGTTCAGCTTAAGAAAGGAAGAGGAACATCCTGCAAGGTGTTTATCTTGGTCTCAAACTTGGCCAGCCGGGACGTGGTCCTCAGAAGAAGAACCCCCTTGGGTTCCCTGGAGCTGATTGACACCCTTCACACCCTACCCAGCCAGGCTCACGAGGCAAGGAACTCACATGTCAAGGGTGTCAACTCTATTTCAACAGCAAAGTGTGATGACGCTACGTGGGTCCCTCCCGTTGATGTCAGCCATTTGACCGAATCACAACGTCAAGCAGCCATCCAGATGTTAAAAGAGGAAGCTGCAGCTTTTGCAAAGGACGACAATGATCTCGGCTGCATCGAAGATCTTCAAATGCATATTCGGTTGAAGGACGATGAACCGGTGCAGAAAACGTACATGTCCGTGCCCCCGCCACTTTACAGAGAAGTGAAGTCTTACCTGAAAGATATGCTTGACCGGGGTTGGATAGAGAAGTCCGAATCATCCTTCTCCTCCCCCGTTGTATGTGTGAGAAAGAAGGACGGATCCCTCCGTCTCTGCATCGATTACAGGCAGCTAAATCAGAAGACGATCCCGGACAGGCAACCCATCCCCCGAATTCAGGATGTACTTGACAGTCTTGGTGGTAACTGCTGGTTTTCAACTCTAGACCAAGGCAAGGCCTACCACCAGGGCTTCATGGCAGAGAAAAGCCGACAAGCTACAGCCTTCATCACCCCATGGGGCTTATATCAGTGGAACCGCATTCCCTTCGGATTGATGAATGCCCCTGCAGTGTTCCAGCGGGCAATGGAGACGTGCCTTGACGGGCTGGTCGGTGAGGTGGCCGTAGTATACCTTGATGATGTTCTGGTCTACAGCAATACATTCGAGGGTCATCTTGAAAATCTGCGCCAGGTACTTAGACGGTTCCAAGATCGGGGTGTGAAGTTAAAACCCAGCAAGTGCAGTCTGATGAAAAACGAGGTTCGATACCTGGGACGAATTATTTCAAGCGAGGGACACAAGATGGACCCAGCGGACATTGCGGCGGTTGAAACACTGCGAGACAAGAAGCCCAGCACTGTTGGCGAGCTCAGAAAACTTCTTGGTCTACTGGGTTACTACCGCCAATATATTCAGAACTTTTCAAAGAGAGCCAAAGGCCTATATGAACTCCTTCGAAGTCCTAGTGCCG
This sequence comes from Patiria miniata, assembly GCF_015706575.1. Classification (NCBI taxonomy): domain Eukaryota; kingdom Metazoa; phylum Echinodermata; class Asteroidea; order Valvatida; family Asterinidae; genus Patiria; species Patiria miniata. The sequence goes on from NW_024037063.1 coordinate 9,823,567, forward strand.
GTAACACAACATCAAACGGCAACCGTGCTCCTCCTAAGAAGCCCCCACCCAACTCCAAGTCAAGCAAGTGCAAGAACCAGGTGCCATCTAAGCAACCAATATCATGGGAGAGTGAGCATCAGCACGTGCTGGAAGACTTGTTAGACTGTCTTACTCATCCCCCTGTGATGGGCTTTCCAGACCATGAGAAACCTTTCATCCTGCACACTGATGCCTCCAACAATGGTCTGGGAGCAGTGCTGTACCAGGAGCAAGAGGGCAAAATGAGGGTGATAGGTTATGGATCTCGTACACTGAGCCCAGCTGAAAAGAACTATAATCTGCACTCGGGAAAACTTGAATTCCTTGCTTTGAAATGGGCCATCACGGAGAAGTTCAGGGATTATTTGTATTATGCTCCATCCTTCACAGTGTACACCGACAATAACCCCCTGACTTACATCTTGTCTTCAGCCAAACTCAATGCGACTGGTCATCGCTGGGTCGCTGAACTGGCTGACTTCAATTTCAAGATTAAATACCGCCCAGGGAAGTCCAACACAGACGCAGATGTACTCTCTCGTATGCCCCTTGACTTTGAGACCTACAGAGCCCAGTGCACAAGCGAGGTCAGCACCACTCATCTGGGTGCCACCATTGCTGCAGTCAGAGCTGATAGTTCCGGGTGTTTCCCCTGGATTGATGCCCTGTCTGCCTCCACGTCAAACCCAGACGACAGTGTGATGAGCTCCCACCACGTTTCAACAAGAGAACTGAAGGCAGCGCAACGCGATGACAATACCATCGGGCGCGCCATCCAGTTTCTTGAAAGCGGTCATCGCCCAACTAGACAGGACCGGATGACAGAACTGCCCAATACTGTTGCTCTTCTTCGGGAGTGGGACAAGCTAGAGTTGGATGTTGAAGGGATACTCCATCGCAGATCGGGTGGCAAGAAACAATTAGTCCTCCCCCTGAAGTACCATCGCTCTGTCTACAAAGAGTTACATGAAGAGATGGGTCATCTCGGCGCAGAGCGTGTTATTCACCTTGCACGTGATAGATTCTTCTGGCCCCACATGCAACGAGACATCGAGCACTATGTGTCTAATGTTTGTAGATGTTTGCAACAGAGGAAACCAAACCGGCCAACCCGAGACCCTCTCTGCAGCATAGTCACCACATCCCCATTTGAGATGGTCTCCATCGATTTCCTCCATCTGGAGAGGAGTGTTGGCGGATATGAATATATATTGGTTGTTATGGACCATTTTACGCGGTTTGCGCAAGCATATCCAACGACCAATAAATCTGGTAGGACGGTGGCAGAAAAGATATTCAATGATTTCGTCTTGAGATTTGGATTTCCGCACAAACTCCACCACGACCAAGGGAGGGAGTTTGAGAACCAACTGTTTCGGCGACTTCAACAACTATCTGGCATCACCCCCTCTCGTACGACTCCTTATCACCCACAGGGGAACGGTCAGGTGGAGCGCTTTAACAGGACGCTTCTTGGGATGCTTCGCACCCTACCTGAAAGAGAGAAGTCCCGCTGGAAGGAGTCCCTGAACAAGGTGGTGCATGCGTACAATTGCACTCGTTCTGATGCCACCGGATTCTCTCCGTTCTATCTTCTGTACGGACGTCCCCCTCGACTCCCCATTGATCTGACATTTGGCTTGTCACAAGCAAAGGAGCCCCCAAAGAATCATCAAGAGTACAGCCAACGCTGGAGGAGACAAATGGAAGAAGCATATGAAGCCGCCAGGAGGAATGCAGACAAGTCAGCAGCACGAGGAAAACGCCAGTATGACAGGAAAATGCAGAGCACTGTCCTGCAGCCCGGTGATAGGGTCCTGGTGAGAAACCTCAGGGAGACTGGTGGACCAGGTAAACTACGAGCGCACTGGGAAAGTGAAGTTCACACGGTAGTGAAACGGCTTAGTGATGACTCTCCTGTGTACGAACTACGGCCAGAAAGAGGCCAGGGAAGGAACAGGACTCTCCATCGGAACCTTTTGCTACCCTGCAATGACCTCTTACTAGAAGCTCCAACTGTCTCCATCAAAACGCGACCTACAACTGCAACCTTTGCCCGACCTGCACCAGAAGCAAGTGTTCAGCAAGATCCTAGCGACACAGACAGTGAAGCTGAATACGTCCTCCAGATGCCCACTCCTTCCTCAAACACCAATTGCCCTGCAGTGAACACTTCAGGTCTGAACCACGACGCTGAGGTTTTCCTCCCAATGGGTGACATAGGGAACGAGGAAGTGGCAGATGATCCAGTTGCGGCTGCCCCAGAACCGGCAGCAGTTGCACATGACGAGCCTGTTCCAGTTCTAGTCCCTGCAGCTGTTATCCCGGCACCAGCACCTGAACCCGTTCCAGTTCCAGTCCCTGCAGCCGCTAACCCAGCTCCAGTACCTAAACCTGAGCCCGTTCCAGTTCCTGCAGCTGTTGGCCCGGCACCAGTACTTGAGCCCGAGCCCATTCCAGCCCCTGCGGTAGTCGGCCCAACACCTGTACCTGAGCCTGTAGCTGAACCTGTAGCTGAACCAATAGCCGTTCCTGATCCAGTTGTACCAGATCCTGCAACCGTACTGGAACATGGGGTCTCCAGTGAAGAAGTGCCAGGACAAGAGCCAGTGGTTCCCGCCCCAGAAGCAGAGGTGGACCCCGGATTGCATGGAGATGCAGGACCCTATCCTGCAAGACAGAGGCAGCCCCCTCAGCGCCTGACCTATGAGCAACTGGGTCAGCCACTACAGACACCAGGCGGTGTCAACGGTGTGATGGCAGCAGGTCTCTTCACCGGATTGCATGGAGATGCAGGACCCTATCCTGCAAGACAGAGGCAGCCCCCTCAGCGCCTGACCTATGAGCAACTGGGTCAGCCACTACAGACACCAGGCGGTGTCAACGGTGTGATGGCAGCAGGTCTCTTCACTGGCCCTCATCCCTCAGTGCTCTGGCCCCAAGTACCCATGATGCCACAACCATTCCCCATGCCGTGGGCTCCCCAACCCATGCAGTGGTCCACACCGATGATGTCGTGGCCCAACCAGCAGGTGCCGATGCTACCGTGGCAACAGTGGTACCAACAACCAACTTGTCAGCAGTCCTAAGCAGCCAGCCATGGACACACAGAGGACATGAACATTAGTTTTTGTTTTTGGTTTGCATAACTGTTACTGTTTGTACATCTTTTGGTTTTGTTTTACCTTCTGGAAATGTTAGGGACAACATTTAAGTTTGCAGGGGAGAGTGTAGCACCCAGATAATTATGGTGTCTTATGCTACCCCTATCATTTAGATGCCCCCTCTGGAAGTTCCCCCCCCCCCAATTTTTCAACAGCCTGTTCAAGGAACAGCCTTGACACAGAGCCCCAGTGAGTTGGTCAGTGGTTATTCTTAGCCATTCTCATACTGGATGACTGTGAGTGAGCACTGCATTAAAGTTTTGTTAGCCAACCGTATACTCACTGGACGTTCTGTGTCATCTATTTGCAGGTATGTGGAGTATCATTTTATTTGAGTTGTCAGCAACTTTTTATGTATAAATCCTCTTGATGTCATTTTAGTTTATTTAATCCCTTTTGAGATGAGGATTTTGATTGTGTATTTCTTAGCATCGAGCACACTTATTTTACTGACGGTGGATCCCGGTTCAGAGTTTTATTCAAGGATGTTTTCCTTTTTCCTGATGATATTGTGATTTATTGTTTTGGGCCTCTGAATGTTCAGACCTTATAGATGTGATTTAGGCAGAGATTTATGTTTGATTACTTTTCCATCTTTATGTTTTCTCTGTGGGAAAAGTCATTATAAGTTTTCATTCTTGTAACTTTGTAGCATTTGCAATGTACATGTATTTGGATGTACTATATAGCTATGCACTGTAGGTATAGCACCTCAGACCATGTGGTCTCACTCAGAACAAAGGAGCCTGTGTGACCATCCTAGAAGCATAATTAGCACTAGGCCCTGGGGCTTGCCTGTTATCAGGCTAGCCTGGAATAATGTCTCTGGTTTATCTAGAAGGTGTAGGATGCTCCCTTGGTTTAAAATCTGAGAGGCAAGTGCCAGGCTAGGCAGGATTAGTGAATGGCTGACTGAGCTCACTTTGTTTATTGGGTCCAGAGCCTTGCTAATATTCGGGCCAGGAAGTTAATGTTTTTCTTTATTCTAGTAGGTTAATGTTTTTCTTTATCTTGTTTCCTGCGAGAAAGTGGACAGGGAGAATACTGTTATTTTCCAAGATTTCAGTTTCATTTTTATTAGGGACTTAAGCAGTAGAGACTTAACTCCTAGACTAGCCAAGTCTGTGAGTCTAAATATTTCTTAGTTATTGATTGCAAGTTTAGAATTGATTCAAAACCATGCTTAGATTTATTTCAGTTTTATAAATTATATAGCCATTCTCATACTGGATGACTGTGAGTGAGCACTGCATTAAAGTTTTGTTAGCCAACCGTATACTCACTGGACGTTCTGTGTCATCTATTTGCAGGAACATTTAATGAACACTCCGTGGTAACTCTATCGAGCCAACCGGGGGTGCAACACTATTAAAACCAGCTCAAAAATATGTAACTTTGCACTTCTGATTTTATGATTATATCGTTTTCCAGAATTTCAGTCAAGAAAATAGACATGCCTTTGATTATTTGTGTTTATATTGTCATGTTCATACACATTGTTTTTTGTGTTTATATTTTTCATGCTCATGCACATTGAAACTGTCAACAAACAAAAAGCATCAAGAAAATGGGAGACATTATTGCCAAAAAATATTGGTTTATTACACGAATCTTAAATCATAACGGTCTAGAAATAGAAATAGCATTGACAGTATATTATTTTCTTGCAAACCCAGTCGTTGAAACTATATCGTTTTGAGAGGGGACACATCTCTAGTTTATTTTCTATAGTTGGGCACATTTAGTTCGAGATTATACGATATCCATAAGTACGCGTAGAGCGGGGTACCCGACATACGGAAGCCCCGTGTGCTGTTACGTGATTGGTCAAAACGCGTGCTGGTTGCGGGTCTTGCCCAATGAGGAATGTACACTTATGCCGTGCGGCGCTTACACGTGCTTCCAGAGTGTCATTTTTTTCGTATCCTGAACGTTCACATTGGCCGTAAATTTTGCGTGCTCTCGACTGTTTTGAGTACTTACATGATTCATGGTTATGAAAATTGGTGAACTTAATAACAAAGCTTCTCATGGAACTGTAAGATGATGCTGCACGGTTTCGTTTTATATAGAAAAAAAGACGGTTTTCGCAAACCGAAATTTCTCGACAATTTCAGTAAAACTTTCATCCTCCTATTTCTTAAAATACTTTATGAAAATTTTAGAAATCTCATTTCACAATTAGGATTGAGTATTCTTTACTATATTTGTGAGTAAAAACTTTCCTTTAAAGACTATTTATCAACAAAATGAATTTCCAAATGTGGTCCCCGATCTCATGAATATTCATTTTACCAAGCGAGTTATGCATACGCTGCAAATAAACGCAAGCACTTTTCCGAACCCTGCGCACTGACTGTAAAATAGGCTATTGGTTTTGAAACCCATAGGGACAAGGGTAAAAGTCAAGGTCATGATGGTTAAAACAATATAAATGGTTTCAGCAGAACATCTCTAGAATTACGTGGCATATACTGATCGTATTGACGATCGGGTTCAATTGTGCCCATTGCCTAGCATATATCCCTGCAACGGATCTGCTCTCTTAAAGCTAGACCGTTTGCTTTCGAGGCCAGAACTTTAATAGCTTCGGCTCAGGTTCACCATGTACTGTTTAATCCCACTCTTCAGCTTCAATGTTAGGACTAACACTGGAGCATTTTTTGGTGGAGGTGATGCCATGATGACCGATTGCGATCTGAATTTTGTGCAGTTATTTTTTAGACATATTTAGAATTTCAAACTTACAAAAACCTAAAACTGGAACTTGAAAGTGGGGAGGGGTTGGGTCTACAGGTCTAAAGGGGTGGGATAAATGGAAGGAGAGAAAGAAATGTCTGTAGTTAATATATACTGTCCAAGTGTAATGTAACAGTAGAAAATGCCGTAAATAAACCCCAAGCACTCTAAATCGTTGAAAGTAACCCCCCCCCCAAAAAAAAAAAATAACGTGATATATTATGTTACTCACACATGGACCTCTAGATTGTACATTTGTTTCAAGGTAGAATGATTTTATTTTTACAGTTTCAACATCAATGAGTTATCAACAGAAGGCATCAGTACTGACTGCGCCATAAACATCAGTTCTTCACAATCTTGGCACTGTAAAAGAGGTAGACACATTTAAACTATGATTTTTCTGCTACAGTTAAAAACTGATGTTGTTAGTGGTTTGGATGTGACTTGAGACAAATATACCTTATACGTTTAGTATTGAGGCGGAGTTATAGTCTAGGCGATCATGTTAAATGAAGAGGCATTTTTGAGTAGAAGTTAATAACATAGCTACTTCACCTAATTGTGGGCTGCTAAATCAGAAAATGATGGATACCAAGCTGGATTTTTAGTGCAAATATGCCTAATTTGCATACATCTTTAACACCTGTAGGGTAATATATTTGGTCCCATAATTCGGTATATTATATATTTTTTGAAACGTTTATTTTGGTGATTCTACTGACACGTCCTTACTTCGATAACATATTCGAAAACATTTACGTGACTGAATGATTACGAGGACATAGGTAACGATCCAAAATGACTACTATTACACCCTAAAGTTGCGTACTCTTCCCTTGTCTCCAGATATCATCACGTAATCTTGCCAAAAATCAGTATTGATGCACTTCAAATTCACCATGTTGCTTATTTACTGGTACAGTTACCCATTAAAACCTTGTGGAAAATCATGTGAACAATGATAACATCTTGATATTTAGCCCAGCAAACAAAAGGGGAAAAATGAGGTGTCCGTAAATTGGGCTACAAGTAGGTGAAGGGTTGCCTAACGAGGGAGACTTGAACAAGTTTAAGGATATTCCCAAAATTATTTGTAAGAAAATGTTTTGATGTTAATATAATTATTGTAAGCAACACTAACCTCATTTTTTCCCCTGTTTTCTTGTTTGGCCTAAATATCAAGACGTTATCATTTTGACGTAATTTCCCATTTATTTTTGTTAGGGTAACTGTGCCAGTAAGTAACTTTGTGAATTTGAAGCTCATCAATACTGACGTTTAGCGAGACTACTTGATGATATCTGGACTGAGGAAAAATATGCACGCAACTTTAGGGTATAATACTAGCCATTTTGGATTGTTACTATAATGTCCTCATAATTATTCAGTTGAACTCACGTATGCATGCTTGTAAAATGTATTGTTAACAAAACCTGCATGCTCGTAAAAAAGGACAGTGATAAAAATGCATGTCTGGGCATCAACATTTCCTCAAATGGGTACAGCTGAAACATTATAATATTTTTTTTGTAATTGCTTACTTAGTGACAAATGTTTGGAAATATAACATTTCTTCAATTGCTATCAGTTTAAAACGTTGTCATAAAATATTGGTTATTACGGTTAGTTATGTACAAGTTGTCTGCCCATCTTTAATTGATGCAAGTCAAAACATATAAGAAACTAATAATCTAACTGAAAAAACTTTTGTGGCTTGAAATATGAACCTTTCTCTCTGCCTTAAAACAAAAGCTTTTCTTTCCTTAGATCTTCTTACAGAATCCATACAGATTGTTTTCTTGCGGATCTGTGACCCTTTTACAAACGTTTTTGTGTATATTTATAGGTGCTTCAACTAGCCTCACTCAACACGAGTTGATGATTGGTCTTGAAAGAGAAAGAGGCAAAGTAAGTTACATGCAGCACAGCAATCGAAATAAACAGTTGACAGATAGTAAAACCTCAGCTGGAAATTAATGTTTGTTATATTGTTTTAAATAAATATATTAATGCTAAGTTGCAACTGAGGCTTTATGTTCACTATAACTATACTTTTGTTGTAACAGAGTTTGTAATAAAAAGAGTCAACTGTTCGGCTTTTATATAAACAAGAAGGATACTCTTTCCATACCTGCAATGGACATCGATGAGTTTTCCTGCTATATGTAGCTAAAATCGCGATAATACCAGAGTACACATTAACCGGTGAATAACCTGAAAAAGTTAATTCTGTGTCTGCAGATGTCTAGTTATCCTCTATTTTTCAGTTGGAGGCTTCAGAATTAGTCAAAAAATAGCTGGATCATGTTCTCGAGGTCATGGGTCTTCATTTCCCTAAGTTGTTAGTATTTTATGACGAATATCAGTGAAAAAGCATACTAGAATAATGAAGAATACAAAGTCTTCAGGATGTTTAGCACGGGGTGTGTGGCACAAATACAGAAGTCCAGAATTTGAGCCACATATGAATATATAGTCGTTCAGGCTTTTATAGAAGCAGGATATGGGTTGAAAGCTTAAGGAGATAATGTTGATTGAGGACAAAACCAGCGAGCAATAATAGAGAAATAATCATGTAAACCTTTGCCGGTATGTGACTGTGAAGCACGGTGGACGACAGTGGTGATAGTGCGTTAGCCCTCCATCGGTATGAATGTAAATACACACAATGGTATACAGCGTACCGAACAACAACATTTAGGTGATACATTCACTTTTCTATAGTACGGTGTTATTTAGTACAAGGAACATGGCAAAAATCGTTTGGCAGGTACAGGTATTAATAGTTTTCCCCAAAGCTGGCACTTCGCTCATTGAATGTGACAATGATAACCTGTAAACCAAGTTAATTTAAAGTTCATGATCAGTTTGTGTAGACTTCTTTTCTTCTTTTCTTCTTTGTGTTTGCTTGATGACCAGAAACAATGGCAGTCTAGCACTGCACACCAACCTCAAGCATCTGCAGCAGGTTAGTAATATTATCATGTTCAGAATTATTGAATTGATACATTTAAATTAAAAAGTGTAGACCCCCAATGGGACCACGTCTCAACCACAAACGTAGCAGCACTGTTTCCAAAAAAGGACACCCACAATGACCACAACTGCTGTTGCAAATGTAATCGTGGAATCACACAGTTTGGCATTTCGGGACATAAAGCAGTATGATGTTTTCTAATTATTCAACAATGACTTCTTTATACGATAGCTTCACCAACCCAGGCATTTGAAACAAAACCACGTGGCACAACGAAAAAGTCATTCATTCACGACGAAGTCATTAAAAAGGCTGTATCTACGCCGATGAAAATGAAAGAAAAGTATCGCTCTACAGATCTTGAACCTACTCTTAACATCTGGGACTTTGCCGGCCAAGATTTGTACTATACAACCCACCAGGTAAGTAACATTTGTTTGTGTTGAGTATTGACATGTATATTTAATACTGTGTTGCATGGTGGTGCGTCAGCAATGGCACCTAACAATTATACAGCAAAAAAATCCTTCGGGAAAAACTAGCAATTTCAATTTCAAAATGGGCGTGGCTTTTAAGACCACGCAAGTAATTGTTTAAGGAGCCTAATGTTTATTTGAACTTTTTATTTGGAAAATATTGTTTATTGGAAAATTGTTTTGTGTCAGTTGTATAGAACTTAACAAATTGCACAAACAAAAAAGTCTTATACGTCATATAGAACTACACAATGGTGGCCTACCTTTTTTTTAATCAAATCTGTTTGTAGACATTTCTGTCTTCTCGGGCGATCTACCTGGTTGTTTTCAACCTCAGTCAAGATCTTGACAAACCAGTGCCGTTCCCAGATAATGCAGCATGTAACGATGTAAGCACAATTTATTTTGTATCAAGATTCATATAAAAACTAGTCTGAGGATCATTCACACATTCACGTGTGCAGAACCACACAACAAACGTCTGATATATCCGAGCATACACATTTCATGCGATCCCGCGCGCCAGCCAACCGGAGTCGACAAAATGTGACATCATTTTGATCAAATATGTAGATTATAAGCTGTTGGTAGGTCAATTTTGGCTGCTATGTTTTTGTAATACAGCAACGGGTTAATACGGACTGTATGTTCAGAAAGCCCCTCCATGCGTTTTCATGCAGTATACATTTCTGAAGGTTCTGAAGGAAGGCGCGATAGAAGGCGCTCGCTGAATGGTCAGAATTTGGAGGTCAGAACACTTCTTGCTTTGCATAATAAGCCTAATCACCAAATCACCATGCGAGAATATCATGGACGTTTGTGTGCAAGCGGCTATTCCATAGATTATATCAAAACTTGATGCATTCACAAATAGATTTAAAGTGTTTGTATAGTGATCTGAATTAGTTAAATGGCAACAATTGAGCACCTTTCAAAATGATTTATATCCAGAACAGACCATGTGTTTGAGATTTATTATATTTATGCCAAATTTCAATAAGATATCGGGTACAGTTTGTCCTGTTAGTAATTGCAAACAAAATGCTGGTATTGCTCTGGTGAATCAAGCAGACACACAGTTACTACCATGATTGGCATGTTTTAGAACATGCAGGTACTTACCAAAGTGTCTTGTGTGTGTCGGAAAAAAAGGACGTTGCCACCTACTTTTTGGCCTACCTGTGTGTGTTACTTCTATTGATACTTAAAGAAAACATACTATATTAGGAACTGAAGGATTTCCTGCCAATTTAGTTGTCATGTTGATGCTAGTTAAGAACAACTACAGTTCCAACGAAATATAAAAGTTTACGATATTTAAAATGTACATGTAATTGCAGAATAGGCATAATTCAAATTAGGCTGCTTCACACATTCTGAAAATACCTTGCAATGATTGCCAGAAAACACTATACATGTTAATGTAGCATGGAAAGTCAGTGAATTTTGTGGTTAAACATGTACATGTTGATATGACAAATAGACCAGCAGATTACGTGCAATGTCCTTAAAACAAGTAGCAACCTGGGAAATTGTAGAATATAAATTTAATGCAAGACTCACCAGTTACTATTCCTCCATGCTCGAGCCACATGCATTCCAGATTCCAGATTCCAGATTCTCCAGAATTAAAAAGACTTGTAATTTGCAGTAGTGTTTTAATATTCACCCTTACTTGCCAGCAATGCATACTTGTTCACGACTTGGCTTGTGAGGATGGGATGCACTGTACCTACATTGTTGAGGTCTATAATCACGTTCTGGAATTGAGTATTAACTAAAACTTTCCTGTCCGTAGCTGTGTCTCAGATAACATCTTTGTATTATTCCACCAGGGAAGCGGAGGTTCTGTCACATATAGGACATCCCCTATTCAGTATTTGGATTTCTGGATGCAGTCAATTTACACCTACACCAAGAAAAACTACTCACAAAAGGAATTGAAGCAGAACTCCCCGCCAATATTCATAGTTGGTACACACAGAAACAGTGTTGGTGGGGATGATATGCCAGAAGATCAACGTAAAACTTTGGTGAGTCCGACCTTCTGTATAGTTTATGTCGGATAAGGAAATGAGCATTTGTGGTTATGCACAAATTCAAGTGCATGTGTGGTACTGGTGAGCCTTTTTAAAATTTGATTTAACAAGGAGTGCCTACATATATTTTGTGTATCAAGGGTGGACAATAACCATATTTTGCACTTATTGTTTATGTCAGAAGACTTCTGCTTGGCCAGTGTGCCAATGAGGAGGTGTTAACTATTTCAATGTGGAAATTTTATTCAGAATATAACCATCTCGTCTCTTCTGACCTTAGCTCACCTGTCTTTTGTTTAAGTGTAGATAAAGAAAATATTTGACCGGATTCACAATGAGATCAAGGACAAGCCGTACTACAGACATGTGGTTTCTAAATTCTACTCAGTAGAGAACTCTCTAGAAGACAACAGAAAGGTATTTGAATATTTATGCTGAAAAATAGGAAATAGAATAATTATAAAATAAAATAATTTCTGTAAAAAAGAATGATCGGATATTTGACTGAACCAGGACTCACTCAAATTTGTGTCCAATCTTGTGAGGCCCTACCTTTGTTGAAATCATGATAGCCATTATTTTGTTAAGTCGGATAAATTCCACTAATTACTATAAGTTCCATCCCCTAAAAAGGAAGATATCAAGATGTTAAGGGATTTTAAGGGATAGTTGGACTCAATTGGCATCATTCTCACTACAGTGAGACAGATTTAGTGCTTTATGTAGTGGTCAATTGAATATCCCTTTAAATAAGCACTAAATATGTAAATGTCATATGAAAATTTGAGATGAAAACAAGCTGTTTATATTGCAACGAGATTTGAGTCCTCATTATTTTAAAATTATATCCTGAAACAGATTCAAGAACTACGCAAGCACATAGAAGACGTAGCAGAAGAAGAGCCTTACATGGGAGAAAAAATCCCTTTGGAGTGGCTGACGTTTGATGATAAGAAGGGAAAGATAAGTGGTGGAAAACCTGTTATGACGCTGAAGCAGGTACTATTTTGATGTTGATGTTGATTTAGTACAGATAACGTACCTCTTATGTGAACTGAACTCCTCAGAATTTAACTGTGTTCCCATGCAATTAACATGCATGCTTGGGAAGTGGATCCGTGTAGTTTCGTGTATAATTGCTGGTGGTACCAAGTAAACCAGATGCAGTAAATGTGGCTGACTCAACATAAGCCTTTCCTATACTATTAAACAACTGGTTGGTTGGAACTTAGTATTCAGTGGTCTGTTTGGACAGTAGTATTTCTAGCTCCCTCACCATCGGGACAGGTGAAAATCAGCCAACATCGCATGTGAAGGACCAAGTAAGCTTTGAAGAGAACATGTAATAGGATTTTTATGACTTAAATACATTTAAAACAGCTTTCTTGCCATGTAACTCTGACTTTCCACCTCCTTTGTAGCAGTAAAAGGGAGAAATTTCAACATTTTAGTTGTTGTGCTCATGAAAATTTCCATATTCATGAGCCAAAGCGTGATGTCATTCAAGGCAGAACAGTAGTGTCTCCATAGCTTTGTGTAAAAATAAATATCTAACTCTTCTTCATTTTTCTTGAAGTAAGTACCACTTTTTACTTGTTTATTGTGTTACACAGCTTGTTTGGACAACAGTAGTGGCTAATATTTCTTCAAAACTTTTGTGTGGGTAATTTTGAAGAACTAATTGTTGTCCTGTTCATATGCACTTTTGATAAGGAGTACCTTTTGTGACAAAAGCAAAATAGCGCCCTTTACGTGTATTGATGAAAGGATTTGCTAATAAAAACTACCACTTTCTTGTCACTTCCAATGAAAACAAGTATTAAGATCTTGTATGTATTGTTGAAACACATGGTAATGTGCATGAAAACAAGATGAGCTGAATTTCCACTACATGTTTCCTTTAAACAAAAAGTTAGAAAGCAAATGTGAGCAGTTATATGTTACGCCCCCTTCAAACGTCGAACTTCTGCCGTTATTTGCAGTCGCAAAAAAGCGGCAGATGTTGGGCAGTTGTTTCAAACATCGATTTTCTGTTGAGCGTAATTCGGTCGTTCAAGATGGTGGACCAGGACAGGAGTCATATGGGGTGCAGACCAGAAAATAGACTTCCATTTATACCTCAGTGGAAATTACGCATGTGTGGGTGTTTGAGACACCCATCCGAATAAAGTTCATTTCATCATCTTTTATTTTCCGCTTAGTTTTTTTGTTTGGGAAATGTGATGACGTTTGGAAGAAAATTCCATCCAAAGATGATCACCCCTAAAAGTAGTCCTTCGGCCCATTGCCGATTTAAAAATGGCAGCACTCCATTGCAAAATAGAGCCAAAAAGGGCCCACTTTCATCCAAATTTCACGGAAATTCGAGCTCGCAGTCCTGTGCACGGCTTCAACCCATCTTGTTTTAAAACCCTCAGGTTCATGGCCCACAAAGTGCTCTAATAGCGAAAAAAACAAGGGCATACAAATCGTGCCGGCGTTGGCAATTTAGGGCCTTTTTACTGGCCTGCACCCAAACAATACGGCAACAAAATTCTTTCTGTTAGAAGGAGGCACGCTGTCCTTCAACAATCATATTATTTCATTGCAGGTGTTATTAACAAGGAGACTTTTCATTGTTTGTTTGTTAATCCTGCTGCTCCCCCTTTCTAAAAAAAAAAAAAAAAAAAAGGTCACAACATCCCGATCCTGTCTGCGTTTAGTGAATAATACCGGTTGCTGGCTATGATGCTTACTACGAATTCGGAGAGGGAATTCCTGTCGACGTTTCGACAGAAAGTCGTCTGTTTCTTCAAAAGTCGACCTTCTGCCATGTCGTTATCAAGGGGTTTTCCAAAGCCCGCACGTTATACTACAAGAACTCAATACCAACCTTCTCCGTACCCCTACTATTATGTGGTGACATTAACCCAAATCCCGGACCTGGAACAAATCGATCTGAAGCCCACGGGAAAAACATATCCTGCCTTTTATGCAATACCCGCAGTATTCGCAGCAAAGGCCCTGAACTTGAAGCATTCCTCAGTTCAACTTCCCCCGACATCTTGTGTCTCACCGAAACCTGGCTATCACCTGCTGATACTGACGGAGTACTTGGCTTCCCCGACGACTACGTCATTATACGCAGGGATCGTTGCCAAGGACGCCGTGGCGGTGGTATCTTGGCAGCCGTTAAGTCATCACTGTCTCCTACCAGGCTGTGCGTCCCTGGGCATGACGACCTCGAGCTTGTGTGGGTATCCTTGAAGCTGGGCTTTGAAACTTGGCTACTTGGGCTCCTGTATCGTCCACCTTCGTCTTCGGCAGCCTTCTGGACCAAGCTTAAGGAGGCCATTGAATCACACCACATAGACGGCAATGATGGATGTTTCATCGTCGGTGACTTCACTGTTGACCTCTGCCCTGCACAGACATCATCTCCCCACCGAACCCGGCTTCTAGACATTGCAGATGACTTCAATCTTGAACAGCTGGTGACGTCTGTCACGAGACCCAACCACAGCCAAAACAATTCTAGTCAGGGTTCAATCATTGACTTAGTCTTCACCAACCATGCTGACCATGTTTTCTCCGTTTCCACCGCCCCCAATCCTGTTAACTCTGATCACCTTGCAGTAAATATTATATTTCGCTCCTCTCAACCTCCCCCTCGTCCTGCAGTACTACGGTCCTTTCTACAAACACAACGAGGCGATTTTGAACATTTGCGGCAGTTAATACATCTCATTCCCTGGTCTGCCTTCATTGATTCCAGAGACATCAATCAGTCTGCTGATAACTTTCTGATCTTATTTGATGCTGCGATCAGAGATTCCATCCCCAGGGTAACCAAGCGTAGATCCCGATGCTCGCCCTGGATCACTCCTGAACTAAAGAAACTGATCAATAGAAAGCATAAACTCTTTAACTTAGCTCGCAGATCCGGCCTCTTGATTGATTGGAATTTGTATAAAACTGTCAGAAATAAGTTACAAACTTCTGTTCGCAGAGCTTACTGGCTATATGTTAATAAGTTGTTTGAATCTAACGATAACAGACGTCAATTCTGGTCTTTTGTTAGGAGCCGGAAACAATCACCTCCCCCACCGTCATTTAGCCATAACGATCGTAAAATTACCCATCCTGATGAAATTACTTCAGCTTTCAGTGATTATTTTTCTTCTGTCTGTAAACCTTCAGGTCCAGTTCCCCATATCCCTCCTCCTTGCTCGCTACCCATTCCTTGCTTAACGCATATTGATGCATCTGTTGGCCAAATTGCCGCATTGCTTCGAAACCTCCCTTCCAATAAATCCCCTGGACCTGATGGTATCTTGCCTGGTATTCTAAATAAAATTGCCCCTGATATATCTCATCCGCTCAGTTTGTTGTTTGGTGCATCGCTCAATGCGGGAGTGTTGCCGGACACTTGGCGATGCGCCAATATAACACCTGTTCACAAAAAAGGGGATAAGTCTTTATTAACCAACTATAGACCAGTTGCTCTGACATCTGTGATGTGCAAAGTACTTGAGCGAATTATCTCCCAAGCCATTAACGACCATTTAACTAAATTTGCCCTCCTCAACCCTATACAACACGGCTTTGTTAAACACAGGAGCTGCGTTACCCAGCTGGTCAACATTCACCATTCTTGGTCATCAACCCTGGACAGACGCCGACCTCCCAGAGTGGATGCCATTTTCCTTGACATGTCTAAGGCGTTCGATACAATGCCACATCACACCCTGCTCGAGAAGCTAGCAACAACATTTAACGTGCGGGGTGAATTGTGGCATTGGATCCGATCGTTTCTGACTGGTCGCCGGCAGCGAGTACTCTTCCGGGGCGGCGTCTCCCCATGGGTGGACGTCACCTCTGGCGTACCCCAGGGTAGCGTACTCGGACCATTGTTATTTAATCTTTTTGTTAATGACATATCCAATTCCGTTTCATCTATTTGCGTGTTATTTGCAGATGATATCCTCTTATATCGTGACATACAATGTTCCAATGATCAGGTAGAACTTCAGTTAGATTTAAATAGTCTTAATCACTGGTGTGACCTAAACGATATGACTTTCAATACTAGCAAAACCAAAGTTATGCATATCAATAGAAGCCGCCATGTCAATCCTCCAGTCTATAAACTAGGAAACACCCCACTCATCACTACCAACTCTTATCAATATCTAGGCCTCACTATAGATGCTAATCTCAGCTGGACAACTCACATTTCCTGTATCGTAGCTAGAGCCAATCGCCTTTTAGGGTTTATAAGAACAGTTGCTAGAGGATCCTCCCCTAAGGCTATTTTCGCTTTATACAAATCACTAGTCCTCCCCATCCTTGAGTATGGTTTGCCAGCATGGCACCCGCACACCTCAATTCTACAACGTAAGCTTGAGAAAGTCCAGCGGACAGCTACTCGTCTTGCTCTTGGTCAAAGGCGAGGGGAAATGTCGTACGAGGACAGATTGCAGCGGCTTAACTGGCACCCCTTAACCCTGAGACGTAACTATTTGTTATGTTCCTTTGTTTTTAAGGTTTTGTACGGTCTTTCAACATGTGAATCCCTTAGAAGCAACATTGTTATCAACACTCGTCACATTGACTCTCTCACATTCCGCCATCTTCCTGCGCGCACAGATTCGCTGCTGCATTCTCCTTCCCGTCGATTCCCAAGGTTGTGGGATAATATTCCATCTCACATCCGGGATGCTGCTGTGATCTGTCCTCTGACAACATTTCTCCGCCAACTGAAAGATGTCTGTTTAAATGTCTGATTTTGTTTGCCATGATTTAATTTTGTCCTCCCGGTTTTGACAGGGAGCATGCAAGTGTAGGAACTGGTCCTTCCCCCTCCCCTCGACTCTGTGTTAATTTGTGTGCTATTTCTCGTCCTTGTCGTATTATGTCTGGGACAACATGCTTCCGAGCAACAGTAATTTAGTTTACTTTTGTTGTCCCTGACCCGCATAATACTGTTGTTTTTTTGTGGCAGTTTATTCATTGTGTCCTTCCTAAGATTCAGCCCCTTTACTTGCATGCCCCCTCTCTTACCCTCTTATACCTACCTCGGTTTTTTTTTCACTGAATCCGTTCTCCATGCTCGTCTGGCTGCCCTCCGCTCATTTGTTCTGTTTTTGCCCTTTTGGCTATTTGTTGTATTCGGTTATTCGTTCTTTTGTCATTTAATTGTTTACATTTTGTGCCGTTTTGATTGCTTGTTGCTGTTCTGTTGAGGTCGAATAAATAATAATAATAATAATACTAATAATAATAATAAGTCTAACAAAAACTGCCGTGTCAGAATTTGAATTAGACACGGCAAAAGTTCGATGTTTGAAGAGGGGCTTACTCACTTTGTTCTGAAGATCCGAATTTATTCAATGGAAACAGGAAACATGTTGATTTCTGCAGCACGTTCTTACGTGTGTGCATTGGAATGATTTCATTTCAAGATATGCGATAATGTGTGAATTCAGAAGAGATTGATAGACAAAAAAGTAATTCAGTGTCTTCATTTTGATGCTAGGTAATGGATGGCTTTGGGATTGAAGATGAACCTGAACTGCTGACGATGCTAAAGTTCTATCACGATCTTGGCCACATAATATACTTTGGAGGGGATGGTGCCAAGGAAAGTCAGACACTGAAAGATGTTGTCATTCTGGATCCACATTGGCTGATCAAAGCCTTTAAGAAGATCCTCACTGTTGAACCTCGAAAAGAACAGGTAAGTCTATTATGCATTAGAAGATATTGTGTTTGCATCACAAGTCAACGTTGTTTTTACCGGGGGGATCACAAAGTCAACTTAACTCCCCTCCGCCTGCCCCCCCCCCCCATCACTTAAGTTATTTCATCTTGTAGTCCTACCGGGCAATCACTTGGTTTACATACTAATATATCTATTTTCTTTTGCTTTCTGTGGTTTGTACAAGAAACACCAAGGATAAGGAAGGTTGGTCTTGAAATGTACAAGGTCAATTTCACAGTAATGAGATAAAGAGCAAAATAGTTTGGGGTATAAAACTTAAAAATAACAGTTGGAAGAGCTTAGTCTTGAAAGAAGATCATAGATGTTATTTGCGCTCTGAGTACACAGTGTCTGTTGCGGCTGCAGAGGTCGGTGTTACACATGTAGCAGATGAAGGAAGATCTTTGCATTCGGCAGACCCTCTACTCTACGCGAGCTGGTTATTTCTTTTGTCCACCTAAGTGACCATGCGACTACCCTTGTGTTCAGTCTTTCCGCCAGGTAAACCAGTCTTCCACGTCAACCTCCCAAGTGCAGGGGTCCATGTCATCACAGGCCTTGATGTCCTTCTTGCACGTGTTCTGGAATCGAAGGGCTGGTTGCCATACGTGGTGGTTGCCAGTGGTAACCTGGATATTTAGGATACACTTCAGCAAGCATTACAACCGTCATGTTTCATCGAATATTCCCTCACCAGGGAAGGTGACCCTACATCAGCAGGGAGAATATGCAGGGGAGTCCAAGATGAAAGGACCAAGATATCTCAGAGTGGGATTCGATCCGCCAGCTAGGTGATGCCCAGTGTGCATTTGAGGCACTACTTATGGAAGGTCCACATCTCGCTTTTGTAGAGCACATGCTAAGGATGCATGCCTAGTAGAGACACATTCTCCCAAGTGTTGGCGCCAAGTCACAGGCTTTCATGTCCCTACAATTTCCCTGCAGAATCCGTTCAACATATGTCTAGCTCTGTGTCAAAGGACACATTGCTCAGAGTCGTCAATCCCAGGCGGGTGGAGCTATCAACCACTTCCAGTGCGTGTAGTAACCTTCGTGTAGTAATCTTGATCAACGGGGCATATTGCTGGCATCCTGAGCACTGATTGGTCTTCCTTAGGCTGATTGTGAGGCACTGATTGGTCTTCCTTAGGCTGATTGTGAGGCAATACCCACTGCAGCATGGTCGAAACTGTCTGTTAGTCCCTTTGAAGAGCTTCCTCAGTGCGAACTGAGTCTGCAAACAACTTCTCAACATCTGTTTAGCACCGGTCACCTAATTCACCTTTGTTTGGTCGGAGTGAAGCCATAGTGATGATGAGTGTCCCGTCAGACCTTTTTTGTAATTAGATGTATTCAGAGGAGTAGATGATGGCATCAGACCGTGGAGCTCATCATTGAAGTCATATCTGATGTCATTGGACGCACACAACTTAGGGGCATACACTCTAACTATGTAAGCAATTCCGGAAGCAATGGTGTGGCAGATTCACAGCAATTGCCGATCCACCTCTAGGCGCTTCTACAGACCCAAGGAGTGAGTTCCTGACTGCAAAACAAACTCCAGCTGACAGGGCTCTTTAATATTTAATTTGTCCACGTTCTTTCCAAAATAATGTGTAGTGCGCTTGAGGGATCCACGGAGGGCTGCAATGTTCACAATTCAGTCTGGCGATTGCCTGACGATGATGGCAGTCCTTCTAGAGTCGCCTACTTGAAGCAGGTCATATCATCAGAAATGTCTTTGCCCATTTTCCCAACATTCCAGCTTGCGAATCGAAGGAGGCTACTTAGACGTTTCGTCTTATATCTTGCTTGCCTGTGCAGAGTTTCCGTTTGCTTGTTATGCCGAAATAACAAGCTCCAAGCTCCCATTATAGCATGCAGACACTGGCAGGTCATCACCTTAATTGGCAGGGGCTTGTCAACTTGGAGCGGGAGGTTAATGACCAGTAGAATGCCATGTTCCGTGCCTACGGAAGCAACCACTTGCTACGGGTTTGGGTTTATGCCACTAAGTTTGGTTTATGCATTGAAACTTCAGCCTCCTGTGCTGTTTCCACACTAGTAAGTGAGGTTGGAGTGACCTCACCAGGTCGCTGGCCTGGGTGGAGAGAATGGCGAAACTGGGATGCCGAAACAACATTTCCCCCTCTCGGCCTCACTGATGGGGTCCAAAGGAGTGCAAGGCATCAGCTTGGCTGCAGGAGCTACTGGAATGGTGTTCAGTGGTGTGCACACTTATACACCTACATGTTTATGTAACATACCTAGTGTGTGCATTCGTTTGTTTTCGTATAGTTAAGAAAGAGATCTGAAAAACCCTCATTTTACTCACAGTGTTAAAATACTTTCAACCAATTTTCGATTCTCTTTTAGTGTTTCTTTTCATTTTGCCACGGATAAACCTAACCCAACAATTGCTCTAAACCTTTTTTCCTTAGAAGAGGGAAACATTGTGTGGACGTGGGCAAGTCCACACAAAGTCGTTGCTACCTGGTTTATGTGCACATCTTTTGTTCGGAAGTCCACACAGTGAATGCAATGCTTGTACATTTATATTCCAAATTTTGTAAAAATGTTATACCCCGAATTTTCTGTTGCGGTTGACTCCTCTAGACTTGGACTCGTCTGAGGCATCAACAGTGGGACTCTTTACCCTTAGTTGAGGCTACACATGGTAGATTGCCGACTAAACTCTATCTGACCTAGACTAAATGACAAGTCGTTAGATAGTCGTATTTTGTCTGTGAACTTCAGTTTAACTCAATCGGCCGGGTTGCAACATATCTAACGACTTGAAGGTTACGTTTTCCACCGTTATTCATGTATGCGTGAAGCGCAATACATATGCAGTGCATTATTGCGGTGAGATCCAATGGCGCACCGCAATGCAAATGAGGACTCGTTCATTCCGTCACATGGGGAGTTCTTCTCAATACGTCGGGACATGTTTGCAGATCGGGCGACGTTTTTAAGGCCAAATCACTCAGCTTGGCCAATTGTGTATAGAAATAAAATGTATCATTGTGACATACTTGATTTATTTCAGTCATGTATGCCCTATAACGAATTTTGAAATGTTGCACAACACAAAGAACAAACCCTCGAAGTAATGAGAATGACCTTCCGTAGCGGCCTAGAATACACGCTGGAATCTGAACCAATCAGAGTGCTCGCATATAATTCGCTAGCGATTCAACATACTCCCATATGTTGTGTACAAAATAGAAAACGTTTTCGCCAAGTCGGTTATTGAACATCAATAGTCAGCATCATTTGGTCTGGGAACCAGGCTTCGCGCATTGCAGTGATATTTTGTGTGTGTGGAACCAGTAACCGGTACCTTCCGTACGTGAACATTAGCCGACTTGGCACCAAGTCTATATCTGACTCGAAATTGGAATAATAGTTGTTCTTATCTAGGCAGACTTCCGATCTAGGTTAATTAGTTCTGTCTACCCCAATTTGTGGTAAGAGTTCCTTCTTATACGCAATACAAGTCTTAAAAGTTCCACTTACCTGGTTCGACTTTGTTTTAATGCACGGGACTCGCTGAGACTTTGTTGTTCTGTAGAAATAGTGTCAGCACGAAAAGCTAGATGAAAGTGAAAATCTCTATTATTCTGTGGTCAGCACGAAAAGCTAGATGGTTGAAATTGGTTAGGAAATGCTAATGTTGAAAAGCCGTGCTGTAAATTGGCGGTACTTCAGAGAAAATGTAGCTGCTCAATTCCTCATTATACCATGGTATGTCGTAACTCAGTTAACCCAAAACGTCTAAACCAGGTTTTTATACTTAGGGCATGGGTAAAGACAGTTAGTAAATATTAGTTTGGTGTAACAATTTTTTTAAAGATCTTAGTTATTGATGGGAAAGAAATTACACAATGGTCTTGGGTTTAAAACTCGTGTTTTACGTGAAATGTGAGATAGCCTCGTCTTTATTAGCCAGTTGTTGTCTCAACATTCCATAATATTCCATTGTGTCATGGATGTTTCATTGTAATTCTAGCTGCTAATGGACAAGGCCGTAGTTTAATACCTTCAAAAGTGGTCATGCCCCCAGTGGTTCTTTTGCATTCGTATGATGCACATGCCCTTTAGCAGCGTCATACATATTGTACTGTTAGCATGTGCACTTCATCACTATTTAAATTATGATCATTTAGGTTCTTTACCTGACCAAATTGCCAAACTTGTTTTTGAGTCACCAAACCTCAAGTTCGAGTCCGAGTCCGAGTCTCGAATATTATAACTGGAAACGATAATCTGGTACCAAACACTATCAAGCTTGCATTTACGCAATATCAAGTGTGGACGCTGGGATACTCCGGATACATGTTGCGATACATTGATTTCCCAGATTTATATATCAAAAACAAGCCAGCGTATGTAGGGTATCTAGATGCGTTTCCTCTGTATCGCTTGCTCAGGAGAGGACCGTCTTGAAAATTATTTGTAATTATATTGAACAAAATGAGTGATTTGTGGTAATTTTGGTCAAGTCCCGAGTCACGCAGGTCGAGTTCGAGTCCAAGTCTGAGTCCGCTGGGTCAAGACCCAGTCCGATTTATTTGTCATTGTGACTCGAGTCCGAGTCCGAGTTACAGAAAATGGCATCTCGAGTCGGACTGAGTCCAAGTCCGAGTCACGAGTCATACCATTTATAATTGCTCAGTTAGAAATAAGTATCTGGTATCTGCGTCCCATATGCAATATTATGAGTACATGTCACACACACCATCAGACAGGGATGATGTTTGAATATATGCGCGTATTTATGAGCAAGAGCTGAATCAGCTTCTTCATCAAGGTTGAACCTAACCCGGGGTAAACCCTAAGGCTACCCATTGTTAAGTCTCAAATTTTGAAAGCCTATACTTGAAGTGTGTGTCGTTTCATACCTATTTGGCATAAATTGAGTTATTTTACCCATGTGAAGTTCAACCCAAGTTTCGTTTCTTACGTACTCTTACACTTTTTTTGTAACAGGGTAAATGCCAAGGGCTGCCGCTTCAGTATTTGTTGCGCAACTCAGAATCTGTTCATGTACTGTTGCGCCTAATCAAATCCCAAATTAAAAAAAAACATCTAATTCCAAATGAAGAAGCAAGTGTCAAGGACATGTGCAATGCAGCAAACAAATTCAGTGAAAGCATCTGCCTGTGACCCCAAAAGTAGATATAACGCCACGAAGTTCAACACAGGGGAACCTGGCTCTGTTGGCTTCACACTTTCAACTATTCAGTGGTAAGAAATGCTCACCCGTGTCGAGGATTTAACCAATCTGGCGGTTGACATGGGTTTGGAAGGGATCAAAAACATTCAGTTGTAAAACACTACTTGTTTTAACCCGGCACTACCTTTGCGTCAATCCTGAGTTCTTCCAGGTAGAAAATTTCTTGTGAATTTAATTAAAACCCTAAATTACAACATCTAAAGGAACAAAATCATTGTTTTTGTTCCCAATGGAGACCGTAAAGTATCGCAAATCTTGGGATCGACTGAAAGACAAAGGAATATTGGAGGATTTTCTTATCGACCACATGTGGCAAGACATCCGTGAGCACAAACAGGCCCTGCTGGATCTGATGGACAAGTTTGACCTTCTCTGTGAGCGTGTTGATGAGGTATGTTTTGTAGGCATTCACATTTCAAATCTAGAATGTAACGGGTACAAGCAAACGTGATTACAGCTAGTGGTTTCAGTAAACAAGTTCAGAACGGCAGTATAACACACGTTTCAATGTATGGGAGTGGATTCATCCATTGCCAGCCATATAAGTATAGTATACAAAATCTGACTTATTTTCTTATGGGAGCCAGGTGGGGACAAGGGGTCATTCATAACATAAGTACATCTAGACTTTCTTCCGCCTTTGAACATAATTAGTTAACAATGGTTGGACTGGTCCATTGGACTACAGCTTACCAAGGTAAATCATACTTCCAGTTCTCAATATAGACCTGCTATCAAAGTGAATAGCAGGGGTCCAGGACCAGCTTAGTTGGGTTATCAAACTTATATATTTCGACTAGAGAACCTTGCATATCATCAGGCATGCGCAACGTAAGTCACAAATCAGACAGTGACCTGTCCAGACTTGAAAAAGCTAAATCATGGATCATATCACAATGATCTTGGAAGTAATCTTTTCGGAAAATGTTTTTACTACTTGAGGTAACATGTTTATATTCATCACAAGTTTGCTATATATTGAGGCGGAAAGTGCGTATAATCATGTGGCTACATGAATGTGTCTCAAACCGCAACCAGAAGCCAGCTCTTTGAAATTCAGTTATAGCGTGGTTATAGTCTGTAGTACTACTGTTCATACACAGATCAGGGCGGTCAATTACGTCTCAGCCAGTGATAATTAAGCCTTGCTTGTCACGCTCCAGCCAAAATGGCAATCAAAATGACTGTCCACTGCCTCACTTTTATTATTTAAATTGTACACTGGTGTATTCATCGTGCAAGAGGTTTCAACTCGTTTATCAGTACGAAAATCAACATAACAAAATAATAAGGACTTTTACAATGCAAGCTACCTCCTGCAATGAGTGATGAATCTCTCTATCGAAGCAAATGTACATGTTTAGGCCTATGAGTGTTTTGAAAAATGAAATAGGGCAGTAGGAATCCTTGCATTTTCTTTCCAAAGCTCGCAGACACCTTACCTGCGTATTTTGTTTGCTTCGTGGAACTATGTTCTTGCATATAATTTACCTGACTGCATATTTAGACAAAACAAAACGCAAATTCAAAAAAAAAAAATCTATGTTCTGTTCATCGAGCAGGCAGGGTTCTACTTTCATTTTTTTGGTCGGAGACTAAAGACATACAATTGCGATGGTAGCATAAAAGATTAATTTGTGTTTGCTCTTACTGCATGATAGGAAACCTGTTGACGAATTTTTGTTGTTGAAAGATTTCAAAATGGAATTGAGCTGTGCACCACAATGACCTTTTATTTTCACATGCATTCCTTTTTCAAGCCATAATGTTTCCTGGAATGCATAATATACAACTCCTGTGGTTTCCGATCTCGCCATTTAAAATTCTCTTTTCTTATATTGATTTTCGTGCTGACAAACGAGTTGGAATCCTCTTGCATGATGTGCAACAGTGTTTCATTTGATTAATAAATGTAAGGAAGTGAACAGTCATTGTGGGCGGTAACTGTGGGTGGAGCGTGACAAGCAAAGTTTTTGAGACCTAAATGATCGTTCTGTGTACGGTCAAATCGAATGTACTATCAATACGTTGTCGGACTGATCTCTCTAAGCCTTCTCAGAAGTTCAAAAGGTATTTCAGCGAAGATTTTACTACTATACATATGTTCATCTTATAAATAGTGTAAATGTTTTCCAACTTAGTCTCGAGAGGAAGAGAAAAGTACCCCTGCTTCATCCACGGCCACACAGCCTTGCCCCGCAAATGCATCTTATTATGTGCCTTCAATGTTGCGGCAGCAGACATCACGTTCACCTCAACCTCAGACAACTGAGATGAACTCAAACGTGTTCTATGTGGACTTCAAAGAATTCCTCCCTGGTAATATGGCATCAAACGGTAGTTTACACAAAATGAAGGAACACCTTTTTCATGCATGCCTGTTTGTATGTCTGTTTTGCTGTATGTTTTTGGCTGTCTTTCATATTTGTATGCTTCATACAAGTTATACTGTTTTAGGTTCTACCTTTGATCAAAGTTAGCCAGAACCTCATTTATTTCATTTTTAATTTAAAGTTCAACAAATTTAGAAACAGACTGGAGCGGGGTTTGAACTTGCAATCTCGGAATTGCTATTCCGGTGCTATAAAACTGGGGTATCTATCCCTCTTCTGATCATTTCCCTTTTTTCCAGATGGATTGCACCATCGGTTGGTTGTGCGAGCTTTGCGATGGTCTCAAAAATTGGGTGGAACAAATCCTTTCCTGCTCTATGATCGAGCAAATTTCTATGTAGATGACCATCACAAGTTTGCACTGCAAATGGTGCACGAATCAAACCTTGCATACATCAAAGTAAGTACATTGTCTAGTGTTGATGCATCGCAAGAACCCATTCAATGGTTACGGGGGAACCACTGTGCATGTGAGGGATACTTCACGCCATACGCGCATAACCCAATACTTGCACATGGTGCACCTGTACATCTCTCCCACACACGCTTACATATAGGCATAGAGGTGGGGTACTTCCTTTGTTCTCGTGTACTAAAATTTTGCAACGTCGCACACTAATGTCAAAATGCTATTATTCTAACCAGAGTTAATGTCCTGGGCTGAAATTCGGACTTAATATCCCTTTTCTAAAACTCTTCCATTTGCGACGGATCAACCCACCTTGGAAATTCCTAGTTTTTGAGTAAAATCCATATATTTATTCGTGAAAAACTTGTGGGGTACCAAAACGGTACCCAGCAAGTCGGTGGGCATTCCTTGTGGGGTACCTCCCATTGTTCCGGCACCCAACAAGGCAGTGTTTGTACACGCACCGAGACTCTCAAAATTGTGTACTATTCATGCACGGAGTCCATTTGCCTGAGTAATAATCCCCCCTGGAGTGAAAAAGAAAACCCCCACAAACCCTACGTTTAACATGTATTTATCTTTTTTGTCTTAAAAGCTATCAATGTTTGTGAAATTCACATCCTGTATCCGGTATTTACTTTAGCAGTTTTTAAATGACCATGTATCATGACCTTCTCTGTGTTCTATAGGTGAGTGTCATGAGGGTAGAAGTTTATCCACCTCCACAATATGTCAATGCACCTTCAGCTGATGTCACTCGTAAGGTATGTTAAGTATAGACCAACATTGTATGCCAAAGAGAATGTAAAAAAAACAGTCATAGCCTACACTGAGAAAAAAAAACTATTCTCGTGTTCAATAAGCATTATATATAGTATTTTTGGGTAAAGGTGAAGTTTTTTTGCATCCCTCCCATCTCTGCGTACAAAAAACTTGCAGTTAAGACGAACCAAAGAAAAGTAACTTCACCTCGGGAAACATGTGGGGAATTATACCGTTTTTACTTTTTCTGTAGTACAGCAAGTGCATTTATGTATTTAGAAAATAGGCACCATTTATTTTGCAGGACAGAGGATCTAGTACTGTTTACCTTGCTTTTCTCTGGGAATGGGGAATATACATGAAGCATGCTGAACCCTTGAATTTGAAATTCCTTATGTAAATGGAAGGTGTTTGCTTGAGGTTAGATAAGTATAGTGCATAGGTTTAAGTTTGTTAAAATAATACGGAAGGCATCAATTAAAGTCAATAAAGCTCTGTGTTGCAGTGCGTATTGGAATTTTCTCACTCTTTTTTTACAAACTGGAATTCAATGCGACATATACAGAAATATGTAGAGTGTAATTGTTTCACAACAGGTCAAAGACTTTGTGGAAGAGAATTTGCAGAAGTTGAAAACCATGTGGATTGAGCGAATCAAATATTGCATTAGTGTGCAGTGTCCTAATGAGAATGACAAGGTTACCCACTTTCTACCACTGGAAGAATGCTTGGAAAAGCCAGAAGTTGTCTGCCGCTTTGAGAATTCTCAAGTAGTCATCAAAACGGACAGATTCCAAGCCATGTTCAAGCAGGAAAGCTCCGAGGAAGAAGCTTCCGCTCGTGGTAAGTAAAGGCAGTGGCGTAAATCCGTGTCAGCGAGTGAGGGATGATAAAATGCTAAAATTCCTGTCGAATAGGGGTGCGGGGCTCGACAACATAATGACACAAGGGGCACTTATAACAAAATGACACAAGGGGGCACTTGTATCTCAACCTAACATCAAAATGGTGCGTTTAAAGCTGTTGTTTTGTTTGTTCTCTGTTTTTTTTAGAACTGTTTAATTTATTTGGACTATTGGAAAGTTTTTGTTTTTGTTTTTTTGGGGGGGGGAATGATCCAATGCCCCCTCCCCCGTCTCCCGGTCATCAAGTGAATAGGGGGAATGTTATCCCCCCCCCCTCTCCTGGATTTACTCCCATGAGTGAAGGCATGCGATGATTGTTCTGCTTTTGATGATCCTGCTGCTGCTTTTAGTGCTCTTTGAGAACATAAGAAATAATACGAGTACAGAAGATGTACCTGGCTCGGAGCAGGTTCATTACAACACCATTCTGTGTGATTTTATTTGGGCACATTATTGGCAATGTATCACATCAAAATGGCAAAAGACAAAACACTCACAAAAGTGGTGTTGGCGTCTTATTATGTGCCACATTTGTCTCATGCACTGATCCTGTAATTATACTGGTGCTGCCGCTTTTTTGAATTTGATGATAAAGTGAGACAGATATGAAACCGTTTAGAAACAGAAACTCTTTAACAAGGGAAAGAGTCTCGGGAGTCTCAGGCTGCTATTTACATGAAGCTGGTTTTGTCGAGTAAAATTCCTCTGCTGATTCATGTAGCTTGAGGGTACCTCTTCAAAATACAGGAGGGCGCCCGTTGATATCCCTTGAACATTTCCAGATATTGACCCCTTAAAGCCCAAAGCGCCAAAGTCCCAGAAAAAATATAGTCCCTGGGATAAGGCCATTAATGATTATTATGATTAATCTTAACATAATTGTCTGTTGTAAATAGTATACCTTGCAACATCTGAAAATGATGCTTTCAAGTCTCACAGCCGGTATTTTTGCCTTCAAGCTAAAAAAAAACACTTATTTTTGGAGCTTATGTTTTTTGTTCCCTTAATACTGTATTCTTGCTTTCCTCGGTGCATTATACTGTGTTGAGATATGTTTTATCATTTTCTGTTAATTTTAACTGGAATGGCTATTGGATTAAATATTATATTTTTGCGATGTTCAATTTGTTTTTATTGTTTTGCCCACACAGAGGATATAC
Organism: Patiria miniata; assembly: GCF_015706575.1. Classification (NCBI taxonomy): domain Eukaryota; kingdom Metazoa; phylum Echinodermata; class Asteroidea; order Valvatida; family Asterinidae; genus Patiria; species Patiria miniata. The sequence continues at coordinate 9,852,596 of NW_024037063.1, forward strand.
AGCCCATGAGTGATATCCATTTCAGACAGATAGCGAAAGACATTGGTAACGAGTGGAAGCAATTGGCCTCATACCTTGGTATCAGAAAAGAAGAAGTTGACAAGATTGAGATAGATCACAGACAATCGGTCAATGAGCAAATATTCCAAATGCTGGTACTGTGGAGGCAAAAGCGTGGAAATAAAGTGAACGAGATGCGCAAAGAGCTCATCGATGCTCTAATACAGGTTGACAGACGTGACCTAGCAGATAAAGTGCAGAATCGCTGTAAAGTAACTCGTCGGTATCGGTCGACTCAGAAGAGGAGATGTAGATGTCTTGTTTCATAGGGGTTTTTCATGAGAGGTATATCGCAGACTATCAAGAGAGATTAACAACAGTAATTTGTTCAAGGCATTTGCATGAGGGGGACAGTAAATGTGTCAATTACAACCTCTGTAACGCATGAAAAAGTGCTGAAATCACTTTTGTTTTGCTGGTCACGCATGTTTGCACATAATCAGTGTGGTTAAACATATGTTCAAAAGTTGGTAGTCTTCCATACCACTCCGAAATAATCTCCTATCAGATTTTTGATAATTTTAATTTTGTAAAATATGACGTATGTTTTATCCAAAGTATGACTTGCTACTGGCAATATTTTTCATTTTCCCTTTCACTTCCGCTATTTGAAAAATCACGACAGGAAAGAACTTGTACATGCATCATTAGAAACCTGGTGTTTGCCAAAAATGTCTTTGGTTGTAAATTGGAACTTCTTCATTCCGTCTGTGTGTATTTGAAAAAAAAATCAAATGTATAACACTGAAACAAAAAATACTCGACAGTGATAGTGTAGGTCAAAACTCAAACCACACAAATGAATATTGTGCCAAATGTTTATTTTTTTTACCATTCTACTGGCTAATTTATGGTCGTGTTAAATCTGTACAGGGTGTATCCAAAATACGAAACCCAGATGTAAATGTAATAAAAAATAAATCAATTAAATGTTTTAAAAAAAGAGTTAAGATCATGTGAAACACCAATGTGTCCTCTTTCCAATGATACTTTGATGGTGTATCTGTGGTCATGGATGACTTAGTATTCATTGTTATTCGGTCAAGGGTCAAAACCTGTACTGAGCCAAGTTTTACCTGGCTAAGATTGCTGGCTCATCCGTGGCCACAGGCACACAATCAAGGTATCATTGGAAAGAGGACACACTAGTTTTCCACATGATCTTTAACTTATTTGAAAATGTTGATTACATTTTTTATAATTTACATTTACATCTGTTTTTTTTTTAATATATATATATACCCTGTATAATGAATTGGATTCTTTATATACCCTGTTTAATGAAATATGTAACATAAGTTCAACTTTAATTTCATTCACCTGCAGAAGGGTTCTACATCAATCTGTAGTTCAAATATCAAACCACACATATAAATATCGTGCCAAATGTTACTTTTTGTACCATTCAAAATGGTTAACTGGGTTAAATCTGTGTACAATGTGTAACTGATATATTGTGAAATACATGTAGGTTCGAATTCTTCATATAATCTGTTTCACTCACTTGCAGAAGGAAGACCTTTTCATCAATTTCCCAATTTACTCTAGTGTTTCTATGCTGTTCTTTCAAAATAATGTTATGCTGCCATATTCTCCGATGTCGTCAATTAAACTTCTACCTGGCTACCTCTCCCTCTGATACATGTTTGTGTGCATTCTTGTAACACTAGTGGTCCATCAGCCATCTTGCATTGTGCGAACATGACCAGTCCACTTCCACTTCGTTGATTTTATTTCATATTCATGACTTTTTTTCTCGTCTTTTTGTAACACCAAGTTAACAAAACATGTTCAATATGATGCTTTTTATTTCTCTTTGTCCGTGTCTGTATCATATGAAACTTTCGAATCTAGATGAAATTGAAATAACAGTGACCTGTCCAGTGAGTTTACTCCGATTTTTGGAAGTCCATGCTTTATTTAAGATATTGAAAAACCGTCGTCCATGTATCATTATACTTACAAAAAGACGGATAGTCTAACTGCAAGATGAATAGTCTAACTGCAATCTTGTCTGAGCTCATGTTCCTCTGTTTTATTTTGAATGTGTAAGTTTGGTACATTGTGAAATTGTATTGGTTCCACTGTTTAGTAGGCATGTTTTGATACTATCATGACTTTGGTCAACACAGATTATTGAGATAGATTCATTCATGCATGTTGGTCCCCTAATGGTAGGGGCCATTGAGTTGTCAGTGTATTTGTACTTTTCACACGTATCCCCCGTGTAGTTTACTAAATAATAATAACATACTTTATTGATTTTTTTGGAGGTATAAATTTGTAGCTCATTGTAGTACCGGTTTAAAGTTTCCATTTTATCATCTCATAAAAATGTTTCACTTCTTGATGCAACTCAGTGTATATAGTAACCGGCCCAGTACTTTGCGCACACCAGTTTTGTAATTCCTGGCATTTTGGTTGTGCTTCTATACCTATGACAAATGGAACTGATATGTCACGCTGTCAAATGTAAATTAGATATTGCTTTTGAAGCTGTGTTGGAAAGGTCTATGGCCTGTTGTGGTAGGTTGTAAAGATATTTCCCTGTATTGGGCAGACACATATTTTACCATATATCTAGTGAGTTATTGTTTTGATGTGTGTGAATAAAATCAAAGATTGAGAAGACAAACTTAACGTCAAAATGAAATCATCATCATTCTTATCATGGAACATTCCTATTGTCCTTGTTACTAACTCAATCAAGCCGAAGATTATTACAGAAGTGCCTCAGGAGTTAGGAGTAAAAATAAAATGAATCCACATATTGGATCATGTCTGTATATACAGTTTAACGAAATTAATATGTCATGCTGTCAAATGTAAAATATGACTTTTGAAGCTGTTTAAGAAAGGTCCATGACCAGCTCTAGTATGCTGTAAGGATAATGTGCCTTTATTGTGCAGAAACATATTTTACGAAATATCTGTCGTTTTATTGTTTTGATGTGTGTGCTCGAAATCAAACATTGATAAGACAAACCTTACCTCTCAATGATGTTAACATTATTCTTATCTTGGATAATTCATTTTTTTTTTCAATAAACTAACTTAATCGAACTGAAGATTTTCACTGTCATACAACATTTTTGTCAGGTGTCTGAGGTTAGGAGTACAACACAAATGAATCCACATAAAACATCTTTTGGAAGTGTACACACCCTTAAGAAATTAATATGCCATGTTGTCAAATGTTAATTATGGATTGCTTTTGAAGTTATTTTACAAATGTATATGACCAGCGCTAGTAATAGTGTTGTAAGGTCTAATGAAATGAAAAGGTAATGCTGTCAAGTAAAAACTAGATATTGCTTTAAAGCTATTTTAGAAAGGTCTATGGGCCAGCTGTAGTATGCTTAAAGGATATTTGCCTTTACTATGATAAAAATATAACTATAAATCTGGTATATTATTATTTTGATTACTGTGCACTGTGCACGAAAACAAATATTGAGAAGACAAGCTTAAATAAATGTTGTTAATATAATTCTTGTCTTGGAATATTCCTATTATCCTTGTAACTAACTAAATCACAATGAAAATTGTCACTGTAGGCCTGTACATTAAATACAACATTTTTGTAGAGGTGCCGTAGGAGTTATAAGTATCCGCAAAAAAAAATGAATCAATATAATTATTTTAAGCTACTTTTGGATGTCTGTATAACGTCATACAGGCTAATGAAATATTCCAACTGTTAATTAAATATTGCTTTAGATCTGTTTTAGGAAGGTCTATGACAAGCAGTAACATGCTTTAAGGTTGATGTGCCTTTATTATATCCTGAACATGTTTTACGATATCTATCGTGAATTATTGTTTTGATGTTTGTGCACGAAATCAAATATTCGGTTAATCAGGAGACAAAATTATCCTCAAATTGATGTCAATATGATTCTTATTGTGGAACATTTCCTTTATCTTTGTGACTAACTTCTCAAACTTTATAGATTTCCACTGTAATATCACGTTGTTACAGAAGTGCCTTACAAGAGTAAGGAGTACAAACAAATAAATTCACATATTAAAAAAAAAAAATGATAATCTGTGTATAATATTACAGTCTGAAATGTATAACTGAAACAATGGTGTGAATGTAACTGAGCTCATCATAGAATTGTTTTCATCAAAAATCCCGTAGTATTCGTTTCAATGTCCTCGTTAATAAACAATGGAAAGAATTCTTTAGAAACAAATAACAGTGAGCAATAACAGTTAGCGCAGTATCCGTTTACAAATAATTCGGAACTGGAAACCTGCCCGAATAATCAGAAACAATGAACTGTTTGAACTTTGGAATTGTGTATAATACTACACAGTCTTCAGAAATTGATATATCGTATTGTCAAATGTTAATTAGATATTGCTTTTGAAGCTATTTTAGAAAGGTCTATGACCAGCGCTAGTAATAGTAGTAGTACGCTAAGGATGATATGCCTTTACTTTGCAGAAACACTTTACTATATATCTGATGAATTATTGTTCTGATGTGTCTACATGAAATCAAATATTGAGAAGACAAACTTAACATCTAAATGATATTAATTCAATTATTATTTTGGAATATTTGTATTATCCTATGTAACTATCTTAATCAAACTGAAGATTTCTTAAATACAACATTGTTGTAGAAGTGCCTCAATGAGTTCGGAGTAAAATTAAAATGAGTCACAAATTAAAAAAAAAACATGTTTATAATAACTATAATATTACATAGTCTAATGAAATTAAAAGGTCATGCTGTCAAGTAAAACTAGTTATTGCTTTAAAACTGTTTAAGAAAGGTCTATGGGCCAGCTGTAGTATGCTTTAAGGATATATACCTTCACTTTGAAAAAAAATATGACTATCAATCTGGTAGATTATTATTATTTTTATGTGTGTGCACTATGCACAAAAACAAAATGAGAAGACAAGCTTTAATAAATGATGTTAATATAATTCTTGTCTTGGAAAATTCATATTATCCTTGTAACTAACTTAATCGCAATGAAAATTGTCACTGTGGGCCTATACATGAAATGCAACATTTTTGTAGAAGTGTAGAAGTATCCGCAAAAAAATGAATCCACATGATTATTTTAAGCTACTTTTGGATGTCTGTATTACATCATACAGGCTAATGAAATATGTCAACTGTTAATTACATATTGCTTTAGATCTATTTTGGGAAGTTCTATGACAAGCTGTAGTATGCTTTAAGGATGATGTGCCTTTACTATATGCTGAACATATTTTACGATATTTATCGTGAATTATTGTTTTGATGTTTGTGCACGAAATCAAATATGCATTGGAAGTAAATTGCTTTTAACTAGAGTAGCGTTTAAAATTGTAGACTAACATTAAAATCGTTTACTTGGCGAAAGCAAATGCAAATATTATTCTTCATCTCAACGAAAACGATTATCAGTAGATGGTTCCTATAGATTTGCCAACCTTTTCTAAAAACTGGTAACCCGCACCTTGTGAGAATAAAGAATGTTTTAATGGCAGACCGAAGTGTGCATAATCTTTTGATTGCGGTGATAGTGTAGAATTATGATGTCATACCTTACTTCACAAGTTGGAGACAGAGTAGACTTAGCCTTTCGCCAAGGCCATCATGTGGCGAAGTGGCGAAGTTCGAGTGGCGAAGCCCGCCACTCGCGCATGTCGCTTCGCTTTCGCCGCTCTGTCTAATGCCGGTTATCCACGATGTCCTTGGCGAAAGGCTAGAGTAGACATATAGGTTCGACCAGCTTGACGGTCGATGCGGGGCCTGTCTTCCTTGGACAACGGTCTACAGGGGTGCAGGCCAGTAAATAGGCCCAAAATTGCCTACGCTGGCCAAATCACGATTTGCATGCCCTCAAATTCGCCCGTATTAGAGCATTTTGAGGGCCATGATGAACTTGAGGATTTGTAAGACAAGACGGGTGGAAACCGTGCAAAGGACTGCCAGCTCACCATATTGTGTGTGAAACTGAAATGAATTTAGGCCCTAAAATGGATCTATTTTGCAATTAAGCGTAGGCGTTCATACTCAAACTGGCGATGGGCTTCAGGACTTTTTTTTTAGGGGTGGTCATCTTTGGATGTATTTTTTCCAAAAGTCATTGAATAAAAGAACAGAACTGCACAGACTATGAAAGATGACGAAATAAGCTTTAATTTTATATATATTTCAAAAACCTCAAACTAAGTTTCGATTTTTTGGTAATAATTTTGGGAAGTGCGCGTAATTAGCACTGAGGTCTATGGCAGTCCATTTACTGGTCTGGAAGTAAAGTAGGCTCACTAAGCTCCAGGCCCGGATCCGGGGGGGGGGGATAAAAAATACCAGCTCTGTCCAAAATTATGTTTTGGTATAGAAATTCCTAAACGTTAATGCGAACCCCCCCCCCCCCTGCTCTGAACCCCTCCCCCCCCCCCCCCCCCCCCCCCCCCCCCCCCAATGTTTTACTGATAACAATGTCCGCCTACGGTGCACAAAGTACGGACAGCGCCAGCTTGGCTACTAAGCGGTATTTGAACACTATTCTGTAATATAGTGTTAATAATAATTGTGGGATTTAAACAGCGCCCCTATTGAAAGTATGGTACCAGCACCCCCCCTCTACAATTTTGCTGACAGCCCCCCCCCCCCCTGCAAAAAACATCCTGGATCCGCTACTAAGCCCGGTTGCCATGTGCAATTATTGACACCACGGGGGTGCCACACAAGTTTGTGTACACCCGGAAAAGTAAGGCAAATTATTTAGCAAAACAATTAGACAAAGCATTTGGTGATTGCCTAAATAAAATCATGGCACGTACATTGTTTAAATGTCCTAAATCAAGATCTCAAAATCTGTGGAGAATCTTTACATCATAAAGATAAGTATGATCCAGAAGAGATGCAAATTGCTAGCAGTGCTTGCGATGGCGATCGGCGTCATGGCGTACATTTGAAAACTCGCTGGCTAAAAGTCACATGACAGGCGTAATTAAATTTTGAAGACATAATAGGCCTATAGGAACGCACAACAAAAATTCTAGAAGAGACCATGGCAACATAATATATAGAACATGTTTTATTTATAAATATCCCTCTCTGGTAGTCTCTCTGGTAGTCCATCACTGATGACGATGGCGAACACATGCATCATGTCGATGTCGGAGTAGCACGATGATGTAATTGGCCGATACGTGATCGGCAAGAACGATCACAGTCAGGACAGATGTGAGCATCAGTGGCTGGCTCTGGGGCTTGCACCCGCTGGTGACGTCGAGTACGTCTGTACTAGGCAGATTGGGTGCGGTGAGCCTCAAACCATTCCATTCCAGCCTTGCATACAGCACGCCAAGTGGTCCTGTTTTTGGCAAGCTCCTCCCAGGTCTCAATAGGGATGTTGCAGGCTTTCTCACCTTTATCTGGTCTTTGTACCGCTTGTATTGGCCTCCTAGGTGACCCTTGGGAAGCCGTCCATCTTCTATCCGAACAAGATCCAGCGTATATATGCCTCGATGATATTTGCTTCTACACTGAAACAAGCTGCTCTTTCAAGGACCTCGGTATTAGTGATCCGGTCTTGCCATCGTATCTTCAGGATGAGGCGCAGCTTACCCATTTCTCAAGCTGGCGGTACATTACCCAGCATGCGCAGCCGTACTGTAGAGAAGCCAACGCTACGGCTTTTAAACACCGCAATTTCGGTTATTGTTTTGATGTGAGAATCATTGAAGACCAGTGATTTTAGACGGGAGAAGGCGGCACTGGCGCGGTGAGTTATATCGACATCCATGGTTTTTGAAGTGCGGCACAGATTTAATGGGAGTGTGATCAATAGCTGTATCATGTTTGGTGTTGCAGATGGAGTGCCAGGAGGAGCATGATGCAGTACTTCCGTCTTAGTTGGTCAGGCTAATGGTGAGACCAAATCGCCTTGCAGCCTCTACAAACTGGCTGGTAATATGTTGACGGTCCTCTTCTGAGTGAGCCACTAATGATGCGCAGTCATTTGCATAGAAGAACAACTTTCCGTCCGTGCGAAACTGTATGAACACACTATTATGTTGTGCACTGAAATGCAGCAGCTAGAACGACGAGCTGCCGCAAAGAATATACAGAACAGTGCTGGAGCAAGAACACATCCTTGTTTCACCCCCATCGTTGATGCTGAACGGGTTAGACTGTTGTAGACACGACCAACACCTTCATAGAAACATTATGAGTGAAACGCATTTGTGCTTGTATCCAAGCTTGTGAAGCAGCTGCCACAGAGATACACGATGAACAGTATCGATTTTAACCATGCAGTTGCATGCATGGTTACCAAAGCATCATCAATGGTGCTTCGCCCGGGTCGGAAATCTGCATGCCATTCTGATAGGAAGTCTTGCAGTACCACGGTAGTAATTCCTTTTCAGCAGAATCCTTGCCAAAATCTTCACGGCAATGGACCATTATCATGTTGCAGCCATTGATTTTCCCGTTCAAATAAATTTAATCAAAGCAAGGCTGGAAGGAAAAATAGTCTGGTTCCTTTTTGCACAGAAACACATTATCATTTAATACTGCTATTGAATACAGGGAACATGACTAAAATGGTGGCAGCATGACAAAGATTTATCACAAGAAGGGAGATTCCTCTATGTGAATTGTAGTCAGACCTAGGACTCTTCCCAAGGGAAGTAAAAGTGCATCCGTCATAGAGCCTGTGGGGCCGGGGCTGAATTTATAGAATACATGCTTGGGCGGCACTGATCGAAAATTGTCCTCTGAGCATGTTGCTGCCTGCCCTGCATTGTTGCATGGATGCCAATGTTGGCTGCGGAAAGTTGGCATTTCGCATGTTTCAGTTTAGTATTTAACTACTTCAGTTCCAATTTAATCAAAAGGAGGGCCATTTCGAAGATTTAATTGTCGCCACTGTCTTTATTTGCCCCTTTTTATTTTCATTTCCTTTGCTTTGTTTTTGTCTTGTGTTTTGCTTTTCTGGGGGTGGCATTTCCCTCTGTGCCCCCCCCCCCGACACCCATGCTTATCAACCTCTTATAACGAGTCGTTTCGTTTATGCCCAGAACTGAGAACTCGTGTAATTTTCGTGGAACAAGCGGCATATCTCGACACAAAATAATCGCAATCATGATCATCATGATGCTCATGAGTCACCCACCACGCGACAACATAAATATAGACAGTCAAAACTCCCGTGACTTCTTTTACATTAGCGGTTAAAAAGCGTAATGATCAATCAAACGACATTCTACGGCTTTACATGTTCATTCGGCCGTTTTTGCCGTGCGATGATCTGTGACTGATTTCTGCCTGTGGGGAACACGTGACGTCACCATGACGTCATAATTTGATTTGTATGACTTTCAAAAATATTTATAATTTCATTCTGCATCCAAAATTGCACACTTCCTTTCATCGGATTGACTTTAAACTTGGTTCAAACCAAGATCACGATGACAAAATGTGCATTGAGGATGTTTTTTTCGAGATGACGTCATCGCAGGGCATGTGACGTCATGTGGCAAAGCTTTATTTCAAATCCCATAGACAATGCACATGATTTTTTTACACGCCACTCTTAGCATTGAACATTGTCATACATCATTCAAGTTAAGTATATGCCAATATTGTCCTTATGGCAAAGTTGTGCCCCGAAGAGTAACGTCATCACAAACGTGCATATTTTGAAGCGCTATACACGTATCTTCAGAACGGTAATTCCAGTTGGGTTGAAACTCGTTATGAAAGTAGGCCGGGACGTGTTATAGATAAAACTTGAGGTGACGTCATGATGACGTCATCGCGCGATTTTATATAATTTTTTGAATTTTTGGACCTTTAAGCCAAATCTCATGAACGCAACATTTTTGTATTTGGTTTGCTAGGTAATATGCACTAAAATTCGAAAAGTGTGTGACATCATCATGACGTCAGCAAAAATGCAATTTTGCAAAACGCATATAAGGGAAGGTCCGATCGTCATGAAACTTGGTGGGTGGGTAGATAATGGTACTAGTATGCAAAGTCCGAAGTGACGTCACGATGACGTCATGGTTTGATTGTTTATGATTTTTTTTCAATTTTAAATTTGTATTCTGCTCCAAAATTGTACACTTTCTTTCATTGGATTGACTTCAAACTTGGTACAAACCAAAACCACAATGGCAAAATGTGCATTGACATTAAATTTTGTTGTCAAGATGACGTTATCGCAGGGCATGTGACGTCGTGTGATAAAGCTTCATTTTTGGAATTATTTTAAGTATTTAAACAACCTTTACTGTATGAAGCACACTCAAAAGTGACTGCAAAAGGATAAACATAACATAAACATTTGTTTAATGCGAAAAAAACCCTATGTTCTGTTCGAACAGACATAGCTCTAGTTTTAATTACAATCGTTCAATAATTAGAACCTTAAAGACTTGATAGAGTACAGACAATATTCACAGAACTAGGGTCTATCATAAAGCGTAAATGCCTTTCATTAGGCATATTTGAGTAATCAGTTAATTATACAGAATTTTTAACCATGAGACGACACTCGTATTTTCAATTCATAAATACCTCAGACAGTTTAGCTATTCCTATTGGTCGAGAGCCCGTCACGTGGCCGGTATTAAACGGATGATAAAGACATGGCTAGCTGGTCTTAAACACTTTTCCAGTGTCACAATAAAATGTGGACTTCTAAAAATCCAGTGCCTCTTACCGTTTCATTGGTTGAACGTTCACAATCCTCACGTAGGCATGCGCAACACTACAAGCGAGTCAGAATTTAATAGTTCTAAATTCAAAACGCAACGCCCCAGGTGCGTTCTGCGTGACATCGCGCAGAACATGTTACGCGCGCGTCAATCTCCATAAAAGGGTTGTTTACATCTTACTCGCCAGCTGAACACTCCATTATTTTGCTAGAGGGATGTTTCAAAAAGCATGAAGTGAACTTGTTGAACAAAATCGGGATTTTTTGAACGAATTGTTTGAAAAATTTTTACGGATAAGGTATTTATGAATGGGAATAAATATGTGCTCGGTCGGTATTTATCACTCGTTTAATACCGCTTAGAGTCTGGGTGCTGATAATTACCCTCGCCTCCGGCTCGGGTAATTATCAGCACCCAGACTCTAAGCGGTATTAAACGAGTGATAAAAACCTCCGGAGCACACATTTATTCCCTTATTAATATACTGATTATTCGTACCACATTTGATATTCTTTTTAATTTCATTGTTGTGATGACAACCAGATACGCCAGTGTGTTAATTACGAACCTTTAATAATTTGAACTTTAAAGACTTGATATACGCAAGCTTTACAGAACTATCCTTTATATTAGGCGAAAGAGCCTTTTGCCATTCAATAAACATATTTAAATAATCGCGAGGTAAAACTCGTCTTTTACAGCTGTTATGGCTGTTTCTGAATCTGTACCACATTTGATATTACATTTAATCATATTGCTGTGTTGACTGCCAGATTCGAAAAACCACAAAAATCATATTTGGAATAGTGAAAACGTGCACCTGACCTATGCAAGACAACTCCTTCGCGCAAGGGAAGCAATGTTCGTTTCTTCTAATTACTGTTTGAGACGTTGAACAACTTTTACTATCCATCAAAACTTGCTGTTGCTGTTGCTGCTTGCAAGCCTGAAGTGATCTAGGGGGAAAAAAATAAGAAAAAGTTGAAACGAAAAGGCCAAGACGTTAGTGCAAGTAGGGCCGCTGATCTAATTGTTGTGCCATTTGAGGGCGCACTATGCACCGTCCGTCCACTATCGATCACTACCAACTTGGGCCAAGACTAGTTTACCGACTTGGTTCAACGCACCACAGACGTGGTTCAATAGCACCATGGTTCAACGTTCACAATATTCACTTAGGCACGCGCGATATTGCCACTGACTCCGTATTTCATAGTCATAAATTCACGCACCGGAAAACTCCGGCCTCAGTTTCGTTCGAAAAGCTGACTAAACGACCCGGGAGTACAGTACGAGTGACGGTTACCGACGCTTCCTGGAATACTTGGCTCGCAATTTTCATCGCATTTGCATTTGATAGTCGCCGTCGTGCTCTTCCGAAAGAATCACCGTCGTCTCGTTTTGATTTATCTCGGCCGTGCGAGGTGGACCAGTTGCCGGCTGGGGAGGTAAGTAGCCTAGCCAAGGGCGAAGATCTAGACCCAGTATTAATACCCGTTGGCCTATTAAAAACCCTAACCCCTTAAATGCTCTTTGGGGTCAAGGACCAAATACCACAGATTACAACATAAGTTGTGCACACTTGTATGGAAAGAAATGCATACAACAGGTTATTACTCAGTACTCATTTTGTAGCTTTAGGGGTTATTAGGATTGTAAATTACATGACGATATAAAACCGGTATAAACTGCTTTACGAAATACAGGTCTAGCATACCATACAAGCAGGCGTGTAATGTAGCTCTCCTTTAACAAATTGCTATAAAAACCTAGACCAACATGACAAACCTGGGAGCTACAATTCCTTTTTTTCCTTCCAATTTGTTTACTTTGGTTGTTTAGTATGACCGACCAAGTCAAAACGTGAATATCCTGGAGCTCTAGATGTTGGCCCAAAGCAAAAGAAAGCCATTACAGCCCTGCTTGTAGTGGGGCCAGGGATCTTTTTCAAACCTCAATTTTTGGCCAAACGCCATTTGAAATAAAGCAGTTTTAATGTTGTCATTTTGCGTCAGTGTGTATTTCAGATTCAAATTGTTAAATGTCCAATTTGTGCAAAAAAAATGTAATTTCTATGTCTGCCTCAATCAAAAACGAAACGCAAGGTGGTTGCTACACAAAATACAAAACTATGGTGTTCTTGCCACACACAAGAAAGTAAAAAAAAAAGTGTAATAACTTGTTCATTAAATAAAATATTCAATCATGAAAACTGTCATCTTGGTGAATTGTCCCTTTTTATTAAATATTCAGATTAAATATTCAGGCTGCTGTATTTTTCATAGGAGAGGCCTACATTTAGTTTAACCTGGACTGTGGGAAACTTTGATTTGTTGGTGGCAACAAACGCACCGGTCCTTTTTTGCATTGATTGCGTCATATTGAGCATGCGCTTTAGCTTAAACATTTATTATTACCCAGGGTATAACTAAACAGCAGAGTTGTAACGGGTCACTGATTTTTGTGACTCGAGTCGAGTCGAGTCATTTTAAAGAAGTGACTCGAGTAGAGTCATTAGGTCAACAAGGTCGAGTCGAGTCGAGTCGAGTCACAGTGTGTGGTCGAGTCGAGTCGAGTCGAGTCACGAATTTAGCTCGAGTCAATTCGAGTCATAAATATTTGAACACTATATAATAAATTACAATAAAAAGCAACAAACACAAGAGAGAAAGAATACAAGGCACCAGTCTATTACGAAAATCCAAAGACATAAAGCATGCTGTATGGTACCCAACCAACAGTTTCCATTGCTAGCTCACGTCACGGATAAGAAGATGTGAAACGTCAGTCTTATAACTGTTTTGGCTTCGGGTTTAGATTTTGTTGTTTGCTGATCGCTGACAACGTCAAAACCTAATTACATCATACAAAACCGTTTCTGATTATTAAAGGTGGTCCCATCCGTATCCATTTTGTGTGTGTGTGTGAAATCGGGAGTTAAATTTAGCCAGCGTTCCACCAAGAGCTTTATAAGAAATCGCCCGAAACCAATGATGAAACCACAGATTGAGAAATGCGTTTTAAGTCTGGTTCCGGGTTTAGCATTACAAGCTATAGAACCACAAGGTGGGAGTCCGCGACACGGTGTATGTTTGATGTATCATTATAGAGGAAGGAAAACCGACGGCCGCTGTATATGAACGTTTATAATTCGCGAACATAACGTGACGTGAACAAAAACTGGCAACGCGAACGGCGTGGCGTAAGTCATTGCAAATGTTTTTCGCAAGTAAGTTTTGCTTTTATTTTTGGGACTCGAGTCTTATCAGCATTCCTCGAGTCGAGTCGAGTCATTCTGATGAGGGACTCGAGTCGAGTCGAGTCATTTGCTCGCAGTGACTCGAGTCGAGTCGAGTCATTTACCTGTCGGGACTCGAGTCGAGTCGAGTCACCGAAAAATGTGACTCGAGTCGGACTCGAGTCGAGTCATTGACTCGAGTCATTACAACTCTGCTAAACAGTTTCAAACTGGCTTCCATTGGGCCCTGAAAACACTGCGAATGACTACACACATGTACAAAATACAATAAATTACAAAATAAAATATACAGCACAATGAAATAAAATAAAAGCACATGGGATAACTGCATGATTGTAAAGCAACCGTTACTAAATATTGGAGAACTATTACAAAAAAAACCATGTACAGTTTGAAACGACGTCGCTAACAGACTTTCCTAAAGGCCTAAAGGTGGAAGTAAGTGAACACTACGAATTTGGACATTTCTTGTGACATCGGGAAAATATATTTCTATACATTGGCTGGTTACGGGAGGGGCAAAAAAAAACCGTGAAAACCCCTTTTTGAGAGGAAAAAAACGGCAAAATTCCCATCCGGCTCATTATTGTTTAGTCAGTACAGATTTATATTTGTTAAATCAGTGGAAGCAGTCTCTAACAAAATACTCACATAAATGCAGAAATATTACTGACTAAATGTTTTACGTTGTTCAGATTTGAATGAGGTTAGAGAAGTTCTCAACTGTACATGCACATTATTCCATATGATTGTACCAGTTACAGTAAATAATGGGGCATACCATTTTTTTATTCGCAAAAGGAATCTTCAGTGTCATGCCAGTGGATTGTCTCGTTTCACGAATTTGAGTTAGTGATGTAAACAGATTTGTCAAATACAAAGAAGCAATTTTGTTTATACGTTTGTAAGCAAGAATAACCTATTTATACTCAAATCTTTCAGAGAATGACATCCAATTAAGACTAGCAAACATATATCGACTGATAGAGTTACGAATGCACACTTCAGGATTATCCGCGTCGCTCTTTTTAGACACTTGCTAAGAATATTGTCATGCGATATGTACCGTCCTCCAAACAGTACTGCAAAAATCTAGAGATGGCTAAAATTATCTAACGGATAGAGTGCAGGCTGCTTTGGGGAACACTGTCGCGGATTAAATTTAGCCTACCTAGTTTAGAGTAAACGGTTTTCTTCACGTATTCAACGTGTGGGCCCCAACTTAAAGTTTCATCAATAACAACCCCCAAACATTTACAAGAATGTACCTGTACAACTGGACTACCGGCGATACTGACATTATTTAGTACTTCAGACCTTTCGTTTAGTTCCAATGAGCATTGATTTGGTTTTGATGGCGGTAATTGTAAGTTTGTTCCTGCCACACCAATCGAATATTCTAGCTTGGGCTGTATTCAGGTTGTTCTCTATCTCATCAACACTGGTAAAACTACACGTTAATGTAGAGTCGTCAGAATACATGAACAATTACACACTGTATGAATACAAAGCGGTAGGCCACTATAAATACTAAATAATACAGTGGACCTAAAATTGATCCCCGTGGTACGCCAGTTTTAAAATGACAAGGCCTTGGATATGTTGCCCTCAGTATTCACAGACTGACTGCGTTCACTAAGATATGACTTAAATAGTTGATCACAGAGGTTGACAAATTCATCCTTTCAAGTGTATCTAGAAGAGTGGCGTGATTAACAGAGTCAAATGTTTTCTTCAATTTATAAACACAGTGTCTGTCATTTTCCCACACTCCATAGCCTGAAAACGTTTGTTCGTTAGATCATGTAAGGTGGTTTTAGCTGAGTGTGAGGGCCTAAACCCTGACTGACAACAAGGAATCATGTTACTTTTATCAAGATTTGAAGAGACTGCAGAGTTTATCCATCTCTCTAGAAACTTAGAGAGAATCAGCAGTTATGTTATAGGCGATAGTTAGTTGTATTGTATTTGCCTACACTCTCCAGGGTATTGTTCGCATCTTATTGAGAGGTTAAAGATGTGTGTAAAGGATTTAGTTTTGTACGGAGACGCTATTTTAGTCATTTTCACACATATTTTATCTGGACCTGTAGCTTTTCTGACCGACATTGATGATATTTGCTTTTGAACATATAGTATTCTGTAATCTCGGACAGTGAGCATTTTTCATCAAGTGAATTTATAGAGTGGATATTATCGTCCACTTCAAGTTAATATGGAGGGGCATTCCTGGTCATACGTGTGCCGATTGTCGAAAAGTTTCGTTAAATGTATCAGCAATGTCGGTGAGATCATCTAAGAATTCCCCATCTTGGGAAAGAATATTAGTTGGAAAATTTTCTGTTAGTTGGGGAAAACCTCCTATAGTTTGTTTTCCACAGAATCGATGAGTTGCCTTTATTTTCCTCGATGGTTGATTAAAGAGTTTACATTTCTTGCTGCGGATTTTTTTCAGTAGTCGCGTTTCGCAGAAACACTGGCCAAATAAAGTTATCAATCAATATCAATAAATCAACATTTATTTCCATAATGCCAAAAGAAAACAAGACAATGTAACAAAATAAACTAATAAGTAATCTAATTAAAGTAATATTATTCAAAATATACATGGAAATATCTTAGCAAGAAAGGACCATAAAAAAGGCAATTATGGAGGCATCTTCCGAAGCCGGGGGCTTATATGGCGATGCCTTGACAAAACAAAACCAAAATGACAACTTGACAAATACAGAGACATACAAACAATCGGACAAACGCAAATATAATACACATGGGATTAAAACATACTGGATATAATTATATATGGATGCAACAAAAACGATAATGCGATAATCACATTTTCGTGCAACTACATGCAGTCAAAATCAAAACTATACAAAAACGTTCAGGTAAACACAAAAAAGTGAACAAAAAAGAAATGGTCACGAAACAAAAAGAACAAACAAGTAGGCAGCCAAATCAAAATGTTCTTAGGAAAGATAAACAAGATGAACAATCAAATGGCAAAAAAGAATTACACAAGGAAAATAAACTGTTAAGAGACATTCAGGCAATAGTGAACATATAAACATGCCAATAAACAAACAAAAAACGACATGAAAACAGTATACCTTAAAGAATAACGAGCATATCACATAAAGTAATTATGGCAAGGGGACTATAGAAGTAGTATAATAGAAGAAGAAAAGAAATAATTGTAAGTAGGAGGGAGACTATGATACGTAGCGGCAGATGAGATATTCTTTGTACCCTGATTTAAATCCGCCCACAGAAGACTCAAGGCTGTATCTAGGCTGTTCCAAAGACGAGGGCCATGGAAACGCAGAGTGTTCATGTAGAAAGTTGTGCGAGAGAATGGGACATAGAGATTATTTCTGGAACGTGTGTTATATTCATGAATGTCATGCACAGAAGTGAAAAAGGTTGAAAAAACTTGAGGTAAAATTTTGTTAGTGTACTTAAACATGAAAATTCCTGTTGGAAGTTTGTTAATATCCGTGAGCGTTAGTGTGCAAAGTTTTGCAAATAGAGGTGCAGTATGATCTCGTGGTTGTGAGAGGGTGCAGAGTCTGATGGCCCGCTTCTGCATGACAATAAGGGAGTGGAGTTGGTTAGTACTGGATCGTGCCCACACAATATTACAGTAATTAAGATACGGAAGAATGTGTGTATTGTAAAGAGTGAAAAGAGTTGTTGATGGAAGAAAGGTGCGAAGCTTGGAAAGAACACCTGTATTGCGGGAAACGATTTTGGTAATTGTGGAAATGTGGTCACTTCAGGTAAGGTGGTCATTAATCACAACACCTAAGAATTTGATACTGTGAGCGACCGATATTGGCGTACCATCGATGTAAATGGATGGAAAAGAATCGGGAGAAGAACTGGCTTTATGAAAGAACAAACATTTTGTTTTGCTTGCATTCAGAGACAGTTTGTTGGCTTTAAACCACGAGGACACCTTGATAAGTTCTGCAATGAGGATATGTATTAGAGATTCAAAATTAGGATTAGAATAGATGATAGTGGTGTCGTCTGTGAACAACAGAAAAGAAAGTGAAGAAGAAGAATTATTCAGATCATTAATATACAGCAGAAAGAGAAGGGGGCCAAGTATGGACCCTTGAGGTACTCCATGCGTAATGTCGCTTCGGCTGGAAGATGTTTTATGGACCACAGTAAATTGCTGTCTGCCTGTCAGGTAGCTCTCAAACCAGTCAAGAGTATGTCCTCTAATTCCATAGTAGTTGAGTTTGGAAAGAAGAATGCCGTGATCGATTGTGTCAAATGCCTTAGAAAGGTCGATGAAGATACCTGCGGTTGAAAATTTGTTGGATAAAGAACTAGAAATAATGTCAGTAAGATGAATCAGAGCCATGTCCGTGGAATGTTGTGGGCGGAAGCCGAATTGCTGATTGAAAAGAATGTTGGAGCGAGACAGAAATTTCGCCAAACGATTATAAACAATTCGCTCAAGAATTTTAGAGGACAGTAGAACAGAAATAGGACGATAGTTATGAATGTCCTCAGAATTGCCAGATTTGTACACAGGTGTAACTTTGGCAATCTTCAGGTTCGAAGGGACAGAAGCGGAGGATAGAGACAGATTGAATATGTAAGCAAGAGGTTCAGCTATATACGTAATGACCGATTTAACAATAGAGGAACGAATGTCATCAAACCCGCAGCTGGTGTCACTTCTGAGTGATTTGCCGATTTCAACGATTTCAGCGAAAGTGGTCGGGCTAAGAAAAAAAGAAGAAGAGTTAGGTTCGTGACGATAATCATTGAATTGTGAGTTAGTGGGTGGAATTTTGTTAGCAAGTGTAGTGCCAATATTAGTAAAGTAGGAATTAAATGAGTTGGCAATGTCAGCGAGATTGGAGAACACTTGTTGTCCATCTGAACAATTCTTTGGAAGACCTATATTTTTGCCTTTACCAAGGATTTTATTTATCTCTCGCCAGGTGCTTTTAATATCATTTTCGCACTGATCAAACTTGCTGGTGTAATATTTTGTCTTTGCGAGACGAATAATGGCTGTTAGGCGATTACGATAATTCTTGTAAAAACGTTCATTGGTCGTTGATGGATTCCTTAAGAATCGCCTGTACAACCTATTTTTGTGGTTGCAGGAATTGATGATGGCATTGGTGATCCAAGGTGGCTTGGTCTTTTTATCACCTGACCTTTTGGTTATAAATGGAAAATGATAATTATATGAATCAAGAAAATGGTTCATGAAAATATCATAGGCAAAATTAGCCTGTTGGCACTGAAAAACCTCTGACCAGTCCATGGACGCGATACCTGCAGTAAAAGAGCAAAGATTGCTATTATTGATATCTCTAGTGGTGTAGGTCCTGGATACAGAGTGGGAATCGAGAGAAAAGCAAGGAGTAATTTGAAACTAAGGTAAATGATCGGAGATGTCTGCGCTGAGTATACCTGCAATAATATCACTTTGATCGTTGTTTGTTAGTATCGTGCCAATGCGGGTGGAGCTATGAGGGGTTACACGAGTAGGTCGATCAATCAGGGAGCGAAAACCATAAGACAGAAATGTATTTACAAAATCGTCTGTGGGCAGATGCTCTGAGTATCTCAGGAGATCCAGATTGAAATCTCCCATCACGTAGCACAGTTTCCTCTCCGAAGAAATGGAATTAAGACAAGAATCTAAAGATCGTTGGAAGTTATCGAGGTTTGTTCCAGGAGCTCTGTAGACATTTCCAACAATCAAATTACGGGCACAGTTGCGATCAATTTCGATGAACACACACTCATAGTCATCAGAAGGTGGCATAAGATCATCTCGAATATGGAATCTCAGAGAACAATGGATGAACATGGCCGCTCCCCCTCCAATCTTATTTGAGCGAGATGAATGCACAAGTTTGTAATCAGGCATTGTAATGTATAGAGGAGGACATTCCCTGAACCATGTCTTTGTAAATCCATAGATGGACAAGGGACGAGTCAGAGTGGACAGGTAATCTTGAATGTCGTGGAAATGTCTACAGAGACTCCTGGAATTCATGTAAAAAACAGAAAACAATCGTCTCCAGCTACATCTAAATTATTGAAACAGTCACTATCCATATCATAACATGCACCCTGGGGAGTATTATTTTCACTATGTTCTAGGTGGTGAAATATCCCATTAACAAAACAACAAGAACACAAGGACAAACAAATTCAATAAGAGAGAGAGAAAAAAAAGTCAATGTAATAGTATAAACGTATGCGACTGTAAGGGAGTAGAATTCATACGGGACTATAAATATATAAAGCAGATAAAACAAAAAAAATCCAAGTAATTTAGCAAAAAAAAACCAAAACAAATTCAGGTAAAAACAAATTCAATATGACAAAAACTGGAAACAACAACAAAAGCAAGAAAAAACTGAAGCAAACAGAGCAAAAGTACACAATGTATCAACAATTTATCAAATTATAAGCTAGCTTGACTTTAATTAGAAAAATGTTAACAAACAAATATAATTATTAACTTGCAAGCAAATCATGCACAGCAATCTAGTAGATGGATGGTAGATGGATGTCAGCAGCCATGCAGATTTAGTGGTAGAAGTGAGCCATAGTGCCACCAGTGCCCCTCCACTTACCAACAGCGAAGCGGTATTTCTTACCCTCCTTGTAAGCTACGGACGCTTGGGAGGACCATTTCCTCTTCTCTTAGAGGTCGATCTTGGTAAGATCCTCCACGCAGTAGTAGGGGTCATTGGACAGGACCTTACGCTGTTGCTGAAGGACCTTGATCTTGTCTTGGTAACAGTTTAACTTGATCAGCAGATGTTGAGGCTTGCCGTCAAGTTTAGGCCCATCGCGAAGAGCCCGTTCCAGCTTGACATCCTCCATGGAGAATTTGTCCTGGAGCAGCTTTTTAGCTAGGGACAGACAGTCCTCGTTCTTTTGCTGAGGAAGACCAATGACTCGAATGTTGTTCCTCCGAGAAAAAGTTAACATTCTGTTTCACAAAATTATTGCATTGACGAAATTTGGCCTCATGGCATAAATACAATGTTTCTTATTTACAGCAAAAGTTTATTTTTTCTCATTAAATTTATTATTTTACTTCTAGACAACCGTTTTTTGCTGCCTTTCCCAATACTTTGCCTATCAGTGTTTAATGGAACCCGGTTCCACTTAAGTTGCACACTTATTGATTTCAACAGGCGAGAATTTAGCGTGAACAAGCTAATTGGGGTTGAAATGAATTTTGAAGATAGCTGACCTTTGCATCGTAGCAGGTACATTATAAAGTGGGTCGTTTCTTTTGGATCTTTAATATAAGAAGATCGAGACGGATGCTCGGCAAAACAGCTCTCTAGCTCGGTAAAATTGAAATATCGATTGGAAACCTAGGTTTAAACTAGTGTTTAATCGCCCCTAGTAATCCATCCTTGCCCAGATCCCTTCCCGGTCAACATTAAGCAAAAGCTTATGCCAAAGGGGCGGGGCAAAGGTAAGCATGTAAAGGGGTTGAGGTAAGGTTATAGTACAAATAGGGAAGGACTTATGGATGGTACTAAAACGGTAGGGGGTTGGTTGTCAAGAGTCATGTACAATTAACCGAGCCAAAGTTTTGCACACGACTAGAGTTTGAACACAAAATCAAGTAACATGAGAGGCGGGAATGGACGGGGATATAGGGTAGGACAAGGTACAGCTGAACATGGTACAGCAGAAAGAAGGGTAGAACATAGTACAGCTAAAAGGGGTGCCCTGTCAAAAAAAGATTGCATGCATCTGGAGACAAATATATATCAAAAGGAGTTGGTATGGCAAAAGAAGTCGGTCACATTGTAGCTTAATTATTTTCGTAATAAATCTTTTACAATCTCACTTCCACACAGGAACACAGGAGGCAAACAGTCTGGTGTTTTATATATTTAAATGATTATTTTTTTTCATTGACTTTGTTAATCATGCTTCAAAATGAACACTTTAGACCGAGTGATTTTTACATATTCATGTATTTCAATCTGTTTCCAGTATCTTAAATTTGTGTCAATATGTGTTATGTTTTAAAAGGTTCCCAAGTGATGTTATCCTCTCTGCGCGGGAAAGTGGGGGCGCATGATTACACCATTTTGCGTTTTTTGTGGACATACATGTGTCCCTTTTAAACTTTTATAACTAACACAAACTAATGGACTGTTTGTAAATGCAAGTTTTATTAGTTCATATAATATGCATATATTTGTGTCTGATTTCTAAATGTCAATGTAACTTCGTTCAGCTTTTGGCTGCATTATGAATTTTAAGCAATAAACTAATGAACCTGTAAAAGAAATTAAATATGAGTCTTAAACGTGTTGCTCGCCTTTAGTTTTCGTCTTAGACTCTTGGTGAAAGCAGCGCTTTGTGCAGGAAGTAACAGTTGAAAGATATAATTTAGATTTGTACTTTTTTTTGCAGTATACAATTTGATGTGGCTGTCCGACATGCTATCAAATGTTTCCTACTAAAGTGAAATGTGAAATGCCTTAAATGAATCGGTCCAGACATAGTGCCAGTTTTAGGGTGAAAACCTGTATTTCTTCCTAAAATTGCATAGTATACTTTCTCATATTGCCGACATAAATATATCACTAGATATACATGTATATATAAGTGACTCAATGTACCATTGCCGTACTGCAGCCGTGTAGGCCTATGCATACACGTCAGTGTAAACTAAGGGATCAAAGGTGAATAAAGTTTCATTGAAAAGCTGCAGGGCTAAGAACAAAAAAGTTGTAAACACTTGAAATCGCGTCATGTGATAAGGACTCGTCGGCTTTGTAGACCGATCTTTGCCCCACGCATGGCAGATAAGACCAAACAAAAGCTCGTACTTCAGTGTGGACTTTGGAGCATATTACGGAAAACCAAGATGTATTTGTGTAAACTGCATAGCCTACTTTTTATGTATATCAATGCGCCATTTACCAGGATTTAAAACAAAAGCTTTTTATTTTGTATATTATAATATATTATGATTATTTATTCATAGATTTAAGGCGACTACTTGAAGAAAAGACATGTCTAAACGTACGTTTTGTTTCATTTTGTGAAATCTGCTTACATGGCAGGTAGTTGTGGGAGCGTACTGCTCGACACCCTGGGAACGAGGTTGGTCAAATGGTCATTGGATTGGTGGACGTGGCAGCTTCAGTTCCATCTTGGGTGTCTCTAAACCAACCAAAACTTAACTTTAAGTTTTGCTTCTGCCATTGTTCATTTCTTTCTTTTGCGTTTAAGGTTCGTGATCTACCAGCAAAAAGACCATATTGGTAAATATTCCCTGAATGCAACACACGCCTTGATGCTACTGAGTCCGAAGATTTGACATGTTTATGGTAAGCACTATAATTATTTATGATTTTCCAACATGGCGCAGCAAGATCATACCCAACTTGGAACAAAGTTGAGGGTAGTTTTTGAGGGTCATCAACATGTTTTTTTTTTATTCCAAATGTGCGTAGATTGTTCTGAAAAAACAACAACAACCACAACAACAACATGCATATGAATGCTTGACACCCAATCACAGTTGTTTGAGTATTTGCACCGCCAAAGAACATACACGCAGCCTATGGTAAAGAGAAGCTTAACTTCTGGCATCTGCATCTTGCAAAAGATTTCTTTGCAGATTAACAAATTGAAGAGGTTGAAAAAAAATCAATGCTTACATAAAAAAATAAGTCAGGATAATGGAAAACCCAGAATCCAGCAGTCCACTTCGTCACTGGAATTGTAGAATTTCCAGCGTTTCAACCATGATATAAAATGTTAACTTGGACACAACACACGAAGATATGATCACCGATCACGATTGACGAGTTATTTCCATCCAGTTTTTCCATCGATTTTCCGCGATTTTTCTTATGAGGTCCTCTGTCTCCTTGATTGTGATGATGTGACCGAGCCATACGTTTCTCTTTCTTGTGATTGTGAGGAGACCAACTCTCTGACTTGGGCATTGGATGTCTGTGACGTGTGATGGATTCGGAGTAGTCTGCTGTAGCAATTCGGCTCAAAAGCAGTCTGATATCCTTTTCAATCTGAGCGTTCATTGTCCATGATTATGCTATATACATACCGATATGACCAAAAATCTTAGAAGTTGAAAGTTTCAGGATATTTTTAAGCACTACGGGCGTGAAAGGCACATATCATAAACATGGCTGGATGGGTGTTTCACAAAACATGACGTAAAATTGTCAAACAAAATCGTTAATTTTTGGACTTGTTTTGACATTATGACCGAAAAGGTATTGATGAATATAGGCCTCGTTGTCTTGATATTTCTGAAGTTATGCGACGTGTTACTAAAGGTTTCTGTTTGCCGTTATACTTTGCTGGCTGCTTCTTGCAGGTTTCTTGGACCTTTCTGTGAAACTCCTCATGTTCCATCTCTGTGGCTAATAGCGGCATAAAATAAATCAAGGATGTAGCTGTCCCTGAGCTTTTCAAGGTCACACCTCACTCTGGTATTTCGTTTCTTTTCGATTTTGTTTTCATATAGGAGGGACAGTGCAGTCATTATAGGTAATGATCACTGCCAATATTGGCTCCAGGAAAGGTTTCGGTGTTGTTGGTTTGTTGGCACCATTTATGCTGCCCTGAAATATGTTTATAATCATGATAATAGTCAATCATGTTGGGTGTATTTCCATCCGGAGAGTGCCTGTTTTCCATGCCGATGAGCTTTCGATCTTGAAAAGTGTTGCAGATGGTCAACTCATGGAAGTGTGCGTCCTCAAGAAGCCGCAGACCCCTGTCGTGGGTGGTGCCCATGGCCAGACCATGGATTCTACTTCTGTTAAAAACTTGGAAAAAAATATCGAATTAGAAAGAAAGAATTTAATTTGAACGTAATGAAATTCGGACTTTATTTCCCTTAAAAAAATATCCTCCAAAACCTCAGATTAGAAAAGAAAAAATATTCAAGCAAAAATGGTGATTCGAACCCATGCCGCGAGGATCCCTTGCGGTACAAAATCACAACCTTACCAACTGAACTATCGAACTGCTCGACAAATTCTGGAAATTCATGGTAATATGTACATTCGTACCATCATAAAAGTATCGAAGAGGCTGCTCAACAACCATGTAATGTGGATGGGTTTTGCCTGTGGTTTCGTACAGGCTAGGCGTACATGCATATCGCCTTTGAATGAATGATAATTAATAAATACCTTGGAGAGTTGATGGTTTCTTATTGGTCGAGACTCGATCACGTGGCCGGTCATTAACGGTGATGATGGACCGGCTTCAAAGATCAAGCGAATAAATGGCCCCTGAACCAGCATTGATCAAGCCCCGTTCAGCCCCATTCAAGCCAATGATTGGTCAAAATATAGTAACAGTCCTGCGGTAGCTTTTAGCAATTGAGCACTGCACATGCGCTCAACCCCCATCGCGTGAGACTGACGCGCGCGTACGCAACACAGTTGCTAGGGATGCGTGCGTGCGCGCGCGTAAGGAAGTTTTGAAACGACATCGTACAGCAGTGCAGTATATACTAAGGATGTTTACGACGAAAGCGTAGATCTACGATTTATTTTCTTTGAAACACTTCACCCACCGACATATTTACCTTTCCTAAACCAAGCATCTGTGTAATTCCGGACACAAGGAATGTGTAAACGAGATTTCAGCTTCCTCCATCAGGTAAAGATAGGAAAACATTGTTGTAATTTGTTTCGCTACGGCAGCAGTTTCTGTTGAGTTTACGTCGTTATAGCTGTTAAGCTAAAATATGGCCCATGAACATGAACACAAAAAAGTCTGGAAATATCGTCGGAAAAAAGTCACAAAATAGGAGCATTTTAACTGTTTATTTCGTTATAAAGGTATTTATTAATGGGAATAACAGTGTGAGGATCCGGTCTGCACTGCGTGATAATGACCGGGTGTGGGGGTGACCGCTGTTAATGGACCTCGACTCCGTCTCGGTCCATTAACAGCGGTCACCCCCACACCCGGTCATTATCACGCAGTGAAGACCGGCTCCTCATACTGTTATTCCCTTAATCAAACACTGAACATAGACCAATAATGATATTAGGCCTATAACTGTATAAGAGCAATGCAATGTTTAAAAGGCCTACAGCCATGGGCAGAGATTCATGTCAACACGTAGTTCAAAACGAATCTTGTGCCGTGCCGTGTTTCAACTAGCCAGCCGGTCGGCGGCCCGGCCGAAGCAAACGTAAATTCAATAACGAAACAGCACCTTGGCACTGAACAAAAAATTGCCCCAAAATGCGGGCTGTTATTGGAAATTCCTCACCTCGAATTCCACCAATCTTGGCGCTATCCAAGCCGGGATGAACCACAGGGGAGAAAAGAATACAGCAGGACACAGCAGGACGGTTGTACATTTTTGTAAAAACACCTTAAGTTTCGTGGGCAAAACATTTGCCTTTTCTCCGGTCAGAGGTGGAAT
Organism: Patiria miniata; assembly: GCF_015706575.1. Classification (NCBI taxonomy): domain Eukaryota; kingdom Metazoa; phylum Echinodermata; class Asteroidea; order Valvatida; family Asterinidae; genus Patiria; species Patiria miniata. The sequence continues at coordinate 9,879,064 of NW_024037063.1, forward strand.
CGAGAATGACGCGAGTCACGCGACGCCAAACTATTGCGTGCTATTTACATGTACAGGGAAGAACTTTCCACCAATTACCGCCGGTTATTCACGTGTTCAGCGTGTGACGTAATCGTAAACAACCACATAAGGGATCTTCTCAAAAAATCTCGAGGTGTCCGCGCGTCCATAAACCTGATTAAACTGCGCTTAATCATCATATATTTATTTTTTTTTAAATGAGATAATAATGAACCTAGTTGTGAGTTAACAATATCAGGGGTGGCGGAACGCTTTTCAAACTGGGGGGCAACACCAAAAGTGTCACTTATCCAGGAAAAAAGGGGCACCTTCCGTCGGTGTGAGATTGAGAGCCCTTCGGCTTCTCCAGAACACAATTTGAGGTGTATTTTATTTTTTTTGGGGGGGGGCCTAAAAAATTTGGTCCCCCAAATAGGGGCCTCGAAAAAAAATGGATTCTGCGGCACTGTGGTGCCATCTGAGGCATTTTTGACCATTTTAATATTATTTTAAGCAAAAGATGGAGCTGTACGTATTGGCTGCTTTTTTGTGACGTCACTAAAAAAAATGGGTTTTTTTTTTTTTCGATCATCCCTTGGGCATTCGGCGTGAATTTGACTGGTTATGTAGAGAGACCATTGTTCTCATCGTGAGAGGGGCACTGTTGCTATTGATGGCCTGCTCAGTGACCATATTATTCGTGTCAGGAGGAGCACTATTAATTTAAAAGGTCAGTTTTTCACGATAGAGGCACAAGTTTGATGTGGTAAGCGGGCCACTAATACAGTTGTGTTTTCGAGGGGCAGTTTTACATCTCGAGAAGTTATCGCGAGAACACCACTGTTGTTTTTTGGGTGGCCAATTTTCCATCTCGGGAGGGGCACAATTTTATTATTGCGAGAGGGGTATTTGTGCTTTCAAGGGGCAGTTTTGATTTACAATAGAGGAAACCATTTTATTTTTAGGGCGATCATAATTGGGCTGTCATGTTTGTGTGTGAGGGGCAGTTTTGTTTTCAATTCGGGTAGGGGGGCACATATATAACCGCAAGAGGGGCACTTTTGTTGGCCTGGGAAAACCTGCCCCTCCCCCGTTCCGCTTCCCCGGGTTAACATGATACAATAATACTAAAACAAAGGGCCGGAGTGAGGGCCATCCCGAACACGCTCCCCCCCCCCTCCCAAAAACAAAAAAACAAAACAAAACAACAACAACAACGAACCTGACGACTATTAAACAATTGTAGATTATCAAGATTGACGTGTTCGTAGTACATGTATTGCTAAAATTTGATACCCTTTTGGTGAGAGATTTATGTTTAGCATCAGATATGCAGTAGCGTATCCACATTTTGATGCCACGGGGGCAACCGCTCATACGCGCCAAAATGTAGACATGTTTTCTTGTCCGGACACTTGGCCTTCGTAAAATCAAAAAGCTGGGGGGGGGGACTGGTATCCATTTTCCAAATGGGGTTGCTCTTAAAAATAGACCATTATTCATGGTAATATGTACATTCGTACCATCATAAAAGTATCGTAGAGGCCGCTCAACAACCATGTAATGTGGATGGGTTTTGCCTGTGGTTTCGTACAGGCTAGGCCTACATGCCTATCGCCTTTGAATGAATGATAAATAAAACACAGAACATAGACCAATAATGATATTAGGCCTATAACTGTATAAGAGCAATGCAATGTTTAAAAGGCCTACAGCCATGGGCAGAGATTCATGTCGGCCCGGCCGAAGCAAACGTAAATTCAATAACGAAACAGCACCGTAAAATGTGGATACACTTGGCCTTCGTAAAATCAAAAGCTGGGGGGGGACTGGTATCCATTTTCCAAATGGGGGCGCTCTTAAAAATAGACCATTATTATGCATGCCGATTTTCACGGCGCATTGGTTTTGGAGCTGGTTTCCTTTTTTGTGGTGGATGTCAGAACTCTCCAACCATTTATGGAAATACCTACTGAAAAAAATTCTTTCACCCAAAAAAAATTAAAAATCCGCCCGCCCCTCGGATACGCCATTGCAGATATGGTTGAGGAGGAAAGGTTAACTACGGTATTGGAATGAGGTGGTGGTTAGTTGCCCTATATTGGGAATTCATATCTACGAACCTACGACCTCTCTACTGTCCAGTAGCTTTCGGTCCACCCAGTAGTTAGTTCCTTTGTTTTTGCTTGTAGACGTATATCACAATAGTAATTCATACTTGAACTCTAAGGGTCACTGATTTCATTCGTGCTCCCTATGTATAACATTATTTTCAAATTCAAAACTATATCACATATATTAAATGCAATAATTGTTTGTACTGAAGTACAGGCCATGTCCTATTCAAATGGGTACACATACTGCCAAAGTGAACTGTACATGTTTACTTGAACATTTACTAATCGTTTCCCATCGTATACACATAAGAACCAAAAAAAGTGACTTGTGAACTGACAACTTGAAGATATATCAAGTCTAAAATGATGGAGCACGATTTTGGGGGAGTAAGGTATACTTTTTACACAGAGGGGTTCTTGGTTACATGGGTCGGAATCAAGAAAAAAACTCAATGAGACGAATTCCACGGTAGTATTCCGTTAGATCTTGGCTGAGCTCTGGCTGATTCACAGAACGGAGAGTGAAACAAAAGTTAAAACCCTTGAAGAGACGTTTATGTTCAGCGTCAGATATGGATGAGGAGGAAAGGTTAACTACGGTATTGGAAGGAAGTGGTGGTTAGTTGCCCTATTGGCAATTCATATTAACGACTTCTACACTGTCGTATGTAATTCCAGTGGCTTTGGGGTCACTCATTAGTTAGTTGCTTGTATACGTATATTACCATTAAAATTCATATACTTCAACTCTTCTGGTCACTGATTAATATATAGTTCTTACTCCCTTTGTGTACAATTCTTTTAAATACAAAATTACATCATATATTAAAGGCATACTTCCCCTTTATTTGCCAATTTGAATATTTTAAAACTTGGTGATTTTTTTTTTTCGTTTTGGCTAAATTCATTTTTAAATACTCTCGTAATTTATTACCACAAAAAATTCAAGCCTTCTTTTTTTTTACCTAGTTCCTCAGTTCACAATCACCAGACCCGTAGTTCAGCTAAAGGGGATTTTTTTTGTGAGATCAAGAAGAATTGGGTTTTTTAAAAGGAGTGTCTTTCATAAAGGGGTCCTATGCTGGAATGGTTTAAATACATACCTTAAACAGTCAGCCAGTTTTTCATCTTTTCGTAAAAACTAAAGAATACTATTACTGATTTATACAACACTTAAGATATTTGCATCTCTTCATATTTTATTACATCAAATTAATTGATCTCTGTATATCTATTGCCCGCTCTCACGCATGCATAACATGTCTTTGTCCCTATTATTTGTATGTACTTTTGTTTTTGTCTTCATAGGGAAGGGAACAAAAAGTAATTGCTTCTCCCTTTTGTTACATGTTAACATAACTCCATTATTTATTTATTTATTTATATTCTTATAGACAAAATATTTCTTTTGAACAAGTTGCAGATTACTCTCAGACAACTCACATGAAGAACAAAAATGGACATTGTTGTGATTTCTGGAACAGCTCAACAAATGCGTCTATTACATGTCGTCGATAAAACGTTAGGCCAATGGCCCTAAAACTTAGCAGTCTGTAGAAGTCAACATTGTTTGATAATTGCGAATTCTGAAATTAAAAACAATGGTTACCCAGTATATATACACTATCATTAATCTCCCTATGTCCCACGTCAAGTTGGCACGCTTGCCACACATAGATTTGGACACGCTTGTCCTGAATACTTGACACGCTTGCCACACATAACATTTCGGGTACGCTTGCCCTCCACAATTTGGCACGCTTGCCACACATTAACTTTTTGGGCACGCTTGCCCTCTAAAACTTGGCACGCTTGCCACACACATTTGGGCACGCTTGCCCTCCAAAACTTGGCACGCTTGCCACACACATTTGGGCACATTCGCCCTTGAACTAATTGGCAGAATGAGTGAAAATGAGTGGAAAAGTATTTATAGTTACAATTTGAATATAACCTTAATCTATATTTCCACCGTTTGTACGAACGGTTGGAGTAATGCAGTAGTAAACCCCCTTCATTAATTTGCATAGGAATTATTAATCTCACAAATATTAAGTTTGACTATACCTTAACCAGCAATGTTTCCACCGTTAGGACGTACGGTTGGAGAGTTAGACCCCTTGGGACATGGGGGTGCTAGCCTAGTATTTATACAGAAATAAGGAATTGTTTATATCAATGACTGATTTTCATGAGATTGAGGTGGTGGCAGCCCGCATCCCGATCGAAAAATGTCACACTCGCAAAGCGCGCCCCATGGGGATGAAGGAACGCCACGACCAACACAAAGGACCACACCCTTTACTACCTCAATCGAAAGGAAAATGACATGTACTCAAACTATGATAGTAAATGTAATAGCTTTCTGTTTTAGCCTCTGAAGAAGAACTTGCTAAGTTCGCAACGTCAGGCCACACTAATTTTTAGATTGATATATTTCAGGTCCATCCAGTCAGTAAGCAGTTTGCAGCAGTCTTACTTTTTTTCATGTAATAGTTATAATTATATATATGCATATATAGACTTTTTGGGTTTTTTTTTATAAATGCAATGAATGAACATCAACTTACGACAACAACTAACGTTAATGTGTAAAACGAGTGATAGCTAAATTACATTACTTTCATGTACATGTCATTACAATATTGAACATTAATTAGCCCTCAATGCAGGCTCTAAGATTGTTACGGAAAAACTCATTGCCTTCCTGGGAAAGGTGTATCCCTGTCATATCGAAATAAGTTAAACTGCGACCACCGAAATTGTGGGTGGTGCAGCACCTGAGCCCCTACCCGGCGACTAAATGATCGGGCCCATTTGCGCATGGAACGCTGCTTCATTTCTACTTTGGAGGGAGAAAGTGCTCCAAAGTAGCACGCTCGGGGCAGTATATCGGACCAGACGAGTTTGGCCATTGGGAACCGTCTCAGGCTTAATTCGCTGCCTGAAACAAAATGCGTCTAACCGAATTAGGTCATTTGTCCCTACATGGACAATAAGCAATTCAAGGGGTGGGCACATAGCCGCCAGCTCATCCAATAGTTTGGGAACATCGCCTAAACCGGCTCCCCCTATCCCGTTCCAGCGGACTGGCCTGCAACCCAAGCGGCAAGCTGGCCGGCGCACAATCGAATCACCAATTATCCAGACATCACCTGTGAGAACATGTATTTGTTACTAGCTATTACAAGTGTAATTTGAGATTCCTGGCAAGCTACATATTGCCGTTGGGCGAATATAGCTGTACAGCATAAGTACGTCAGCGGTAATGTTTATCCCCAGACCCTACAAACTGCAGCGTCTTTTTGAATACGACGTTAAACTGGAATTTTGTCAGAGGTGCTCCATCAAAATGGCAGAATAAAGGCCCCAATGTCATTGGTCGCACCCGAGCGAAGTCTGCCAAGGCACAGACTGGACAGATGGACGCATCTACTGACTGCATTAGGAGGATGGTTTGAGGAGGACCATTTTTATTCGTTTTTGTATTTCAGAAGGAAATGTGCAATGTGGCCGCCAGCGTTCCGAAGTCGACAAATTGAATATCAGAAAATTGTAAGAGGGACTCTTGCATACAATGGCGAGAATTCGCCGCGAATTCCCCAATTCTCATAAACCCGAAAAAGGCAGCCAACATAACTGCCTGAAACAATGTAACCTCAAACTGTGATACACATACATGAGGGAGGGCTTGCAGAATCTCTGATAGAAATGTCAGAGTAACAGACCAACGTGTATCTGTTTGGGAACGGTCCCTACGACAGCCCTCCAATAACTTAGAGACCAAAAAATCTCGTGTGGGATCAAGAAAACCATTTAGTGTATAACAGTAAGCCACCCCCAAAATATAAGTGGTGATTGTCGCCGGAGCTAATTGCCTTAGTGATAGCCAAGTTATAAATTCTCTTACTTCTCTAGGGGATGCATGAGAGGTGAGAAGTAATGTGACCTGGAATTTCTAAAATTTCAGAAAACCTGCCAACCAGTTCGTTACGTTTTGTGAGGTGCAAATGCCGCCATTAACAGGCGGCTCATCTCACATGCTCCCAAATTAGTTTGGGATCGGGGATCAGTGTCATGACTACTGCCGCATGTGGAGCTGCCCGGAAACGATCCATCTGAAACCATGAAAGGGAATCTGCAATTATGTTCTGAACCCCCGGTACATGAGCTGCCTTAAATGAAATATTGTGAAACAGACATTTGCATACAAAACAGCGGGACGACTGCTTGTTGATTATATGTACTACCGCACTATTATCTGTGCGAAACATCTCCTTACGATTCGCTAAAGATGGTCCCCAACAATGCACAGCTACAACTAAGGGGTAGAATTCCAAAAAGGCGATAGACAGCGATAACGCTAGAAGCTCCGGGGACCAGCGACCCTTGAACCACTGCCCGTTATAATACCCCCATAGCCAAGGGAGGCTGCCGCATCAGTAAACAATTCCAAACTTGAACTGTCAACCCACTCGCAGTGATTAAATGGGGAAACCCCGTTGAAATTATCAAAGAATTCCAACCACATTAACAAATCCAGCTTTGCCCCTGGTGAAATGCGGACCTTATGGTGCGGTTTCGTCAAACCTTTGGTTAATGCAATCAAGCGCCGTGTGAATGCCCAGCCGGGAGCTATAGCCCTGCACACAAAATTCAATGAGCCTATCAATGATTGTATTGCCTTCAACGACAACTCAGTTCGACTTCCCTAGAATTGTGCGAATTTGATATCGTAGCGCATACACTTTATCAGCCGGTACTCTCACTTGTTGTTTAATCGTGTCAATTTCCAACTCGAGATAGGTAATAACTTGGCAAGCGCCCACCGTTTTCTCTTCTGAAATGGGTACCCCTAACTGGGTGGACACCTCCCTAAAGGTTCGTAATATGGCAATACAATCGTTCATGGACGGCCCCGCAAATAAGAAATCATCTAAATAATGAGTCACACCAAGTGACTGGGCAACTTTATTGACCTGGAATTCCAGGAAAGTACTGAGTGTTTCAAATAATGTACAGGAAATTGAACAGCCCATAGGTAGGCATTTGTCATAATAGAAATAGCCCTGAAACTTAAAACCCAAAAGCTCGTAGTCAGCAGGGGCCACAGGTAGAAGTCGAAATGCGGACTTTATGTCAGATTTGGCCAACCACGCATGCGGCCCCATTGACATGACCATGTCAACCGCATCATCGAAAGAGGCGTAACGTACTGTACAGTCATCCTTATCAATGAAAATATTAATTGACCCTCCCAATGGATATGACAAATGATGGATAAGTCGGAAAGTATTGGGCTCATGCTTGGGTACTAGACCTATAGGGGAACATTGCAGATTAGGAAAAGGCCTATCAGTGAAAGGACCAGCAATTCTCCCCATTCGTATCTCTTTATCCAACTTCTCTGCAGCTACTGCCGGCCTTTCCGCTACTTAAACTAGACAAGAAGAATTGCGGCTTATGCGTGGCCCTTTAAAGCCTAAACTGAAAACCCATGCTGTAGTAAACGTGCAGCCGCCCGATTTGGATAATCCGAAAGCCAACTTCGTAAAACTGGGGTATTAATTGGCGTTGGGGGGGACGAAAATTGGGCGGCTTGCTATTTTTATGGCGCTGGTGCTGGATTGTTGCTCAAAGTTTGGCCTACCTGAGTTGCGTCCTATGTTCATGATCGCAGCTGTAGGCCCATGTCTGCTGGGGGGGGGGGGGGTGGGGGGGCTGGGGGGGGGGCTTAGACGATCGGGGTTGACCCCTAGTGTTGTTAGCACGCGTGAGACCAGTGTTACTAACTCTACATGTAATCGCCCCGTGCCCAAAGCGCATACAGGTACTACAACGATGAGCAAATTTGAAGGGGTGCCACCTACAGCCTTGAGAGCCATTATACGCAAAACAAATGGCCGAGCCCCCTTTACCTTGCAGGTTCTTTCCCCAGTGTTGTAGGCATGGTACTAGCACTAACACTAGCAGCAGGCACTATGTGAGATGCGGCAGCAACCGTAACCCACAGTTCCATGTCCAACTCCGCCAAAGAATGACTAGGGTTGGCCTCCTGCCGCATAAGAAACTGTTCATCGTATCGTTGCCATCCCTATCCAGGGAATTGCAATGCTGCCATGCGGATTGTCTCAGCATATTTGAGCAATTCTGAAAAGCGCAAAGGGTGACGCACTGAAAAAAATAGCCATGAATGTGTGAAAAGCGCTCATTCATTTATCAATAGAATCAAGCTTCTTGGTCTGTGATGGGGCTGGTCGAAAAATTACTTGACCGTTTTCCACCGCCATGGTCAAAGCTGCACCTTTGTCAGCCGTGGCCACCGCCATTACAGCGTTATCACGATACAGTACCGCCAAGTCAATGAATTGACTTATCCAAATTGTGTCTTTGATTGCGCTACTAACATGTAACCCAAGAAGCGGGACGGACTGAAGGGAAGGTATCGGGGTGGGTCTATCAATTGCCGCCAAATCGGTACAAGGACCTGGCATGACTGAACCAATGATGGGCGTTGTAACAGACACTGTACTCTTGGTACCTATATCCCCTGACCCCGCGTTAATAGAGCTACTATCCTGACTAACATTTGGCTGACTCTGCTTAGTGCTAGTATTACCAGATAATTGAACCCCATTTGCATGGCAAGATGGTGAATTAGCACTGGAACATGTACTTAACTCACCAGCCATGCCGCTCGAAGACGCCTGAGGTTGCTGTCCGACGACTCCGGTCTCCGGCTGCCCTTGTTGCAGCCCTCCGGCCTACGCGTGCACGGTAGATTGCCCCAAAATGGGTGCGGACTGTGCGAGGGAAACCCGTTGAACCCCGGTCAGGAGAGTGTTCTTTTGTTGAACGAATCCGCCTCCTGCGTGAAACTGACCCATGGCGCTCCCGTGATGGCCGAACTCCTGGTGACCAGCTGGCTGTTGATGCGCCGGCCAAACCCCGGCCTGTGTTGCGGGTTGAGACCTGCCCGATGTCGATGTTACCGCTGGACCGCCGACGGAGTGTGCGACCTCTGGATGGGCAGGCTGAACATTAACACATGACGCGGCAGGCCGACCTCGAGTGGCTCTTGTTGCCGTCCGGGACCTCCTACCCCGAGCAGACCGACCTCCCCGGCCCCGCTGAATTCCGCCGATGGTGGTGTGCATTGAGTCAAGACGGACCGGGCGACGCACCTGTCGTTTTGGCTGTGGCATCTCGCCTATACGCGGGCCCCGGTCGCGTGTACTCCACTTTCAAGCTCAAGCCGAAATGACAAAACTGCCGCGAAAAGTACACACAGGTGGCGAAGAAAATTTTTCCCAAAGCAAGTACCCGTTCCGAATTCAATTCCCACAAGTGTTTCCAAAGAGCACGTATAATCCACAAGGACCCGCGTTACTCAGAGCAAACTGAAAAAACAATGTTGACTCTGGTCAGCTGAACCAAAGTGAAGGTTTGCTGCCCAAAGTCCTGTACCAGGAATCTCAGCTATGCACCCGTGCTGTCCATTAGTCAGCAGATGCTGTCCGTTGGTCAGCAGATCCCCAGCAAACACAGAACGTTTAGAAAACGTTTTGGTAGGTTCTACGTAGGTCACTTACGTCTTCGTCCAAAAAGGACGTTTTTAAAACGTGCATAAAACGTTGTAGATAATGTACAATTCCGAGGTTTTTTCAAGAACGTTCTAAAAACGTTTTGCGAACGCTAGAAAATTTACCCACGTGAAACGATCTTTTGCGACGTTTAAAAAACGTTTGTTGGACGTTAGAAAATGAACCTACATTAAAATGTCTTTTGTAACGTTTGGAAAACTTAATTTCCCAAACGTTTAAAAAACCTTACATTCAAACATAAATAGACTGAACAAACAGACCCACGCCTTCGTTCAAAAGGACGTTTTTAAAACGTGCTTAAAACGTAGACAACGTACAATTCCGAGTTTTTTTTCAAAGACGTTCTGAAAACGTTTTGCGAACTCTAGAAAATTTACCCAAGTGAGACGATCTTTTGCGACGTTTAAAAAACGTTTGTTGGACGTTAGAAAATGGACCTACATTAAAATGTCTTTTGTGACGTTTGGAAAACGTAATTTCCCAAACGTTTAAAAAACCTCACATTCAAACGTAAATAAACGAAACAAATAGAGCCATCAATTTGAATTATGTGGAATCTTACATTTTTGTGCAATGTTGAATATATTTACACATTTTCAATTACTAGCGGATATATACGGACAATTATACCCGTCATCCGCTGTGTGTGTTGTTAAGGTTTTCTGTATTTTAAGCAATTATTTAATTAATTTTATTTTATTGAATGTTTTAATATTGTTTGTTTTGTATCGTCAATTTTCTGTATTTGTATGTTTTTGTATTGTTATGTGCAGATCGAGAAATGAAATTTCATGCCGGTATGATTTAAAAATAATTCAGTACGCTTTGGGCAAGATCCCGCAAGATTCTAGCCGGATCGAAGCGTCAAAAACACTCTGGTTGGCCAAGGTGCGCACAGGCTGCGGTCGTTCTGTTTCAAATCAAAGTCTTGTCGTACACACAATGACACACTCTGCTCTGGCCATACAGTCATCCTACCAGTTTTGCCAGCCAGTGGTCATCTAGAACTATTCTGTTCCAACTTTCAGCAAAATTGTGTTCACCAGTACAATGCAGTACTGTAGGCCTACAAAACACAAGGAGTTAGAATAAACAGCCGGCTACACAGAATCCAATTAACAGGCCAGTCCCACACAGAGTAGGGACCACCTGCTGTGCAAAGTCAGATTACAACCACTGTCTTCCGCTGGTGACCCAGTCTCACCCAACGTACAGTACACACAACCTTGCATACCAGTCAATACCTGAATCTCCCTGTGTGGCAGATTTGAACTCAGTCAGTTGGACCACAAAGCAAGGAACAGATCTAGGAATGGGTTGCTGGTAATGTTGTACTTGTACAAGAAGTTTAAGACAGTATTTCTCAAAACGTGAATGTTGGCGGTAAAGTGCATGCCTATGGAAACTTTCAAGACTTAATTGCTCTTCTTGCAAACACTTATGATGGAATTTTATGGACGTTAATGCATTTATAAATGTTGCCTACATCACCATGATCACAATTTCCATGGTCATGATATGATGGTGCCGTTCTACTCTGCTAGAAAGAATAATGGAGGACTTGGAGGATGAAAAAGGTTGGTGAGTAGAGAATCTTTCATTTAAAACCAACTTTAGATATGTTGCAGAGTAGAATATTGATATAATATTAATGTTAATAACAAACTGTTAAAATGTTATGGAACGGTCTCAGTTACAGTTCATGATTACCAGATTCCTTCAACATCAAAGTTGCAAGAGAATTTCACAATTTTTAAGAACTACATGTATTTTGTCCAATGCTTGTTTTAGGGAGGGAGTTAGGGCAGAAACTATTGTGACCCACATTAAATGTTTATCTTCAATTGACTTAGGGTCGAATTAACAAATAAGAATCAGTCAATTGACTTAGGGTCGAATTAACAAATAAGAATCAGCCATGTCAGCTGATTTGACAAGTTTGGAGATTGGTTTGAATTTGTTCATCATTTTATGCAAAAGTGTGCTGATGTATTTTGCCGACAACGAGTTCATTTGTGGACAAGTCGACTTGATCATTGCAAGTTTTTTTCACACAAATAGTAGCGACGGTATACAATGTATACACACAAGTAAACGTTGCTATAGGTTTAGCCATGCTGTAGCCACGTATACGCTACGTCCATAATTATCTCCGGACTTTTGACGTTTGTTATTGTTTGGGCTCCGGACTTTTGACGTTTTTTATTGTTCGTGTGCTTCACAAAATAGGTTCTTCAGTTCTTTTCCCCTCCATTGAACCAACTCTGCTAAACCATGTAAAACTAAAAAAGGTTGGAAATGTGGTAACCAGTTCGGACCTCTATATATTGCCACAAGATGAAACCTTGAATAAACTTCATAAAGTTTTCCTACAGCCAAAAGTCGAAGTAGAAAATACTGATTAATTTACACTCTTTTCTACTAAGGCATCAACACAGTATTAAAATGGAGCAGAGTATATCTATTTACCGACAATTAACTGCTCAATTAACTGGTTCATTTGCCATTTTATCCTTTTAATTTTTCCCCAAGTGGAATGCATGAGAAAACCACTCTAATATACCAAGGAGGCCGAAATCAAGAATGGCTACTGGGGAAAACAGTCTCCAGACCTTCCAGGTGGATGAATTACAAAGTAAGTTCATTTCTGCAAATTCGACGTTTTTTACACACATGCATGTGCTAAATATCCTGGTTACTGTTTAAATGTTTTCCTTTGTTCTTCCATGGATGCGCCGTAGAAGAATCTACATAAGGAATGAGTTACAAACTAACACGAAAATGACGTATACGCAACGGTGTTTTTTTGTGCATGTTACAAAGAATTATCAACTTGCCAATACATAACATTTCAATGTTTATAACTTTGTGGGCATTATGGGAATTGTTTACCCTTCTTCACACATTTGTGAGTTGTGACGGGTACACAATTTCCAATTAGATGCTAATAGAATTCATGACTTGTTTTTTTTATGACATGAGCTGCCAAGTTTTGTTTGCGCTGAGAACCTTTATATACTGCGAGCATCAGTTTGTGCTTGCCAAACCCAAGTGAAATTCAATCGACAATCAACATTTTAATGACTAGATCAGCAACTTAGCAGTATGATTTAAGTAAAAGTGAACATGTAGGAATTGCCTGTGTAAATATTGTACTATGAACTTAACCCGTAGGGGTCTGTATTGTGATCTTGTTCCTTTGAGTGATTTGCAGAAGGAATCCCTCAAATACTCCTCAAACTGTTTTTCTTTAATTGATATATTTTTTGTTATTTATTTGATTCGTTTGCACTGTAGAAACCTGGAAGTGATGCAGCAGCTCAATCTGAGGATATTCAGGAAGATGAAGATCAGATGACCAGTGAAGACTTATATATTAACAAATTTAGTTAAGAAAATACATGTTTGCTTTGCCAGTTTGAACACTATGTTTAAGATAAAGACCAATTGGAGCCTGGATAATACTGGCAAAGCACATACTTATCACCATTCATAAATACCCTTTCGGTCCAAAAAATTAAAAGTAATTCGGTCCAAAAGTCAAAATAAGTCAAATGTTATAAAAATTCCAGTGTTTTTTTCCCCAGCTATGTTTGTCGAACACCAGCCACAGGTCTTAATTAGTTGTTTAAAACCGGCAACGTGACGAGCTCTCGAGCGACCGATATGAATTAGTTAATGTTTCTCTGGTATTTATGCATAAACAGGTGTATCAAATTTAACATTATTTCCAACTTTTCTTGTTGCTATTTTCAAGGGTACATGTATTTTGGTGTAATTTGTTTTTATGCAAATTAAATTTTCTTCTAGGTTTTATGATTAAAAGTGTGATGCCATTTCAGGTAGCAAAAACATCCTTGTTACAGCTCATTTAGTACAAAAGAAAAACAATCCTATACATTTTCTTTTGTTCAGTACGCCATCGAGCAAAAATTTCTCGCAGACGTTTTCATTCAGCACATATTCTGGCACAATAATTGTTTGTAATAAATCGCATTAACAACTTTTTAAAAAATTAATTTGATTTTAATTTCTAATATCTACAGGTACTGATAACAATCCATGAAACCTCGAGTTCTGTAATTTGAAGTTCCGGACCAAGAATAAAGTTGATAAAACACAATTATCTAGTGTCAGTTGGTTGTTTGCACGTCCAAAACGATTTATGTAGGTCCTTGTTACGTCTTTAGTCACTAGTAGTACGTTTTTAATACGTTTTGTACGTTCAACGAACGTTCTTAGAACGATTATGGCACGTCAGGTGATTGTCTGAACGTCCAAAACGTTTTATGTAGGTCCTTGTTACGTCTTTAGTCACTGGTAGTACGTTTTTAATACGTTTTGTACGTTCAACGAACGTTCTTAGAACGTTTATGGCGCGTCAGGTGGTTGTCTGAACGTCCAAAACGTTTCATGTAGGTCATTGTTAGGTCCTAGATAACTACTAGCAAGTTGTTAATACGTTTTGTACGCTCAAAAAACGTTCTTATAACGTCTCAAAAAAAACGTTTTTAAAACCTCCAAAAGTGTCCACAAATTGCCGTTTTTAAAACGTTTATTCAAAACGAAAGAGGCACGTTCAGAGAACGTTCAGAAAACGTTAAATTGTTTGCTGGGTCGGAATGCAAGTTCCTGGAGCCTATGCAAATCAAGGGCCCCAGGCCTTCGGGCTGTAGCCTATATATCTGTGTGGTTACTGAGAATAATGCATTTTATTCTGTATGCAATAAAATGAAGCATGATCAGCATTGTTATCACATTTTTCAATGATGTTGACATAAAATAAATGTATCTGAAATGGAATGAAATGAAATAAAATTGATGTTTGTACTGAAGTAGTGCCAACAAAACTATGAAAACACACACACGATCAATAGTTCTCTATTAATTAGTGAAACAAATAGTCCTATAGCTGATAATGTCTTTGCAATTGTACATAAAGTTAACATTCACCAGTCAGAAGAGATTAACGTGCAACAACTATATATAATTAAAAGCTAGGAATAATTATATTTCAAATCCCCACTAGGACAACTGCAAGTATTCAGTGAATACTTATGAATGAATGGATAAATAATCAAAATAATTAAGAAAGAATACTCTAAGCACTTATACTAAAATTGACATCTAAAGAAAAAACGTAATCTTTTCCTGAACAAGTAAAAGTTCAATATCGGTGTAAAACAATAATTTACGATCAAGGCAAATTTATAAAACAGCAACATGATTTATAAAAAAATCATAGAGGACAGAAGGGAATTCGGAAACTCGCTTATTTCAGAATAAAACGGTATGAACATGATTGTCCGCAGGCTGAAGTCAGAATGCCCTCAATCACTTACTTGAGGTCTATCCAGAATTCGACAGGGCACGACGCTAGATCGACTTCAAGACAAGCGCAATATATAATAGTTGGCCACAATTAATGGAATAATTGACGGAAATGGCTGGCCAACCCCTGCCAACCCCCAACAAGGGGAAATGTTGGTGTTGTGTTATACATATTTGCAAAATAAATGCACGTGCTTTCCTTGACCTTTTTTTTCTCATTTAATTTCCAGAAATGGAGGCACGAATGAAAGGTAAGTTGGCTTGTCTTCTCTAAATTTTCAATTGGGGAACAGTTTTATGTCATTTTCAAATTGCTTTACATACTGCCAAAGGGTACTGTACGTGTTTACTTTCATCATGTGTAAACCATGAACTGACAACTTGAAGATATATCATGTCAAAAGTGATGGAACACGATTTTGGGGGAGTAAGGCATACTTTTTAAACAGAGGGGTTCTTGGTCACATGGGTCAGGATCAAGGAAAAACTCACGGAGACGGATTCTACGGTAGTATTCCGTGAGATCTTGGTTGAGCTCTGCCCGATTCACATAACGGAGAGTGAAACAAAAATTAATACCCTTGGAGAGAAGTTTATGTTCAGCGTCAGATATGGATGAGGAGGAAGGTTAACTACGGCATTGGAAAAGGGGGTGGTGGTTAGTTGCCCTATTGGCAATTCATATTAATGATTTCTCCACTGTCGTATGTAATTCCAGTGGCTTTGGGTTCACTTATCTTGTACGTATATCATCATTAAAATTCATATACTTGAACTCTTCTGGTTACTGATTTTAATTCTTACTCCCTATGTGTAAAATTATTTTAAATACAAAATAAAAACATTCATTATAGGTCATATCTTGAGCATGCTTCCACATTATTTGCCAATTTGAATACTTTAAACCTTGGTGATTTTTTTATTTAGTGCATTTTGGCAAATTTTTGTTTTAAATACTCTCGTAATTTATTACCCAAAAAAATCTAAGCCTTCTTTTTACCTAGTTTTTCAGTTCACACTCACCAGACTCGTAGTTTAGCTAAAGGGGATTTTTTTGTGAAATCAAGTAAGCTGAGTTTTTGTAAAAAGAGTGTCTTTCATTCAGGGGTCCTATGCTACACAATCAATAGTTCTCTATTCATAAGTGAAAGAAATAATCATATAGCTGATTGTGTCTTTGCAATTGTACTTACAGTTAACATTCACCAGAAGAGATAAACGTGCTACAACTATATATGATTATAAGCTAGGAAGGATTATATTTCAAATCCCCACTAGGAAATTATTCAGTGAGTAAATGGCTAAATTATCAAACCAATTAAGAAAGAATCCTCTAGCACTAATACTAAAGTTGACATCTATAGCAAGAACTTAATCTTTTCCTGAACAAGTAAACGTGCAATATCGGTGTAAAACAATAATTTAAAATAAAGGCAAATTATAAAACACCAAAATGATTAATAAAAAAAAAAACATTGGAAAACAAAAGAGAATTCGGGAACTCACCTATTTCAGAATAAAACGGAATGAACAGACTCATGTATAGGAGGCAAGGTGGCATTGATCCTGACTGTCCGTACGCAGAAGCAAGAATGCCGTCAACCACTTACATGAGGCCTATCCCGAATTTGACAGGGCAAGAAGCTAGATCAAGTCCGAGACAGGCATTATATATAATATTTGGCCAAAATTAATGGAATAATTATAGCTATATTTGCAAAAAATGCAGGTGCTTTCCTTGACCTTTTTTTTTATTTACTTTTCAGCACGACTGGAAGTTAAAAAAAGTAAGTTGCCTTGTGTGCTTTGAATTTTTAATTGGGGAACAGTTTTATGTCCTTTTCAAATTGGTTCACATATTGGCTAAGGGTCATGGGTCAGAATCAAAGAAAAACTCAGGGAGACGGATCCTACTGTAGTATTCCTTGAGATTTTGCATGGCCGAGCTCTATCTGGTTCAAAGTACTGGGAGTGAAACAAAACTGATACTTTTAGAGAAAGGTTTATGTTTCGCCCAGATATGGATGAGGAGGAAAGGTTAAGGTTTTGGAAATGTGGGGTGGTGAGTTGCCCTATTGGGGATTCATTTGACGAACCTATACGACCTGTCCACTGTCCTATGTAATTACAGTGGCTCTGAGTTCGCTCATTAGTTAATCGGTGCACACTTATGAATAAACGGAAGAATAGTCAAAATTATTGACAAAGAATCCTCCAAGTACTGATACTAAAATTAACATCTACAAAAAAATTCCCAAACTCTTTCTTAACAAGTAAAAGTGCAATTTCGTTGTAAAATAACGATTTACGATAAAGGCACATTTATAAAACACCAGCATGATTCATAAAAAAAATCATAGGAAAAAAAAGAGAATTCGGGAACTCACCTATTTCAGAATAAAACGCGGATTCAATTGGGGAACAGTTTTATGTTCTTTTCAAATTGGTACACATACTGGCAAAGGGAACTGTAAGTGTTTATTGTTATCATTTGTAAACGATGCACTTGAGCATAACTGATCGCTTTACATTTTATCATGTACAAAAAAGTGAGTTGTGAACTGACAATTTGCACATCTGTCTCAAGTGATGGTACACGATTTTTTGGGGTACCCAGATACTTGTTACACGGAAGAGGTCACATGGTTCAGCATCAAAGAAAAACTCAGGGAGACGGATCCTACGGCAGTATTCCTTGAGATTTTGCATGGGGGATCTTTATCTGGTTCAAAGTACTGGGAGTGATACAAAAATTGATACTTTGATGGACTCGCGTTACTCGAGCTTAAACTGAATTCTCAACTTACTGAAACAACCAATCTCCATTTGGGGTTCAGGAGTCCTTAATATTTTATTTACAATTTAAAATATTGTATATTATTTATATTTAATTTTAATTTAATATTTGCAGTGTTATGCAGATTAATAAATACATTGCAAGAAAATGTTCATTTGAAAGATTGAATTATGTTTCCATGGCAATATTACATTATTCATAATAAAGCATAATTGCCATAAAATATCAACACAGTATTACTAATTCCCACTCAGATTCAAGACGTTTGGCATTTAAGTAAATACATACATCTAATTTCCTTTTAGTTTACAAACAATTAAAATCTCTCTTTTAAATACCAGAAAAATCACAATATTAATATTACATATTTAAATATTACCTTGTTAACAATTCAGAACACAATATAAAACTGTTTGATAGAATCGTATAACATTTCCTGGAATTAGCTGAGATAATTGCGGTGATAGAGAGATAGAAGCAGTGTTTGTGTGGGGGAAACACGCCACAAGTCGTCCAAGCAAATCGAGTTACCAAGCTGCATCTGCGTAGGACGGCTCCCCACCAAAAAAAAAAAACACTCCGAGAAAAACGCCAACAGGTCAATGACGAACAACCAAAAAGCAAAAGAAAGCCCAGAATAGGTTACCATGTATACCTAAATGGTTCAAATTGAAACAAATTATTTAATATGACGACATGTTAGCGCATGATAGAACGCACATCCAATATATCAGCCGTAATTAATGAACGTAATGCTTGTAATTAATGTAATCGCTATGTGCGAGGAAGAAAAGAAATTAACACTATCTAACCAAACAAACGAATGACGTTTTGAACATGTCGAAAAACTTTTGGACAAAAAAAATAAAATTACTTTGAATTGAGTTGAATGGTTAGGAAAATGTGGGGCTACTGGACCACTTAAGCACATTTTCAATTCTTACACTATAGAAATGATGTAGGAAAGGGATAGAACCATGTTTATTACATGGTTTAAACACCTGCTTCTTTATTGCAAACAATTGAAATGAATCACATTCATTAAACATATGAATATTAATTAATTAAATATCCGCCAAAAGTGGGCCACTAGCCCCACACTCCTGGGGCAAGTGGGCCGCGTCATAAAACTTTAATATTTCTCATCAAAAGTACAAAAATTGAATACTATAAACAGAAAATGGATGATAACACACTCAACTAGGTAACTGTGAATATTTTAGAAACACCAAAGTGTTCACTAAGTTGTTTAAATATAATTTGAAGAGTTCGTACTTTTTCTCAGAAAAAAACCTGCAATTTCTATTCTCGGAATGTCAGTGGGTCAAATAGGCCCCTATAGAGTTGTTTGTCATAGGTATTTGTATTCCCTTAACCATGATTTGACGTCTTTTTCAGGTGTATATACCTCACATGGGTCACACTTTATGCATGGTTTTGCTTTTGAGAAAATTCTTTAGCAGCTTGAGTAGCCGCAAACATTGTTTCTGCATAAACGCTAACTACAATTTTCGGCACTTTTTTGACCTTAAAACTGAACACATTATGCTTGCAATTTGAATTTTTTTATGTTAGATTGGTATGGCTTAATCATGAAATATATCTGAATAGCTTTGATTCATCTTGAGGACTGATTATCTCGTCTCTTGTGATCGTAGCGATGGCTCTACTCTTCGCATCTGCCTCCCATTTGTTCCGAGGCCCACACTTCGTAGCACGATATGTCCGCAGCATGATTCTGTAATTAGAGAGACAAACAAACCAACCATAGTGTTGGAATGGATTGAACATGAGTAAAGAACTTAAATTCTAATAAAGAAAATAAAATCATATGGGAATACTAATTACACCGTCAGGGCAACTGGCCCGGGCGGGCCAGTTACCCCGAAATATGGCAGTCCAGTAGCCCCAAACATTTCGTGTGTAATTAATTAATCAATAACTCCAATTATTTTAGCGTAATTTGCATTATCATCCTGGAAATATTTCATTAATGACCACTGAAACATAAAAAAATGTTAAATGAGATTAGCTACAAATCTTACTAAAAATAAAATAAAACTAAATAAAAAAAACTAAAGAAAAAAATAACACTTTTCAAACATGTTACAAATGACGGCGGTCATTTTGTTAACAAAAGGAGTTTACACTGTAGCATCAAGTAACTCGTCCAAAATGTAGGCTTCCAGTGCACACCAAATTACTAAATTTGATGTTAAAAATTCATTTACTACTTAAGTTTCATTTGTGCAATTGACTGCACTGTAGAAATGATTCAATCTGCAGTTATTTCAGGGTGAGAAACTACTCTATCGAAGCAGACTATTGATTCTAATCTTAAAAAGACGCCATTTTGTAAATGCCCAGCACTAAACACCGGTGGGCCAACAACCTCCGATGCTTCAACTTAAGACCCATCCAACAAGAAAATACCCACTGACGTGGCGTACTGAATGTCCTGCTTCAAATCACCACCCATTCCTGGTCATATTCTTACGTTAAATGCTTCAAATCGTGATTAAAACTTAGCCTTCTTAAACACTGCTACTAAGCAGAAATGTAGAACGTATTTCGCAGCTTTTGATCACCATCAAACGGAAGAAAAGTCGCAATTATTCCGGGTAAACTCGGTGCACACATGTAAACTCCGCAGTTTTAGAAAGAACAGTACTAGGTCAAAGGCCGAATGGCTTTGTTTGTTTGTTTGTTGTTGTTTTTTTCTTTTTCTTTTTCCCCTCCATTTTAAGAACGTGCATCTAATATAAACGGCAAACAGAAGTTCTACCAATAAGTGGCTAAGTGTCAGGCTTAATTTAGGGATGGAGTGGTAAGCAACCAGGGATGGACAGTTTCATATTAGGGTCTGAAGAAATGGCGTTTGTACCTTTTTTATATGACCTCTGCCGTTAATCCAAACTTAACACGAGGGAGCACGTACACGATCCACTCTCCGCTGTCTAACACTGTGAGTCGACATCATCGGCAGACCCGCACTTGTCCATCCAAATGTTCGCGATACAATTCTGGGTCCGGTGTCAAGTCCAACAAAAGTAAAGCCATAATTTATGGATTTTTTTCGTAGATTATGTTCTGTTTTACATTTCGCCTTTTTTGTTCCGCACCGCAGTGTGTTGTGGTAGTTCCCCTTTCCCCGATTTACAGAATGTAGCATAGTATGATTTTTGTTTTTAATTTTGCATTATTGTTAGGGTTCAAATATAATTTGATATGTTATGCTTTTTACTTCAAATATTTCAGACTTGTCAGGGTTGTCATCTTTCAATCGAATTCACACAAGTGAAAAAGATCAGCATGCTAGAATATTAATGAAAATATAAAGTCACTTCGTCTGAACGGAATTCTTAAAATAAAATAAACGTGAAAGCAAAAATACGTGCGTCACACAACCATTCTGTCGAAACTAATATATATATACAAAAAAATAATAAAGATAACATAATGTAGATGCTGTAAAGTTCGCTATACCTATTTGATATATTTCATTCCTAGCTGAAAGATGATCCAAAACTTTATTGAAAGGAGGTAATGGCTGTGATATTAAAAGGAATCAAAGATGTCAACACTTTAAGAATGAAGACATGATGATACCCTATCGTACACGGGAGCGAGAACACTGACAATAATATTTCCTTATGTAATTGACACCTCCGTTTTGATAATTCTGACAAGGCTGTTTTTGCGTTTCCATCCAAAACAAGATGTCTTACAGGCGATTCATTTGAACCGATACCTACGGGGGCTTTCATACGCCAAGCTGAACACACTCTGTGCGCGATATACAGGCAGAAATCGTGATGTGAAATCAGTCAAAGTGTCAACACTAGTCCAGAAACTACGAAGTGGCGTTAATATGACGCCATGAAGCTAATTAATTAATCATTCAGAACACACAGACCCACTCTTTAAGACTGCATTTTTAAAGGAACGAATACAGGGGCTTTGCAGTGATTTCTTCGTTTATACAAAAGGCCTGAAAGTTTCAAAGTGGATAGTTTTTTTTTTTTTTATTTATTATTTCGCTTTACATTACAACAAAATTACACACCTGTATTATTCTATATTAAATACGATCTAATAGCTTTAAGAAAGGGGCACTTACATTCCATCAAAACACAATGATTTTAACAAAACAATGTATATGTATATATTTATGAATATAAATTGGCGTTCATTTGAAAACAGTTTACATTCTTTGCGATAATCAAACCTATATTATTCTATAATAAATATGAACTTTTACTAAACCTTCATATAACGACACGTACATTCCGTTCCAAAAGTGGCTTTAAAATGTATCAAACAGGAAAACGCTATTAACATAACTTTTAACAAAATAATACATATGTAGTTAGATATTTTAAGCTCTGGTTGCACTCCGCAGTCGATGTCCAGGTTGTTGGGAAGCCTGACCAGGGTGCAATGTGATTTAAGTGTTTGACGGAGTGTTGAATTTTACAAGAAACAATTCCAAAACTTCTTATTTGTCTTTTGTATTTTAGCTCTAAAAACGAGTTCGCGTAAAAAAAAATGTAAAAAGTGCTATTCCACGTATTGTTCTGGTATGCTTTCAGTCTAACTTTTAATATAGAATACATCGCTATTGTAGTAATCAAATTTGTTTCAAGGTCGAAGTCCGGGTTTAGTGTTAAATCTGACATTGATGGAAAGTTATAACAATGCTTTGTTACTGATTGATAATACTTAATAAATTGATTCCAAAATTTAACTGTGTGCGCACAAGAAATAAATACGTGTTCATAATCATCTACGGTATTACACAGGCTGCATAGTGGGCTATCTTTGATTTTCCATTTATACAGTAAGTATTTGGTTGGCATAATGCGGTGTATTAATTAGCTTGGAGTTGAAATTCCTTAATTTGGCTTCTTTTACATTCATAAGTTTTTGTTTCCACACTGAATTCCAATTGAGTCCTTCAGTCTGCAGTATTTCGTTCCAACGCTCTTATGCGACGGGTGTTTTACGCTTATACTCAAGTAAAATCTTATACATTTTTTTGTGTTTATATTTTACAAATTACCGAGTTTTTCACTGATATGAACATGCCTTTCAGTTGAAATGTTATCATTATTTAAGAGTACCATTCTTTGGGTAGGGCCTTCTTTAGTATATACATTTCAACTAGCCAGTTCTGTTTGCTAATTAGTTTACCACTCACATACCTGATGGAGAGTTCGCCCTTTTTATCAAAATGTCATTTACATAAATGATATTGGATTTGATCCAATTTCTGAAGAACAAAGGTTTGTCGTTATACTTTGTGTTGATTGCCCCAAAATATTTGTGTCTTTATCTCAGTTCGGGATAAATCTGAAGCTTGTCCATTTACCAGCTTTTTTTGTTAATCAGTTTAATGATCCAGTTGCATTTTAGCGCTGCATTGTGTGATTCAAAGTCAATTAGATTCAGACCTCATTCATCTAAACCACGAATCAAAGTTTTTCTTGAAATCGTATCTATTTTCCCTTGCCAGATGAAAGGAAAAATCAGATTTTCTATTTTTGTAATTTGTTTTTGAGGGGTTGGAATAACTGATGCTAAAAAGGTAAATATTGGTATTGCCAAGTTGTTTACAATGGTTACTTTACCTGGTAGTGTCAGGTTGCGTCTTTTCTACTGGTTGATTAAATTTGCACAAATAGTTATATTTTCTTCCCAGATTAATTCATGGCATTCATACATGTTCTTTCCAAAGTAAACGCCTAGTGTTTTGATTGGTCTTTGCTGCCAATTTATAGTTTCTTGGAGATTCTGGTCCAGATTAATATTGCCAATAACAAGTCCTGTTGTTTTCTGAAGGTTCAGTTTTGGACCTGCTATTCTTCCAAATTCTTTAACAACGTCAAGAGCGTTGTTGATTGATTTAGAGTCTGACATAAAAAAGAGTGGTATCATCCGCGTACATAGAGATATGAAGGTTTGTTTTGTTTGGTAATTGTACCCCGTGTATTTCGTGGTTTGTTCTTATTCTGTTCGCGAGAACTTCTGCTACGATTAGGAACAACAAGGCTGAGAGAGGGCAACCTTGTCTAAGCCCACGTTTCAATGTGAGAAATTCAGACAAATAGTTATTATTCATAATTGTACTTTGAATGTTTTTATACATTGTTCTTATCCAACTGATAAAGCTATCTCCAAAATTAAACTTTTTTAGTGTTTTTATCAGGAAGCTCCATTTTACAGTGTCAAAAGCCTTTTCGTAATCTAAAAAGAGAATTGCAGTATTTGTATTAATTTCTTGGCTAAAATGAATAACGTCATCGATTAACCTAATACTATTTCCGATAAATCTACCTTTGATGTAGCCTGACTGGTCATCTCGAATGATATCTCTAATAACGCCTGACAGTCGATTTGCTAATGCTTTGGCAACTATTTTGTAGTCAATGTTTAGAAGGCTGATTGGTCTCCAATTTTTTTAAATATAATATACAGTAATGATATTATAGCACGGCGTTGGGATATCGGAAGTTCCACTTCTTGGTAACTTTTATTCAATGAATTCACAAAGAGGTTTTTTAGTTGCTTCCAGAATGCAAGGTAAAATTCAACTGTTAAACCTTCTGTTCCGGGACTTTTGTTCTTTTTCAAACTTTGTAGTGCTTTCTCATATTCTGCTTAGGTAATAACCCCTTCACATTCCTCTTTCTGTTCTTCGTTTAACACAAAATCAAACTGAGTATCATCTAAGTATTGATTTACTTCATTTATTTCTACACTGTTTGAAGGGTACAGACGTTGGTAGACTTTTTTTGTTCATTGAGTAAGCCAACTTCATCTCTAATTATTTTATTATTTTCATTCTTTAATTCTGTAATAGTTTTTCTCAATGCGTTACGCTTTTCAAGTCCCAAAAAGTATTTACTGTTTCGTTCACCCTCTTCGTACCACTGTTCTCAAGACTGAACCATTTGTCCTGCTATTTCTTTCTCGTACATTATCTCTAAAGTTGTTTGAAGTTTGTTTTGCTCTTCTGATGCTTCTTCAGAGTCATTCGTGTTTTTCAGCCTCGTTATTAATATTTCTTTTACTGTATTTTCCACCCTTTTCTTCTTTTTTGAATAATATATGGCATACTCTTTAAGTTTTAATTTACATATTTGCCAGCAGAATCTTTGATCTTCAAATTCCGTTACTAAGTTATTCGTTAACTCATGCAAATATGACTTCATTTTATCTACAAAGGTTTTATCGTTAAGAAGGGAACTGTTGAATTTCCAATAGCCTAGCCCTCGTCGAGCTTTGCTGCTAGCTAATTTGCCTGAAATTGCTTGGTGATCGGTTTTAATACTTGGTCTTATGTCGCTCGAAGTAACTGCATCAACGAGAGAGGTTGAAATAAAAGAGTAATCAATCCGTGTTTTTACACTGGGATTCTTTTTTCTAAAAGTGTACTGGTAAGTATCTGGAAGTTGATTTCTCCATATATCTGTTAAATGTTTCTTCTTACACAAATCTATCAGTGAAATTGTATCCTGTTTTCGTAGTTCAATCCCTCCCTCTTTATCACATCTGTGGTTAAGTATGCAATTAAAATCACCTCCTAAAATTAACTCATTGGTATTGGGGATGTATTTAAAAATTCACTTCTCCAATTTTTTAAAGAATTTGCAAGTGTAAGGGGCATAAATATTCATAAATGAGATGCATTTATCTTCATGGATTGCATTAATTTAACATAATTATTCTTCCAAACGAATCACAATGTGAATCTTTTACCTCAATGTTAGCTGAATTTCTAATTAAAATACTGGTACCTCGACAAGAGTTGCCATATGAGTGATAACTTTTCCCATTTTGCCAGTCGTATATATCATGAGTATTTGCTGTATCTTCTGTGAAGTGTGTTTCTTGTGTGAATAGGATGTCGGCTTTTTGATCCTGGAACCATTTATATGTTGCCAGGCGTTTGCCTCTATCCCTCAAACCTCGAACATTCAAACTAATTATGTGTAAAGAAGCTGTGCCAAACAATTAGGAGCTTTGTTTAGATTTTCATTATTGTATCGATTTAATCATTATTGGTTTATTTATTTACTTCATTACTTGTTTATTTTATATTTTTGGTTGTTGAGAGGATTCAGCTCGTTTTGAAGCTGATAAACTCCTCTTCGTCGGTGTCATATGTTGCTGTAGCTTGTTTCTTTTGGATGTCTTGGTGTGTCGATGTTTGCTGCTTGCTGTGACGCTTCCTGCGTTTTCTGCGTCTCGTTTGTCTGTTTTCTCGATCGGGGTTGTGGGGCTTGGTCGAGGTCGTTTGGGAGTGTTGGCGGTCTTGGCTGGATGAGCTGTAAGTGGTTGTCGCTCTATGTGACTTTGAAACGCCGATTCAATGACCCGGATTGCATCAGCTGTGTTCGGTGATGTGTCAACCATGTTTGGTATGTTGACTCATGATTGTCGTCAGCTGTGTGTGACAAGTGTTCCTCTGAATGGGATTCACTCGGCAGAATAGCTGACGGAGTCCCAGGTACTGAACCTTGTTCCAGGATGGAGGGTCTGAATACAGGGTATCCTTTTGAAAATACTGGGCAACAGGGGTCCCCCGGTCTGTGCCCGGATTGGTGGCAATGGAGGCATTTCGGGGGATTCGTGCACATCCCATCATGGTGGCCAAGTTCGAAACAGTTAAGGCAAGTGTGATTCTTGAGACGATCCTTCTTTTCTTGAATCTTTTGCTCCTTATGGTATATGGCTGCCAGGAAGCTAGATATTTTAAGTTTGTTAGGAAGTGGTTTGGCAGGGATAGCCATGTACACAAAACGCCTACCAGTCTTGAAACGGGTAAGTCTTCCGTTAAAGTCTCTTGCACATTCCATTTTTACGATGGTAATCGGACCTATAATCATCAAAACAAAACACATGTTAGATAACAGTTTGTGAGCATTTTATAATGGATGTGACATTTACAAAAAAAATGTGTAAACAAATTTTCCCACCAGTGGAAACAGAATTTAAAAATTTAAAGGGAATATACATCATTTGCTTTTGCTGTAATTTTAAGAAATGGATGGAATTGGGGGGTTGGAAATATATAGCAAATATAGTTACACTGATTTTTTTTTTGAGGTTTTGGGTTCAAAAATGCTATAAAAACCAAGAAAAACACTCTTTTTCTGTAGTCTGGTTCCCTGACTCCATTTAAGAAGAAACAGAGCAGTTTACATATATTGGGAAATTGATTGCAAACAAGTGCGATGATCAACTGGGTCCAGTATATGAAAAAAAGCCAGTTTTTTCCAACGCTGATCGGCCGATCAGCGTTGGAAATTGATACAAAAATACCACTTTTCTTGAAAATGACAGTATACCAGTTGCCATGATTTTACAGGATGCTTTACACTGTCATTCACTAACAGTCCAGCAAGGTATTTCAAAATGATTTGGTAGTTATATTTTTTGATGTTTGCAAATGTTGTATTTTTCCTTTAATATATGACGGGACACATACAGGTACATGTATGAAAGTTATTATCTAGACCACGTTTTTGTGTGACATTAAATGAGATATAGTTGTAGTTAACAATTTTACTTGAACAAAGGGCCGGAGTGGAGGCCATTCCGAACAAGCGCTCCCCCCCCCCGAAAAATACCCACACAATCCTGACGACAATTTCAAAATTGCAGAAGGTTGTAGAACAATTATCACAATTAACGAGTTCGTAGTATTGCTTCAGGGTGTTTCATAAAAAAGGAAAGCGAGCTTATTTTGTTGATTTCTCGGGTATGACTAATTTTTTAGGAAAATGGTAACCACCATTTGTTACATAAAAATGTCTTCTTTTTCTTGACACCACGAACTCCATTTTACCGTCACAAATGACTAAGCACCAAGTGATGTAACTGACATGACAAAAATGGCCTTGTACCACATGCACCATAAGACCAATTGATCCCATTATATACATGTAAAAAAAAATGATATTTGAACGGAAAACGGTATGAACTGACTCATGTATAGGAGGCAAGGTGACATTGATCCTGACTGTCCGCAGGCCAAAGTCAGAATGTCCTCAACCATTTACATGAGGCCTATACCGAATTTGATAGGTTTATTTTCATCATGTGTACAGGGTGCATACCTATGTTGCCCAATACCGATGGTCCCCGAAATCCTTACCCTAACCTTAACCCTAACCCTAATCCTAAGGATTTCGGGGGAACATCGGTATTGGGAAAAATAGGTGTTGGGGAACATCGGGTAGACCCGTGTAAACCATTAACTTGAACATTCACTGATCGTTTCCTATCATGAACATGTATCAAACAAAACAAAGTGACTCGTGAACTGACTTGAAGATATATAAAGTCTCAAGTGATGGAACACGATTTTGGGGAGTAAGGTATACTTTTTACACATAGGGGTTCTTGGTCACATGGGTCGGAATGAAGGAAAAACTCACGGAGACGGATACTACTGTAGTATTCCGTGAGATCTTGGTTGAGCTCTCTCTGGCTGAAACACAGAACGGAATGTGAAATTAAAGTTAATCCCCTTAGAGAGAAGTTTATGTTCAGCGTCAGATATGGATGAGGAGGAAAGGTTAACTACGGTATTGGTAGGGGTGGTGGTTAGTTGCCCTAATGACTTCTCCACTGTCGTATGTAATTCCAGTGGCTTTGGGTTCACTCGTTAGTTGCTTGAATACGTATATTCCCATTAAAATTCATATACTTGAACTTTTCTGGTCACTGATTTATATTCTTACTCCCTATATTCAAAATTTCTTTTCAAATAAAAAATTACATCATATAATATAATATATCTTGAGCATACTTCCCCTTCAATTGCCAATTTGAATATTTTTAAACTTGGTGATATTTTGTTTGCCACATTTTTACTAAATTTATGTTTTAAATACGCTCGTAATTTATTACCACAAAAAATGCAAGCCTTCTTTTTTACCTAGTTCTTCAGTTCACACTTACCAGACTCGTAGTTCAGCTAAAGGGGATCTTTTTGTGAGATCAAGTAGAACTGGGTTTTTTAAAGGAGTGTCTTTAATAAAGGGGTCCTATGCTGGAATGGTTTAAATACATACCTTAAACAGTCAGGCAGTATTTCATCTTTTCGTAAAAAAAATAAAGAATACTATTACTGATTTATACAACACTTAAGATATTTGCATCTCTTCATATTTTATTACATCAAATGCATTGATCTCTGTATATCTATTGCCCGCTCTCACGCATGCATAACATGTCCTTGTCCCTATTATTTGTATGTACTTTTGTCCTTGTGCCAGTATATTCTTTTGTTTTTGTCTTCATAGGGAAGAGGAACAAAAAGTAATTGCTTCTCTCTTTTGTTACATGTTAACATCTCTTCGTTATTTATTTATTTATTTATATTGGTATAGACAAAATATTTCTTTTGAACAACTTGCAGATTACTCTCAGACAACTCACATGAAGAACAAAAATGGACATTGTTGTGATTTCTGGAACAGCTTAACAAATGCGTTTATTACATATCGACGAAAAACGTTAGACCAATGGCCCTTAAACTTAGCAGCTTGTAGAAGTCAACATTGTTTGATAATTGCGAATCTGGGATTAAAAACAATGGTTACCCAGTACATATACCCTATCATTAATCTCCCTATGTCCCACGCCAAGTTGGCACGCTTGCCACACATAGATTTGGACACGCTTTTCCTGAATACTTGGCACGCTTGCCACATAACATTTCGGGCACGCTTGCCCTCCACAACTTGGCACACTTGCCACACATTAACTTTTTGGGCACGCTTGCCCACCGAAACTGGGCACGCTTGCCACACACATTTGGTGAAAATAAGTGAAAAAGTATTAATAGTTCCAATTTGAGTATAACCTTTTTCATGATGTAGAGAATCCTAGGGACGGGGTGGGGTTGGGTGATGAGGTAGTACTACTACTAGTGTGGGTTGTATGACTGACTGGTGAAGAGCTCTGGGTCTGGCTAAATGGGTGATTGGGAGGGCAACACGGGCACGCAGGTCCTAGTGAACAGGTGACGTTTGAGAAGTTAGTTTCCTTGCCTCAGGCTCAATGACTGCCATTTATTCCTGCCAACCTGCCAGCCCGCCAGCCCAGCTGCCAATTCTCACTGTGTGAGAATTCGGCAGTGAGGAGAAAATACAAAGAATACAAATTACCAAAAAGCACGCACATGTAAGTGTTACACAGGTATAAAATTACAATAAACGTGTACATGTAGATCTATTTCCCCAAATTAAATAAACAATCTTCGCATGAAATAAGAATTACCTCAGGCAATGCTGAACATAAAGGAGCAGGCTCACATTTACACATGCTGGCCAGGCACACTCATACACACCCATACTTGTTTCACATGACTAGTGTGGACTTTCCATTGCTTTCGTGTAGTTAAGAAAAACCAGTGAAAAAAACTCATTTTTCTCAAACTGTGAAAACTCTTTCAACCCAATTTTTTTTCTATGATTCCCTTTAGTGTTTCTCTTCATTCTGCTACCGATAAACCTAACCCAAAAATGCCTCTAAAACTGTTTTCCAGAAATGGGGAAACACTGTGTGGACGTGGGGTAAGTCCACACAACGTCAGTGCTACCTACATTATGTGGACGTCTTTTGTTCGGAAGTCCACACTGCGTATGAAAGACAAACTCACTATCAACCACTTTCACACACACACCAGTCCTCAATGAACAGGAAGAGCCATTATTTGTGGGTTATTATTCCCTAAATGTAAACCTTAGATAATCATAGTACATGTACTGGAATCTGACAATGCGCAATAAGACCCATGTTAAATTATAAATGACCATAAATACGTACGTAACGTTATACATGTACACAATTACATGGGAATATCACGTGTGCGCGCACCATGCTGTCACATTTTGCACGTGAACGCGTGTATGCCTATACTACACGCACAATGTTCGCTAAACTCTCCACAACGAGCTCACACTTTGGAGCCCAAAACCTACATTTATATCTTATCAAAACTTTACTTTAATGCCTCCAGTATTATCTATGAACACTAGCGGACAAATCCTAATGCAATATTAGGTAGCATGCAGTTTGCAAACAAATGATATTTCAATTCAAAAACGAGCTTCAAAAGTTGACAACGTACCTGTGTGAGAATTCGGCAGTGAGGTGCCGGTCAAGGGTTACGCAAGGCACAGGTCACGTACATAATAAGGGGCGTGGCTTAACTACATGTAAACACTACGTGCATATCATACGCACACTCTACAACTCTTTCCCGCCTAGGTAGGCATCGCCCTCGATGCCTGGAGGCAACTTTTTGGCAGGAATTGGCAGTTCGGCAAGATTAACACAATCGTCCAAATACTTTTAACACTAAATAACTCGGAACGACTTTAACAGTTATTCAAAGCTCCAGGAGCTTAACACTAGATAACATGGATAACTTTAACATTTCTTCTAAGTGAAGCAGCTTAACACTAAGTTACAGGGATCAACTTTAACAATTCTTCTAAGTGAAGTAGCTTAACACTAAGTTACAGGGATCAACTTTAACAATTCTTCTAAGTGAAAAAGATGTACTCTACAACTTAAGTCTATCTGGGGGCTTGTTCCGAGTGGCACGAACTGGATAGCGAGATCTGCTCGCATCATGTGTCCCGGTACCAGCATCTGAAGGAATCTCCCCACAAGTAACATCTGCATCTGCCACCTCGTGGGTGGAACTAACGTCTGAGTTGGCGTTGCCAAGCAACAAGGGGAAGTCTACTGGTTCGCCATGGACTGGTGCAGTGGTCGTTGGATACAGAACATGGCCAGTCGACCTATGCAGGGATTCCTCCCCTGAAGAAGAGTCATCGTCGCTCCCACTTGTGGAAGACTGATGAGCAGGTCCCTCCAACAACCAAGGGCAATGCTTCAGGTCACTGCGATTGAGAAACTTCTCCTTGCCCAAGTGGTTTCTAACAACGTAGACTGGACCGTCCGGGAAAGGACGACGAACAACTAAGTAGGGATCCTGCTCCCAGTAGTCCTGAATCTTGGCACGACCTTTATGACTACGACAACGGACCAGGACATACTGTCCAACATCAAGGGGCCGCTCAAATACCTTGGCAGCTCTCACAGCCTTTCTTGCTTGGACAGCTATCTCGTTGTTTCCCCTGGCTATCCTCCTCGCCGTGTGCAAGTGTGACTGGTGGCGACGCATGTAGTCTCCCATATCACCAGCATGTAGGGCTTTCCCGCCTACGTCTGTACTCAGTGGGAAGCGTCCATTTCTCCCAAACATTAGGAAAAATGGATCCACTCCCGTTGTCGCATGTCTTGTGTTGTTATACGCATAGACCAATGCTAGCAGATATTCAGGCCACCTCTTCTTCTTGTGTTCCGGGAGTGCGGCAAGCATGTTATGCAAGGTCCGATTATATCTTTCACATTGGCCATTACCAGCAGGGTGATAAGGCGTAGTATGACTCTGCTGTATTCCGTACATCTGACACAGACTAGATACAACCTGGGACTCGAAGTTACGCCCACGGTCAGAATGTAGGCGGAGAGGGCATCCGAAGGAGAAGAACACATTGGAGACCAAGGCCTTGGCAACTGTTGAAGCCTTCTGGTCCTTCGTGGGGATCGCCCACACATACTTGGTGAAGACGTCTGTTACCACCAAGACGTTCTCATGGCCACTACTAGAAGCTTCCAAGAGGGTGTAATCCATTGCCAAGACTTCCAGTGGGGCAGTTGCTGCCAATGTTCCAAATGGCGGCCGGGTCTGTCGAGTTGGAGCCTTGCTGACTGCACAGCGTTTGCATTTCGCACACCAGTCCTTGGCAGCCTTCTCCATGTTGTGCCAGTGGAATCGATCCCAGAGGAGTTGGAAGGTTCGCTTTGGTCCAAAGTGCCCTGCTTCGTCATGGAACCTAACAAGAGTCTCCTCTTGGAGAGCATCAGGGAGCACAATTTGGAACAAAACTTGGTGAGTAGCTGGAGATACCACTTTCCTCCGCAAAAGACCATCTTGCATGGATAGCCGCTTCCAGTCACGCAAGAGAGCAAAAGCCTCCTTGGAAACGGTTGCTCGTTCACCATGTGTAGGTTGCACCCCTCTTGCAACGTAATGGATAACGCTCTTCAGTGTGGAGTCGTCCTGCTGAAAAGCTGCTATCTGCTCCACCGGGCGGCCAGGGAGGCAAGAGATACCGCCTATCTGACATGCTTCAATGTGGTCGCGGACCGAGACTGGGACAGCTGTCTGGGACGGATGCCAATCTAGGGAAACATTGATTGTCGCACTTGATACAGGGGCGGTACAGTCCAGAGGATTTTCCGCCGGAGTACCTTCACAACTTCCGAACTCCGCCCGTCTCGATAGAAAGTCAGGAACTTGATTGGCCTTTCCTGGTCTGTATACCAGGTCATAGTTGTATGCACTCATCTGCAAGACCCATCTCATCTCCGTGCAACCCAAGCGAGCCTTGTCAAGGAACAGAAGAGGTTGGTGATCTGTTACGATGGAGAACTGGTGCCCCAACAGGTAGTCTTTGAATACTTCCGTTACAGCCCACTTAATAGCCAGCAGCTCAAGCTTGAACGTGCTGCAGCGGCCACTCCGCTCTGCAGGCTTCAGGACTCTAGAAGCATAAGCAATCACTCGCTGCTTCCCCTCATCATCTTCCTGAAACAGTACAGCACCCAAGCCGGTGCCACTGGCATCAGTCTCCAAGCGGAAGGGCTTTGAGAAATCTGCATAGCAGAGAACAGGAGCCTTGGTCAGACGACCAATGATGTCCTTGAAGGCGATTTGACCGGCCTCCCCAAGGGTTATCTTCTCATTTGGCGATCGGGTCTTCTTGGCCTTAGGGTCTAACTTGAGATGGCGGAATAAGGGCACTGCAATTGATGCATAGCCCTTAACGAACCGCCGAAAGTAACCCGTGAAGCCTAGAAAGGCACGTACTTCTCGCACAGTTGATGGTTCTGGCCACTGTTGGAGCACTTTGATCTTTTCTGGGTCTACAGCAACACCTTCAGCCGACACAAGGTGCCCAAGGTAGCGAACTTCTGGTTGCAGCAGATGACATTTGGCCGGCTTTAATTTTAGCCCATGCTCAGAAAGCCTCCTGAATACCCTGTCTAAGTGCGCCATGTGGGAATCAAAGTCCGGCGAGTAGACAATCACGTCATCAAGATATATCAGGACATTATCATGGTTCTGGTCCCCGAGGCACCTCTGCATAAGCCGTTGAAATGTGGCTGGGGCATTAGTAAGGCCGAACGGCATTCGCAGATACTCAAAGAGGCCAAACGGCACCACAAAGGCCGTCTTTTCGACATCACTCGGACTCATGGCAACCTGATAATATCCACTTGTCAGGTCAAGCACTGTGAAGAATCTTGCCCCGCCGAGTGCCTGCAGTGACTCTTCAATTCTCGGGAGGGGGAACGAGTCATGGCGTGTGAGTTGGTTAAGCCGTCTATAATCAACACACAATCGGATGCCGCCATCTTTTTTCTGAACCACAACCACTGGCGACGCCCAAGGACTGGTGCTTTCCCTGATGACATCTTTCTCCAAAAGGTCCCTGATATGCTCTTGTACCAGCTGATATTGAGATGGAGGTAGTGGGCGATGCCTTTGGCGAACTGGGTGGACATCTCCTGTTTCGATTGAATGAGCAACCGTCTGTGTGTAGCCCAGGTCAGCTTCATCTGTTGAAAATGCTTCCTTGTGTCTTTGCAGAAGGGTTGACACCTTTGATTTTTGTTCAACTGTAAGCTGGGATCCCACAGCTACTGGGACCGGCATCAAATCAGCGTTATCGACCACAGCAACCTTCCTAGACTTGACATAAACACTGGCTTTACCCTTTGACTGGCTCTCGTCGCATTTGTCAAGCACTGATCCCAAGTGCAAGGTTCCCAGAACTGCAGACTTTGGCACAAGAAGGTCCTCATTAGTCTCATTATACAGCGTAGCATGGAATCGACCCAGCTCTACCTTGACAAGACACGGCGGAACTGTAATTCCAGCGGGAGGGCCTCCATTCTTTGATGGCTCTAGGACAGCCTCGTAAGTACTTCTTCCAGGGAAGATGCTCCCTCTGCCGTGGACGACAACCCCCTGCCGTGCAGAGACGACAACTGCATGCCCCTCAAGGTATGCCCGTCCGACGCTCCCACGCTTTGAGTCGAATTTCATGGTCTTTTCAACCAATTGCATCGCCCTCTGCCAAGTTCCATCTTGACCTGGCCAGGGCATCTTGGTCAGGCAGTGTCCACCCCAGGTACTCACAAGCCGCTCCCAACATTGATGCAACACGTTCATGCCAAGTTTGCCTGGCACGCCTCTTCCTAATGTCAGATGTGATGTCTCCTCCTTCAGCACAAGCACTATGCGAGATTCGGCATTGTGCCCCAACACTTGTATGTCAGTCTCAAAATAACCAGCATAGGGAATGGTTGCCCCGTTAGCTGAAACAAGGGAAAAAAGCTCAGGTATTGGTCTAAGCTGAAAACCCTTGGACTCAGGTGCATTCTGAAGTACTGTTCTCCAACCGAAGTAACTTGCGAGCCCGGATCTAGTAGGCACTTCACTACTACACCCTTAAAAATGGCAGTTACCGAATAACATTCACCCACAGTCTTTGCAAGGAAGTGTGGATCCACATTGGTAGATGAGCCTCTCACACCAACCTCTGCGGTATGGCTCTCTACAGCAGAGGGTTGACATTTAATTCTTGTGGAGCCCGATGCGGCGCTGGCATCTCTTCTGGTTGACGCTGGGGGAAGTTGGGATCTGGACACCACTGCGGGGATTCCCTTCCTCTGGGCCACGTCTTACGAACTGGTCCACCTCGGGTGGGGCAATTCCTGGCGAAGTGTCCAAGACGACCGCATGTATAGCACCTGTCACGATAGCCCGTCTGGTATGAGCCACCAGCTTGATACATCGCCCCCTGATCTGAGTGTAGATGTCCAGGACTGGTTTGCGAATGGGGTGGAAAAGCCACTACTTCTTTGACTGCTCGAACTACTTGGTTGCCAATCTCCCGAACAGCTCCCAAGACATCCTCGTTAGTGATGTTCCTGGTGCTACCTTCACTGCTTGTCTGGATGGCTGCTTGGTAGGCCATTCCGGGTGCGGTCGCTTTGCTGCGGGCCAATTCCTGCCCTTCTCGTTTCAGGGCATACTCCCGCAGGTCGCGGAAGGAGGTCACAGATCCTCGCTCGAGCAAGTCTCTACACGTGTTCCGCAGGTAATTGTCGTCCAACCCCTCAATGAACTGTTCAGCCAGAGCAGAATTTGGAGAGGAGAAAAGCTTGGCATCACGTCGAGTAAGCCTGAGAAAGCGCTTCTCCAATTCCACAGCAAAATCCCTGATGCCTTCACCTGGGTGTTGCTTCCTCTCCAAAACGAGCCGCTGTAACTCCCTAACCGCAAGTTTTTCACCGTAGGACTCCCGTAGGAAGGCCAGAATTTCGGTGACACCCTTCTTTTCCTGGAGCAAGGCCTTTACTTCTGCTCGCGGTCCTCCACGGACATAATCTAGGAGGAAATGGCCCCGCTGGTCTTCAGGAATGGAGTAGCGCTCAAATGCATTCTTCATGCTGGTGAGGAAGTCTTGGATTTCACCCGCCTTGCCATCAAATGCAGTGATCTTGCGATCTGGTGCCATCATAAGTGGTGCTTGGGGTCTGGAAAGAAGCTTTGTCAGTTGTTCCTGAAGACCTTGAATCGATGGACTCTCTGCGGTGCTTGCAATTGGCTCTGGAAGTAGCACCGCGTATACACGCTCTCCCCATCCATCAGGTGGCGGCTTAATTACGTCACCCTGGGCTGGAACAACTACTTTATCGTCTCCCTCAGTGTAGAGTAGGCCAGTAGCAGTAGGGTGTTGTGACCGCAGAACAGTAAGGTGCAACGGTCCTCCTTCCTCCTCCAACGGAAACCGCTGTACAGACTTGGCACCTTGAACTCTCACATAAGCCATAGTGAGGACAAGTTACATGTATTTCTAAAACTTAATGCTGAAACAAGGGGGGGGGGGTAACAAGGTTCACCCACACACCTTGACCTTATCAATGCAACAAGAAGTTAACAACTCTCAATTTCTACAAGGATGCTACTTGAAATGCAATAATCCCTCTGAAAGTAGCACGATGCAACACTAAATTCCTAACTGATCTGAATCTTGGACACTCTTACCACTCTATGGTAAGTATAATACCTCAGTGTAAAATCAACAATGGCAAATACACATCATTACAAGTGTGCATCCATTTTGGTATGTAATGTGGCACTACAAATATCAATCCACAAAAAAAATCCACAAGATTGTACCTTTACATTCAACTACAATGGATGCTTGGGAAAAAATGCACAACCTCGAGCAGAGCTACATCAATGTACAAAATACAACCAACTCTAGAATTTAAGCATGTGATACAATATCAAATACTATGAATGAAATTACCAATCTAAACAAATTATGTTCCTTCCAAAGTATCAATTCAAAATCTTGCAATGCACAACTCGGAAATTACTTTTCCGAAAACAACATTTGTAATTACATGCTAAACTGCGTACAACCAGTAGATTCAACAACTTTATCGCAAAAACAGTACCAACACTCCTCTGTATTTAAGAAAAGTTACAAGAAGTGCCCAAGATGCCTTCAAATTACTTGATGCTGACTTGCTCAAGTAACACTGTAAGCTTAATGCACAACTACATGGAAATCAAATACGTGGGCACAACAAGCTAATTCTGTTTAACACTTGGAACTCTCAACGGTGAATACAAAGTCAACACTCCGATTGGACAAAAAGAAAACCTCAAAACACAAGCTGTGTAAAAATATGGGCAAACTATATGAAACAATTTTGAAGTCAACCTGCTATCAATTTGCAACACGAAGTGTGAAATTTACGTGAGTAAAAGCAGTTAAATGTACAAGGAAACCACTTCTCTTTGGTGAATATGATACAAATTCAATAACACCTTTGATATCACGAAAATCAGTAATTGGGGGATAATATGTTGGAAACAATGTATGAAATGACCTTTGATGATTCAAATTTGCACATAAGGCTAAAACCGAAAATAATTACAGTCAGTTCAATAGCTGTGCTGCAACTCCACTACGTTTCCAGCTCCCTCAGGCATGATCTGATCTCCACGTCTGCTACACACTCCACCATCCTGCCGACTACGCTTGTAGAGAATCCTAGGGACGGGGTGGGGTTGGGTGATGAGGTAGTACTACTACTAGTGTGGGTTGTATGACTGACTGGTGAAGAGCTCTGGGTCTGGCTAAATGGGTGATTGGGAGGGCAACACGGGCACGCAGGTTCTAGTGAACAGGTGACGCTTGAGAAGTAAGTTTCCTTGCCTCAGGCTCAATGACTGCCATTTATTCCTGCCAACCTGCCAGCCCAGCTGCCAATTCTCACTGTGTGAGAATTCGGCAGTGAGGAGAAAATACAATAAATACAAATTACCAAAAAGCACGCACATGTTAGTGTTACACAGGTATAAAATTACAATAAACGTGTACATGTAGATCTATTTCCCCAAATTAAATAAACAATCTTCGCATGAAATAAGAATTACCTCAGGCAATGCTGAACATATGGGAGCAGGCTCACATTTACACATGCTGGCCAGGCACACTCATACACACACAGACTTGTTTCACATTCCTAGTGTGGACTTTCCTTTCTTTTCGTGTAGTTAAGGAACACCAGTGGAAAAACTCATTTTTCTCAAACTGTGAAAACTCTTACAACCCAATTTTTTTCAATGATTCCCTTTAGTGTTTCTCTTCATTCTGCTACAGATAAACCTAACCCAAAAATGCCTCTAAACCTGTTTTCCAGAAATGGGGAAACACTGTGTGGACGTGGGCAAGTCCACACTTCGTCGCTGCTACCTACATTATGTGGACGTCTTTTGTTCGGAAGTCCACACTGCGTATGTAAGACAAGCTCACTATCAACCACTTTCACACACACCAGTCCTCAATGAACAGGAAGAGCCATTATTTGTGGGTTATTATTCCCTAAATGTAAACCTTAGATAATCATAGTAAATGTACTGGAATCTGACAATGCGCAATAAGACCCATGTTAAATTATAAATGACCATAAATACGTACTGTAACGGGACCTTATTGGGTTCTTGTCCTCCGAGTCCGGCCAAACGCAAGAAAAGGGGACAAACACACAGGATTTCCAACTTCTGAAGAAACTCTCATTTATTCAGCACAACAACTCTGTGGTCAACCTGCCACACTGCTACCAGTACCACGACTGCTGAATCCCAGCATAGAAATACACACAGTCTGAACAAATGTATACAATTGTAACAACTTGCAATGACCCGGGCATCTTGCCAAACCTTTCCAACGTCCCCCCAACAAAAGAAACCCACTTAAGCAACCTATTTCCGGAGCCTATTTCCGGAGAGCGCGCCAGCCAGACCCAAAACCAGGTCAGGCCTGCGCCGCCGGAGCCCCTCCGCCGGAGCACCAGCGCTAGAAAGCAATGACAACAAAAATGTGCATAGACTGTCCGTTACACTACCCCCTCCTTAAACTGGGCCTATTCCCCTGAATAGGGGCACAAATACAACAAATTTTACATAAACTGATATTCACAATTTTCCAAAACCTCTTTTTTTCCCCATATATTATGTAGAGAACAAAACACTCATTTGTATTTTTTAACAGGGTTTACATGACTAACACTGTCACTTTTAGAAACAAAGAAACTTTTTTTTATCAAGTGATGTTTACAAGATTCAAAAAGGTTATCAAAAAGAATTTACTTTGCATTGGTTTTACATGACTTTATTTTCTGGAACAAGAATCACAAGAGTTCACTGTCTATGATTTTATTATTATTTTTTTTTTTTGGGATGTCCTCAAGAATGGTGGTTAATGATGATTTAGGCCCCAATCTGGTTCCTAAATCAAACAAAAACACAACAATCGGCGAGGACTATCCGCAACTCGTCGGTCCCCGATGCTGGGCCCTCATGTGCCGGGTCAAGTAGTCCGACCGTCCGTAGGACTTCGGGCATTCCCGGCACTGGTAACTCCGTTCTTCATGCGCTGCTTTTTCATGCCTCCTCCGAGTAAACGAGGAGACATACTGCTGACCGCAGACCCTGCATGTGTACGTCGCCTTGCCTTGAACTGGCTGACTGTCAGTTTCACCCCCGCTGACTTGTCGCAAACATCCCCGTCTTCGGACCGCCCTGCCACGGCGGTTGCGGGGCGAGCTGGTGCCTTGTGTCGTGTGGTGTCCAACGGCGGCAGTGGGACTGCCCACTCCGGCGGCGGGACTACCTGTTCCAACCTGATTGTCCGTCCTTGACTGGCGTAGTGGCCCCGGCGCTGGTTCTGCAGTAACCGCCGGTTGAGTGGCCCTTGGCAATGCCCGGGAATCTACCGAACCCTGTAACTCGGTCACAGGCACCGACAGTGGGGATTCCCGTACTGTTGGTTCGGCATTCCTTTGTAGCGGAACTCTGTGCTTACCGACAACAAAGCATTCTTCGTCCCACATCAGCTGGCATTGATGCTGTCGCAAAAAGTCCAGTCCAAGAATGGCATCTACGCTGATGTCTGCGACCCAAACGCTGTGTAGCACCTCGCTTCCCCCAGTATTCATCGGCATCTTCGCACGTCCAGTGATGCGCAGCTCACTCCCACCCGCTTGGCGGAACATGCGATCTGCGTCGACGAGCACGGGTCTTAACTTCGTGTCTGTCCTGTCATACAGCCGAGTGGAAACAAAAGTCTCTGTGGTTCCAGTGTCGATCAAGAAACTAACTGCCGTGTCCATTATTTCCCCTCGGATGTAAAGTCCCAACTCTTGAGATGAAGCAGGTCGTTTCCTCAAGCCAGACTTCGGCGGGACTGCCTGCTCCTGCGGCGAGGCTGCCTGCGCCGTCGGCGAGACTGCCTGCGCCGTCGGCGAGGCTGCCTGCGCCGGCGGCGAGGCTGTCCGCGCCGTTGGCGAGACTGCCCGCGCCGTTGGCGAGACTGCCTGCGCCGGCGGCGGGGCTGTCCGTGCCGGTGGCGGGAGTGCGCTGGTCTTCAGTGGGCACCGTGCTCGGAGATGCTCCAGACTCCCGCACTTCCAGCAACCTGCCTTCCATTCCTTGGCTTTTCTCTCCACCAGGCTGCGGCGCTGCAACTCCAAGAGCTCTCGCAGAATCGACAGTATCTGGTCAGTGGCCGTGGAACTAAGGGTTTCCTCCTTTTCGGGACAAGGAAAGACTGCACGCGACCGCCCAACTTGTTCTGCCTTGCACCACGCCTCTTCTTCGGCCGCGATTTCCACTGTTTCATCGAGGGTCGAGGGCTTTCTCCTATCAAAATGCACCAAGTAATCCTCAATGTACGATGACCCATCGTACTCCCGAGCTCTGACACGCGGCGCCGCTCCGGTACGTTCCACGTCAGCGTGCTGGCCAACCGCATGAGCAGCACTGGATCCGCTAGCAGCGGTGTCAGTGTGCACTGCTGTGTGCCTGCCCGCATGACGAGGCTCGCAACCGCTGCGTGCCCCGGTAGGACTCTTCGGGGATCGACGGCAACTAACGTCAGGGCGGTGCTCACCTTCGCTGTCCGACTCGCTGCACGCCGCCTGCCACTGTGCCTGAAGATCACCCACTACACTGCACGACTTTCTCCGCCTACCGGTATCGTCCCTAGTCGATAGGTTCGGCGTCACTGGCACAACTGCCAAGGCTGATGTCCGGTCGTGGACCCGGCCGTATTTTTGCGTAAACTGTCCAGCAGGGATCGCTGCAGCCGATCGATTTCCCTGGAAATGTCGCCGATGGCTTCAGTGATACTCCGTGCCGACTCCGTGTAGCTTGCCATTTCTCTTCCCTGAAAATCCTGTAGAAAATCCCACCGCTGCCACCAATAGTAACGGGACCTTATTGGGTTCTTGTCCTCCGAGTCCGGCCAAACGCAAGAAAAGGGGACAAACACACAGGATTTCCAACTTCTGAAGAAACTCTCATTTATTCAGCACAACAACTCTGTGGTCAACCTGCCACACTGCTACCAGTACCACGACTGCTGATTCCCAGCATAGAAATACACACAGTCTGAACAAATGTATACAATTGTAACAACTTGCAATGACCCGGGCATCTTGCCAAACCTTTCCAACGTCCCCCCAACAAAAGAAACCCACTTAAGCAACCTATTTCCGGAGCCTATTTCCGGAGCGCGCGCCAGCCAGACCCAAAACCAGGTCAGGCCTGCGCCGCCGGAGCCCCTCCGCCGGAGCACCAGCGCTAGAAAGCAATGACAACAAAAATGTGCATAGACTGTCCGTTACAGTACGTAACGTTATACATGTACACAATTACATGGGAATATCACGTGTGCGCGCACCATGCTGTCACATTTTGCACGTGAACGCGTGTATGCCTATACTACACGCACAATGTTCGCTAAACTCTCCACAACGAGCTCACACTTTGGAGCCCAAAACCTACATTTATATCTTATCAAAACTTTACTTTAATGCCTCCAGTATTATCTATGAACACTAGCGGACAAATCCTAATGCAATATTAGGTAGCATGCAGTTTGCAAACAAATGATATTTCAATTCAAAAACGAGCTTCAAAAGTTGACAACGTACCTGTGTGAGAATTCGGCAGTGAGGTGCCGGTCAAGGGTTACGCAAGGCACAGGTCACGTACATAATAAGGGGCGTGGCTTAACTACATGTAAACACTACGTGCATATCATACGCACACTCTACAATGATATTGAGGTGGTGGCAGCCCGCATCCCGATCGAAATATGCCACACGCGCAAAGCGCGCCCCATAGGGATGAAGGAACGCCACGACCAACACAAAGGACCACACCCTTTACTACCTCAATCGAAAGGAAAATGACATGTACTCAAACTGTTATAGTTATAATAGAGGGTTTTTATATAAATGCAACGAACATCAACTTACGACAACAACAACTAACGTTAATGAGTAAAACGAATGATAGCAAAATTACATTA
Organism: Patiria miniata; assembly: GCF_015706575.1. Taxonomy (NCBI): domain Eukaryota; kingdom Metazoa; phylum Echinodermata; class Asteroidea; order Valvatida; family Asterinidae; genus Patiria; species Patiria miniata. The sequence goes on from NW_024037063.1 coordinate 9,921,974, forward strand.
CTTTCATGTACATGTCATTACAATATTGAGCATTAATTAGCCCTCAATGCAGGCTCTAAGATTGTTACGGAAAAACTCATTGCCTTCCTGGGAAAGGTATATCCCGTCATATCGAAATAAGCTAAACTGCGACCACCGAAATTGTGGGTGGTGCCGCACCTGAACTCCTACCCGGCGACTAAATGATCGGGCCCATTTGCTCATGGAACGCTGCTTCATCTCTACTTTGGAGGGAGAAAGTGCTCCAAAGTAGCACGCTCGGGGCAGTATATCCGACCAGACGAGTTTGGCCATTGGGAACCGTCTCAGGCATTCAAGCATGAAAACCTTAATTCGATGCCTGAAACAAAATGCGTCCAACCGAATTAGGTCATTTGTCCCTACATGGACAAAAAGCAATTCAGGGGGTGGCCACATAGCCGCCATCTCATCCAATAATTTTGGAACATCGCCTAAACCGGCTCCCCCTATCCCGTTCCAGCGGACTGGCCTGCAACCCAAGCGGCAAGCTGCCCGGCGCACAATCGAATCACCAATGATCCAGATATCACCTGTGAGAACATGTATTTGTTACTAGTTATTACAAGTGTAATACGAGATTTCCGGCAAGCTACATAAATGCCGTTGGGCGAATATAGCTATGTACAGCAGCAGAACGCCAGCGGCCCATCGCACGAATTCCATCGGGGCTAAACCCCCATTACCGATGCTGACGTTGCAGCATCGATGCAGAAGGAGTGTGCGCGGTAATGTTTATCCCCAGACCCCACAAACTGCAGCGTCGTTTTGAATACGACGTTTAAACTGGAATTTTGTCAGTGGGGCTCCATCAAAATGGCAAAATAAAGGCCCCGATGTCATTGGTCGCACCCGAGCGAAGTCTGCCAAGGCACGGACTGGACAGAGGGACGCATCTACTGACTGCATTCGGAGGATGGTTTGAAGAGGACCATTTTTATTCGTTTTTGTATTTCGGAAGGAAATGTGCACTGTGGCCGCCGGCGTCCCTAAGTCGACAAATTGAATATCAGAAAATTTTAGAGGGATTCTTGCATACAATGGCGAGAATTCGCCGCGGATTCCCCAATTCTCATAAACCCGAAAAAGGCAGCCAACACAACTACCTGAAACAATATGACCTCAAACTGTGATGCACAAACATGAGGGAGGGCTTGCAGAATCTCTGATAAAAATGTCAGAGTAATAGGCCAACGTGTGTCTGTTTAGGGACGGTCTCTACGACAGCCCTCCAATAACTTAGAGACCAAAAAATCTCGTGTGGGATCAAGAAAACCATTTAGTCTATGATAGTGAGCCACCCCCGAAATATAAGCTGCCAACCAGTTCGGTACGTTTTGTGAGTGTTAGGTGTAAATGCCGCCATTAACAGGCGGCTCATTTCACTTGCTACCAAATTAGTATGGGATCGGGGATCCGTGTCAAGACTACTGACGCGTGTGGAGCTACTGCCCGGAAACGATCCATCTGAATCCGTGAAGGGGAATCTGCAATTATGCTCTGAACCCCGGTACATGAGCTGCCTTAAATGAAATATTGTGAAACAGACATTTGCACACAAAACAGCGGGACGACTGCTTGTTGATTTATTGTACTACTGCACTATTATCTGTGCGAAAAAAATCACCTTACGATTCGCTAATGATGGTCCCCAACAATGCTCAGCTACAACTAAGGGGTAGAATTCCATAAAGGCGATAGACTGCGATAATGCTGGTAGCTCCGGGGACCAGCGACCCTGGAACCACTGGCCGTTATAATACCCCCATAGCCAAGGGAGGCTGCCGCATCAGTAAACAATTCCAAACTTGCATTGTTAACCCACTCGCAGTGATAAAATGGGGAGACCCCGTTGAAATTATCAAAAAATTCCAACCACATTAACAAATCCAGCTTTGCCCCAGGTGAAATGCGGACCTTATAATGCGGTTTCGTCAAACCGTTGGTTAATGCAATCAAGCGCCGAGTGAATGCCCGGCCGGGAGCTATGGCCCTGCACACAAAATTCAATGAGCCTATCAATGATTGTATTGCCTTCAACGACAACTTCGACTTCCCTAGCATTGTGCGAATTTGATATCGTAGCGCATACACTTTATCAGCTGGTACTCTAACTTGTTGTTTAATCGTGTAAATTTTCAACCCGAGATAGGTAATAACTTGACAAGCGCCCACCGTTTCTCTTCTGCAATGGGTACCCCTAACTGGATGGACACCTCCCTAAATGTTCGTAATATGGCAGTACAATCGTTCATGTACGGCCCCGCAAATAAGAAATCATCTAAATAATGAGTCACATCAAGTGACCGGGCAACTATCTTGACCTGGAATTCCAGGAAAGTACTGAGTGTTTCAAATAATGCACAGGAAATTGAACAGCCCATAGGGAGGCATTTGTCATAATATAAATAGCCCTGAAACTTAAAACCCAAAAGCTCGTAGTCAGCAGGGGCCACAGGTAGAAGTCGAAATGCTGACTTTATGTCAGATTTGGCCAACCACGCATGCGGCCCCATTGACATGACCATGCAACATCGAAAGAGGCATAATGTACTGTACAGTCATCCTTATCAATGAAATCATTAATTGACCCTCCCAATGGATATGACAAATGATGGATAAGACGGAAAGTATTGGGCTCATCCTTGGGTACTAGACCTATAGGAGAACATTGCAGATTAGGAAGGCCTATCAGTGAAAGGACCAGCAATTCTCCCCATTCGTATCTCTTTATCCAACTTTTCTGCAGCTACTGCCGGCCTTTCCGCTGCTGAAAATAGACAAGAAGAATCGCGGCTTATGCGTGGCCCTTTAAAGCCTAACTGAAAACCGTGTGAAAACCCATACTCTAGTGAACGTGCAGCCGCCCGATTTGGATAACAAGAAATCAAACTTCGTAAAACTGGGGTATTAATTGGCGTTGGGGGGACGAAAATTGGTCGGCTTGCTATTTTTGAAGGCGCTGGTGCTGGCTTGTTGTTCAAAGTTTGGCCTACCTGAGTTGCGTCCTATGTCCATGGTCGCAGCTGTATTGTCTGGTGGGGGGCTTAGACGATCGGGGTTGACCCCTAGTGTTGTTAGCACGCGTGAGACCAGTGTTACTTATTCTACATGTAATCGCCCCGTGCCCAAAGCGCATACAGGTACTACAACGATGAGCAAATTTGCAGGGGTGCCACCTACAGCCTTGAGAGCCATTATACGCAAAACAAAAGGCCGAGCCCCCTTTACCTTGCAGGTTCTTTCCCCGGTGTTGTAGGCATGGTACTAGCACTAGCACTAGCAACAGGCACTATGTGAGATGCGGCAGCAACCGTAACCCACAGTTCCAGTCCACTTCCGCCCAAGAATGACTAGGGTTGGCCTCCTGTCGCATGCCAAACTGTTTATCGTTGCCATCCCCACCCAGGGAATTGCAATGCTGCCATGCGGATTGTCTCAGCATATTTGAGCAACTCTGAAAAGCGCGAAGGGTGACGCACTGAAAAAAATAGCCATGAATGTGTGAAAAGCGCTCATCTATTTATCTATTGAATCAAGCTTCTTGGCCTGTGATGGGGCTGGTCGAAAAATCACTTTACCGTTTTCCACCGCCATGGTCAAAGCTGCACCTTTGTCAGCCGTGGCCACCGCCATTACGGCGTTATCACGATACAGTACCGCCAAGACAATGTATTGACTATTCCAAATTTTGTCTTTGATTGCGCTACTAACATGTAACCCAAGAAGCGGGACGGTCTGAAGGGAAGGTATCTGGGTGGGTCTATCAATTGCCACCAAATCGGTACAAGGACCTGGCATGACTGAACCAACGATGGGCGTTGTAACAGACACTGTACTCTTGGTACCTGTATCCCCTGACGTCCCGTTAATAGTGCTACTATCCTGACATTTGGCTGACTCTGCTTAGTGCTACTATAACCAGATAATTGAACCCCATTTGTATGGCAATATGGTGAATTAGCATTGGAACGTGTACTTAACTCACCAGCCATGCCGCTCGCGGACGCCTGAGGTTGCTGTCCGACGACTCCGGTCTCCGGCTGCCCTTGTTGCGGCCCTCCAGCCTGCAGATTGCCCCAAAATGCGTGCGGACTGTGCGGGGAAACCTGCTGAACCCCAGTCAGGAGAGCGTTCTCTTGTTGAATGAATCCGCCTCCCGCGTGAAACTGACCCATGGCGCTCCCGTGATGGCCGAACTCCTGGTGACCAGCTTGCTGTTGATGCGCCGGCCAAACCCCGGCCTGTGTTGCGGGTTGTGACCTGCCCGATTAGTGGAGCTGCTTAGGTCCATTTTTGGCCAAAATCGTGCACTTTGTGGTAAAAGCATGAAATTTGGCATGCGGGGTCGGAATGGGCTAGAAATCATTTTAAGATCGGGACCCATCCTGGATTTTGCCCATTTTGGGGGCGGAGCTTAAGTTTTTGAAAAAGGGGGTGCAAACAATAAAAACTGTATTTAACATCCATTTCCCTCGTTTTTTCTATGCGTTGAAGTAAGCTTAAACATAAAATAAGACATTCTAGCTTGTAAACACCTGTTATTTTCCACCCATTTTGTGGGCGTGGCCTAAATGTGTAAAAGAGGCAGTATATATTAGCAGTTTGGTTCAAATATATAAAAATACCATTCAGTTGGGTGGTAAAATCTTGAAAATTGGCATGTTTAGTCGAAATGGGCTGAAAATCATTTTAAGAGGTGGACCCATCTTGGATCTTGCCATTTTGGGGGCGGAGCTTGATCGGTTAAAAAGGGGAGTGCAAACAAATAACAATTTAGAAAAACTGTATTTAACATCCATTTTCCTTTGTTCTTCATGCTTTTAAATAAACAGAGACATGATACAAAATAATCCAACATTGTAACACTTGTTATTTTTTACCTTTTTGTGGGCGTGGCCTTAATATGAAAAGGAGTCCTCACATTAAAGTAGCTTCATTCAAACGAGGAAAAATCATCACTTTTGCTGGTAAAACACAAATTCTGCATTGGTTAACTATGTTTGCCATACACTGTAAAGATAAGTTTAAAAGGTTGCAAGGACTTTGTCCTTTTAGGGGTGGAGCTACATTTTAAAGTAGAGGGCTGAATATTCGCATAGAAAGGTTAAATGGTAATATTTCTACTGGGTATACTTACTCAAAGTGGTTTCATGTCCTTAGATGTTCCTGGTACATACAGCCTAGGCCAAAACATAGTTCTGTTTCCGATAACATGGCATTTGAAAATAGGGTAGGAAGGTAGGGAATTCTTGTGGGGTGCATTTTTTTTGTGTTGATCATATGTAGGTGTCTGTGTGTATTCCATGGTAAAAGGTGGTAATTGATGGTTTTTGTTTAATTTTTTCATTGTTCCCAAAATAATATTAGGGTAGGGGCTGTCAAAAATATGGTAGGTGGGGTACCGGAAGCAGAATTATTATTTTTGGCCCTATGAGTAAATATTGAAGCAATTGCCAGGAGTCAATAGCTGTGGATTCTCTCTTCATTGATACGACCACACTCTATTGAAAGTTAACAATCACGCCATCAGGACTGGGGTGTTATGGATCTGCTAAAGACCGCATTGTTGTTCCCCCTCACTCCCCCTATGTAATTCCTATATTTTTTGCGTGATTTTCCTAAAATTCGGCACGAATGTTGGTTGGTCAGTACTCTATTTGATGTCATTTTGGTAGATACCACATTTAGAGTGCACTTTCGAAATTCACTTCATCTAATTTCATTTTGTTTTACAAACACCCACATGAATTCAAAACGTCTGCGCCCAGAACGGCTTCATGGCTTTTCTGCGCAAAAAAGCGAGGAGTGGGTACAACCCGATCACAATGTTGAAATGGTCACAATTTTCTTCTGCCCTTTGTTTCCTTTTTTTTTTTTCTACATGATGCTCCGCTTCTTTTCTTCTAAACAGTACCTTGTATAAACATGAAACTTTGAACAAAGATTAACCCTTATCCAACATCTTCAAAAGTGGCCATCGATTGAACGAAGTCTTGAACAAAATAAAACTCATGTTGATATTTTGTAATCAAATAGACCATTAATTGACAAACAATGTTTTGTCAAGTACATGAAGTCACTTGACCTTTACTTTAATACGGGGCTTACAAAAAGTGAATGGTGTTGTCATCGCCTGAAAGAGCCCCCCCCCCCCCCGACTATTTAAAAAACATTCATCAACATTTTCCAAACTTACCCTGGGAACTTCTGTGGAAAAAATGGAATTAACAGTTTTTGGGAAAGCTAACAACATTCTACATGTTTTCATGGATTTTGATGAAACTTAGATGCAGTGACCCTTGGGTGCATGAAAAGAAACAATTCTTCATGGAATTACTGAGGTCAAAGGTCATGTAGGGCTCATTAGAGGTCATTGTTCAAATATGCTTCAAATGTTTCTTTGTCTACAGAATTTGATGGATCAGTTTAATGTTACTTAGAAGTTGGATGGAGTGCTCCTTGGGTTGGGGTTCATCACAACTCTTCAAAAATTGGAGGTCAAAAGTCATGTAGGGGTCATTTGAGGTCGTTGTTTAAAATTGCACACAATGTCAAGAGCATTTTTGTAAGAACACAAAATATATAGGCGACACATGCGATCCGCAGATATATGTCTTGTATTAATTCGTATCAAGTGGCAATGCTTTGGGCACAAATAATGACACAAATAATGTTATCAGCTACATTGTTGCTGTGATGTAAAGATACTGTGCTTTCAATACATACATTTAGTCATTCCTGCATGTACTTTGTATATTTTGGAATTGTTTATCAAAGTGCAAGCATATTTTTTAAGAAGCTACATAATTTCTCAAAAATATTAATCCCACCTTTTCAAACATCAAGATATTACTTTCCATGCAAGTCCAAACATCCATATGATATAAATTCAGCAGAACACACTGCAAGGAATTGATGTATACTCTGCGCATATTTTTTTTTAAATTATTTTCATGTTAACATGCCCACATATACATGAAAATCACTTGCAAGAATAGGTGAAGTCCACCGTTGCCCCCCCCCCCCCGTGATGCTGGTAGTGTTTACAAACAAGGAAATGCCGCAGCTGCTGTAACCTATGTTACTTGTAGCCAATCACACTAATTTAAATATGAAATATTTAATCTTCTGGAATATTCAACCCCCTACTTTAAATTGTAGCTCCACCCCTAAAAAGGCAAAATCCTTGCAACCTTTTTAAATTTATATTTACTGTGTATGGTAAAACATAGTTAACCAATGCAGAAGTTGTGTTTTTACCAGCAAAAGTGATGATTTTCCCTCGTTTGAATCAAGCTGCTCCAATGTGCGGCCTCCTTTCAAATTTAGGCCAAACCCGCAAAAGGGTAAAAATAACAAGTGTTTGAAAGTTGGAATTTTTTTTTTATCATGCCTCTGTTTATTTAAAAGCATGAAGAACAAAGGAAAATGGATGTTAAATATCGTTTTTCTAAATTTTGCACTCCCCTTTTTAACCGATCAAGCTCCGCCCCCAAAATGGGCAAGATCCAACATGGATCCACCTCTTAAAATGATTTTCAGCCCATTTCGACTAAACATGCCAATTTTCAAGATTTTACCACCCAACTGAATGGTATTTTCCATATTTGAACCAAACTGCTAACATATACCGCCTCTTTTACACATTTAGGCCACGCCCACAAAATAGGTGGAAAATAACAGGCGCTAAAACGCTAGAATGTCTTATTTTATGTTTAGGTTTATTTTCAAAGTATAGAAAAACTAGAAAATGGATGTTAAATACAGTTTTTATGAGTTTTTATTGTTTGCACCCCCTTTTTCAAAAAATCAAGCTCCGCCCCAAAAGTGGGCAAGATCCAGGATGGGTCCCGATCTTAAAATGATTTCTAGCCCATATTGACCCCACATGCCAAATTTCATGCTTTTACCACAAAGTGCACGATTTTTCGCTTAGCAGCTCCACTAGATGTCGATGTTACCGCTGGGCCGCCGACGGAGTGTGCGACCTCTGGATGGACAGGCTGAACATTAACACATGACGCGGCAGGCCGACCTCGAGTGGCTCTTGTTGCCGTCCGGGACTTCCTACCCCGAGCAGACCGACCTCCCCGGCCCCGCTGAATTCCGCCGCTGGTGGTGTGCATTGAGTCAAGACGGGCCGGGCGACGCACCTGTCGTTTTGGCCGTGGCATCTTGCCAATACGCGGGCCCCGGTCGCGTGTACTCCACTTTCAAGCTCAAGCCGAAATGACAAAACTGCCGCGAAAAGTACACACAGGTGGCGAAGAAAACTTTTCCTAAAGCAAGTAGCCGTTCCGAATTTTATTCCCACAAGTGTTTCCGAAGTGCATGTATAATCCACAAGGACCCGCATAATTCAGAGCAAAATGAAAAGACAATGTTGACTCTGTGGTCAGCTGAACAAATTAAGTGAAGGTTTGCTACCTAAAGTCCTGTACCAGGAATCTCAGCTACGGCCCGTGCTGTCCATTGGTCAGCAGATGCTGTCCGTTGGTCAGCAGATCGGAATGCAAGTTCCTGGAGCCTATGCAAATCAAGAGCCCCGTGCCTTTGGGCTGTAGCCCATCTGTGTGGTTACTGAGAATAATGCATTTTATTCTGTATGCAATAAAATGAAGTATGATCAGCATTGTTATCACATTTTTCAATGGTGTTGACATAAAATATATGTATCTGAAATGGAATGAAATGAAATGAAATTAATGTTTGTTCTGAAGTAGTGCAACAAAACTATGAAAACACAAACACATTAATCTATTAATCAGTGAAACAAATAGTCCTATAGCTGATTATGTCTTTGCAATTGTACATAAAGTTAACATTCACCAGTCAGAAGAGATAAACGTGCAACAACTATATGTGATTATCAGCTAGGTATAATTTTATTTCAAATCCCAACTAGGAAACTTGCAAGTATTCGGTAAATACTTATGAATAAATGGATAAATTATCAAACTAATTAAGAAAGAATACTCTAAGAACTAATAATAAAATTGACATCTATAGAAAGAACTTAATATTTTCATGAACAAGTAAAAGTGCAATATCGGTGTTAAACAGCAATTTACGATGAAGGCAAATTTATGAAACACCAACATGATATATAAACAAAATCATAGGAAAACAGAAGGGAATTCGAGAACTCGCCTATTTAAAAAAAAAAAACAGCATGAGCATAACAGTCCGCAAGCTGAAGTCAGAATGCCCGCAATCACTAACATGAGGCCTGTCCCGAATTTGACAGGGCAAGAAGCTAGATCGACTTCAAGACAAGCGCTACATATGATAGTTGGTCACAATTAATGGAATAATTGACGGAAATGGCTGGCCAACCCCTGTCTACCCCCAAAAAAAGGGAAGTTTTGGTGTTGTGACATAAAGTGGCGAAACCGACCACTGACACTATTTGTGGCGGAACTGGTGATTGGCTGAACCCAGGGGTGACTGGTCTTATTTATCCCAGGACTCTAGCCAACTCTATCCCACAAAAATATCTATTAGCCTCACGAACGGGTGAGCGGCTACCCATACGCAAGGGGGGACAATTAACGAACGGCGGACTAAGCCTGGGGGCTGCTCGTTTGGTGGAAATATACCACCGTTTTGTGATTAAGTAATCAATTGAATGAAATTAGAGTAACACAAGTAGCGACAATAAGCCTCAAGGTACATTCAGGTAACATTCACGGCAGACCTAGGTAATTCTCAGTGAATCTGAGTAAACCTCACAGAGACTAGTGATTCCAAAGACGATTATCGATTGGATTTTTTCAAGAATCTCAATCATCAATAGATTCGGTCAATAATTACAGCTTAACAATAATTTACATTAATCTACAATAATGTACAATTAACAGCAATTAACGAGGCGATGAATTATGGACATATATCTCACATATAGACATTTACCCTCAATGACTATAACAAGGGTCAACTGCACCCTTTGTAGTAAACTTAGCCTTAAGAAGCCCGCACGTGGTCAACTGCACCACATGATAATGAACTTATACAATCATAATCCCTGTGTCAAGGTTCCAATAACCCTCGTATAGATTGAGCTGTCCCAATAACCCTCACAGAGGAAAGGTAACCCCCAACCCAATGAATACAATATAATCCATATGTGTCATAAACCCCACACAAAACAGGTAACCCTCACAAGTGCTCAGAACACGGCAAAGAGTAAACTCGTCAGGCTAGCTTGTTCAATGATTACGGCAATGATCGCCTCCGTCGTAAAACCCCACCGAATGGTGTGAACCCACAACAAGCAATCTACCACCGAATCACAGTCTCACCAGCCTCTCAAACCAAGTTCTACAACTCCTAGCCTTTTTGTTCTAGCACTAATCAAGACACAATAATCAGCCTTGATTTCACGACTATAGCTTACTGCTAGCTAAACCCAGAGCTTCAACTCCCGAACCCAGCAGCACCAGAGCGTCCACCGTCACGGATGAGCTCCTACTCCCGACCGGGGAGTACGCAACAGCAACGAAGACCCAAGCAACGGCACCGCGACTTGACTAGTCCCTGAACCCCGAAGCTTGGCTTCTTGCGACTTGGCAACAGCACCAGAACGCATTCCTACTGCATTGAGGCCATCTTGCGAACTAACGAGATGATCTCAGGACCCCAAGCCACAGCATGCTAATTCGCGCACAGCCTGCATAATACTCGGTGCTGATTGATCACTGTACACCATGAATTATTAATCTCCTGATCACGCCGCACAATTTATTGCTGATTGGTTCACGCGCACTTTTGCGAATAATTAAGCACGCACCAAATGTCCTAGATCACGTGCATAACTTATTCCTATGGCCTAGACTCCTATACAAGTCTACATATACCTGTACCCCTGTTTCGTCACAAAACATATTTGCAACCTTTTTTTTTTCATTTAATTTCCAGAAACGGAGGAACGAATGAATGGTAAGTTGCCTTGTATTCTCTCAATTTTCAATTGGGGAACAGTTTAATGTCCTTTTGAGACTGGTTAATACACTGGCAAAGGGTACTGTACGTGTTTACTGTCATCATGAGTAAACCATGAACTTGAGCATTTAAGGATCGTTTCCCATCATATTCATGTATAAAAAAAATATAGCTATAGATATAGCTACATCGAGTCCGAGACAGGCGCTATATATAACAGTTGGCCACAATTAATGAAATAATTGACGAAAACGGAAGTTTTGGTGTTGTGACATACATATTTGCAAAAAATGTAGGTGCTTTCTTTGACCTTTTTTTTCATTTAATTTCCAGAATTGCAAATACGATGGATAGGTAAGTTGCCTTGTCTTTTCTAAATTTTCAATTGGGGAACAGTTTTATGTCCTTTTCAAATTGGTATACATACTAGCAAAGGGTACTGTACGTGTTTATTTTCATCATGTGTAAACTATAAACTTGAACATTTACTGATTATTTCCCATCATATTCATGTATAAAACAAAAAACAAAAAAAGTGACTGGTGAACTGAAAACTTTAAGATATATCATGTCTAAAGTGATGGAACACGATTTTGGGGGAATTAGGTATACTTTTTACACAGATGGGTTCTTGGTCACATGGGTCGGAAACGAGGAAAAACTCACGGAGACAGATTCTACAGTAGTATTCCGTGAGATCTTGGCTGAGCTCTGGCTGATACACAAAACGGAGAGTGAAACAAAAATTAATACCCTTGGAGAGAAGTTTATGTTCAGCGTCAGATATGGATGAGGAGGAAAGATTAACTACGGTATTGGAAGGAGGTGGTGGTTAATTGCCCTATTGGCAATTCAAATAAACGACTTCTTCACTGTCGTATGTAATTGCAGTGGCTTTGGGTGGACTCATTAGTTCGTTGCTTGAATACGTATTTTACCATACAAATTCGTATACTTGAACTCTTCTGGTCACTGATTTATAGTTCTTACTCCCTATGCGTAAAATTCTTTTAAATACAAAATTACATCATATATTAAAGGTTACCTTGAGCACACTTCCCCTTTATTTGCCAAATTGAATATTTTAAAACTTGGTGATATTTTTTTTTCATTTTGGCTAAACTTATTTTTCAAATACTCTCGTAATTTATGCCTAAAAAAAACTCAAGCCTTCTTTTTACCTAGTTCTTCAGTTCACACTCACCAGACTCGCAGTTCAGCTACAGGGGATCTTTTTTGTGAAACCAAATAGAATTGAGGTGTTAAAGAGAGTGTCTTTCATAAAGGGTCTATGCTGGAGTGGTTTAAATACAAACATTATACAGTCAGCCAGTTTTTCATCTTTTTTGTAAAAAATAAAGAATAATGTAACTGATTAAAACAACACTTACAATATTACATCTGTTCATGTTTTATTAAATCAAATTAATTAATCTCTATATATATATATTGCCCGGTCTCACATAACATGCATAACATGTCCCTGTCCCCATTATTAGCTGTTTCGGTGTACACACCGAAACAGCTCTTGCTTTCGTTAAGATTTTTTTGATTTTCGCAAAAATTGCGAAAAAGCCTTTCTTTTTGTTCTGATTTTTGGCTTTTCCGCAAAAAAGCGGAAAAACCTTTCTTTTTGTTCTCATTTTTGGCTTTTCCGCAAAAAAGCGGAAAAGCCTTTCTTTTTGTTCTCATTTTTTGCTTTTCCGCTTAAAAGCGGAAAAGAATTGTTTCTGTTCTGATTTTTTGTTTCTTTTTTTTTTGGCTTTTTCGCAATTTTGCGAAAAAGCCTTTGTTTTTGTTCTGTTTTTTTTTTTTTGGCTTTTTCGCAATTTTGCGAAAAAGCCTTTCTTTCTGTTCTCATTTTTGGCTTTTTCGCAATTTTGCGAAAAAGCCTTTCTTTTTGTTCTGGTTTTTTTTTTTTTTGGCTTTTCCGCAAAGTTGCGGAAAAGCCTTTGTTTTTGTTCTCATTTTTTTTTTTTTTTTTTTGGCTTCTTCTTTTTGTCGCCTTAACCCCATAGACTTTGTGCACGTTTTTTCTCAACGCCACTTTTGGCATTAATCTTTGTCATACATCATTCAAAGTTAGCATAAGCATAGTCCCTATAGCAAAGATGTGTCCCGAAGATTGACGTCATGGTGACGTCATCGACTAATTTATTATAGATTTTTGAATATTTAATTTTTTCCATAGACTTTGTACACAGAAATTTAAAAAAAATTGTCGATTTGCAAAGGGCATTTTTGACTCTTTGCCAGTAGTTCGTTTACACCAATCTTTGTCCAAGCAAAGACCCTAATTTAAACAACATTGTGTAATGATGACGTCATGATGACGTCATCAGGTGTGTATTTATAGGCAATTAAATTGTGACACTTTTAATATTAAAAAATGCATAAGAAATCAACCGTACGCGTCCGCAGCATTCTGTTGCTGGCAAGTGGTAGAATAGGTTGAGGTCTTTATTTCATTCAGTGTGCGTGAAATCACGTGACCCTTGCTTCCGGTCGAAAAAGGCCAAAACCGGAAGTGGCTTATCATTGGAAAGTGGTAATAGATATAAACTTGCTTTTAACGGTGTTAGTCTCTTGGCCAATAGTATTCTTCAAATCATCTACCGATGACGTCATGCAATCTTCGAGCGCCCTCTAGCGACAGGTTGAAAATTAGCAAAAATGTATTTTGAATAGATGTCTGTGGCGAAGATTGTCGTAATTGCCTAAATATTGGTGTATATGATGACCTTGACCCACTTAAGACGTGTGCGAAGTTTTAGGCAAATGACGTCATCAGACCGGAAGTTACAATAAATAGACCTTTTTTTCATTTAAAAATTCCTGAAAAATCAACCATGGCAGTTTTTATATTTGTTTTTACTTTAATTGTCAATTGAAGAGTAGGTCTAAAACATTTCAAAGTTTCGAGGCAATAAGCGAACTCGAACATACCCTGCGCACGCTTAAAACTTCACGTTGACAATACCTCTGCTTTAAAACATGCACAGGACAGGACGTCCACAATGTACATGTACATGCACGTACGTTGTACATAGGCACATACATCGTATGTCAGTCAGCCTGAAGCGCACGTGTTGCTAAGGTCAAATCCTGTCCACAGTGACCGTTTTAGCCGATTTTCGGCTAACTTTGACAGATTTTATGTTCATGCATGCGCATAGACAGGGACGTATTATAGCACTCTTGGCATTAATCTTTTTCAGATATCATTGAAAGTTTGCATAAGCATAGTCCCTATAGCCAAGACGTGTCCCGAAGAGTGACGTCATGGTGACGCCATCAAGTGATTTATTATGGATTTATGAATAATTAATTTTTCTCATAGACTTTGTACACAGCTTTCTCCACAAGTCTTTCCCTATACAACACTGATATATCTTACTGAGTAGTTCTGAACTTCGGCTGCGAATTACTATGAGAAGGAAAAAGAAATCGTATTTTTTTACGCATAGACAGGGACGTATTATAGCACTTTTGGCATTAATCTTTTTCAGATATCATTGAAAGTTTGCATAAGCATAGTCCCTATAGCCAAGACGTGTCCCGAAGACTGACGTCATGGTGACGCCATCAAGTGATTTATTATGGATTTATGAATAATTAATCTTATAGACTTTGTACACAGCTTTCTCCACAAGTCTTTCCCTATACAACACTGATATATCTTACTGAGTAGTTCTGAACTTCGGCTGAGAATTACTATGAGAAGGAAAAAGAAATCGTATTTTTTTACGCCTTTCATTTGATTAAAAATATTCCCAAGAGATAGAATAGCAAGTAATATTTTATAAAAATGTTTCAGTTTAAAGGAAAATCACGCATTTAAAGGTGCAGTTTTTCTGCTGTGGGATTTTTAACCTATTGACTTCGTACACGTTTTCAAGCCACCATTTTCATATTTTGGCGATCTGGAATCGTCATCAAAGTTACAGCCAAGGAAGACCCTCATACAAAAATTATGCCAAGACTATGACATCATGATGACGTCATCATCATGTGATTTATTATGTATTCATGAATAATTAATTTTTCTCATAGACTTTGTACACAGCTTTCTAAACAAGTCTTTTCCTATACAACACTGATATATGTTACTGAGTAGTTCTGAACTTCGGCCGAGAATTACTATGAGAAGGAAAAAGAAATCGTTTTTTTTACGTTTGCCATTTGATTGAAAATATTCCCAAGAGTCAGAATATCAAGTAATATTTTATTAAAATGTTTCAGTTTAAAGGCAAATCACGTATTTAAAGGTGCAGTTTTTCTGCTGTGGGATTTTTAACCCATTGACTTTGTACACGTTTTCAAGACACCTTTTTTATAACTTGGCGATCTGGAATCGTCATCAAAGTTACAGCCAAGGAAGACCCTCATACAAAAATTATGCCAAGACTATGACGTCACGATGACGTCATCACCTAATTTTTTTATTGATTTTTGAAAATTTACGTACATATAGTGAAGTCTTATATCTACAGAAATGTAAGTCCGATTGGGTTGAAACTTGGTATGTGGCTATACCAGGATGTGTTATAGATTAAAAATGAGGTGACGTCATGATGACGTCATACTGAGATTTTATATGAATATTTATTTTTTTGGACCTTTTAGCCATATCTCCCGAACGCAACATGCAAAATGCAAAATTCTTTTTTGCATTTGGTCTGTTATGTAATAGCTATTCGCAGAAAACTTGAAAAATGTGTGACGTCATCATGACGTCATCAAAATGCGATTTTGCAAAACTCATATAAGGAAAGGTCCAATTGTCATGAAACTTGGTGGGTAGGTAGTAAATCAGTATGCAAAGTTCTAAGTGACGTCAGATGACGTCATCAACAAATTTAAAAATATTTGTCGATTTTGAAAGTGCGTTTTCGACTCTTTGCCAGTAATTTATTTAGATCACTCTTTGTCCAAGCAAAGACCTTGTGCACACGCACATACCACGTAATGCCGAGGCCAAATCCTGTCCACAGTGACCGTTTTTTGCCGATTTTCGGCTAACTTTGACAGATTTTATGTTCATGAATATTCAGGGCATATTATTGATTAAAAAAAATCATAATGCGGAAAAGCCCTATGTTCTGTTGCAAACAGACATAGACCTCTAGTTTTTCTTTCTTCTTCTTCTTTTTGTTCCACTTCAAATGCCATTGACTTTGTGCACGTTTTTTCTCAGTGCCACTTTTGGCATTTATCTTTGCCATACATCATTCAAACTTAGCATAAGCATAGTCCCTATAGCAAAGATGTGTCCCGAAGATTGACGTCATGGTGACGTCATCGACTAATTTATTATAGATTTTTGAATATTTAATTTTTCCCATAGACTTTGTACACAGAAATTTTAAAAAAAATGTCGATTTTCAAAGGGCATTTTTGACTCTTAGCCAGGAATTCATTTTTACCAATCTTTGTCCAAGCAAAGACCCTAATTCAAACAACATTGTGTAATGATGACGTCATGATGACGTCATCTGGTGTTTATTTATGGGCAATTAAATTGTGACACTTTTAATATTTAAAAATGTATAAGAAATCAACCGTACGCGTCCGCAGCATTCTGTTGCCGGCAAGTGGTAGAGTAGGTTGAGGTCTTTATTTCATTCAGTGTGCGTGAAATCACGTGACCCTTGCTTCCGGTCGAAAAGGCCAAAACCGGAAGTGGCTTATTATTTGAAAGTGGTAATAGATATGAACTTGCTTTCAACATTGTTAGTCTTTTGGCTGATAGTATTCTTCAAATCATTGACCGATGACGTCATGCAATCTTCGAGCGCCCTCTAGCGACAGGTTGAACATTTTCAAAAATGTATTTTGAATAGATGTCTGTGGCGAAGTTTGTCGGAATCGCCTAAATATTTGTGTACATGATGACCTTGACCCACTTAAGACGTGTGCGAAGTTTAAGGTGTATGAAGTCATCAGACCGGCAGTTATAATGAAAAGACCTTTTTTTCTTAGAAAATTCCTGAATAATCAATCCGTACAGATATAATCTTGAATTGCCCATTAAATGATAGCGTAAACATTTGCCTCAACAGTGCCAAGTTCCCAGCTTGTCAAATTGTTCACACAGTTGACGCGACGTCGGCAAAAAATACCCTTGCCCACGTTGCGGTAGAGAGCTTTAAACCATGCACAGGATTTCCACAATGTGTATAGCACGTACACGTGGCTTTGAAACGTCCTTCAATGTACATTACGTCCCTTCATTCTCGCCAAAAGAGGGCAGTACATAACTTTAACGGTTGTACTGGCGCGCAGGCTAGGCTGTGCCAGGCAGCGTAACGAACGGCACAGAGTCTCGTCTAATTAACACTTTTACGGGATCAAAAGGATAGCGCGTTACAAAAATATAACGGCACACCGTAAAGTTAATGGCCCCCCATTCCCCATTCGCCAATCAAAAACTTTAACGGTTGTACGGGTGCACAGGCTAAGCTATGCAAGGCAACGTAACGAGCGGCAAAGAGCCTGATCTAAACACTTTTACGGGATCAAAATAAGGACAGCTGCGCGTCACCAAAAAAAATATAACGGCACACCGTATAAAGTGAATGGCGCCCCCATTCGCCAATCAGTAGACTTGTCTCAGTGATTTTTGTTCTGCTTTAGGGGAAGTTGGACACTTATGCAATTTCAATAAAATATCACACGTTTTTATTCTACAAGCCACTTTGGGAACTATTTTAAATCCAATCAACTTTAAACTCAGCATAGTCATTAACCATCATCTGAAGATGTATGCCGAAACTTTTCGTCATCGAGACGTCATCAGGGGTCACGTGACATCTATTTATAGATTCAATTTTTACAGCCTTATAACTTTAGAACTATGTGACCAATTGATCTCAAATTTGGTAGGTTATACAAACAGGGAAGTGTTATGAAAATTGATATGTCAAGGTCACGTGACCTTCATTTCCGGTTTTACCGGAAGTGGTAATTTAAGGCCCCAATATCATATATCGTGAATTATTAATAATCTGATCAGGTTGAAACTTCACATTAATACAAAGCTATATTGACAGATAATTATATTGCATTATTATTACTGTGCACATAATTATTGTCATGTCATGACATCATGAATATTTAATGAGACAATCTTTACAGTCCTATAACTATAGAACTATTTGACCGATTGATCTCAAACCTGGCAGGTATACAGACAAGGAAGTGTTATAGATAAATATTGACATGTCAAGGTCATGTGACCTTCACTTCCGGTTTTACCGGAAGTGGTAATTTTTGATCCTTATATCGTATTTCATGAATTATTAATCTGATCAGGTTGAAACTTCACAATAAAACAAAGCTATATTGACAGATAATTATATTGAATTATTATTACTGTGCACATAATTATTGTTATGGTATGACGTCATGAATATTTAAAAGGTTGTACCGGAAGTGCAATCTTTAAAAGTAATAATTTCAATTTATAAATTTCATTTTTTGTTAATCATTAAATCATTTTGTTTACGGTCCAATAGAGAATCAAAACTGGAAACAGCTCTGTGGTTGTTCACAACCACAACCTCTAGTTTTTTTTTTCTCTTTTATTTTTCAGACTTTTTTCTCATAGGATAACACGTGTTTTCGTTCTACAAGTCACTTTTGGCTTTTTTTCAAATCCGATCGACTTCAAACCTGGCACACACTAAGACCACCATCTGAAGATGTGTGCCGAAACTTTCCGTCATGATGACGTCATCACGTGATTTATTATAGAATTTTGAATATTTAATTTTTCCCATAGACTTTGTACACAGAAATTAAAAAAAAAATGTCAATTTTCAGAGGGCATTTTCGACACCTTGCCAGTAATTCATTTACACCAATCTTTGTCCAAGCAATTACCCTAATTTAAACAATATTGTGTAATGATGACGTCATGATGACGTCATCCGGTGTTTATTTATAGGCAATTAAATTGTGACAATTTTAATATTTAAAATTGCGTAAGAAATCAACCACACGCGTCCGCAGCATTCTGTTGCCGGCAAGTGGTAGAGTAGGTTGAGGTCTTTATTTCATTCCGTGTGCGTGAAATCACGTGACCCTTGCTTCCGGTCGCAAAAAGGCCAAAACCTGAAGTGGCTTATTTTTTAAAAGTGGTAACAGATATGAACTTGCTTTTAACAGTGTTAGTCTCTTGGTCGAAAGTATTCTTAAATCATCTACCGATGACGTCATGTAATCTTCGAGCGCCCTCTAGCGACAGGTTAAAAATTTTCAAAAAATGTTTTTTGAAGAGATGTCTGTGGCGAAGTTTGTCGGAATCGCCTAAATATTGGTGTATATGATGACCTTGACCCACTTAAGACGTGTGCGAAGTTTTAGGCGAATGACGTCTTCAGACTGGAAGTTATAATAAAAAGACCCTTTTTTATTTGAAAATTCCTGAAAAATCAACCATGGCAGTTTTTATGTTGGTTTTTACTTTAATTGTCTATTGAAGGGTAGGTCTAAAACATTTCAAGGCTTCGAGGCAATAAGCGAACTCGGACATGCCCTGCGCACGCTTAAAACTTCAGGTTGACAATACCTCTGCTCTAAAACATTCACGTCTATATGTACATTCACGTACGTTACGCACATACATCGTATGTCAGTCAGCCTGCAGAGCACGTGTTGCCGAGGTCAAATCCTGTTCACATCACAGTGACGGTTTTAGCCGATTTTCGGCTAACTTTGACAGATTTTATGTTCATGCGTGCGCATAGTCAGGGACGTATAATAAAAAATCATAATGCCGAAAAGCCCTAT
This sequence comes from Patiria miniata, assembly GCF_015706575.1. Taxonomy (NCBI): domain Eukaryota; kingdom Metazoa; phylum Echinodermata; class Asteroidea; order Valvatida; family Asterinidae; genus Patiria; species Patiria miniata. Next base: position 9,941,729 of record NW_024037063.1, read on the forward strand.
GTTACGTATTTAAAGGTGCAGTTTTTCTGCAGTGGGATTTTCAACAAGTCTGTTCCTATACAACACTGATACCTTACTGAGTAGTTCTGAACTTTAGCCGAGAATTACTTTGAGAAGGAAAGAGAAATCGTATTTTTTTCGCACTGTCATTCGATTGAACTTATTCCTAAGGGTCAGAATATCAAGTAATATTTTATAAAAATGTTTCAGTTCAAAAGGCAAATTACAAATTTAAAGGTGCAATTTTTCTGCAGTGGGATTTTCTTTAGCCCGTTAACTTTGTACACGTGTTAGCCCATTGACTTTGTACACGTTTTCAAGCCACCATTTCTATAACTTGGCGACCTGGAATCGTCATCAATGTTACAGCCAAGGAAGACCCTCATCAAAAATTATGCCAAGACTATGACGTCATGATGACGTCATCACCTAATTTTTTCATGGATTTTTGAAAATTTACATGCATATTATGAAGTCCTATATCTACAGAACTGTAAGTCTGATTGGGTTGAAACTTGGTATGTGGCTAGACCGGGATGTGTTATAGGTAAAAAAAAAATAGGTGACGCCATGATGACGTCATCCGGAGATTTTATATGAATATTGGAAGTTTTTGACCTTTTAGCCATATCTTATGAACGTAACATGCAAAATTCAAAATTCTTTGTGTATTTGGTCTGTTATGTCAAAGGTATTTTCAAAATCTGACATCATTTGATAAAATTAATTTTTAGGAATTATTCTAAGCGTTTTGAACAACCTTTAACTGCATGAAGCACTCTGAAAAGTGACTGCAAAATGACAAACGAAACAAATATTTGTAAAATGCAAAAAAGCCCTGTGTTCTGTTTGCAAACAGACATACAGCTCTAGTTTTTTTTTTTTTAGCTGTTTCGGTGTACACACCGAAACAGCTCTTGTTTTTGTTATTTTTTTTTTAGCTGTTTCGGTGTACACACCGAAACAGCTCTTGTTTTTGTTATTTTTTTTTCTCTTTTTTTTTCTTCCACTTTTTTTCCCATAGGATAGCACGTGTTTTCGTTCTACAACGCACTTTTGGACTTTTTTCAAATCCGATCGACTTCAAACCTGGCACACACTTTGACAACCATCTGAAGATGTATGCCGAAACTTATCGTCATGCTGACGTCATCACGTGTCACGTGACGTCATCCTGAAAGAGCATACTTTAAGGCCCTATATCTACAGAACCGGAAGTCCGATTTGGTTCAAACTTGGTATGCAAGTATTCCGGGACGTGTTATAGACGAAAATTGCAGTGACGTCATGATGACGTGATTTTATATGAATAAAATAAGTGACGTCATGATGACGTCATCGTGTGATTTTATTTAAATTGTTCAATTTTTGGACCTTTTACTCATATCTCATAAACGGAATGTGGTAAATTCGAAATTCTTTTTGTAACAGTTTTGTTAGGTCATAGATAGATGCACAAAATTTCGTAAAATGTGTGACGTCATGATGACGTCATCAAAAACGTGATTTTTTGATTCACATATAAGGGTATGTCCGATCGTCATGAAACTTGGTGGGTAGGTAGTATAGATAACAGCATTCAAAATCTGAAGTGACGTCATCATGACGTCATCATCTGATTTTTAATGTTTTTTTTTTTACATAGGATGGACACTTTTTGTATAGAATATGCATGTACATGTTCATTCAACCTGGATGAAACTCCTTTACGGCAGTCATTAATAAAACGGTCGAAACAGCTCAGTGTTTGTCCACAAACACATTTCTAGTTTTTGGCTTTTCCGCATTGTTGCGGAAAAGTCTTTCTTTTTGTTCTGATTTTTTTTCTTTCTTCTTCTTCTTCTTCTTCTTCTTCTTCTTCTTCTTCTTCTTCTTCTTCCTCTTCTTCTTTTTTTTCCCAAAACCCCATAGACTTTGTACACGTTTATTCTACACGCCACTTTTGGCATTAATGTTTGTCATACATCATTCAAAGTTAGCATAAGCATAGCCCCTATAGCAAAGATGTGTCCCGAAGATTGACGTCATGGTGACGTCATCGACTAATTTATTATAGATTTTTGAATATTTAATTTTTCCCATAGACTTTGTACACAGAAATTAAAAAAATAATTGTCGATTTTCAAAGGGCATTTTTGACTCTTTGCCAGTAATTCATTAACACCAATCTTTGTCCAAGCAAAGACCCTAATTCAAACAACAGTGTGGAATGATGACGTCATGATGACGTCATCCTGTGTTTATTTATAGGCAATTAAATTGTGACACTTTTAATATTTAAAAATGCATAAGAAATCAACCGTACGCGTCCGCAACATTCTGTTGCCGGCAAGTGGTAGAGCAGGTTAAGGTCTTCATTTCATTCAGTGTGCGTGCAATAGCGTGACCCTTGCTTCCGGTCGAAAAAGGCCCAAACCGGAAGTGGCTTATTATTTGAAAGTGGTAATAGATATGAACTTGCTTTTAACAGTGTTAGTCTCTTGGCCGATAGAATTCTTCAAATCATCTACCGATGACGTCATGCAATCTTCGAGCGCCCTCTACCGACAGGTTGAAAATTAGCAAAAATGTATTTTCAATAGATGTCTGTGGCGAAGTTTGTCGGAATCGCCTAAATATTGGTGTATATAATGACCTTGACCCACTTAAGACGTGTGGGAAGTTTTAGGCAAATGACGTCATCAGACCAGAAGTTATAATAAAAAGACCCTTTTTCATTTGAAAATTCCTGAAAAATCAACCATGGCAGTTTTTATATTTGTTTTTACTTTAATTGTCGATTGAAGGGTAGGTCTAAAACATTTCAAAGTTTCGAGGCGATAAGCGAACTCGAACATACCCTGCGCACGCCTAAAACTTCACGTTGACAATACCTCTGCTTCAAAAGATGCACAGGACAGGACGTCCACAATGTACATGTACATGTACATGCACGTACGTTGTACATAGGCACATACATCGTATGTCAGTCAGCCCGCAGCGCACGTGTTGCTGAGGTCAAATCCTGTCCACAGTGACCGTTTTAGCCGATTTTCGGCTAACTTTGACAGATTTTCTGAACTTCGGCTGAGAATTACTATGAGAAGGAAAAAGAAATCGTATTTTTTTACGCCTGTCATTTGATTGACAATATTCCCAAGAGTTAGAATAGCAAGTAATATTTTATAAGAATGTTTCAGTTTAAAGGAAAATCACTAATTTAAAGGTGCAGTTTTTCTGCTGTGGGATTTTTAACCTATTAACGTTTTCAAGCCACCATTTTCATAACTTGGCGATCTGGAATCGTCATCAAAGTTACAGCCAAGAAAGACCCTCATACAAAAATTATGCCAAGACTAAGACATCATGATGACGTCATCATCAAATGATTTATTATGGATTCATGAATAATTAATTTTTCTCATAGACTTTGTACACAGCTTTCTCCACAAGTCTTTCCCTATACAACACTGATATATCTTACTGAGTAGTTCTGAACTTCGGCTGAGAATTACTATGAGAAGGAAAAAGAAATCGTATTTTTTTTCGCCTGTCATTTGATTGAAAATATTCCCAAGAGTCAGAATATCAAGTAATATTTGATAAAAAAGTTTCAGTTTAAAGGCAAATCACGTATATAAAGGTGCAGTTTTTCTGCTGTTGGATTTTTAACCCATTGACTTTTATGTGTACACGTTTTCAAGCCACCATTTTTATAGCTTGGCGATCTGGAATCGTCATCAAAGTTACAGCCAAGGAAGACCCTCATACAAAAATTCTGCCTAGACTATGACGTCACGATGACGTCATCACCTAATTTTTTTATTGATTTTTGAAAATTTACGTACATATTGTGAAGTCTTATATCTACAGAAATACAAGTCCGATTGGGTTGAAACTTGGTATGTGGCTATACCAGGATGTGTTATAGATTAAAAATGAGGTGACGTCATGATGTCGTCATCCTGAGATTTTATATGAATATTTATTTGTTTGGACCTTTTAGCCATATCTCCCGAACGCAACATGCAAAATGCAAAATTCTTTTGACAGATTTTATGTTCATGAATATTCAGGGCATATTATTGATTAAAAAAAATCATAATGCGGAAAAGCCCTATGTTCTGTTGCAAACAGACATTGAGCTCTAGTTTCTTTTTCCACTTTTCCCCATAGGTTTTATACACGTTTTTATTCTACAAGCCACTTTGGCAATTATTTTAAATCCGATCAACTTTAAACTCAGCATAGTTATTAATCATCATCTGAGGATGTGTGCCGAAAGTTTTCGTCATGCTGACGTCATCACGTGATTTATTATAGAATTTTGAATATTTAATTTTTCCCATAGACTTTGTACACAGAATTTTTTTTAAAAATGTAAATTTTCAGAGGGCATTTTCGACTCTTTGCCAGTAATTCATTTACACCAATTTTTGTCCAAGCAAAGACCCTAATTCAAACAATATTGTGTAATGATGACGTCATGATGACGTCATCCGGTGTTTATTTATAGGCAATTAAATTGTGACACTTTTAATATTTAAAAATGCATAAGAAATCAACCGTACGCGTCCGCAGCATTTTGTTGCCGGCAAGTGGTAGAGTAGGTTGAGGTCTTTATTTCATTCAGTGTGCGTGAAATCACGTGACCCTTGCTTCCGGTCGAAAAAGGCCAAAACCGGAAGTGGCTTATTATTTAAAAGTGGTAATAGATATGAACTTGCTTTTAACGGTGTTAGTCTCTTGGCTGAAAGTATTCTTCAAATCATTTACCGTTGACGTCATGCAATCTTCGAGTGCCCTCTAGCGACAGGTTGAAAATTTGCAAAAATGTATTTTGAATAGATGTCTGTGGCGAAGTTTGTCGGAATCGCCTAAATATTAGTGTATATGATGACCTTGACCCACTTAAGACGTGTGCGAAGTTTTAGGTGTATGACGTCATCAGACCAAAAGTTATAATGAAAAGACCCTTTTTCCTTAGAAAATTCATGAAAAATCAACCATGGCAGTTTTTATATTAGTTTTTACTTTAATTGTCTATTCAAGGGTATGTCTAAAACAGTTCAAAGCTTCGAGGCAATAAGCAAACTCGGACATACCCTGCGCACGCTTAAAACTTCAGGTTGACAATACCTCTGCTTGAAAACATGCACAGGACGTCCACAATGTACATGTACATGTACATGCACGTACGTTGTTCATATCGTATGTCAGTCAGCCCGCGCGCAGCGCACGTGTTGCTGAGGTCAAATCCTGTCCACAGTGACCGTTTTAGCCGATTTCCGGCTAGCTTTGACAGATTTTATGTTCATGCATAGTCAGGGACGTATTATTGATAAAAACAAATCATAATGCGGAAAAGCCCTATCTTCTGTTGCAAACAGACATAGATCTCTACTTATATGTCTATATCTCGTACAAACAGACCTGTTCCCAAAAATATATTTTCAATTTTATGTTTTCAGAACCCAACCAGCTTCTCTTCGGAAAATGTGTCCCGAACAAGACCATCACCGGTTCATATTATAATTTCAATTTAATAGTAAAATTTGTTTAGAACAAATCATTGAATCATTTTGTACTGTGCAATAGACAATCAAGAACATGTTGGGAACAGCTCTGTGGTTGTTCACTCACAACCACATAGTTCTAGTTGGCTTTTCCGCAAAAAAGCGGAAAAGCCTTTCTTTTTGTTCTCATTTTTGGCTTTTCCGCAAAGTTGCGGAAAAGCCTTTGTTTTTGTTCTTATTTTTTTTTTTTTTTTGGCTTCTTCTTTTTGTCGCCTAAATCCCATAGACTTTGTGCACGTTTTTTCTCAACGCCACTTTTGGCATTAATCTTTGTCATACATCATTCAAAGTTAGCATAAGCATAGTCCCTATAGCAAAGATGTGTCCCGAAGATTGACGTCATGGTGACGTCATCGACTAATTTATTATAGATTTTTGAATATTTAATTTTTTCCATAGACTTTGTACACAGAAATTTTTAAAAAATTGTCGATTTGCAAAGGGCATTTTTGACTCTTTGCCAGTAATTCATTTACACCAATCTTTGTCTAAGCAAAGACCCTAAATTCAACAACATTGTGTAATGATGACGTCATGATGACGTCATCAGGTGTGTATTTATAGGCAATTAAATTGTGACACTTTTAATATTAAAAAATGCATAAGAAATCAACCGTACGCGTCCGCAGCATTTCGTTGCCGGCAAGTGGTAGAATAGGTTGAGGTCTTTATTTCATTCAGTGTGCGTGAAATCACGTGACCCTTGCTTCCGGTCGAAAAAGGCCAAATCCGGAAGTGGCTTATCATTTGAAAGTGGTTATAGATATAAACTTGCTTTTAACGGTGTTAGTCTCTTGGCCAATAGTATTCTTCAAATCATCTACCGATGACGTCATGCAATCTTCGAGCGCCCTCTAGCGACAGGTTGAAAATTAGCAAAAATGTATTTTCAATAGATGTCTGTGGCGAAGTGTGTCGTAATCGCCTAAATATTGGTGTATATGATGACCTTGACCCACTTAAGACGTGTGCGAAGTTTTAGGCAAATGACGTCATCAGACCGGAAGTTACAATAAAAAGACCCTTTTTCATTTGAAAATTCCTAAAAAAATCAACCATGGCAGTTTTTATATTTGTTTTTACTTTAATTGTCGATTGAAGTGTAGGTCTAAAACACTTCAAAGTTTCGAGGCGATAAGCAAACTCGAACATACCCTGCGCACGCTTAAAACTTCACGTTGACAATACCTCTGCTTCAAAACATGCACTGGACAGGACGTCCACAATGTACATGTACACTGTACATGTACATGCACGTACGTTGTACATAGGCACATACATCGTATGTCAGTCAGCCTGCAGCGCTCGTGTTGCTGAGGTCAAATCCTGTCCGCAGTGACCGTTTTAGCCGATTTTCGGCTAACTTTGACAAATTTTCTGTTCATGCATGCGCATAGACAGGGACGTATTATAGCACTCTTGGCATTAATCTTTTTCAGATATCATTGAAAGTTGCCATAAGCATAGTCCCTATAGCCAAGACGTGTCCCGAAGAGTGACGTCATGGTGACGTCATCAAGTGATTTATTATGGATTTATGAATAATTAATTTTTCTCATAGACCTTGTACACAGCTTTCTCCACAAGTCTTTTCCTATACAGCACTGATAGTTAATCATACTAGTATGCAAAGTTCGAAGTGACGTCACGAAGACGTCATCAACAAATTTAAAAATATTTGTCGATTTTTAAAGTGCGTTTTCGACTGTTTGCCAGTAATTTATTTAGATCACTCTTTGTCCAAGCAAAGACCTTGTGCACACGCACATACATCGTATTGCCGAGGTCAAATCATGTCCACAGTGACCGTTTTAGTCGATTTTCGGCTAACTTTGACAGATTTTATGTTCATGCATATTCAGGGCATATTATTGATTAAAAAATATCATAATGCGGAAAAGCCCTATGTTCTGTTGCCAACAGACATAGACCTCTAGTTTTTGTTTCCTTTTCTTCTTTTTGTCGCCTAAATCCCATAGACTTTGTACACGTTTTTTCTCAGTGCTACTTTTGGTATTAATCTTTGTCATACATCATTCAAATTAAGCATAGTCATAGTCCTTATGGCAGAGATGTGCCCCGAAGAGTGCATCATGGTGACGTCATCGACTAATTTATTATAGATTTTTGAATATTTTATTTTTCCCATAGAGTTTGTACACAAATATTCAGTAAAAATTCTCGATTTTCAAAGGGAATTTTCGACTGTTTGCCAGTAATTCATTTAAATCACTCTTTGTCCAAGCAAAGACCCTAATTCAAAAAACATTGTGTAATGATGACGTCATGATGACCCTTTTTCATATGAAAATTCCTGAAAAATCAACCATGGCAGTTTTTATATTTGTTTTTACTTTAATTGATGATTGAAGGGTAGGTCTAAAACATTTCTAAGTTTCGAGGCGATAAGCGAACTCGAACATACCCTGCGCACGCTTAAAACTTCACCTTGACAAAACCTCTGCTTCAAAACATGCACAGGACAGGACGGCCACAATGTACATGTACATGTACATGCACGTACGTTGTAAATAGGCACATACATCGTATGTCAGTCAGCCTGCAGCGCACGTGTTGCTAAGGTCAAATCCTGTCCACAGTGACCGTTTTAGCCGATTTTCGGCTAACTTTGACAGATTTTATGTTCATGCATGCGCATAGACAGTGACGTATTATAGCCCTTTTGGCATTAATCTTTGTCAGATATCATTGAAAGTTGGCATAAGCATAGTCCCTATAGCCAAGATGTGTCCCAAAAAGTGACGTCATGGTGACGTCATCAAGTGATTTATTATGGATTTATGAATAATTAATTTTTCTCATAGACTTTCAGTTTAAAGGAAAATCACGCATTTAAAGGTGCAGTTTTTCTGCTGTGGGATTTTTAACCTATTGACTTTTCCCCTTTTTTAAGCCACCATTTTCATAACTTGGCGATCTGGAATCGTCATCAAATTTACAGCCAAGGAAGACCATCATACAAAAATTATGCCAAAACTACGACATCATGATGACGTCATCTTCAAGTGATTTATTATGGATTCATGAATAATTAATTTTTCTCATGGACTTTGTATACAGCTTTTTCCACAAGTCTTTTCCTATACAACACTGATATATCTTTCTGAGTAGTTCTGAACTTCAGCTAAGAATTACTATGAGAAGGAAAAAGAAGTCGTATTTTTTTACGTTTGCCATTTGATTGAAAATATTCCCAAGAGTCAGAATGTCAAGTAAAATTTTATAAAAATGTTTCAGTTTAAAGGCAAATCACGTATTTAAAGGTGCAGTTTTTCTGCTGTGGGATTTTTAACCCATTGACTTTGTACACGTTTTCAAGGCACCATTTTTATAACTTGGCGATCTGGAATCGTCATCAAAGTGACAGCCAAGGAAGACCCTCATACAAAAATTATGCCAAGACTATGACGTCACGATGACGTCATCACCTAATTTTTTTATTGATTTTTGAAAATTTACGTACATATTGTGAAGTCTTATATCTGCAGAAATGTAAGTCCGATTGGGTTGAAACTTGGTATGTGGCTATACCAGGAAGTGTTATAGATTAAAAATGAGGTGACGCCATGATGACGTCATCCTGAGATTGTATATGAATATTTATTTTTTGGGACCTTTTAGCCATATCTCCCGAATGCAACATGCAAAATGCAAAATTCTTTTTTGCATTTGGTCTGTTATGTAATAGCTATTCGCACAAAACTTGAAAAATGTGCGACGTCATCATGACGTCATCAAAATGCGATTTTTCAAAACTCATATAAGGAAAGGTCCAATTCTCATGAAACTTGGTGGGTAGGTAGTTAATCATACTAGTATGCAAAGTTCGAAGTGACGTCACGAAGACGTCATCAAAAAATTAAAAAATATTTGTCGATTTTCAAAGTGCGTTTTTGACTGTTTGCCAGTAATTTATTTAGATCACTCTTTGTCAAAGCAAAGACCTTGTACACACGCACATACATCGTATTGCCGAGGTCAAATCCGATTTTCGGCTAACTTTGACAGATTTTATGTTCATGCATATTCAGGGCATATTATTGATTAAAAAAATCATAATGCAGAAAAGCCCTATGTTCTGTTGCAAACAGACATAGACCTCTAGTTAGTTTTTCTCTTTTTTCTTTTTCCACTTTTTTTCTCATAGGATAACACGTGTTTTCGTTCTACAAGTCACTTTTGGCTTTTTTTCAAATCCGATCGACTTCAAACCTGGCACACAGTTAGACCTACATCTGAAGATGTGCGCCGAATCATGACGTCATCATGACGTCATCACGTGTCACGTGACGTCATCCTACAAGAGCATATTTTAAGGCCCTATATCTACAGAACCGGAAGTCCGATTTGGTTCAAACTTGGTATGCAAGTATTCCGGGACGTGTTATAGACGAAAATTGCAGTGACGTCATGATGACGTGATTTTATATGAATTATTCAATTTTTGGACCTTTTACTCATATCTCATAAACGGAATGTGGTAAATTCGAAATTCTTTTTGTAACAGGTTTGTTAGGTCATAGATAGATGCACAAAATTTTGTAAAATGTGTGACGTCATCATGACGTCATCAAAAACGTGATTTTTTTTATTCACATATAAGGGTATGTCCGATCGTTATGAAACTTATTGGGTAGGTAGGTATGGAAAACAGCATTCAAAATCTGAAGTGTCGTTATCATGACGTCATCATCTGATTTTTAATGAATTTTTCAAATTTTAATATTTTCTTCAAATATTGCAAAAATTATTTAAAATACGGTCCGATCGACTTCAAACGTGGCACACGCTTAAACAACTATCTGAAGATGAATGCCGAATCATGACGTCATCCTGACGTCATCACGTGTCACATGACATCATCCTAAAAGTGCATACTTTAAGGCCCTATATCTACAGAACCGGAGGTCCAATTGGGTTCAAACTTGGTATGCAAGTATTCCGGGAAGTGTTATAGACGAAAATTGCAGTGACGTCACGATGACGTCTTCATGTGATTTTATATAAATTATGCAATTTTTGGACCTTTTACTCAAATCTCATCAATGGAACATGGTAAATTCAAAATTACTTTTGTAACATATTCGGTAGGTGAAAGATAGATGCACAAAATTTCATAAAATGTGTGACGTCATCATGACGTCATCAAAAATGTGATTTTGTGATTCACATATAGGGTATGTCTGATCGTTCTGAAACTTGGCGGGTAGGAAGGTATAGATAAAGGCATTCGTATTCTGAAGTGACGTCATCATGACGTCATCGTCTGATTTTTTAATGAAATTTTCAAATTTCAATATTTTCTTCAAATTTTGCAAAGATTATATTAAATACGGTCCGATCGACTCCGAAACAGGTATGTGATTGTCCACAATCACAGGTCTAGTTTCTTCTTATTTTTCCACTTTTGTCATATGTTTTGTACACATTTTTCTTCTTCCAGTCCACTTTGGCATTTTCGTAAATGCGATCAACTTTAGACTTGGCACACACTTAGACCACCACCCACAGATGGTCCTAGAAGAAATTCGTGATCGTTACGTCATCAGGTGTCGGGTTAGTTCACATTAAAGATGCATTTTTCCCCATATGTTTTGTACACGTTTTAAAACACTCCAGTTTGGCATCTTCGTCAATCCGATCGACTTTAGACTTAATTCATACTTAGACCACCACCCACTGATGGCCCTTAACAAAATTCATGATTGTGACGTCATCAGGTGTCAGGTTACGTCACATTAAAGATACATTTTCCCCATTGGGTTTGTACACGTTTTAAAACGCTCCATTTCGGCACAATCGTAAATCTGATCGACATTACACTTGATACACACTTACACCACCACCCACAGATGGTCCTAGAAGAAATTTGTGATCGTGACGTCATCAGGTGTCACGTTACTTCACAGTAAAGATGCACATTTTCACCTTAGGTTTTGTACACGTTTTAAAACACTCCAGTTTGGCATCTTCGTAAATCTGATCGACTTTAAACTTAACTCATACTTAGACCACCACCCATAGATGGACCTAGACGAAATTCGTGACCGTGACGTCATCAGATGTCAAATTACGTCACATTAAAGATAATTTTCCCAATAGGATGTATGTACACATTTTAAAACGCTCCATTTCGGCACTTTCGTAAATCCGATCAACGTTACACTTAGTACACACTTAGACCATCACCCACAGACGGTCCTAGAAGAAATTCATGATCGTGATGTCATCGGGTGTCACGTTACTTCACATTAAAGATGCAAATTTTCCCCATAGGTTTTGTACATGTTTTAAAACGCTCCACTTTGGCACTTTCGTAAATTCGATCGACCTTATACTTGGTACACACTTAGACTACCACCCACAGATGGTCTTAGAAGAAAGTCGTCATCATTGCGTCATGAGGTGTCAGGTTTCATCACATTAAAGATTGTCATAAAAGAAAGTCGTCATCAGGTTTCAGGTTACGTTATACTAAAGATGCATTTCCCCATAGGGTTTGTACACGTTTTAAAACACTCTACTTTGGCACTTTCGTAAATGCAATCCATGTTAGACTTGGAACACACTTAGACTACCACCCACAGATAGTCTTAGAAGAAAGTCGTCATCATGGCGTCATAAGGTGTCAGGTTTCATCACATTAAAGATGTATTGTTTGCCTATTGGTTTTGTACACATTTTTTTTCAAACTTTTTCACTTCTATACATGTATGTCTGATTGACTTTACACTTTTCAGACACTAGTAAGACCAGCAGCCTAAGGTGGTCCCCAGTGAGTTCATAACGATGACGTCATCACGTGTCACGTGACGTGACATTAAATGAGCATTTCTTCGAATCGTTATAACTTCGAAAGTACAAGTCCAATTGGATTAAAACTTGGTATGCACATTCACAGGGATAGTTTATATATGAAAATTGAAGTGACGTCATCATCAAATGTCATATGACGTCCCTTAAAGGGGTATATCATTCTTTTATATGTCTACATCTACAGAACTATAATGTTCGATTTAGTTCCAACTTGACACGTACATGTACGTATTATAATGTGCTGTTATATAGATGACATTTACAGTGACGTCACTGATTGTTCGTCATGTGCACAGAGTATTTCAAATATCCGAAACAGCTTGTGTTTGTCCACAAACACATTTCTAGTTAGCTGTTTCGATGTACACACCGAAACAGCTCTTGTTTTCGTTAAGATTTTTTTTCTTGGTTCTTATTTTGTTTCTCCTTTTCAGACTTTTTCTCCATAGGTTTAACACATGTTTCTTCTACCAGTCCACTTTGCCACTTTTTTTAAATCCGATTGATTTTAGACTTGGTACATGCTTAGACCACCACCCACAGATGGTCCTAGAAATAATTTAATCCCCATATGTTTTATACACGTTTTAAAACGCTCCATTTCGGCACTTTCGTAAATCCGATCGACGTTACACTTGGTACACACTTAGACCATCACCCACAGATGGGCCTTGAAGAAGTTCGTGATCTTGACGTCATCAGCTGTCACGTTACTTTACATTAAAGATGCACATTTTCCCCATAGGTTTTGTACACGTTTTAAAACGCCCCACTTTGGCATTTTCGTTAATTTGATCGACTATATACGTGGTACACACTTAGACCACTACCCATAGATGGTCCTGGAAGAAATTCGTTATCGTGGCGTCATGAGGTGTCAGGTTACATCACATTAAAGATGCATTGTTTCTTTATTGGTTTTGTACACGTTTTTCTTCAAACTGAACTTCGGAAGTACAAGTCTGATTGGGTTAAAATTTGGTATGCATATTCACATGGATGTATTAAAGATGGAAATTGAGGTGACATTATCATCAAATGTCATGTCAAGTTCCTTAAAGGGGTATTTTATTCTTTATAGGTCTATTTCTACAGAACTAAAATGTTCGATTTGGTTGTGACTTGACAGTCCACTTTGCCACTTTTTTAAATCCGATTGATTTTAGACTTGGTACATACTTAGACCACCACCCACAGATGGTCCTAGAAGAAATTTAATCCCCATATGTTTTGTACACGTTTTAAAACGCTCCATTTCGGCACTTTCGTAAATCCGATCGACGTTACACTTGGTACACACTTAGACCATCACCCACAGATGGGCCTTGAAGAAGTTCGTGATCTTGACGTCATAAGCTGTCACGTTACTTTACATTAAAGATGCACATTTTCCCCTTAGGTTTTGTACACATTTTAAAACGCCCCACTTTGGCACTTTCGTAAATTTGATCGACTATATACGTGGTACCCACTTAGACCACTACCCATAGATGGTCCTGGAAGAAATTCGTTATCGTGGCGTCATGAGGTGTCAGGTTACATCACATTAAAGATGCATTGTTTCTTTATTGGTTTTGTACACGTTTTTCTTCAAACTGAACTTCGGAAGTACAAGTCTGATTGGGTTAAAATTTGGTATGCATATTCACATGGATGTGTTAAAGATGGAAATTGAGGTGACATTATCATCAAATGTCATGTCAAGTTCCTTAAAGGGGTATTTTATTCTTTATAGGTCTATATCTACAGAACTAAAATGTTCGATTTGGTTGTGACTTGACAGTCCACTTTGCCACTTTTTTAAATCCGATTGATTTAAGACTTGGTACATACTTAGACCACCACCCACAGATGGTCCTAGAAGAAATTCAATCCCCATATGTTTTGTACACGTTTTAAAATGCTCCATTTCGGCACTTTCGTAAATCCGATCGACGTTACACTTGGTACACACTTAGACCATCACCCACAGATGGTCCTCGAATAAATTCGTGATAGTGACGTCATCAGGTGTCACGTTACTTTACATTTAAGATGCACATCTTCCCCATAGGTTTTGTACACTTTTAAAACGCTCCACTTTGGCACTTTCGTAAATTTGATCGACGTTATACTTGGTACACACTACCCACACTATCCATAGATGGTGCTAGAAGAAATTCGTCATCGTGGCGTCGGGAGGTGTCAGGTTACATCACATTAAAGATGCATTGTTTCCCTATTGGTTTTGTACACGGTTTTCTTCAAACTGAACTTCGGAAGTACAAGTCTGATTGGGTTAAAACTTGGTATGCATATTTACATGGATGTGTTATAGATGGAAATTAAAGTGAAGACATCATCAAATGTCATGTCAAGTCCCTTAAAGGGGCATGTTATTCTTTTATAGGTCTATATATCTACAGAACTAAAATGTTCGATTTGGTTGTAACTTGACATGTACATATTATAATGTGCTGTTATAGATGACATTTATAGTGACGTCACTGATTGTTCATCCCGTGCTCAGAGTATTTCAAATATCCGAAACAGCTTGTGTTTGTCCGCAAACACATTTTTAGTTTGTATTTACTTTTGTCCTGGTGCCAGTATATTCTTTGTTTTTGTCTTCGTAGGGAAGGGGAACAAAAAGCAATTGCTTCTCCCTTTTGTTACATGTTAACATCACTTTATTATTTATTAATTAAATTTTGCTATAGACAAAATATTTCTTTTGAACAAGTTCATTCATTCATTCATTCATAAAAGGTTTATTAAAAATTGTCATCACAGCAAAAAACTGAATTGCAACAATTATTACAATATTTAAAAAAAAAACATGAAGAGATAACATTCAATATATATTTAAAATATTTAAGAAAAGTAAAAGACTAAAATGCACCAAAGCGCAGGCGAACCAGCGCTGTCTCGACACCCGCGCAAACTCACTGCACTCCATCCCGACCCAATCATCCCATGAATGGAATCAATTCCATGGACAATTCAGCCGGGACGGAGCACACCAGTCCGCACAAGTGTCAAGATCACTTAGTTAAAATAGTTAAAACTGATAAACTGCATCCCAAAGGAACACTTTCAAAATAAACTAGCCAAAACAACTTCAATCAGACGAGAGAGACACCACTTTAGTAAAAAAGTTAGTCAATAAGACCTCTCCCACGACCAACCAACGCTGCCTCTATACCAGCCCACTCTGAGAGCGAAAATAAAAATTACTATTGCACATTATTTGAAATGATATTGATACTGGTACATGTAGTTGAAAGCATGAAAATAAGCGAGTATCAATTAATCAAGGATGCAAAAGTTTCTGGCTGGAGCAAGTCAGGATACAAAATCAAAAAAACTATGAGCCATCCTTGTTCCACAGATTGGCCATGTATAGGAGAGGGTTTTTCTGACAGCGGGTCGTTCTACACCTTGGGATGGCTAATTTTTGTGAGTTTCCTTAATACTTTACTATGAATGGTACTCTTCTTTGGTGGGACCCAACTACTGAAACGCTCTGAATTGATAAGTGAGCTAAAGAAGTTCAAACAAAGCTGTTCCCGTCTATCAAACAAAGTAGGCAACTTACACACTTCAAGTGCCTCATCGTAAGACTTGAACTGATTGCCCAAGATGATCTTACACGCCCTCCTCTGGACTCGTTCCAATGCAGTGCTCTCAATGACAGTGAGCCCAGGATGCCATACAGGGGCTGCATACTCTGCTAAAGGACGTACGAAACCAGAGAAGACAGTGATAAGGTCATCAATAGGCAAATTGAAACGCTTGAGAAGTTTCAGGAGATACAATCTACCGTTGGCTTTTTTAAGCATTTCTGTGATCTGGGTACCCCATTTTAAGTCAGCCCTGATGTGAACACCTAGAATTTTGGCATCTGCCACAGACTGAAGAGTTTCATTAGCAATCTTTAGTGGTTGCTCGTCTAGGTTCTTTTTCATGAAAGACACTTTCAAGGAGGCACATTTCTTAGGATTAAGTTTCATATGGTTTTGCATAGCCCACTCCTCAAATTCATCAAGATGACCTTGCATAACTGATGGTGCATTATGTGCTCTTGTCTCTATCAGTGTTAAATCGTCTACATATTTCAAGGTGGTAAGCGAGGTGTCTGAAGCTGCGTCGTTAACCACAGCGACAAAACCAAGTGGACCAATGCGTGTACCTTGAGGCACACCACCCTTCAACCTGATCCAATCGCTGGTTTGGCCATGATAGCGAACACACTGTTCTCGTTCGTTGAGAAAACTGGCAACCCATGTAACAACTGAAGGTCGGACATCGAGGGCGATAAATTTTCTCATGAGTACAGTGTGGTCAACTAAATCAAAGGCCTTACTGAAATCAGTGATAACGACAGAGCTAACATGACCAGGCTTATCAGAATTCATAAACAAGGTGTCCATGAGTTTAAGTAGGTAATGGGTGGTAGAGACTCCTTTGCGATTCCCGTATTGATTGGGGTCGATTGATTTCTCTAAGTCCTGCAACAACCACCTTGCCATGAATCCCTCAGCAACTCGGAAGGCAGGGAGTTTAGAAGTGTCAAGGGCTTCAAGATCTTTAGAAACCGCGGCAAAGGTGTCGTTGATACTGTTGGACATGGCCTTAAAGTCGTTGGGATCCACACCGGGAGGGGGATGAATACATGACTCAGAGTTTTTCAAATTGGCCATGAGCTTAATCTGCTTGTACCACTCTGCTGGATTCGCTTTTTTGTGTCGTTGAACCCTGGATTTGTAATGTTCATGTTTTGCCTTGGCAATTTCACGACGAATCTTAATAATAATTGGAAATAATTGTCTATACTGGCCTGTAAGGTGACATAAAAGGCATCACATTTGTCAACAGCACTTGTTTTTTCATATACTTCCGTCCAGTCATGACCCACAATCCAGGTTCCAAACGCTCTGATATCAGAGTCTTTCATTGGTCGAACTACCAGGGAACGTGTTGCATTGGTGTTAGATGGGGGTCTGCTGGCAGGAGACCAAAGAACTGATGAAGTTGCAGAGTATGATGAGCATTGTTATCACATTTTCAATGATGTTTCAATGATAAAATATATGTATCTTAAATTCAATGAAATGAAATTATTGTTGTACTGAAGTAGTGCCAAAAACTATGCAAACACAAACACCATCAACAGTTCTCTATTATTTAGTGAACAAAATAGTCCTATAGCTGATTGTGTCTTTGAAAATTTACATAAAGTTAACATTCACCAGTCAGAAGAGATAAACGTGCAACAACTATATATGATTAAAAGCTAGGAATATTTATATTTCAAATCCCCACTAGGAAAATTGCAAGTATTCGGTGAATACTTATGAATAAATGGATAAATTATCACTGGATAACTAATGGATAACTAATTAAGAAAGAATACTCAAAGCACTAATAATAAATTTGACATCTATAGAAAGAACTTAATCTTTTCCCGAACAAGTAAAAGTGCAATATCGGTGTAAAACAATAATTTACGACAAAGGCAAATTTTTAAAACAGCAACATGATTTATAAACAAAATCATAGGAAGACAGAAGGTAATTCGGGAACTCGCCTATTTCAGAATAAAACGGTATGAGCATGACTGTCTGCAGGCTGAAGTCAGAATGCCCTCAATCACTTACATGAGGCCAAACCCGAATTTGACGGGGCAAGAAGCTAGATCGACTTCAAGACAAGCGCTATATATAATAGTTGGCCACAATTAATGGAATAATTGAAGGAAATGGCTGGCCAACCCCTGTCTACCCCCCAAAAAAAGTTTTGGTGTTGTGACATTGCAAAAAAGCAGGTGCTTTCCTTGACTTATTTTTCATTTAATTTCCAGAAAAGGAGATACGATTGGAAGGTAAGTTGCCTTGTCTTCTCTTTATTTTCAATTGGGGAACAGTTTTATGTCCTTTTCAAACTGGTTCACACACTGGCAAAGGGTACTGTATGTGTTAACTGTCATCATGACTAAGCCATGAACTTGAGAATTTACTGATCGTTTCCCATCATATTCATAGGACAAAAAATGACTAGTGAACTGACAACTTGAAGATATATCATGTCTAAAGTGATGATTTTGGGGGAGTAAGGTATACTTTTTACATAGAGAGGTTCTTGGTCACATGGGTCGGAATCAAGGAAAAACTCACGGAGACGGATTTTACGGTAGTATTCCGTGAGATCTTGGCTGATGAGCTCTGGCTGGTTCACAGAACGGAGAGTGAAACAAAAGTTAATACCCTTGGAGAGAAGTTGTATGCTCAGCGTCAGATATGGATGAGGAGGAAGGTTAACTACGGCATTGGAAGGGGGTGGTGGTTAGTTGCCCTATTGGCAATTCATATTAATGACTTCTCCATCCACTGTCGTATTTTGAGCCTACTTTTCCTTTATTTGCCAATTTGAATATTTTAAAACATGGCGATACTGTTTTTTTTTTCATTCGTAATTTATTACCACAAAAAACTCAAGCCTTCTTTTTACCTAGTTCTTCAGTTCATACTCACCAGACTTTTGGTTCAGGTAAAGGGGATCTTTTGTGAAGCCAAGTAGAACTGAGTTTTTTTCTAGGCACTAATACTAAAATCGACGTCTAAAGAAAAAAACCTTTTAATCTTTTCCCAAACTAGTAAAAGTGCAATATCGTTGTTAAATAATAATTTACGATAAAGGCAATTTTTTTAAAAGCAACATGATTGATAACAAAATCATATTCGGGAACTCGCCTATTTAATCATGTACAAAAAAAGTGAGTTGTGAACTGGAAATTTGCACATCAGTCGCAAGTGATGTTACACGATTTTGGGGTACCAAGATACTTGTTACACGGAAGAGTTCTTGGTCACAAAGAAAATTCCACGGAGACGGATCTTACGGTAGTATTCCTTGAGATTTTGCATGGCCGAGCTCTATCTGGTTCAAAGTAGTGGGTGCGAAATAAACATTGATACTTTTAGAGAAAGGTTTATGTTCCGCCCAGATATGGATGAGTAGGAACGGTTACGGTATTGGAATTGTGTGGTGGTGAGTTGCCCTATTGGGAATTAATTTGACGAAACTATACGACCTCTCCACTGTCCTATGTAATTACAGTGGTTTTGGGTTCGCTCATTAGTTAATCGGTGCACACTTATGAATAAACGGAAGAATGGTGTTGTAACGTATATATTTGCAAAAAAAAGTGCAGGTGCTTTCCTCGACCTTTTTTTTTCATTTAATTTCCAGAACGCTTGGAAGAAATAAGGAGAGGTAAGTTGCCTCGTTTTCTCCTAAAATTTAATTGACGAACAGTTTTATGTCCTTTTCAAATTGGTACACATACTGGCAAAGGGTACTGTTAGCACCCCCCCCCCCCCCCCAAAAAAAAACAAGTCTCCAGTTTCTGGTATGTGCGCGTGTCGTCGTAGCCATGCGCGTCGCCAAAATGAAGGTTTTTTTTTTTTCAATGAAAGAGGATGTCTCAAAACCGCCAAACTCACTGGTTTGACTGGAATCCTGCTGCTGCACAATTTTAACGTGTTTTTAGATGGGGTTATGATCGAGAATAAGCTTTATGTGGCCTCTCTGGACACCCATATATTTGCACTAAGTTTAGTCGGGAACCATTTGCAGTCATCAGCCGACATTTAAAGCAAAAAAAGTCGGGTAAAAAAAAAAAACGCGTCATCGCACCACTCTTTGGGGAAGCTCCATACCAGAAACCAGAGACCTTTTTTTGGCCTGAGTGTTTCATTTTTATCATTTGGACACCATGGACTTTAGCATAACTGATCGCTTTACATTACATCATGTACACAAATAGTATGTGATCGCTTTGCATCATGTACCAAAAAGTGAATTGTTGACTGACAATTTGCACATCAGTCTCAAGTGATGGTACACGAGTTTTCGGGGTACACAGATACTTGTTACACGGAAGAGTTCTTGGTCACATGGGTCAGAATTAAAGAAAAAACTCAGGGAGACGGATCCTACTGTAGTATTCCTTGAGATTTTGCATGGCCGAGCTCTATCTGGGAGTACTGGGAGTGAAACAAAACTGATACTTTTAGAGAAAGGTTTTTCTTTGTTTCGCCCAGATATGGATGAGGAGGAAAGGTTACGGTATTGGAAATGTGTGGTGGTGAGTTGCCCTATTGGGAATTCATTTGACGAACCTATACGACCTCTCCACTGTCCTATGTAATTACAGTGGCTTTGGGTTCGCTCATGAGTTAATCGGTGCACACTTATGAATACACGGAAGAATAGTCAAACTAATTTACAAAGAATCCTCCAAGTACTGATACTAAAATTGACATCTATAGAAAGAATGCAAAACTCTTCCTAAACAAGTAAAAGTGCAATATCGGTGTAAAACAACAATTTAAGATAAAGGCAAATTTATAAAACACCAACATGATTAATAAAAAAAAAATCATAGGAAAACAAAAGAGAATTCGGGAACTCACCTATTTCAGAATAAAACGGAATAAACAGATTAATGTACAGGAGGCAAGATGGCATTGATCCTGACTGTCCGCAGTCTGAAGCCAGAATGCCGTCAACCACTTTGAGGCCTATCCTGAATTTGACAGGGCAAGGAAGCTTGATCGAGTACGAGACAGGCGCTATATATATTATTGTTGGCCACAATTAGTGGAATAATTGATGGAAATGGCTGGCCAGATCAAATTAATTAATTCCGAGTAGTCGAGGTTTTTAGCTGGCGAATAGTGCGGCCCAAGTGGGTGGTCGGTTTAATAGTGCGATGGTCGTGAGCAAAATGCATGGAAATTGCAACCCCTGTCCACCCCAAAAAGGGAAGTTTTGGTGGTGTGACATATATATTTGCAAAAAAATGACCTTTTCGTAGTACATGTATTGGGGGGGGGGCTGGTATCCATCTCCCAAAAGGGTGTGCTCTTAAAAACAGACCATTATTATGCATGCTGATTTTCACGGCGCATTGCAATGGTTTTGGAGCTGGATTCCTTTTTCGGGGTTGTTGTTAGAACTCTCCAACCATTCATGGAAATACTTAATGGTAAAAAATGGTGGTGTGACATATACATTTGCCAACAAATGCAGGTGCTTTCCTTGACCTTTTTTTTCCATTTAATTTCCAGAAACGAATACAATCAAAACATCATTAACCAATAAATTGGATTTGCTGCAGCCTGAATGTGTTTATTAAATCTTCATGCCAAATCAAAGCATGTTTTGTTTTCCGTTTCACCCTACGCACCACCAACATAAATAGACGGCCAGATACCAGTCTTTCATTGCTGAAATCCTTTAGGCAAACTGGCTGTTACAAACCATTGGGTTGATCAGGCCCACCGAACCTGGGGTACATAACCGGGCCCCCACTCCGGATCCACTTTAAACCGTACCTGGGGTAATAACGGTCCCCCACTCCGAAAACCACCTGTGGTATATCCACGCCCCTTCTAAATTGCTCCGAAATTGATAGGACACTTGTAATTGAAACACAAAGTTCGCTGGCATAAATAACTGGAATGCTTCGCGGTCGGAACCGACTTCGTGGAAGCAAACCCTAGCCGGCACAGGCTGGGTTATTGTTGTAAAGGTTTGGAAATAAACAGTAAATCAATGTCAGCACATTTCACTAGACAGGCTCAGCGACCCTGGAATATGTCCCACGACCACAGTCGGCGCCACCCGCGCACTAGGGCGCGGCCCAAGGGACGAAGGACAGCCACCCCAAAGCCAGCAGTCCAGGGAAATGAAAATGTAGCCATCTTTAATTAAAAAAAAAAAAAACTACGCAAAAGACCATTTATGTAAGACTGCAGGTTGTATCAAAGTGGAAAAGCTGAGAAGGACACGGCTCAATTGAGGATAATGTAAAATGTACGCATTCAATCTGTGAGCCATAGCCCTGGCCCATTTATTCAATGTGAGTCGTTTTTGTTGATACTGGCATTGGACTGTGCGCCGTAATAAAAGAGCCTTGGTAGAATATCGGACCAAACCAGGCAGACAGATGGATAACGAGTCCTGAACTCTTCCATGAGTAAACTAATACGCTGGCGCATACAAAAAGTATCAATGGAAACAAGGTCATTAGTACCTAGGTGCATTATTACGACAGTAGGAGCCATGCCATGAGCCATAGCATCAAGGCGGCTTAAAAGTGAGAGAAAATTGCCTATCCCTGCCCCACCTTTTCCCATCCAGTGTATTTGTGCCTCGCAATCCATGTTCGTCTGAGCCCTGCGAATAATAGAATCACCCACGATCCATACTGTATCTGTACATAGTGATAAAATTAAAATAGACATTTTCACGGCATGACCAATTGACCATGCAGTTACTCCAGGAAAAGACACTGCGGAATTGTTGTACAGTATAGGTGTTAACCGCATCCGAACGCTAACGACCGATATTTTGGAATTGCAGTTAGGGGCCTTGAAAGTTGCGGTCATAATGCATTAAACTTGTGCAATGCCCGCACGGGACAGATACAAGAAATCTGTAGTCGTGTCTGGAAATTATTTACTCTGGAAAATAGCCCACAACTGATTTAAAAGTTGCTATAGTAGAAGAGACTAGACCCAGTAATGAACAATATACCATAAATTCACAAATGACTCCAAACGTCTCTGGTAAAACATTGGTAGATCGGTGTTTAGGAAAATTTAGAAATCTTTTCAATCCGACTGATACTAGTCGATAATTGGGCGATTATAAGGCGATAATTGTCGCTTACTGACTGAGATGGAAATCGGGAAGAGGCGTCATGAACAATTCCGCACTCGGCGCGGCCTGTCGAAAACGATCCATCTGGAAACGTGATAAAGAGTCAGAGTCAGCAATAACATTGAATCGACCGGGAACATGGACTGCCTTGAAAGAAATATTATGGCATAGTCACTGACAGACGAATGAACGGACTAGCTACATAAGTTTGTCACATCGCGACGATTGCTTGTTAATAATATGAACTACAGCGCTGTTGTCAGTGCGGAATACGACTTTGCAATTTGCGAGAAATGACCCCCAGCAATAAACAACTAGGACCAAAGGATAGAATTCTAAGTATGTTATAGACAGAGGTGACTGACCTATCGATTCGGGCCATCTCCCTTGAAACCACTTCCCTTTGAAGTACGCCCCGTACCCTATACTACCGGCGGCATCTAAGTAAAGCTCAAGTGTGTCATTTGACTCTCAGCCATTAGTCAGAAACGGAGAAACCCCATTAAAATGGTCAAGGAAATAAAGCCACATAATGAGGTCTGTAGCTTTTTCAGATTATTAATTCTTAGATATCAATTCGTCTTAATTTTTAGTTAATTATCACACTTTAATTATCAATGTTCCTTTTGAACTTTTCAATGATTAATTCTCCTGAATGCATTACTCATCGTTTTCCTTGTATACACATACACCCACACAGTGCCTATGCAATGTGTAGTCCCTATACTTTTATACAGAGCAAAAGACCTTCACTGCCCACACAAGTCACTGGTCAGTTTCTTAGTACAACCAAGTTGCTTTCAAGATCATTGTTTTAAGGAACTATATTACTCATTCCTAGTCATTTTTCTGAGACTCAAGGAAACCACGATATGACTAAGTTTTCTCATTCTTAAGTAGTTCTTATTCCCAAGACTTCCTGTTTCCACCAGTGTATAAGTCCTGCTCCACTAGCAGTTCTTCATTTCTATTCTGTTTTCTGTTTCAATTCCAATCATGTAGTCAGTTTAATTCGTTCTGCTCATCCAGTCAGTTCACCCAGTTCTCTTTGTCTCAATTCACTGTAACCAGTTCAATCAATCAATGTGTAAATAACATAATTGTTGATGAATAAACAGTCACGGTAAACATTCAACGCATTTCATTCCGTGTCACACCCTGGTATTCGTGCTACTCAACGCCTCATCACAGACCGCTATGTCTGGCCAAGTATCAACCGCGATGTAAGAAATTGGACAAAATCTTGCATACAGTGTCAGCGAGCTAAAATCCATCGTCACACCGCTACACCACTTTCCCAGTTCAAAGGCCCAATTGCACGATTTGATCATGTACACAAAGATCTAGTTGGTCCGATGCAACCTTCCAATGGATGCTGTTACATCCTGACTTGCATTGATCGCTTCACGCGATGGCCAGAAGCCATCCCACTGCCTGACATCACATCAGAAACATCACAACTGATCGTCGTACTCAGTTCGAATCAGCCCTTTTCGGCGCTCTCACCAATATGCTCGGTACTAAACGCATCCGCACCACAGCATACCACCCAATCGCGAATGGACTAGTAGAGAGATTCCATCGCCAACTAAAGACGTCGATAAAAGCGCAGTTGAATCCTAACAAATGGACAGAAACACTGCCGCTTGTTCTTCTTGGGATCCGCACAGCAGTCAAATCCGATTTTCGTCACAGTGTTATGAAAAGTGCGCATTTAGACACTTCTTCTCAGAACACCGCAGTTCCGAAATCATCGCATCAGTCCAACCCCCAGTTGACTCAAATGTTCACCCTGAGAACACTAACGCAACTCGCACAACCCGTTCTGGACGTAAAGTGCATTGGCCTAAACGCTATGTTACATTCGCTCGTTAATTGCCTCACACTCACTGGAAGGGTGCTCCTGTAGCGTTTTCAGATTATCAATTCTTAATTATCAATTCGTTTTAATTTTTAGTTAATTATCACACTTTAATTATCAATGTTCCTTTTGAACTTTTTAATGATTAATTCTCCTGAATGCATTACTCATCGTTTTCCTTGTATACACATACACCCACACAGTGCCTATGCAATGTGTAGTCCCTATACTTTTATACAGAGCAAAAGACCTTCACTGCCCACACACAAGTCACTGGTCAGTTTCTTAGTACAACCAAGTTACTTTCAAGATCATTGTTTTAAGGAACTATATTACTCATTCCTAGTCATTTTTCTGAGACTCAAGGAAACCACGATATGACTAAGTTTTCCCATCTTAAGTAGTTCTTATTCCAGAGACTTCCTGTTTCCACCAGTATATAAGTCCTGCTCCACTAGCAGTTCTTCATTTCTATTCTGTTTTCTGTTTCAATTCCAATCATGTAGTCAGTTTAATTCGTTCTGCTCATCCAGTCAGTTCACCCAGTTCTCTTTGTCTCAATTCACTGTAACCAGTTCAATCAATCAATGTGTAAACAACATACTTGTTGTGGAATAAACAGTCACGGTAAACAAAGTCCTCAACCAAAGAATTGTGTATCGACTCATCCATTCCCCAACAGTTCCATTTTAGCCCCATGATTAAGGCGCACCTTGTGATGCGGCTGAGACAAACCCCGGGTTAAAGCGATGAGTCGCCGCAGAAATGCACGTCCCGGAGCGACCGCTTTACACACACAGCTAAGGAGCCTACCAGGGATTGTACTTCCACCAATGTTAGCCTAGATTGACGCAGTGCCATGGAAAGTTGTTGGCGAAGAGCCTGCACCTATAATTCAGGAACTCTAACCTGCTGTTGGTCAGAGTCTATATCTAAGCCTAGATAAGTAATTGTTTGCGATGGGCCCGCTGTTTTCTCTTCAGCAATTGGTACCCCCAAACGTGCACATACCACTTTAAAAGCTTGGAGTGAATCATGACATGCATTTAGAAAATGACCAACAAAAAGAAGGTCGTCCAAATAGTGGGTTATTAGCGATGTGGTTGCCATCTGTTTGGTCATGAATTCAAGGAGAGTACTAAATGTTTCGAACACAGAGCAATATATGGAACAGCCCATCGATAAACATCTATCGTAGTAATACAACCCTTGAAACGTAAACCCAAGCAGTTCATAGTCAGATGGGGCTACTGGGAGTAAACGGAATGCAG
Source organism: Patiria miniata (assembly GCF_015706575.1). Lineage (NCBI taxonomy): Eukaryota > Metazoa > Echinodermata > Asteroidea > Valvatida > Asterinidae > Patiria > Patiria miniata. The sequence continues at coordinate 9,967,963 of NW_024037063.1, forward strand.
ACTTTATGTTTGATTTTGCCAGCCAGGCGTTGGGTCCTGCCTCCATGACTAATTCTACTGCCCTATCAAAAGTTGCATAATGAACGACATATTTGTCTTTGTCGATGTAATCATTGATAGATGTTCCTTCGGGATAGGATAAGTGGTGAATAAGTCGAATGAGTTGGGCTGTTGTTTAGGCACCAAGCCGATGGGGGAACACTGTAGATTGGGAAGTGGCGGGTTGTTAAAGGGACCCGCTACACGACCTAGGCTAATTTCCTTATTGATCTTTTCAATGACTATTTTGGCTGTTGTGATGCTGAGGAAAGACATTTCGCCTCACGCGACACACGGGGACCTTGGTAATGTAAAGTATACCCATCGGAATATCCTACACGTATTAATTCCGCCGCTCTAACATCGGGATAAACGGAACGCCATTCAGTTAAAATGTCAAATTTAATTCTCTAATTTCTCTGGCTCTAGCCCCCTGCGAAGTCGTCGGAGGGGGGGTCCTAGTACTAGCTACGCTGCCGTTTTGGCTCGAAAAAACCTACACGGCAAGTTAGCGCTCCATGGCCAAAACGGTTACAACTTGTGCACTTATGAGCGAATTTACAATTCGCCCAGTGGCAACCCTTCGCCTGGTTAAAGGCGAAGCAGAAACCACCGCCTTTGGATGAACGATGCGCAAAAGTGGCACCAGAACTAGGTGGTGCAGATGGAGTGGAATTGGCGAGTACGGCAGCGGCTGCCACCGTAACCCACAACTCCATGTCAATGGCCCCCCAGGAACGGCTCGGATAAGCTTCCTGGCACAGACGAAACTGCTCGTTATACGCACGCCATCCCAAGCCGCTAAACTGGGAGGCAGCCATCCTCACCGTCTTTACGTATTTGAGTAATTCGCCTACCCGGTGAGGGTGGCGCACCGCATAAATTGCCGTAAAGGTGTGAAAGGCAGTTAGCCATCTATCAATGGTATCGAGTTTCCTTTTAGGAGACTCGGGCTTGCAGACAATAGCCCCATTTTCAAGCGCTAACTTTAAGGTTTTATCACTTGGTTGCACCAGAGAAGTCGCGGCCGGATCATGAAAGAGTAAGGAAAGATCTATTCCCACTCCATATTTTCTCTTTAACCCCAATGGGTACTTGAAATCCTAACGGAGCCTCGCCCTGGCCTGAAAAGACCGGGTCGGGCCTAGACAAATTCTGCTCAAGTGCTGGCATGGCTGGGGCCGGTACAAGCCGAGTTAAAGGCAAACTTATAAAACAGCAACGTGGTTAATAAAAAAAAATCATAGGAAAACAGAAGAGAATTCGGGAATTTCAGGATAAACGGAATGTACAGACTCATGTATAGGTCAAGAAGCTAGGTTGAGTCCGAGACAGGTGCGTTTTGCTTTACATGTTTTATATTTTCGTCATTTGTAAAGCATGAACTTGAGCATAACTGATCGCTCTCCATTATATCAGAAACAAAAAAGGGACTTGTGAACTGACAATTTGCACATCAGTATCAAGTGATGGTACACGATGTTTGGGGGTACTCGGGTACTTTTTACACGGGAGCGTTCTTGGTCATGGGTCAGAATCAAGCGCAAACTCACGAAGAAGGATCCTACGGTAGTATTTCGTGAGATATCGGCTGAGCTGTACCTATTTCACAGTACAGGGAGTAGGACACATACTGAGACCCTTCGATAAAGGTTTATGTCCAATGTCAGATATGGATGAGGAGGAAAGGTTAAATACAGCGTGGGAATTGGTGGCGGTTAGTTTGTGTTCATATTTATGTAACTGCCACCTCCCCACTGTCCTATGTAATTACAGTGCCTTTGGGTTCACTCGTTAGTTAGGTCCGTTGTCTTTCCTTGTATGCGTATATCACCAGTGAATTTCATACTCTCCTGGTCACTTATTTAGTTTGTACTCCCTATGTGTAAAATTCTTTTCAGGTACAAAAATACATCATATACTGAATGCTATTATTGTCTGTACTGTAGTAGTTCCAACAAAACTGTAAAAACCAAAACACAACCAACCATTCTCTATTAATAAGTAAAGATTTAGTCCTAAAGCTTATTGTGTCTTTTCATTTGCATATAAAGAACACAGTCACCAGAGCATATAAACATCCTACAACTATATTTAAGTTTAAGATCAGAATAATGATATTTCAAATCACTATATTTCAAACTAATTTACACAGAAGTACTAATACTAAAATCAACATCTGTAGAAAGAATGCAAAACTCTTCCTAAACAATTAGGAGTGCCATAGCGAAGTAAAACAATAATTTACGATAAAAGGTAAATTTACACCGGAATTGCAGATACGCTGGAATGTGCCTGTTGAATGCAGCTAGCTATGCCAGAATGTGCTTGTTGGATGAAGCAATGTATTACCAAGCGAGGGTGTTGTAGTAAAATGTTTCTGTAGCTACAGAAGGTGCTATTTATGCTTTTCAAAATAGTGGCTCATCCTAACGTACAACCTATGTGTTATTCATGTAAGGATTATATAAACAATGTTACTAAGACCTGTCTGTTAGAAAAACACGACTAGTCACAAGTGTAATCAGCCTTTGTTCGTTTTTTTTTCTAGACGTGCCTGCTGAAATAAAGAATCGGGCAGTGTACCGAAAAGCACTCGAAAAGGGCAGTGAAACAGTACATCGCACGCGACTGATGATTGTCGGTCAAGAACGAGTTGGAAAAACTAGCCTGATGAGGAGTCTAATTTATGAAAGGTCAAACAGTAAAGAGTATCAATGTTGTTTATTTATGTTAGAATAAAACGTAGCCACGAGGCCGGCAAGGAATTCGCTGAATATGTTTTATGGTAAGAGGGGGTATCGAAGTGTGCAAGTTGATTGCACAATACATGTTTCGTCCCTCGTGCTCTTCAGCAAATTCTGTATTTATTTTCAATTATTAAATATTCAACTTTTAATTACGTATACTCTTATCAAAAGACCTGTTTTCTTTTCCTTTTATGGACGCCTGCAAAACCCTAAAAAAAATAAAAAGAGTTTTGATTTTGGCACAAACAGATCCTTTGCGACCAGACTGGCCCTCGGCCGCTACATTATCGATACTGATTGTAAAACCAGCCTACCCCACCATATGGGAATTATTGTCTGGCAGCGAAAAATTCGAAATTGTAAAGCAACAATTCAGTAACTAAACATGGGTCGAATTTTAGGTCGATTTCTCATTAGCTGTTTCGGTGACACACCGAAACAGCTCTTGTTTTCGTTAAGATTTTTTTTAGCTGTTCCCAATTTCAATTGGGAACAGCTCTTATTTTCGTTAAAGTTTGTTTTTTTCCTTTTTGGCTTTTCCGCAAAAAGCGGAAAAGCCTTTCTTTTTGTTCTCATTTTTGGCTTTTCCGCAAAAAAGCGGAAAAGCCTTTCTTTTTGTTCTCATTTTTTGGCTTTTCCGCAAAAAAGCGGAAAAGCTTTTCTTTTTGTTCTCATTTTTTTTCTTTCTTCTTCTTCTTCTTCTTCTTCTTCTTCTTATTCTTTTTGACGCCTAAATCCCATAGACTTTGTACACGTTTTTTCTCAGTGCCACTTTTGACATTTATCTTTGTCATACGTCATTCAAAGTTAGCATAGTCATAGTCCTTAGTTAGCATAGTCATAGTCCTGGTGACGTCATCGACTAATTTATTACGGATTTTTGAATATTTAATTTTTCCCATAGACTTTGTACACAGAAATTGAAAAAAAAATTGTCGCTTTTCAAAGGGCATTTTCGACTCTTTGCCAGTTATTTATTTACACCACTCTTTGTCCAAGCAAAGACCCTAATTCAAACAACATTGTGGAATGATGACGTCATGATGACGTCATCCTGTGTTTATTTATAGGCAATTAAATTGTGACACTTTTAATATTTAAAAATGCATAAGAAATCAACCGTACGCGTCCGCAGCATTCTGTTGCCGGCAAGTGGTAGAGTAGGTTGAGGTCTTCATTTCATTCAGTGTGCGTGCAATCACGTGACCCTTGCTTCCGGTCGAAAAAGGCCCAAACCGGAAGTGGCTTATTATTTGAAAGTGGTAATAGAAATGAACTTGCTTTCAACGGTGTTAGTCTCTTGGCCGATAGTATTCTTCAAATCATCTACCGATGACGTCATGCAATCTTCGAGCGCCCTCTAGCGACAGGTTGAAAATTAGCAAAAAATGTATTTTGAATAGATGTCTGTGGCGAAGTTTGTCGGAATCGCCTAAATATTGGTGTATATGATGACCTTGACCCACTTAAGACGTGTGCGAAGTTTTAGGCAAATGACGTCATCAGACCGGAAGTCATAATAAAAAGACCCTTTTTCATTTGAAAATTCCTGAAAAATCAACCATGGCAGTTTTTATATTTGTTTTTACTTTAATTGTCGATTGAAGAATAGGTCTAAAACATTTCAAAGGTTCGAGGCGATAGGCGATAAGCGAACTCGAACATACCCTGCGCACGCTTAAAACTTCACGTTGACAATACCTCTGCTTCAAAACATGCACAGGACAGGACGTCCACAATGTACATGTACATGCACGTACGTTGTACATAGGCACATACATCGTATGTCAGTCAGCCTGCAGCGCACGTGTTGCTGGGGTCAAATCCTGTCCACAGTGACAGTTTTAGCCGATTTTCGGCTAACTTTGACAGATTTTATGTTCATGCATGCGCATAGACAGGGACGTATTATAGCACTTTTGGCATTATTCTTTGTCAGATATCATTGAAAGTTGGCATAAGCATAGTCCCTATAGCCAAGATGTGTCCCGACGAGTGACGTCATGGTGACGTCATCAAGTGATTTATTATGGATTCATGAATAATTAATTTTTCTCATAGACTTTGTACACAGCTTTCTCCACAAGTCTTTCCCTATACAACACTGATATATCTTACTGAGTAGTTCTGAACTTCGGCTGAGAATTACTATGAGAAGGAAAAAGAAATCGTATTTTTTTTTACGCCTGTCATTTGATTGAAAATATTCCCAAGAGTTAGAATAGCAAGTAATATTTTATAAAAATGTTTCAGTTTAAAGGAAAATCACGCATTTGAAGGTGCAGTTTTTCTGCTGTGGGATTTTTAACCTATTGACATTGTACACGTTTTCAAGCCACCATTTTCATAACTTGGCGATCTGGAATCGTCATCAAAGTTACAGCCAAGGAAGACCCTCATACAAAAATTATGCCAAGACTATGACATCATGATGACGTCATCATCAAGTGATTTATTATGGATTCATGAATAATTAATTTTTCTCATAGACTTTGTTCACAGCTTTCTCCACAAGTCTTTTCCTATACAACACTGATATATCTTACTGAGTAGTTCTGAACTTCGGCCGAGAATTACTATGAGAAGGAAAAAGAAATCGTATTTTTTACGTTTGCCATTTGATTGAAAATATTCCCAAGAGTCAGAATATCAAGTAATATTTTATAAAAATGTGTCAGTTTGAAGGCAAATCACATATTTAAAGGTGCAGTTTTTCTGCTGTGGGATTTTTAACCCATTGACTTTGTACACGTTTTCAAGCCACCATTTTTATAACTTGGCGATCTGAAATCGTCATCAAAGTTACAGCCAAGGTAGTCCCTCATACAAAAATTTATGTAATCAAGTTACAACCAGTTATGTAATAGCTATTCGCACAAAACTTGAAAAATGTGTGACGTCATCATGACGTCATCAAAATGCGATTTTTCAAAACTCATATAAGGAAAGGTCCAATTGTCATGAAACTTGGTGGGTAGGTAGTTAATCAAAGAAGTATGCAAAGTTCGAAGTGACGTCAGGATGACGTCATCAAAAAAATTAAAAATATTTGTCAGTAATTTATTTAGATCACTCTTTGTCCAAGCAAAGACCTTGTACACACGCACATACATCGTATTGCCGAGGTCAAATCCTGTCCACAGTGACCGTTTTAGCCGATTTTCGGCTAACTTTGACAGATTTTATGTTCATGGATATTCAGGGCATATTATTGATTAAAACAAATCATAATGCGGAAAAGCCCTATGTTCTGTTGCAATCAGACATAGACCTCTCGTTTTTTTTTCTTTTTCCACTTTTCCCATAGGTTTTGTACACGTTTTTATTCTACAAGCCACTTTGGCAATTATTTTAAATCCGATCAACTTGAAACTCAGCATAGTTATTAAGCATCATCTGAAGATGTGTGCCGAAACTGTTCGTCATGCTGGCGTCATCACGTGATTTATTATAGAATTTTGAATATTTAATTTTTCCCATAGACTTTGTACACAGAATTTTTTTAAACAAATGTCGATTTTCAGAAGGGCATTTTCAACTTTTTGCCAGTAATTAATTTACACCAATCTTTGTCTAAGCTAAGACCCTAATTCAAACAACATTGTGTAATGATGACGTCATGATGACGTCATCCGTTGTTTATTTATTGGCAATTGAATAGTGACAATTTTAATATTTAAAAATGCATAAAAAATCAACCGTACGCGTCCGTAGCATTCTGTTGCCGGCAAGTGGTAGAGTAGGTTGAGGTCTTTATTTCATTCAGTGTGCGTGATATCACGTGACCCTTGCTTCCGGTCGAAAAAGGCCAAAACCGGAAGTGGCTTATTATTTGAAAGTGGTAATAGATATGAACTTGCTTTCAACGGTGTTAGTCTCTTGGCTGATAGTATTCTTCAAATCATCTACCGATGACGTCATGCAATCATCGAGCGCCCTCTAGCGACAGGTTGAAAATTTTCAAAAATGTATTTTGAATAGATGTCTGTGGCGAAGTTTGTCGGAATCGCCTAAATATTGGTGTATTTGATGACCTTGACCCACTTAAGATGTGTGCGAAGTTTAAGGTGTATGACGTTATCAGACCGGAAGTTATAATGAAAAGACCCTTTTTCCTTAGAAAATTCCTGAAAAATCAACCATGGCAGTTTTTATATTAGTTTTTACTTTAATTGTCTATTGAAGGGTAGGTCTAAAACATTTTTAAGCTTCGAGGCAATAAGCAAACTCGGACATGCCCTGCGCACGCTTAAAACTTCAGGTTGACAATACTTTAAAACATACTTTAAAACATGCACAGGACGTCCACACTGAACATGTACATGCACGTACGTTTGACATATCCTATGTCAGTCAGCCTGCGCACAGCGCACGTGTTGCTGAGGTGAAATCCTGTCCACAGTGACCGTTTTAGCCGATTTCCGGCTGTACATTACGTCCCTTCATTCTCGTCAAAAGAGGGCAGTACATAACTTTAACGGTTGTACGGGCGCGCAGGCTAGCCTTTGCCAGGCCGCAGCGTAACGAGCGGCACAGAGCCAAAGGATAGCGCGTTACAAAAAAATATAACGGCACACCGTATAAAGTGAATGGCGCCCCCATTCGCCAATCAGTAGACTTGTCTCAGTGATTTTTGTTCTACTTTAGGGGAAGTTGGACACTTATGCAATTTCAAATAAACATGTATATCACACGTTTTTATTCTACAAGCCACTTTGGGAACTATTTTACATCCGATCAACTTTAAACTCAGCATAGTCATTAACCATCATTTGAAGATTTATACCGAAACTTTTCGTCATCGAGACGTCTTCAGGGGTCACGTGACATCTATTTATAGATTCAATTTTTACAGCCTTATAACTATAGAACTATTTGACAGATTGATCTCAAATTTGGTAGGTTATACAGACAGGGAAGTGTTATAGATGAAAATCGATATGTCAAGGTCACGTGACCTTCACTTCCGGTTTTACCAGAAGTGGTAATTTTAGACCCTTATGTCATATTTCATGAATTTTTAATCTTATCGGGTTGAAACTTTACATTAATACAAACCTATATTGACAGATAATTATTATATTGCATTATTATTACTGTGCACATATTTATTGTCATGTTATGACGTCATGAATATTTAATGAGACAATCTTTACAGTCTTATAACTAATGAACTAAATGACCGATTGATCTCAAATTTAGTAGGTATACAGACATGGATGTGTTATAGATAAAAATTGACATAGCAAGGTCATGTGACCTTCACTTTAAGTTTTACTGGAAGTGGTAATTTTAGACCCTTATATCATATTTCATGAATTATTAATCTGATCAGGTTGAAACTTCAGATTAATGCAAAGCTATATTGACAGATAATTTTATTGCATTATTATTACTGTGCACATATTTATTGTCATGTTATGACGTCATGAATATTTAATGAGACAATCTTTACAGTCTTATAACTAATGAACTATATGACCGATTGATCTCAAATTTAGTAGGTATACAGACATGGATGTGTTATAGATAAAAATTGACATAGCAAGGTCATGTGACCTTCACTTTAAGTTTTACTGGAAGTGGTAATTTTAGACCCTTATATCATATTTCATGAATTATTAATCTGATCAGGTTGAAACTTCAGATTAATGCAAAGCTATATTGACAGATAATTTTATTGCATTATCATTACTGTGCACTTAATTATTGTCATGTCATGACGTCATGAATATTTAATGAGACAATCTTTACAGTCCTATAACTATGGAACTAATTGACCGATTGATCTCAAATCTGGCAGGTATACAGACAGGGAAGTGTTATAGATAAAAATTGACATATTAAGGTCATGTGACCTTCACTTCCGGTTTTATCGGAAGTGGTAATTTTAGACCCTTATATCATATTTCATGAATTATTCATCTGATCAGGTTGAAACTTCACATTAATACAAAGCTATATTGACAGATAATTATATGGAATTATTATTACTGTGCACATAATTATTGTTATGCAATGACGTCATGAATATTTAAAAGGTTGTACTGAAGTGCAATCTTTAAAAGTAACAATTTCAATTTATTAATTTCATTTTTTGTTAATCATTAAATCATTTTGTTTACGGTCCAATAGAGGATCAAAACTGGGAACAGCTCTGTGGTTGTTCACAACCACAACCTCTAGTTTTTCTTTTTTTTTTTTTTTTTTTAGCTGTTTCGGTGTACACACCGAAACAGCTATTGTTTCTGTTATTGGCTTTTTCCGCATTGTTGCGGAAAAGCCTTTCTTTTTGTTCTGATTTTTTTTCTTTCTTCTTCTTCTTCTTCTTCTTCTTCCTCTTCTTCTTTTTTTCCCAAAAGCCCATAGACTTTGTACACGTTTTTTCTACACGCCACTTATGGCATTAATCTTTATCATACATCATTCAAAGTTTGCATAAGCATAGTCCCTATAGCAAAGATGTGTCCCGAAGATTGACGTCATGGTGACGTCATCGACTTATTTATTATAGATTTTTGAATATTTAATTTTTCCCATAGACTTTGTACACAGAAATTTAAAACAAATTGTCGCTTTTCAAAGGGCATTTTCCACTCTTTGCCGGTTATTCATTTACACCACTCTTTGTCCAAGCAAAGACCCTAATTCAAACAACATTGTGGAATGATGACGTCATGATGACGTCATCCTGTATTTATTCATAGGCAATTAAATTTCGACACTTTTAATATTTAAAAATGCATAAGAAATCAACCGTACGCGTCCGCAGCATTCTGTTGCCGGCAAGTGGTAGAGTAGATTGAGGTCTTCATTTCATTCAGTGTGCGTGCATTCGGAAAAGCCTTTCTTTTTGTTCTGATTTTTTTGGCTTTTCCGCATATTGCGGAAAAGCCTTTGATTTTGTTCTAATTTTTTTTTTTTAGCTGTTTCGGTGACACACCGAAACAGCTCTTGTTTTCGTTAAGATTTTTTTTTCTTTTTTCTTCTTTTTTTAGCTGTTTCGGTGACACACCGAAACAGCTCTTGTTTTCGTTAAGATTTTTTTTTCTTTTTTCTTCTTTTTTTTTTTTTTCTTCTCCTTTTTCAGACTTTTTCTCCATAGGTTTAACACACGTTTCTTCTACAATCCACTTTGCCACTTTTTAAAATCCAATTGATTTCAGACTTGGTACATACTTAGACCACCACCCACAGATGGTCCTAGAAGAAATTTGTGATTGTGACGTCATCAGGTGTCAGGTTACGTCACATTAAAGATGTATTTTTGCCCATATGTTTTGTACACGTTTTAAAACACTCCAGTTTGGCATCTTCGTCAATCCGATAAACTTTAAACTTAATTCGTACTTAGACCACCACCCACAGATGGTCCTAGACGAAATTCGTGATCGTGACGTCATCAAGAGTCAGGTTACGTCACATTAAAGATGCATTTTTCCCCATAGGGTTTGTACATGTTTTAAAACGCTCCACTTTTTGGCATTTTCGTAAATCTGATCGACGTTACACTTGGTACACACTTAGACCATCACCCACAGATGGTCCAAGAGGAAATTCGTGATTGTGACATCATCAGGTGTCACGTTACTTCACATTAAAGATGCACATTTTCCCCATAGGTTTTGTACACGTTTTAAAACGCTCCACTTTTTGGCACTTTCGTAAATTTGATCAACTTTATACTTGGTACACACTGAGACCACCACCCACAGATGTTCCAAAAGGAAATTTGTGATCGTGACGTCATCAGTTGTCACGCTACTTCACATTAAAGATGCACATTTTCCCTATATGCTTTGTACACGTTTTAAAACACTCCACCTTGGCACCTTCATAAATGCGATCGACCTCAGACTTAATACATACTTAGACCACCACCCACATATGGTCCTAGAAGAAATTCGTGATCGTGACGTCATCATGTGTTGGGTTACATCACATTAAAGATGCATTTTTCCCCATAAGGTTGGTACAAGTTTTAAAACACTCTACTTTGGCACTTTTGTAAATTATGCGATCGACGTTAGACCTGGTACACACTTAGACTACCACCCACAGATGGTCCTAGAAGAAATTCGTGATCGTACCAATGCCAAGATGGGTTATAGATGAACATTCATGTGATGTCATCATCAAATGTCATGTGACGTCCCTTAAAGGGGCATTTTGTTCTTCATTGGCCTATATTTACAGACCTTTATGTTCGATTTGGTTATAACTTGACATGTACGTATAATGTGCTGTTATAGATGACATTTTTAGTGACGTCACTGATTGTTCATCACATGCACAGAGTATTTTGAATATCCGAAACAGCTTGTGTTTGTCCACAAACACATCTCTAGTTTTTTTTTTTTTTCTTCTCCTTTTTCAGACTTTTTCTCCATAGGTTTAACACACGTTTCTTCTACCACTCCACTTTGCCACTTTTTGAAATCCGATTGATTTCAAACTTGGTACATACTTAGAACACCACCCACAGATGGTCCTAGAAGAAATTTGTGATCGTGACGTCATCAGGTGTCAGGTTACATCACATTAAAGATGCATTTTTCCCCATATGTTTTGTACACGTTTTAAAACACTCCAGTTTGGCATCTTCGTAAATCCGATCGACTTTAAACTTAATTCATACTTAGACCACCACCCACAGATGGTTCTAGACGAAATTCGTGATCGTGACGTCATCAAGTGTCAGGTTACGTCACATTAAAGATGCATTTTTCCCCATAGGGTTTGTACATGTATTAAAACGCTCCATTTCAGCACTTTCGTAAATCCGATCGACGTTACACTTGGTACACACTTAGACCATCACCCACAGATGGTTCTTGAAGAAATTCGTGATCGTGACGTCATCAGGTGTCACGTTACTTCACATTAAAGATGCACATTTTCCCTATATGTTTTGTACACGTTTTAAAACACTCCACCTTGGCACCTTCATAAATGCGATCGACCTCAGACTTAATACATACTTAGACCACCACCCACAGATGGTCCTAGAAGAAATTCGTGATCGTGACGTCATCAGGTGTTGGGTTACATCACATTAAAGATGCATTTTTCCCCATAGGGTTTGTACACGGTTTAAAACACTCTACTTTGGCACTTTTGTAAATTATGCGATCGACGTTAGACCTGGTACACACTTAGACTACCACCCACAGATGGTCCTAGAAGAAATTCGTGATCGTACCAATGCCAAGATGGGTTATAGACAAATTCATGTGATGTCATTATCAAATGTAATGTGACGTCCCTTAAAGGGGCATTTTGTTCTTTATAGGCCTATATTTACAGACCTACATGTTCGATTTGGTTATAACTTGACATGTACATATAATGCGCTGTTATAGATGACATTTTTAGTGACGTCACTGATTGTTCATGACGTGCACAGAGTATTTCGAATATCCGAAACAGCTTGTGTTTGTCCACAAACTCATCTCTAGTTTCTTCTCCTTTTTAGCTGTTTCGGTGACACACCGAAACAGCTCTTGTTTTCGTTAAGATTTTTTTTTTTCTTTTTTTTTCTTTTTTTTCTCCTTTTTCAGCCTTTTTTTCCATAGGTTTAACACACGTTTATTCTACCAGGCCACTTTGGCACTTTTTTGAATCTGATTGATTTCAGACTTGGAACATCCTTAGAACACCACCCACAGATGGTCCTAGAAGAAATTTGTGATCGTGACGTCATCAGGTGTCAGGTTACGTGACATTAAAGATGCATTTTTCCCCATATGTTTTGTACACGTTTTAAAACACTCCAGTTTGGCATCTTCGAAAATCCGATCGACTTAAGACTTGATTTAAACTTAGACCACCACCCACAGATGGTCCTAGATGAAATTCGTGATCGTGACGTCATGAGGTGTCAGGTTACGTCACATTAAAGATGCATTTTTTTTCCCATAGTGTTTGTACATGTTTTAAAACGCTCTATTTCGGCACTTTCGTAAATCCGATCGACGTTACACTTGGTACACACTTAGACCATCATCCACAGATGGTCCTCGAAGAAATTCGTGATCGTGACATCGTTAGGTGTTAGGTAACGTCACATTAAAAATGCATTTTCCCCATAGGGTTTGTACATGTTTTAAAACACTCCACTTTGGCACTTTCGTAAATTCGATGTACTTTAGACTTGGAAAACACTTAGACCATCACCCACAGATGGTCCTAGAAGAAATTTGTGATCGTGACATCATGAGGTGTCAGGTTACTTCACATTAAAGATGCATTTTCCCCATAGGTTTTGTACACGTTTTTCTTCAATTCATAATTTGACACTAGATGTCTGATTGACTTTTCTCTTGTCAGATGACATTCGAAGTGACTTCATCAAGTGTTCATCACGTGCACAGAGTATTTCAAATATCCGAAACAGCTTGTGTTTGTCCACAAACACATTTCTAGTTCTTTTTTTTTTCTCCTTTTTCAGACTTTTTCTCCATAGGTTTAACACACGTTTCTTCTACCAGTCCACTTTGCCACTTTTTTAAATCCGATTGATTTCAGACTTGGTACATACTTAGACCACCCCCCACAGATGGTCCTAGAAGAAATTCGTGATCGTGACGTCATCAGGTGTCGGGTTACGTCACATTAAAGATGCATTCTTCCCCATATATTTTGTACACGTTTTAAAACACTCCAGTTTGGCATCTTCGTAAATCCGATCGACTTTAAACTTAATTCATACCTAGACCACCACCCACAGATGGTCCTAGAAGAAATTCGTAACCGTGACGTGATCAGGTGTCGGGTTACGTTACATTAAAGATGCATTTTTCCCCATATGTTTTGTACACGTTTTAAAGCACTCCACTTTAGCCTCTTCGTAAATCCGATCAACCTCAGACTTGATACATACTTAGACCATCACCCACAGATGGTCCTAGAAGAAATGCGCGATCGTGACGTCATCAGGTGTTGGGTTACATCACATTAAAGATGCATTTTTCCCCATAGGGTTTGTACACGTTTTAAAACACTCTACTTTGGCACTTTTGTAAATTATGCGATCGACGTTAGACCTGGTACACACTTAGACTACCACCCACAGATGGTCCTAGAAGAAATTCGTGATCGTACCAATGCGGAGATGGGTTATAGATGAAAATTCATGTGATGTCATCATCAAATGTCATGTGACGTCCCTTAAAGGGGCATTTTGTTCTTTATAGGCCTATATTTACAGACCTATATGTTCGATTTGGTTATTACTTGACATGTACGTATAATGTGCTGTTATAGATGACATTTTTAGTGACGTCACTGATTGTTCATCACGTGCACAGAGTATTTTGAATATCCGAAACAGCTTGTGTTTGTCCACAAACACATCTCTAGTTCAGACTTTTTCTCCATAGGTTTAACACACGTTTCTTCTGGCAGTCCACTTTGCCACTTTTTTAAATCCGATTGATTTCAGACTTGGTACATACTTAGACCACCACCCACAGATGGTCCTAGAAGAAATTTGTGATCGTGACGTCATCAGGTGTCAGGTGACGTTACATTAAAGATGCATTTTTCCCCATATGTTTTGTACACGTTTTAAAACACTCCAGTTTGGCATTTTCGTAAATCCGATCGACTTTAAACTTAATTCATACTTAGACCACCACCCACAGATGGTTCTAGACGAAATTCGTGATCGTGACGTCATAAAGTGTCAGGTTACGTCACATTAAAGATGCATTTTTCCCCATAGGGTTTGTACATGTATTAAAACGCTCCATTTCGGCACTTTTGTAAATCCGATGGACGTTACACTTGGTACACACTTAGACCATCACCCACAGATGGTTCTTGAAGAAATTCGAGATCGTGACGTCATCAGGTGTCACGTTACTTCACATTAAAGATGCACATTTTCCCTATATGTTTTGTACACGTTTTAAAACGCTCCACCTTGGCACCTTCATAAATGCGATCGACCTCAGACTTAATACATACTTTGACCACCACCCACAGATGGTCCAAGAAGAAATTTGTGATCGTGGCGTTATCAGGTGTTGGGTTACGTCACATTAAAGATGCGTTTTTCCCCATATGTTTTGTACACGTTTTAAAACAATCTACTTTGGCACCTTCGTAAATCCGATCGACCTCAGTCTTGATACATACTTAGACCACCACCCACAGATGGTCCTAGAAGAAATTCGTGATTGTGACGTCATCAGGTGTTGGGTTACATCACATTAAAGATGCATTTTTCCCCATAGGGTTTGTACACGTTTTAAAACACTCTACTTTGGCACTTTTGTAAATTATGCGATCGACGTTAGACCTGGTACACACTTAGACTATCACCCACAGATGGTCCTAGAAGAAATTCGCGATCGTACCAATGCCGAGATGGGTTATAGACAAATTCATGTGATGTCATCATCAAATGTCATGTGACGTCCCTTAAAGGGGCATTTTGTTCTTTATAGGCCTATATTTACAGACTTACATTTTCGATTTGGTTATAACTTGACATGTACGTATAATGTGCTGTTATAGATGACATTTTTAGTGACGTCACTGATTGTTCATGACGTGCACAGGGTATTTCGAATATCCGAAACAGCTTGTGTTTGTCCACAAACTCATCTCTAGTTTTTTTTTCTTCTCCTTTTTCAGACTTTTTCTCCATAGGTTTAACACACGTTTGTTCTGACAGTCCACTTTGCCACTTTTTGTAATCCGATCGATTTCAGACTTGGTACATACTTAGACCACCACCCACAGATGGTCCTAGAAGAAATTCGTGACCCTGACGTCATCAGGTGTCGGGTTACGTCACATTAAAGATGTATTTTTCCCCATATGTTTTGTACACGTTTTAAAACACTCCACCTTGGCACCTTCATAAATCCGATCGACCTCAGACTTAATACATACTTAGACCACCACCCACAGATGGTTCTAGACGAAATTCGTGATCGTGACGTCATCAAGTGTCAGGTTACGTCAAATTAAAGATGCATTTTTCCCCATAGGGTTTGTACATGTTTTAAAACGCTGCATTTCGGCACTTTCGTACATCCGATCGACTGTACACTTGGTACACACTTAGACCATCACCCACAGATGGTCCTTGAAGAAATCCGTGATCGTGACGTCATCAGGTGTCAGGTTAGGTCACATTAAAGATGCATTTTTCCCAATAGGTTTCGTACACGTTTTTCTTCAATTCATACTTTGGCACGATATGTCTGATTGGCTTTTCTCTTGGCAGATGACATTCGAAATGACTTCATCAAGTGTTCATCACGTGCACAGAGTATTTCAAATATCCGAAACAGCTTGTGTTTGTCCACAAACACATTTCTAGTTTGTTAATAACTTTTGTATGGCTTAAAACATATAAATTTAGGAAAAGGAATCCATTTTTGGGAAGAAACTCAAAAATAGCATGGGGATGCAGCTTTAAATTAATTCTTGCCAACAACTGATCATACATGTACTTGAGTGCCTTAATGTTGTATGTCATACAATCTGATATGAAAACTCTTCATGTGATTGTGCCCATTGCCTAGCGTATTTCCCTGAAACCGATCTGCTCTTTTGATGCTAGACCGCTTGTTACCGAGGCCAGAACTTTAATAGTGCCCTCTCAGGGGCACCATGTACTTTTTAAATCCCACTCTTTGGCTAACAGGACTAACACTGGAGCATTTGTTTTTGGTCGAGGTGACGTCATGATGACCGATTGCGATCTGAACCTTTTACAGTTTTAGTTTAGACATATATATAGAATTCCAAACGTACAAAAACCTTAAAAAAAAAGAACCCGAGAGTGGGGGGGGGGTATACAGGTGATGACCCCCCCCCCAGAGGGGAGGGTTAAATGGAAGGAGAGAAAGAAATTTCGGTTATTAACATTAGCAATCCAAATGTAATGTTACAGTGGAAAATGCTATTAATAAACCCCAAGCACGCTATAACGTTGAAAGTCCCCCCCCCCCCAAAAAAAAAAAATTAAATTTATGATGACATGTAGTGTCTCAAATATTGGAACAGGACTGGAACGTGACATATTTTGTTACTCACACATGGACCTCTAAATTGTACGATTTTGTTTTAAGCTATAATGACATTATATTTACAGTTTCAACATCGATGAATTATCAACAGAAGGCATCAGTACTGACTGCGCCATAAACATCAGTTCTTCACAATCTTGGCACTGTAAAAGAGGTAGACTCATTTAAACCATGATTTTTCTGCTACAGTTAAAAACTGATTTTGTTGTTGGTTTGAATATGACTTAAGACAAATACGTTTAGTTATAAGGCGGAGTTATAGTCTTCAAAATGTAACATAAAGAGGCAAATTTGAGTAGGACTTGGTAACATAGCTTTTTCACCTACTTTTTGGCTGCTAAATCCGAAAATAATAGATACCGAGCAGGACTTTAGTGCAAATATGCATAATTTGCATAAATCTTTAACACCTGTATTGTAATATATTTGGCCCCATATTTGGGTATATTTTATATTATTTTATTTTTTTTTAAAGTATATTTTGGTGATTCTACTTACACGTCCTTACTTCGATAACATTTTCTAAAACATTTACGTGACTGAATGATTATGAGTACAAAATGACAATCCAAAATATGCCTTGAATTTAAAGTTGCGCGCATTTCCCTTGTCTCCAGATATCATCACGCAATCTTGCCAAAAATCAGTATTGATGCACTTCAAATGTATTGGGGAAAATCATGTGAACAATGATAACATCTTGAATTTTAGCCCAGCAAACAAAAAGGGGAAAAATGAGGTGTCCGTAAATTGGGCTAAAAGTAGGTGAAGGGTTGCCTATTGAGGGCGACTTGAACAAGTTCAAGAAAATTCCCAAAATTATTGATAAGAACAAGTTTTGATGTTGATATAAATATTGTAAGCAACACTAATCTTTTATTCTGGAGGATTTCCTTGAAATTGTTCAAGTCCCCCACGTTAGACAACCCTTCGCCTAATTTTTAGCCCAATTTACGGGCACCTCATTTTCCCCCTATTTTCTTGTTTGGCATTAATATCATGATGTTATCATTTTGGCGTGATTTCCGATTTATTTTTGTTAGGGTAACTGTGCCAGTAAGTAACTTTGTGAATTTAAAGCTCATCAATACTGACGTTTGGCGAGACTACTTGATGATATCTGGACTGAGGAAAAATATGCACGCAACTTTAGGGTATAATACTAGCCATGTACTGTTAAAAACGTACTGTTAAACATGTACTGTTAAAAAAAAACTGCATGCTCGTAAAAAAGGACAGTGATAAAAAATGCATGTCTGTGCATCAACATTTCCTCAAATGGGTTACAGCTGAAACATTATAATATTTTTTGTAATTGCTTACTTAGTGACAAATGTTTGGACATATAACATGTTATTACGGTTAGTTATGTACAGGTTGTCTGGCTATCTTTAATTGATGCAAGTTAAAACATATAAGAAACTAATAACCTAACTAAAAAAAACTCTTGTGGCATAAAATATGAACCTTTCTCTCTGCCTTAAAACAAAAGCTTGTCTTTCTTTAGATCTTCTTACAGAATCCATACAGATTTTTTTCTTGCATATCTGTGACCCTTTTACAAAAGTGTTTATGTATATTTATAGGTGATTCAACCAGCCTCACTCAACACGAGTTGATGATTGGTCTTGAAAGAGAAAGATTCAAAGTAAGTTACATGCAGCACAGCAATCGAAATAAACAGTTGACAGATAGTAAAACCTCAGCTGGAAATTAATGTTTGTTATATTGTTTTAAATATATATAAATGCTAAGTTGCAACCGAGGCTTTATGTTCACTATAACTATACTTTTGTTATAACAGAGTTTGTAATAAAAAAAGAGTCAACTGTTCGGCTTTTATATAAACAAGAAGGATACTCTTTCCATACCTGCAGTGGACATCGATGTGTTTACCTGCTATATGTAGCTAAAATCGCGATAATACCAGAGTACACATTAACCGGTGAATAACAAGGAAAAGTTAATTCGGTGTCTGCAGATGTCTAGTTATCCTCTATTTTTCAGCTGCAAGCTTCAGAATTAGTCAAAAATAACTGGATAATTTTCTCGAGGTCACGGGTCTTCAACATTTGACCTTTTAATTTGCCCTAGTTTTTAGCAAGGTAAGAATATGTTATGACGAATATCAGTGAAAAGCATACTAGAATAATTAAGAATACAAAGTCTTCAGGATGTTTAGCACGGGGTGTGTGGCACAAATACAGAAGTCCAGAATTTGAGCCACTTATGAATATACAGTCGTTCAGGCTTTTATAGAAGCAGGGTATGGATTGAAAGTATAAGGAGATAATGTTGAGTGAGAAAAAAAACAGGGAGCAATAATGAAGAAATACTCATGTAATCCTTTGCCGGTACTGTGACTGTGAAGCACGGTGGACTACATGGGGGATAGTGCGTTAGCCCTCCATCGGTATGAATATAAATACACACAATGTTATAAAGTATATCGAACAACAACTTTTAGGTGATACATCCACTTTTCTATAGTACGGTGTTATTTAGTACAAGGAACATGGCAAAAATCGTTTGGCAGGTACAGATATAAATATTTTCCCCCAAAGCTGGCACTTCGCTCATTGAATGTAACAATGATAACCCGCAAACCAAGTTAATTTGCAGCTCAGTTTGTATAGGTTTATTTGCTACTTCTTCTTCTTTTCTTTTTTTGCTTGATGACCAGGAAAAATTCCAGCCTAGCCTTGCACACCAACCTCAAGCATCATCAGCACGTTAGTAATATTATCATGTTAAGAATTATGTTATTATTCACATTTAATTTAAATTAGAGTGTGTAGACCCCCCAATGGGACCACGTCTCAACCACAAACGTAGCAGCACTGTTTCCAAAAAAACACCCACAATGACCACAACTGCTGTTGTAAATGTACTCGTGGAATCACACAGTTTGGCATTTCGGGACATAAAGCAGTATGATGTTTTCTAATTACTCAACAATGACTTCTTTATACGATAGCTTCACAAACCCAGACAACTGAAACAAAACCACATGGCACAACGAAAAAGTCATTCATTCACGACGAAGTCATTAAAAAGGCTGTATCTACGCAGAGGGAAATGAAAAACATGTATCGCTCTACAGATCTTGAACCTACTCTTAACATCTGGGACTTTGCCGGCCAAGATTTGTACTACACAACGCACCAGGTACGCAACATTTGTTTTTGTTGAATTTTTACATGTAATTCTGTGCTGCATGTTGGTGCATCAGCGATGGCACCTAAAAATTATACAACAAAAACGCCTTCAATAAAAGTAGCAAATTGTACTGCATTGATATAACGAGTAGCTGTGTGTTAGTCTTATCACTGTAAAATCTTATACTGCCTGAATCCTTCTCATGCGTTACTCAAAAGTACTAAAGAATGCATGGTGTGGGCGATATTGAATAGCCTTGTTCTTTATACCCCGAAACAGTCCATTTCAATTTCAAAATGGTCGTGGCTTTTTAGACCCCGCAATGAAATGTTTAGGAACTTAACGTTTATTTGAACTTGTTGGAAAATTGTTTTTTTTTTGTCAGTTGTATAGAACTATACAAACAAAAAAGTCTTAAACATCATATCGGCCTAGAATTACCAGATGGAGGTCTACCTTTTTAAAATTAACACTTTTTAATCTGTTTGTAGACATTTCTGTCTTCTCGGGCGGTCTACCTGGTCGTTTTCAACCTCAGCCAAGATCTTGACAAACCAGTGCAGATCCCTAATAATGAAACATGTAGCGATGTAAGAACAATTTATTTTGTATCAAAATTGATATAAAAACTAGTCTAAAGATCATTCAGACATTCACGGTTGCAGAACCACACAACGAACGTCTGATATATCCAAGCATACAAATTTCATGCGATCCCGCGCGCCAGCCAACCGGAGTCGACAAAATGTGTGTCGAGAAAGACTTTGCCTTGTAACGCTATTTTGCCTACCTGTGTGTGTTACTTGATGTGTTGATACTTTGAGAAAACATACTATATTCGGAACTGAATGATTTCCTGCCAATTAAGTTGTCATGTTGATGCTAATTAAGAACAAGTACATTGTTCCCACAAAATTTAAAGTTCAACAAAATTTTAAATGTGTTCACAATATTTAAAATGTACATGCAATTGCAGAATAGGCATAATTATAATTAGGCAGTTTCACACATTCTGAAAATACCTTGCAATGATATCACTATATATGTATAAGTTCGTATGGCATGAAAAGTCAGTGAATGTTGTGGTTATACATGTACATGTTTGTATGACCAATAGACCAGCAGATTACGTGCAATGTCCTTAAAACAAATAGCAACCTGGAAAATTGTAGAATATAAATTTAGTGCAATACTCACCGGTCTATTCCTCCATGCTCGAACCACATGCATTCCCAATCCGATATCCCGGATCCTCCAGAATTCAAAAAGACTTGTAATTTGCAGTAGTGCTATAATATTCACCCTTAATTGCCAGCAATGCATACTTTTTGCTGGTTCATGACTTGGCTTGTGAGGATGGGACACACTGTACCTGCTTTGTTGAGGTCGCTAATCACGTTCTGGAATTGAGTATTAACTACAACGTTCCTGTCCGTAACTGTGTCTCAGATAACATCTTTGTATTATTTCACCAGGAAGGCGGAGGTTCTGTTACATATAGGACAACCCCTATTCAGTATCTGGATTTCTGGATGCAGTCAATTTACACATACACCAAGAAAAACTACTCACAAAAGGAATTGAAGCAGAATTCCCCACCAATATTCATAGTTGGTACACACAGAAACAGTGTTGGTGGGGATGATATGCCAGAAGATCAACGTAAATCCTTGGTGAGTCCGACCTTTCTGTATAGTTTATGTCGGATAAGGGAATGAGCAATTGTGGTTATGCACAAATTCAAGTGTGTGTGTGGTACTGGTGAGCTTTTTTAAAATTTGATTTAACAAGGAGTGCCTACATATATTGTGTGTCTTAACGGTACAATAATCATATTTTACACTTATTGTTCATGTCAAAAGACTTCCGCTTGGCCAGTGTGCCAATGAGGAGGTGTTAAATATTCTAATGTGGAGAATTATTTCAGAGTATAACCATCTCGTCTTCTGACCTTAGCTCACCTGCATTTTGTTTAAGAGTAGATAAAGAAAATATTTGACCGGATTCACAACGAGATCAAGGACAAGCCGTACTACACACATGTGGTTTCTAAATTCTACTCAATAGAGAACTCTCTAGAAGACAACAAAAAGGTATTAAAATATTTATGCTGAAAAATAGGAAATAGAATAATTATAAAATAAAATAGTTTGTGTAAAGAGAATGATCAGATATTTGACTTAACTGGACTCAAACTCAAACCTGTATCTAACCTTGTGAGGCCCTACCTCTGTTGAAATTATCAGGCATTATTTTGTTACGTCGGATAAATGCAACTAATTACTATAAGTTCCACCCCCTTAGAAAGGGAGATATCAAGATGTTAAGGGATTTAAAGGGATAGTTAGACTCAGTTGGCATCATTCCCACTACAGTGAGACTAATTTAGTGTTGTATGTAGTGGTCAATTGAATATCTCTTTATGTAAATGTCATATGAAAATCTGAGATGAAAACAAGCTGTTCATATTGCAACGAGATTTGAGTCCAGTAAAAAGTGTCAAATAAGCACCTCCTCATTATTTTATTATTATATCCTGAAACAGATTCAAAAATTACGCAAGCACATAGAGGATGTAGCAGTAGAAGAGCCTTACATGGGAGAGAGAATCCCTTTGAACTGGCTGACGTTTGATGATCAGAAGGAAAAGATAAGTGGTGGAAAACCTGTTATGACGCTGAAACAGGTACTATTTGATGTTGATTTCGTACAGATAATGTACCTCTTTATCATGTGTACTGAACTCCTCAGAAGTTTCCTGTGTTTAAATGCAATTAACATGCATGCTTGGGAAATGGATCCGTTTAGTTTCGTGTGTAATTACTGGTGGCACCAAGTAAACCAGATGTAGTTAATGTGGCTGACTCAACATGAGCCTTTCCTGTACTATTAAACAGCTGGTCGGTTGGAACTTAGTATTCAGTAGTCTGTCTGGACAGTAGTATTTCTAGCTCCCTCAACATCGGGAAAGGTGAACATCAGCCAACATTGCATGTGAAAGACCAAGTAAGGTTTAAACAAAAACTTTGAAAGCAAATATGAGCAGTCATCATGCTAGGCACGCTTCAAACGTCGAACTTCTGCCGCCTCTGGTTTAATTATTTGCAGTCGACAAAAAAGCGGCAGATGTTTGGCAGTTGTTTCAAACATCGATTCGGTCGTAATTCGGTCGTTCAAGATGGTGGACCAGGACAGGAGTCATATGGGTGCAGACCAGTAAATATATTTTAATATATACCTCAGTAGGAATTACGCGTGTGTGGGTGTTTGAGAAACCCGTCAAATTAAAGCGCCTTTCATCATCTTTCATTTTCCGTTATTTTTTTGTTTGGGTAATCCGATTTTGGGAGAACATTCTATCCAAAGATGATCATTCCTAAAAGTAGTCCTTCTGCCCACCGCCATTTAAAAATGGCAGCACTCCATTGCAAATTAGAGCAAAATAGGGCCCAATTTCATCCAAATTTCCCGGAAATACATGCTCGCAGTCCTGTGCAAAGGTTCAACCCATCTTGTTTTTAAACCCTCGAGTTCATGGCCCACAAAATGCTATAAAAGCGAAAAAACAAGGGCATACAAATCGTGCCGGCGCTGGCAATTGTTGGCCTTTTCAAATTCTTTTTGTTATAGATGAAGGCAGCCTCTCCTTCAACAATCATATTTCATTGCAGGTGTTATTAACAAAGCGACTTTTTATTGTTTGTTCGTTAATCCTGCTGCTCCTCCTTTCAAATAAAAGAAGTCACAACATCCCGATCATGTCTGTGTTTAGGCAGTAATACCTGCTGGCTGGCTATGATGCTTAATACGAATTCGGAAAAGAGATTCAAAAAAGGCGTTTTGGTATCCAGGGCAACCATTGAAACATATCATTGGGCGCCGCCTTGTTGTTTTAAAACGCCGAAACGTAAACAGCCGGCAGGCGCGCAATCGCATTTAGAACAGTACCACTGCCATTCTGATTTGGGACGTGCCAATTGAAGTAGACATGGCAGAAATTCGACGTTTGAATCCTTGCCACTTTTCTGCCGCTGAGTGCGAAAAGACCTGTCGAAGTTTCGACAGACAGTCGTCTGTTTCTTCAAAAGTCGACCTGCTGCCGGGTCTGATTTAAACTATGGGTAATAATTTGAATACTCACTTTGTTCTGAAGATCCGAATTTATTCAATGGAAACACGAAACGTGGATTTCTGCAGCACATTCAAGCGTGTGTGATGAATAATTTATTTCAAGATATGCGATGATGGGTAAATTCAGAAGAGAGTGACAGACAAAAAAGTAATTCAGTGTTTTCATTTTCATGCTAGGTAATGAAGGGCATTGAGATGGAAGATGAACCTGAACTGCTGACGATGCTAAAGTTCTATCACGATCTTGGCCACATAATATACTTTGGAGGGGATGGTGCCAAGAAAAGCAAGACGCTGAAAGATGTTGTCATTCTGGATCCCCATTGGCTGATCAATGCCTTCAAGAAGATCCTCATTGTTGAACCTCGAAAAGAACAGGTAAGTCTATTATGCATTAGAAGATCTTGGGCCTGCATCCCAAGTCAACTTTTTTTTACGGGGGACCACAAAGTCAACTTAACTCCCCTCCGCCTGCCCCACTCCCATCAATCAAGTTATTTTATCTTCTAGTCGTACCGGGCAACCACTTGGTTTTGACTTTTCTATTGTTTAACTGCAAGGTTGGGTAATGTACCGTCGAGATGTTCGCCGGCTTGAGAAATTACATAATAATTATGAGCAAGCTGCGCCTCATCCTGAAGATACGAGGGCAAGACCGGATCACTAATACCGAGGTCCTTGAAAGAGCATCTTGCTCCAGTGCAGAGGCATACATCATCAAACAGCAATGGCAAATATCATAAAACTGAAAAATAACAGTTGAAGAGCTTAGGCGGGCAGGCTAAATACCCCTTGTTCATTTACCGGGAGACGGTATTGTTATTGAGGGAGTGTGGGACCCTTCAAGCCAAAGCGGGAGACGTCCACGTATGAACGCACACGGTACGGCCGTGCATGGTGATAGTTTGTAGTGGGACTTGTACGTGGACAGGCAGACAAAAGATCACTTACAGGATAAGTGATCCTTTGTTGGATGTTTACTGCCCTTCTTAAATCCCTGCCAGTTCACTTCAGTGGCCAGTTGGTTTTTTTTTTCTTTATTACAAAACAAACTGTTACTATATGGGCATATTTTCATTTCTTTCCGCTTTTTCTCATTAGGCTTTGACGTAAAATTGAACAAGTGTCTACAGGGTGAGAAGAATAACATTCGCTTTTTCTTTGCCTTTTTAAACTTGTTGATGAGAAAGAATATTTTAATCAATGAAAGATTTGGTTTACTGGTCTTTTGTCGTTCTTTCATTTTTGTTTCGTCTTTTTGGGGGGTTTATTTTCAATCATTTGGCTGCTTGAGAGTTGAAAGTAAGGAGTCAAAGTTATATATAGGGTTAAGTTGAAAATAATATAAGGGGAGAGGGAGTTTTCTTTTTATTTAATTCTTTATTTCATTAGCACAGGAATATCTCTTTTGTGAACATGTGTGGCTATAAAAAAAAAACCGTTTGTTTTTTTTTTAGTTTTGAGTCTGAGTTTCTACCTCAGTTCTCAACGATTGGTGTTAACATTTTTTTATACATGGGCATACTATGAAACATTTCAGTTCACTAGTATTTCATTTTGAAGTTAATTTTATCTTGCAGATTTTATCTTACATCTCCCCTCGGCCGTTTCCGCACGAACTTCGTAATTTGGATCCGTTCATTGGATTCATCCTTTCATTTTTTTCCTTTCGTTTTTATTCCCTCCCTTTTCGTACGTTCCCTTTAGCTAAGGTGTATATCAAAATTCATGTAAAGCTAAAAAAAAACTTAAAAAAAAAAACAAGTACTGTAATTTATTGCTAGCGAGTGAAGAACTTTTTTTGCATCGTGGCTTTCTTGGTTTTCGACTTGCAGTCCTTCCAAAAACACCTGAGCGAAAAGCAGCAGAGCATTGTGTCAATAGGCCGTTGACGACACTAATTACACGTAAGGGGCTTTTTTTTACGGAGCTAGTGAGAACCAATATCTCTGTAGAAAAAGTGCTCACCATGAAGTGTGGTATCATTGATACGAAATTTCCATTCCATAGAACCTGAATAAAAGGTCTTCATGTACATTACATGCTATCAATGCTGTAGTAGTCACCAATTACAGTGAACAATAGCTCTGTGCAGAGGATTAGTGAGGCCCCTGGTCTTTGCGGTCAGTTAGTGGAGGCCCTCATCACTGCTGGATATAAAACCGCAGGATTCATTGTTATTAGAAATAATGGTGATTTGTATCGGGAGCCGGCAGTGCCAACCATTGGACGGTTTGTAGAAACAGGTCACCCGCATTCTATGCAAGCGGGAGCCGATTAAAGAGGGGCTCAATTGAAAGCGGCGCCCGGTAAATGACTGGGGGTATTTAGCCTGTCCGCCTTAGTCTGAAAAGAAGATCATAGATGCTATTTGCGCTCTGAGGGCAAAGTGTCTGCTGCGGCTACAGAGGTCGGTGTTACACATGTAGCCCATGAAGGAAGATCTTTGCATGCGACTACCCTTGTGTTCAGTCTTTCCTCCAGGTAAACCAGTCTTCCACGTCAGCCTCCCAAGTGTCGAGGCCCGTGTCACAGGCTTTCATTTCCCCCTTGCACATGTCCTTGAATCAAAGGGCTGGGTGTCACACGTGGTGGTTGCCAGTGGCAAGCTTTGCAACCGTCATCCATTCATCGAATTCACCAGGGAAAGTGACCCTGCATCAGCAAGGAAAATATGCTTCATATTCCAAGATATAAGGACCAGGATAGCTCAGTGCGGTATTCGATCCTGCCAGCTAGGTGATGCCCAGTATGCATTTGAGGCACTGTTTATGGAAGGTCCACGTCTCGCTTCTGTAGAGCACATGCTAAGGATACATGTCTGGAATCGAGACCTAGATTCTCCCAAGTGTTGGGGCCAAGTATACAGGCTTTCAAATAATGTCCCTATTTCCCTGCCGAATCTGTTCAACATTATGTCTAGCTCTGTGTCCAACTTAAGGACATACAGACTAACTATGTTAGCAAATCCGGAAGCTGTGGCGGGGCACATTGACAGCAAGCGTACCGATCCACCTTTCGGCGGTTCTAAAGACCCACAGAATGTGTAGTTCGCTTCCGGATCAACAGCATAAAGTCCTAACATTCCAGCTTACAAATCTAAGTAGGCTACTTTGACTTTTGTCTTCTTTCTATCTTGTCTGCCTGGTGCAGAGTTTCTGTCCACTTGTTATGCCGCAATAACAAGTTCCAAGCTCCCATTGTAGCATGCACACATTGGCAGGTCAGCACATTATTTGCCAAGGGCTGCGCTGCCCCATTTGAAATGTTCGGTAACTGGTCAGTAGAATGCGAAGATGCGGAAACAACCACTCACTACACAATACGTTGGGCTTATGCCTCGGAACTTGAACCTCTTGTGCGTTTCCACACTAGTAAGTGAGGTTGGAGTGACCTCACCAGGTCGCTGGCCTGGGTGGAGAGTATAGAGAAACTGGGATGCCGAATACATTATTTCTGTCTCGTCTTTCCTAGTGGGTTCCAAAGAAGTGCAAGCCATCAGCTTGGCTGCAGGAGCTACCGGAATGGTGTTAAGTGATGTGAACACTTGTTCACATTTATACTCCAAATTGTACGAAAGCCCATTAGCGCCACTGCAAGTATATGTTAGTACGGATTCTTAATTCGTTATTACGGATTATTTAATTCGTTATCACGGATTATTAATTCGTTATTACGGATTATTTAATTCGTTATTACGGATTATTTAATTCGTTAATACGGATTATTTAATTCGTTATTACGGATTATTTCATTCGTTATTACGGATAATTAATTCGTGAATTCGGATTATTAATTCGTTATTAACGAATTAATAATCCGTAATAACGAATTAATTATTACGGATTATTAATTCGTTATTACGGATTATTTAATTCGTTAATACGGATTATTTAATTCGTTATTACGGATTATTTAATTCGTTATTACGGATTAATAATCCGTAATAACGAATTAATTATTACGGATTATTAATTCGTTATTACGGATTATTTAATTCGTTAATACGGATTATTTAATTCGTTATTGCGGATTATTTAATTCGTTATTACGGATTATTTAATTCGTTATTACGGATTATTAATTCGTTAATTCGGATTATTAATTCGTTATTACGGATTATTTAATTCGTTATTACGGATTCTTAATTCGTTATTACGGATTATTAATTCGTTATTACGGATTATTAATTCGTTATTACGGATTATTAATTCGTTATTACGGATTATTTAATTCGTTATTACGGATGATTAATTTGTAATTACTGATTATTAATTCGTTAATACGGATTATTAATTCGTTATTACGGATTATTAATTCGTTAATTCGGATTATTAATTCGTTAACGTTCTGAGGCATTACTCGGCAAGTATGGCAGAGGAGTGCGAGCGTTTCATTCGGTGCCGGTGTAAAGCAAACGTTGTATGCAAACATAGGCCCCTGGTCACGTGCTCTCCACGTGTGAGAACATCAGACTTACGAATTAACGAATTAAATAATCCGTAATAACGAATTAATAATCCGTTATAACGAATTAGCAATCCTTAATAACGAATTAATATCCCGTAATAACGAATTAAGTAATCTGCAACACATATACTTGCAGTGGCGCTAATGGGCTTTCGTAAAATTGTGTCACTTATACTCCACAATTTCTGTTGCGGTTGACTACTCTAGTCTTGAATTGACTCGTCTGGGGCATGAACAGTGGGACTCTTTACCCTTAGCTGGGGATACACATGGTAGACCGCCGACTAAACTCTGTTTGTCTCGAAATGGGAGTCAGAGTTGTTCTTCTCGAGGCAGACTGCTGACCTAGGCTAATTAAGTTCTGTCTACCCAAATTCGTGGCCAGAGTTCCTTCAATACAAGTCTTAAAAGCTCCACTTGCCTGGTTCATCCTTATTTTATTGCAGGGGAATATTGTCAGCACGAAAAGCTAGATGGTTTGACTTGGTTAGGAAATAGTAAGGAAATGCTAACGTTGAAAAGCCGTGCTTTAAATTGGGATGGAGCTGCTCAATTCCTCATTATACCATGGCAAATCGTAACCCAATTAACCCCAAACTTCTAAACAGGTTTTGTATACTTGGGGTATGGGTAAAGACAGTTAGTTGGTATTAGTTTGGTGTATTTTTTTTCTTAAAAGATCATGGTTTTTGATGGGAGAGAAATTACAAAAGGATCTTGGGATTATAACTTGTGTTTTACGTGAAATTTGGGATAGCCTCGTCTTTATTAGACAGTTGTTGTCTCAACATTCCATAATATTCCATTGTTTCATGGATGTTTCATTGTAATTCAAGCTTCTAATGGACAAGGCTGTATTTTAATACCTTCAAAAGTGGTCATGCCCCAGTGGAACTTTTGCATTCGTTTGATGCACATGCTCTTCAGCGGTGTCATAACTAAACATATTGTACTGCTAGAATATGTGCACTTCATCACTATTTAAATCATGGGCATTTAGGTTATTTTTACTTGACCATAATTGCCAGACTTGTATTTGAGTCTCCACAACCTCGAGTCCGAGTGCGAGTCATGCAGGTCGAGTCCAAGTCCGAGTCACAAGTCACGAAGGTCGAGTTACAAGTCCGAGTCACTTGTCACCTTTACATTTTGAGGGAATGCTGAAACATCACATTGTAAGGGTTACAATTGTGTTCACAGCTTTTCTCTAATTTAATTAAAGACCTGAATATTACAACTGGAAACGATAATCTGGTACCAAACACTGTCGAGCTTGCATTTTTGCAATATCAAGTGTGGACGATGGGATACATGTTGCGATACATTGATTTCCCACATTCATATATCGAAAACAAGCCAACGTATGTACAGTATTTATATGCGTTTCCTCTGCACTACACAGACTGTATCGCTTGCTCAGGAGAGGACCGTCTTGAAAAAAATTATAATTATATTGAAAAAATAGTGATTTGTGGTAACTTTGGCCGAGTCCCGAGTCAAGCAGGTCTAGTCCGAGTCCAAGTCTGAGTCCGCAGGGTCGAATCTGAGTCCGAGTCATTTGTCATAGTGACTCGAATCTGAGTCCGAGTCACAGAAAATGGGACTCGAGTCGGACTCGAGTCCAAGTCCGGGGCACGAGTAATACCATTCTGATAATTGCTCAGTTAGAAATAAGTATTTTGGTATCTGCGTCCCATATTAGGCAATATTATGAGTACATGACACACACACACAAACATTATCCCTCATAAAAGGGGTGATGTTTGTATATGCACACATTTATGAGCGACATCTGAATCGGCTTCTTCATCAAGGTTGAACTTAACCCGGGGTTAACCCAACGGCTGACCAATGTCGAGTCTCAGTTTTTGAAAGCCTAGTTGAACTGTGTGTCGTTTCATACTTGTTTGGCATGCCATGAATTGAGTGTATCTTACCCTTGTGAAGTTCATCCCAAGTTTCGCACGTACGTTTCAATTGTTTTGCAACAGGGTAAATGTCAAGGGCTGCCGCTTCTGTATTTTTGCTCGATTCAGAATCTGTTCATGTTCTGTTGCGCCTAATCAAATACCAAATTAAGAAAACTCCTAATTCCAATGAAGAAGCAAGTGTCAAGGACATGTTCAATGCAGTGAACAAATTGAGTGAAAATATCTGCCTGTGACCCCAAAAGTAGATATAACGCCACGAAGTTCAACCCAGGGGAATTTGGCTCTGTTTGTTTCACACTTTCAACTATTCAGTGGTAAGAAATGTTCACCCGTGTCTAGGATTTAACCAATCTGGCGGTTGACATGGGTTGGAAGCGATTTTAAAACATTCGATTGTGAAACATAACTTGTTTTAACCCAGCCTTACCTTGGCATCAATCCTGAGTTCTTCCAGGTAGAAAATGTCTTGTGAATTCATTAAAACCCTAAATTACCAATGAGTACAACATCTTAATGAACAAAATCATTGTTTTGTTCCCAATTGAGACCGTAAAGTATCGCCAGTCTTGGAATCTACTGAAAGACGAAGGAATATTGGAGGACTTGCTTATTGACCTCGTGTGGCAAAGCATCAGTGAGCACAAACAAGCCCTGCTGGATCTGATGGACAAGTTTGACCTTCTCTGTAAGCGTGTTGATGAGGTATGTTTTGTAGGCATTCACATTTCAAATCTAGAATGTAACGGGTACACGCAGAACTGACTACAGCTAGTGGATCCAGTAAATAAACAAGTTCAGAACGGCAGTTTAACACACGTTTCTATGTATGGGAGTTGATTCAGCCATTACCAGCCATATTAGTATAGTCTCTCAGCTCTCTTACTTTCTTATGGGAGCCAGGTGTTGACAAGGGGTCATTACGTAAGGTACGGTACATCTAGACTTTCTTCCGACATAACCTTTGAACATAATTATATCTGGTTGCAGTGTTGGAGTGCTATTACATGGTACTCGTACTCGAGTACTACTCGAGTACTTTTTTGTCGTACTCGTACTCGAATGTCAGAGTACTCGTTCTTGAAATAACGGTACTCGCACTCGGGCAGCAAAGTACTCGTACTCGACATGTCGAAATTGTACTCGATCCTCAAAGTATACTTGTACTTGATTAGCAGTACTCGGGGGGAAATGGTACAGCTTGACATGCCACGGCCTTAATTTATCAATACTTTCAGTTTAAAATTGTTGATTGGCTTGCAGAGAAATTGAAGTTTTCTATTTTTGCTCTGTGCACGTCCGGACAAAAACATTTAACACTTAGCCGTGAGTGGGTCTGTATATTGGTCTGACTGGGCCTGGGCCAATTACGCACAATAAACCATTTGCCGTAAGGCCGTATTCGGAAATACAGCTACCCGTACCCGGTAGTACAAGTACTCGTACTCGTACTTGTATTCGGAGACCTGTACTTGTACTCGGAGGTGTAAGTACTCGTACTCGGCAACCTAGGTACTCGGCAGTACTCTGTACTCGGAAAGAAAGTACTCGACTACAACACTGTCTGGTCGAAAATGGTTGGACTGATCCATTGGACCACAGCTTACCAAGGTAAATCATAATTTCAGTTCTCAATATAGACCTGCTATCAAAATGAATAGCAGGGTTCCATGACCAGCTTAGTTTGGTTATCGAACTGATATATTTCGACTAGAGAACCTAGCATATATTATCATCATACATGCACAACTTAAGTCACTAATCAATCAGTGACCTGTCCAGATTTGAAAAAGCTAAAATGGATCATATCACAATAATCTTGGAAGCAATCTTTTCGGAACCTTTTTACCGCTGAAGTTAACATGGTTATAATCATCACAAGTTGCTATATTTTGAGACGGAAAGTGCGCATAATATGTGGCTACATAAATGTGTCTCGAACCGTAACCAGGAACCACTCTTTGAAATTCAGTTATAGTCTGTAGTACTATACTGTTTCATTCGTTTTGACCATACACAGTTCAGTGCGGTCATTTACGTCTCAGCCAGTGAAAAGCTTCGCTTGTCACGCTCTTCCTGTCCACTGCCTCATTTTAATTATTTAAATTGTACACTGGTGTATTTATCAAAATCAACATAACAAATAACGACTTTTCATTCACAATGCAAACTATCCCCGTGTACATTGAGTGATGAATCTCCCTATCGAAACTAGCCTTGGTCAATGCTCTCGTCGTTATTCGTCCCGTACGCGGTCAATCGTCGTCATATATCCTCATGCGCTAGCACATGCATGTAAAAATACAGCGCGAACAGCGACCTCACGCGGCCACTATTTTTATGCAAATCAGTTGGAGACGATGTCGAGCCTTGGTTCGATCGTCCATGTGAATTTTTGGGGGTGGTGCTCATTATGTTAATAGCCTTAGCTGACCTTAAATGTCGTTTTCTTATTGGTCGATCGTTGCGTGGAAACTTGCATAGTGAAACGTGGCACCGTGAAACGTGGCACCGTACATAATCCATACACGAACACATTGTGTGTCTCTGCACACGGCACCAATGCACAAAAACTGTGGTTCCTGTCACGTCCGCAAAAGGCGGAATACGTCCGGATTTCCAAGGTGTGATTGGACACTCCACATATTAGCCCTGCCTACATTGTCTGTATTCGCATACGAGGTCGCGCGCTGGAAATCCAGCGCAAAGTAAAGAAAAACATTAGATTTGGCCGACGATTGAACCAAGGCTCGACATCGTCTCCAACTGATTTGCATAAAAAATATTGGCCGCGTGATGTCGCTGTTCGCGCTGTATTTTTACATGCATGTACATAGCGCGTGAGGATATATGCCGACGATTTGACCGCGTACGGGACGAATAACGACGAGAGCATTGACCAAGGCTATATCGAAACAAATTTACGTGTAGGCCTATGGGTGTTTTGAAAAATAAATTACAAAATACACAGGTAAGGTACTTGTGTGCAAGCTTTTGAAAGAAACAGCAAGGAGTCGTACTGCCCTTAGTGATGGATAACCCTTCGTGTTCCTCTCTGTACGTTATATAGGTTTTCCCGGCCAATTTCACCGAGTTTTTTTTTTTCAATTTAATGCCTTGCTTATTTAATTTAGATTGAAATCGAAAGATCACGCAGATCGACATTCGACAATCAAAAAGACTCATTCAATTTCACTATCCGAGCATTCTATCGTCTTTTAGCTTCGCTCGACCCTGTAAAAGATGCATTCAAATTAAAAGTATTGTGTTGTTCATTCCATTTCGTCTCAACCGGCAGCAAGGGGTTGATCAGGCATTCGTTTTCACATATTTCACATTTTGTCAAGCATGTTTTAAGACTTCCTGCATGTGACATTCTGAATTATCTCGGCGTAGATCATATCCGATTTCTTCAATCCGCAATTGCACACTTCTCTTTCTTAATTAAAGGGTCCGTGCAATGAAGTTTTCTCAAAAATGTACTTTGTGCAACTCCCTACTACTCTAAAATGTATAAAAACTACACATTTGACATCCTTGTTTGGTTTGTCTTATTGCAAAGTGCACTTCTTGAAAAAAAACATTAAAAGTTTCCATACTTTTCCGGATGACTGACTGCAGCGCGCTGTTGCTGTGATGTCATTTTAGGAAAACACTGTTCAGTTTAGGGGTTTTCTTTTAAATTATTCACCCGAAATTTGATAATTGAAAATTGTAAAAAAAAATCTATAATTTATATCAGCGGTGCGCGCACAGAGAAAACTTTTTTTTAAAGATACTATTTTCATTGTCTTTGTAATAAACACAATTTGAGCACCAAGACATGCATCCCTATATCTATTGCCCGGAAGAAAACCCGTGCCTAACAAAGACTATGTATGACAAGGCTTTCGTGGGGTACAGTCAGTGTATTCGATTAACAAGACATTTGAAACACTATGAACCAAATATAAAGGCCACCATTGGTGGGGCAGATATGGAAAATATTTGGGGGGATTGTTCACTTTGATGATAAAAGTATTGCATTTGCAGAGTATCAAAGTATGTCTTAAAAAGATATCTGGCTATAGTAGTTCTCACACTTTAAAAAATGGCTGTCATTGCTTGTTATTCTACATATATATATATTTCAGGACAAATCTGCTATGGCCCTATAGCCAAATATCTTTCCCATGACTTAGGCGGGCAGGTTAAATACCCCTGGTTCATTTACCGGGAGACGGTATTGTTATTGAGGGAGTGTGGGGCCCTTCAAGCCAAAGCGGGAGACGGTCCACGCATGAACGCACACGGTACGGCCGTGCATGGTGATAGTTTGTAGTGGGACTTGTAGGTGGACAGGCGGACAAAAGATCAATTACAGAATAAGTGATCCTTTGTTGGATGTTTACTGCCCTTCTTAAATCCCTGCCAGTTCACTTCAGTGGCCAGTTGGGTTTTTTTTATTACAAAACAAACTGTGACTATATGGGAATTTTTTTCATTTGTCTTTCCGCTTTTTCTCATTGGGCTTTGACTTAAAATTGAACAAGCGTCTACAGGCTGAGAAGAATAACATCCGCTTTTTCTTTGCCTTTTTAAACACTTCGATGAGAAAGAATAATTAATCAATAAATGATTTGGTTTACTGGTCTTTTGTCGTCCTTTCATTTTTGTTTCGTCTTTTTTGGGGTTTATTTTCAATCATGTGGCCGCTTGAGAGTTGAGAGTAAGGAGTCAAAGCTATATATAGGGTTAAATTGAAATATAAGGGGAGAGGGAGTTTTCTTTTTATTTAATTCTTTATTTCATTAGCACAGGAATATCTCTTTTGTGAACATGTCTGGCTATGAAAAAACCCGTTTGGTTTTTTTTAGTTTTGAGTTTGAGTTTCTACCTCAGATCTCAACAATTGGTGTTAACATTTTTTATACATGGGCATACTATGAAACATTTCAGTTCACTAGTATTTTATTTTGAAGTTGATTTTATCTTGCAGGTTATAATAAAATGTTTTCCATATAAACGTACTATTTCTGTAGGTGCTCATTCACGTGTTTCTTAAGATATTCTCTCACGTGTTTCTTAAGAGCAATGTAGTTAATAATACAAAGTAAATCTCATTGAAAATAAAAATAGTGTAATACTTTAAACACATCTCCCCTCGGCCGTTTCCGCACGAACTTCGTAATTTGGATCCTTTCATTGGTTTCATCCTTTCATTTTTTTCCTTTCGTTTTTATTCCCTCCCTTTTCGTACGTTCTCTTTAGCTAAGGTGTATATCAAAATTCATGTATAGCTGCAAAAAATTTAAAAAAACAAAACCAAAACAAGTACTGTAATTTATTGTTAGCGAGTGAAGAACTTTTTTGCATCGTTGCTTTCTTAGTTTTCGCTTTGCAGTCCTTCCAAAAACACCTGAGCAAAAAGCAGCAGAGCATTGTGCCAATAGGCCGTCGTATTGATGACGACACTAATTACACGTGAGGGGCTTTTTTACGGAGCTAGTGAGAACCAATAGTTCTGTAGAAAAAGTGCTCACCATGAAGTGTGTGCCAAAATGACTGTGTGCCAAATTCCATGCTTTTATCATGAAATGAACAATCCCATCACCTATCTGCCGCACTAAGTAATCTTTGACAGTCAGATGAAAGTGAGGCACGAAATTGGTGCTGTCTTGGGAAATTCGGCTCCATCTGAAGTCATTGATCATGCATATCCAGGTATGCGTACATCAGACGGACATGTCCTGCCATAAATTCTCGTGTAACAGCAAAATAATAAACCTGTCTGCCCGTTGCCACCTAGGTAAAAACATGTAGTCGACCTCTTTCTGAAATATTCAGTATATTTCTGATAATTGACATTTGAAGAGGAATTTACTTTATTTTTGGACATCCTGTATAATTTTTTTCGTATTTGGCCTCAGGAGGAAGAGCACAGCAGCCCTGCTTCATCCATGGCCAGACAGCCTTGCCTTGCAAAAGCATCTTATTATGTGCCTTCAATGTTGCGGCAGCGGACATCACGTCCAATTCAACTTGAGACAATTGAGAAGAACTCAAGTGTATTCTTTGTGGACTTCAAAGAATTCCTCCCTGGTAAATTAGGGTTGGCATGCCTTAAAACAGTAACATTTATGTTGGTGTCACGGTGTAAAACAGAACAATGTCACTGATTTTGACGGCACCAAAGGTAGTTCACAAACAATGGAGGCACACCCTTTTCGTGTATGTCTGCTAAATACATGTAGCATGTTTCTGTTGTCTTTCATATTGATATGCCTCATAAGTTATCTAAATTGATTAAAGTTCCACCTTTGTTTAAAATAAGCCAGAACATTTTTTCCCTTTCATTTTTATGTTCATAAAGAGACAATGTAGCGGGATTTGAACCTGCAAATTCTGAATATGCCGTTCCGGTGCTCCACCAACTGATGAGCTATCCCTCTCTCATCCTGTAAGTTCCACTTTATTTGTGGTTTATCTGAAGAAAAAAGTGTGTTTTTTGTTTGTCCAGATGGATTGTACCATCGGCTGGTTGTGCGAGCTTTGCGATGGTCTCAAGACTTGGGTGGAAGAAAGCCTGACTTGCTCTACGATCGAGCAAGTTTCTATGTGGATGAACATCATCAGTTCGCCCTGCAAATGGTGCACCAACCAAAGCGTGCATACATCAAAGTAAGTAAACGAATTGTTTAAGAAGCACCAACTGTTACATAGAATTGGCTGTTTCAAGCTCTTTATATGGACTTCGTGCACACAAGTACCCTCTCAACTGTTATATTAGGAGAGTTGTTCAGATCACTGGGGGATACCATACGCGCATAACCAGTATTCTAGCATGGTGTATATCTCCCACTGGGGTTCCTAAAAACGTGTTCTGTTGAAGCACGGGGTTAATAAGCCTATAGAGGTAACGATCAGCGGCGGCAGAACGGGTTTGAAACTGGGGGGGGGGGGGGGGGCATCACCAAAAAGGGGCACTTGCTCAACATTTTTTGGGGGCACATCCGTGCTGAAAAGGTCGACACGTACTTTTCACCGGACACTTGGCATCCGTAAAATCAAATAGTGTGTGTGTGTGTGTGGGGGGGGGGGGGGGGGGCACATAATGCATAGTTAGCGCCCCTATATGTTGGAAGATCGTAACAGGCCCCCCCCGGGGGGGCTGGTACGATCACACTATTTAGTATATCTACCGCTGACTTTTGGGGGGTATTACTTCTAAGCTGTCGAGGGGATATGGGAAAAAATATCTCTCCTTCAGCAAACTTATTCCGTAAGACTGATTTTAACTTGCATGAACAACCTATAAGTTATATGTCGTATGTACCACTAATATATTGAAAAGGTACGACATATGTCGACAGGGTACGACTAATATATCGACAGGGTACGACATATACATGTCCACAGGGTATGACATATCAAACATATGACATAATGTCGACAGGTATAGGTACGACATATATGTCGTGCGTATGTCGAGTCGACAGGGTACGATATATGTCGCATACGACAAAGTCATATATAAGTACGACTCCTTATCTCGTGTGTACAAAATAGGAATTTTAACTAGTATGTTCGACTTGTTTGTCGATTATGTCGTATGTAAATTGTGAGAACGACTTGTATCTCGTACGATGTTATACCTACGACTTACATGTCGTACATATGTCGTAGGTACGACATACAATTCGTACGTACGCGTTAAAATACATATGTCGTACGTATGAGATGTATGTTGCACATGATACGAATTCAGGGAGAATTTTTTTCACCGTGTACCTGACAGTTTCGTCTATTTCCATCCCAAAGTCAATATAGCTCGTTTCTTGCAGTTAATTCGTACGGGTGCTACATGACTTATTGATACGAGTTAACCTGCATTCGATTAATTGGGTACGATTTGACCTGGATCCGAGTTGACCTGTTCCCTACATTCGCTGTCTGCAGAATAACACGGGCAGGTAGCGGCGTGATAATGAACGCTGTTGCACCGACAACAAACGTCGGCGGACTGTC
The DNA here is from genome assembly GCF_015706575.1 of Patiria miniata. Taxonomy (NCBI): domain Eukaryota; kingdom Metazoa; phylum Echinodermata; class Asteroidea; order Valvatida; family Asterinidae; genus Patiria; species Patiria miniata. Next base: position 10,006,495 of record NW_024037063.1, read on the forward strand.
TTGAACTGTCCAATTCGCAATACATTGGAAATAGTATCATTTTGAACAAGTATTCACTCATATAGCGGCATATTTCATTTGTTTGTAATAAAACTGGAGAAATCAGGGAGAAATGGTTTAATATGGGATTGAACATACATGTACTTGGTGTATACAGAAATTTGCGGAATCATGAATTTGTGTACGGGCTTTGATTGGATATCGTGTAACATATGCGCATCAGAAATTCTCGGCCGATTTCGGTCGAAACTATAAAGAAACACATAAGGAATTCGCCACGGTTGCGTTAAGGCTATCTTCCGCCTCGACTTACCGTACGGCTGTTCGCGGAAGTGTGTGTGGCGCGTATGTACATGCACACAAAGCACACGCAAGGGTCGTTGGGGCTAACGGTATAGTACAACTCGTGGTTGTGTCGCGGCGCGCGTGGTGTGCGGTAGCGGGAACAAGCTCGTATGGGAACATGCTGATAGCCTTGGTCAAGGCTATGAACGAGGGGGCACATTTATGGCCGCAAAAGGGGCACTTGGGAAAATCGGGGGGTTACGCCGCCCCTGGTAACCATCCCTCCTGAAATGGAAAATGTCTTTACATTAACCCCCCCCCTCCCAAAAAAACCCCATAAAGTACATGTATTTATTTTGTTTGTAAAACTCTGAGAAAAGTGTACGCCCTTCTTATCATTATATCATTATGAAAAATTCACATGCTTTTTCCTCATCAGTATTTACTATCGTTATATTTTAATGGCAATGACCTTCTCTGTGTTTAAAGGTGAGTGTCATCAGGGCGGAAGTTATTCCGCCCCCACAATCCGTCAAGAAACCTTCAGCTGATGTAACACGTAAGGTATGTTTAGTAAAGCCATTACCTTGTATCCCCCAAAAATTGTAAGGAACAGTCTTAAGTTAAAAACAAATATCATGTCCCATCGTCGGTTTGATAACGTTGTAAAGTTTTGTTGTGGGTAATGGTGACTTTTTTCATCCCTCCAGTCTCTGCTTAAAATAAAGTTTACAATTGAAAATTAAAAATAACTTCAGGATACATTTAGCCTTGAAGGAAACTAAACCATTTGCAGTGTTTCCTGCAGTGCAGGGGGCATATTCAGAAAAGTGTATTTATTTTTTGCTTTTCTGTGGGAAGGAGGACCATGTGTGAAGAATGTTGAAAACATTGCATTAGAAATGTCATTTTCCCATTGTGATAAGAATGTGCTTGCTTGAGGTTTGTTCTGTGTTGAGTGCATCTAGGTTTAAGTTTGTAAAAACAAAATGGAGGGCATACATCCAAGTCATCACTTCACGTATTATTTGTGTCTCTCTCCTTTTTTTACAAAGTGGAATTTGAGTGCGGCACCTAAATAGAAATTTAGTTGTTTCGCAACAGGTTAAAGACTTTGTTGAAGAGAATCTGCTGAACTTGAAAACCATGTGGATTGAGCGAGTCGACTACTGCATTAGTGTGCAGTGTCCTGATAAGAAACACAAGGTTATCCACTTCCTACCACTGGATGAATGCATGGTAAACTCAGCAGTTGACTGCTACTTTGAGTATTCTCGAGTATCCATCAAAACAGATGAAATCCAAGCCATGTTCAAGCAGAAAAGCCCCGAGGAAGAAGCTTCCGCTCGTGGTAAGTGAAGGCAGTAGCGTAAATCCTTGTCGTGGGATGGGGATGACAAAAAACCTCACATTGTCCGACAATGAATATTCAAAATGGGGGGAGGACAGTACTTGGCATGACACTAAGGGAGCAAACTCGCGCACTAACGTCCCATAACCTTATTTCAAAACAGTGCAGGGTTTGTACTGTTTGTTTTCCGTTTTTTCGAACCACATACGTAATAAGTTTGGACATGTGGAAAATCGGATATCTATCGTTCTCTCCAAAAACCAAATCTTGGGGGACGATCAAATTGCCACACATACAGTGTTCGCATCTTATTCTGATGCACGTTTTTTTTTATTTGTGCTGATCCAATTATTTCTGTGATTATAAAGTATATGGGGTGTCGCTTTTGTAAATTTGCTGATCATCTTAGACAGACATGAAACCTTTTAGAGATAGAAACTCTTACACAAGGGGGGCTACCTTTATATACTATCGGTAACCCGTATTTTGTTGTATTTTTTCTCTTTATGCTATGTGGTTGCTTTCTTCAGTGCATTGTACTGTGTTGAGATATTCTTAATCAATTTATTTCAATTTTAACTGAAATAGCTAATTGATTGAGTAAATTCTTGCAATGGTCAACTTTGTTTTGTTGTTTTGCCTGCACAGAAGAGAGACAGCCCATGAGCGATATCTTTTTCAGAGAGATAGCAAACGACATCGGTAGAGAGTGGAAGCGATTGGCCACAAACCTTCATTTAAAACATGTAGCAGTTTTCAAGATTGAGATAGAGCATAGAGAATCGGTTGATGAGCAAATATTCCAAATGCTGGTACTGTGGAGGCAAAAGCGTGGAAATAAAGTGAACGAGATGCGCAAAGAGCTCATCGATGCACTGATAAAAGTGGACAGACGTGACCTAGCAGATAAAGTGCGGGATTACTGAACGGAAATTTAACTTGTTTTGGCCAAAATTATCTGCATCTTGTCTTCTCAGTCAGAAACAAGCCTGACGTCAAGTCGTTTGAAGCAGATCGTTACAAGCATAAAGTGTAGCTTTTACCCATGGGCGTCGCGAGGGGGGGGCAAGGGGGGCACTTGCCCCCCCCCCCCCCCCCCCCTGGAAAAGCAAAAAAAAAAAAAAAAAAAAAAAAGGAAGAAAAAAAAAAGGAAAAAAAAAAAAGAAAAAGAGGCGCGACGACAAAGTGGTGTAAATTTAATGAGTTGGGGGGGGGGGCAAAATGTCCCTGCCCCCTCTTAAACTGATAAATCGAGAATGTGTTGAGAAATACACGCATTTTTGGGCAAAATTTTTTTTTGCCCCCCTCTAGAAAAAATCCTGGCGACGCCCATGCTTTTACCTATTCCATTTTATGATGACATTCGGCGTGTGGGAATTTGGTTTAGGGTTGAAGGGTTACGTCGTGTAATAGGAGTTTTTTGTGATTTTTAGTCGAAGGATCCCAATCTGTAGGTGTGAGTTTGTTTCTGCTCTCAATAGGGGACGTTGAACAATAGAGGACAATAGGGTCCCCATTTCATGAAGGTTCCCAATTTGGCGATGTATACCAAACATATGGGAGGTCGTCCTAAAGTACCAACAAAAGAGGGACAATAGGGGTCCCCGATTGCAGACAAATACATACTTTTCTGCGTTTACATGAGTGTGGTTTTTCGCATAATATAGGTTTTCCCGGTCAAATTCCTATAACGTTCATTCACTTCTGAAAATCGGTCATTTATTTTCGTCTGAATTTGAGAATCACTCTGAACACGCGTTCTAATTTTCGCTACCAGACCTTTCGATTCCATTTCAGTTCAATCGATAAGTGATGGAGCAGCACCTTTCACTTATGCTCATTCAGATTCGTTTACAAGACTTCCTTTTCGCTTTTAGATGGCGATTTAAAACATTGGCCATTCTATTTCACTTTAAGTTAAATGTTATGTGACGCAATCTGCTATTTTGAATGACAAAAATGTACTTTTGATTGCACATTTACGAAATTGTGTTCCAGAACTGTGCGCAAAAATGTATGCTTGCGTAAATGAATGCACAGTTAACGTAATTGGCCGTCTGTTTCTCAAAACCGAATGCACAGATAATGAAAACGATTGAACTTTCGTTGAATTGAAATGGGATTGAAGACGTGCATTCATTTTTAGACAAAACTGAATGACCGGTTTTCAGAAGTGAATGAACATTTTTGGAAATTGCCCGGGAAAAACCTATATTTCTACGAGAGTCACTTGATTAATTTTCGATTTTTATGTATTTCAATGTGGCTATTTTAGATTAACTTTTATACTTCTTTATGGTGATGAGAGTCTTTTTCTTACCCACAATCATGCATTTACTGTTTTGCTGTCTTTAACTATGGTTATTTCTTTGGCAAAAGTACTGTTTTATGCATCTGTACTTTGGTGTTCATTTTAGTATTGTCTTCTATGTATGTGTTATCTGTGTATTTGATATTAGAGTAATAATATAGGTTTTCCCGGCCAATTTCCTGAAATGTTCATTCACTTCTGAATATCGGTCATTCGTTTTCGGCTGAACTTGAATTGCGCATTCGGTTTTTAGAAACAGAAGGCTAATAACGTTATACCTGTGCATTCATTTACGCATTGCAACTGAGCATTCCTTTTCGCGCAGAGTTCCGGAATACAGTTTCGTTAATGTACAATCAAAAACACATTTTTTTTTCATTCAAAATATCAGATTACATCACAGAATATTAAACTAAAAGTGAAATAGAATAGTCAATGTTTGAAATCGCCCTTTAAAAGCGGGAAAGAAGTCTTGTAAACGAATCTGATTGAACGTAATAAACAAAAGTTGCTGCTCAATCACTTAATTGATTGAACTGAAATGAAATTGAATGCTCTGGTTATAGCGAAAATGAAACGCGGGTTCAAAGCGATTATCAAATTCAAACGAAAATGAATGGCCGATTTTCAGAAGTGAATGAAAATTTTAGGAAATTGGCCGGGAAAACCTGTATTTGCTGTTGATGTTTTTTTGATGTCCGGTTGCATCGTGTATTTTTCTTTTACGATTAAGTTGCGTACTACAGAAATGTCCCATGTAATTCCCATGGGAAATTTTCCCATGGGACCCCATAGGAATTGCATGGTGAATTGGACACCATGTAGCATGGGATTTTTCCCATGGGAGTTTTCCCATTGGCTTTTTCCATGGGAAATTTTGTATGGGCTTTTTCCCATGTATGGTTTCCTTTCATTTCTCAAAATAATTATTGCTCCATGGTATTTTTCAATAACAACTTCCTATACAATTTAACCCTGTGTGTTAAGTGCTATTCACCAAATAGGTAAAGCACATCACGGAACTCCGATGGGGGTTGTTCCACGTTATACGAGTGGCTTGTGCACTCTATGACTAAAGTCCACATTATTGCTCCCATACCACTTGTCAAGTTGTACCATATTATCACAGTGTTCCCAATTTATTTTCTCATAAATGTTTCTAACCATAATAATAAATGGATCAATATTATCCAAAGTTTGAATGACATATTGTCCACATAAAAAAATACTGTATGCATCATTTAACTTCACTTATCAACAGAAACATTCAAAAATGTGCAATTACAACACTCGTTATTGTAAGAGATTCTCACAAAAATGTCCCATGGTGGTCCCATGGTGTCCCATGGTGTCCCATGGTGTTCCCATGATGTTCCCATGGTGTCCCATGGTGTTTATCCCATTGTGTTCAATTGGTGAACATCCACAGGAGTTTCCCATGGTCAGCTTAACAAACAGAATTCTTGATAACCTCTGTGGCCACACGGGAAATATTTTTAATTGAATTCAAATTTACAGCTAGGCGAATAAGTAATTAAGTCAAAGAAAGGTTTGCCTATAACTTGGGAGTGCAATTGGGTCTATGATGGTTTTTCATGGCACATGCATGTTCTCCAGTATGCAGTGTCCTCGTGCTGCCTTTTAAATCTCCATGGTGTTCTCATTGTATCCATAATTTATATCACCCACATTATGGTGTTCCCATGGCGTCCGAATCCTCATGGTGTACCCATGTGTCTAAAATCCCCATATCCTCATGGTGTACCCATGTGTCTAAAATCCCCATGATGTTCCCATGGTGTCCAGTAAATCCCCATGGTGTTCCCATGGTGACATACAATCCCAATGGTGTTCCCATGGTGTCCATACAATCCCCATGGTGTTCCCATGGTGTCCATCAAATCGCCATGGGGTTCCCATGGTGTTCCCATGGTGTCCATAAATTCCCATGATGTTCCCATGGTGTTCATTAATTCCACATGGTGTTCCCATGATGTCCATAAAATCCCCATGGTGTTCCCATGGTGTCCGTAAAATCCCCATGGTGTTCCCATGGAGCTCATAAAATCCCCATGGTGTTCCCATGGAGCTCGTAAAATCCCCATGGTGTTCCCATGTTGCCCATGCAATCTCCATGGTGTTCCCATGGGTTTCCCATGATGATCATTTTAACTTACATGGTGTTCTTGATGACCCCATGGGTTTCCCATGGGGTCCCATGGGAATCCCATGGGACCCCATGGGAATCCCATGGGATGCTCATGGGACATTTCTGTAAGCTAGTATGTTTATTTTTGTTAACTTTGGCATTGCTGGGCATCAGTGGTAAACGGTAGTATGCACTCAGTACGACCTTATTAAACCCAGGGTAAAAAAAATTAAATCAATCAATCAATAAAAATACTCGTGAGTTTTGTCTTTTAGGCTAGTTTTTGATGAGAGGTGAAGAGTACCAACGGTAACTTGTGAAAGGCATTTGCATTAGAGGGACATTTAATCGGATAAATTGTCAATGACAGGCTATTATAACACATAACGTCACCGACACCACGAAGTAAAACTCACGAACATACCGGTAAAAAATGGCAATCGGAGAAAACGGCATCTAAAGTTGAACGCCTTCTAGAACAACCCTTGCGTCAAAACTGCAGAGTATTTTCAGTTGGGTTTCTCGTTGTAGACACTTGATGTATTGATGTTATTAAATTTGCTGTTTTTGACCTGTTTGTGTATTAAAACAACAAGAAATAAGAGAAAAAAGATGAGTGCTAGTTCGTAAAACCAAAAAAGTTGCGGAACTGAAGAATTTCGTTTTCACGAAGTAGCACGCTTCAATGTATTACAACACTAGAAGAGTGTTACTTCGTGGAAACGGAGGTCAGCGCGCGTGCGCTCAAACAAGAAGAGTGTTACTTCGTGAAAACGTTTTTGCTGGCATTTGAGCAGAGTTCGCGCCATACATTACAATGGTAAATGGAACTTGAGTGTTACTTCGTGAAAATGAAAATTGTCACTTTCGCGCACAAGTTGCCATGGATCATTAGCGTAATTATGCAAGTAAAGCTCTTGAAGCTTTGAAACGTTGTGCAATGGTAGGCCTTGATGAATAATGGTCAAATATGTAAAAAAAAAAAAAAAATTAAAAATAAAAAAAAATAAAAAAAATAAAAAAAAACCTGAAAATCGGAAAGGTTTAACACGTGGAGTGTTACTTCGTGGTGTCGGTGACGATAAGAAAGTGGAATCATTTTTGTCTGTCATGCATATTTACCCATAATCAGTGAGGTTAAACATATGTTAAAAGGTTTTACGTCTTCCATACCACTCCTGAATAATATTGTCTCGGATTTTTGATATGTATATTTTGTAAAACATGACGTAATTTTGTTCCAAAGTGTGATTGCTACTGAAATTTGTTTTTTCCTATTCCCTTACATTTCCGCTAAAAATCACTACTGGAAAGAAATTATGGATGCATCATAAGAAACCTGGTACATACCAAAGATGCCTGGGATTGTGGATTGGGACCTCTTCATTCGTCTGTGATTATTCGTTTACCACTCTAATAACAAAATACTTGACGGTGATTTTGTAACTCAAAAATCTAACCTCAAAAATAAATGTTGTGCCAAATGTTACTTTTTTAGCATTTTAAAATGAATTAAAAGGTAATTGTCGGGTTAAATCTGTAAGTGAAATATGTGAAATAAGTTGAACTTATATTTCACTCGCCAACAGAAAAAAAGGTTTCTTCGTCAACGTGTATTAATCAACAATCAAACCCCACAAATAAACGTTATGCAAAATGTTATTTGTTGTACCATTCTAATTGTAGGGTTCAATCGGTGACTGCCTGCCATATATTCCGACAACCATATGTTCCGACATCCCTATATTCCGACGCGTTCTGACACCCGTATATAATAATCCGACACCCCTATTTTCCGACACCATATGTTCCTACGACCCGCACATAATATTGTGTTAGCCAGTTGTGTGAGACCAGTTAATTTACGTTATAGGGGTTTCGGAACATAGAGATGTCGGAACATATAGAGGTGTCGCAAGATAAGTTGAGCAGTCGAAACATAGGGGTGTCGAAACATAGGGACGTCGAAACATAGGGGTGTCGAAACATAGGTGTGTAACAGTTCAATCTAGTCTGTGTAATTCCAGTTTTGTCTAAAAAGCAATACAATTTGATACACCAATTTTTGTATGTGTTAAAAAGAGCACTTTTTTCTTCCACTCATCTGGGAAAAAAATGAAATTGATCCATGCTATGCATGTTTTACTAAAATAATTTCTTTTGTATAGCTGTCCATGGAATGCCATTGGAACCTATTGAGCTGAGTGACAATTGCATATTACACACAAGTGGGGAATTTTCCAATTGAAAATGAAATTCAAATACCGGTGACCTGTCCTGTGAGTTTTCTTTGATTTTTGGAAGTGCCTCAATTACGATATTGAATAAACATTTGAGTCTTTCCGTAAAATGACATCATAACTTACAAAAGATGGATAGTCTACCTTGAATCTCCTTTATGTTATTTTGTATGTATAAGTTTGATAGATTGTGAAATTTTATTACTTTCATTGTTTGGGCATGTTTGTATACTACATGTACCATGACTTCAGTCAACACAGTTTCATTCGTGAACATTGTACCTCCAAATGTAGGGACCATTTAGTTGTCGGTGAACGTGTACTTCAACGTATTTCTTTTGTAGTTCACTAAAACGAAAACCATTGTTGATTTTGGTTTTCCTATTTTTTTTTAGCTTCTTGATACAAGTGTATATATTTTTAACCTGCCCAGTACTTTAATCCAACCAGTTTTGTAATTCCTCACAACTAACAACTAACATGACTATTAAAATTAATATGTCATGCTGTCAAATGTAAATTAGATATTGCTTTTGAAGCTCTTTTAGAAGTCAATGACCAGCTGTAGTATGCTGTAAGGATGATGTGCCTTTACTATACAGACAATATTTTACGATATATCTGGTGAATAATTGTTTTGACGTGTGTGCTCGAAATCTTGATAATGTATACAAACTTAATCTCACAATAATTCTTGTCTTGGAGAATTAATTTTACCCGTGTATAACCTGAATTAATCGAACTATAGAGTTTCACTGTGATACAACATTGTTGTAGGGGTGTCCCCTAGGAATATAACATACAATCCACATGAAACAACTTTTGGAAGTCTGTATAATATTACACAGTCTTCAGAAATTAATATGTCATGTTCTCAAATGTTATATATTATAAATTATATATTGCTTTGGTAGCCATTTTTGTAATTACATATTGCTTTTGTAGCCAGAAAAAAAGACTATAAGACCAGCCGCGCTAGTAATGCTTTAGTGTGATTTAAGGATGATGTGCCTTTACTGCGCAGAAATACATGTTACTATATATATCTGGTGAATTATTGTTCTGATGTGTGTGTGCATGAAATCAAATGTTGATAAGACAAACTTAACCTCAAAATTATTTCAGGCGCGGTTCTAGAACCAATATTGGGGGGGGGGGGGGGGGGGGGCTAGCAGGGTGAATCCAGATTTTTTTTCAGGGAGGCGTGCTGAAATGTAGACCGGTTATTTTCTTCAGACACTTAGGCCTCCGAAAATCAATAGGTGTGGGGGGGGGGGGGGGCTCATGCCATATTTTCAATGGGGAGTACCAATAAAATCCTAAAATCATTCACACTACATTAACTACAAATGCACCCTTGTCACGACTATTTCTTTTAGGGGAGATCATTCGCATGTAAATCACAATCCTTTTTTTAATGCAATTTTTTTTATGGAATTTATTTTTGGGGGCCAGCCCCCCCCCCCCCCCCCCCCCCCCCCGTAGAACCGCGCCTGTTAATATGTTCATTCAACTCTAATCTTTGAACTTTAGTTTTATCCTATGCAACTATCTAAATAAAGCTGAAAATTTCAACAGTAATACAACATTGTTGTAGAAGTACCGTAGGAGTTAGGAGTACCAAAAACAAAGAATCCACATATGTTTAAATAATTGTGAATGTCTGTATAACATTATACAGTCTGAAATATGTCAACTATTATATGAATTGACTATTGCTTTCAAGCTTTTTTAGAAAGGTCTATGACCAGCTGTAGTATGCTTTAAGGATATATGTCTTTACTATGCAAAAACATATTTACTATATATCTGGTGAATTAATTAATGTTTTGAGTGCACGAAATTAAATAACAGTTTAATCAGGATGAAAAATTATCCTCAAATCGATGTCATTGTAATTCTTATCGTGGAAAATTCCCTCTATCTTTGTGACTAACTTATCAAATTTGGAAGATTTTCATTGTAATACAACATTGTTCTAGAAGTGCCTAAGGAGTTAGGAGTACAAGCAAATGAATCCACAGAGCTTCGCCGTTCTGTCTAATGCCGGTTGGGCATGTTAAGGCGAAAGGCTAAGATAGACCTACATAGGATCATTTTCTTACCAGGTTTTGTTTTCATAAAAGTAATAAAATCGCTCAAAATATTGAAAACGGTGTACAACAACCAATCTGTTGAAATTCAAGCTGCTGTACACTATATTTTTGAGAGAGTTCTGAGATTAGAGCCAAAAGAGTTGTCAGAAATTAAAGAGTCAGACTCCTGGATGTGGATTTGGCACACAGTGGCGGCGCCAGACTCTAAAAATTTGGGGGGGGGCAAGTGAGAAAGGGCGAAAAAAATAGTTTTTTGGTGCAACATTGAAACATCTCCCGCAGTGAAAAAAAATGAAAAGCGGGGAGGGAGGGAGGGAGGGAGGCTGCCATGAAGTTGTGGGCGCTGTCCAAAACCGTTCGAATGCGAATTTATACCGCCGAATTTTAGGGCCATTTGCACGGGTTTCCTGTCTTAATTATACAATCAATGTATAGTAAAATATTCAGTGGCTTCCAGTTTCTTCTCTCTTTCTTTACCTCTTGTCTTTTACTATATTTTTTTTCCATTTTGCGTTGCTTGCGCGAGGGTGTATAGCGCCCTCCAGCGCTTGCACCGTTGTGCTGGAGTACTCATTTGCATTCAACTTCACGGCCCCGGCCCTCTTTCCGAATGAAACCCTGTATTAAAATTCGCTCGTACCCCCGCCCTGCAAACAGGACGCTGGTCAGGGCTGACGTCATTTGAGCTCTCATTGGATAGATTTTGCGTGACCTGTGACGTAGAACGCGTCACACAAACTAGCTTCCGGTACCCAAAATCTGCGTAGCGCGCGCTAACTGCATGCAAAGGTCAATCTGTACTTCCTTCACAAGATTCTGTGAAGCTCATCAGCCCTTACCAGCGCCCTGTTTGCAGGGCGGGGGGTACGAGCGAATGTTTTAAAACTCTCATAGACACTAGTGCTAAATGCCCATACTTCAAAATTCTTTTTAAAATATTCAGAACTCTGCAAAGAAACATGATGATCAATATGTCATCTTTCATTCTCTTTTCATTTTTTGGTGGGTTGACCATCAAGGGCGGATCCAGGGGGGGGCGAAGGGGGCCACAACATGGCAAAATAGCGCCACTGTCGCACTCAATTTCCTCCAATGCTCAGAATTGGAAGCCCCAAGTCCGGGCCAGAGGTTCATTGCCATACCTCTTCAATTCCCCAATTTTATGGGTCTCAGAACTCTCTAATATAGAAGATTTTGAGGGTATAACTTTTAATCATGTGGTTGGGGTGGGTGGATGGGTATAGGCCTATTTACCGGTGCGGTGTGCACCCCTCTGCTTAATAAGTAGTCGGGTGGAGTTGGTAGGGCGTCACGCTCAACCAGCTTGACGGTCATGTGATGCCAGCATGTTGTCACCGTGACTGTCGCGGGGCCTGTCTTCCTTGGACAACGGTCTATAGAGCTTTGCGCAAATTATAGCTCATGATAAAGCCGGGTTTCCATGCATGTGCAATATTTTATCATTATTGACACTACAGAGGTGTCATAGCAGAGCAGCCAACTCTCCCTGATTCTGCAGAAAGTTCGCTGAAAATAAACCAATCTTTCCATGTTCTGATAAACAAATTTGAAAATCTCCCTGATTATGGAAACTTTTTCCCTATTATGTTGAATGTAATTCTAATTGATTGTTGTACACAATCTCCCTGATTGCAAGATGTAAATGTTGGCAACTCTGGCTATACATACGTTTGCGTACACACGAAATATGGCAAATTATATCGCAAAATAATTAGACAAAGCATTTGGTACAATCTTAAAACGTCCTAAATCAAGATCTCTCAATCTGTGATGAATCTAGATACATAAAGAGAAGTATATTCCAAAACAGATGCAAAATGTTAGCAGTGCAGCGATGGCGATCGGCGTCATGGCGAGCTGATGTCGCATAACAAGCGTAATGAAGTTTTAAAGAAATATAATAAGCATGATCGCAAAAAAAGAAATTATAGAAAAGACCATGGCATCATGAATAGAACAGAACATGTACTATTGATTGGTCTCTCTCTGCATGGAGGTGCTCTCTGGTAGTTCATTATTGATGACGATGACTTGCATAATGCATCATAATTATGTCGGATTAGCACGATAATGTAATTGGTGACGTACTGATGCGGTGACTGAACAGGCCGATACGTGATCGGCAAGAATGACAGATGACAGACGGGACAGATGTGAGCATCAGTGGCTGGCACTGGGGCTTGCACCCGCTGGTGAAGTCGAGTACGTCTGTCTATGGTAGATTGAGTGCGGTGATGAGCTGAAACCATTCCATTCCAGCCTTGCATACAGCACGCCAGGTGGTCCTGTTTTTGGCAAACCCTTTCCAGGTCTCAACAGGGATGGTGTATAGCTTTCAAGGTTTGCTTTAGCTGGTCTTTTGTACAACTTGTATTGGCCTCCTGGGTGACACTTGCCAATACTGAGCTCGTCATTGAACATCTGAAGTCTGCTGTGTTCCATCCGAACAAGATGGGCTGTCCAGCATAGTTGTGCCTTGGTGATGTTTGCTTCTACACTGAAACAAGCTGTTCTTTCAAGGACCTCGATGTATTACTGATCTGGTCTCGCCCGTATCTTCAGTGTGAGGCATTCGTATAGCCATGCAGTAGAGAAGTCAAAACCAGGCTGGCTTTATTCACCGCATTATTTGTCATTGTTCCAATGTGAGAATCATTGAAGACACGTCTATAGACAGGAGAAGGTGGCAGCAGTGGCAGACTGATTGCGGTGAGTTATTATGTCCACACCGATTGTTGCCACGGTGCACACAAATATAGCCCTGTAAGGTATATAAAGTATAGCACATATTTAATGGGAGTGTGAACAATAGTTACCATTGTATTTAGATGGAGCGCCAGGAATAGCCTGATGCAGTATACTTCCGTCTTGGCCAGGCTAATGGTGAGATCAAATCGCCTTGCAGCCTCGGCAAACTGCTTGGTAATATGTTGCAGGATCCGAGTATAGTCATCTGCATATATAGAAGCTCTGTGATGAGTACACAACCTTCGTGGCTGCTTGAAGTCGGCGTAGGTTGAACACTTTCTCGTCCGTGCGAATTATGGAAACAATACTGTTGAGGTGCAATATGCATGCAGCACGAAGATCAAAGCTGCCGCAAAGAAAATACAGAACAGTGTTGGAGCAAGGACACATCCCTTAATTTTCACCCCATGCTTAAAGGGTTAGACAAGTGTCAACTGGCACACGACCGGCACATTCATAGAAACGTCTTATGAGAGAAACACGTATTAGTAGGGGGGCCAATGTGCAGATTTGGGTTCCCGTCGAAATTTCATGTTAATTTATGGCAACCATTATAAATGTAATCTTATGAGTCCCGAGAACAAGAAAATTGATGTTGCCATTTTTTCCATTGACCTTTAGTGACCTTGACCTGAGGTCAAAGTTCATGGGTCATTTTCACCTAAAATTTGCTTTTCGGAAGGGTTTGCGAAGATTTTCGAGGCAAGTGAGCACATTTTGTATTTGGTTGAGAGTTTCTCCATTATAATAAATGTTATTATTAATGTATTTATGGGTTTTCCTGAAGAAAACATGGGAAAATGTCACTTTTGCCCGAAAAGGGCCGGGTTGTTTTGACCATCTCACGCAGATTCCGCCCCCCCCCCCCCCCATGACCTCGGCCATCGAGTGACGGAAAATTATGAAACTCGGTACATGCATGGAACAACTTAACATGAACAAACCCAAGAAATGTCATGACTATGGGTCAAAGGGTTTTGGAATTACGGCTAATTAATTATTCATAAGCAGGTATGGTAATTCAAATGTGTACACTACGTATATGGGAAATTCAGTTTTGACGGAGGGTAGCGCCGAAAATATTTCGCTGCGCGGCAACCTGTGGTTCGAATTTTATGTTTTTGGTATCAAAAGATGTGTAAGACTCGAGGCTAAAAAGTCAGGACAGCTCAAGCCGTGAAATAAATAATTTTTTCAAGAGTATCGCGGAAAAAGTTGAAAGAGGGAAACCCCCCCCCCCCCCCCCCTTTAGGGCCAAAAGTATGACCAACCCTTTTTAGTGCCGGGCATCTAAATATGAAATGTTGTAAAGTGTCCTCTGCAGTACCACACTCACACAGGGTGTTTGTCGGTTGAGGAAAATCCCCACTTCTTTTGGTGCGAGCCACTCCAGAGCGGAGGTAATTTAAGCACCTCCATGGTCTTCCATCCTGTATTGGATCCTGTAGGTAAGGCTTCTGCAGGCTTGATTGGCATCTCATGTAGTGGGGGAGACGCCACCAGCCTGGTCAACCCAGGATGCACACACTTGGGTCTTAATAGCAGGGTTGATCGCTTTCAGGTGACTCACAGTGTAGTACTGCTGTGACTGGTCAAGAGCATCGGTCAACGTCTTCCCTTTGGGGACCGTTCCTTTGAAGACGTACTCTACTCTGCCTTTGAATACTACAAAGAAACGATGGTTCTTCAGTAGAACACCAATAAACTGGGTAAGGGTCAGGTCTGCCGTCATGTCCAGGATCTTCTGAAGGAGTCAGCAACGGTTAACACTGCCAAAAGCAGCTGTAAGATCAACAAAGACAGCGCCGGTGATCTATTTTTTTCTGATGGAAGCAGTCCTTAATGTACTGAGTGAGGTTTAGAAGCTGTCCCGTTGTAGACTTGCCGGGACGGAAGCCTGCCTGCCTGTTCCTGTATCAGTTGTTTCTCAATGAAGAGGCAAGAAGGTTGAGGAGGAAATATTCCAGCAACTTGAATGTGTGACTTTGGGACGATAAGTTTTGACATGCATTGGGTCTTTCCCGGGTTTTAGGTGGGCGATGACCTTTGACTTTTGCCACACTTTAGGTATTGCTTGTGTGGCGAGGCAGGTGTTGATGAGCTGGAGTAACCAATTTGAGGCGTTTGGTCCAAGATGTTTCAGTTCTTTGGTGAAAATGTTATCCAGTTTGGTTGATTTCCTGTTCTTTATTTATGCCAGTCGCAAGTTCATTAGCAGAGAAGGATTTGATGAAGCCAATTAGGTCGATGGTGGGGTCTTTCTGGCGGAGCTAGGCTTTCGGTCGCTTATTAGGAGAACGTGGCACTTTACCATTTAAATAGCAGTTGTTGTGGGCTATTTGGTTGGCGGTGATGTTACAATGCTGTTCACTTGGCTGAGCTTTTTTTTATATTATACTCCAGGCTTGGAGGCCATATTGGCTTCTTGGCCATATTGGTTGTTACCACAAGGGTTTGCCACAAGCTTTGAAGCTGTTCTGATATGGCTGTTATTAATTCCTCCCCAGATGAGATGGTATCGACAGCAAGAGAGTCGTTTTCATACATGCGTTTCTATTTCCTGTAAAGTTCAGCACTACGGGATGCTAAGCAGTGCGGCAGCCCGTAGGGATGTTCTTGCACCACCACATCAACAAACCGGTGTCATAGTTATCAGGGGTTGGATCAATGTCAGCTAGATGGTGTTTGAGCTCATTGGTGAAGCCTTCACAGTTGGCCTTACTAAGTTGAAACAGCGGTGGGAATGGAATTGTTGCTGAGAGACAGCAGCAGTCACTTTGATTCCAATAGGGCGATGTCGGGTCTTTGGAATGGGGTCAAGGACCATCTTGTTGCTAAGTGAGGCGATGTTGTGGCTCACAAGGGCTAGAGCAGGGTTGAAACTTTATCTCCAGCCTCCACTGTGGAAAAACTTCGACAGTTTCGCACTGTACAGGCATGCAACTGTAAACTCACCAAAAAAGAGGAAATTCCTACATTCAGAAGACTTTGTACAGTGATTTTCAATTTTGAATGGCAGAAATGAGAATAAAAAAAGAGGAAATCAGCTGATCCGAGGAAAAGTTGCATGCCTGATTGTGAATAAGGCTCAGTTGACTTGTTTTCGGCCAGCGATTCAAAAGCGTCGAGTCTGTGTTGGCATGATAGCCAATAATGCTGCTGTGGCTATTAAATCGATAATTATGCGTGGCTTGGGCTGTTTTGTGGATTGTGGCGGTGGCATTAGGATGGAAGACCTGGAGGTGCTTAAATCACCTCCACTCTGGAGTGGCTCGCACCAAAAGAAGTGGGGATTTTCCTCAACCGACAAACACCCTGTGTGAGTGCGGTACCGCAGAGGACACTTTACAACATTTCATATTTAGATGCCAGGCACTAAAGGGTTGGTCATATTTTGGCCCTAAAAGGGGGGCAGATTTCCCCCCTTTCAACTTTTTCTTGAGTCTTGCACATCTTTTGATACCAAAAACATAAAATTCGAACGACAGGTTGCCGCGCAGCGAAATATTTTCGGCGCTACCCTCCGTCAAAACTGAATTTCCCCATATACGTAGTATACACTACGTATGTACACATACGTAGTGTACACATACGTGCTTATGAATAATTAATTAGCCGTAATTCCAAAACCCTTTGACCCATAGTCATGACATTTCTTGGGTTTGCTCATGTTAAGTTGTTCCATGCATGTACCGAGTTTCATAATTTTTCGTCACTCGATGGCCGAGGTCATGGGGGGGGGGCGGAATCTGCGTGAGATGGTCAAAACAACCCGGCCCTTTTCTGGCAAAAGTGACATTTTCCCATGTTTTCTTCAGGAAAACCCATAAATACATTAATAATAACATTTATTATAATGGAGAAACTCTCAACTAAATACAATATGTGCCCACTTGCCTCGAAAATCTTCGCAAACCCTTCCAAAAGGCAAATTTTAGGTGAAAATGACCCATGAACTTTGACCTCAGGTCAAGGTCACTAAAGGTCAATGGAAAAAATGGCAACATCAATTTTCTTGTTCTCAGGACTCATAAGATTACATTTATAATGGTTGCCATAAATTAACATGACATGCCAACGGAAGTACATTGGCCCCCCCACTATATGTGCGTACATCCAAGCTTGTGAAGCAGTTGCTACAGTGACGGTGCATTTCAATGGTGCTTCGCCCGGGTCGGAACCCACCTGCGATTCTGAAAGGAAGTCTTGCAGTATCACAGTAGTAATCATTCTCAGCAGAATCCTTGCCAAAGATCTTTCCGGCAATAGCAAGAAGGGGAATCGCTGTCAGACCTAAGACCCTTCCCCTTGTAGAGGGGTATCGAGTATTACTGCATAAGAACCTGTGGGGCTGATTCTTCATCCCAAATCTTGTGGAAGAGTCTCAGCAGTCTGTTTTCTAGAGCTGGACCACCGTGCTGAAAGCCTTCCGGTGGGATGCCATCAAGTCAATGAGCTTTTCCATTCCTTGCGAAGGTAATTGTAGCTCCTGCATATATGGTAAAATGTCTAATTCAGTGTGAGGTAGGAGATCAGCCTGGTATAGTCAACACGTTAGTTCACATGCCTGTCCAGCAGACGGAGACTTAAAGTGTTCAGCCCAGGGTGTTGAACTTGTCGATCGTGTTCGGAGATATGGAGCCATCATCCGAACTCAGAAGCGAGACAGAGCCCCGCTTGGGTGGTCCCACCATCCATTGAATAGACCTGGCTTATTGGAAGAAGCCCCTTGTATCTCCTACACCGGACGCGCTGCCAAAATGTTGCAGATCCACTGACTTCCAATTCCTAATCCACCACTCGTTCTTCATTTCACGTTGTGAGCGCTGGACCTTGCTACGGGCTTAGTGTGACCTGGCGGCATCAGTGCCGAGAGCCAATCGTTGAATTGTGGACTGCATATGCTTTTCTTTGAGCGAAGCTATTTTCTTTATTATTTTCATCAAACCAGTCCTGGTGTCGACGCGCGACGTACGACTGGGTCTGCCCAGGATTTGTCTCTAGTTTTTTTAGGCACAAGATTCGGCCCACTTCGACTTCGCATTAGGTAATTCAGGCCGCTCTTTCAGGGAAACATAAAAATATAGAACATATTATTTATCACTAATTCACTTACGGTACACGTCCAGTATGCAGGTGAAGCAAACACGAATAATGTGGTGCGTGATATTATGCGGCTCACAAAAAGCCTATAATTAATCTCACATCAAAATATTGAAATGTGTGATTTTTTTTTTTTAACGAGATATTTTCGGAGTGTTTTGTTTTTAGGGCGGCGGGGGGGGGGGGGGGGGGGGGGGAGCCGTGGTGGTCAATGTTCTCGCAAAGTCGTTAAGGCGGATGTTGGGTCCGGGGTCCGCCCTGGAACTAGACGCTCCGTGGCGCAATCTGACTGAGGTGGTTCCTGGATATACTTCATTTCTCTGACTTTTTTTTAAAGAGTTATGATGCACACGGGTCACCGATCGGTGACCATCTGAGCATGTTGCTGCCTGCACTGCAGTGCTGGACCAATGAACAGCTTTGACAGCGCAATTAAACTGGCATTTTCGCATGATTTCAGTTTAGTATTTATACTTGTGTGGGTAGTAAAGGTTGAAGACGAGACGGATTGATCTTTTTGTGGGATTTTCCCGGCTGCGGTTGTCTTGAGTTGGGAGTGGCGCGTTCAACATGTGGCACGCGCACGATGAGAGCAGCGCCCCCAAGCGACAAAAATGCTAGCCGGCCATGATGTGATTGACTTCAGCTGATGAATCCGTGGTGCACGTAAAGCTAGCTAGAGTGACTGATGAGAGATGGCCAACGCTGCACAGGTAAATATTCGTATAAAACTTGTTTTGATTAAATATTTTCTCTATGAACTGGTGGAATTGGTTTGGAACTCACTGAGCTCCATGAATGTGGCCAATTCACTGGAGTTGCAGTTGCACCCCGGGCACTAGCTTGCTTAGCCCCATAAATGTGGCCTATTTACTGGACTGCCTCCGTAAACATAGGCCACACATCCACATGTACAAAAATCGTGTCGACTTTGCCAAATTTTGATTTTCACATTTAGGCTTAGTTTGTAGGGTTTTTTGCTTTAGAAGCATACTCATCCTCTTTATAGGCTAATCAGAAAGTGCTGCCTTTTTCAGATGTATATTTTTGTGAAATTTCCAGATTCATTTTTACACGTTTGCGTATCAAAATTTCAACATGAAATTTCACAAAAATTAGACATCTGAAAAAGGCAGCACTTTCTGACTAACCTATAAAGTGGGTGAGTATGCTTCTAAAGCAAAAAAATCCTACAAACTAAGCCTAAATGTGAAAATCAAAATTTGGCAAAGTCGACACGATTTTTGTACATGTGGACGTGTGGCCTATGTTTACGGAGGCAGTCCAGTAAATAGGCCACATTTATGGGGCTAGTACATGTTGTACTAAATAATGAGTCGACTGTATTGCCGGCGGCAATCCCTATCAACAGAAGGCGCTGTACTCTCTAAGATAGGGCTGAATTATAAGATATATTAAATTACCACCAATGGTTGTGTAGCACCTGTGGCCTAGTGGATAAGCAACGGATCTCATGAGCGGGATGATCCGGGTTCGATCCCTGCTGGTGAAAATGTAAGGGTTTTTTTCCCCATCCCCAAAAATAAGATTCTTGTTTTATTATTTTAGCATGTCTCAAACATTTTATTGCAGAGTATTACATTATCTTTTTCAGATTTGTGGCTCTGAAAGATTTTTTTAAAGGGAAATAAAGTCTGAAATTGTAAAATGGTCTGATTCCCATCTTGTGAATACGAAGTTACAACGATAATGTTGGCATGGAGCCAGACTAAAATTTGTCACCGGAAAATGCCGAAGTACAAACTGCTCATGTTCAGTGCATAACTGCATATCAGGCAAGCTAACATTTGTTTGCCGTCTCTGGCTAAATATCCACTGCCTAAATCATTACAAATCTGAAATAAATACTTTGGCTTTTGCGGGATTTTGTAGTTTTGGACACCTTTCCAGTAAGAGAACATAATCCACTTTTTAGTTTCTGGATTCACCAAAATAGCTGGCAACGTCATGTGGCAGGATTTATTGGGTGTCGAGAGCAGGGTTTTGATTTTTGAGCGAAATTATGGGGTGAAATCAGATGATTAAATCTAGCTTGAGTAACATCCAGCTGACAACATGCTCATCAGGAATTCACATGTATAAACGCTGGAGAAAAAAATTATGTTGTAAATGTGAGATTGTAAGAGACCCTAGAAAAACGGCCTCTACATGATGGTCTTTTCCCTTCTATCACAACCCAAATTCCATTAAACATACCTCACCATGCACTCAGTCATTCACGAAGCTAATTATTACGATTGACTTGAAACAGAACAAAAGTTTAACTAGATATAAAAAAACATTGATGATTTCGTTGGGTTCTTCAGATTATTTGTCGATTAATTATACTAAGTAGGACATCCAACAGCTGTTGGGTCAGTAGTACATTCTGCACATGTACACAGTACAGTCCATGCATTGGCGTTGACCCGACGGCTGTTGGATGTCCTACTCAGCATGAGTAATCAAGGAATAATCTGATTGGCTGATAGATACAAGCACAAAATATCCACAACACAGCCATGACAGTGTGGCACTGGACTGTTTTTCTGAAGAAGCCACCAAAATCCTCAATATTTTTCATATTTTAGTAAGTTTTGCTCTGTTTCAAGTCAATCATTAGCATCGTGAATGACTGTGTGCATGGTATGAGGTATGTTTATAAATGGAATCTACGTTGGGATCAAGGGTAAAAGGACCATTTTGTAGAGGCTGTTTTTTTAGGGTCTCTTAAAATCTCACATTTACATGTACAACGTAGTTTTGTCTCCAGCGTTACATGTGAATTCCTGATGAGCATGTCAGCTGGATGTTACTCAAGCTAGACTAAATCTATGGCTTCAACACGTTCAGTGCCGGCTGCACATCATTGGTGCGCCATGACTTCGTTGGATTGTGATAACATGCACAAGCATGACAATAAAACCAGATGTTGAAAAAAAAACACTTGAAAAAATATGAAAACTTGAAAAATTAACCCCAAATCTTTATCTCTGGTCTGTTTTGTGTTGTAGACAGTCGACTCCCTTTTGGCCTCCCTTGTAGGCATGGGCTTTGAGTTGGATCGTTGCCAAGCAGCAGTGAATTGTGGGAAACTCACCGTTAACGACGCTGTGGAGTGGTGAGTTGAACGGAACATAAATGTCAAACAATATTGCAAATGTATACTTAATTTCACAATCAGTGGAGTCTTCAATAAAACTATTTTTCAACCATCAACAAAACCTTGTTTCTTATTTGACGGAAAGCATCCTAAATCCTCCAAAATTCCACCCTGTGCTGCTAACATGTGACGCATTTCATTTTACGTCAACAAAAAGCAGACGTCGTGGCCAATGTAAAATGGTCTTTGGTGTGCATTGTTTAGACCAAAAAAAAGGACATTTCTGGAAACCCGACCGACCCTAAAATTGTGGATGTACTTGTACACATAGGGTCGGCAGTTAAATTGTTTATTTTTTCATTTTATAATTGATTTTGTTCCCCACTAATTTCATTCATACATGAATGCTTTTGAAAGTAAAAAATATGCCCGCCAAAAATCTGGAATGCTTGTTAGTTTGTGATGTTTTTTTTTCTAGTTTTGTTGTCTTGGAAAATGTATATTGTCTACGTACTTCTGTACAAAGAAAACGAAATACCCTACCTACCGACCTTTCCTATTTTTGGCAAAGCTACCAGAAACACATCATGTGTTATCCATAAAAGACTGCAAAGGCAGATTGAGGGAAATGGAAGTTTCAACAACCAGAGAGTTTTGATTGAATGTCTGGTAATGGGATCGAAGAGATATCTAATAATGTCTAGAGTTATTGTATTCTTATAATAGTTTATGCGGTACCCGCTGCTATGTACATCAGATTCGAACCAGCCATCTGATCCCGTTGGCTCAGTGGTCGAGTGGTAAGACATCTGCACTAGGAAGCAGGAGGTTGTGGGTTCGAGTCCCACCCGAGTGATTTTTTTCCAACTTTCACTCGGGAGGCAACACACTATGTATACAGTGTTTAAACGTTGATGAAAGGCAAAACCTATAATTTGATTTAACGTCTAGAGTTTTTATCGCTGTTATCCAGGTTACTGCAGGGTCACGGTGCTGAAGATACAATCCCATCACGTTCAGCACCCACACTGAGTCTCAATCAACCATCTCAGGTAAGTTGCAATCTTTCCCCTCGTAAGCAAATTTTGAAAGCGCACTGTCTCAAAAAAATTATTTTTAACCCCTGGATAGAGATTTACGTACAGGATTGTACAGGGAGGCAATACAGATTTTGGGCGTACTTTCAACCTTACCCCGTGTCTGTATGTGTGACTAAAAATAGTAAAATTTTTGATAACAAAAAAAAAATTTATGATTAGAAAATATGATACAAGTTACAATTTGTACACTTTTGAGACATGTTTGTGACTCAACCATATGAAATGAGTTGGAAGCTACTAGAGCTACGTTTCCAACATATGAAGTGAATTGGAAGTTTCTAGAGCTACGCTCAAGTCAAATCACAATTTGCACTCTGGACATTAAAAGAAGTCGTTATTTTCACCTACATAAGGTAAGAGGCCATTCAAATCATAAATGTTTTTAAATTTTGAAAGAAATATCTTGAACATATGGATGGGCGGGGCAAGGAAATCATTGAAATCAAAGATCTTTTCAAAATTAAAAAACTTGGGATGAGTGGGGTCAACAAATTTTTTAAAAAGAAGCACATTTTTTTTTAACACGGATAATTTGAATGGCCCCTTACTTCCATATTCATCAGAATATTCAGCTACAGCATGTGATAAATCACAGCCAAAAACTGAACTTACTCTTTATAGTGCACGCAGTCGTGTTTTACTATATGCCTGAGGACAACCTGTTGTGTTTCCCTTTGTCCTTGTACTTTAACACTTTCCCATAGACTAAGCACGTAAATGTACGATCGAGGACAGTTTCAACAAAAACACCGTCGTTTGAGGAATGGATTGGTCTGTCCTCAATTGTAATGCCACACAAGTGCGCATGTGAAAGAAGGAAGTGACAAACTAGTCCTGAAGACGCATATTGTATCATCGCGTCACATTTGTAACAACTTTAAAGATGAATTATACTTGAATGTTGCACCCTGTCCAAAACAGAATATAATGGAATACCTGAAATTGTAACTTTTCATCACCCAGGCCGGACCAGCAACCCAATCTAGCGATGCCAGCTACCTTCCCTTCAGCTTACCGCCCGTATCAGCCCCATCATCAGACCCTCCAGGAGACTCCCATCAAGGTCTCACACATCCCGCCGTCCCACCGACGTCAGACGAGAGCAGGTTTCAGCAGCAGGACGTCGTGAGTCGGTTCTCCCTGTCGGAGAAGAAGAGACAGGACAAAGAGAGATGGGAGAAGGAGCAGAGAGAAAAGGCTGCCGTGGAAGCTCGGCAGGCCAGACTGCAGGCGAAACAGGCAAGTTGGCTGCCCCATTAACCCTTACTCTCTGAGGGTAGTTTACTGCATGTCAGTTGGTTATGCCAATGCCCTCCAGCTGCAGTTAATTGGAGGATAAACTATCTTGACTGTGAAGGCTCCAATTGGCAGGAGTTGGAGGCCCTGGAGGGTGCCTGATACTGACCAGCTGGGGGCACTCACTTTGTTATCAGAGGACTCTCATTGTTCTCTGTGGCATGTATTGGAGTGCCTGTCCAGTTACCCTTGAAATGACATGGCAGATATTGGAGGGCCATGCAAAAAACATAGGAGATTTTCTTGAGGCACATATTGGCATGCGTTGGAGGGTCTAGTAGGGTAAGGGTTAAACTTAACTCCCCAGGGAATTTTTGCTAGAAATCCTGCTGAATGCAGCAACATGCAACACTTGTCAAAATGACAAGCCTGCTCAGTGTAGCAAGATCAATCAGATCCTATATCTCAAGGCCAAACTGCCTCAGAGTCTGTGGTCACCAACTGCAGTGCGATACAACTGTGGCATTATTCAATGGGACTAGCTTTCATTATTTCAGTATTGACAGTTTGTGCACTGGTATCGATAGCTTACTGTACAT
This sequence comes from Patiria miniata, assembly GCF_015706575.1. NCBI lineage: Eukaryota > Metazoa > Echinodermata > Asteroidea > Valvatida > Asterinidae > Patiria > Patiria miniata. The sequence goes on from NW_024037063.1 coordinate 10,030,837, forward strand.
GTAGCAAAGTCCCACAGATTTTATACACCTGATTCACCGTGTTAAGTCTAGCAAGGTTAGGGTTAATATTGCATACAATTCACAAGTTTTTCTCCAATAATGGCATAGCTCGGCAGACATGCTCGTGAATTGCAAGTTAAACATTCATTTGTATCAAGCAATATGGATAATAAGACACAAACTGAACAACACAATATGCATTCATGCACTTTCACTTGATGTCGTCAATCATAAACAAAGTACAACTAATGCTGGAATCTCTGTCCTAACTCCAGGCGAGGAGTAACATCTTAAAGAACATCGAAGCCGATAAGGAGGCCAGACACCAGCATGGCAAGCTACCAACAAGCCTCCAGCCTGAGACCTCCGTGGGGACAACTCCCCCTACTCAGCCTGCCGCTACTGCCGCGGAACCTCCTGGGGGCGCTAAAATGGAGGCATCCCAACGGGCGACGGCTTCTCAAGAGTCTAAGCCAATGCCCAGCGCTCCAACCATGTGCATGCTCCAGGTAAATGAAGCAACAAAAATGAAATTTCAAACTTGGTTTTGCCCTTCACCGATGTATAAACGTTGTACAGGGTGAGAAAAAAAAGTGACACCCAAATGTCAGAACTATTGTTTTAGTGAAGTTCTGCATGTAGCACTTTCAAAATCTAGGATATAAAAGCCCAATTCATGTTTTCTTTAAGTACAAAGAATCATTCAAATCACACATGTACTTTTCAAGTTACGGAATTTTAAACACAACCACAGTTTTAAAGTTCTGTCCACGGATCACAAAAAAAGGTGTGCGTTCTTTCGTCAAAACGAAAACAACTCATAGTGATCACACACATCCCTATGTGATTTGTTTTTCTGAAAGAACACCTACCTTCTTGTGATCCGTGGACAGAAATTAAAACGGTGGTTGTGTTTAAAATTCCGTAACTTGAAAAGTACATGAGTGATTTGAATGATTCTTGTACTAAAAGAAAGCCCATGAATTGGGCTTTCGTATCCTAGACTTTGCAAGAGCTACATGCAGAACTTATTTAAAACTATGGTCCGGACATTTGGGTTTCACTTTTTTTTTACTCGCCCTGTATACTCAGTGTGTTACCTTCCCGAGTGAAAGTTAGAAAAATTCACTCGGGTGGGACTCGAAACCACGACCTGCTGCTTTCTAGTGCAGATGTCTTACCACTCGACCACCGAGCTAACGGCTGGTTATGAATAGCTAATGCAGTAGCCGCTGCTATGTACATCAGATTCGAACCAGCCGACCGATCCCGTTAGCGCGGTGGTCGAGTGGTAAGACGTCTGCGCTAGAAAGCAGGAGGTCATGGGTTCGAGTCCCACCCGAGTGATTTTTTTTTCAATTTCACTCTGAAGTAACATACTGAGTATGCCAGTAGCCATACTGAGTAGCCATAGGGATGGGAGTTGGGATGTCCTGGATATACCAACTATTTGAATATTTGATCATCAACCAAACATTCGAACAGCATTTTACCGGTTCAAATATTCCGGTAAAAAAAAGAAAAAAACTATGCATGTACACAACTGTGATGTTATTTTAATATTAAAGTTGCACCACTTCATTGTCAGATTCCTCTGCTTGTTGACCGCGACAGTGAAAAATTTGTGTCGACGGCGGTTCATTGTTCCGTTCCTTTTAGCCAGCAGGATAAAATCAAAAATACAAGTCGAAAGTAGGAAAATTTTTTAAATTTTTAAAATTCTGTTTCCACTGGTGGGAAAATTTGTTTACACATTTTTGTGTAAATGTCACATCCATTATTAAATGCCCACAAACTATTATCTAATATGTGTTTTGTGTTGATGGTTATAGGTCCGATTACCTTCAGGGCAGAGCATGCGAGAGAAGTTCCCTTCTACTGCCACTCTCCAAACTGTGGTGGATTTCATCAAGAGTCAACACTCGGACCTGATTCACATTAATCTCATACAGGTAAAAGACTATGAGTCAATCTCACCGAGCTGCTGAAAAAAATGTTGCTTAGCAAATGTAGGCTCAAAAGTTAAAAACCACAGGACACCAATCAAAAGCAATATGAATATCACAGCATTATTGGGTAGTCACCTGTTTGTTTGTTTTTTAAGCCAAGCAATTATTTTCTGGTTAGCAAATTTCTGTAATTTTAAGATTTGTTTTAAGAATTATAGTAAAAAGTTGTTTCTTCACTGATTGAACCCACTTTGCTGTCCTCTAATTTGGCAGCTTTGCTAATTTTGCTAGCAAAGTGAGTTTGGGCGTGATCCCTGCATACCTGGTATTTAAGGGTTTATGGCCTTGAACCAAGATATTGATAAAATTGGGAAAACTGCCAACATAGTGCTGGATAGCTCAGTTGGTAGAGCACTGGTACGGTATTCCAGTGGTCACAGGTTCGAACCCAACTCCAATCCATTTCGTTGTCAATCATATGATTATTTCAGGGTCGACATTTGTCAGGATTTTTTTGTAAGGGTTTTTTCCTGATTTCAGGATTTTTAAAGAATCCCTTTTGAAATACGCAAGTTCCTTGGCTTTTATCGTGAAGGCATTTTTGCCTATAAAAGCTTAAAGAAATGGGTATTTTAAAGGGTGCCTATAAGCAAATACAAACATATGCCATAGTCCCTACGTTGCTCTAGGATCCTTAGCGGCCCTAAAACCCACTGCCAAATATTTCAGGGATTTTTCATTTTCCCCAATCTCACACTGTTATTCATAAATGTTGCCAGTGTTTGTACTAAATTTCCTCTTGCTATATCCCACAGCCGTTTCCGCACAGGTCATTCACCTCCAGAGAGCTGGACTCAACGTTAGAAGAACTCAAGCTGACGCCAACTGGCAACCTGGTTGTAAAGCTGGGAACAGCAGAGCCCGCTGCATGTGAGCCTAAACCCTAGTTGCCCGTGATTACTTTAAAATTGAGGATCTTTGTGTTTGGAAATTAATATACAGGTTGTAAAAATTAATTTGCAATGTAAAATGTGGACAAATTTTGTTACATGGCTTGTAGTATATTACATTATATAAACAAATATACTATGAAAATGGCTTTGACAGAACAGGAAAAATGCCATCATTAATGCAGCATGTTTCCAGCGTAGATCAACATTTGTGTTTCAGAAATTTTTGGCCCGAGTGAAATGTCCATTTTGGGGCCAAACTTTATGCGCAGAATTTCATCTTTGTCCTGAGTTTAACCCCCCCACCCCCCTAAAAAAAACCCAAATGTGTTTTCTACGGTGAGGCTGTGTTCTTTTGCATCTCCATAATTCTCAAGTTTTATAACAATAACAGTTTCATGAAATTTTAAATACATGTGTCATTGCACTCCTCATGTTCAATTTTTGCAAAGTGAATACTTCCTATGATATCGTGAATCCGGTTTCACTTTCACTTTTGCATGAAGTTTGAACTGGTCATATTGATGTGTAATGTTATGGTCATATATAATAGTGCAACAAGAAGCCCAAAGCCTGCCTGCCGCGTCACCTGACCGAGAGAGCCAACCCCAGCCAACCAATCAGCAGCAACCGCCTCCCTCCCTGTCTCAACTCCTCCCACACCATCCCCCGCCCCCTGCCCCGCCTCACCACCGATCCCAATCAAGCCATCACAGCTGGGGGCATGGCCAAGCCCTGAGCCCCGGTGACGACAGCAGTCCAGCCAATGAGGAGCAGGAGGAGGAGCCTATGGAAGTAGGCGGGGCCAGAGTGGACTTTGATGACTTAGGAGGAGCCATGGATGATGAAGAGATGATGGGTGTGGACGAGGCAGGAGTGGGAGGGGCTGAGGAAGCCATGCTTTGGGGTGGCCCCGCCCCCCATCCACATCCCATGGGAGGTTAGTAAAACACACCCACCAAAACCACTTGCCATTCAAACCGTATAGTGCCCATGTGCACAGTGTGCAGGATTCATATGTCAGTCCATTGACCTTTGCTCGAGCGTGATACCAGATTCATTGAAAGTGCTCAGGATGATTGTCATTTATGAAATGGTCATTTGAAACGGACTTAGTAGCTGGAAGACTTTTGGAGTAATTTATAAAACTGTCTTAGCTAACTATTATTTGGATGTATAGTTGATATTAGCTTAACTTGTTATTGGAAGTTGACAAATAAATACCCGAAGCTCACCTTCGGAAGCTTATGGGCTCGGTGCGCAAGTATTCCCCCAACGGCCAGCAAAGGAGAGTTGGGGGAGACCTAGATTGGCTCCTTGTCCATGATTCACTGCGTATTTTGAATCATATCCAATGTTATTGGAGGCGGGAATAGTCTCGGAGACCATCCCAAGTTAAATTTGAATATATTCGCGTGCTGAGGATGCATGACGCTCACGCGAAGATGCTGTGGCTAATAGTTTGCACATTCAGGAAGTTGTGCGTACTTCACTCGCAAACCAGTACAGTACAGTACAGTACGCACACGCTGTGTGTCCCGTACACAGAGCTCACAAAACTGGTAAAAACGCACCCTCTTTTGTTGGCGCACAGAGCCCATATTGACTGTCTCCTCTCAAACTATTTGTCACGTTTGTGTATACTAATCATTTAATTTGATTCACAGCAGCAGGGAGAGCACACCACGACTGGGGTGACGGCAATCGTCTCATCGATGGCAGACGACCTTTGAACTTCAACTACGGATTTGGCCAGCAGGGAGAACAGGGTGACGTGGAGGAGGCACCCAGCCCACAGAGAGCAGGTAGGTCAAAGGTCAAAGGTTGATTCTCATGTATCCAGGGTCAGTCCACCCATAGTCCTACCTAAGGCAAACATTGGGCAAGTTTGCGCAGGAACTATTGTTGACCAGTGGTTAAATATAGCTCGACCAAATTTAGCCCCAACTCTGTCTAGTCGACGATGTTTGACTACGCTAGTCGACTATTTGTAACCAGCCTACTCGGCCTGGTTGCACCGCACCAATAGTTGCACGCATTATTAACCTACAGCAGGGAGCCAGGACCCAGAAGTTTTGCGATTACATTTTGACCATCCTTGACTAGAGACGTTCGCACGTTGCTATTAGTGCGTAGACGTAAGTTACGTCACAAATCCAATAGACTAATGGTCCTGTCATAACTTGATCTTTGTAATTTGAGGTCTTGGAACAGCAATGGGAGATTTCCCCCCTACCTCTCCGCATGCTTCCCACCTCCCCCTTCCCTTCCCCCTTGCAACTATTCGCATCTTCACTGGTTAGTAAATTTCAGTAGAAATAAAACAGTGTCTCAATTTCTTTTATTTGCCAACAGCTGCAGCAGCATTGTCGCGTTTGGCGGCTGCAGCTCTCTCCCAAGCCCAGAGCCCGACCAGCCCCACCGACAAGCCCATCACAGCCCTGCAGGACCTGTGCCTGCGCTGCGTCAGTAAACGAATCGAAGGACGCACCCGGCAGCCTGTCACAATGCTGGAGGCGCTGCCCCCGCACCTCGCGAGCCGACTGGTGGAAGAGCTGAAGAAGGCCGGGGTGCTCAGACCGAAGACGCTGAATTTGTTCTTGCCCTGGTGGGTTGACAGAGTTCAAAAAATTCTTTTCAAAATGAACATGGCTAATACTAGATGTTGGCCCTTTTCTGCAATGTGATGATAGAGGCTAATAATTATATGTATATCCTTAAGGGTGTGTAAATCTGAGTAATGGTTAGGGCTGTGTCAAATATTATATTGAATATCTGAATATTCGATTATCCACTGAATAACAAAATAGCTTTACAACAGAATATTCGTAAAAATGTTACCCGTCCTTAGAATATAACAAAAAACGTCCGTGATGTGATTTTATTTCCTGCCAGTAGGTTCAGAGGTTTTATTATTTGTCAAATGCCACATTTGTATGAAGAGTAAGTTCCGTGAAAAATATTAGCCCCAATTTGCATCATTAATATCTGTCAAAATCAGCTAGTCAGCTATTTCAAAAAGACACATGTACAGGGTGACCCCCCCCCAAAAAAAAATTGCAACCCTTAGGCCAAAAAAAAAGGCGCCGTAGCCATGCGCGTTGATGATGATGTCTCAAAACTGCCAAACTCACTGGTTTGACTGGAATCCTGCTGCTGCACAATTTTAACGTGTTTTTAGATTGGGTTGTGGTCGAGAATAAGCTTTATGTGGCCTCTCTGGACTCCCATATATTTGCACTAAGTTTAGTCGGGCACCATTTGCAGTCATCAGCCGACATTTGAAGCAAAAGAATCAGGTAAGAAAAAAAAAAACAGCCGCGTCGCCGCACCACTTTTTGGGCAAGCACCATACCAGAAACCGGAGACTTTTTTTTTTGGCCTTGAACATTTACCTTTTAAAGGGATCAGTGGATTTTTATGTTTTGGGTATCAGATTAAAGCTGAGAGATTTTTCTTTCAAATACTGAAACAATCATGAAAATAGCACTTTAGGTTGCCGAGAAAAAGCCAATTATGGAAAAGTAGTCATTTTTCATCCTGCACACAAAAAAATACCACAGTAAGGGATTTTTACTGTACCTATTCTTGCATGTCCTTATCCTTACAAACAACACGGCACACAATATAATAAGAGAACAAACACATTTGATGGAAATACCTTTTATTTTCCTACTGAATGAACAGGTATCTCCTTTTTAGTCCTATTTTAAACCCTTTCAACATCATAGATATGTCAAAATATTAAAGAAATTGCACAAATGAAGGATAATCATAATTGCACAGTAGGCTAACAGTAAAATGTTTTACTATTTGAAGTACTTGGATACAGGATGAAAAATGACTACTTTTACATAATTGCCATTTTCTAAGCAACCCAAAGTGCTATTTTCGTGATTTTTGTCAGTATTTGAAAGAAAAAGCTCCCAGCTTTTATGATACCCAAAACATGAAAATCCACCGATCACTTTATTTTAAAAGGCAAATGTTTTAGGTTGGCATTTTTTTGGGGTCACCCTGTATATATCAATACATGCGTGATATTCATAAAAAGTTTGTACCTCAATTTCAATGGACAAATATTCCATCAAATTGAAGTTGCAACAATCAAATACTAACACAACTAAATCATTTTAAAAAAAAAGCATAGCTTTAAAGGGAATATACATCATTTGCTTTTGCTGTAATTTTCAGAAATGGATGGAATTGGGGGGTTGGAAATATAAAGCAAATATAGTTACACTGACTTTTTGGAGGTTTTGGGTTCGAAAATGCTATAAAAACCAAGAAAAACAATCATTTTCCTGTAGTCTGGTTCCCTGACTCCATATAAGAAGAAACAGAGCAGTTTACATACATTGGGGAATTGTAAGGTCAGGGAACCAGTCTAGCTGGCTCGTACCCGTTCATAGATTTGTAATCGATTGCAAACAAGTGCAATGGTCAATTGGGGCCAGTATTTGAAAAAAAGCCAGTTGTTTCCAACGCTGATCGGCCGATCAGCGTTGGAAATTGATACAAAAATACCACTTTTCTTGAAAATGACAGTATACCAGGTGCCATAATTTTACAGGATGCTTTAGACTGTCATTTACCAACATCCTATTAAGGTATTTCGTAAAAACTTGGTAATTTTATTTTTCGATGTTTGCAAATGTTGTATATTCCCTTTAATAGTGGTAAACGCGCATTGAAATAAAAGTTTCATTTCTGTTAAAATATAGAACAGTACAAGATAGTGGAATGTGTATATGCAGAAAATTAATCAACATTGTACTGGGGAGGGGAGGGAACAGATATCATTTTTATCTTCAATGACCTGTTCTGTATCCGCAGTCATCTGCAATATTTGACGTTAGACTGCTACAAGTACACCACCAACGAGTTGCTGCAAGCGGCAAGGCTCCACGTCCACATCAGTAGGCTGAGTCTCAGTGCTTGCCCGCTACTCACTGATCAGGCCTTCCTCTCCATCAACAGTAAGCGTATCAACTCCCTCCACCTTCCGCCAAGAATCCTCTCATCAAAATTCCATTTGGTTTAAGTAAATACAGACTTAACCCAAATCAAACAGCGCCCTGCTATTGTGTCTGCCATACCTCAAATAGGCTAATGTGAAGTATTAGCCTCCCCAATCCTGCAAAATCCAACAAAACCCACCAGGTGCATTTTGAAGAAACCTTGGGGTGGGGGGGGGGGGACGGGGAAGTATTAGGCACGTATTATTAGTGTTCAACATCCTTACATTTTGCAACCTTGCTCAACATTTGAATATTGCACTTTGCCTTTCATTAACTTAACTTTGTAAGTACTGAAAACTTTATAAGTACTGAAATAAGTACTTACTTTGAGAACTTACAGAAGGACTGTTCTTATCAGAACAAAAACTACTTAGCGAAGTTGATACTAAGCAGGACAAGTTCTTTTCAGAACTAAATATCTTCTAAGCAGTAGTTATTACCACATGGTGTTACCGCAAACCAAAACAATACCGATACTCCAACATGCAAAGCCTCAAATCTTATACTGAAAACTCTGTGATGACTGAGAAAATTCAACACTTTTGCCGTGGTGGGACTCAAACCCGCAACCTACTGCGTAAAAGTGCAGACGCCTTACCACTTTTCCAACAGGCTTACTGACCAGTTTAAATCTGACATAATACAATTTGAGGATTTTTACCCCTAATTGAGATTTTGTACTCTTAAATTGTGTCTATGATATTAAAAATGCATTATGGCACTTGTACAATTTTCCGATTATGATGGTCTTAAGTTAAAGATAAGGTAGTTATTTTTAAATGAAGTTTTCAGATCTCAAAAGAGACAGTTTCAGGATTTTTACCCCTAATTATTGAGGCTTTGTACTCTTAACTTGTGTCTATGATATCGAAAATGCATTATGCCACTTAGACAATTTTCCAATTATGATGGTCTTAAAGAAAATGAAGTTATCTTTAAATAAAGTTTTGAGATCCAAAAGAAAGTTTAAGTTTACTCTGCTAAAACTGTTATTCTCGGTACCAAGATAAACAGGTTTTTTTTAGCACTTCACCAATAAGGATTTCTTTGACATTAGTTACCATGGTTACCAGTTTTGTCCGCAGCTATCTTTTTTCCCCTACAAAATTGCATGAAGTCAATTGTCTGAGTCTGTAAGATAGATTTCAAACAGTTCTTACTAGTTCAGTTCTTACTGGTTCTGTTGGTCACTCTTCTTCCCTCCTGTAGGTCTGAAGAAGCTTCAGTATCTGAACGTAAGCAATAACAAACAACTCACAGATGGTATTCTATACTCAATCAAAGGTATGTGATCTTTCTGTCATTTATGTTATCTCGTTGATTCTTGTTATCATGTACACCCGTTCAGTGCATCAGTATTGGTTTCTCTCAGATTCTTGAAATTAAATTTTTTGACGTGAGAGGAAAATCCCTAAGAACATCGGTCCAAACTAACACAGTCAGGTAACTGGACTGAAGAACTCTAGCACACGATGACTCTGACAGGAATTGAACCAGTCAAGAGAACCAAAGAGGAAAGATGATGTGCTGTCGTTTTTAACGGGAATGTACAACATTTGCCTTTGCTGCAGTTTTCAGAAACAAATGGATTTGGAGGATTAGCATGTTATAGCAAATATTGTTAAAATGACTTGTTTCACGTTTTGGGCTTGTAGATGCTGGAAAAACCAAGAAAACCAATCATTTTCTTGTAGTCTGGTTCCCTGACCCCACTTAAGATGAAACAGAGCAATTTATAGACTTTGGGGAACTGTAAGATCAGAGAATCAGTCTAGCAGGCTTGTACCTCTTCACAGTTGTGTAATCAATTGCAAAGAAAACGAGGAATAACTAATTATGAAAAATTTGGAGCAGTTTTGGAAAAAAAAGCCAGTTTTCTCCAACGCTGGTCGTCCGATCAGCGTTGGAAATTGCTACAAAAATACCATTTTCTTGAAAATGTCAGCACACTAGGAGCCACGATTTTACAGGATGCTTTAGACTGTTATTCCCTAACAATCCAGTAAGGTATTTTGTGATAATTTGATCATTTTGTTTTGTGATGTTTGCAAATGTTGTATCTTCCCTTTAAGAAAAGTGGAATTTTTGTATCAATTTCCAACGAAGGTCGGCCGACAATCAGTAGAAGAGATACTACCCCAATTTCCCAAATTGAGTCAGTCCACGTTTTGTTTGCATACGGGTACACATCCGTGAACGGGTGCAAGCCAGCTAGTCTGGTTCCCTGACCTGACAATTCTCCGATGTCTATAATTGCTCCGATTCATCTGAAGTAGGGTTGGAGAACCAGACTACAACCACAACATTTTTTTCTTGGTTTTTCCAGCATCTACAAACACAAAACCTTACATAGGTCAGTGGAACATTATTTGCCATAAAATACTAAACCCCAAATCCATCCATTTCTGAAAATTACAGCAAAAGCAAATAATGGATATTACCTTTAATTGAAATAATAAAAGGAACGGTGTGTTTGCTACCATTGTAATATTGTGCTACTTTAGTGCATTATTTAACATTGTTGAAAACAAATCCATTCCAGATTTGTCAAACCTGGTGACGTTAGCATTGGAGGAGACTTCGGTGAGTGATGAAGGAGTCAAGGTGCTAGCCTCATCACCATCAATGAGTCAACTAACACATCTCAGTCTCAACAGAACAAACGTGTCAGACAGCATGCTTCCTTTCCTCACAGGTATTGCAGTTTTTCTGTCAAAAGATCAAACATATTTTTGTTTTCTGAAAAGAATTTCAATATTGGTGCATGTATAAGATGTTGGTGTTGACGTGTCGCCTTTTTTTCGACTGCGACTTCGAAACTGAAACCCTCCTAAACATTTGCACAAATTACAAGTATGAAACTGCTGAAACTATTAATCCTGCATATATTATTCCGAAAAGAAGTATTTAAGCCAAATCAGAATTTCAAATTCACGTTTTACAAAACTGTCTTGTCATTGCAAAGTGATGAGAAGAATTCAGAATGATCCAGAGTTGTAGCAGTACCAATGGAATTCCAAAAAAACATGTTTAGCAGTAATTTTGTATTTTGTAAATTTAGGAAATTTGAACATTGCAGTTTCAGTTGCGCCCTTAGACCTGTGTGTGCAGGGGTGAGATTTTTTGCAGGATTTTTCCCAATTTCAGGACTTTTTGTCAGGTTTTTCCTGATTTCGGAAATTTTTGTTAGGATTTCTCCTAATTTCTGGATATTTAAAGAATCCTGTTTGATGTCTGGAATTTAAAAGTTTTTATACAACAAAAGAATTGGGTATTATAAAGTGTGCCTTTGTTCCATAGACCCTACGTTCTGGGAACCTCAGTAGCCCTCAAACCCTCTGTCGATAATTTCATGGATTTTTCATTGTCCCCCAATGTCACCTTCGATGTGTGTTTTATTTACTGTCTTTATCTCAAAGTTAAGATTCCTAAACTTGACATGAAATGTATGTATGCAACCGGCTTGTTATTGCATCATGTATTTTTTTACTGAGAAGTTTATTCCAATCGTAGTTTCTAATTGATCATTGTGTTTCTCTTGCAGTTTTCACAAATTTGAGAAGCCTTGGCCTGGAGCAGACAAAGGTGAGTTGTAGACTCGGTGCCCAACACAAACTGCTGGGAAAACATCAACTAACAAAGTTTGTTGTTTTAGCTGTCACACGAAGGGTGCTGAATTCCTTCGCTGACTTCGAGTGCACTTGAAGAACAAGTTGACTGAGCAGTTGTGTTTTTGTTTTAACCCAACTCCCTACTGTATTTTACTAAGCACTGGACCAAATCCACCAAAAACCATCAATCACATTGCTTCCAATACATGCTTCCCTTTAGGCCTCCAGGCCCAAGTCCATCATACTCCATCAACATTTAGTCACACCAGGCCTGCAGGACCAAGTTCCCCGAAATCCACCAAAAAGGGGGGGGGGGGGGATGGATTTTGATGGGGTTGAGGAGGTTATAGAGAAATATAGTTAAAGGACGGAAAAAGTCTTGAGGATGAACCGTCCAACTCTGAATTCTTTTCTGTTTTTTTCGGTCGGAATTTTACAACAAGACTAGGCAAGTCTAGAAGAGCTGGTCCAAGAGTGCACACAATTCTATTCAGTTGATTCAGAATGGCTATTCAGAGGAAGTCCTTCAATGCATCTGGTCTACACAATCGGATGGTTGTAGCCAGGGGCGTCAATCGCTTCTCAAAAGTGGGGGGGGGGGACATACCTTGATCAGAAATAATGCGAGCGCGAAGTGCGAAGCACTTACAGCATGGGGTTCGGGGCCCGCTTAAGGGCCCCGAAAAAAATTCGGATTCTAGATGCTCATGTGGTGTGATCTGAGGCAATTTCTGACCGCTTTAACCAATATTTTCTGAGCAAAAGATGACGATTTAAACATCATTTTTGAGATTGAAGTCATTGAATAAGCTATTATATTCTCAGCTAAAGGCGTGGGGTTCAAGGCCCGCTTAAAAGGGCCCCGAAAAAAATTGATTCTAGATGCTCTGTAGTGCGATCTGAGGCAATTTCTGACCACTTTGACCAATATTTTTCAGCAAAAGATAATAATTTAAAAATCATTTTCGAGGTTGAAGTCACTGAATAAGCTATTATATTCCCGGCTAAAGACGTGGGGTTCGGGGCCTGAGGGCCCCGAAAAATTTTGGATTCTAAATGCTCTGTGGTGCGATCTGAGGCAATTTCTGACCACTTTAACCAATATTTTCTTAGCAAAAGATACATTGTAGTACATAATAGGGCCATGTAAAGGAGGCACGAGTTCAAAAATCTGGGGGGACATTTGATATTGTGTCCCCCACCCATCAAAAAGTGTGTGGGGGGGGGGACATGTCCCCCTGTCCCCCCCCCCCCCCCCCCCCCCCCAGGATTGACGCCCATGGTTGTAGCCCATTCATTGGCATTATGAGGTAATCCTATATGATAGCACTGCCCGGATCACAAGTGATAGTCGGGGAGTCAGTCAGTCACAAAGGTACAAAGAAGACACTCTAGGACCAGCAAAGACTGCACCTGTCTACATTGGAAAAGGAAAAGTTTTTGCTCAGTCTATGTTGTAAAAGTTGTCCATCAGATGGAATTTTGCGTTGGGGTGATGTAAATCAACTTAGGATTTGCCCTTCACCGATGTACACGTATAAACACTGTGTGTGGGACCTGGTGGGACGTCTGCACTAGAAAGCAGGAGGTCGTGGGTTTGAGTCCCACCCGAGTGATTTTTTTCCAACTTTCACTCAGGAGGTAACACACTGAGTATACAGTGTTTATACATTAGTGAAGGGCAAAACCTAATTTGATTTGTAAAACTTGTTTAATATTTTGTACCACTTTATTTGCCCAAGGTATCCCAACTGGACGGTATTGAGGCCCTTGTCAGTCTGCGTTCTCTCAACATTGCCAGGAACCGCATCACCCTTCAGGCTCTGGACCGACTGAGTCGACTGCCTGAACTCACGGCTCTCAACGTGATGCTGATAGAAGGCATGACTGGAGATGATGTACTGCACCATCTGCAAGGTAGGCAGGGGACCAGCTATCGGTGGTAACCCATGCACCTATCCTCAAAGAATGCGGGGGACCAGTTACAGATGGTTGTCTATGCACCATCTGTAAGGTATACAGGGGACCAGTTATAGTTGGTAACCCATGTACCATCTCTAAGATATGCTGAGGACCAGTTACAGATGGTAACAAATGTACCATCTGCAAAGTGTGCATGGGACCGGTTATGGATGGTAACCCGTGCACCATCTGTAATGAATGCTGGGAACCAGTCATAGATTATAACCCATGCATCATATGCATGGAATACAGAGGACCAACTATGGATGTTAACCAATTCACCATCTGAAAAGTTTGCAGGGGACCAGAATGAGGTGGTAACCCTTGCGCCATCTGCAAAGAATCTAGAGGACCAGTTATTGGTCGTAATGCATGCACCATTTGAAGGGTATGCAAGGGACCAGCTGAAGTTGGTTCCAAGTCAATTTCAAGTCTCAAGTTGAGTCTCAATTCGATTCAACACAGTCTCAAATCAAGTTGTAAGTTTTTACTCAAGCGTGACTCACTGACTTGAGTCGCCAACTCCAGAGAGCAGTGAAAAATGACTCTAGTCTATTTACTCCAACTTTTCTTTTTCAATTACAGGCCTGGAACTAAAGCAGCTTCAGATGCCAGACAGACACACGACAACCAACATGGGCTTGTGCTGCATTGCTGGTAACTTGCAAGCTCATGTGGATTTAGGCGAGGCGTCATAAATAAATTAACCGTTCGCACGCGTGCGCACGCGTTCCTTCCCGTTCTGAACGGCCCCCGTTCCTTCCCGTGCCGAACGGCTTTTAGAACGCGTTCCGTAGATCGTGCTTGGGCAAGCTTCACTGAGGGGGTATTGTTATGTTAATCAACCGTTCCTTTGCGTGCGAGAACGGGAGCAGCACAACAAAGATGCGAAGAACAACTATGTGTATATACTTGTACAGAAAAAAAAATCCGTTTTGGTTTGGAATTTAAATCAGATTTGGAATTTGAAAACCCGATATCGGAGCAAGCATTAAATAAAAAAAACATTTCAGAGTTTAGACAGCACGAGCAGGTATGAGGAGTTTGATAAGATTTATGCCTTTTTATCCTTAAATATCGTTGTCTGCCGCTGGGCGGGGCGAAAAAAATATGTATGGTCTAGGTTATATTAAAAATGCGGAGATTGGAAGGGTTAAACAAATATTGCAAAGGACTGCTTTCCCCGTTCAAGGTGCCCGTATTTTTATACGTCCCCCCTGTACTGTACGGGCTAGCCTGTAGCGACGAGAAAGTTTGTCGGATACTTTTAGTGCCGATGAGCTCTTCGTGTGTGCACAGACCGTGACTGGCCTTTTGTTGTATAAGAACGCGTTCGGAACGGGATGCCGTGAGCACGCGTGCGAACGGGAGGTAGATGTAACAAAAGGCCCCGTTCCTAGCGTGCGCACGCGTTCGAACGGTTAATTTATTTATGACGCCTCGCCTTAGTTCCCTGGGCCGGTCCCTGTCTAGTCTGAGGATCAGACATTCACGTGGGCAAAGTCAAGCTTGAACGTCTGATATATCATCAGAGATGCCACTTTTCCGGTTTTAACCGGAATTCCGGTTTTTAAAAAAAATCTCACAAAATTCCGGTTTTTCCGGCCGTCAAATTAACCAGAAAAAGAGAAGAAAAACTGTGGAAATGCGTTGATTTTTACCTCGATTTAGTTCATTTAGGCGCACGCATGGCACAACGTTGTTCGTTGAAGTAGTCTTAAAAACAGTCTTTGTGTATGTTGTTGCCGAGCCTGCATGCGATACAAACGGCCAACGTACTTAATTGCACACAGTATACAACGGCGCCTCGCGCGTGCTTCACCGCGTGCGGGCGTGTTGTGTGCTAAGCACACGTAGCATTCAGCCTGGAAATCAAGTCTATCATTTCAGCTATCGGTGGTTTCCGATCGCAGTGATATATGTGAATACAAAAAATGCGGGTACCAACCATGTTTTCGTTGAGCGCATCGCGTAGTGCAAGGATCATGTACACCGACAGCAGTGTTGTGGAATCATGCATGTCTCGTGTCGAATATTACGTTGGAAATTCGGGTAGGCAGAATAAATATTAGGATGGCAAAAGTCAAAGTGATTGAACGAACCGACAGCTTTCAAGGCCATAGAAGCAAAATTAAAAAAAATAAACAGAACTTGGCTTGGCTACAAGATAAAGATGACAGCGGGGACTTTGTGTCGGACACGGAGTGGCTTTTTCACACACACAAAAGTCTGGTTTTTTCAAGCAGCCGTTCCGGTTTTTTTCAAGCAGACCCAGTTCCGTTTTTTTCAAGCAGACCCTGTGGCATCTCTGTATCATAGCATGTAAATTTTAAGGAAACCCCGCATGCCAGCCAATCACAGTGGCCTATAGAGGCTTTAACGTCATTTGATCAGAAATGTGGACTGAGCTGTTGATTGGTCAATTTGGATGCCATGTTTTTTTTTAATACGTCAACGGGTTACGGAAGACCCGATTGAAGGCACCCACTGGTGAATGGTCAAAATTTAGAGGTCAAGATGCTGTCTTGTTTTGCATAATTAATCGCCGAATCTGCTCGCGTATCATAGACCCTTGCTGTGCAAGGAGATATTCCATAGACTAGTCCCTGGCAAGCGCACCAAAGTAACTGCGGAGGTAGATAGAGCTATCAACAAGATGAAACAAATCCACAAAACAAAACTTTGACACTAAACTAAAGTAATTCCAAACATGCCTTAAGGGGGTGCATGGGCTTGGATACAGTGCATGCAAGGTATGCGTGGAATTTCCCGGGTCCTGGTGCCAAAGTTCCCAAGATCGGATTATATTTAGCAGGTTGGACATGATGTATTTTCTTCTTGCAGGCATGCCGCTGGTCGCATTGGATCTGACTGACTACATTCACATTACAGATCAAGGCATCCATCACATCGCTGATATGACCAGGTATAAGCACATGGCCGTTCACTCTCTGATACGTTAGGTCATAAAAGACCGAATATTAGAGAAAGGGTAAAATAGAAAGGATGAAATATTAATAAGTATAATTAAGGGAATAAATGTGTGCTTCGGAGGTTTTTATCACTCTGTTTAAGACCACCTAGAGTCTGGGTGCTGATAATTACCCAAGCCGGAGGCGAGGGTAATTATCAGCACCCAGACTCTAAGTGGTCTTAAACAAAGTGATAAATACCGACCGAGCACATATTTATTCCCATTCATAAATACCTTTTCGGTAAAAAAAATCAAATAATTTGTTCAAAAAATCCCGATTTTGTTCAACAAGTTCACTTCATGCTTTTTGAAACATCCCTTTAGCAAAATAATGGAGTGTTCAGCTGGCGAGTAAAATGTAAACACGCGTGCGCGTAGCATGTTCTGCGCGATGTCGCGCACAACGCACCTGGGGCGTTGCGTTTTGAATTTAGAACTATAAAATTCTGACTCGCTGGTAGTGTTGCGCATGCCTACGTGACGATTGCTTACGTTCAACCAGTGAAACGGTAAGAGGCACTGGATTTTTAGGAGTCCACATTTTATTTTGACACTGGAAAAGTGTTTAAGACCAGCCAGCCATGTCTTTATCATCTGTTTAAGACGGGCCACGTGACGGGCTCTCGACCAATAGGAATAGCTCAACTGTCTGAGGTATTTATGAATGGTATTTATAAGGCGACTTTGCCAAAGGATGCACTAATTATTGCCTTTGTTAAAGCTATAGTCCATCATTTGCAGCCACCCGAAAAGTAACTGGCGTAATTACTGTTGAAAAACAAACTTAGTTGAAAGATAGTAAGGGAAATAAACTCCCTGTGAAATTATTCTTTCTGGGAAGCTGTCATTTTGAAGTAATCAACGAAAGAAGGCATTTCCAACGGTGATTCTTAAGAAGCACCATAGGAAAATTTAAATTAATAGTTTGTTTTGTTATTCAGCGCAGCGCGCACAAGTATTGGAACGACGCACACGCGCGCACGGTTGTTATAATTCGTCGGATCAGTGCGCGACTCCGCGTATAGCTGCAATTCAAAACAATTCAAAACATGATTCAGTAACTTTTGGTTTGAAATTGAGATCTTAGAATGCTGCTTTTCTCGGAATGTACAGCTGAAGCTTAGCTGAAACTTCATCAGGTTAGTTGCTCAGTATCCTTCATTAGATTTTAAACACTTTTGTTGCTTCACACGAAAAAAAAGGCACTAATTACAAATGATGGACTATAGCTTTAATCAGTTTTATCTGGGGCAGCACAAGATCCGCGCATTCTGGTCGCTATCCTCACCCGTACCGTCTTTATTCTCCTGGGTGGAGAAAGGCAGTTGTATGCAATAAAGTGTCTTGCCAAAGGACATAAGCATCGTGTTCGCTTTCATGTTGGGACTTACGTAGGCCACCAGCCTCTGTCCAAATTTTGGCAACCGGTATCAAATGAGGGGAGTAATCGTCATAGCTTTTTTTGGCAATGTATACACCTCCAGAGTTGAAAAATAGTGTTGTCACCCTTTTTTCAAAATATCCATCAAAATGCTTGTTACCACTCTAGGGGCGGTATACCTTGCGCATGCGCACTATAATCATTCATGCCCTGATTTGATACTGACCAAACCCCCAGGCTGATGGCCTAACATATTAACACCATAACTATTGAACCACATCTTTTGTCGGGTGCACCACGAAATGACGTATTGGCTATGGACTCTGTGCACATGATACGTCACTTCATGGTGCGACCGAAGATTTGTTTGAGCAAAATGGAAGTGCTCAAACTATGCCATCTAAGTTTGTGAAAGGATTTGAAAGTCAGCATGATAGCACAGAATTGATATACATACTGTTATGTGTAGTTTTGGTGTCTAGTTTTACTCTTCGCTCGAACCCCCCCCCCCCCCCCCCCCCCCGCCCTGCAAACAGGACGCTGGGATACTCTGATGAGCTTCACAGAATCTTGTGAAGGAAGTGGCCTATGACCTATGTATAAAGCATCTGGCTGCAGCTGTTCAAGACCGCAGTTAGACAATGTGCGCAAATGCTATCCGAAAACTTCCCATAGAAATTCACACGTTCCATACCAGATGTGATTTCTGCTTCATTGCGGATCATGTGGACACAATTTTGAGCGTCGCATGATGCAATCCGACTGTTCGTGATTTGAAAACGGAGCCTGAGCAAGTGACAGGAATTGTAAATTTTCAACACAGAGAGGTTTTACAGAATTTCCTACATTATTACGCTTTTCAACGAATAAAAAACATCTCTTAACTGGAATAAAAGAGTAATGAACCAGTCTTAACGGCCGTTTCAAACCTTGCAGAGTCATGACCGTGATGACGCGCAGGTCACAGGTCACACAAAATCCAACCAATCAGAGCATAAATTCATCAGAGTACCCCAGCGTCCTGTTTGCAGGGCGGGGGGTACGAGCAAAGTTTAACTCTCTCTCCCTTATCATAAATTAATCACAGGGTACACATTTATAATCACTTAAAATTGAAATGTGCTCCTTTCAAATTTGTCTGATGTCTTTTATGAATTATTTTTGACTGACAAAAAAATTGGGGTGAGATTTAGAATAACTCATTTGTTGTCATCATCACTGTATATCCTGCTACATCCTGTCTTTTTTATTTCTCTTTTCTTCACTTAATTTCTCACTGCAGTCTGACCAAGTTGTCTCTCAACAATACCAAGATCACGGACGTGGCTCTGGAATATATCAAAGGTAGGATGACTCATTAGTCTTCTCCAAAGACACTGTCAAGACTGATTTTGAGTCCAGGTGGTGACCAGCTACATGTACCACCACTAGCCATCATAGGGATTTTAGACTTGCTTGCTTAGTCCAGGTTGTCATCCTTGGTCACAACTGTATGCCAGAGTCTTCTGTCCCACATAGCTGTCCCCAAATCCGATGCTTCTCGCCCTGTGTCCTGTTTCAGCACATCGATGTTTTCCTCTGTTCCTGTGGCATTGCTCCGTTGTTCTATCAGTCAGCTTTGCTATGGGGTCGTTCTTGCTGCTGTCAGAGTTGTAATGACTCGAGTCAATGACTCGACTCGAGTCCGACTCGAGTCACAATTTTTGGTGACCCAACTCGACTCGAATCCCTAAGGGCAAATGACTCGACTCGACTCGAGTCACTGCGAGCAAATGACTCGACTCGACTCGAGTCCCTAATCAGAATGACTCGACTCGAGGAAGGCTAATGAGACTCAAGTCCCAAAAATAAAAGCAAAACTTTGCGAAAAATATTTGCAATGACTTACGCCGGTGCCGGTTTTTGTTCATGTCACGTTAGATTGTTCGCGACTAATGTATACATATACATACATGGTTTGATCAGTGTCCCCGTTAGTTGAATGGCGATCAGCTGGCATCCCCTTTTTATTTTCATTAAGAGGCAAATGTGGTGTCGCCAAAAAATGCTTTTCTATCTTGTGATTATTTATTGTATAGTTCTCAAATATTTGTGACTCGAATTGACTCGAGCTAAATACTTGACTCAACTCGACTCGACTCGACT
Source organism: Patiria miniata (assembly GCF_015706575.1). Taxonomy (NCBI): domain Eukaryota; kingdom Metazoa; phylum Echinodermata; class Asteroidea; order Valvatida; family Asterinidae; genus Patiria; species Patiria miniata. The sequence goes on from NW_024037063.1 coordinate 10,050,830, forward strand.
ACACACTGTGACTCTACTCGACTCGACTCGACCATCTTGAACTAATGACTCGACTTGACTCGAGTCACCTTTTTAAAATGACTCGACTTGACTGGAGTCACAAAAATCACTGACTCGACTCGACTCGACTCGAGTCACTTCTTTAAAATGACTCGACTCGACTGGAGTCACAAAAATCACTGACTCGGTACAACTCTGGCTGCTGTAGCAGTGGGTTTAAACTGGTACCTGCTTTCAAGGCCCTCCTGAGTATTGAAGCTTGTGTGTTTTTGTTCTCACAAGCTCACAGAAAGCACTGAGTATACCACACTTCTAAAATAATGTGGAGTGATATGGACTTGATGCATGATACCCCCCCCCCCAACAACGACAAAGGGAGGTTGCAGGAGACCACTGGGAGGGACATTAAGAATGCGTTGTTGATGACAGCTGACACTCGCGCAGAGACGCTATGGGTTTGTGCACATTCAGAATGAATTGGGCTGCAAATACTTGGCACCATACATGTGGGGCGCTGTGGTCCAATGGTTACGGTGTTCCACTCGTGTGCCGTGGTGCATGGGTTTGAATCCTGACCGTGGGAACATGGTGCTTGTGCTCTTGAGCAAGGCACTTTACCATTATTGCTTCGTCCTTCGGATGGGACGTAAAGCCGTAGGTCCCGTGTGTTGTGTAATGCACGTTAAAGAACCCAGTAACACTTATCGCTAAGAGAAGGGGTTTGCCCCGGTGTTTCTGGCAGTGGCTGCGATGTGCGCCGCAGCACCTTGTAAACCATTATAAGGTGCTACATAATGGGTCTCATATTTCTCATAAACTTTATTTTACCTTTCTTTAATAATTGGCATAATTTCCAGCGCCTTCAGTACCTAATTGTTGGTAGATACGTGCGCTATATAAGACTTCGTTATTAATATTATTATTACATGTATGTGCACCAACAAGTACATGCACAGAGTGTTCCTTCCACAGGGCCTCTTGAAAGTGGTCTCAAAGCGCCCTCTACTATCCATTCTTGGAGTCCATACCCGATATCAAAATTGACATATTCCCACCCCAAAATTTCAACACAAGTTTCTCAAAGTGCAACTAAACTTTCATGATGGTGTTTCACCAGGGGCCGATTTCATGGCACCCCTTAGCAGTTAGCAGAAAAGTTGCGCAAACTATAGTTGGAAATTGTGCGAACCCTAAGCACTATTTCATAGTGGATGTGTTAACAGTTAAGCGCATGGTCATTTCAGCTGTTACATCACTGATTTAACCGACTTTTTCCTTTGGGGTAAGCGTGCCTTTTGCTGTTGCGGTTTCAATTTGTTTATATACCTGTACATTGCTGACCTGTGGTTGTCGTAGTCGTATCAGTCATATTTGTTTGTTCCCGTCCGTTTTAAGGTTAACAGTATTTCGTGTATAATTTTCATGGTGCACGTGCATTGAGCCTGGTCATTCACATTCCGATGTACAGGTCCGATTACGGGTATTCATTTTCTTGCACTCGTTTACTTGCACACTTGTTTTCTTGTGCAATTGTTTTCTTCCAAAGCTAAACAAAACAAACAAACTAATAAAAAAAACTGTCATTATTCGGCTCAATGCACATGCATGCTCAGATGCCCATTTCTCACTACTTTGCTTCTTTATGGGCCCCTCCACAGAACCTTTCATACTTATTGTTTGCTTATCTTCGACTTTATTCAAAATGTTTTTTCTGCTATTCTCTATAAGGATTTCATTGTCATTGTCATTGATATTTTGGTACTGTGGAAATAAACTGAAATTGAACTGAACTGAGCTGTGCTATGCTGACTGCTTATGGTCTCCATGAATAGCCAAAAATTGCGCTATGAAATTGGGCCCTGGAGTTAGATAAAATACCGCTGGACCACATGATAGTGTATGGTTATTGATTGATGCTGATAATTTATAACATTTGTGCTTTTGGGCAGGGTTGGTTGAGTTGAAGGAGCTTCATTTGGACCGTACAGCCGTCACGGACCATGGAGCTATGGCCATCGGCAGCTTCAGAAAGCTGGAGGTGCTCAGCATGGCAGCCACACAGTAAGGAAATGATGTAGGGGTTATGTGGAACATTGAACTCATGATCTTGTGGGTTATCCTGGTAATACCTGAAAACACACCTCATAATAATTTGGTAGTTTTGTTCTTGGATGTTTGCAAATGTTGTGTATTGCCTTTAAGATTTTGAGCAATGTTGCTGCTTTAAAGCTGCAGTCCATCATTTGCAGCCATCCAAAAAGTAGTTGACGTAATGATTGTTGAAAAACATACTTTGTTGAAAGATAGTAAGGGCTCTAAACTCCCTGTGATATTATTCTTTCTGGCAAGCTGTCATTTTGAAGAAATCAGCAAAAGAAGGCCTTTCCAACGGTGGGTCTAAAGACTTGACATGACGCACACGCATGTGCGGTTGCTATAAGTCGTCGAATCGGTGCGCGACATTGCGAAGCTGCAATCGGCTCAGTGAGAACGTGTCTCAGACGCTGAATTCAGGCCCAATTAAAAACACGATTCATCAACTTTTGATTTGAAATCGAGAACCTACAATGCTGTTTTTCTCAGAATATACAGCTGAATATACAGGTTAGTTGTTCAGTACCCTTCTTTAGATTTTGAGCACTTTTGTTGCTTCAAACGAACAAAATGCAAAAACTACCATGACGGACTGTACCTTTAAAATGAAGTACCCCTACAGAGCAAATGATACTATGTACCTTTCAACATTTTACTGTCATGCATTTCTTTCTCTCTGCAGGATTAAGAATAGGTTTCTTCGTTCTGAGACTCTGAATAAGTGTGAGCATCTGACAAGACTGAACCTGAGCAAAACTGATGTGTCTAACAGAGGTAAGCAATCAAACGGTAGAGAATCTAGTCTGCTCTGCTCCCATCGCTTGACAAAACCTTGCTTTCCCTGGTAGGCATTCTTGTGGCATTATGTGTAAACAGATGTGAACCAGTGAATGTCGGTGTCCTTCACTTGTTCAGGCTTCACAGCGCCCTTTTGAGTTAATAAGTGCAGGCCATGATGCCCTGTTGCTAGTATCCTTGTCAAGTTTAGGCTTAACCAGTTCCCGCCGGATGACGTGTATACACGCAAAAGCTTTGTGGTATTCGGAACGGATGGCGGATAAACAGTTAGGAAGCGAGGCTGGAAATATCTGTCAGCGAGGCGCTCTCAGCGAGCGAGGCCGGAAATATGAGTGTGCTGCCCGAGGGTGATGGCTTCAACCCGCCTGGCTTGAGGTCGAGTGAAAAATAATCCCGCTTCGTTCCGTTCTTTCCAAAATAATCCCGGCGCAAACTGGTTAAGAAAAAAAAACCTCAAAATGGTTCCATTTTTTGACATTCTTTAGACAGTGTTAGATATTCTACAGTAAATTACCAGTTCTGCATTGTTTAGGTGCATTACTACCCAATCACATATGCATTATATAAACGGCGGCAACAAAAATCGGAGAAAGGCCAGGAAAGCTTGTGCCAGCAACCCTCTCTCTGCTGCGGCCATAATCCCTTGTCTACATTGTACAGAATCCTTCCAGGCCCGCATCGGCCTTATCAGCCATCTCCATACATATAGAACTACTTCATCCTATCAACAGGATGACTACAGTGGTCGTCTTCACCTGTGATGATCGAACACATATGTGATGCAATGAAGCTAAATGAGTGTTTGTTGGGAATTTTCTTTTGGAGATTCAGGCCAAAATGGGACCACTTCATCACATCTCTTCAAGGTGTTCCGACTTCCGTAATTTTTGAACTAAAGATGGTATCAGCATGCGGTTTTCACAGCAGTAATGCTGAGATTGTGATCTTTTCTAATCTGTGAACAAAAAAATTACCAGGGTCGACAAACGACTCATTTAACTTGATTGCATCACACATATAAATCTGATGTTTCAATCTTAACAAGATCTGCTTCAGAGGCAAAATGACCCAGGTACAAGAAACAAACATGTAGGGACTTACAAGCATGCAGGGTTGGAAGGAGAAACCCAAAAGAGGTATTAAATATGGAAACGGACCAACACAAATAAAACTGTTTGTTTTACAAACATAAAGATTTCAACTTTGCATGTGACAAAAAAATATATATAAATGCTGAGACCATGTGTAAATGGATCGCTCATGTTGTTGACTGTCTTCCTACCATGTGTTGCATAGAATGATCTCTATGGTAATGTTTTGGTAGTGAACAGTAATTTTTCCTTTTGCTATTTTTTCTAGGCATTGAGGCCGTGCAGTTGCCCCACCTGTCCCTCCTGAATCTGGACTCTACCTGTGTCACAGTGGAAGGTGCCAATCGCATGCACGGCTGCCCTAGCCTCAAGCTGGTTCGTACCAATAACCTGCGAGTCAATAGGGGTGAAGATGATGATGATGACTAAAAAAAACCAACATTTTATTTGCTTTCCAACCCTATCTGTTCAAGGATGCAATTGAATGTTAAACAGAGTGGTGGTTTATCAAGGACAGTCGGTTAATTTGTTAATGTTACTTAACCACTTCGCACCAGGATTATTTTGACATTGACCGGATCAAGACGCGGGATTGTTTTTCACAAACCTCGATGCCAGACAGGTTCAGGCCGTCATCTGCGGGTAGCACACCCAGATATTTCCGGCCTCGCTCGCTGTGAGCGGGACGCAGACAGATATTTCCGGCCTCGCTCGTTGCATGTTTATCTGTTCCGAAAACCACAAAACCTTTGCGTGTAAATGAAGGCCTCTGTGGTGTCCACATGTAACTTGCGTAACATTTTGATACAGAGATTGTCAAAAGAGGTCCATATAAGATCGTCACAGGAATATAATTTTTAATGGATGAATTTCCATCTGGGGTACTTACTGTGAGACACTGTTGTCATAAAATCTTCAATTGATCTGCTACTAAAATGGTTTAACAGCTAAATCTCTCATTTTATTAAATGTTAGTTACTGTGCACACTTGTTAAAGGGAATATACATCATTTGCTTTTGATGTAATTTTCAGAAATGGATGGAATTGGGGGGTTGGAAATATATAGCAAATATAGTTACACTGACTTTTTTAAGGTTTTGGGTTCGAAAATGCTATAAAAACCAAGAAAAACAATCATTTTCCTGTAGTCTGGTTCCCTGACTCCATATTAGAAGAAACAGAGCAGTTTACGTACATTGGGGAATTGTAAGGTCAGGGAACCAGTCTAGCTGGCTTGTACCCGTTCATAGGTGTGTAATCGATTGCAAACAAGTGCGATGGTCAATTGGGGCCAGTATATGAAAAAAGGCCAGTGTTTTCCAACGCTGGTTGGTCGACCAGTGTTGGAAATTGATACAAAAATACCACTTTTCTTGAAAATGACAGTATACCAGGTGCCACGATTTTACAGGATGCTTTACACTGTCATTCACTAACTGTCCAGCAAGGTATTTCAAAAATGATTTGGTAGTTTTATTTTTTGATGTTTGCAAATGTTGTATTTTTCCTTTAAATTTGCAACAAATTATTATATAAAAAAAGAAATCGTCTAAATTTTACATTTTCAGCAATGAATAGATTATATTGCAATAAAGAAACTATCATTATCTCCATTTCTGCCATTTATGGTCTGGTTACAAGCAGGAAGTGGACACCATGTAACTAACATTAACTTTCTCCCTATCACCAATATAAAGCTGCTAGTAAAGGAAAGATGCTTTAAAACTTATCTTCTCATTATTCTTTTCTATTGAGGGAAGGCCGGTTGAGCATTATGAAAGGGAAACAAAATAAATACAACCAATTTTATTTTTGATCCCCATGTCCCACTTTTGTTCACCAGTATTGTGTCCTTACACATAGGCCTTTTGTTACACGCCAAACAATGAACACAAAATGGATAGTGTGGTAAGACCTATCACAGTAAATAACCAATTTGTATTCATAGAATTTCATAATGCTGTACTGGAATTATTTTGTACTGGACATGCAAGTGGTGTGTATTTATGGGTAGTACAAGAACTCGGGCAGGCTTACCCTATTGAAGTAAAACAAAGTTACCCAGGTACCCCTAAAAGAAACCCAACCCGAAAATTCAAATCCTGGAAGTTGTCTGAAGGGCTTTGTATAGCTTTACGTTGTAAACTGCAACTATTGCGGGCGTCGGCTGTCATGCGTTAAAATGCACATAAACGTGAAATCTCTTTTGGTTTTCCATGCAGCCTGGTTTTCATTTTGGAAATTCCCCACACATGGCATTCAAAACCTTTTCCTTTTTAAAATTGTATGAGAAGTTTCAAAGTAATTTGTAAAGTTGGTAAAGGGTACCCAATCCCATAATCTGGAACTGGTTCCTGACATCAGCAGATGTAGGGTGCTCAAGTATCAAGTTCCAATGTACACCTCTAGTTAATATGCTATCCACTCACAGTGTATAGCACCCTCAATATGGGACATAGTTGGTATGCTATCCACTCAAAGTGTATAGCACCCTCAATATGGGACATAGTTTATATGCTGTCCACTCGCAGTGTATAGCACCCTCAATATGCCCTGGACATAGTTGATATGCTATCCACTCACAGTGTATAGCACCCTCAATATGGGACATAGTTGGTATGCTATCCACTCACAGTGTATAGCACCCTCAATATGGGACATATTGGTATGCTATCCACTCACAGTGTATAGCACCCTCAATATGGGACATAGTTGATATGCTATCCACTCACAGTGTATAGCACCCTCAATATGGGACATAGTTGGTATGCCAACCACTCAAAGTGTATAGCACCCTCAGTATGCCCTGGACATAGTTTATATGCTGTCCTCTCACTGTGTATAGCACCCTCAACATACGTGGGTTATAACTGATATGTTGTGCACTCACAGTGTATAGCACCCTCAATATGGGACATAATTGATATACTATCCACTCATAGTGTATAGCACCCTCAATATGCCCTGGACACAGTTGATCTGCTGTCCACTTACAGTGTATAGCACCCTCAACATGGGACATAATTGATATACTATCCACTCACAGTGTATAGTACGCTCCATATGCCCTGGACATGGTTAATATCTGCTGTCCACTCACAGTGTATAGCACCCTCAACATGGGACATAATTGATAAACTATCCACTCATAGTGTATAGCACCCTCAATATGCCCTGGACACAGTTGATCTGCTGTCCACTTACAGTGTATAGCACCCTCAACATGGGACATAATTGATATACTATCCACTCACAGTGTATAGTACGCTCCATATGCCCTGGACACAGTTGATATCTGCTGTCCACTCACAGTGTATAGCACCCTCAACATGGGACATAATTGATAATACTATCCACTCACAGTGTATAGTACGCTCCATATGCCCTGGACACAGTTGATATCTGCTGTCCACTCACAGTGTATAGCACCCTCAACATGGGACATAATTGATAATACTATCCACTCACAGTGTATAGCACCCTCAATATGATCTGGACATAGTTGATCTGCTGTCCACTCACAGTGTATAGCACCCTCAACATGGGACATAATTGATATACTATCCACTCACAGTGTATAGTATGCTCCATATGCCCTGGACATAGTTGATCTGCTGTCCACTCGCAGTGTATATAGCACCCTCAACATATTAAAGGGAATATACATCATTTGCTTTTGCTGTAATTTTCAGAAATGGATGGAATTGGGGGGTTGGAAATATATAGCAAATATAGTTACACTGACTTTTTTGAGGTTTTGGGTTCGAAAATGCTATAAAAACCAAGAAAAACAATCATTTTCCTGTAGTCTGGTTCCCTGACTCCATTTAAGAAGAAACAGAGCAGTTTACATATATTGGGGAATTGTAAGGTCAGGGAACCAGTCTAGCTGGCTTGTACCCGTTCATAGGTGTGTAATCGATTGCAAACAAGTGCGATGGTCAACTGGGGCCAGTATTTGAAAAAAAAGCCAGTTTTTTCCAACGCTGATTGGCCGATCAGCGTTGGAAATTGATACAAAAATACCACTTTTCTTGAAAATGACAGTATACCAGGTGCCATGATTTTACAGGATGCTTTACACTGTCATTCACTAACAGTCCAGCAAGGTATTTCAAAATGATTTGCTAGTTTTATTTTTTGATGTTTGCAAATGTTGTATTTTCCCTTTAAACCACTCAACTGTCTATAGCACACTCGTTATGTCAGGGACATAGTTGATGTGCTATCTCACAGTGTACATCATGTCAGTGAGATAGTGTCTCAGTTGAAGCTTCCTCATACTGCTATATCCCAGGTTTGCAGCATTGCAAAAACTGCAAGCAACATAACTTTTGACAAGATTCCTGGCCATATACAATATAATGATTTATGGCTTCTGACTAGCACCCCATTGACAAACATATAGGGTCGGATAGCTCAGTCGGTAGAGCACTAATACAGTATTTGGATGGTCGCAGGTTGAAATCCCATTTGATTAATTTTCTTTGTGTAAATGATTATCAAATTATCTAAAGGTCATCTTCTGCCAAACTTGTACAAGAGCCATAAAAGTGATCCTACCATACTTTTTTAATTACTGATGAAATTTAATCAAATAAAATTAAAAACTTTGCTTATTAATGACAAAACTGAAATTGATCTTTAATTATCAGGGATATTATGATTTCTCTTTCTTTGAAAATCGGGGTGAGTTTGGCTAATTTTGAGAACATATGGGAAGTAACTTTAGAACAAGAAAGTTTAATTATCCGCGTGAGTGGTTTTGTGATACACCAGCTCAGTCTGTCACGAGTCTCACATTACTTATTAATTAACAATTGGTTACAGACATTTTAATACAAAGGGCTCCGGTGATCTCAGTTTCAAATTGAAAAACAAGTTTCTAAATTTAGAAAATGGCCATATTGTTGGACAGATAATCAGAAACCGATACAATTATATTCCGTCTGGTTATGAATAGGTTCTTCAAGCTGTGCTATGACATTTTCTTAGTCTGCATATTAAAACCCATTTTTAAGAATATGCGCTTTTACTACTATCAGAATTGCCTGTATACAAAATGTTAATTAAAACCCAGGTTTTACTTGTGTAAATTTACAATAAATTAAAACAAATCCTACTATGTGATGCAATTTTCAATGTACTCAAAACGTTTTTGTGTATTTTATAGCTGATCTTGAGATCTTTCCAGAACTGTTTAAAGTAAATTTGTAAAATCCACATGAATGTTGCTGGGGGTTTTTTCAGAGGAAAATATGAAGTTTGCAAAAGCAAATTATCTGATAATCGGTTATTAGTCCAATGTATAAAGATTATCAGGAATAGGTTTGCTGTTGTATTTTAGTTGTTCAAACCAGGCAAGAGGAAGTAAAATGATCTCAGCGTTATAATCTATGCAAAAAACAACCCCCCAGAAAGAGAAAATTCAACCTGAAATGGTTTCAAGTCGTTTTCTCTGCACTGGATCATCTTATATAAATATCCAACAGGTTTCCCCCAAAATTGCATCACAGACATTTTCTTTCTTTTTTTAAGGAATTGGCAAAGTAGAAAACAACAACAAAAACTGGGATTGTGTATATTTGCAGTCCAGTGTAGTCACAGATCCATGAATATAACACTGTACAAACAAAAAATGGGGGAGGGGGCGCCTGGTTCCTCTCCTCACCCCCACCCTCCCCCTCCTACCCGCGGGGTGAGCCTTCGATCAGCCAAAGACTGGTGTCACAAAATAAAAATCACATGCAACTTTTTTGTGTCATCTTTGCCTCATCTTAACAGTTTTACATATGCTGCCTCCTTTCATTCCTCACACTACAAATGACATCACTTTCTTTATTAATGAGTAACGTCTTTGGCCTTGGCACCAGGAGCCGCAGTATTTGACCAGTCATCGCTCAATAATTAAACCCGGTTCTCTTTTAATTAACTGGCTAATTGGAAACAGAGCAAAGCACTTGTTTCAGCCGAGCGCATTATCCTTGGATTGGTAATTAGTTTTGTCATGGTATTTTGAATGCACAGCTTTAATGCATCGCTGTAGTTTGAGTGGGGTGCCTTTGTTTGGAGATGAAATAATGCTCACTCATGCGAACTTTACAATCAGGCAAGTTACTGGTAGTGGCTTGCAGAGTGAGGCCAGTTCAGTGTCGGAATATATACACATCGGTTCTGTGACATCTGGCTGATCAATCCAGCTTGATAATTCTTTCTTTTTTTTATTCCACCCTGTATCATAAATTTGTGGAAATTCAATTAAGGAACCTGTTGTGGCAGGTTACATCATTTATTTTCTGTTCATGGTCTAAGATTTGAGGCTTTGCATGGTGGAGTACAGTATCGTTTCGGTTTGCGGTAACACCGTGTGGTAATAACTGCTGTCGCTCAGTAGATATTTAGTTCTGATAAGAACTTGTCCTGCTTGTTATCAACTTTCGCTATTAAAGGGAATATACATCATTTGCTTTTGCTGTAATTTTCAGAAATGGATGGAATTGGGGGTTGGAAATATATAGCAAATATAGTTACACTGACTTTTTTTAGGTTTTGGGTTCGAAAATGCTATAAAAACCAAGAAAAACAATCATTTTCCTGTAGTCTGGTTCCCTGACTCCATTTAAGAAGAAACAGAGCAGTTTACATATATTGGGGAATTGTAAGGTCAGGGAACCAGTCTAGCTGGCTTGTACCCGTTCATAGGTGTGTAATCGATTGCAAACAAGTGCGATGGTCAACTGGGGCCAGTATTTGAAAAAAAGCCAGTTTTTTCCAACGCTGATCGGCCGATCAGCGTTGGAAATTGATACAAAAATACCACTTTTCTTGAAAATGACAGTATACCAGGTGCCATGATTTTACAGGATGCTTTACACTGTCATTCACTAACAGTCCAGCAAGGTATTTCAAAATGATTTGGTAGTTTTATTTTTTGATGTTTGCAAATGTTGTATTTTCCCTTTAAAGTAGTTTTAGTTCTGATAAGAACAGTCCTGCTTTAAGCTCTAAAAAAAAACTTGTCTTTGGTCTCAACGTTTCGTCTAGCCTGCTCTTGTCATCGTCAGGAGACTGTTCTTATCAGAACTAAAAACTACTTAGCAAAAGTTGATAATAAGCAGGACAAGTTCTTATCAGAACTAAATATCTACTGAGCGTACCGCAAACCGAAACGATACTGTTCATGGGCACTGAATTTTAATTTCTATACTTTTTTTTGTGGGGGGGGGGGGGGGGAATGGAGTAACAGAGTTGGAAAGGAATGTTGTTTATTACAAATTGTAACAGCACTGGATGTCATCTGCCATTTGTCTATCCAGTAATTGAAACTGGGGAGAATTACAGACACATCAATATGTAAATTCACATGAAATTAAAAAACGATGGCTTTTTTAATAGGTAACAGATGTGCATGAAATTTGACTGCTATATTAAAGATATAGTCCATCATTTGTAATTTGTGCATTTTGTTCGTTTGAAGCAACAAAAGTGTTCAAAATCTAATGAAGGATACTGAACAACTAACCTGATGAAGTTTCAGCTCAGCTTCAGCTGTATATTCCGAGAGAAAAAAAAGCATTCTGGGATCTCAATTTCAAATCAAAAGTTGCTGAATCATGTTTAGAATTGGGCCTGAATTCAGCGTCCGAGACACGTTCTCACTGAGCCGGTTGCAGCTATATGCGATGTCGCGCACTGATCCGACGAATTATAGCAACCGCACGCGCGTGTGCCTCGTGCCAATGCTTGGGCACGCTTCGCCGAATAACAAAACGAACTACTAATTTTAAAAAATCTTTTGTTGATTACTTCAAAATGACAGCTTGCCAGAAAGAATAAATTCACAGGGAGTTTAGTCCACTTACTATCTTTCAACCAAGTATGGTTTTCAACAATAATTACGCCAGTTACTTTTCGGATGGCTGCAAATGATGGACTATAGCTTTAAGCCCTTCATCAGGAATCCATGGGTAATTTTCATTATTTTGTTTTTGTACAGGTTGTCTCCCCCAAAAAACCTAACAGTCGAATATCGGGCATGTTTTAAGAAAAGTGGGCGTAGTGTTCAAAATCGTGTATAATGTATTGCTGAGTAGAATAATTGGTCTTCCAAATGCTTTTTAGTTGGTTTCATTATATGTTTACTGTTGTTTAAAAGATACAACAATCACAATACGGGACTTGAAAAACCACTTGGGCCACTTTTTATCAAGTTTTACACATCGTAGCCAGTGAAATAAGTAGCACGTTACTCTCGAACAAAGGAAATGATTCGTTTGTGTGTTTCTCTAACTGCGCTTTCTCACTTTCAAGGAAAGTGGCCCAAGACGATTTTCAACCATTGAGTTCGATGAAGCATAGCGTTTGTTCCAATGCATCGATTTGAATCAAGTAAAGTTTGTATGGTAGATTGGTTTAATATCAGACTTTAAGATGTAATTTGAATATTCCAAAACCCACATGCAATATACATGTACCTTTAATAATTGGTATTTGTCTGTTAGTTTTTTTTTGTGGGACAACCTGTAGAGATGACACAAGTTATGTACAAAATCCAAGTTTATAGTTAGTTATATTACATTTAATGGATGGATTTTAAACCTGTATTTTACATTATTAATTGAAACCTAAATTTACAATGTAGGCATTGTTATTAAAAATGCTTGTAAATATTTGAAGAAATTTAAGGTGTTTTTTTTTAAGAGAATGAATAAAAAAGGTTTATGATGCGGAGTTTTGTGTTTTTGCTGTTGACAGCTAATCTGAAATAAGCAAAATGAATAACAGGGTACAAATACATGTACTTTTGTTCAGATGGGACAGCACTCAGCAACATTTGAAACATTCTCTCCGCGAACGCTGTTGCCCGAATGTTATTTGCCAATGGTTGTCTGGCAAAGCCACATGACCGCCCGGTCATCTGCAAGGTGAAGTGCCGAGAGGCCGCCTTGGAACCGCTGCAGAGGGTACTCCCCCACGACATGTTCCATCGTCTCCTCATCACCGCAGGTACACAGAGCTAGGGACAGATTGTTGGTCCACCTGTGGACGGTGGCCCTGCAGGGTCCAGCGCCAGTGCGGAACCAGTTCATTTGGTCCAGAGGTTGCGTGGGAGTTGGGAGTCCAACAGCGGGGTCGACGATCAGCTCCTTTTTAACATTCGGACATGGTCTGGCGATAGGTTGGGTCCAAGTTACTCGGACTAGGTTGTTCCAGGGTTTGTCCAAATGGGTTTACCAGAAACATTCATGTTGTAGCATTAGCTTGAGTAACTCCAGTTCCTATGCTCATGAGGAATTCGACATATAGAGCTGGAGCTGTATCACAAAAATGGTTCTTTTTCCCTATATTAATCCCAAGCCATATTCCATTAAACATAATGAGGTAACAGTTTAATGGAATCTGGGTTGGGACTCTAGAGGGGAAAAAGGACCATTTTTTTGTGATTCAGATACAGAGAGTCCCGTTTTTAGGGCCTCTTTATAGAATCTAGTATCTACAACATAGTTGTAGCTCCAGCTCTATATGTCGAATTCCTGATGAGCATTGGAGCTGGAGTTACTCAAGGTATTGTAGCATATGTGCATGTTTCACTTTCATAATTTACAAGGGGGGATGTTCACCACATGCATGTACAGTGGCCTAAAGCTTTAAAACAATGAACCGAAATTTGCACGTATTTCAAGCAACGATATGTGTTTTATATTTCTCCAGTACATGTAAAGTGTAAATGATTAAAGATCGGTTAAAGGTCTGAGATGCCCCACCCACCCTAAGCCGTTCTTGCCTGCGCTCCCTTTGTATTTAATAAAAAAAAAATTGCCCGGATATTTTGAGGACTTGAAGTTATTCCAACCATGCATAAAAAGGAGCAAGGTCAGACTCTTTGACAATCATATTACCATCACATATTCACGGTTATACATATCTCAGAATAATTGTACCCAACCACAGTCACACAGGAATCGTTTGTATGATTGTACTCGCAACGTACTGAATTAATTAAACGCCACAATTGTACACTAACTTTCCTGCTCACGCGTGAAGGTTCCATCATTATTTTTCACAGGTAACCATGTATTTTGGAGGAAAGCTGTTAAATTCACATTTCATGTGAAATTGCAATTTTGTTGCAAAAGGCGATGCAGTTATGTTCATTGAGTTAAAATGAAATCTTCATGAGATCATTTATTCGATTTGTTTGTGCGATATATTCTGCGTGGCGAGATTTGTTTTATGTAACACCCCTCGTAAGAAAGTGGTGACGACCGAAGTAGCACTTGATCCATTATCTCTACATTATACACCTGCGTATAGCTTGATCATCACGTATTGAATATTGCAATGCAACACACGAGTGGTAGTGGTTGCCTTTGGTGGTTAGCGTAGGCATGGGTGTCCATGTTTCGACAACCTGTTAGGTTTTCCTTTTGACATTTGTCTTGTCGAGTTTTCTTCAAGTCAGCTGTGTTTTGTGTGGTGTGTGCATGTGTCATGATGATGATTTTTGACTTCATCGCGTAACTGTTAATCTGTTCATCACCCACCACCATCATGGCGAGTTTACGAGAGAGAAGTCCCGGACCGGGCCGTTCGCATGACCCCGACGGGGCTGAGAGCTCGTCAGGCCCGGGCAGGCCGGCAGCCGGCTACGCTAGCACGGCAACAACAACGGGGCAAAGGGAAACTGGCCCGACAGACAGCAGTGAAAAGCAGTCCACGGCCAGGAGAAAACCCACCCACACCGCCAAGACTTTGTTTCTAGACAACTTTCAAGCCACTGTGACTTACTGCAGCGTGTTTTGGAGTTTCGGGATGTGTGTGGCTTTACTTGGACCGACCCTTTTAGATCTCGGTTGTCAGACGGGGAGCAGTGTGGCCAGCATGAGTTGGGCATTTCTGTCTCAGTCACTGAGCACCTTGATTGGGTCCATGATTGGGGGAATGCTTTCAGACAGGTAAGTTCGTTTGATTTGTTCATCTTAAGTTTGAAAGTTATTTGGCTATTTCATTATTTTAGCTAAAACTTGTGTTACTTTATAACTCTTGTTTGTTTGTTGTTGCGTGTAATTACTGACGTTCATGTTAGACTGTTTTAGACAGTTTGTTTTATATTTTATTCATGGTTATTTTGGAAAAAATGTTGCGACCTGACGCCACTTTTTTCTTCATATATCATCTTAGTGAAGGTCGGTCATTTCAAAAATGATGATAAGAGTAGACATGAATTTGGGACTGAGAAAAACTTCCACTTTGTTAGGAAATAACTTTTTTTGAGTCTCCATAGACTTTGTACACAACCGCTGAAGTGGCGTCAAGTTGCAAACATTTTTCTGCAATCTGAAATATAAAAGCACAAACTGACACAAACTTTTGCTGCAAATTTGTTAAAAAATCAAACTTTCAGATTTAACATTTCCCACTTCAAAAGTTTTCATTATTCCCCATATACTTACTAATACTACACAAAAACACCAAACAAATAAATATGTATGCATACAGTGTACAAATACTCGTACTCCGCTTTGACTGCCAATTCCCTGCAGGAACATAGATCAACTCTAGTCCGAGTAACTTGGACCCAACTTATCGCCTTTCTAACATTCGGACATGTCTATCGCTAGACCATGTCCGAATGTTAGAAAGGCGATAAGTTGGGTCCAAGTTACTTGGACTAGATCAACTCGTAGTACGCGAGCTAACTTGTATGCAGACCAATTCGTACGCAGGCCAACTCGAACGTGGACAAATTTGTACTCGAGCGCGCGCCAACTCATACATGCAAGTGCAAACTAGCGTAAAGTTTCAGTACAACAGGTAGGCCTACAACGCTGCGTTGTAGGCCTACCTGTTGTACTGAAACTTTTGGTTCGGGTCACATGGATAGAGGAAATTAGGGTCGGTCGGTCCGTCGGCATAACTTTTTTTTTCTGAAGGGGAGTATATGTATTTTGAGTTACTGATGGCACCATGCATGTGTTTTTGTTTGAGTGGTCCTAAATGAAGTACTTACTTTTGAAATCAGCTTTTTATTGCTCATTACAAAAAAACTACGATTTTTTCCCCCGACCATCGCAAACTGGATGACCTAGCCCACACAGTGCGCTATGCTACAAACCAATGCCAGCCGTAGTGAGAATTTAAATTGTATACTGTCCGCTGCATTTACAGACTTCAACAATACAGTGCCCCGCGGTTTGTGTAGGCTAAATCGAATCCTTGTACATTAATGTTTTGACAAATTCTCCATGGTTTGCATTTGACGTACTTGTTGCCCAACTCTTGACACATTGGTCCCAACTAGCTTTTTGGTCATTCAGTCGGTGAAGTACGAATGTTTGAGCATATTATTCGGGCGATTCACAGTGCAGAGTGCGCCACCAAGAGTTTGCCATGGAGGGTGCATTTTTTTCCCAGTGTATTGTTGGAGATTGTCGACAAATTTGCAGTGCGGGACATTTGAAATTGTTAGTTTTTCGGGTCAGTTGTTTCGTAAGCGTATGATTCGAGTATCTGTTTGCCCTAAGTTGCTTTTCTTTTTATCAATATGGTGTTCTTCGTAAGGCGGCAGAACGCTATGCCCATATCAAATTAGCTCAAGTTGTCTACTGGCAATCTTTCAAATGGGCCATGTTTTGTCGACTGTAAATTGAAAAATGGAATCTCCATGGCAAGCTCTTGGTGGTGCACTGCATTGTGAATCGTCCAAATTATGAATAAAATGTATTTCAGTTTTGCCCCCACCCTACTTTAATTTCCTACTGCATGTAGTTTGATTTTATGTTTGCAAATTAATGTACACGATGCCTTTTTACTCGTGAGTGGTACAAAAATGATAGGCAACCTTGCCAAAAATAATTTGCATTTAAATACATTTCACTGGAACTCCCAGTTTGTTGTAATCCTTCATATCCACAGCCTAGTTTATTTGCTGTCACTATGCATGCACTAGGACAGCAACACATGTTTATATCGTAGATGGGTTATGCATAATTCAAGAGTTGAACATATGTTGTTGAAAGCATGTGGAGAGTGCAGTACATTCAGTCTGTGTTATTGATTTTTTAGGCTGCAGGAATGGTTTACGTATGTGTCTAGGTGTAGAGCCTGCAAACTTTGTCGATTGGCCGAATTTATTCCAATAGAGACATTTCCACTTGTACATTACCCCATTTCAAAGTTTTGACCTGCTCCATATCGAGAAAGACACATCGCTATGTAGATTTTACCTTGTGAAAATAATCGTCCCAATTCAGTCTGAGCCACTCAATATTTGTTGTATATAACTGACATATAGATCCTTGTAATTTGATATTTGAAATTTTATTGGACAATGTATTTCTCTCTCTCAACCATCCCTTCAGGAGAATGTTTGAACCCAACTCGGTAGCGCTGGCACTTTGGAACAATACGCGCTACGCGTAATGCTGAACGTGCACACCAGCATGCATTTGCACACAAATACCGCGACATGGAACAATAAGGATCCTAACTGTTGAATAGTATTCCCCATTCCCCATGGGCAAATGGGACTTTTGAGCCCCGGGACTGAGAAACATTTCCAATTCTGTTAGAAAACAGTTTTAGAGGGAAAGATTACCATATACAAAGTTCACTAATTTTCCTCTGTATTGACTAACAAGCCCCCAGATAGCAATTTCATGTCATCAAAGTCAATTTGAGCAGTGAGAAAATACAAGCATTTTCTTAGAAAACACTTAGAATTTTTCAGTCCAATCTCATAGGGTTTGTACACAGGGTGTTGAGTGAACTTCGTATATGGAAATCTTTCTGTTGTAGAGGTGGAGGAAAAACCCAGAAGAATATTCTGGGGAAAACCCACGGGACTGAAAACCCAATCCACATATTGGCCCAGGCGGGATTCAAATCTGGGTCACAGCGGTGGAAGGCGAGGAAAGTACCGCTACGCCAACCTGACTGGATGAACAATAACGAAGAAATGCCTTTGTCTAAGATCATTTGAATAGCTCGTGAGTTGAGTTGGGACTGGAGGACCTGTGATGGACTTGGGATGGACTCAACCACATCCCTGATGGATTATTTCCCCCCCCCCCCACAAAGTGTTTTTTTAAATTGTCAGGGTAAGTGTTTTTGCCCATTGCTTTTTTGTTCAGTGCTAGATTCACAGCCTTCTGAAACACCAACTGGTGTCATATCACACAAATGACCGAGGCCCCATCTGCTGTTTTAGTTGATTGACTTGGAAACCTGAGGGATTTGCACAATCGCCTAATTGTCTGGAGCTGCGTTGCATCAATTTCCATCGCCTGCTATAGGATGAGACCAAACAGTCTGCTGCGGGTAGCCACATGAATCAACTGCCCTCTCTGAAAAAGTGTTATATTTACTACACCATTTCAATCGACAATGTCTCAATTTTTTTGGAGAACATTTGTCTGAAATTGCAAAATTTGCCAATTGTTAGCAATGTATGTGGCAGGGTGCTAGTTACCCCCACCTCTTTTTTTATAAACAAAATTGAAAAATGCCATAACTTTGTAGTTACATTAAGGGCCTCCTCTCCCCCACCCCAGAAGTCTTTTACAGACCAAAAAATAGGACCATTATCACAGAATTCCCAATCCACCCATGTGATTTATTTTCAACAGTTGCACAGAGATTCCACTTTTCAGGTTTTAACCGAAATTCAGGGTTTTTTTCACATGTGACAAATTAAAAGTGCTGGATTTGGTCTGAAAATCCAGAACACACATTTTTCAAATAAGGGTAGTTTTAGGGTTTTTTTAGTAGTGTTTCGGGCTTTTTATTGATATCTTGGTGGCATCTCTGATTACAATAGTCATTATTAATTTACAAGTTGCCATTATTATCTAAATTAATCAATTCATGGTGTATCATCACCCAGTATCATCCACTGTCAATCAAGGTGATCTCGGATACACAATTTCAACCTGCAACTGCAAGATATAAATTTCTTGACCATACCTGCATGTCTAGGCAAGTTTTTTAAGCGCCAGGACAGAACGTGTGTGAAGAGCTGCAGGCTGTCTTCATTTCAAGGATGCTTGGTAGACGGGAGGACAATTTGACAAGTGTTTGTGTCCTTTTGACAGCCCTCTAAAAGCATCGCCTGCCTTCTCATATTGCATGTCAACATATGTCTCCGCCATACACCCCGCGACTCCCTCCTTCCCTCATGCGTAAAATATCACAACTATTGATTTCAGGGTTGGCCGAGACGTTGAAATGGCATGCAGCGGAGTCCCGCATTCAACGCACGGCAGAAACATCGCGGTCCTTTTTTTTTAAATTCCACTCTGCGCCACCTGTATCGATGCAATTACGGCTTTTAACGCCGTTGGAATTGGGAAGTAATCTATCCGGCGACTACATCCTGTGAGGAGGACGCGCTAATTGCGGCCGTAATTTGGTTTGGGAGGTGGGCGGCTATGAAATCAGATAGCCGTGTTGTTATGTCATAAGTGAAGATGCAGACACAAATCACTAGAGTGTGCCGCACAGAGGATGACTAAGATTGGCTGTTGATCAGGGATGAAATACGCAACGTCTGTGTATTGTACTACATGTAGATCAGGCTTCTGATTCCAAAAACATCTGTAAATCATTACTTTCTAGATCAAGATAATTTTTTTTTACTGGTAGGGTTTCTTTTGATAAGGTGGAACTCAAAGGAAAGAAGAAATATATTTTGCGTGTAGGGTTCAGGGATATCATTGATTGAAGCGTGGGAGTTATGACTTTAGGCACAGTTCTTCTGTGGGGAGATGGGTTTCTATAGACCTCCCAAGTGCTTGATCCTGCCAGAACATCATTTTAGCGGAAGATATTTACTGATGCTTTGTATCAGTTCAGCAAATCTTCCAGAAAAATGTCCTGATACTAGATTCCATACAGTCTCTTCAAACACCCTTAGAAAAAGAGCAATACAAATACTGAAAAGAACTGCAAAGGAAGACATAGAGGCATTCTGTGTTCAAGGATTTCTTTTTAACAGAATCTTTGAAAACGGAATCCTTTGCAGTTCTTTTCAGTATGAAAGCTGGTCTAAAGAAGGCCTGAACCTACAGGTATACACTTTCAACGACCTCACAGAACATATACTACAATAGTACCTAAGGGTTAAAATCTTTGGATTGCGATTAAACAAAATCCTTTGCAAGCACTTTATTTGCTCTTGATCAATAGGCTTGTAGACAATTTAGGCATCTCAGTGCCTCTGGAGAAAATCACAGGCGCTATATATCAACTGTCAGCCATACATGCAATCAACCATACATTATACAAATATTGAGTGGTTAAGAGTGAAATGGGAGGAATATTACCGCAAGGTAGAATCTGGATTTTTTTTTTCACAAGGAAAAGCCGAGTGAAATGCAAAAGTTCAGAATTTGCCATTCAAGTATAATTTAGGAATGCCTTTTTTTATTTTTTGGATGGGTGTTTTGTTATTCATACTCACTGTTGGAGGACAACTGTATTGAGGAGTGCATCAGAATTAAAAAAATCATAGATTTAAAGATTAGTCCATCATTTGCAATTTGTGCATTTTGTTCGTTTGAAGCAACAAAAGTGTTCAAAATCTAAAGAAGGGTGCTGAACAACTAACCTGATGAAGTTTCAGCTCAGCTTTAGCTGTATATTCCGAGAAAAACAGCAGGATCTCAATTTCAAATCAAAAGTTGCTGAATCATGTTTTGAATTGGGCCTGAATTCAGCGTCCGAGACACGTTCCCACTGAGCCGGTTGCAGCTATATGCGATGTCGCAAAACGAACCACTAATTTAAATTTCCCTACGGTGTGTCTTAAGACGCACCGTTGGAAAGGCCTTCTTTCGTTGATTACTTCAAAATGACAGCTTGCCAGAAAGAATAATTTCACAGGGAGTTTAGTCCCCTTACTATCTTTCAACCAAGTATGTTTTTCAACAATAATTACGCCAGATACTTTTCGGATGGCTGCAAATGATGGACTATAGCTTTAACAGGGACAGCAGCGGACCCCATATTTATAGAATATAGCCCTTGTACATTTTAGTTCTCCCGGCCCGAACCTTCCAAAACTGGTCACAATTCTTGAATAAGCCATTTGCGTGAAACCTATACCCTTTGGGATTTACATTTGAAAAACGTCTGGTACAATGACTTGCTCAGAATGCTTGGCACATTTTAACTGTGAATTCTCCAGACCAAAGACACTGTTGCTAATCACATGATTCGGGGCAAGCTCTTGCATAGTTACGTAAGAGACGCTCAGCACCAATACATCGTTCACAATGGGTGAGAATGGCACAAAGACACCAGACCATGCCGGAGCTGGGGGTTGCTAGCATAAGGCTTGCCCCGAATCACATGATATAGTAACAGTCTCTTTGGTCGGGAGAATGCTAGGTTAAAACGTGCAAAGCATTGTATTAAGTCAGCGTTCCAGATTTTATTCAAATTTAACACGCAAATGGCTTATTCTGCAGGCTGTTCCTGATCTCGACGGTATTGGATTTTCATCTCTTAATTTCGTCCTGGGAGTGCACTTGCCTGTCTACTTACAGTCCATTATCCGTGTCCCATGTCCACGACACCTCCTCCCACAGAGCATGTTTACATGCCTCAGACACATTTGCGATGAGCAAAATGGATACCTACCTTCCGGGAGAGCGTTTCACTTTCTTCTATGTTGGAAATTGTTTCGTCCCTCGGGAAACCTTATAATGGATTCAGAGTGAATGTTGCTGTCGAATATCAAATTACCAAAAAAGTAATGGCCAATGCGTGGAACTCTCTCAGCAGAGAAAGGTTTGCCTGTTTGAGAGTTGAGACATTTTGTAACAGTACTTTAAAGTATTTGATTCACCAGACAATTTAAGGAGTATTTTGGAAAACAAATTTAAGGAACATTGTGGAAAAAAAGAAGAAGATTGACGCGCATGATTAAAATAGATGCGCGCGCTGACCAGAGACCGACTTATTTTTTGGGGGGGCCTAAGCACCATAGTATTATTATATAGGGACATTTTTGTTTTTCTTGGGCTTTTCCAGCATTTCTGAACACCAAACATCAAACATGTCAGTGTAACAATATTTGATCTATTATATTAACCCTTCAAATAGTTCATTTTTGAAAATTACAGCAAAAGCCAATGATGTACATTCCCTCTAAGAACAAATTGCCCTGATATCCTGATTCTATGTTAACCCGAAATCAGGTGAATTTTGTTTACAGGAATTTGGAGGCATTGTCCAAATACCTTGTTTGACTCTATTATTGATCAAACTGATACGATCCACCGTGCGTCTAATGGACCCTTCACAAATTTGATGGCATGATTTTCCGGGGGAAAAACCTCCCCCAGACTTTATTAACAGCCAGTGACGACAGTATGGGAGCGGAGTATGGCTCTCCGCGCATTTTACTGGCCGCGTCACACATGGGGACAATTTGTGCGGCGTTCGTCAGAAACAAAAAACGGAGACTGAATGACTGTTTGATTAAAGGCTTAGGATGGTTTTAATCTGATAAGAGCTCAGCTGCGGGGCCGCCCAGACTGTTTTCAGAACGTTAGAATCAGGAGTCATTTCCGGAGGATTTTTTTTCTGCTCTTTATTCCAATTGATTTGCTTTTTAGCCGGGCAGAATAAATTACTTCTATTTGAAGGACAGAAGTATGAGACAGAAGCACTGAAAAATGGCAGGCAAAATGGATGCAAAATAATCAAGGGAATTTTGGTTTTGTCCTGTAAGTACTGTATATGTTGAGAATGATGTATATTCAAATATACTGGTACCTAAATTTAGTTCAAATTTTTGCTTGTCACTGGCACAGCATTCAAAAACCAAAGAAAATTTTAGCTTTATTTTTTTTTTCAACAAATTTAGATATAGGACTGTTAAGGGCTAAGTTGGGCTTAAGTATATAACAGCCCTTAAAATTGCTTTTGTGAAGCCAGGAGAGAGCAGGATTCTAAAAGGGAACAAAATGGCATATATTGCATTTTAGAAATAAATTATTAAGGGAATAAATGTGTGCTCCGGAGGTTTTTATCACTCGTTTAATACCGCTTAGAGTCTGGGTGCTGATAATTACCCGAGCCGGAGGCGAGGGTAATTATCAGCACCCAGACTCTAAGGGGTATTAAACAGAGTGATAAATACCGACCGAGCACATATTTATTCCCATTCATAAATACCTTATCCATAAAAACATATCAAATAATTCGTTCAAAAAATCCCGATTTTGTTCAACAAGTTCACTTCATGCTTTTTGAAACATCCCTCTAGCAAAATAATGGAGTGTTCAGCTGGTGAGTAAGATGTAAACAACCCTTTTATGGAGACTGACGCGCGCGTAACATGTTCTGCGCGATGTCACGCAGAACGCATCTGGGGCGTTGCGTTTTGAATTTAGAACTATAAAATTCTGACTCGCTTGTAGTGTTGCGCATGCCTACGTGAGGATTGTGAACGTTCAACCAATGAAACGGTAAGAGGCACTGGATTTTTAGGAGTCCACATTTTATTGTGACACTGGAAAAGTGTTTAAGACCAGCTAGCCATGTCTTTATCATCCGTTTAAGACCGGCCACGTGACAGGCTCTCGACCAATAGGAATAGCTAAACTGTCTGAGGTATTTATGAATTATTATTAACACACTCAAAATCAAACGAAGAATGGTCAACACCTAATCTGTTGAAGTTTTAGCACAGTGGCTATGACACTTCTCCAGAAAACAGTGAAACACAATTTCATACATAGGGGCCTAGCACTATGTATTTCCAAAAATCAGTCAAATCACCTACAATTCTTGATTTTTTTCGCAATGAAGGCAAGCCAGATGGAATAATTTCACGGGGTATTTAGCACCGATCTTTAACCAGTTCACGTCAGATGACACGCAAAGGTTTTGCGGTATTCCAAACGGATGATGAATAAATACAATACGCAATGAGCGTGGCCGGTTATATCTGTCAGCGACCGGAAATACCAGGGTGTGCTACCTGCAGATGACGGCCTGAACCCGTCTGGCATCGAGGTTGGTGAAAAACAATCCCGCGCCTGGGTCCGGTCAATGTCAAAATAACCCCGGCGCGAACTGGTTAATCCAAATAAGTTTTATGATAATAATTTGGCAGGATTATTTTGGGATAAATGCCAACGATACTATAGATATGCCTTTAATGAAAACACTAGCAATTAGGATTTGATGACTTCCTTGTGTGTCTTGAGTTATGAGTGGCTCTTTTCTCCGGTGGCCTTGGAGCAGCGGGACCATGTCGCTAATACTACCTCTGGGATACCCACGACGTGCTTCCAGTGGCCTCATCAGTGCGCCTAAAGCTGTCAGGCCTATCCATAATTGATGCCGTATTTTCCTCGTTGCGAGTGCAGTGGTTTAATTACTGTTGACTCATGCATGAGCCGTTAGAGACAAGAATTAGCGGTAAGACATCAGGCAGTCATTGATAAAAAGAAAAAAGCCAAAAAACGTTGAATCAAGTAGGATAGCCGTGTCATGTGTACTATGCAATTTGTGCATGTACGCAAAGCAAGACAGTCGTTGGTAGGAAATCTTCAAGAACGGCTAAATTGGCTTCAGAAGTCACGTCACACACACACACACACACACTTGTACTAAGTTTTTAATCTTCGTTGACATGATTGATATCTTGCTAAAGCAATATTCAGTATTTTAGACAGTTCAAATTATGAGACAAATTTAGATTCTTACAGAGGTTGTGGAATGCTCGAAAACATTTCCATCATTTTTCGGGTATATGTAGCCTAAGGTGTGATGAAATAAAAACGACTTATGTTTCTGTCATGAAATGAATACAAAAGGTACTTTTGAGAGCTGTTTTTCAGGTCCTGTTTCGAACCAAACGTGCAATTTGTTTAAAAGTCATCGTTGGGGGAAGCAAACAAAACATAGTTAATTGTGACGTAATAAACAGGACTCCCTATGCAGCGTAGTATAAACGAGTCCTGTTTATTACGTCACGATTTTTCAGATTTTACGAAGAACCCAACGACTGTTGATTTCAATTATGCGCTCGCCGACCAACAAATTACTCGATGAATTTCAGTTTTATAAACATATAAGCACACATTACAAAAGAATGGGAGTTTGTCATTATGATATATATGGGTCTACTCTACAATAAAAAAAATGTAAAAAACAAAACGACTTTCAGCGTTCCACAACCTCTTTAAATTTCCCATAAGCTGTTACAAACATTTTATTTTTGTCACTGACATTAAAGCAGAAGAGATCTGTGTCAATTAAATGGAAACTTTCAACGAGGTGGTAATACACCCAATAAATGTTTATGTTGTAGGTTCTCTCAGTAATTCTGTTTGAGGTACATGTACTTTCATTCTCACCAAAACCTCTGAAGTATTGTCCTCTGCAAAATATGTATTCCGTTATTTGTGACCTGATTTATGAAGGCCTTGTGTACCGGTCGTTCCTCGTTTGAAAAGACATTGTTCAACCATGACTGAACAAGGTGTGTCGAAGCATGCAAACACCGCTTCCATCAGTCAAATTTGAATGGTCTACACTCCCTGAACATGCTGAATAGATGAGGTAGGTTAGTTATCAATCGTTTTCCCCAGCATGGTGTAAATTCGACAAATGAATTGGAACTGAACATTTTGGAGGACATTTTGTACAGTCTAGTTCAGATGGACAATTAACAACTGCGGTGTATGCTTGTTTGCACATTTTTTTTCCAGAGGAATGAAATCATTTTGTTTGATTTTCTTTTTCAGCTGTAGGCCTATGTTCAAGGCAGATGATTTTGAAGCTTTATTGTACAACAAATAGCCTGTACTTTTTGTTGTAGCATATTAGCTGACGGAAACATGATTTTGCCGACAGAAACATGATTTCGCCAACAAAACCTGATGGGGAGGAAGGGGGGTGGGGGGATTTCTAGCCGTTCGGCCTTCAGCAAACACTCATTTTGTGTAGCATCTTAAAGAAAACATAATCTGCTTATTGTGCTACAGTATAACTTTGGTTTCCTGATATTGACATGATTGAGTATAAGCTCTTGTTATACAAGTAATAAGATTATGCTAGTATTCCGACCATTTTTTTTCTATGGTGTAATTTGCCAATAACTTTCCTGAATCCTCCAACCCCAACATTGTGTATACTGGCTGATACATTCTTAAAATTCATAAGCCTGCAAGATATTTCAAAGCCTACAATAGTGGATATTAACCCGGGGGGGGGGGGAGGTCTGGGTGTTAGGTATTATTGGAATACAGAGAAAGGAAAGAGGCAAAAAAGCAACCTCTTATTGCAAGATTAGTTTATCTTGTTCAAGGATTTAGGGTGTAATACATGTATTCAAACTTTGGCACTTCCCCAATTGCTACCTGGCTCAATACAGGATGAGTAAAAAAAAAAAGAACCACAAATTTTTAAGGAATTGTTGCATGTAGCACTTTATGTGAAAGCCCAATGATTGAGCTTTCTTTTTGTGTGAGAATTGTTCAAATCACGCATGTACTTTTCAAGTTACGAAATTTTTAACACAACACCATTTTAAAGTTCTGTCCATGAACATGAATCACAAAAAAGGTGTATGTAAGTGGTCTTTCAGCAAAATGAAAAATTCGCATGCATCCCTATGAGAATTGTTTTCATTTTGCTGAAAGAACTCTGACTCTTTTTGTGATCCATGGACAGAACTTTAAAATAGTGTTTGTGTTCAAAATTCTGTAGCTTGAAATATACATAAGTGATTTGGACGATTCCTGTACTAAAAGAAAGCTTATGAATTGGGCTTTTATATCCTAGGTTTGTAGCGTGCTACAGGCAAAACTTCATTCCCCTTGTACATGCACATGCACAACCATGCATTTAATGGGTGTACATGTACTGTATAATGCATTGCTACAGGACTCTGTTTGATACAAAGCGCTGTTATCGATTGAATCTTTATTCACGGCATTTACACCGTGCCTAATCTATGGGTAATTCACTGCACTGACAGGCAATTTGAAATTCCCACATCCATAAAGAAAATCAATGTGGCTATTGATTTTGGTGGACAGTGAAAGCAGCAGGGAATATACTTTGCAGGGTACCTGTGGATTAATTTGGCAAAGTTGCTGCAGTGCGCGGTTTATATTGATACAGGGAAATTGGCAAAAGGATATGTAATGTTTAACAGCTAGAGCTAATACAATTATTTTTGTATTTGTTCAGTTTATAAACACCTGGGTATGTTAAAAGATTGTCATTTCCAATTACAGCTACTGTTCATGCCAACATTTGTGTAGAAAGTAATATTCACAGATGTACCTTTTTATAGGTATTACAATTTGTTCTGCCCATTGAAATTGAAAAAAAAAAGATGGCAACTCTGCATTGGCTGTGACAGAGCTTTTACAAGAGCTCAGTGAATAAACCTGAAAATAGTTTTCAAATTGCATACATCCACCATCTAGTAATGGTCAAGGAGATTACAGACTAGGAGTTAGGGATTATTTCTCTGAATCATTAATTCGCTCTTTTCACACTCCACCATTGGGCATGCACAGCCTCGATCTGGCCTGGCAACTTTACACAATAAAAATAACCGGTTGAGTGATCTGAACCCCGACACGCGGGAATCACTGAACCGGCTATATTTATTGCGTACAGTTGCCAGATCGAGGCTCTGCATGCCCATGGCGGAAGACTGAAAAGAGCAAATTAGATATCAATGTTAATTGGCCCTGTCATACAGACATTACACTTCCTTTCAAATGCTGGAAATGCCCATATACTAAAATGGAAGCTGTTCTTTAGTAGCAGTTGTTAAAAGAAGAGATTAAAAAAGGAATTAAATTAGTGGGTCAAATCCCAGGTGGGGGGGGGGGGGGGGGGGGGGGGTGGGGGGGGGCAACTGTCCCCTGGCGACAGTTTGCGAATTTACTAACTTTTTTTTGTAAAGAAAATGAAAGTGTCTGCACCTTATGCTCCAAAAAATTTCTTTAGTTATGTGTATACCATCATCCAGAAAAAGTAACTGCTTTGCCTGTTGGGCCAATGTCCTCTTTAATGGAATTAACATGGTACTTTATCCAGTAATGACGGTTATAATGTATGGGTCCTCCTTCATCTTTGCCACGTTCAAATGACGGAGTGACTCATATACAGGCCCGCTTGGCACATTAGGGCAGTAAATTGAAGAGCCCTGCGCACAAACAAAATGGGAGAGCGGTCAAATTTCGCTTGATCTCTGATAAATCAAAGGTGAAGTACACGGCACCTTCAAATGTACACAAGACGTTAATGTGCAAAGAGCAAATACAGTACAGCCACCCGAAATCTGCTAAAAGCCTAAGCCATTGCACATTTTAAAGCCGTGTACTTCAGATTCCGTTTTGTGGTTTTTTTTCTTTTTTAATGAACGTGTTGTAGTCCTGTTGTGCCTATACTTTGCACCCATTTTAAAGGAAATTTGACTCCAAATTACATTGGCAAACTGAGGTAATTCAATTTTAAAACTTACACATTTCTCCGCCAAAAAGCATGTGAACGTTGCACAGACTTCGAGAAATAGCATCTGTGCTTGAAACTAGAAACTCTTCATGCGTGGACATACATAGTGTATGAGGTATTAAATGAGCAATTTGGTACAAATAAAAGTGTGGCAAATTTCTGTGCATTTGTTAGTTTGTATAGCAACTATGCAAGTTGTGATGTGATTCAAGCGAAGTTCTAACTTTATCCAGTGGGCACTATCAGACAATGTAATCTGGCGCTTTTCATGGCCACACAATTGTTCGGGCACTCGTGAAAAAAAGCCGCTCGTGAAAAAAGTGCACTCGTTACAAAATATTGGGGAGTATTACTCCTTACCCCTACGGCGGCAATGCCACTGTTAACAAACCACTGTGTATCAAAGGCGTGTAAATATCCACTTGTTTCGCATGAATCACCGTTTGTTGACAAGTAATAGCATTTACAGTGTTTTCTTCAATATTTTGATTACAAAGTAACATATTTCACTCTCTACTTTTAACGTAGGAAATGTGCTTTATTTCTTCGATATGTCTTAAAAATACTTTGGCAACTTCAGCAAGAGACTGCATGATGCCTGCCATTTGCAGACATCAAAAAACGAAATGATAAAGTTATCACGAAATATATTTGTTAGGGAATGCAGTCTAAAGCATCCTGTAAAGTTGTGGCTCCTGGTGTGCTGACATTTTCAAGAAAAACTGTATTTTTCCAACGCTGGTCGGCCGACCAGCGAAAACTGACTTTTTTTCAAAAAGTGCTCCTAGTTTTTCATATTTGGTTCGTCTGCATTTTCTTTGCAATTAATTACACACCTGTGAAGACTACAAGCCTGCTAGACAATTCCCCAAAGTCTATAAATTGCTCCGTTTCATCTTAAGTCGGGTCTGGGAACCAGACTACAAGAATATGATTGGTTTTCTTGTTTTTTTCAGCATCTACGAACCCAAAACGTGAAACAAGTCAGTGAAACAATATTTGCTATATCATACTAATCCTCCAAACCCATATACAGTATTTCTGAAAATTGCAGCAAAAGCAAATGTTGTACATTCCTTAAGCTGTGATGAAAAGTTATTAGTAATTTTCAGTGTGTATTCTGTATTGTGACTGATTGCCACGCATCTTGTGTGGGTTCATATAGGGACGTGGCTTATGTGCTACTGACTGCATTTTTTCCTTACGAATCAGCTGTTGGCAGTTTTGGGCAGCCCATTCAAATGCAAATGTACGCATCAAACATCAATCAGCAACTTGGAATACCTGGTATACTTTTTCATGAAGCATATTCGAGCACCCAACAATTTTCAAATGCTAACAATTAAAGGGAAAATACAACATTTGCAAACATCAAAAAATAAAACTACCAAATCATTTTGAAATACCTTGCTGGACTGTTAGTGAATGACAGTGTAAAGCATCCTGTAAATCATGGCACCTGGTATACTGTCATTTTCAAGAAAAGTGGTATTTTTGTATCAATTTCCAACGCTGATCGGCCGATCAGCGTCGGAAAAAAAACTGGCTTTTTTTCAAATACTGGCCCCAGTTGACCATCGCACTTGTTTGCAATTGATTACACACCTATGGACGGGTACAAGCCAGCTAGACTGGTTCCCTGACCTTACAATTCCCCAATATATGTAAACTGCTCTGTTTCTTCTTAAATGGAGTCAGGGAACCAGACTACAGGAAAATGATTGTTTTTCTTGGTTTTTATAGCATTTTCGAACCCAAAACCTCAAAAAAGTCAGTGTAACTATATTTGCTATATATTTCCAACCCCCAATTCCATCCATTTCTGAAAATTACAGCAAAAGCAAATGATGTATATTCCCTTTAATAGCCCTGACCTCAAATGGCCATCAGTTTGGTCAAAAGTGGCCCCTATGACTTGTGAAGCTGTTCAGAAGCGCATCGACTGAACTTGTTGCAGTGCTAGATTGAATCCATTAACAGCAACTCAATTTCCTGCATTGCCTTAATGTACATCATAGAATGGTGGGTTTATACAGCAAAAAGCGAGTGCTTTTCCATTAGTGGCTTAGTTACTGCAATATGGGAAAATTGATGGGACAAGAATATGTCATATATTGTGACATCATGTATGCATAACTTGTGAATTGGTATGAAGAGTAGCTTACCTATGTCATGCATCAGGGGGTGGAAGGAAAACAGTATTCATTATGGCACATACTCCTAGCTCCATATGCTCCGAAGAAGTAAATGAATATGGAAATTATTCACAGAAATTGTGAAATTTCATGGATCCAGGAGAGTTTAAAGGGAATATACAACATTTGCAAACATCCAAAAACGAAATGATCAAATTATCATGAAATACCTTACTGAATTGTTAGGGACTGACATTCTAAAGCATCCTTTAAAATTGTGGCTCCTGATGTGCTGACATTTAGAAGAAAAACTGTATTTTTCCAACACCGGTCGGCCGACCAGCGTTGGAAAAAACTGGCTTTTTTTCCAACAACTGTTCCTAATTTTTCATATTTACATGTAGTTATTCTGACTTTTCTTTGCAATTGATTACACACCTATGAAGGGGTACAAGCCTGCTATACTGATTCTCTGACCTTACAATTCCCCAAAGTGAATTAATTGCTCCGTTTCATCTTAAGTGGGTCAGGGAACCAGACTACAAGAACATGAATGGTTTTCTTGGTTTTTCCAGCATCTACAAGCCCAAAACCTGAAACAAGTCAGTTTAACCATGGAGCTAAAACAATATTTTCTCTAACATACTAATTATCCAAATCCATTTGTTTCTGAAAATTCCAGCAAAAGCAAATGTTGTACATTCCCTTTAATACTATTTTCAATGTTAAATTTTTGTTTTAGGGGTGGATCCACCTTTGGCTCAAATGAGGGGAGTGGGTGCAGCTTTCAAGGGGGGGGGGGGGGCAGTTAGCAGGCATGTGCCCATTTTTTTCTGTGCATGATTGTCCTATTTTTTGCAGACCAAAGGGGGGGTGTTAGACCACCTAAACCACCCCACCCCCGATCCGCCACTGCTTATACCTACACGGGTATGCCTGTACTGTGTGTATTATACGTAATAATTATGTCATCTCGAAAATGAGCTCAAGTGAATGTCATTTTCTCCATTGAAATTGACTGAAATTTATTATGAATTGACTCATAAACAATGGCAGTACGTGTACATGCACTGCATGAGTAGCCTTTTATCAGCAAATTTCACTGATTCTGTCATATTACACTGATAATGAGCAAGCAAACGTGGACCGCTGCCCTGTCTTCTGTTTCCCCCCAAAAAATAAAACCAGAATGACATCAGCGCTGGTTTCAGGTTGCAGACCCAATAATTACCATCTGTCGACCCTGTAGGATATTATTAATGGCATGGTGATAAAATGTCCTTTTTCTATTATTTCAAACTGCTAATGGCTGTTGTCGGCATTGGACCATGACACATTGTACTATGATTAAATCTCCAGCGTAGAAGCATGCCTTACTGAGTCAGGATGCAAAAGTTCACGACTGACGATTCAATTTTTTAAATTTATCGTAGTATAGCATTTAAAGCCCTCCGGTCTATGTGTTTAATATGGTAATTTCATCAATTTTTTAAAGCCTTGTTGAAAGATCTGTGAGAAAATGGCAGGAGTAGGGATCATTTCACATGTATTCTGGCAAGTCACATTATAACGTGTTATTAAAATTAAGTGGTGGATTTATTGGGGGAGGGGATTATTAGGGGCCGCAAACAAAAAGAAGGAAACTCGTGCAGAACAACCCCAGCAGATGTCTGTTAAAGGGGTACTAGGTCATGAAATCCCTGAAAATTTCATGTTTTGGATTGTTTACTTACATGTATCCTATTTCAAACATCTGGTTGAAAGGAAACAACCTAATGTCTTACCGTTCCCGAGAAAAGACGAAAAAAAGCCTGGTAATTGTTTATATTGGACAGGACGGAGTACGAATACGCTTTTCCTGTCGTTTTCATTTAATGTATATATACACGTTGTGTGTGTGTGTGTGTCAATACGGCACCGTGCTCACGAACAGGTAAAAAAAAATCAAAACTTTTGGGTCCAAAAGCCAAAACATATAGTCAAACAATTATAAATTTCCAAAGATTTTGTTCAACAACTTTACTTCAAGTTTTTCAAAACACCCCTCTTTAGCTATAATATGTCAATCCATCTCACGAAAAGTGGTAAACAATTCCTTGTATGGAGATTTGCGTGCACGATGTGGCGCAGAATGCAGCTGTGCTGGTGTATTTTGAATTAGGACTATAAAAACCGACTCCCTGGTAGTATTGCACATGCCTACGTCTGTACGTGGGGATTGTGAACGATTTGTCCAAATTTCATGTGACACTGGAAAAGTTTTTAAGACCGGCCAGCCGGTCTTTATCAGCCTTTTAAAACCAGCCACATCACGGGCTCTCGACCAATAGGAATGGGTAAACTGTCTTACATGTCAGAACTTTGCTGGTTCCTGCAGATCTGGATCAATACTAAAAAGTCTCATAGTCCATTGTGCAAGTTATGGATTTCTGTTGGGCCGGGGTAATTCAGTATAATGTTTGACTTCTCATAGTGTAAACCCTTTAGAGAGCGTAGCGCCTGGAAGCAGCATGTGCAGAAACAACCATAAGAGCCTGCAAGAGTCTGGCGTTTTTAACTGTCTGGTTTTAAGCAGCACGTTAAAATTTCAAGGTTTTGAAGTTCACAGGTCTGCCAACTCTCATGCATTGAGCGTGAGACTCGCGCATTTCAGGTTATTCTCGGGCTCTCATGCACAACTAAGAAATATAAATAAATAAAATTCAAAAATGTTGTGTAATGGATGATTAGGTGCTCAAAAAATTTGTAAAATTGGTTAGAAATTGCCTCAGATACAATGTATAGCCCCACAGATCATCTAGAATCCAGCGTTGTTAGGGCTTCCTACTTTGCGCTTGCATCAGTTCTGATCAAGCTCCATCGCCAAATTCTTACTCTCTGCTCTTACTCAAAGTTGGCAACCCTGCAGGGTTCAACCATATAGTTCAGGTTACAATCTTTCAGAACAGATGCATGTCTATGTACAGTGTATCTGTTTATGGTTGTCGTTTCTTAGTAAGTAAATAAAATTAAAGTAACAAACTTTGCCCCATTTCATGTAGAAAAAAGGCTCTTGATGCATAGCATTGTACAATATACATGTACTTACATGTACATGTTAGTGTAGTCTCTCTGCTGTGTTACTGGATTTTTTCTTCAACTCTATAATTAATACTTAACTTTGGTATACATTTCCTTATACCAGTACATCATGGCTTATCATACTTTGAGATCTTTTATACTCTTGAATATTGCTTTCCGGTATCCCACCTCAAAGTTTTTTGTTACGGCATGCGATATCTCGGTGTTCCTCAGCACATCTGTTTAGTTCCCAACTGACGAGACCGATCAATACTTGAGGAAAAATATTTGCATTCAGTTGACTCCTAATGTTATCAGTCAACTTTGGTCTCCTTTTCCTTTTTTTGTGTGGGAGAAACAGTTTTATTAGCAGATGTCAGATATTGCATGGGAGGCCAAAGGATTTTGTTTATGGTTAACGTCTGGCATTCGTTGGAAGTCATTTGGTGTTTGCTTTGTGCAAAAAATCCGCTTTGTTCAGCTGCAAGCTCTAATTCTACAGGGTCTGCAGTGTAATGTGATATGGGGAAAATTATACTCATTAAATATTGATAAAGACGACCAGATGCTAAAGTTTTTATTCTTTACAGTTTGTATCAGTTAAGATTAACTCTACAAGATTATACATTCCAGTTCAGTTTAAATCACACTTTTGTTAATTTTAACTTGTGATTTTTAAGCTTTTGTGATCAACTTGATTGTTTTTTCGAAAGAGTTAAAACTAAATCTAGGAGCAAGTTTGGATCTTTTTTAAGGCAGGATGGTTGGATTGCTCTAGTCGACAATGTGGAATCGAATGGTTTCATCATTGGTTACTACTGCTTAAGCGAAGTTCGGGCAAGGACCATTAGTCGACCAGTGGTTGATTTGTGACGTACATTACGCCTGCGCACTGATAGCAACCTGTGAACGTCTCTAGTCAAACACTGGTCAAAATGTCGCAAAACTTCTGGATCCTGGCTCTCTGCTTGCGTTATGAATGCTCGCGGCTATTGGTTACCAGCGAAGCAACCAACCCCAGTAGGCTGGTTCCAAATAGTTGACTAGCGTAGTCAACCACCATCGACTAGACAGAGTTCGGGCAAACGTTAGTTAACCATTGGTCAACTATAGTCCTTGCGCGAACTTGGCCCCGGTTGATGCTACTCGAGCCGTACTCGACTCGAGACATTATGACCAGTGGTTTTTCTAATGCTTGAAATTCGTCTCTGCCATCCAGCCCGATCCTGGGCAGCACGAACAGCCTGATCGTGTTTATGGCCGATGCGATGGCGTTAAGGTCGTCTATGATCTGTGAGAGGTAGGTGCAGCGGTAGGGCTCTGATGCTTGGTTTTGTGGGTTCAGAAAGACAGCGAGAGGCACCTCACTTCTCCACAGCTGGTGACCAATAGCCGCATGCATCATAACGCACAGCAGGGAGCCGGGACCCAAAAGTTTTGTGATGGTGTTAGGACCATTGCTTGACTAGAGGCATTCGCACATTGCTATAAGTGCGCATGCATAAGTTAACTTTTAAAAATACTTTGTTTTACTGATTTGTTTTACATGTATACAGTGTTTTTGTACGTGTTTGTGAATTACACACACCCAGAGGGCAGACAAAGGAAGAACAGCAGATTCTTTGTTGTCCTCGAGAGTTCATCTTTTGTTGAAAATGGTCCTCGGTCTTGAGTTTGTGTACTTCTTAGCCTATGGGAGAGTGTAACATTATAGGGACAAAGGGAAAGACAGTGCCTTGTCCTTGAGAATTATGTGAAACAAGACTGTGTGAACATGTAAGTCTTATAAGCAAACAACTGCACTCAAGGATGTGTCTGTCAACCAAATTGTATTACAAGTCAAGGGAATGACTTATTGAACTTTTCATTCAATCTCCCCACTAGCCTGAAGCTCCAGCGAGTGAATCAAATTTCTCATTAATACAGTTTACACGATCTCTTTCTAGCTATCTTCTTTCTCCCCGAGTCTGAGTCAATACCCGGCAACGTCTCATACCGTCTCCTTTGGAATTAAGATTCAGTGAATTCTCAAAATCGCGCGAATTTGTGAAGCAAAATTGTAAGATGACTTCTACAAAATCCCGAGGGAAATGTTGGGAAAGAAATACAAGACATCTTCCCTGTCAGTCGACATTGACTTCTGGAAAACAGGCCCCTTCCCCATTTTGATTTCATCAATTCTGTTGAAGGAGTTAATCTTTGTCACTGTCAAAAAAAAAATTAAAAAGATAAAATATCGCGGGGTCCCGAAGTGGTTTGGGCTCACTGACCTGAGGTGGTTGTTTCTGATTACCCGAGAGATCCATTAAATAATTTCAAATGGTATCTTCTTTTTTAGTCCCACGGTCATTTTCTTGTTGAATTCTTACAGATGAACTTAGTCTGGGCATGCATCCTGCAGAATGTATTCATGTACAAAAATATTTTCTGTGGTTACATGTAGCATCCCCATGGAATTTGTCCCTGCATGGTTTTGCGTTATTCTGATTGATTTGGGACTTCACTGTCGGGCAGGCCAAGCCAAGCCACTATGAGACCTGACTTATCAATTTATCAAGTAAAGTTTCAGGAAGCTTTGTACAATGCATCAAAATTCCCAGGGAGTTGCGGCAAATTCCACGCGATGGTCATGTGTGCATCTACATGTATATTTAATTCTGCATTTTAAAAATCCCTCTTTTTTTTGTGCAGTTGCCATGGTTGCAGACGAACAGCAGACAAAAACCTGCAAAAGAGAAATGAAAGAGATGATCAAGTAATTGTTATTAATGGTGCTCTTCTAGGTTACAGTTTTGATTAAATGAAAATATAGCTCATTTATTTGTACAAGGCTTTGCCTCGCCTGCTTTGCAGGGGTTGTGGCTTCGCCGCCTGTCGTCTTCTGTGTGGGTGAGTCACCTGCATCTCGGGTGATCATCCGCTTTGCGAGCGAGCAACCCATAAACATCTTGTCACACACATACACACATACAGTCCTGAAATTTGTATTCTTGTGGAGACATTTCTTTGTTCTCGTGTAGTAAAGTTTTCGAGTTTGAAAGTGAAGTTTGAAAATGCTCTTATTTTAACCATGCAGAATTAATTTCCTTGGCTGAAATTTGAACTTAATATCCCTTTTCTAAAACTTTTCCAAAACTTTTCCATTTGCGACGGATCAACCCACCTTGGAAACTCCTAGTTTTTGAGTAAAATCCATATATCTATTTTGTGAAAACCTTGTGGAGACGTATTCATCTATAGAAATTGCCCTGTGGAGACGTATACAATCTTTTGTTCCCTATTGTGTGCATGTCTCCAGAGGGCACGGTATATCAGATCATGTACATGTACCTTACAGTGTGTGGACATTCCTTTGTCTTCGTGTAGTTAACCCGTTCACGCCGGGATTATTTTGACAAGAACGGAATGAGGCGCGGGATTACTTTTCACTCGACCTCAAGCCAGGTGGGTTGAAGCCATCACCCTCGGCCAGCACACTCATATTTCCTGAGTTTCTTGTCTTGAGCATTTTTTTGAATTGTGTGCTCTTGTGCATCGTTAAAAGAAGCTGTCTTTTTCAAACAGTGGTTTTTCAACGAAATGAAAAATGTTACTGATCAAACCAAGGAAACAATCTATTACCAAATAGCCGAATAACCAAATAATTGCCATTCCTTTATCAAATAACCGTATTTCCAAATTATTGTCACAAACCCAGTGGACCCATCTTCACTTTGAGACTTTTTGTGATGCATGACATTGGTGTCATCACTTTCTCAAGACACGATCACCTGTGCCGATCAAAACACCTGATAGATGCTCATCCAATCCGCATGATTACATCCATCTATTCCCACCTCGCGGCAACCTTGATTAATTCTTGAATAATGCAAAGCTGATTTTGCAGTGTCTGATTTCCTCCCCGAGCTGGCCAGTCATTAGATCTCCGACTGACCTTTTCTTAACAAAACTTTCCGGAGTTATACGGTGTTGAACAATTGACTCTTGCATGAAATGAATTTGAAGCAATTGCATCAAGCGTAGCTTTAATCTAAATTTAAAGGTCTGCGGACACTCACAAAAAAGGGACAGTTTTCTATAATCGCTTTGTACTGCCCTTCTGTTATGGTTGTTAACCCTTTCCTTCCCATGGGCGACTTTTGTCGACAAGAAGTACCCCCCTGCTGGTTCCCATGGGCGACTTTAGTCCACCAGGAAACCACACACAAAACACCCTCAGCACAGATATATTCACTACTTTTCAGAAAGGCAGCATGTTGTTATGTTTGGCCGCCCATACATCAACTATATACCAGCTGAAAGAGTGTTTTCGGATCTTTCTAATGGTGTGGTTTATTTATAGTGTTACCATTACAAAAAAATGAGAAAAGTGCTTCAGAAGTATCCACACACAATTTGAGGTATGGAGTGCCATTGGGTCATGTGGTGAAATGGCTTGCAGTTTGATAATTGGGACCAGATGAACAAAAAGGCATAACTTTCTTATATTTGCACGTATGGACTTCATTTTTACATCACATAAAAGAGTAAGGTTCAAGGAACAAACTTTACACACAACACCTATGATTTTAATCACTCCTTGGCAGTGAAAATCTGGGTTGAAAAAAGTGAGTTTTCAACTCGTGCTCATTTTTTTCACGCTCTAGTGATTTCCGCATGACTGAGCAAACAATTTGGTCCTGGGGAGAGCCAAGTCAATAAACAATGTGGGCATGAAAGGGTTAATGATTTCTTTGCTTCAAGCATAAACTTAAGCTTTTAAAAAATGCTATGGGTCATTATACATCAACATGTGTAGAATAGACTTACATGTTGTGTGTCACACTGACACATATCAATCATTTCATCACATGCCCGCGCAGAGTCCTAACCGCGTTCTTGTCTAAACGCCAAGGCGCGGCGTTTGTTTTGTGCATGTTCAAAACGAACGTGGCAGTTTGGCGTTCAGCGAAGTCCTTAGAGTTCCTCCGAAGTCCTCAACTAGTATCAATGAGTCCTCACGCCGTCATCTGCGTTCCCACCGCGTTTTAGTAAATTTTCTTGGTCCATGCGTGGACGTGACAGTGTGACAGGGCCTTAACCGTATTCATTTTGAAAAGGACTTATCGTTTGTGAGACAAATTTTGTTCAGTCATGGCCAGTACTTCTGAAACCTTAATTGGTTGTCATATTTACCTTTTGCCATTTGTGTATCATGCATTTCCAGACAGTTCTTTGTGTGCAAGGTGATCAGACAATGATCATTAATTATAACTGCAAAGTTGCTGGTATGGTTTTTCCTACAAATTTGACAATTCAGTTGGTTTGACGGATCACTGAATTTTTTAGGGATCATGGTTGTGATCGATCAGTGACTCGATCATTCTAATGGTTTTTTTCCCCACCTTTTTAAAACACTCTGGAAGGTCAGTTTTCCCCCTCCCAAAAAAAATTAAACAAAAAAAATACAATTATTTTAAAAATAGAAAATTTAACTACCTACATTTTGTACAGAGCCAAAATGTTTATATTTGTATTTTCATTCAAAGATAAAACACGTACATCTGTGAAATAACATAAAATATAGGAACAAGTGTGATGTTATTTTTTTTTTTATAAAAGTATTACTGGGCTTTTAAAAATATTTTGAATACACTCAGTACAGGTACCGTACCTGTAAACTTTAGGTTTATGTAATGTACATGTACATGTAGGCCTATATACACTATACAATTGAAGAGTTGGTATTCAGGCCAGTGCTGTCATTTAAGAAAAGAAAGAGAATCTCAGAATGTACAGGTTTTTTTTAAAAGATGCACCTTTATTTTACGTAGAATCGGGTCATTTTTTTTTAGAATCTCCAATTTCATCAAAAGCAGATGTCAGCTGCGCCAATATAATAAAGAAACCTGTTCCCCCTACTTTCCCACCCACCCTGTCCCTGGATACATTCCCCCTCCTTTGTCCTCTCGAGGAGACTAGTATCGCTAGCTCTCATCTCTGTGATAGATGCGGTGTATTTATCTTACTTCTTCACGTTCTCTTTCGCCTTTGCAGTCCTCGCGTTTGACACAGACTGTTTAGGTCGCTAGGGAGACCGCCAATAACGCGCCAGAAATGATCCTTCAGGCGCAGCTGACATCCCAGTCGCTCCCAGGGCACCGTTCATCTTTCTATCATCTTCAATTTCTTGTTTCTTGTTCCGGAGTTTTTTCCCCCCTGTCAGCATTCTCTCTGAGCCCGATGTTAGCTAGTGAGTTCTCCCTTGCCATAACGACGGGGAAAAAATTGGAGGCATGGGGATTTGGAGGCTGTATTAACCTAATTAAATGGTAATACGCCGTAAGTATAGGCTGGGCTTTGTTT
The DNA here is from genome assembly GCF_015706575.1 of Patiria miniata. Taxonomy (NCBI): domain Eukaryota; kingdom Metazoa; phylum Echinodermata; class Asteroidea; order Valvatida; family Asterinidae; genus Patiria; species Patiria miniata. Next base: position 10,090,849 of record NW_024037063.1, read on the forward strand.
GTCATTGGTGGCTTGCGGCAGTACATTGGGCAGAGGATTTGAGCGTTAGGCTGTGTTTTAAGGGGAAAGACAAATCGGTTTGCCCAGATTGTTGACGTGCGTATTAGGGCTGTCTTGAATATATACTGAATATGCCGAATATTAGAATATTTTATCATGAACCTAATATTCAAATAACTCATTACTGGTTCGAATGTTCGAGAGAAGAAAAAAAAGTGTGCATGTACAATTTGTACACACATGACTGTAATGTTATTTTTAATGAAAAGTTGTGGAGTTTTATTGTCAGATTCCACTTTTTTTGTCGATGGCAGTTCATTGTTCCTGTCCTTTTAGCAGGTTTAAAGCCCATGACCAGATGACAGTTAAAAAATACTTACTTAAAACATTTAGCATGCAAATGATTTTAACTGGCGCACTGTGCATGCAACTTTTGACCGGTGTGGCACGCACGCAGTTGCAGCAGACGCAAGCATAGAGCAAGTAAAACTTCATTGGCCAGGTTATTTGAATATTTGAATATTCAGTCAAAGGCAGTTTTCAATCATCATCATCATCATCATTAGCCTAATTCAATCCACTGCTGGATGAAGGCCTCTCCACTAACTTTCCATGCTTTTCGGTCCCTTGCCAGTTGTTTCCATTTCTTCCCTATGAAATCAGAGATTTCATCTCGCCATCTCTTAGGCTGTCTTCCTCTTCGCCTCTTCAGTGATAATGGCGTCCAATCCGTTACTTTCAGGGTCCAACTGTGGTTGTCTCTTCTCATGACATGTCCTGCCCAACTCCACTTTTTCTTTTTGATCTCAACTATTATGTCTTGCACCCCTGTCTTTCTTCTAAGATCTTCGTTCCTTATTCTTTCTCTCTTTGTGACCCCAATCATTAGCCTTTCCATTGCCCGTACAGTGACTCGCAATTTTTGCTCTGATTTCTTTGAAGGTACCCAAGTCTCAGCGCCATATGTTAGAATCATCAAATACTAAATGATTCGAAATGGACGGCCCTATTGTGTATGGATGTGTAGTGTGTGTATACAGTCGAATCTCGTTAGTACAAACTCTGTTAATACAAAATTCTGCTTATAACAAACATAAAGTCTTAGTCCCGACTGTGCATTGATGTGCACAATGAATGGGACTGATGTTCCTCTTAATACAAAATTCTGATATAACAAACAATTTGGCTAGGTCCGAACGAGTTTGTATTCACGAGACTCGACTGTATAAAGTCACTGTAAGAAACAATTTACAAAAATAAAAAGGCCGGAAAAAATATGCTTTGAGTTCTAAAGATGCTCACTAATATATAAAATGAAACTACCAACTACTGTGTATCTCTGTCAGACAGCCATCAGAATTAATGCACATTTGCATACACCATATGTGACCGATCAATACCAGAAATGATGTTGATAACCAAAGCAAACAAAGCAACAAACAGTAAAGATAACTCAGATAGACGAATATAACTTGCCTGTCGATATGCACTGGGGCCCTGGACCCTTTTGGAATAATTGATAAATGTATAATACTTATGTAAATGAATGCAGAGAAATCTTTTTTGTCTATCTTTTTAAATTGATTAAAAAGCTTTGGTTACTGTTGTAAAGAGAACATTGAATATGCACAGACTCCATTTGATTTAAAGACATAGTCCATCATTTGTAATTTGTGCATTTTGTTCGTTCGAAGCAACAAAAGTGTTCAAAATCTAATGAAGGATACTGAACAACTAACCTGATGAAGTTTCAGCTCAGCTTTAGCTGTATATTCCGAGAAAAACAGCATTCTAGGATCTCAATTTCAAATCAAAAGTTGCCAAATCATGTTTTGAATTGTTTTGAATTGCAACTTAACGCGATGTCGCGCACTGATCCGACGAATTATAGCAACCGCGCGGACCTGTGCGTCATGCCAATGCTTGCCTGCACTGCGCCGAATAACATGAATAACAAAACGAACTACTAATTTAAATTTTCCTACGGTGCTTCTTAAGACGCACCGTTGGAAATGCCTTCTTTCATTGATTTCTTCAAAATGAGAGCTTGCCAGAAAGAATAATTTCACAGGGAGTTTAGTCCCCTTACTATCTTTCAACCAGTATGTTTTTCAACAATAGTTACGCCAGTTACTTTTTTGGATAGCTGCAAATGATGGACTCCGGCTTTAAAGGGAATATACATCATTTGCTTTTGCTGTAATTTTCAGAAATGGATGGAATTGGGGGGTTGGAAATATATAGCAAATATAGTTACACTGACTTTTTTGAGGTTTTGGGTTCGAAAATGCTATAAAAACCAAGAAAAACAATCATTTTCCTGTAGTCTGGTTCCCCGACTCCATTTAAGAAGAAACAGAGCAGTTTACATATATTGGGGAATTGTTAGGTCAGGGAACCAGTCTAGCTGGCTTGTACCCGTTCATAGGTGTGTAATCGATTGCAAACAAGTGCAATGGTCAACTGGGGCCAGTATTTGAAAAAAAACCAGTTTTTTTCAACGCTGATCGGCCGATCAGCATTGGAAATTGATACAAAAATACCACTTTTCTTGAAAATGACAGTATACCAGGTGCCATGATTTTACAGGATGCTTTACACTGTCATTCACTAACAGTCCAGCAAGGTATTTCAAAATGATTTGGTAGTTTTATTTTTTGATGTTTGCAAATGTTGTATTTTCCCTTTAATGTCTTTCACTGGATTTTTAAGTGGTTTTCAAAACCTTCATTCTGCACTTTTTCAATCCATTAGGCTTTGTCTCCATTTAACAGCTGTCTTGCAAATTGAAACTTCCATGAAAAAAACATTTAGTTAACCACTCCATGACAACACTTCTTGCTACCCCATAATCGTACACATATATTGTAGTCAGGATACAATACGTAAACATTTCACGATTTGTGTCGTGAACTTTTAAGCTATGACAGCTGTTGTGATTCTGATGTTTGCAGTGCCACAGCACTGCCACAGTTCCACTTTGTGTTCTCAACTTTCATTTTGGATGTACATTTTTAAATGTTTAAACTTTTGTTCACGATCACAATATGTGTTGTTTAGTGTCTACATTTTCCAGCATGTGTTAACTGTCTGAAATAGTACGTCTTTGGTTTTCGAGTTTTAATCAAGGCCAAAGAATCGCGTACTAGTTTTCCTATCACGTTGCCAGAGCACGGCATTTTATCGCAACACTCAGTACATGTGTATATCTTTACTGCATGGTGACTGTTTTAGCCAATTTTCGGCTAACTTTGACAGATTTTTTGTTAAAAATTGAGTTTGACAGAAAATTTGACAGAATGGATTTTTTGGGCAGATTTCTGGCAGAATTCTGTAAAAGTGGTTATTTGACAGAAAAACATTACAAATTTGAAAAAAATGGTACATTTCGCTTAAAAAAGCTTCTATCTTTCAAACAAACCCTTGCATAAATGGGACAGGTTGCCTGGTCTAGGTGCTGAGGTTCACTTGGAACCGGACTTTGTCGTGACGCAACCGCAATTTTCCCTGAAATTTACGCAATTTCATAACATCTTTATGTGACTATAGATTGTTTATAATGTAATTCTTGGGAATTTGGCAGATTTTTGCTAAATCTGACAGATTTTTGAAGTGCATTTAGCAGAATTTGGCCATGACCTTATGGTCACCCTGCTTTACTCGGTCATTCTATAAATTAGGGGTACAAAAGTGTGACATCTTTTGTGTTCTGTACTACACCTGGAGTGTAAACATCAAAAACAGAAGATTGAGCTGGCTCGGTCATCTACTGCGGCTGCCACAAGACGCACCAGCAAAGATTGCTCATGACGAAATACAAAGAAAAGTGAAAAGACCGGCAGGGGGGAAGAAACGAACATGGTTAGACACAATTAACAATGACCTCAAACCCCATGGCAGCATAGACCTGAACAAGGAGACCAATGACAGAGCTGGCTGGAGACAACAGATCAGACGCGCAATATTTAATTAGAAAACAAGTGCGCAACAGACGACGACTACACCTGACATGTGTATTTTGCGATTATCATTAAAATTGACTTCTAACTATTTTCGTATTTGTTTAGCAGTACTTTGCTTTACATGCATTTTGTAACCACTCTTGGAGATGGAAGGCGTTATAGGCCTAAGGATTGTGTCCTGAATTTACAAAATCATATTTGTGAGGGGTTCTGGCAAAATGAGACAGAACTGAGCAGAGGTCAAATGAGGCTCTTGGAAAGAGAACAAAAACTCTCCTTACAATACTGTTTGTTGCATTTCAAATGGATATTCAGTTGACAAGTTATTGCTTTTTAAAATTCGCATTCATCAACATAAATAAATATATCAATTCCTTCCATAGTGAAAACGCTCCTCTCAAAACTGCTATGCCTGCACTCATCTTTGGCCTTGAGCATTGTGTAAACACAATGTCCCCCACACCCCCATATACATGTACACACAGGAGCGCGGAAGTGGCCCATTGCATTGTGCATAGTTGTCCATGGATAAAAGAGCTTACTTTATTGGATGGATATTCTTTGTCTCATTTTGGACCGGGGTTAACATTGCCCAATCATGATGAATTTTACATTGACAGTGAGCTCATGAATCACCAAGTCTACTGTGCGATTAACAAAGTCAAAGGAGGGCGCTAGCGGAAATAATGGCGAGTTGAAGATGGTCAGTGCAGCATAAACTCGGCGAAAAAGCGACTTTACACACACATTTGAACCAAAAACTGGGGAGAGCCGTGAAGTTTATCCCAAAAATGACGGAGTTTAATCGGCTTCTTTTCTAATATAAATCACATTAACTGGAAGCATATAATATAGTCTTCGTAATACTCGATTAACGATGAAAACTTTGACCGCATTTTCTAGTTATGACATAAAAACTGAAAATACCCCGCTGATTCCATGTATTGTTCCAATGGGGGATGTTCGAGCGGTCGTGTGGTGCATTGAAAAGGAGCGAAAAGGAATTGATATGCAACTGAATTGAATGTCTTAAAAGTGAAGTACTGAGAAAAAGGCTTTTATTAAATCGTGAAAATGAAAGATTGCAAATTGGTTTTCCTTAAAAACACTTTTAGACCACAATTTGTATACTATTTCTTTAAATTTTGTGTAGCAGACATACAGTATCAAGGATTACAAATATCAATATATCTGAAAATCGGGGAAAAAAATCACCTCATTCGTTTTTTTTCTTTGTTGTATTTTTTTCACTGCGGCCTGTACCCAATTCCATCTCATTTTGCCTGAACGCCTCGCACATCAGACACATCAGATGTAATGAGGATATAAACAAATTTGAACTCAAAATTTATAGAATGATCCTTCTCCCCTCCTTTGAAAAACAAGTGTTCTAGACATAATGAACAGTTTCGGACATTTGCTCATCGCAACACTTCGTGTTACACGCTCAGTATGTGTGCGCGTGCGTTGTTGAGGGACCAAAACAGGCATATCTTTAAAACTTGGAAACGTACAAATCTGGGGTGATCAGAACATGAAAGAAGACATCTTCAGCTTTCTAAAGGGATGAAATTTGTCATTGACAGTGCTCGGCCAATAAAGACAATTTTAGTTTGAAAAACACATCCACGCTTTGCGCTCCTATTCAATAGTGCACATCTAGTTTTTTAGCATGCATGTCCAAGTGTTTTTTACCACAGCGTCAAAACGAAAAGGTCAGCAACCTTGGGATGTCGTCATTTGTAAAGTTGATGAAATTCTCTAAACGCTGATATAAGAAGCATGCTAATTGGACAATAAATTCCGACGACCATTTTGGCTTGAAAAAAATATAGTCAGTCAGTGTTTTGATTAGTTAGCCCACGGTTAGCCACCCACACACGTGCGCGCGTGTATTATATACATTGTATATAAATGTGCGCGCCTGTTGTGTAATGTATGTTCTGTAGTGTGTGTATGCAGCGCACCACGTACTTGAGCTTATGTTCGTTTGCCTACATGTGTATATCAACTTTTCATTATGAGTCCACAGTTCATGGTGCCCTTGCTTTCAGTGAAGCTTCAGCTGACCGAGTATTCTGTTCTCGTCCTCCATTTTTCTCGCCTCAGGTTTAGCCCAGACCCCCTCCTCTTCCTATCCACCATCATGATATCGGCAAACATCGCCCTCATCCCACTGTGCAATCACCTGTACCTACTCATCATGGACATGGCCATCATGGGCATCTTCATGGGAATCATCGACACTGTCGCAAACGTCTCGCTTCTCAAGATCTACGGCAAGTTGGTGTCGCCCTTCCTTCAGGTAAGTCTTTCTTTGCGATTTCATGTGTGGAATGCTTGCTTTCATTGTTCTAGAAGTGAGGAGTTGATTTCCAAAACGCAATAAAGGCCGTTTTGTTAATTTATAGAATATACTTTCTCCTGGTTGTCCAAAGTCAGTTTCAACAGCTGTAATAGGAAGAGTTTGTTTTCAAAACAGGATATGTACTCTAACTGTGTTCCCTTTTAGAAGCCTGCTCTCTCCTGGCCGCCCAAAAGCAATTTCGAATACAATAAAGTGAGAAATGAAGTTTAAAAACAGCTGTTATACTGTTTTTATTCTTTATATCTGTGCATAATTTCCACCTTTTTCAAATGGATATGTAGCATTTTGGAAATAAACTATTCCTACACAGTTCAACAAACTCTTCATTTGTTCAACAAAATTTAAGAATACAATAAATCGAAAAGGGAGCTTTAGAAACAGCTGTTATATCATTTTTATTCCGTAATGTTTCATAGCCGTGCAAATTTTTCACTTTTTTCAAATAGAAATATCGCATTTTGGAAATACACTCTTCAAAAATTATGTATTTTCATTGGTCTAGAAGTGTCAAGCGTAAAAAAAAATCTGTGATTTCATTGTTTAGAAAGATCATACACATGTTAAAAACCTCATGTGTAACCTCATTGTCTATAGGAGGAGTGCTTTGAGGAAATACTGTAAATTTCATTGGTCTAGAGGGATCACATGTAAAAAATACTATAATTTTATTGGTTTTAAAGGATCACTTGTAAAAACTATTGTAATTCCATTCATCTTTAAGAATCATGTGTGTAAAAAAAATGCTGGAATTTCATTGGTCTTGAGTGACTATGTGTAATTTAAAAAAACAAATAATGTTATTGGTCTAGAGGAGCTGTGTGTCAGTTACCTTAAATTTCTTAAAATGTTATGATTTACATACATTTTCTATTTTTCTTCCATTTTGAAGAGTATTTTTTCCCACTTACTGACATGTCCCGGTTTTGCTCATAACATACTTCAGTAATTCAGTAATATATTAATAATGGACCAAGTGCAATACTATGAACCTATTATTCATAATTTGATGAACCTTGAGGTTATTGGAACTTATGAAGAGTTTTTCCCCATTTTCTGAAACATCCCGGTTTTGCTCATATCAACGATGTTTTCACGAAGTGACCAAAACCTTCAAATTTTCGATTTTGAGTTTTGCCGGCCAATTTATTGCATGTGACAAAAAGAAGAATTTGGCCGAGTTTCAAAGCGAAATATTGTTTACTTTTGTGATTATCGTAAACAAACATTTGACAAAATACCTGAAATCTGTGTTTTTCTGTTTTCACGAATTGACAAAAACTTACCTCGTTAGCAGGGCCAGAGGAATAATGCATTTCTCTACACACGCGTTAGGATGGGAGTGGATGCGCGCGCCGTGAACGATGTCGATAAAGAACAGATGCGCGCGCGCTGCATTGACGTCAGACGCACAAATGTAACAATTTCTTAGAACGTTTTAGTTTTCACGAAGTGACGAAGAGTGTGTACAACTTAATAGGACAAAAAAGTGATGCCTTTGTGTTTTGCTGTTTTCACGAACTGATAAAAATTTTAATTGGTCTTTATTAATGAATTACAGTTTAATTAAGAGAGACTTCTGATAAATAACTTTGAATCAGCAAAGAACAAAGCATACGTTACTTGACAATGCAACAATTTCCTGAATCCATAACTAGAAACTAGTCGAAAAGGTGTTTTGAAAAAATGATTAACTTCAAAGGCGATTATCTCGGAATGACCTTTTTGCATGATATTAAGGATTTTGTCACTTCGTGAAAACACCGTCGATTTAGACTTTATAAAAAAAACCCATAATTTTAGCAGGTTGTTAATGTACCAAGTGCAATATTAACCTTTTATTCATAATTCGATCAACCCTGAAGTTATGGAAATGAGAGCATGTGGTAAACATATTTTTAGCCAGGGGGAAAAACAAAAAGAAAATCATGACATCAGGTGGTAATGATATCGATGCTCTGGCAATGGTGCGTTAAATCCTGCATCCGGCACATGCCATCTGATGACTCCGATAAATTGGAAGCGTAGGCTTAGCGCAAACAAGACGGTTATCTTTCGGTCGGATCTCTCATCCACTCCTGGATTATTTCCAATTTACGTCATTTGGATGATGACATTATATTTTTATTCCTGTGTTTTCCTGTCTGTTTGCTTTTGTCCCGCTTTCAACTGGAAGGTCAATTATGACGTAATTTCTCGCATCAGAAAACAGAATCTGATAATTTGCTTGCTACATGAAGGTTTGCTTTCATCCGTGGTAGCAACATTTGATCTGCACCCTATTTGCAGTCTCTGACAGTAACATGCATGTTGTGGTTTTTTGGACATATCTGGGCCCGATTTCACGGCGTTGCTTAACAGTTAGCAGAAAAGTTGTGCTTAGCATAGCAGCAAAGTTTGCATTCACGTCGTGGATGTGCTATAACGGTCACACGTGCATGGAGATTGCTATTATTATGTCACTAAGTTAAGCAAATTTTTCCTCTGAAGTAAGCGTGCCTTTTGCTGTGCATATGCTATACGGCCTTCATGAAATAGACAGTGGCTCTGTTAGCAGAAATTTGTGTGCTTAGCAGCGCCGTGAAATTGGTACCAGATATTGGTCTTTATTAATATCAAAAAACTTAAAAAGAATTTGTAGAAAACAAATTCTAGCAATGGGTCACAGTTAGAATAGGTATTTGGTGCCATTCACAATAAAAGAGAAATTGACTAGGTTTTTTTTGTTGTTTCGGGGGGTTTTTTTGAGAAAAAAAAATTAATTGGATAAATTAGATTGAGTATTAAAGACTGAACACTGAATTGTCTGCTCCAAAGTTCTAGATTGATTGACTTGCATGTTTGCTTGTAATTTTACCTTTCACCTAAATTTAAAATCACTCAAAGGTTACGCAGAATCACTTGATAAATGTAGGTTACCTAAATATACATTTTACTGTACCATGGTTAATGACTAGGGCTAATGTCTTCTTCCAATTAGGCCAAAAAAAGTTCTGCTTCTGGTTTCCCTATCTACCCTATTTTGACAGCCCCTACCCTAATTTTTTTGGGGAAAAATGAGGGGAAAAAACCTGTAAACCATGAATTACTACCGTTTACTGTATACACGCAGACACCTCCATATGATCGTACACACACAAAAATTCCGAAAAAAAATTCCCTACCTACCTACCCTTTTTTCAAATGCCATGTAATCGGAAGCAGAACTTCTTTTTTTTTGGCCTTTGTATAATGCATGTAAAATTGTATCTCTGCAAAGTATAGGCCTATCAATGGAGTAACATAAGATGTAAAGTATATGCAATCTGGTAATCGCACAATTTTGGTATGTTTCAAACCTCCTCGGCTGACTTCTGTTTAATAGCAAAGCCATGTCAGACGAGTGGTGTCTATAAAATGTATCGTGTGATGTACATTGTATATAGAGGCATTGGTTACATTTGACTATTGAACATTCATTGAAAGGCAACAGGCCCACATGTATTTTTTTTAAACTTTATTGAGAGGTTATCCATAGTTGTCCTGATTAATTTAGTTAATACATGTAGTACTCAAAAACGAAAGTGGCTCTTTTTGAAAACTTTATCTGAGGTTAAACACAGATTGATCATGCAGAACAGACTGTTCGAAACACCAGGCATTGTGCTACGTAGCATAAACCAATATTCCCTCTCTTTGTGCTGCCTCGACTGCAAATTTCATATCCTAAAAGAGCCAGGTTATTTGTCCACCTTACAATGGGATAAGTTAGCTATATACATGTGTGTTACACATATAGTAGCTAGTATACTATAGTAGGTTTGCGGTAACACCATGTGAATGATACCTCTTTGTGAGTTGTGTGGTTCTCTTCTCAAAGCCACACAATATTATCGCAAACCTCCCATTCATTGATCCTGTCCACCATGCAAACCCTAAATGTTCATATAAATTAGTACATTTGGACTTTTCATGGTCAATGAAAAACCAGTTTTCTGTAAGTTTTGTTGGGAAATTTGACATTTTTGTGCAAACAGTATATCAGATGGCAAAACATCTGCCAGACATCAGCATGTACAAACTCTTAAAGGGCAGTAAGAAAATGATAAATCACACTATATACATGTACGTTGATATTTCTACCCCTTCCTCTTTTTAGGGTTGTATAAGCTGAATTTACTTTTCGGAGAGCAAATCTCACAGCTCCTTTGACAACTTATTCTGAGGCTCAGCCGATTGATCATAAGAACAACAGGGGATTAGTTTTATTGTTGAGTAAAAAAATTCTACGAAATACATACATGTCTTACTGTAAGTTCCGTCACTCACAGTTTCGTCAGGAAAATTATATTTTCTGTTTGATAACCCTGATTCATTCATGCAGGCGCTGCATTTCTGCTACGGCCTGGGGGCCTTCATAAGCCCCATCGTGGCTGAGCCCTTCCTCCTCAACGAAGACTGCTCCCCGTTCATAGACAACAGCACCTCCAGCTCTGACCCGCTGATCCCCATTGTAGAGCGAGACGACGGGAGCCGGGTTACCGAGCAGCCGCCGGTATCCATCGAGACGCTACAAGACGCTCAGGACAACACCAGGGTGCGATACGCCTTCTGGATCATGTCTGCAGTACAGGTAAAGCATGTTACCACAGCCAATTTTGTGAAACATGCCTTCGGCATAACAGCACTTATACTACTTTTTATTGTGTAAGTTGCGCAACATTTTACGGTAAGGCTCTTTGGTAAAAAATAATTAAGGAGGTGCGGAAATAGAGGGCGCTGTTGGAGCTACCGCGGAACATTTTGGAGAAAAAAAAAGGTCGACGCGCATGATTAAAATCGACACGCACGCTGACCAGAGACCGACTTATTTTTTTTTTTGGCCTAATACAAACAATTTGCGCAACTTTGTTTTTGAGGTTAATAAAATGCTATCTTACCCTTGACATTCAATTCTTGGAGTTGCTGCCCGATTCTAAAGAAAGTCTGATCCTCAAAAAAAATCTATTTTCAAAATGGCGGTCTGAGGTGACCCAACAACTATGTTGTTATCAATATGAAATCTTCAATACACAAACAGCCCTCCTAAATTCTGTAATTATCCTTTTTTGAGTTTCCCGTTTCCATCGACAGTCAGACAACTATTTTTTTCAAAATGGCGGGCTAAGGTGATTCAACAACTGTTTTTGTGGCCAAAATAAAATCTTACACAATCAGTCCTCCCATGGTCCTCCTAACATCTTATTATTATTATTATTATTGTTAATCATTTTTGGTAATGAAACCAAGGATTCCTCAAAAGCGCCCTAGGCACTCTAGCTCGCAAGCCTGAAGAAACCTGTGGAGAGAAGACAATGAGAAGAAATTACAGTTTTAGAGGTGGGAGGAAAAGCCCAGAAGAATATTCTGAGGAAAACCCACGGAATCAGGTAGGGACTGAAAACCCAATCCACATATTGGCCCAGGTGGGATTCAAACCTGGGACACAGCGGTGGAAGGCGAGGAAAGTACCGCTACGCCAACCTGACTCCCCAGTGATTATCCGCGAGTCTTAAAGATGATTGAATTAATAAAAAAATTGCACAGCTGCGCCAAGTTTCCTTTGCACAGATGCGAAACAAACGTGAAAGGTAAATCCTACGCATAGCCTAAATTTACGCGCTGTTTGTGAAATTGGCTGCAGGGTTTGTCTTGCAAGAAACCCTCCCGAATCGTCATAAAAATCTAACGGCCTATTTTGTGCTTTGTCTGTATGAAATTCAAATGGCTGGGCTTTAGCTTGTTCATCCTACAAAATCATCCAAATCTTGATAGATTTGAAGGAATTTAAAGGGTTTGGGTTAATCCCCAACCCTCCCCAATCTTTCAAATATATACAGGTGTAGACATGTGTGCAGTTTTCAATCAAAGATATTGTACTTATGATTGATAACTGCTTTTATAGTATTACCGTTCATCCTTGCCATAAATTGTGGGCTTAGACATTTTTTTCAGACATAAATCAGGATTTTGTGCTATCAAAATGGATCCTTTGACATGTTTGAATACCCCAATATTTGTGCTGTGATTATCTAATGACAGAATAACAGATGTTTATGCAGTACTAAAACAAAATTTGTATATATGTTTTTAAAGGGAAGATACAACATTTGCAAACATCAAAAAACAAAGTGATCAAATTATCACGAAATACCTTACTGAATTGTTAGGGATTGGCAGTCTAAAGCATCCTGTAAAATTGTGGCTCCTGGTGTGCTGACATTTTCAAGAAAAACTGTACCGACCAGCGTTGGAAAAAAACTGGCTTTTTCTCAAAAAACTGCTCCTATGATTTTTTTATATTTAGTTATTTCGCATTTTCTTTGCAATAGATTACACACCTGTGAAGGAATACAAACCTGCTAGAGTGATTCTTTGATCTTACAATTCCCCAAAGTCTTTACGTTAGTTTCATCTTAAGTGGGGTCGGGGAACCAGACTACAAGAAAATGATTGTTTTTTTTTGGTTTTTCCAGTATCTACAAGCCCAAAACGTGAAACAAGTCAGTTTAACAATATTTGCTATAACATACTAATCCTCCAAATCCATTTATTTCTGAAAATCGCAGCAAAAGCAAATGTTGTACATTCCCTTTAAATGCATTTATAAACATTTTAGTTATTTTTGGCCTGTCCTTTTTTATTATGAGAAGTTTTAAAGAAGTTTCCATAGGCAAAAACTTGTGTTAAAAGTCTACTGACTCAAGTACTTTCTTATCGGAATTGAATGGTTTTGTAAAAACAGATATTTTTGGGTTGGATGCCCCATACTTCCAGATTGCAATATTCAGATGTTACGTGAGGGTCATTTTGGGTTTATATATGTAAGAGTGTTTGGATTTAGAGGTCTGTTGTACAATGTAGGTGCGTCCGTTGGGTCTGTAGACTGTTGCTGGGTGACGGCCTGGGTGGCATGTGATCATAGCGGATACTGATAAAGAGAAGAATACCACACCAAGCCGTTAACCAAATAATTGATTTGCACTAAAGGATGAAAGCCCTAGTCTGACTGGAATGGTGTGCAGGCAGATATATATTTTTTTGGGGGGGGGGGGGGGGGGGGGGGGGGGCTCTGTTAATGTTTGTTTTAATATGATTGGTTGTTATTGTGGTTTTTTTTATGTTTCACTTCAATTATAAGATGGAATTTTGCGTCGGGGTGATATAAATCAAATTAGGTTTTGCCCTTCACCGACGTTTTAAACACTGTATACTCAGTGTGTTACCTCCCGAGTGAAAGATGGAAATATCACTCGGGTGGGACTGAACCCAAGACCTCCTGTTTTCTAGTGCAGATGTCTTACCACTCGACCACCGAGCTAACGGGATCGGTTGGCTGGTGCGAATCTGATGTACATAGCAGCGGGTACCGCATGAACTATTATAAGATGGAATTTTGCGTCGGGGTGATATAAATCAAAATATTTCGATTCAGTTGGCCACTGACTTACCAGTATCAGTCTTTCTCTCTCATAAGCCAAGTACACGCATGCAACTTTTCCTCATATCCACTGATTTCCTCGTTTTTATTTCTCTGGAATGCCATTACAAATTGAGAAAAAACACTGTACAAAGTCTGGTGTGGTTTGGAATTTCCTCGTTTTTTCTAAATTCCCAGTTGCATGCCTGCAAGTACAGAGCACACTGGTAAAGTACAAATTAAGGTTGATGTACTTCAGCAGTGTTTTAATAGAAAAGTTATGTAGCGGCAGCTGGCAAGTGTTTATTTTTCAAGTTTCAAAAATTAGAAGAATTAGGTCAAACGTATCACGTAAACATTAGGTAAATTACTATGCAAGCACCAAGGACAGAGCAGTGTCCCAGTGTCAAAGATTCAATTTTCAAATTTTTGTTTGTCATTATTTTTTTTATCCCTTTCCTATATAAACCAATAGCTCACAGATAATTTATTGCATAAAGGTGTTTGAAGCACTTTAAGTCAAGGTATTTTGTGTGATTTTAATTAGACAGATAAATCGACTGGCGTTAATTTTGATGAAACAAGTACATGTGTGTGCATGTTCTGAAGCCTGTGAAATTACGTCAAAACTCATAGAGAGCAAAGTGTTTATACAAGCACTTTATAGTTACTTTAAAGTTGTAGAGTCTATATAGGGTGAATAAAAAAAACGAAACCCAAATGTTGGGACCATTGTTTTAGTGAAGTTCTGCATGTAGCACTTTCAAAATCTAGGATATAAAAGCCCGATTCATAAGCTTTCTTTTAGTACAAGAATCACTCAAATCACTCATGTAATTTTCAAGTTATGCGGAGTTTTAAACACAACTGCCATTTTAAAGGGAAGATACAACATTTGCAAACATCACATAAAAAAATGATCAAATTATCACGAAACACCTTAATACTGGATTGTTAGGGAATGACTTATAATTATTAAAGCATCCTGTACAATCGTGGCCCCTGGTGTGCTGTCATTTTCAAGAAAACTGGTATTTTTCCAACGGTGGTGGGCGGGGGGTGTTGTGTTTAAAACTCCACAAATTGAAAAGTACATGAGTGATTTGAATGATTCTTGTACTAAACGGAAGCTTATGAATTGGGCTTTCATATCCTAGATTTTGAAAGTGCTACATGCAGAACTTTACTAAATGATGGTTTAGACATTTGAGTTTTCGGTTTTTTTTACTAACCCTGTACAACTGTATAGAGCTTTATAGAGCTTTATTTGAGTTCAAATTGAAGATATATGTTGTTTTGGCGCACATTTCTTGTCATGCTTGTTGAAAAAAAAAATGATTTGCAGTGTTCTCAAGAGAGAACAACCTTTATGCATGTTTTTTTCCCATTTCTTATTGATCCATTTTGTATTTGCTTGTAATGGGTCCGTTGCACATGTACATGTACTTTAGGCCTTTTCTGACTGCTGTTGGACTCACTGCACAACAGACACAAACTGTACACACAAATATTGAAGCCAAGTATAATTTTTTCCCCCCAGATTCCCATAATTTGATGGTCTTTTTACTACTGATGAGGAAAAAGTGTCTGGATCCGCTATTGGGGAGGGATTCCAGCTCAACCAAACTGGACCGATCGATGTATGAGGATTTAGATGGAGGTAAGGGTTAAACAGAAACCAGGACAGGCATCCAGGGACTGCTCAGGCAATTTGAATATGGGGCTCGATTTCAACCCAAGTGAGAAGGGTGATAACAACCGCGATCTCACATTACTGCTCCTTGCGGATCGTGCAGATTAGATCGCATTTTATTGGGACCTTTTCCGCATATATATGCCCAAATGGTCTAGGATCCAGATCAGAATTTTAAATTCCTGCGCAAATAGAGAAATATGTTGATATGACCGAAATTGCTTGAAATTTGAGTTTTCACATTTTGTGTTTTCGACCATAATTTCAACCTTCTGTATACCCTTACTGTTGCCCATTTCCTGTTCGAGACTGGGGAGTTGTCAACCTCCAAAGTTGAGTTTTCATCTCAAAGTAAAACAAATGTACCATATGTTGTGATGAATATACAACCATTTAAAAAGGCATAGATTCATTGTGAAAATTGAGAACACATAAGCAGCAGTGGCGTAGCTAGGGTTCTTATCCTCGGGGGGCGTGTGGGGGCTTGAGGTTACAGTGGAGGGGCGCCCAAACAATTTCATCCGTGCTGAAAGGTAGACGAGTTTTTTTCACCGGACACCCGCCCTACGTAAATCAAATAGTGTTGGGGGGGGGGGGGGGGCTGGACAACATCTTCCCATGGGGGCGCTGTTCATAACCTATGTTAGACAATAACTACCCCTATTCGCTTTCCACGGACGTTAAAATAAACAGCCAATCGCGAAAAGAAAAGGTTTTGTTGAAAAATACGCACAAAATCGCGGAAAAAGGGACTTTATGTTCTTCCGGCTAATCATGGTAACTCATCTGGCTGTGCTTTTCTTCGTAGCTATGCCGCTGATAAGCAGCTGTAGCAGTTTGAGGGTTGCAAACAGTGAACATGGGGGGGGGGAACACAATGCCTATGCACAGAATTTTGTGGACAACTTGTAAATGAATACATCAAAAATCTTATACATCAAACAGCTGCCGTAACTGCAGTAATAAAACTTAAATATGTAAACGTGATGCTCATGACATATTGTTACTTCAGTATTTTGATGTGTATTGTATTTTGAAAACAGTAATTGTATTACACCCCCAAATTATTTTAAATTAAGGGTTAGGTGGTTTGGGTATATTTGTTATCGATAAATTAAAAATAATAGAATTTTGAAGTGCCAAAAAGGTTAGGGTTGGTACATGTACATGCAAAAGATTCATCTGAGCACATATCACTGTATACATGGAGAGGCCCCCTAGAATAGTAGGCCTCCGTCAGTCAAAGATGACCATGGATGATGTATCCTAGTTTTCTGTCCTATTGGAGCAGCATCATCTGTGACTGTAGAGACCAATGCGAGAGTGGCAGTCTCTACCGCATAGGTCACGTCTGTGGATGGTCCCAGCTCTGTCAGAGTTGCTGTGCTCCTTTCTGCGGGCCCGCTTGTCTTCCACTGCACTCAGCAGTTTCCCTTCCCCTTTCTTGAGGTGTTGGTTCAGGGCACTTTTCTATCTCTTGCGGTCAATAGCAAAAGCACTACGCCAGCTGTTGTTTAGATTAACCATCATGGGGCAGTTGCTTTGTACAGAGTGAGTTAAAAAAACAAAAAACGAAACCTAAATGTCGGGACCACTTTATTAGTGTAGCATTTCAGTATCTAGGATATGAAAGCCCATTTCATGAGCTTTCTTTCAGTACAAGAATTATTCAAATCACTCATGTACTTTTTACGTTACGGAATTTTAAACCCAAACACCATTTTAAACTTCTTGTCCACGGATCACAAAAAAAGATAAAAGTGCTCTTTCAGCAAAACAAAAACATTTGACACACATCCCCTATGTGAATGTGTGGACAGAACTTCAGAACGGTGTTTGTGTTTAAAATTCCATAACTTGAAACGTACATGAGAGATTCAAATGATTCTTGTACTAAAAGAAAGCTTATGAATTGGGCTTTTTATATCCTAGAGATTGAAAGTGCTACATGCAGAACTTCACTAAAAAAATGGTCCTGACATTTGGGTTTCGTGTTTTTTTTTTAACTCACACTGTATAATAGCTGGCACAATGCTTTTGCCATTGAAGGGGGCCTCCTTGAAAGTACATACAGGGTGAGTAAAAAAAAAACGGAACCCAAATGTTGGGACCATTGTTTTAGGGAAGTTCTTCATGTAGCATTTTCAAAATCTAGGATGTGAAAGCCCAATTCATAAGCTTTCTTTTTGAATCATTTAAATCACTTATGTACTTTTCAAGTTTTTTTCACAAAAAAGTTCAGTGTTCTTTCAGCAAAACGAAAAGAAATCACATAGGGAAGTGTGTGAATTGTTTTCATTTTGCTGAAAGGACCCACACTTTTTTTGTGATCTGTGGACAGAACCTTAAAACGGTGGTTGTGTTTAAAATTCCGTAACTTGAAAAGTACATAAGTAATTTTAATGATTCTTGTACTAAAAGAAAGCTTACGAATTGGGCTTGCTTCATATCCTAGATTTTGAAAGTGCTACATGCAGAACTTCAATAAAACAATAGTCCCGACATTTGGGTTTCGGTTTTTTTAACTCACCCTGTACAGTAATATAGCATGCTCAGATTGTTCCTTACAGTATGTACATGTAGTTAGTTGGTTGTTCTGATATAGAGTATGATATCTTTGAGTGTAGAGCTATGAATTTTGAGTGATTAATGGGATGGAAATAATTTCCAGGGGTTGGCCACAAGTATCATTAGTCGACTGATCAAACAGCACGCACTGGGTTGTAGTGTTTCCAAAAGTCCTTCAGTGCTGATGCCGGAGGGATCATGGAACGAGAATATTACTTCAAACGAGTCGATGTATTACCATTTAAAGTGGTCGCTCATCAAAAACAATCTGTTAAATCACTCGAGTAAAGATTAATCTACTTATGAAAAGTTCAAATGCTCCGCTTTATTTGTAATTTAATTCTGGACAGGAAATTTTTCAGTTTACTGGTACTGAAAAATATATGGGATGTTAACTAAAAGCATTACGATTGCAGAGACATGATGAAGTATACCATCAATTAGCTGTTGTATTTTGAGTGAAATTGCTTAAGTAAAAATTAAAATAACAAATGAATGTTGTTTTGATTGCACTAAGGGAATAGTAATAATCTTTGGTATTTAATCTATATATTAAAAAGGATTTTATAAACTGAACTACAATAAAAAAAAAATGTTTAAACAGATATGATACTTTATTAAAAACAGCATAGAATTAACTATTTATTAAAAAAAGGTATATACTTGTCATTAAGTAAGATTTGAGGCTTTCCATGGCCGGAGATACTAATGAATGAAAGATTTGTGGAAACACCATGTGCGAATAATTTCTCATTTAAGAGAATGGTTCTGAAAAGAACCAGAGGTATAAACTCGACGTTCCGGTCAGTATGCTCTGACTGTCTTCAGGAGAGTGCCTAAACTCTAAGGAAGTAAACTCTAAGCAAGAAGCAAAAGTGAAATCGGTGAAGTGTTTAGAGCTTATACCTCTGGTTCTTTTCAGAACCATTCTCTTAGTTGAGAAATTATTCGCAAATGGTGTTTCCGCAAACCTTTCATTATTTACTTGTGATTAGTTTATGACATGATGGAGATTTGCAGTTATCCTCATTTCCGATGGGTCGTTATCCGAAAGCTTAACGTAATCCAAAAGTTTAGGCATGTCAACCAAAATGTCTAGCGAAGTTATCATACCTGGCATAGAGCCAGCATTGGGGGGGGGGGGGGGGAAATAATTATTTCAGTTCAAATACAGAGATTCGACAATGGAATACTACAGCAGTGTTCATTAGTTCTAACAACGAGATATGTTTAACTCTTTTCTGTATTGATCGTCTCGATGTATTTTATATCAAAGGTCTCAAAGCACTTCACAATTATTACCCTGTTCATCAGGCAATGAGACCAGTTTTTGCAGCAGCTCGAGATCAGCACATTCTAGTCTCTACCCTCACAGGTACCCATTTATACTCCTGGGTGGAGAGAGGAGCGGCAATTGTAGTAAAGTGTCTTGCCCAAGAACACAAGCACCATGTTCCCTGACAGGGTTCAAACCCATGTACCATGGCATATGAGTCGAACACCGTAACCATTGGACCACACTGCTCCACATATATAAATGTATCAGCTTTGAGAATATACCCACTTAAGACAGAGAAGCAAGATGGTACAGATTTATTCAATTCATATAAGTATAGGAGTGTGAATGTTTCCAAGAAACCTCCACTTATCGCTGAACTCACCAGCACGCAATCCTTCAAATATCTTAAATCATTTTGTGAAAAGCTGACGATGTTCATGTGTGTGTACATTGTCCCTTTAGAAATTTAAGGCGATTCAAAGGTTTGTCTAATAAAGAGCATACAAACAGCCTATTAGGGAAGCAGACATTTATTGAAGAACTCTCACAATTTCTTAATCAAACTGTAATGTAATGTCCGTGACAGAGCCACTTAACCATGATATCTAATTCATGAGTCAAAAAAATGATCCAAAACTTGTAGTCTGTAATCTCTTTGACAATTACTAGATGATTAATGCATACAATCTGAAAAATACCTTTTCAGGTTTATTCACAGAGCTCTTGAAATGTCTGATTTGTAATGTTATTGCCACTGGAATTGCCCAAGCATAAACTGATTTTTTTTTTTTGTCAGTTGGGAAGTGTCGGATTTTGGCATGCGCTGTCACAAATTCTCATTTCACCTTGAGTCGTTGATATTAAAAACCTTGCTTGTTTTTCTCCCTTCCCACCACCCACCCCCTCCTCCCTGTGTTTCTCCTGTCTTTCCCCGCAGACACAGACGAGGTGGCCACCACGGCCCAAGAAGGCCAAGCAGGCCAGACGGGTCCTTGCTGCACCAGCACCTACTCCAAAGTCATCTCGGTCACGCTCCTGTCCTCCTCCCTTCTCTTCCTGTACGATGGCCTGCAGGTAAGATTTACCGTCTGATGAACCAATCTGCGTGACTGGGTAAACATGGGTGAGACGGGCACACGGCTGTCGTAATATCTCAATGTCAGATTGTCAGATTGAGACAGATTGCCAAACAACAGAAGAGATTTTTCTTATCAGAAGCTTGTTTTTTGTGTGTGTAATTGCCTCTCCTGTCGTAATATCTCAACATCAGATGTGGACTGATTGCCAATCATTCTGAACAATAGAAAGCTTTTTTTTTCCCCGGCAGAGATGCCACTTTTCAGGTTTTAACCTGAATTCAGGTTTTTTTCCAAAAAGTGTGACAAATTAAAAGTGCTGGATTTGGTCTGAAACATCCAGAAAACACATTTTTGAAAGGGGGTAAGGGTAGTTTCAGGTTTTTTAGTAGTGTTTCAGGCTTTTTATTGATATATTGGTGGCATCTCTGCCCCGGTTATATTTTTCATTTATTTTTTTTTCACAGAAGCTTCTTTTTAAAGATAACACTTGTAGTTAGCACAAAGACAAAATCTTAAGTTTTAGTGTTCTTTTTTTTAATTCAAATATGAAATTGTCTGAAAAACTTGTAAAAATTTGACTTTATGTTATGTAATCCTTGAAAATGCACCTACGTCCCATGTATTCTAATTTTCAAATTTCGTGTTGCCATTTTCAAGGGTATTTTGGTGCCTTTTAGTTTTGTATGCTTATGCAATAATCCATATTCATATGAGCAAAAATGGGATGTCGTTCCAGGCAGAAAACTCAATGAGACAACTATTTCAGCCCCAAAAGATGCCAGAATATTGGATATTTTGCTGTTGTCAATTCTATTTTCGTTGGTGATTTGTTGCTGTGTCCGTACACGGCAGTATTCCAATGAATAAACTTTTCTCACAAATGTTTTCAATGAACAAGTGTTTGAGTTCACAATTTGAACTGAAACCCCTTAACTGAATAGTGTTCCTGAAATGGCAACACAGTAGCAGCGCCCTCGGTTGCCCAGAAAAGCATGGACAATTTTTAATATTCAAAGAAGTGCACTTTTCAATATAATTAACCAAAACATTACAACAAGTAAATGGCCATCCTCCATACAAACGATCAGCGTTGAATTCACACACAGATGGGTATAGGCTTATTGCATACACCCTCGACTTACTGAAACCATAACTCCTAAAAGAAACGGGTACTGAACATAGTAACTGTACCCAATGTAAATTTAGTTTGTCTGCTTGCTGTAGAAACCAAATATCTCTGCTTGTGGAAAAATTTTATGTACGTACTTTTCCAATTCAGAACGACAGCAATTGCACTTCCGGCACACTGACTATGTCAGACATCCATTAACAAAACATGCGTTTTAGGTGGCCGATTCGCTCGGCCAGATGGCATACGGGGCACTCTATTTGCCTGTCACTCACGAAGTTTATTCAGAAAGTAACTGCACAGCTAGTTGCTGTCAACTCTAGTGAATATTCAAACCAAATTTGAATGAAATTCACAAAAATTTGATGAACGTACTTTTCAATATTCATAAAACCATTAATCAATCTGAAGTTGATCGACTGTATAATCGACAGTATAACCCAATTTTGGCTTGTGTGTGCGCTGGGTGCGCGCCGTGCGCGTGCAACTCGCCGCGCACGTGCAGCTTGTTCTTCACGCGCGGTACTGCATGCTGAATGGCTAATGGTCATTTGTTGACTGCGTTTGCACGCGGCTAAATCAGGTCACCGCGTATTCACTAAATGTGTATTCATTACCTCCCAAATCAGTGCGCGCTGTAATTGGCTGTATGTAACTGAAATGGTAATATCAGAGCTCATTAAAGTTTGTCACCTCGCCCGTGCGTACTTGTTGTAAAGAAGGGCTGTCAAATAGTTTGTGTACATTTCAGAGTAGTAAAATGTTGCACAAAATATGTTCCTCAAAATATTTATTTCACAGACCCTTTAAAATATGGTGTCTGTAGCAGTTACACCTTCAGGCACCACCCACGAAGAAAGCCCTGATCAGATCTATCTGATCACAACAAGGTGATCAGACGTCCTTCAGTGTCAGACAATCTCTCAGTGACGGTTTCAAATGCAACTTGCAAAAACTTCTCCCTGTAATTTGAATTGTAAATTGACCAAGCGGCAAGATTTATGGTAAAATTGAACCGTTCGATGTTTTTCCAGCAGTGAGGACACTTTTATAAGCGTTGGAAGAACACAAGCAGAGCAGACAAAGTTAGGCCTTTAAATTTGATATGTCAGGAGTATATACATGACCTTAAAGGAAATTTTGTCTGTACTAAAATCAAATCTTGTTCATGGTTAAAGTTGGCGTTAATGATAGAGTCCATCATTTGTAATTTGTGCATTTTGTTCGTTTGAAGCAACAAAAGTGTTCAAAATATAATGAAGGATACTGAACAACTAACCTGATGAAATTTCAGCTCAGCTTCAGCTGTATATTCCGAGAAAAACAGCATTCTAGGATCTCAATTTCAAATCAAAAGTTGCTGAATCATGTTTTGAATTGGGCCTGAATTCAGCGTCCGAGACACGTTCTCTCTGAGCCGATTGCAGCTATGCGATGTCGCGCACTGATCCGACGAATTATAGCAACCGCGCGCGCGTGTGCATTGTGCCAATGCTTGCGCGTGCTTTGCCGAATAACAAAACGAACTACTAATTTATATTTTCCTACGGTTAAGACGCACCGTTGGAAACGCCTTCTTTCGTTGATTACTTCAAAATGCCAGCTTGCCAGAACGAACAATTTCACAGAGAGTTTAGTCCCTTTACTATCTTTCAACCAAGTATGTTTTTCAACAATAATTAGGCCAGTTACTTTTTGGATGGCTGCAAATGATGGACTATAGCTTTAAGCATGTTAAGAAAAATCTAAGCATACAAACCAATGAAAACAATGAATTTTATATAAAAATGTTGAAGAAAAATGTTGAAAACTATGAAGCAGAAATGCAGGGCACCATGCCACAAGATATATCAGAATAATAAATTTGTTGTCGTTTCCATGAAGAAACAACTTTGAATTTTCAGGGCTGGAAGACAATTGTGATGTTTTTGTTTAGTGGTTTGTAATTTATTTATTTTAATTTTAAAATGTTTAATTTGTTTATATATATTTGAAATAAAAAAACAAAGGTGGCAGTGGAACAAAGGACGTAATGCTTTCCCTTGTGATACAAGGGATTAGCAGTGTGTATTGCAGTGCTGTGGTCAAGTCCATCACATGCCCGGTCTAAACTAAATCAGAAGCTTCACAAGTCCATTCAAAAGTAGACGAGGATGAACAAGAACAAAGCAATGCTTTTAAATAGCGTGCTATTTGACTCAAGGCAGAAGGATTTGTGATGGACTTATGGTGGTCTTGCAAAGACTCGTGATGGACTAACAAGCGCACCAGCGGTACATAGTCTGGGGAATTCAAGTGAAATACAACATAATGAAAAGTTTGGGACATTTGCTCATCCCAACACTGCGTATACACGCTCAGTAAGTGTGTGCGTGCGTTGTTGAGACACCAAAACAGGCATATCTTTAAAATTGGGCAACGTACAAATCTGGGGTGATCAGAACATGAAAGAAGACATCTTGAGCTTTCTATAGGGATGAAATTTGTCAATGACAGTGCTCGGCACATAACGACCATTTTAGTTTGAAAAAACACATCCACTCTTTGTGCTCCTATTCAATTGTGCACATCCACGAAGCGTAAACTAGTTTTTTAGCACGCATGTCCGGGTGTTTTTTACCACAGCGTCAAAACGAAAAGTTCAACAACCTTGGCGTGACGACATTCATAAATTTGATAAAATTCTCTAAATGCTGATATAAGAAACATGCTAATTGGACAATAAATTCCGACGACCATTTTGGCTTGAAAAAAATATAGCCCGTCAGTGTTTTGATTAGTCAGCCCATGCATGGTTAGCCCACAGTTAGCCACCCACACGTGCGTGCGCGTATTATGTACATTGTATATAAATGCGCGTGCCTATTGTGTAACGTGTGTTCTGTAGTGTGTGTATGCAGCGCCCCGCGTATTTGAGCTTTTGTCCATTTGCCTATATCAACTTTTCATTATGACTTGTGGTATCAGACGTATACAAACATACAGTGCTGAAATTTAATTTTCGAACAAACAGAATAGTTCTGACATGGTTTCCATAATCTATCCTGATCTGTCACTTGTTCAGGACATCTCCAAATGAAATGTAATCTTTGATTTGATACATCTACTCCAAGTCCAGGTGTACGTGGATAATTTTTATACTTAAATCTTGTCTTCTTCTAGGCTGCTTACGGCGGTTTCATCTTCGCCTACGCCATGAAGAACGTGGCCATCAAGCTCTCGGCTACGGACAGCGCCTATATCACATCCGTCTACTGGGGCTGCTTTGCCCTGGGCCGACTGCTCTCCATCCCCATCTCCACTAAGCTATCGCCGGGGGCCATGCTCATGTGTAATCTGGTGAGTCATAATGGACCGGCGACTGTAAACCCCACGGAGAGTCGCGCTTAATTCCCTGCTAAAGTAGACGTCTTTAATTGCCTCCAACACAAAAAACAAAAGTCAAGAAAAGAAAGAGAAAAGAAAAGAAAACAAAAGTCATGGACAATGTATTATTTTTGGCTGGCGACCATGCTAGTCTGGAGCCCCGTTTCCAAGACATGATTTCACATGAGGCACTGATGTAAGTCTGGTTCATACTTCACATGAATGTGCATGCAAATTTGATTTCACGAAAAAGATTGCTTTAAAATTGTCACAAGTTGAAATGTGTTCACCTTTTGTGAAATTTCATATTGAGTATATGCGTACACAAAGTCGCTTTCCCGTTTGCAGCTAAAGTGTGAACCAGTCCAGTAATTGTGCATGTAAATTTTTACCAAACTGTGGGTTCTTTTTAAAAGATTGTCGTAAAAAATGCTCTTGAATGTTTGATTTCTTACATATTCTAACAGTGTCCCAATTCTCAAGAGGACAGTCATTTTGTGTAAGATGCATTTTGCAAATACATCCTCGGTCGCACGGCGAAGTGACGTATCATGTGCACAAAGTCCATGAGACGATACGTCACTTCGTGGTGCACCCGACGACATGTATATGCATTACATGTATTACAACTACACCAAATTTTCTCTCTTAACCAGTTCACGCCGGGATTATTTTGACAAGAATGGAACGAGGCGCGGGATTACTTTTCACTTGACCTCATGCTCAGCACACTCATATTTCCGGCCTCGCTCCCTGCAAAACAGGTCGCTGACGGATATTTCCGGCCTCGCTCCCTGCGTGTTTATCCATCATCCGTTCTGAATACCGCAAAACACGGGTGTGCAATGTACACGTCATCTGGCGCGAACTGCTTAACCTATCATTACAAAAACCTGCTGTAGTCACAAATCGTTTTTCTGCAAAAAATGGAAGTGTTTTTGCAAAAGCATGCTTCCATTTCTCCTTGTATAAGCGTCCTACTTCTTCCCACACGTGTTGACATTCTACAGCAGAACGTTTCAATTTCACCTCCCGTTAGCCAATAAGCTTCCCCCTTAAGGGAATCAGCATTAGCTCCCTGCTGCTATAGAGCTGTCTGAATAAAGCCTCGTGTCTCTCAAATCTTGATAAGTACCCGGCGAATCTGTTTTTCTTGGCTTCCCCGATGGCTAGATTTGAAGCCGAGCTGCGATTTAGGGAATAATTTATTTCCAGACCCTGTGAAAACATTGCAGTAATTACAAGTCTAAGTAGCTACGTGTATTTGTCCATGTATTTATTTTACATTTCTTTTACAAGGAATGTGTTTAGAATCCGAAATACTAACTTGGAAGAGGATTTTAATATGTACAACACTGCACAGTGCGATCTCAACCAAAATGGGCAGACAGGTCTTAAGTCAACAAAGTGTGTATTATTTCCTGAAAAGAAAAGTTACAAAATTGATGCCTTGTTTTTGAACTTTTGTTGGTAGATAGTTTTCCTATCAAACATTAAATACATCATATGCATAAAAATAACAACCTAATGTAATGTAATGAATATTTTGAAAATTGTAGGATTTGTGTATGCCCCCTCCCACTAATTCTACAATGTTAAAAAAACTTACAAATTCCAACTTCAAACATTTTCTCCCTGATTCTCGCACAAAAAGAATTTCCAGTCCTTGTCTTTCATTTTTTTTGTCCCTAATTAAACCAGTAAAAGCCTATCAACTTCAGGAGGGTTCGACCCTTAACTTTTTGTTTCACTAGCCAGCTGGGCTACTGAAACAGACTCTGGACTAGCCCGCGGGCATTTTCACTAGCCTGCGTGTTTATCATTTATAGAGTGTCTCATAGACAACAATGTGCATACATGTACAATATGTATCCTGAGGCAATGTTGTCGGTGTTTTTAATAAACAGATCTAATAATTTAACCCTAAACAGTTTATAAAATTTATACAGGTTTCAGGGTTCTCCCCAGGATTTTTTCAAACCTGTGGGGGAAGTTTTGTTGTGATTCACCAACCTGCGAAGCCACGGCGTGGGGTTCGGGGCCCGCTTAAGGGCCCCGAAAAATTTTGAACTTTAGAGGCTCTCTGGTGCATTTTAGAGCAAATCTGGGGAGTCTTTAAGGAAGATTTTTCCTTAAAATTTAGAGGAGATCTTGTGATATTTTTTGTAATTAGAGAAAAAAAATATCAACGTTTTTAACTAAAAAAAAAAATCAACATTTCAAAACCTGTGTTAAACCTTCTTGATCTAGAAAGTATGGATTATATTTACAAGCAAGTTTCAAATTAAGAAATTAAGGTGAAGAAAAAAATCACTTTTGCTTCCGACTACATGGCTTTCAAAATAGCGTCGGTAGGTCGGAAAAATTATTTCGCCATTTTTTGGGGCTGCTGATTGAATCATGGAGGAATAAAAACACATGATTGAATGGAGCATATTGAACAAGGAATCATGTAGTTTTGTGCCTGGATTATTTTCCTTTGCACCACGAAAATTATCAAGACTGACCATCAGAAGTGATTAAAACTTGCCTCACCTAATTAAAAATATATTTGAGGAGGTTGATTCCACTATGCTTAATGTACATCGATCACGGCCCCTGGCACTGCCAACATTCAGTCTGGCCGGCCGTACATCGCGCAGTATCAGTGTGCATTACTGCACTGTGTACGGCCCTACTGCTTCTAAGAAGCACGCTACGATGTTTCGCCACAAGTTCGAGCTTTGCAATCTCGTCATTTTAATGGAAAATACATACACAGAAAATAAAGATCACGTTCTGTGAATTAATTTGCAGAAATTCTCTTTCTCCATCGATGTTTGTTTGGTGTTTTTACGATCCAACTTCGGCCGACATCATCATCATGTATGCACGCACGAGGCAGTAGTCACTGGTTCCGGTCCTTCATCATAGCATTGATACTGTTAGCACGCGAAGGGAACCAGTGTACCGTGCTGTATGCGCTAATATATAGCTGGCGGTTGACGCGAAAGACCCGTCATCGTGTGCCTTTTGATCACGCATGCATCAGAAATGCGGGATTTTTGTCAAGATTTTGCATGTCAAGATGAAATAATGGTGTATGAAACGATTATGTTGTGCATTTTAATGGCTTGTATAATAATTATATTGTGCGTATCGGGGCTGAAAAATGTGATCGGCATTTTTGTCGGCGTATCGGGCCGCAATTCCAGCGTATCGGGCCGATACGCACGTTTGTACGTGGGGAGAACCCTGGGTTTGCTTTCTGCATTTAATGATTATTCTTCCTGTCCTTTCATCTTTGCTGTAACCCAATAATTGTTGACTTGCCAGCCGGGCTACTTCAAAATAGTTTGACTAGCCCACAGCTGTTTTGACTAGCATTTGGCTAGCGGGCTAAAGTTGAACCCTGACTTCAGTAGGTCTCAAATTGCCCTCCAAAAATCTACAAATAGTTCCGTGAATTTGTCATTTTTTTGTTTGCTTGCAGATGGGATGTTTTGGGGCTCTGACGCTATTGGTGTGTATGCGAGACAACTACGTGGTTGTCTTCATTACGTCGGGTGTGTTTGGGTTGTCACTCAGTAGCGTCTACCCTACGGTCATAGCACTGGCTGAGCAGTACATCCACATGACAGGTAATAAACTAACAACAACAAAAAAGAAAATAGAAGAAATTGAGAAGACAAAAAAATATAGTACTTGGCCATTGTCATTTTGATAATGGCACCCATGGCCCAGCATTGAATAGCAGCATTTAAAGGCTGGTTCTTTCTTTGTAACATTTGTATCGATATTCGGTGGATTTGAAATACATGTACATTCAATTGTGGACCTCCTCTTTTGAAACTTTGGTCCTGAAAAGGTTAAATTTTCAATAAGTTGCTCTCATGTCAGACTTCCTATAGTGAAAAATGTAATTATCCATGCCATGATATCAAAAAATAAGGTTTACTTGAAAAATTTAGTATTTCAATGTATAGAGTTTCAAGTTTAAGAACACATCAAAATTCCATCAAAACAGAAAACGTTTACGCTATAAATCACAACAATCTTCATTTTCCCCTTTCTGTAGAACCTGTTGAGTATGAAACACACATAGTGACATTAACAATTTATTTCTTACACTAACAATCTCTGACAAACCAAAATCTTGACTAAAAACATGAAGATTTGTGTTTGCCTGTCCCAGAGGGCCAGCTGGGTCCTCTTTGCACCTATCTTACTGACTGACTGACTCCCCGACTCCCCCCCCCCCCCCCCCGACTCCCTGACTGATCGACTGACTGATTGTCACTTGTGACTTACATTGGTTGTAGACTGCTGAAAGGAGCCTGATCATGCTGTTATAGAGGGTGGATAAAAAAAAACCTGAGATATTATTGCTAATTGGAACAGAAGTAGGGCACATGTGAATGAAAGGGAGGTATCCTCTGTTAGGGTTTAATCTCCTCTTTAAAATGACACCCGGATCATGTCATTACATTCACGGTTGACTGAGCAGTGACCAATTTCATGAAAGGGTCTATTTAGAGAGTTGCACCACTTTTCAATTGTGGTTTACGTGGCGTCATTTGTCACAGAGTGAAAGGCTATGGTTGCCTAAATAGACCCTTTCATAATATTGGTCACTGCTCAGTCAACCGTGAATGTAATGCCATGATCAGGGTGTCATTTTAAAGAGGTTGTGGAATGCTCGAAGACATTTCCGTCATTTTTTGGGTATATGTAGCCTAAGGTGTGATGAAATAAAAACAACTATTGTTTCTGTCATGAAATGAGTGCAAAGGGTACTTTTGAGAGCTATTTTTCAGGTCCTGTTTCGACCCGAACGTGCAATTTGTGTAAAAGTCGTCGTTGCTGGCAGCAAACAAAACACAGTAAATCGTGACGTAATAAACGGGACTCGTTTATGCTACTCTGCATTGGGAGTCCTGTTTATTACGTCACGATTTACTGTGTTTTGTTTGCTGCCCGCAACGATGACTTTTACACAAATTGCATGTTTGGGTCGAAACAGGCATGACAGGACTTGAAAAGCAGCTCTCAAAAGTACCTTTTGTACTCATTTTATGATAGAAACAATAGTCGTTTTTATTCCATCACACCTTAGGCTACATTCCACATTCCACAACCTCTTTAAAGAGGAGATTCAACCCTAACAGAGGAGATCTCCCTTTGATTCACATGTGCCCTTCTTCTGTTCCAATTAGCAATAATATCTTGGTTTCATTTTTTATCCACCCTGTATAAGATTACACCCTAACACCAGTGAATGGGCTAATTCCAGGCCATTATGTAGACCAGATGAACAAAGTGAATAGCCATACTTGAATAAATTGACTAGAATTTTATGTGCTCCAGATCTAGCTTTACATTGTAAATGTCATTCCATTGGCACGTAGCTGAAGACGAATGTTTGTTGTTCCTTCTGTAGGGTTTGTGACCAGCTGTGTAGTGATAGGCGCTGCCACAGGAGAAATGGCGTTTCCCGTCATCGTAGGCAGGGTAAGTTATAATCGCAATCAGAACCCACGCCAAGTCCCGCCGACGGTAACATCAAATCCATCACGCGCCGAAGCGCGTGCTCCAGGGGATTTTGCCGTTTATTAACTGCGCTGTGTTTGTGTAACCTGGTTCAAAA
Source organism: Patiria miniata (assembly GCF_015706575.1). Lineage (NCBI taxonomy): Eukaryota > Metazoa > Echinodermata > Asteroidea > Valvatida > Asterinidae > Patiria > Patiria miniata. The sequence goes on from NW_024037063.1 coordinate 10,121,354, forward strand.
CTGTTTCACCGGCCTCACAATTTAAGGTTCAGGATGGAAGTGCGAAACATGTCGTTAGCAACTAGTGTTGGCATTGACGTTGGGAAAGACATGATAAATTATGAAGTCCCTAAGTTAGAGTTCAGAGAGCGCTGCATCACTGAGCATGATATGAATTCAATTTTACAAGTTAGCCTAAATAAATTTACAAGTTTTTCTTCAAATGAAACATGTTAATGAAAGGTTCATAAAAATACTAGTACCATTATACTGTTGTTGAATTACAAATTAAAACAATTTCTTTAGACACTTTGTGAAACAATTATACCCGAGTCCAGCTAAAATTTGCCCCACCACAGCCCCCCCCCCCAAAAAGAAATGCATTATATTTTTTTTAAACTGAACTACATTCGGGTTTTTTCTTGAATTATTTTCTCAGTAGGTTTCCTTGCAATATGTCTTATATTGTTTCAAGTTGTTTGTGTCATTAGTATGCTTCTTTTTGACAACATATATGTGCATATATTTGCATAAATTGAACTACTTGATTTTAATCCTTTGGATTTTGGCAGGTTTTTTCTCCTCACTCAGCTATTCATCTTCTTATACTCTGTCAACCTTATCATTTTGTTGATTTCATCTTTATTTAGACTACCAATGTGCATAAATTTGCATAAAATATGCATAAATTTGACCTGGTTTTCTGGACTCTTTGTTCTTGCTATAGGTTTTCTTCCCCATTCAGCCCTACATCTTCCTTATATTCTGTCAAGCTGTTAGTGTGGTTGGCATCATTGTTCTCATAGTTCTGATAATCGTCGGTCATTTTCCAAAGACGGCACCCGGTAAGAAAAGTTGGTGTTTATTCCCCCCCCCCCCCCAAGGACTTTGTGTTTTGGTACAATTTGTCAATAAGCCATTCGCGAGTAACCTATACCCTTTGGGATTTACATTTGAAAAACATCTGGTACACTGACTTGCTCAGAATGCTTGGCACATTTTAACTTTGAATTCTCCAGACCAAAGACACTGTTGCTATATCACATGATTCGGGGCAAGCTCTTGCATAGTAACGTAAGAGACGCTCAGCACCAATACATTGTTCACAATGGATAAGAATGGCACAAAGACACCAGACCATGCCGGAGCTGGGGGTTGCTAGCATAAGGCTTGCCCCGAATCACATGATATAGTAACACAGTTTCTTTGGTCGGGAGAATGCAAAGTTAAAACGTGCAAGGCATTGGATTAAGTCAGCGTTCCAGATTATATTCAAATTTAACTCGCAAATGGCTTATGTTTTCAGAGTTGTATAAGTTCATGATTTTTTTGGTTTTTGGTTTGTGTTGTAGGGCAGTCCGAGATTTTACTTGTGCCTTACATGTAATAAACGTACCTTGACTCTTATTTTGTTTTTGGCTTTACTTTAAGTAAAAATACTGTTTGTGGTTTGCAAATGGCATTGACCAAAATTACGAAAAAACAAGCTTTTAGGAGCAAAAATCCTCTGGCTAATTTGGGGATGAGGAGTGAGGATTAAGCAAGCGGAAAGCCGGACTAATGAGAAAACGGTACTTCCCGGGGACAGCTTGCAAAGCTGGGATTAACCTTCTCACGAGACGGAGGCGAATGGCTGGGAGATGTCCTAACGTCTTCTCCAAGACGCAGCCGAGCCTGAGTGATGCCTTGTCAAGGGAAAACTCCCCAAGGTTCCGAGGTTTATTCTGTAAGCTGTGCTTTGGTGCAGATTACGGAGATGATGGACTGCACTGTCGTAAACACAATGACATTGGCTTCAGTGCTGCAGGGTTTTTACGTTTTTGGTTGTAGTTTTTTGAGAAAGAGAAACTGGCAGAAGAGTAAAGAAGATTTTGTGTGAATTATTCATACACGCACACGTCAGTGGGAACGTGCAAGATGGCATGGTTTTATATACAAGTCCATTTTTTTTATGGGGGTTGGCATTTATCAGTATAAGTTTGGTGAATACTCTGATTGCAGCGATTTTAAAAACACCTCTGTTTGGCCGCTTGAGAACCTACAAGAATGATCTGGACCTGAACGATCTGGACCCAAATTAAAGAAAATATTAGAAATATGTAGCAATTATCAAAATAAGTGCAAATGAGATATGTTATAGGCTGGTATTTTGGACATATTTGGTGAAAGTTTCATGTATATCCATTGTACAATTTTGAAGAAAAGCGCTAGCAAAGAACTCACGCTTAAACACTCTGACCACGGTTCCATGGTTCAACAAATTGATTGAAATCGCGTACTGATGTGAAGCAGTGTAATAACAAATAAAAACCTAGTCATGGTGACTGACTCACTTGAAGTTATTGACACATTTAAAAAAGGCAAAACCAATTATGTGTGCAGACTGCAAAATGAGCCTCTGGCTTCAATGAAAAAGGCATAACTCCTCACCACAGCCACTAATTTGAAAAATTCAAAATTCCTGTGGAAGACAAGGTAATAGCCAATTCATATGAAACACTCAGTTTTTTCTTTTCAAATATACTCTATTTGCCACAAACAAACGGTGAACTTGGGTCCATATCATTCCGACTCACCCTGCAGTCACTGTGATTGGCATGTGAAATGATTTTTTCTTTTTTGATTTTTTTAGTACCGCAGGAATTGATCCTATGCATTATAGATCTGCCAAACAGAAATACTCTTGATTTGCAGCACAATTGGGTCGACCATATTGAAACAAATACCCTATTTAGTTGTTTTGCAGTGGTATCTACACTGTGCAATAAAAACTTGAATGGCAGATCATCGTTGTTGTACCTAGTTGAGTCCATCACAAGTCCATCACAAATCCATTGCAAGTCCATCGCAAGTTTATCACAAGTCCATCACAAGTCCTCACAAGTCCTCAAAAGTCCTCAAAAGTCCATCGCAAATTCAACACAAGTCAATAACAAGCCCATCACAAGTCCATCGCAAGTCCGTCACAAGTTCATCGCAAGTTGATCACAAGTCCTTACAAGTCGATCACAAGTCCATCGCAAGTCCATCACAATTCCATCACAAGTTCATCACAAGTCCATCACAAGTCCATCGCAAGTCCTCACAAGTCCTCAAAAGTCCATCGCAAATTCAACACAAGTTAATAACAAGCCCATCACAAGTCCATCGCAAGTCCGACACAAGTTCATCACAAGTCGATCACAAGTCCTTACAAGTCGATCACAAGTCGATCACAAGTCCATCACAAGTTCATCACAAGTCCATCACAAGTCGTCACAAGTCCATCCCAAGTCCAACACAAGTCCATCGCAAGTCCATCACAAGTCCATCGCAAGTCCATCACAAGTACAGTAATCCAGTCTCAAGTCGAGTCATAAGCTATACAAATGAACTGCACATTCCTTACAGTTATTGTTCATCCCGTGTTACTTGTGACTGGACTTGTGAAAGGACTTGTGATTTACTTGCGATCAGACTTGTAATGGACTTGTGGATTAATTGTGACTGGTTTTGTGAAAGGAGTTGTGATTTACTTGTTTCAGGACTTTTGATAGACCGGCCTACAAAGCTGAGAATCATATTTAACATTTTTAATTTTGGATTTTTTGCTCAGCCGTTGTGCAGGCCCAGAATGCCTTCATGTGGTGTCGTGCCTGCTGCATCACCAGCAGGACCCAGGGGCCCATGGCCGACCACTCCAAGTACTTCACCAGCCTGGCCGACACCCAGAAGGCCTACCTGGTCGTCGGTTCCCCCGAACAGATCCCATTGGAGAAGATTCCCATCACCACGGCAACCCCGGAAGCCAAGAAGGAAACATGATGAGCCATGACGGCTTCCACTCATATTTAGGCTTGGGCGACTCTGTGCCAAGAATCAAATACACTTGATTCCAAATTTTGAATTTGTACATGTACCATGAGTTTTTCTTTTGAATCTTCTCTCCGTCTTGACGACTTCGTGCACAAATTCCCCCCTCAACAGTTACAAAAGAGAAAGTTGGGGGAGGCCACTGGGAGGGGCTTTTGATAGACCTTTATCATGCCACCACCATTTCAGTCATGTTCCCTGTATCCAATAACAGTACTGAATGATAATGTATTTTGTACAAAAAGGAACCAGACTATTTTTCCTTCCAGCCTCACTTTAGTTACGTTGATTTGAATGGGTAAAAAAATCAAGATGGCCGCAACATGATAATGGTCTATTGCCGAAAGCGCCTGCCACTCACGTGAAGACGCTATGGACTTGTTTATATATTTTAGAAATGTCCATATAAGGCCAAAAAGAATTTGTTGTGTTGCCCTCATCTGGCCGACCCAAAAATTGGGAATTCTCTGGTCATTTTTTGTTACCACTTGGGGGAGGGGGGAATATATATAATCTTTAACCTTACCGTGACTGTTTCATTGTAATGCCTTAATTTTGAATATTGTTTCAAAAAGTACATACCTAAATGGAGTACACTTTGAATTTACCATAGTTTTTATGTGTAAACTAAGGTGTGATGTACTGCAAAGATTGTAAAGGTGTGTACACAAATTCACATGAACATGTTCACAGTATAGTTAGCGCGGGCAGTACATTTAGCCTAAACGTTTTGGGCACATTAATTGATAGAGGGAACTACATTAATAGGCCTAAGGCCATAAAAAAAAGGCTCCAGTTTCTGGTCCGAGGAGCGTTGCCGTAGCCATGCGCGTCAGCAAAATTAAAAAGTTGGGTTTTTTTTTCAATGTAAGATGATGTCTCAAAACAGCCAAACTCACTGGTTAAAGCTTTATGTGGCCTCTCTGGGTTCCCATACATTTTGCACTAAATTTAGTCGGGCACCACTTACAGTCATCAGCCGACATTGGAAAAAAACAAATAAAATTAAATTAAAAATAGCCACATCGCCGCACCACTTTTTGGGCAAGCCCCTTACGAGAAACCGAAGACTAACGGAATGGAATGGAAGAAAGGGTCGGCCTATATGTGAACTAAATATATGTATTTTCCCCCCCCCCCCTCCAAAAAAGTGATCAACCGACCCTCCAGATGTTTTCATGTGAGAGCAACACAACAATTTTTTTTTTTTTGGCCTAAAAGTGATTCACTTGACAGTTCATATGTAGATTTAAACATTTTGATTTTTTTTTGCTCAAAATCTTTGGCCATCCAAGCGTAACTCACATGTACATAATACGATGTATATCAGCTTGCCAGTTGATCATATACCTTGTCCTTGATGGATTTATCAATACATGTAGCAAAGATCTGATTTTATCTTTCTAGGGAGCAACTGTTTCTTGTTCAAATCCCCTTCTATAAATGAGTCCTCTTGAAAGATATCTAGCATTGCACTGTTGAATATGTACTTGACTTTGTTCTCGACTTCAAACCGATCTCGACGTAAAAAAATTCCACCACACAAGTAACATTCCATCCCAGGTCAAAATATGAAGAATGTAAAAACAAAAAGTCACTATTTGGCCCTTAATTATGTATAACAATCATCAATATCCAGAACAATTAATAATTGGCCATCTCTTGAGCTGAAGTATCTCTTATTCGATTCATCGAAGAACTGATACTTTGAAATCAGACTGTTGTCTATTTTTCAAAATTCCTAACGCCATCCCAAATGGAGACACTTAATATCGAATCATTTAGAGATCTCATTCATTTTGAAATCTGACTTATCAACTGCATTGTCCTTGTACATGTCTAATGAAATAACTAAATCCCGCCTTTACCCCTATTTTGATCATAAGCTCCTCATCTTGACTAAGACCCCATATTCCATAATTTTATACAAATGTATAGAGAAAGCTTCCAGGAAAGAAGATTTTTGCACATGCGGGCATGCATTTCACTGGTGCAGTGTACTTTGTGTATTCTAACATGACCTCAACTACTGTAAAGAAAAAATCTAAAGAGACGTCTTCCGTGGAACGCTTTACGACAAGAAACTGTCGACAAGTATTCACCTACATTTAGACAGGGAACAAAAAAATACCTCGACATGATCTCAAGCTTCATAAAGCTGTAGCCTTAGTGACACCCTCCAGCTCTGGAAAATCCTTAACTTTTTAGAGATTTTGAAAGTTTTTGACTGAGTATTAACCAGAGTGCAGGTGACAGCTTTCTGGTGTCCCTGAGAAAAGCCATCACTTAACTAGAACATAATTATACCAAAGTGGTCCGATTGAGAGATCTATTTTTGTGATTAAGGCCTACCTTGAAAAAAATTTTGTGAGGAAGAGGGTCGGGGACTGAAATGGAGGGAGTATACTTCCCCTTTATTTTGGAAAGTCTTCATGAAGCTATTTATAAGTTCCTGGATATCTGGATATGTCTCTTAACCAGTTCACGCTGGGATTATTTTGACACGAACGGAACGAGGCGCGGGATTACTTTTCACTCGACCTCAAGCCATGGTGTTGAAGCCATCACCCTCGGGCAGCACACTCACATTTCTAGTCTCCCTCGCTGCGAGCGGGTCACTGACAGATATTTCCGGCCTCGATCGCTGCGTGTTTATCTGTCATCCGTTCTGAATACCGCAAAACTTTTGCGTGTATACACGGCCTCCGGTGCGAACTGGTTAATTGCATAACTTCTGCCCTTAAAGCTGTGTGTAACCCCTCCCCTTTTTTTGCCCACCACACGGAGCATGTGCATTATCTTTGAATTATATTATATTATATATTATATGCGCTATATTTCTTTGGAAGTTAAACTCTTTGCTTTGATTACTCCAAACAGCTAACAATGGTGATAGGTTGCTGGTATGTGTATCGGTTCAGTTCGTAACCATTTTTGTTACTTATTCCATCAAACATTGGCCATCATTTACTTAAGCAAAGAGTTGACAATGTTATGGCATCCAACATGTATAAATGAAATATGAATCAGTGCTTCTAAGTTTTCGTGAATTATTTTTTTTAATGAAGTATTGTTATAATCATGTTAAATAGTAAGTGCACATAACTGTAGATAATATCTGCAAGTAAGATTTTGAGGCTTGGGTGGAGTTACTAAATAATGAAAGGTTTGCGGAAACACCATGTGCAAATAATTTCTCAACTAAGAGAATGGTTCTGAAAAGAACCAGAGGTATAAACTCGACGTTCTGGTCAGTATGCTCTGACTGTCTACATTCTACCGTCTACATTCTCCTGAAGACCGCCTACATTCTCCTGAAGACGGTCAGAGCATACTGACCGGAACGTCGAGTTTATACCTCTGGTTCTTTTCAGAACCATTCTCTTAGTTGTTTCCGCAAACCTTTTTATTATTTAATATCTGCAAGAACTAAATAATGAAAGGTTTGCGGAAACACCATGTGCAAATAATTTCTCAACTAAGAGAATGGTTCTGAAAAGAACCAGAGGTATAAACGCAACGTTCCGGTCAGTATGCTCTGACCGTCTACATTCTACCGTCTTCAGTCTCCTGAAGACCGCCTACATTCTCCTGAAGACGGTCAGAGCATACTGACCGGAACGTCGAGTTTATACCTCTGGTTCTTTTCAGAACCATTCTCTTAGTTGTTTCCGCAAACCTTTTTATTATTTAATATCTGCAAGACAAATTATCTTTGACACAGACACCTTACATTAAGGTATTTGTGTTAATGCATACAGAATGCTTTCCATTTAGGAAGTTTCGAAAAGGCCAACAAAATTTACATTTCGTGTTTTCTGTGTTGTGATTGCACAAAGTTTGGTAAAAGCACCAAATAAGTTGATCAGTACATCGAATGTATTCATTTGCACAGCGACTTATCAAAAGTATTGTTATGTATAAGAGTCTATTTTTGTTGCATGAGGAATGCATTTTAGACATAGTATTACATTCATTAGGAAAACACTAGTCTGCAATTATTGTGAAATAAAAAAGTACATTACATCAGGACAATTACCGAAGTAAAACAATTTGAAAGAAAAGGCGGCGTGACACATACTATGTTTATTAGATGTAATTCGCTGTTTTTTGCTGGAGTGATTTTACTTGGAACCACATTAAGAGATACATGTACATCAAACGCCATATGTAAAATTGTTTTAAACAGGTTAATTTAGATTTTAGCTATCCTGTATTCATAAATATAAATATATTTATTTTGGTGCATTGTATATGTATATAATATGTCATATATGAACAGAGAAGGGTTTATTTTTGTGCACACAGCATGTTCGTGTGTTACTTGTAATATGAATTATGTATTCGTGCATTGTATCAGTACTTTGGGTTTTTTTGTTAATGAGTTTTTAACCATTATATAATCAAAGGTAGATGTGGAATAAATTTGTGTTTTAATCTAAGGAGAATTGAGTTTTAACAAAGAAAAAAAAAGTGAAAGATAAAGTTAAACAGAACAGCAGGTCACAATTTTGTTAAGCGAAAAATCAATGAAATGCTGCAAATTTTGGAAGTCTACGCCGTGGGTGATCGGAAGTTGTTATGTGCCACAATTCCGTGGCCAAAACTGTGGTGGCCGAAGAGCGTGCAGCAATAGACGTGAGACACAATGACAGCATGCTTTGTTTATGTGTGCGCTTTCTAATGGGAGCTATGCTCCCATACGAAAGTAACAAATAAAGCATGACATAATTGTGTCTCACTGAGGTCTATTGCGTCCTGGAATTTGTGTGTTACGGACAAAGCTGGTTACATCGGTTCCTTGCTCTATGCTTAAACTAAACTTCCCTTCTTAACCAGTTCACGCCGGGATTATACTGACAAGAAGAACAAAACAAGGCGCAAGATTACTTTTCACTCGACCTCAAGCCAGGCGGGTTGAAGCCATCACCCTCGGGCAGCACACTCATATTTCCGGCCTCGCTCGCTGCGAGCTGGTCGCCGACAATTATTTTCAGCCTCTCTCCCTGCGTGTTTATCTGTCATCCGTTCCAAAAACCGCAAAACTTTTGTATGTATACACAGCCTCCGGCGCGAACTGGTTAAAAACAATTGAGACAGATATCCGTGTGTTTGCCGTCTAGAAATTTTTATAGTCTTCACATCTAGATAAATGTGTCTTTATTTTCATTGAGGTATGCTGAACAATTGTATTCTTGTTTATTTTTAGCCGTGGCGGCCATCTGCCCCACAATTTATCAGAATAGTCAGAATCTTTTGGTCAGGTATCCAGGCTGCTGTTTAAATTACAAGAACAGAGTGGTGAATGACTTCGGCTGTGTTCAACAGTTTTGTTTCACTCTATACGGCTATGGCTAGATCAGCTCAATGGCTAGATCAGCTCACAATGGCTAGATCAGCTCAATGTAAAATAGACATGGTCAAAGCCACTAGACATCTGATTTGAAGTTGAACACATGCCTGATTTCAACTGGTGCAATTTAGACTGACTTCTATATACAGTCTGGTTTGATGTAGATTGCTGAACTTGAGGCAGGATACTAGACATATTTGAACTGTAGCAAAAGATTGATCCATTGTGCGCCACCCACTGTGCACAATTGGACAAAGGCGTGTGCGCCTCTGCAATGCCACACTGCCTATTTCAATCGCGCGCATCATATGCATGTATGTGCATGCACGTCAGATTTTGTGCACGCATGTCGGAAATTTAAACTCAACTGTGATTGGCCAAAATACCATTGGGTGAGGTTTAATGGTTCAATCTGTTGGCATTTCAATCAGGGTGACCGTTTTAGCCGATTTTCGGCTAGATCTGACAGATTTTTTGAAAAAAAAAAAGACTATAGCAGAAAATCTAGCAGAATGAACATTTCAGCAGATTTCTTGCAGAATTCGGGAAAATCCGTGATCCTAGCAGACAGTTATAACATTTGTTTTGAACAAGCTTCAATCATTTCAAACAAAGCCTTGAACAGTAGCGGGGACAGGCAGGCCAGTCTAAGTGGTTCCTTGACATCTATGACTACACAGTAATTAAATTACTATAGACATTAGAAAGTCGGGCTAGACACATGCCACAAAATTTTTATTGTAAAATTTTGGGGTTTTTTTTAAGGAAAGTTGTTTTTTTTAGGAAATTTTATAACGTCTGCATGTGATTACAGTCGAACACCTTTATAACAAGGTCTTTATGGGACTTTACAAATTACCTTGTTGTAACAGGTACCTTGTATTAACAGTAATGGAAAACAAAGGAAAACAAAGACTCGGGACCTAAAATTTTGCTTGTTATAAGCAGGATGTTGCATTAACAGTGCTCTTCTTATCAGGGTTCGACTGTATAAGTGTTTATGGTGTGTTTCATGTAATTATGGGTGATTTAGCATATTTATGTTAAATGTAGCACATTTTGAAGTGCCGCATCTAACAGAATTGTGCCATTACCATACGGTCACCCTGATACAGATGTTTGCTATCACTGTAATGTATTTAGTTTGTTATAGCAGGCCATGATAGTATTGTGATGTTACTTTAAGTAGCTTTTCACAAGAATTAAAAATATGGCAAGACATACGAGTTTTAAGATAATGACCTTGGGAAATGTATCCTTTTTCATCAATGTGTGACTTGGTCCAACAACATGAATTTGGACCTTTTGGGGCAATATTTCTTTCATTAACCCTAACTCCCGATGCCTTTTTGCTAGGATGTAGCCTCAATCCTGCAAAATCCTCCAATTGGCCTCATGGAAAAATAGCATATAGCCTCAATCCTGCAAATTCCTCCGTTATTTCTTGAATATGGTCCATGGAGGGGTGACCACTGCCTGAATCCTGCAAAATCCTCCGGCTGTGACTGTCAATAGGCTGAGACAGAGGCAGTGACATCCTGGAGCAGTGCGGAGGATGTCAATTATAATCAAGGACTAAAGTTATGCACGGCTGACCATAAACAACACAAGGTCCGGCCCAAGACCTTGACACAGTGCATCCTCCAAAATCAGCAATGCACTTTTGCCATGTAACCTCAATCCTAGCTGCAAATTCCTCCAATTTGCAAAAAGGATTTTGGAGGATTCAGGGCGGTTAGGGTTAAAATCAGAGCACACTCGGCTCAAGTTCAACTTGACATGCCACTTAGGTTGATATCCTGATAAATATATATCATGTGGATGAAAATATCTCTTGAGCTGTAGTTGAAAAGTAGCTCTAAGCAACTTCATACTTATATTGCTGGATGTGATCACAAAGTGATTATGAAAACCAAGTGGCAATGTCTCATTGTAGTGAGTTATTAAATGTTATGTTGACGAGTTGTTTTATGCCAACATTATAATAAAAATATTTTTTTTTTAAATATGAAGGGATTTAAAACAAATTTTTTGCTCCGGTTTTACTTAAACCGAGGCCATATCGCAAACATGTATAAATTTAAACCAATGACTGAAGTGATTAAAAAGAAATGTGGAAAAACATTTGATGGTTGTTTTCTTTGTGGCCATTTATTCCTGTGCTTGTGGAAACTTATTTTGCCATCTTTAGTTTTGACAGTTCAACTTCACTATCATTGACCATCTTCACAGTAAATGATTATGTTTGAGGCAATGCAAGTATCCATACCCTATTATTCATATACATGTACCATACTCGGTCATGGGTCATTCGTGGGATGCTGTGGTCCAGTGGTTACGGTGTTCGACTCATGTGCCGTGGTACATGGGTTCGATTCCTGACGGGGAACACGGTGCTTGTGCGCTTGGGCAAGGCACTTTACTACGATTGCCTCTCTCCACCCAGGTGTAGTAAATGGGTACCTGGTAGGAAGAAATTCCTTCAAATGCTTGAGCGCCGTAATGGCAGCCGTGCTAAAGCCAGGGTAATAATTGAGCGCCAGGAGCGTCACTTAGTGACGAATACGAGCGCTATACAAGAAACCACTATTATTATACTATTACATTTAGGGTGCATAAAGTGTACCTTTTTTCCTGTCCCTGTACCTTGGTACTTAACCAGTTCACGCAGGATGACGTGTATACACGTAAAGGTTTTGTGGTATTCGGAACGGATGACGAATAAACACGCAACGAGCGAGGCCAGAAATATCTGTCTGCGACCCGCTCGCAGCGAGCGAGGCCGGAAATATCTGGGTGTGCTACCCACAGATGACGGCCTGAACCTGCCTGGCATCGAAGTTCGTGAAAAACAATCCGGCGCGTCTCTGTCCGGTTAATGTCAAAATATTCCAGGCGCGAACTGGTTAAGAATGACTTCAACATTTTTTTTTGATTTGTTGGGTAGGTAAATGCTCCATTTATTAGGAAGTTTGCTCATAATCACTATGGGAGGACGATTGCATTAAGGAGTGCATCAGAATTTTAAAATCATAGATCTCAGATGTAACATGGACAGGGAAAAAAAAGTGATCCAAAATTTAAAGAATTACCCTTATTTCTCCAAACCAACCTTTTGAAAGGCCACAAAATGTTTATTCTCCCCATTTTTCTCTCTTTAACTTGTATTGTCATTCTGGCTGTTTTAGCACCTTTCACAAGCCAATGCTGAGTTTTGTATTCATGAAAAGCAATGATATTCATGGGAAAAAAATCCAATCAGACAAACAGTGCGTACACAGTGTGTCTCGTACATAGGAGCTCAAAAGAACTCGCAAAGCTCAATCTAATTGTTCATGCATGTCAGAGTCCGCGAGTAGACGTAGTGTTACAACTTGTTACGTGTAAGAAGTCAACAAGAATGAGTTGGTCTTACAGTCACTATGTGGACATGTGAACAAAAGAGGTCCACATAATGCAGGTTGTGTTGACATTATGTGGACTAAGCCGTGTCCACATAACGTTTCGCCCTCTCTGGAAAACAGGTTTAGAGGCATTTTCGGGTTAGGGTAATCATCGCAGAATGAAGAGAAACATTCAAGGATATCGAAAAACAAATTTGAGGTGGAAAGAGTTTTCACAGTTTAAGTAAAGTTATTTTTTGTACCGAGTTTTCTTAACTACACAAAAACATAGAAATGTCCACATAGCCTATGTAAAACAAACATGGGGGTGTGTGTGTGTGTTTCTTATTTGAAAACAATGTCCAACTGACACGGCCGTTTTGGGCACAATAAGTGCCAGGCACGATAAAACTTTGTTGCTAGTGCTGTGCATTTTTGAATAATTTGGTATTCGATTATTTGAACTTGAATTCAACTAAATATTCAAATATTTGAAACACGGCAAATTAGTTTTACATGTGCTAGCCTAAAATGCATGCGCCAGTCGGAAATTGCACGTGCCAGTCAGGCGCCTGACCTGGTAGCAAATCGCAATAAATGCATGCATAGATTGGGATGTAAATTGTCCACTGATCCAGGATATGCATGAACAATGGGCTTAACATGTATAAATATTACAAAACCCAGCGATCGTGAAGTGTAGGGCCCCTCTTTAGTTTTGGTCAAATTAAAGTCAATGCTATTTTTTTTATCATTCCCAAATGACTTTTCCCACCTATCAACCCTCCTATGCAAACAATCATTGTGTGCAAAGCTGTCCTTTCAGTCAAAATCAAACAAGTGACTGTTTTCAACAGTTAAGAATTCCCAGCGTGCATAAAACAGGATTGACTGCTGGGACTGTTTAAGTATTAACTTGATACAGCTGTGGGCAAGTATGCGCAAGAACTGTTGTTGACCAATGGTTAACCATAGTTCGACTAAAGTTAGCTCGAACTCTGTCTTGTCGACGATGGTTGACTACGCTAGTCGACTATTTGGAACCAGCCTGCTGGGCAGGTTGCTTCGCTGGTAACCAATAGCCGCACACATTCATAACGTACAGCAGGGAGCCAGGATCCAGAAGTTTTGCGATGACATTTTGACCAGCGTTTGAATAGAGACATTCGCACGCTGCTATTAGTGCGCAGGCGTAAGTTATGCCACACTTCAAGCAGTAGTTGACTAATGGTCCTGTGACCACAACTTGCCTGCTTTGTCTGTTGATCGAGTTTGACTAGTCACAGTGCTTGCTCAACATATGATCGGACTGCTGGTGACTAGCCTTTGTTAAAAGTATAGCAGGGGAAGTGGAGGTAGATTTTGACTGTCTGTGACTGTTTAAATAGCGGGAGGGTTAAACTCAGACTTGTCTTAATTCTAATGACATCATTTTTAAAAATAATTTTGAGCAGTTTCTTTTGAAGTAGAAAATGCGGTTTGCTTACACATTTTACAGTTGGTTCCATGCAAACCAACGCGGTTTTGTGTGTTCACTGCGCGTTGTGGTGATTGCCATCTTTATTTTTGTTTTGCGTTTTGTCGTCTTCATCGTCGCTTTACCCCAAAATTTCACCTCAGAAATAAAAGCCCTGCCCTCTATCTACGACAATCCTGTTGATTTGTAATGTTGCTAGTTTCATGTTGAGTCCAATAACCAACAAATGGTTTTTGTTGCCTTATAGGGTACAGGGTCCTAAACTACACAATCACTAGACCATCATATACATGTATTGATAAATTTATGTTTTAATGTAGCCGTTTAGTCTAGCTGAAACTTGAAAGATTATAAATATGCTATCTTATACAGTACGATTAAAATGACAAAATGGCGCTTTTGGTCATCTTCTCGAGACAACTCATATTTTTTTAATATTCCAATTGGAATTATATAGCACAGCCCTATTTGTCACTGATATATTCCACATGTTAAAGGAGCAACTTAGTGGTGGGATTTAAATCCAGATTTTTAAAAAATTCGGTTTGAATTTCACTACTCGGTTTGGATTTTGGAAACTGGATATTCAAAACCAACCTTACAAAAATTAAGTCTTCCATGTTTTTGTGACACGGGCTAGAACAACTGGAACAAACCTTAATTTGCTCCGTGATTTTTTTAATTGTAACTGCATTTACTTGCTTGTGGTCTTCTTGGTATGGGTGCATTCGTTTAGCTCACCCCGTTCGACACAGGTAAAGGCAGACAGGTTAGTCACAACAGCCGGGCCAATCGAACGCTCAACCGCGGGCCATCACGATCCTCACTTGACGCCCTTAGCCGTGGCCGTAGCCACTGAAAAAATGCCCGTTTCGGATTGGGTCATAGTTTGAGATTTACTACTTTTTAGTCAATTGCAAAACTTCAAACAGTTGGGCTGAAATAATAACTCTCAAAAGTCGCAATGAACTCAATAAATGATTACCTTTAGACTTCAAATAAAGTCATCTTTTAAGTCAAATTGAGATTTCCGCTGGCCCACCGCCATATTTGTCCGTTTCTAGGGAATGAACAACGCATGCGTGATGTACTTCCACCAGTGACTCTGCTCCACGAGCAGGGTCTGTGGTGGCTGACCCAGGTGAGCCCCGAGAATGACGTCATGGTGAGCTAAACGAACTCATTTGAATAAGCCTTTTTGGAGTTCCAACTGCGCGCATTCGTAACCTGTGACAACGCACACTGTTTGTCTCAAATGCCCTTTGACAGTACTCACAATGCACAAACAGCCTTTTTGTAAAGTCAGTGGCGCGATGATGTCAAAGGCCATTGAGACCAACAATGCGCGTTGTCACAGGTTACGAATGCGCAGTTGGAACTCCGAAAAGGCTTATTATCAGAGTTCTTAACTTCTTACCCATAATGTTAACATTATAGCTCTGAAGTGTTGTAAAGGTCGAGATGGTCATTTAATCCTGCAAACTATACCCAATCATTGGGAGGGCAAATGTTGCATGTGACAACTCACAAGTTTTGTTGGCATAACTGTGAGCTTATTCGGAACTTCCGGTGAAATTGGATAACATTCGGATTTGAAATCTCATATTTCTCTCACCACAACTCCAACCCAATTAACCTTGACCAAAGTCAAGGCCTCAAAACGGGTCCTTATTTTCAAATGTGATATACATACATTTATCACTAAAATATTGGCAAAAAATTGTACATTTTAAATCATACTTTCCAAAACAGAGGTCTTACTTGCTGTTCTTAGGTTCATAGCGGGACCCAACATTTTGGAAGCTTATATATCTGAAAGTCCTCCAATGTTATTAGGATCCTTGTACAAAGAGTCAGTGTGGTCTTTCAAAGTGAAAGCCTACGTGGGACGAGTTGGGGCCCACTGTCACGTGAACTTGAAACCTTTCTCCTGCAAATCTTTTCTTGCCTCTTCGATTTCCTGCAGATGAAGAAAAGTGAAAAGAAAATGAAGAGAAACTAAAGCTTTTTGTCTGTGCAGGAATTTGGGACTGGGATAAAATGGGACAAAAACATCAGTGTGTACAGCCTGCGCATGTTTGTGCTTGAGATGCATTTTGTTTTGAAGGGAACACAACTCGGAAATGGCCAATGACAGACAAGATAGGTGTTAAGCAACCTCGTCCCCAGTGCTTACTTTATTTCCAACCGTGTTTCCAATAGTAAGCCCTGGATAGGAAACTTTCTTCCTGTATCCTGATTCGATATCGCAATTGGCTAGTAATGGATTTTTATCGTGTACTTGGTGTTGTTATTCACAACGTGCAGTACGTGTTTTCGCAATCATTCGTCCACGCCTTCTCAAAAATATTCCTTTCCTTTCCAATTTGTTAATATTAATATGAAATGTGATAGTGCATGTTGTCTCAATAAGATCGTAACAGTTTAATTAAATAAATCGTGTTTTCGTAACTCACGCTGTGCTCGTGCTGCGACGAATTGACTCTTTTTTTTACCCCACACACCGCATACAAAAATGAACGATAATGTAACGCTATTAACTCTACAACACTGAATTTGTTTCTACTTCTACCTTTTTAAGAGATTCAGCAGCTTCTTCGCAATCGTTGAACGTCGCTACCCGGTAACCAATGGTCGCCAATGAGAAACACTGCAACACAAATACAGCAAAATGAAAATATGTCAATGTATGTCACTGAAAAAAACAAGTGTACTTGTATGCATTTTTGTCCATGTTGCACTTCCAATTTTTGCTGTCTTTTTAACCTGACAACGGGGCCATGCAATTTCCATGGATGATAAATTCGTATTTGCTTAAGACCAATGTTTTTAATTACGGACCATTAGAAACAGACGTATGGGATAGGTATGCGGCTCAAATTAGTGTTTAACAAGCACTATTACATGTAAATTTGCAGTTTTTCGCCTGGCACATTGTGGGCAATCAGCGTTTAACAACAAAATCTTAAGATGTATACATTTTGGTTCGATGAAATATAACCACCACACAAAATGGAGACATTAACTAGCTGGTTGTTTTTTTCCGAGATGCATTCATATACCATCATTTCCAATGGTCCCTATTTCGACCAGTGCAGTTCCCGAAACTGAATGGATGATTTCACTTACCGCGAAGACTATCAGCAAATAAACTGGAAGCTGTGGAAACAAAGAAATTGAGAAAACAAAAATCGGTGAGGTTATACCAACTTGCATCTGACACCCCATGCTCAGGAATGGATGCAAACTTTCAAATGTACAAATTCAAGATTTTTGCTGGGGAATTGAATCCTCCAAAAATCCAATATGTGCAGAAAACCATTGGCACAGTCTTTTCTTTCTCTTATAAAGCGCACCTATCAACAATTATACTCAAAGGCAACATCATTATCTGGTTCGTAAGTGACTGCGTCATCCACACCTGCACATCACTGATTACTAGCGCCCCCTTGGCAATACTTCCGGTTCCATTGGTTCCAACGCTACAGCGTGTCCAGTACGCATGGTTAAGTTGAGATGACGTCACACTTACGAACCGGATTACCCTGACACATTCCAAATACCATCTCAGCTCCCTGGGGAGTATATAGCACAATGCTGCCATTTCAGCGCAAGGCAGCTAAAATCAATTACCATAACAATCTCTGCCCTCACAGGTACCCATTTACTCCTGGGTGGGGAGAAGCAATGAGTGACAAAGTACCTTGCCCAAGGACACATGTACGGCAACCCGAGGCTGGAATTTACACTGGGCTCAATGACCATTTTCATATCTCTTCTCATTTCATATCAAATACCCTCCGGGCAGCTTAGCAAAAAAAATCACACGGAGTTGCCACATGGAGAATTTTATCACCACATGTGTCAGTAGGTCAATAACCCCCGCATGCCTGTACATGCACAAGACATAGGTCATTCACATCGTCAGGGATTGTTTACAACCTGTCTGAGATCTGGGCAGCACGAGGAGTTGACACAAAGAGATCGGCGGCACAAGGGGTTTGGCCGCCTCTTTCTCCAATTACTGCACAGAGGCATGAGCCGCCATCTTGGCTTCTGTCTTTCAACAGTCCTTACTCCGGAGTGGCTAGGGCCTGGCCAATGGTAGTCTACAGGCTTGTGGTGTATAGTTGGGGTGAGGATTACATAGAAGCTTGGCCTAATTGGCTCATTGAAAAAAAATTATGCCCATATTTGGAAAATGTGGAGAATTTTATCACCGCTTCGCTGCTCGGAGGGTTAAAAGTGGCAATCAATTATTAGATAATTGATCAAATATTTCAATATTTAATCGTTCAACAGTCAGCACAGCTTTAGCATGAACACAACACAGACTGAAAACTTACTGGCACGATTACTTCTTTTATCCTAGGATCAAGTTGGACTGGGACAAGGTCAAATACGAAGGCACTCCATACGCTTGCGAATAGTACCAAGGCCGTTATCCATTGAACTAACTTAGTTGCCATGACGATACTCCGACACAGTGACGGCGCCTGACAATGAAATGTAGAGAAAATGAAATGACATTCATAAATAAGACAGTTTACCCATTCCCATTGGGATCCGCAACATAAGTCCGACACCTCATATTCATAGGTCCGACACCTCATAGGTCCGACGCCTCATAAGTCAGACAAAATCGCATCCCCTAACCAAATAAAGGCCCATAAGTCCGACGCCTCATAGGTCTGACGCCTCATAGCTCTGATAACACGTAGGTCCGACAAATTAAAAGCCTCGTTTTTCCGACGTCGGACTTAAGAGGCGTCGGACCTATGACGTGGAATACAAAAATTTTATGCCTCATAAAGTCCGACGCCTCATAAGTCCGAAATTTTGGATTTATGAGCCGTCGGACCTACTGAGGCATCGGACTTATGATACGGCCCCCTCCCATTGGTTGAGAGGCCGTCATATGGTCAGTCTTAAACAGATGAAAAAGACCTGGGCCCAATTTCTTGGCCCTGCTTACGTTAATTACCGTTATATATTGGTTGAACGTTCACAATCCTCACGTTAGGCATATGCGCAATACTACACCAGTGAGTCAGTAGCCTATTTCATAGTCCTAAATTCACAACACACTTACCACAGCTGCATCTGCGCGACATCGCGCAGTACACCGAATGAACGCGCCAATCTCCCTTAAAGAAGTTGTTTATCTTACTCGCGAGCCGGACACTGTAAACATGGTGGCCCCCCCAAAAAAACCGGAATGGTATACTTCGTAACTATACTACATAGAGCCTTGAGGGCAGGGTTTTATACTCTTGAGGGAAATTTGCATAGGCCTAGGGGGTAAAATAACGCCAAACCGTCACAAATAAGGATGGCGATCACCGCAATGTACCGTGATGGCGCAAGATGGCTTAATCACATGGCACCAACCGTGAACTCTTAACCCTGTAGGAATAATCGCAATTCGTTTGAATTTTGACCTCCCCCCCCCCCGTCCCGCCCCCCCCCCCCCCCCCCCTCCAGTCCGGCCCCCATGCATGCATGGTCCCCAAATCAAATGCCCACCCGATCGATCGACCGACCGCCGTCGTCAATCTCCTGCATTTCATGTCTATAAAAAAAATAATCTCCTTAAAAAAATATATTAATTCAGACCAGACTCACCAAGCATTTACTCACGAAATGGCACAGGGAGGGTACGGGTCACGTTTCCGATCCGTTCGCGTTCGTGGCAGAAATTAACGCTGCATCGATGATCGAAAGTCAGTTTGATCACAACCGCTCAAGCTATCATTTATGCTGGGTCACTGGGCGCAGGTCATTCCGCACGTCACTGTGCACTCGAGTACTTGTACATGGACATGAATTATGCAACACGCAGGTTATGCATAATTCATTTTGCGGCGTAATCGTTAATTCAACAAAATGGCGTCTTGGTTGACAAGAACTTCCCTGGTCCTGGCAAGAATTTCGACATCACCAGCGCTGGTAATGTATAGTAACTCATAATTTATTAATGCCAGTAAAGGTTTGTGGTTCATATCAACGTTGGTAACGTAGAAAAGTATTTTTAGGTCAATTTATAAGGGTTTTTAACGCTTACATTTGTGCCGGTATTTTTGTGCAACCTGAACATGCTGAACACGCGGACAGCATGCCCAGTTTTCGGACACACGCTCAACCATCAACGCACGGCGGGTTTTGGTAACCAATTCAGTCATGTCAGTTCAAGACAAGGTACAACTATAGAATGCAGGGCCACTTCACTCTACATCCGCGCCTCCGTACGGCTGCGTGAAGGCGTGGAGCCGCAGTCGACCTACCTCCGAAATCATGGAGGCGTGGAGCCGCAGTCGATATCTCCGAGAATTGCGCCCTCTATCGGTGCGCGTCTCTGCGACTCCGCGACTACGCGCCTCCGCGACTCCAGTGCCCCGTCGCCCTCCTCCCTTCCTTTGCGAGCCCATTTAAAATGGATATGGATGCTTTGTTCTTAAAAAAATACCGCCAAGAATTGCACCCTCTGTCGGCGCGTGTCTCTGCGACTCCGCGACTCCGCGACTCCAGGGCCCCGCGTCTCTGCGACTCCAGTGCCCCGTCGCCCTCCTCCCTTCCTTTGCGAGCCCATTTAAAATGGATATGGATTCTTCGTTCTCAAAAAAATACCGCCGAGAATTGCACCCTCTATCGGCGCTTGTCTCTGCGACTCCGCGCCTCCGCAACTCCAGGGCCCCGCGCCTCCACGCCTCCGCGACTCTGTGCCCCGCCCGACACATTTGCAAGCGCGCCCTCCCTTCCGATCCTTCATGACAAGCTTAGAAGACAAGTGCATTCGCTGTAGACCCGTGAACGTGGCGTTGTATACAACGCCACGTTCTTGTTTCATTTCGAACCTGGCGAAATCGATCCGACATACATAATTCCGTATGGGTGTTGAGTACTCACCTAGAAATCTAAATTTGCCCGTCCGATTGTTTCGGCTGTGTAATTTCGACGAAATTTGCCCATCAGTAAAGACCCATACGAATGTGTAGAAATTAGATTTTAACCTGACCCTGACAAATAACCCCGGACGCGTCTGAGTCGCTTGGACAGATTGACGGCTGTTTCATGTCGAAACCCCGAAAAAAAAAAACCCGCAGACGATTGGTTGCTCGGCTCATCTCGTGTACAGTACATGTACGTGTGTGCACACACACGCGGGCGCACGTGCGACCGCGGGCGCACGTGCGACCGCGTGCGGTGCGGTGAGAGAGGAAAGGACTTGAAACTTGTCTAAAACGATGTCTGTTTTAGCTGCGACAGTAAACAGCCGTCGAATCATACGAAAATAAAACGCAATGCGCATGCGTCAGTTGGGAGAAAATGGCAGCTAGCAGTAGCGGACGGACTTCATGAACCGGGGCCAGAATTTTCCTCAATTTTCGTCAAATGCAAGTTTTGACGTACAAATAGAATTCAAGACAGCTTCATATGTGAGTACTTATTACATGGGCAAAATAACGTCCAGTGTGTGTAACGGAGGGAGTCAGAGGGACACGTTCGCCAGGTTCGAAATGACATAAGAACGTGGCGTAGTTTACAAGCCACGTTCACGGGTCTACATTCGCTGTACTTAGCACTTTTTGCAGGTTTGTTGCATATTATTATAATGTCAATGTCAGCCTATTACTCCTATCCTCACATCGCCGACCTCTATCCACCACGCCTCCAAGCAGAATAAAAAACCTTGCTCCGGCGTGGCCCTGCATTCTATAGTTGCTCCCAAGACAAGTCGGTCCATAACCAACTTGATGGTACAACTAGAATACAGGGCCACTCCATTCTATATCCGCACATCCATGGCTGTGTGGATGCGCAGTCGGTTTTCTATAGCGCCCTCTATTTTATTATTTTTTAAATTTACTTCATCATTCATGCTCTCTCTCTCTGCATCCGCGCATCCAGGCATCCAATAAAGCGCCCTCTATTGGTTGAAGTTAACTTCATGCCCACCCCACATCTGTGCATACGCGCCTCCAGGCATCCAATAAAGCGCCCTCTATTGATTAAAATTAACTTCATGCCCAACCTGCATCCACGCATCCTGGCATCCAGACATCTAAGACGGAATGAGTGGGTAGGTTAGGGTTGGTTTTAGACTGGGAAATAAAGCAGTGGGTCCTAGGGTAAATGCCGGTACAGTAGAGGGTCCTGGGTAAATTTATTTATGACTTCATGCTCATCCACCCCGCATCCACGCATCCAAGACATCCCAAGCCGTCTCACTCGGTATACTACGTATTTGTCAATAATTCACTCTTTATACCGTCCTCTATTTTTTATACCGTACTATACTTACGTATGGATAGGAGATCTCTCATATACCAACTCTGCTTCGTTCTCAAAAGAGTGCCATTCTACTCAATGACCCCACTCTTCACATCGCATCCAACTAAAAAAAAAACACCTTTTCCGGTGTGGCCCTGCATTCTACAGTTACTCCAACTCGGTCTGTAACCATCTCGGTCTGTAACCATCTCGATTCCTAACCATCTTTGTCTGTAACCAAGTTGGTTACAAACCGCGTTGGTCACGACCGCGTTGGTCACGACCGCGTTGGTCACGGACCGAGTTGGTCACAGACCGAGTTGGTCACAGACCGAGTTGGTCACAGACCGAGTTGGTCACAGACTGAGTTGGTCACAGATCGAGTTGACCTGAAACACGCACAGCTAAGCTAAGTAAGGCTAGCCTACTCTAGTAGTAGTAGTACTGCTAGGCCTAGGCATAGGACTAGGAGTAAAAGTAGGGAGTCCGGCACGGAAAGATTCCCATATCTGGCCATCACTTTTCACCCTGTGCACAATCCCTAAGTAATGGGTCTGGTCTGAAAATTTGTAAGTGTTTTCTCAGTAAAAATTCAAAACTTGTCACTGCTAATTTTGACTTTTTAGGACATATTATCACTTTCTGATGGCTGATAGGTCATTTAAGAGAAAATTAAGTAATGGCCAGATATGGGAATCTTTCCTCTAGCAATTTTTGATTTTTTTTTTTACAAATCTGGACTTTTTTTCCTCTTGATATTCACTATGGCAGATTCTGTCCTGGTTAATCACGTTAAAAGGAATATACATCATTTGCTTTTGCTGTAATTTTCAGAAATGGATGGAATTGGGGGGTTGGAAATATATAGCAAATATAGTTACACTGACTTTTTTGAGGTTTTGGGTTCGAAAATGCTATAAAAACCAAGAAAAATGATCATTTTCCTGTAGTCTGGTTCCCTGACTCCATATAAGGAGAAACAGAGCAGTTTACATACATTGGGGAATTGTAAGGTCAGGGAACCAGTCTAGCTGGCTTGTACCCGTTCATAGGTGTGTAATCGATTGCAAACAAGTGCGATTGTCAATTGGGGCCAGTATTTGAAAAAACGCCAGTTTTTCCAACGCTGGTCGGCCGACCAGCGTTGGAAATTGATACAAAAATAGCACTTTTCTTGAAAATG
This sequence comes from Patiria miniata, assembly GCF_015706575.1. Taxonomy (NCBI): domain Eukaryota; kingdom Metazoa; phylum Echinodermata; class Asteroidea; order Valvatida; family Asterinidae; genus Patiria; species Patiria miniata. The sequence continues at coordinate 10,144,852 of NW_024037063.1, forward strand.
ACAGTATACCAGGTGCCATGATTTTACAGGATGCTTTACACTGTCATTCACTAACAGTCCAGCAAGGTATTTCAAAATGATTTGGTAGTTTTATTTTTTGATGTTTGCAAATGTTGTATTTTCCCTTTAATCATAACCAGAGAAAAATAAAAGGACGCAAGTACATGACCCATGGCCACGAATATACTGCGATCATTTTGGTTCAAACTCACTGCAAATTTCACCAGAAAACTACAAGATAACTAGATATCTACAGAAACATAAACAATGGGATCAATATTCTAGTCAAGATAAACTTTTTATTTGTGCCTTTCATAAAGATTCATTGAAGTTTTGTTTTTCATCTTAATTATACATTTTACATTTTTGAAGGCACGGCCAGCCAGTGTGACTGTCGGCCGTAGGTACCAGTCCACCCAGTCTGCGGCATACCAACAGACACTCGTCAATGTGCCGGAAACCAAGATGACCACACTGAGCAATGGATTCCGGGTTGCTTCAGAAGACTCTGGCATGCCCACATGCACAGTAAGCTAGTCTTTGTAGACATATATGTACACTAACGCTAATCAGCCTCAATCCTCTCAAAAATCAACCTGGAGGATTTTGGAGGATTGAGGCTGAATGGTAGTCCGAAAATTTGGGACTCTCAATACTGTGTATGAGAGTCCCAAAACTTAAGGTATCCATATCGTGCAAATGTTTGTGCTGCATAATAAAACCAGTGTGAATCAAATTTGCAAGCTTCTTACTCACTACAGTTTCTTCAATAATCCCCGAAACTTTTGCCTCGCCAAGTTGCTGTTGTGGGCATTGCATCACCAAAAGTTCAGCTTGTAATTCTAATTTTGCAGAGAGTTATCGAAATCCATACGTGAGACATCACATTGATGCGTACTATAAAACAGCGCCCTCTTGTTGATCTGAGTGAATGCAAAATGTTTCATATTTTAACAGAGGGCGCTATGTTCATTTGGCCATCCATTAAAAAACAAGTAAGCTGCAAGGCTCTTCCTACACCTACCCAGAATACATTCGGAATCACGCACACATTTCCAGAGCATGGAGATTGACGTGGATGTTTTTTGAACTGCCAAAAACTTGCCTTAAAATTGGATTTAAGGTCTCAAATTTTGCAGGTGACATGCTTGCAACTATATCATTTTGATGTATGTGTTGTGTGGGCATTAATTAGCCTGATGGTGAGTAAAACAAACGTCAGTAGTAATTTTGCACGTTTTTATGCACTCACGGTCCCAGCCTGGCTGAATGGCACAAAATAAAACTGTCATCGAGGATGCATTGCGCCAAAGTCCTGAAGCTGCACCGTGCATTGCTTATTATTTTTCAGCCATGTACATTGTATACTTGAGGCCTAGTTGAATAAAATGAATACCAATCATGCCAATCGCACTGCTTCTGGATATCATTGGCACTTCCTCAAGGATTTGGGCAGTGGTCACCCGTGCACTGAACAAATTTAAGAAACACTGGATGATTTTGGAGGACTGAGGCCAACTTCTCCTTGGAGGCAGTGGGAGGATTTTGAAGGATTGAGGATGCATCCTAACCAAAAAGGGCCTATGGGGTTAGGGCTAATCTGGATGCCATTTCATGAAGCTACCGGGTAGAAACAACTGCTTAGTACATTTATATGCTAAGCATAAATCAACGGAGAACCAACCATAACCAATAGAGATTACATGACATTTTGGCCGGTGACCTGTTTCGTTAAGCAAAAAACTACAGTGCTTAGCAAATTTCTTCAATTTAGCAGCTCCAAGAAATCGACCCCTCAAGAAATTTGCTCGGTAAAGTAAGGTTGGCATACATGTTTCTACCCCAACTCTATCTTGTCACAGTTCTCTTTGTTCAGTTTTCAATTACTTTCCTGGTTCAGCGAATATTTATAACAACATCAACAAGACTTGTTTCTGTACTTGATTGTCTATTTTCAGGTGGGACTTTGGATCGATGCAGGAAGCAGGTACGAAAATGAGAAGAACAACGGCACCGCTCACTTCCTTGAACACATGGCATTCAAGGTAACTGAGCTACCATATTTGATAGATGTGAACAGAGGATCAGCAGTACAGTACTGTGGTCAGCTTTTCAGCTGGTGATCGTGAAGTGTAGGGCCCCTGATTTGTTTTGATCAAATTAGAGTAAAAAATGTTTTTTATTGCTCAAAAATCACCTTTACAATCAAAAGCAGACTTTTCTCAATTCTAATGACACCCGTTTTGCAATTTTGAACAGATTCTTAGGGTAGAAATCACGATTTTCCTGCGCGGTTTGTGCCTTGCGATTCAGCGTGCCGTGTGCGCTCACGGTACATCGAGCGGTGATCGGCATCTTAATTTTCGGGTCTCATGTTGTCGCTGCGCTGTCATCTTCATTTCACCCGAAATTTCCCTAAAAAAATCAAAACCCTGCCCTTTATCTATGACATACCTGTTTATTGAGAATGTCACAAACTAGTTTGGTAGGTCCAATAATTTGTAAGTGGATTTTGTTACCTTATAGGAACCGGGCCCTACACTTCACGATGGCCTTTCAGCTTCACTTTACAGTGAAAATATAAGACGAATAACTTTAAAATTTGAACGAAGAACACAGATGATGCTTGCATTTTTGAAACTCAAAACAAGAATGCTGTCGATGAAAACATATTCCTTTTGTAATGCATTTGCCAAGCACGTCACTTTACTGTTTGGAGAAATATGGTACACGGTCTTGAAAAGTGCTTGTCCAATTGTCATTTTGCTCTGTTCAGAGTATTGGGGTTTCATATTGTATAGTGGGGTGCTGTGGTCCAATGGTTACGGTGTTCGACTCGTGTGCCGTGGTATATGGGCTCGAATCCTGACAGAAAACATGGTGCTTGTGCACTCGAGCAATTCACTTTTAATGCCTCTCTCCACCCAGGTGTAGTAAATTGGTACCTGGTAGGAAGAAATTCCTTCAATGCTTGAGCGCCGTGATAGCAGCCGTGCTAAAGCCAGGGTAATATTGGAGCACCAGGAGCGTCACTTCAAGGTGGACATGAGCACTATACAAGAAGCCAATATTGTTGAGTGGTCGGGCACAACCCGACCACTGATTGGAGTTGTTACGATTAATCTTCTTTCTTTCTTTCTTTCTTTCTTTTTTTCCGGACAATACGTTTCCGCGGCTTTTCTCCTAAACGGTATACGGTATGAACTTGTAACTTTCAACATATATCGACCCTCGTCCCAAGTGGTGCATATTACTCTGACGTCATGATGACGTCATTGGGTGTCAAATTACAAGCGATTTGAGAGGAAAAAGTGGCCAAATACTTTCACCTATAACTCTTAAACAAAGTGATCAATTACGTTTCAACTTTGCAATCAGATAGACTATTAGTTGATAAAATTTTTTTGTCCTGTACGTGAACTCGCTTGACCTTTACTTCCGGGTCTGCCGGAAGGTTGAAGTTACGTGAATTCAAACTTAAGACTTAAGCCTGAAATTAAAACAAAGCAAAATTTCTTCCAAACGGTTTACGGGATGATCATAAAACCTAGTGTGAATTTGTACCATGTTGCGAAGATGTTATAAATTTGGTTACGTCATCATGACGTAATGTAAGGGCAAAGTGATGGAAGGGCAAATATTGACAAAATAGTTTGAGCTATATCTTTTGAACTCAATAGAGTATCGTGTGTTTTTTTTGTGTGAGGTTGTAGACTATGCCTTGAGTAACATTTCTTGTTCCCGGACACGAAACCGCTTGACCTTTACTTCTGGTGTTACCGGAAGTGCAATAAAAACTGAATGTAACTAGGAAGCGGAAGCATTTTACTACATTTTACTAGTTTTACTATATTTGTTGGAACAAATAAGAAAGCGACTGCTTACAATAATAGTACTGCTACCACATAATTTCATCATATTTGTTCACCAGGGCCTGCAAAATCACAGCTCTTATAAGAATACACCCAGGGGAGGATCCAGGAATTTGTACAAAATCACACAAAGCATTCAATACTAATATTCTAGTCTTTTTTCTTATTTCTTTCGGCGTAACTCGCATATCAACACTGATTCTTTAATTCGTACCTTTATGCAGAATTTAATATTTCGACAGTGTAGCCACAAACTTTTTTTTTTCGTTATCTCAGTGCAGAATTTTAGGAAGCCCATGCATGCAAAAGACATAAGCCATTTTATTTTTGATATTGAGATAATCAAATGTTGCATATATTAAGCTCCAAACACGTCATAGAGGCTCCCTCAAGTCTACCGATTCCGATTCTGACCATGAATTCAATTCAAATATTCTCGTCCATTTTCTGATATTTTTCGCCATAACCGATTGAAATTGCACCTCGCCAGTTTTTCTCTCATATCTGAATGCTGAAAATTAATATTTCTACAGCGTGTAGCCACAAACTTTTCTGTCGTAAACTCAGTGCAGAATTTTATTATGCCCATGCAAAAGAAAAAAATAACATAAAAGCCATTTTATGATAAAATCAGCATATGTTGCATAAACTCCAACGACGTTAGAGGCTCCTTTAAGTCTACCGTTGTCATAAATTCAGTGCAGAATTTTATTATACCCATGCAAAAGACCAACAACAACAAAAAACAATACAAAAGCCATTTTATCTTAAAATTAGCATAATTATGTTTCATAAACTTTAACGACGTGAGTCGCTCTGTCAATTCTACCAATGTCGTAACCTTAGTGCAGAATTTTATTATGCCCATGCAAAAGACAAAAACAAAACAAAAAAGCCATTTTATTTTAAGATTAGCATAATTCTGTTGCATAAACTCTAACGACGTTAGAGGCTTCGTTAACTCTACCAATAGTCCCAACTGGATGTATGCTTGAGTAGCCATCCATGCAGCACCAGATGTGCGCTTCCTGATAGGCCTACAAGTCTTGTCGAGGTAGCAACAAGTTCAACTTCAGGTTGTGTGATTTTCTTTGTGAAAAACACAGGGTAATGGATGCAGGGTAAAGGGAGGGGTAGTGTGCAGTTCAATTATGATTAAGTCACTGTAAACACAAGAAAATATGCCAGCCCGACCACTCTGCGTTTGTAACTCAACAAACGCGAACCTCTAGTTATTATTATTATTATTATTATTCGACCAAGCCATTTCAGTGGTTCAGATATCACTTCTAGAATTTTGACAAGAACTTTCTTTGCCTATGATGTCCAAGCGGAATTAACTCCACAGTTTGAACACTGCATGGAGTTGAAATGTAAATATATTTTTTTGGAATGTAATTTGGACCGATACTTTCTGACTTCTCACAGGGGACTAAGAGTCGATCTCAGATGGAGCTAGAGTTGGAGATTGAGAACATGGGAGCCCATCTGAATGCCTACACCTCCAGAGAACAGACTGTCTATTACGCCAAGAGCTTCTCCAACGATTTACCCAAAGGTAAGGTCACGTGTGGTCTAGCAGGAAGAGTGCAGGATTGATGATCGTGAGGTTGTGGGTTCGAGCCCCCCAATGGCCATGCATGTTGTGCCCTTGAGTAAGGTGCTGTACTTCAATTACTCTTAATCAATTACTATTTATGAATGGGAATGAATATGTACTTGGCCGGTATTAAACACTTTAAGACCAACTGGAGTCTGTATGCTGACAATGACCCGAGCCGAACATCAGCATCCAGACACCAACTGGTCTTAAACAGAGTGTTTAAAACCAGCCAAAACAAATCTTCTTTAACTAATGTCACAGAAAGACTTTCTTGGAGATCTAATTATATTACTAGCATTACAAATGCAATTAAGTCAGGAGGAACCCATAGAAAGCAAGGATTGTATAAAACAGGAACAATTCCCAAGGGGTTATGACAAAGGAAACACACAAAATAAAAGCATGGATGATACAGTGTGTTTAATACCATTACAATCTTTGTACAAATGTAATACATTTCTTTTCAATTTTACATGGACACAACTGTCAGTAAGATCTGTCTATCATGTCTATAGTTGTATGTACAGTGTCATTTACAGACATGTGACAATCAAAAGAGTGTTTAGACTTCATTTATTTTACATTGGAAATCTGTTGATTTGTGGACATCAAAAATGTAGTGCTAGAAGGAGTTGAATTATTTCTTTAAACATGTTAAAACAAAGGTTCAGAATGCCATGTTTGGCTATTTTTAGTTCGGTTTGGCTGCAGCACTATGAGGATTGCATTATTTCTTTTCTTGTCTCTTTTTTTTTTGGGGGGGGGGAGGGGGAGTTTTGCCTTTGGATCCTATGATCTGATCCGATCAGCAGGATCTGCTCTTGGTAATGTCTGCAGAGGGATATTGTTCGTTGGTACTTGCTGCCTCTTTCTGCAGCAGAAGGCTTGCTTGAAGGCCTTCCTGTACCTTCCACTACCAGCATTAAATATGACTGAATTAATGGAAGAGTTCAAGACTCTGAGGCAAGCATTCATCAGATCCAACTTCCATTTCACATCTTCATTTACATAATGTGCATCCACTTCTTCCCTGCTTCGCACTAAAATTCCCATTAGGGCACTTATAGCTGGGGGCAGAAAACATACAAATACCACGGCTGTGTTGATGCCAAGTATCAGAGTCACTCTTTTGAGATGTTTTGACGGACCGTGGGTCTGATCACCAGTTGGATTTGGTGCATGCAGTCCCTTAATCAGGAGGATATTGAAAGTGACAGTAAGGATCAAACTCAACATGAATACACAGAAAAACATGTAATTCATAGCCAGACTCAAATTGAACAAAGTTGCATCATGTTTCCCAAACCCATACACATTACCCGATAGATGTTTATACTTTTCTTCAGTTGGCCAAATAAGGCATTTGACTGGTGGTACATTCAACATCAGAAACTGATAAAAGAAATTGATCAAATTCATGGAAAAAGACAAAAACCATATGCAAACTGCTGCTCGTATTGCCCGTCGCTTCAGATTGAGATTACGGTGTTGGAAAGGGTGACAAATGGCAAAATATCTATCATAAGACAGCAGTGTTACAAAGGCTATTGATGAAATAATACCCACATTCACAGTGTACGTTATGAGAGTAAGAACTGCTTGGGCTGAGTTCCCCAAACATAACGCATCCAATCCAGTCTGTGTTGTCAAAGCCAAACATTGCTCATGGGTGGTCTCTAAAATCAAGACTATCAAATCTGCAACAGCCAAATTGGTCAGATAGAAATTGGTGACATTCCGCATGGAGGGAACTCTGCAAAGGGTAAAGAAAAAAGACAGAATGAATAGGATCCCTAGTAGTTGAAGAACAGGCAGGACAAACCCATACAATACAGTCTCTGCATTGGAATACATAAACTTGTCAGCCTCTGCCGGATTCTCAAAAGCAAGGATTCGCGACGAGTGGTTGAACAGTTTGTATCTTTCATTGCTTGGTACAACGATGGATTCGTTCATTGGTGGCCAGGGAGATAGTCCCTCATCATCCCAGATCAATAGATGATCCACCTGGGGTAGGGAATAGGCCACGGAGCAGTTGTCGCTGTGGTTGTGGAAGAAACAGGTGAAGAAGGTACAGACCAGAATGTCCAGCTGAGCAAGGGACGTTGCAGCTTGGGCATAGATGGTGATATTTGCGGTGAGCGACCACATGATTGACACAGAGTCTTCCTACTTGTGTATAGCTTTTTGCAGCGTCTATAACAGTAGATGTGATGGTTCAGTGTCTTGTACAGATAACGTAGGGTAACAGCAGAAATTTGCTCTCTGGATGGACAGCTGAACAAAAGATTGGTTCGCAGATGATGACAAAATCAAGCAAGACAAGTTTGACTGCAGGATATTTGCAGGTTGTTCAGCAGCAAGGCAGTCTGCCAAAAAGTACACAGAAAATTAAACTTTGTACAAGTTCGTGAAGTAAACATCTGAAATAGAAGTTCAGTTTCAGGTAGTTTCCCACCAAAGACTCCTGTAGCCAGTGTTCTGTGTGTTTCACCGCTTCCAATTCAATAGGAAAAAAAGATTTGGAGTCTGTAAAGAACTGTCCTCTTTAAGTCAATTTATTGACAGCCAATGTGAGGCAAAGTTGTCAGCCATTCATATGTTTGGAGTCGGCAACAGCAAGGGCTGTCCATAATACGTGCGGCCAATTTTGCATCGAGATCTGATGGCTCTGGTGAACTGGACGGCCTGAGATGAGTACTGACGTCAAGTTTGATTGCTGGTTGACTTGAAATGGAGAGAGTGCATCTGGCGTTACAGGCTCAAGGTGCAGTGAACACCATGCATTGTTGAGTTCAGACTTTGGAACAGTGATGTACTGTGGTGAGGCTGGTGAGAAAATGCAAAATGATCTTGACGATCAAATTTTCCATTTAAATACTTTCAGTGGCGCATCACATCGAAACTGACATACTTGTGGTCACTTTCCCCGTACATAGATAACTTGAAAATAGAGTTAACTTAAATACTCTAAATGACCAAATGCCAAATCAAAACTGACAAAGTAAACTTTCACGCTGATTAAGTTGTATATAAAAAGAAACTAATCACATGATGATGTGACCCCTTTTAATAGATTTTTAAACATGTGGCTTTTCTTGGTTTTGTATTTGTTTGCTCTTAGAATCGATTTTTGTTTTTTTATCAAGAAATGTGCCTCAAAACCGATACCTTGTTATTTACATATAAATTCACCTGTTAGCATTCAGATAAATATTTAAAGTACAGCTAGGCCTTTCACTTTGCACTTCTGTATTGTGCAAGTTTATGGAATAAGGTGGTCAACGGTTTAACTATCTTGGGATCACTGATCAGTAAAGTTTCTTTTCATTGAATATTGTACAACTACTCTGTACGTGATGGCGCCATTGCGGAGGTAGCCTTATTACATATTCTTTAGTGACAGACACGGCAACAATTTTTGATTGACGGCTGTGGTGGGCGTGTCCAACTAGAATTAATGACAGGCCCACCATAGACTTGAAATCAAGTCTGTAATGAGTGGTTTTAATCGCGTCCGCCTCGCGCGACTGCCAAGCTCTGTGCCGGGGGTACGACATACCGCATGCTATCCTAGTACCGGGGACGCTACGTACATTTTCGACCCCATGCGTGTGCGATCCCATGCGTGTACTGCATTACAGACTTGAATAACTCGTTGTCAGTTTGTGCACAGGCAATGAGACTTGCTACCAAAATTGGACGGAGCAGTCTGATTGGTTAAGAATCAAGAAAATATGAATATTCAACAGGCATCTCTTAGCCGATGCGTGCTGACACGTACTGACCATGCCGCGCGGTGTACGTGTATGTACATCATACATGTACATGACTTTTGCACGAATGGTTGTAGCGCTCACGTTGCGTGAACGGCGGTGGCATGGCCAGTATGCGGATTCTGGCGCTGAGACGGACATAAACCACTTTAGTCTAACGACTTGCCATCAAGTCTAGGCCCACCACAGACCACAAACTGACTCTTGATAACTGACAGTCCACAGTCTACTATTCAGGTGACCCCCCAATGGCATACTTCCACTACCTTGAGACTCAAACCACCTGTACCAATGGATGGAGAATCTTCTTAGAAGAAATATGATACCAAGATCTTCTGATTCGGTCCAGTAGTTTTTGCTGCAGATCCTATATTGTGAAGCACACATCTTTCATGAGGGTATATTATACAAATATTGAGTGACTCAGAGTGGAATGGGAGGAATATTATCGCAAGGTAAAAGCTGGACTTTTTTGTTTCACGAGGCAAAGCCGAGTGAAATGGAAAAGTCCAGATTTTGCTGAGCGACAATATTCCTCCCATTTCACAATTGAAAGCCACTCAATGTAACTGACATTATAGATACTTGTCACTTGATTTATAGTTAAAATGAACTTCTATTTCAATACAAAATTGGTGGGAAATGTTTATCTCTCTTCCAAACCACCCCTTCATGAAATGTTTGAACCCAACTCTGTAGCTGCGGGCTCATGGAAACAATACACACAACGTGCAACGCCCAGACTAGCATGCAAGGATGACCCTAACTGTTGAATAGTAAATCCCATTCACCATGTGCGAATGGGACTTTTTTAGCCCTGGCGTGAACGGGAGCAATGTCACGTGATGTGAGTTCCACCAATCAAATGACAAGGATCTGTATGTCAGTTAATACATAATAATGAATCCCTCTATCCAATTGAGTCAAAGTTACAAGTGCGGTTCAGTTAATTCATCGGAACAAAATGACCCCGATTTTGTTTCACATAACATTCTCTAGAACAAAAACTCCTGCACCGAATCAGGCGATCTTGGTATCAGTTTTCTTTTAACATAATCCCCATGCATTGGTATCTACCGGTAGTTGTGATAGCACATTCCAAACAAAATTAATGGAAAATACAATGCCCAGGAACGTGACCCCTGAAGTTACTTGGGTAAGGCAAAAAAAAAAAAAATACTCAGTCTCTGGTCAGCACGCGTGTCGATTTTAATCATGCGCGTCAACCTTTTTTCCCCCTTCAAATTAACGCGGAAGCTACAACAGCGCCCTCTATTGCCGCACCTCCTCAAATTTTTGTACCATGGAATGGGGAAATTGCACCGAGGTAAATGATAAAGGGCACCAAGGCAAATTATGGAGGACACCAATGTATAATGAGGACCCCAAAAAAGCAAAATAGTACCCACCTTGTCTGTACAATTCAAGCTTGGAAAAAAAAAAAAAAAAAAAAAAAAAAAAAACACCGCGTCGCCGGAATTGAACTTCGGTCTGACCAGAGACCGATTTTTTTTTGGGGGGGGGGGCCTAATGGTAGGATCTTGTAATGGGCAATGGGCTGGGTAATGGGCTAGGCAATGTATATTGGCAGAGAAACATTTAAATATTAATCATGTTGATGCTGGGATTACTACACAAACTCAGGGACATGTTGACTGTTTAGAATATGAACCATGAGGAAGTGATGGATCTTACATTTCGCTGGTTCTCATTGAGAACTTCTCATCCGTTAGCATTGAAGAATCCTTCAATACCAATGAACCCAGAGTTATATATGAATATGGCAAAGATGGTGATAATGTTCCCTCTCCTAAAAAAGGGGGCAGTTATGCAAGCCCCCCCCCCCCATGAGCCATCTATGTTTCAATACACCATATCCAGTTGCAAACTATATAGTGAACAGCCCCGCCCCTTCACCTCTTTCGTTTTAGGTCAGAAAATTGGATGGGAAAAATTCACATGTTTTAATATATTCAGCTTTAAAGATTTGGGGTAGCAGGGATGTGTTAAGCCCAACAGACAAACCCTTTGATGTGGTACTGTGTGTGTATATTTGAAAATTCCCCCTTACAGGGGTGGTGGAGGAAGGGACAGTGGGTAGGGAGGCAGTAACAGATCTGTAGAGGGGAGGGGTGGGGAGGGGGCCCATTCAGTCGCTAACTACTAAAACTAATGAAATGGGGTCAAAATAATATACAGAAAGCTGAAGTTCCTAAATTTGTTCTGGAATTGGCTTAGAATGCCGGAGAAGATATCGTAGATAAAAAAAAAATGTTCCAGGCTTCTTTGCATGCCTACATCCTGTAACTAATGATAATCTGCTTGAGCACAGAATGTTTGGTACTGTGGTTAGTACAGAATGGCGATCGTAAGCGCGGTATTCTGTGGTTAGCAGAGAAATAAATTGGAAGGAATGGGATTTAGTCACAGTGAAATGCAGTTTATTGAGATGTTGATTCTTCTTACCTGTCCCTGTATGGTTATGGTCCTAGCTCTATGTTATGACAAAGCATACCGAGCACCATGCTTGCTGCTTACAGTCTCTGTGGTTAGCAAACAAATCTTGTGCTTAGTAGTACAATGAAGTTGGCCCCGGATTTTTAGCATGTGACCCATGTTGTTTTTTGTCTTCCCCCAGCTGTCGAGATCCTGTCGGACATCGTCCAGAACAGCACCCTTGGGGAGGCAGAGATTGAGAGAGAACGGGGGGTCATCCTCCGTGAGATGCAAGAGGTTGAGACGAATCTCCAGGAAGTCATCTTTGATCACTTACACGCTACTGCCTACCAGGGCACAGCGCTAGGCCGGACCATCCTAGGACCCACGGAGAATATCAAGTAAGTAACGCCGGTGGTTGAGGGATGTTGAAAATTTCTAGGTTGAAAAATCAATTGTTTCATTTTCAATGTTAAAACAAAAGAACAAAATTTGTTTTCAACTTTCATATGTCTTTCACAACAACACATAAGAAAATGAGATCTTTCTTTAAATTTTGTCACATCAATAAGCCCAAAAACAATTGTAAATTGTACTCCTAATTGATAATTACATTTCAATTTTTGTTTTTGAACATCCGCTTAGGTTTTTGGGGTCAAAGTAGAACATAATTTTAAAACAAATAATCAAGAGTTCTCAAAAATTTATCATCGGGCAACTTTTGTTTAAAAATCTGTAAAGTAGAAAATATTTCCTGGGACATTTACGTACTGAGCCAAAAAAAGAAGAAGAAAAAAACACAGCCAGCCACAAGTAGTATAGATTGCAAGGCATTTTGGTTGGTAACTAGTTTTGCTAACAGCGCATTTTTGTGCTTAACAGCTTCATCAAATTGCCACTGTATCCGTCAACGTCATACATGCACGCGCACCACTGATTACTAGCGCCAATTCGATAAACACTCAGGTTGCGTTAACTTCCAGTTCCAATGGTTCCAATGCTACTTAATGGCCAGTGGGCGTGGTTTAAAATGAACAAACGTCACACTAACTAACCAGATAATGCAGTTTTAGAGACAACGTATATGGATATCCACTGTGTGCGTATAGTGGATGGACTATGTGCATGAACAGTAGATTACGTTTTGCAAGGCTTCCAGTGTAGCAAGGGTTCTCTCCGTAGGGGGTTCTAGTCCCCCACTAGGGGTGCCTGATTTCTGTTAAACCCGTTAACCATGGCCACTTATAGGACTAACAAATTTCCAGAAGGGGGGAGGGCACTTAGGCGGGTGATGATGGGGGTGCGTGCATCCCCTCCCCACCCCTTGGCTACGCCTCCGCTCCAGTGGGGGAGATTGGTACATGTATACAAAAAAATGCATATTGTGCAAAGTACTCACAACAAATTTTTTGTTCTTCAAATTTGCATACACCTGTGGCATCTTCACGTGAGCATCAGAAGTCATCAGAAAGTGTTTGAATGTCCATTTCAGTGTGTTCTGCTGACTTTACCTTTTGAAATGATGAGTTGGTACTTAACCCTAAAGGGGCCGGGTTATTTTGACCATCTCTCAGCCGGGGGGGGGCGGATTCCGCCCCCCCCCTAAGATCTCGGCCATCGAGTGACGAAAATTTTTGAAACTCAGCACATGCATAGAGCAACTCTTTCTAAACATGCCCAAGAAATTTCATGACTATAGGTCAAAGGGTTTTGGAATTATGGCTAATTAATTATTCATATGTATGAATGGCAATTCTGCTCGGTGTACACGACATATATGCGAAAATTCAGTTTTCACGGCGCATAGCGCCGGAAAATTGTTCGCTACGGGCCAACCCGTGGTCCGATTTTTATGTTTTTGGTATCAAAAGATGCGCAAAGCTCGAGGCTAAAAAGTCATAACAGCTCGGGTCGCGAAAACAATTTTTTTAGAAGCTATCGTGGAAAATGTTGAGGGGGGGGGCGGATTCTGCCCCCCCCCCCCGGCCCCTTTAGGGTTAAGCATAGAGTCCATAAGGTTAAATAGATTGCAATGATTTCTTCCTTTTCAGATCCATCAACCGTAATGACCTAGTCCAGTACATCTCCACTCACTACAAGGGTCCTCGTATCGTGATGGCAGCAGCCGGCGGCGTGAACCACGAGGAGCTGGTGGGACTAGCGGAGAAACACTTTGGCAATCTGGGAACGGACTACGAGAACGAAATCCCCGTGCTTCCTCCGTGCCGGTTCACTGGTAGCGAGGTAAGAGTGACTTCAGAGGTTTTCAGAATCTCAGGGGCCAATTTCATGGAGCTGCTTCAGCAGGAAATTCGCTTAAGCACAAAAACGTCTTGCTTAATAAAATCAGGGCCCAATTTCATAGAGCTGCTTAAGCAGAAAATTTGCTTAAGCACGAAAAAAACATTGCTTAGTAACATTAGGTTACCGGCCAAAACTCCATGTGATGTACATTGCTTGTGACTGGTATTTAGCTGTTGTTTACTTAGCATAACAATCGCATGGAGTTTTGACTGGTAACCTGATTTTATTAAGCAAGACGTTTTTGTGCTTAAGGAAATTTTGTGCTTAAGCAGCTCTATGAAATTGGCCCCAGGTTACCGGCCAAAACTCCATGCGATTGTTGTGCTAAGTAAACAACAGCTAAATACTGGTCACAAGCAATGTACATCACATGGAGTTTTGGCCGGTAACCTAGTTTTATTAAGCAATGTTTTTTCGTGCTTAAGCAAATTTTCTGCTTAAGCAGCTCCATGATAGCACTGCTTAACAGTAAGCAGAAAAGTTGTGCTTACTATAGCAGAAAATCATGCTGCTGCTTAACTTATTTCATGCTAACACTATTTCATGCTAACGGTTGTGCACGCATGGAGATTTCTATTGTTACCTCGCTGATTTAAGCGAAGTTTTCTTCTGGGGTTAAGCATGCTTTTGCTGTGCTTATTGCTTAACGGTCCCTATGAAATAGATGGAGGCTCGGTAAGCACAAAGTCGGCTGTTAAGCAGCGCTATGAAATTGGGCTCTGTTTCTGGCTTTGGCTTAAGGAGAATTTGGGCCCGGTCGCCGTTGAAGGGGCCTAAAGTCTCCCAAAGTCTCCCTAATTGTGCCTCACTAGGGCACAATATGGGTGCATGTTGTAATTTGGGGATATCAAATCCTAATAGAGGCCAAAGTAAGTGAGGTCTGTCACGAGCCGACATGGCCAATCAGGCTGGCGTTGAAACAACTGAAAATATTTCTATTCTCCCGGGATGGGATGCCAGTCCATCGCAAGTACTACTAATGCTGGTACCGATTCGTACTCCTGGGTGGAACAAAGGAGGTTGGGGTGAAGTGGCTTGCCCAAGGACACAGCATATAACCAGCAGTTGGATATAACCAGCGTGGAGCACTGTGGTCTAATGGACACGGTGTTCAACTCACGTGCCGTGGTACGTGGGTTCGAACCCTGACGGGGAACATGGTGCTTGTGTGCTTGGGCAAGACACTTTACTAAAATTGCTGCCCTCCACCCAGGAGTACAAATGGGTACCTGTGAAGGCAGAGACCAGGATGCGCTGATCTCGAGCTGCTGCAAAAACTGGTCTCATTGCCTGATAAACAGGGGTAACGATTGTAAAGCGCTTTGAGACATTTGGTTTAAAGCGCTATACAGGGTGGATAAAAACATAACCAAGATACATTATTGCTAATTGGAACAGAAGTAGGGCACATGTGAATCAAAGGGAGGTATCCTCTGTTAGGGTTGAATCTCCTCTTTAAAATGACACCCTGATCATGTCCTTACATTCACGGTTGAATGAGCAGTGACCAATTTTATGAAAGGATCTATTTAGAGGCTTGTGCCACTTTTCATGGTGAAATCTCTTTTTCCCCCCACCTGGCTTGATTGACAACCATAGCCTTTCACGCTGTGACAAATGACAACACAAAAACCACAACTGAAAAGTGGTGCATAACCATATTTCTCCCTATGTGAGGCCAAAGTCGAGAGTAAATTGTCATATGGTTCGGACTTACAAGCTTCCGAACGATTCTTGAGCAAGAGAAGCTAAAGGATACTCCCTCAAATGACTCCATGTTGAGAGTGTTGGCGTGTCTGGCTGACACAAATAGAACGCGAGTTATTATACAAATTCTACTGGCTTTTCTTCATCTCAATACATTATCTGCTTCATTCTATTCTCACTTGAGACCATGTGCCATTTTGCTTTCTTCAGATCCGTGTTCGTGATGACAGCATGCCCCTGGCTCACATCGCGCTAGCCGTGGAGGGAGTAGGCTGGGCCCACCCTGACAACATACCACTCATGGTCGCCAATACGGTATGTAGATTTCAAAATTAAAATTAAGTTTGCAAGATTTATAAATCTCAAATTTCAATATGTAATCAACCAGAAAGAACACAAAAAGAAGACAGGATTTGAATTTGTTTTCCGTTGTATGAGGAAAAAGTTCAGTATTAAAATTGGAGTATTATAAAGGCTCTTTGTTAAAGTTGGGATTTTGAAACTCCTACCACACTAGCAACGAGTTTAATGGAAGAGCATTCAGTGAAGTGGCTCATCATTAACCCTAACTCCCTAGCATAATTTACTAGCAACCGTACCCATCCTGGCAGTTTCCAACACCCACATGGGAAGTCGTACACACACACTGTTAGACTTAGTTTCTGGAGGTATGCCAAACCCAATGTAAAATAAACATCAGTTTAGGGGTACTGTACCCATTCTAACAGATTTCAACACCTGCTGTTGGGTTTTGATGGGTTGAGTTCGGTTAGGGTTAAAGTGCTGAAGTTAGATTCTTCAATTTTCTTAAAGTTTGGGAGGATTTGGGCAGGATTGAGGAAGGTTAATCCCTGTCGTATTTTATCAAAAGAAGACTGTATTTTGATTTTTTTTGTATATTTGCCTTTCAGTTGATCGGAAGCTGGGACCGTTCTTGTGGTGGCGGAGCCGTAAGTTTAAATGCTTTAACCCATTTACGAAATTATAAAAGTTTGAAAAAAAAATTGAGATTAGAAATTATTTAAAACAATTTCATCACAACAGCTCTATCATTTTTGGTGTGTTAACAGTTCGGTTTCTGTCATTGTTTGACAAAACTGTTCAAATCATCCTCTCATTCATTAGTAACATGAGTTTAAAGGGAATAAACAACATTTGCAAACATCGAAAAACAAAACTACCAAATTTTTATGAAATACCTTATTAGGATGTTGGTAAATGACAGTCTAAAGCATCCTGTAAAATTATTGCACCTGGTGTGAAGTCATTTTCAAGAAAAGTGGTATTTTTGTATAGATTTCCAACGGTGGTCGGCCGACCACTGTTGGTAAGCCTAACTATTTTTAACTACTGCTCCAAATTTACCATTTTTGGGGGGGTCCAATTTTGTTTGCTATTGGTTACATGTTCATGAACGGGTGCAGGCCAGCTAGACTGGTTCCCTTATCTTACATTTTTCTGGCATCTATAAATTGATCCATTTCATCTTTAGTGGAGTCAGGGAACCAGATTACTTGAATGTTTTTATTTTTCTTCTTTTTTTCCAGCATTTTTGAACACAAAACTTCAAACATGTCAGTGTAACAATATTTTTTTCTATTATACTAACCCCTCAAATAGTTCATATCTGAAAATTACAGCAAAAGCCAATGATGTACATTCCTTTTAAACAACCGTTTATAAAATTCTACCCTTTGCAGAATGTGGCCAGTAGACTTGCGCAAGCCTCATTCGAAGGAAATCTGTGCCATTCCTTCCAGTCATTCAACACGTGCTACACGGACACAGGACTGTGGTAAGTTTAGGTTAAGACAGTCATAATTTTTGATTTGACGTTTGTCAGAATGCAAACTGTGTTCTCGGGTTCGGTGCCAGATTTAAAACCGTTTATTCTCATCTAATTTCATTTTCCATTAAAAAACAAAATCCCAGAAAATGTGCAGTGCAGTTGATCTAATTGGCTATTGTGGTTATAGAAGAATCCAGGCACACGGTACACTCACGTGGCCCCCAGCAATGGAGAAATCATTGTGCATGCTATTGTACAAATACAATGCTTTTGCCATTGAAGGGGGCCTTCATGATTGAGGTGAGAAGTATGTGGAGAGTTAGACTTAACCCTCCTATGCAAACATACATTCTGCGTCAAGTTGTCCTTTCAGTCAAAATCAATCAAGTGACTGTTTTCGACAGTTCCCAGCCTACATAAATCAGGATTGACAGGCTCAGACTGTTTATGTAACTTGACATAGCTTTGCTTCGACTGTGGGTAATTGATAAGCCAGCTGTGCCCACAACTTGCCTGCTTTGTGTCTGTTCATGGTCTGTTGACTAAATTTGACTTGTCGAAGTGGTTAAGTGACATATGATTTGACTGTTGGTGATTAGCCATTGTAAAAGTATAGCAGGGGAAGTGGATGGAAATTTGACTGTCTGTGACTGTTTAAATAGCAGGAGGATTAACGCTGTCTGTGTTTTTCCCATCAGGGGAATTTACTTGGTCTGCGATGGCCTGTCGATAGAGGACATGCTGTTCCATGCTCAGTCTGAGTGGATGTATCTGTGCACCAGTGTTACAGAGAGCGAGGTGACTAGGGCCAAGAATCTGCTGAAGACTAACATGCTTCTGCAACTAGATGGTAAGCAGATTGCTTAGCAGTTTAGCCTGGCTTAGCGGAAAGTCAAGGAACAACTAGTCCTTAGCAATACCTCTGATGAGTTACAATATGATAAAGTGGACTATTACAGCTTTCCTTTGCTTTGAAATATTATCGGATCTTACCATTTCCCACTTTTATTTAAAACATCTCACTTCAGAAAAATGTAAAGCTTTTGTCAACTGAATCCCAGTTTTGCCCACATTAAGTTTGGATTCAGGTGTTTTGGGGGGGCTAACAAAAATCATCTTCAATTGTTCTTTTTCATTTCTAATTGAAAGAGCATTCACTTCAGAAAAAATACTCTATTTATCAATTGATCACAAATAACTGCCACATTACATTGGCTTAAGCGTGTAGCCAATTTGTTCAACATTGTTTTAAGGTTCATCTGTCTATGGGCTCCAAACACAAGTGCCCCCTCAACAGTTGGAAAGTTGGGAAGACCACTTGTAGGGATGTTTAGACGTATCACCATTCAAACCTGACGATCACACAAAGTCTCTACGGGTTCGTGGACATACACAGTAAAAGTAGTCTTGCATGCTTCATGACATACACATGAACTAGTGTCCGTTATAAAGCTTATGTTTGTATCTTGGTTTTGCTTAGGTTCCACGCCAATCTGTGAGGATATCGGTCGCCAGGCGCTGTGCTACAACCGTCGTATCCCACTCCCTGAGTTAGACGCCCGCATCGAGGCAGTCAACGCTAAGGTTATCCGAGACGTCTGCTCGCGTCACATCTACGACAAGTGCCCGGCAGTGGCAGGAATCGGTGAGTGTGCTAGAGTGAACAGGGACCATTAGAAATGAGGCCAGTACGGGAAGTAAATGTGTGGCTGGGAAAACATTGCTGATGTAATAGTGGGAGTAATCAATTGTACTGATTCCTTTTATGAAAAGTTGAACAAAGAAGTTGACTGGAGCGGGGCTTGAACCTGCGACCTCCGGATAACCGTTCCGGTGCTCTACCAACTGAGCTATCCAGCCCTATGTTGGTGGTTCCCCAATTGGTCAATATCTTGTTCAAGGGGTGCTAGTCAGAAGCCATGAACCACTATGCCGGAGTAATTGCAGAATACCCCGCCACTCGGAAATACACCCCTAAAATCTCTGGCTACGCGGTTGGAATCACTGGAAACAATTCAATTCCATCTAATCGCCAGCTACGTGGATACTGAGTGGGGGTCCATTATTTGAGAACGAAGCAACACAAAAGGAATGGGAGTTGCTGAAAAAATTCTAAGTCCAAACCAACCACCCTGTTGCTGGCTACGCGGATATGGAGTGGGAGTCCCCTTGATTTGCTTGAGAACGAAGCAACACAAAAGGAATGGGAGTTGCTGAAAAAATTCTAAATCCAAACCAACTACCCTGTTGGCGGCTACGCGGATACGGAGTGGGAGTGCAGTGGAGCATGACGCATAGTCATACCAGTTGAAGTAGCGCTGAGAAGGTTTATTGAGGGCAATCAACCGTGACTCCGTAGCCGGCTAGGAGGTGGATAGATTGAGTGGCGGGGTATTCTGCAATTGTGCCACTATGCCATACAGCCAGGTATCACGCCCAAAGTCACGATATAGACCTGGGAAATAACAAACGGGGATCACTCGGAGAGGATACAGCTTTTACTACAAAGTTTCAAATGAACAGCACAGGGTAACTGACAAGGTGCATTATATTTCTTTTTCTTTTTCAATAGGTCCAATCGAGCAGATTCCGGACTACAACAGAATTCGCGGCTCCATGTACTGGCTACGATTGTAATGTCACATGCATTAGCCACGTGTGAAATCAACACTGTAGTCGAGTTCCCATTTTGTAAAGGTTAAATCTCTAAAGTTTTGTTGTGCATTTTTAGCAGTGTTGGAGTAGGCTGTACAGATATTTCGGATGACATAATAAAAATGGGGGTCGCATTTTATTTATAACAAAGCAAAAGTGGAAAGCTACAGCGTGTACTTGTTTTAAATGATTGATACCCAACAAATATTTCTCTCTAATGTAAATTTTACGCAGGTTCATAGTTTTACTATCCGCTCAGCAGCCATCGCACACAGATTAACTGCTAAACTTTCTGTAATTTACACTAAAGCAAATTTTTCGTTGCATTGCAATGTATCCCCAAAATGCCACAATGTCAACACATACTTAATGCTTTGTGGAGGCAACTTGATATTGAATTTGGAAAGAAAGTTGCATCCTGACGCAAACATTTCCAATTTTGTTAGAAAAAATGTGTACTTTCAAATTGCATGCAACCCTCCATAGACTTTGTACAAGACAAAAGAAGTGGCGTTTGGATACTGCATTCTTTCCTATATTTTGTTGAAAATTATAAATTGTTGATACCGGATGGTTGATTGACAAAGAGAACTATTATTCAATTTTCTTGATATCGAAAAAAGTTATTTCCTTGTCACAATGGGCAAGATTTCCATATACGAAGTTCACTAATTTTCCTCTGTATTGACTAACAAGCCCCCAGATAGCAATTTCATGTCATCAAAGTCAATTTGAGCAGTGAGAAAATACAAGCATTTTCTTAGAAAACACTTAAAATTTTTCAGTCCACTCTCATAGGGTTTGTACACAGAGTGTCGAGTGAACTTCGTATATGGAAATCTTTCCTCACAATGTTTTATTTTTTCCCTATAAACGTAGTCAAGATCACAGCAGAACGGCTGTTTCATTAGATGGTGAAATGCGTGTTAGGGAATTATAAATATTAATTTTGAAGGGCACTTTCATATTTAAGTCAAACATTTGGGAGCTATCACATTCGCTTTGATATCATAGTTATGCAAGGCATGGGATCCTTTGAAAAGCTAAATTTGTAATAATTTGAATTTTGCATTCATTTTGACACGAGCATGTATGGTATTTAAAGTCACGTTTGACTACTTAAATGGTTGGTATGTAACGATCACAAGACAATTTTGGGACATTAAGAAATGGCAATTTGTATGTCATGACAGCATAACCTGTATTAAATTTGTGAATTCAAGAAAATTGCCTGAGCATTTGTATTGAATTTATTTCAAACTTTTACTTCATACTTTTACAAATTACACAACACTCGTAATTATTCTCTTTAAAACAAATTTTATTCAAATCAAAGTTATTCCAATCACCTTCAAACAACAGCATGCATCATTCGTAATTTTGTACAATTTGTAAACAATTCTACGATAAAACCTGTTTAACAATTAAACACGGAATACAAGGGGCTTGGAAAACTCTGGCTGTTAAAAATGAACAATTTCAGATATTGCTAAAAACAACTTCCAGTTTAATCCCACAACTGGCAAAGTATTGGTCCCAAAATATTGAAAATTTGAAGATCTGCACCCAAACTTTAATCTTGGAACATCTTAGGGAAGCACTAATCCTTACATTTTAGGAAACATTCTAAAATTCCTGGTGCTTAAAACTTTGATAGACTGGCCAGTAAGAAGTTCTACTTGATGTAACATATCAACTGAAACATGTCCAACCAGTAAGCATCTACAATCAGCACACATTTACTTAAATTCTTGAGGTACATTCGAAAAGGTGGTGTATCCCATTACACTTATATCAAACAACTATACATAAATTGTAAAACAAAATTTGTAAACATTTTTTCTCCACTTCATCCAAGAAAATTATTTTTTTCAGACTCTAGAGGGCTCTATTGATAAGGTCCATCTTGTGCTTTAGTTGTAGCAAGTTGGAGTTCACACTTTGGCTACACACTACGATTAATAACTACAGATGAGTCTCTTCAATACAAACTCGTTCCGACCTAGCCAAATTGTTTGTTATATCAGAATTTTGTATAAAGAGGAACATCAGTCCCATTCATTGTGTACATTAATGCAGTCAGGACCAAGGCCTTATGTTTGTTATAACCAGAATTTTGAATTAACAGAGTTTGTACTAACTAGAGTCGACTGTACAGACAATTTCAAGTGTGTCACCACAAAGAGGCTTTCAGTGCGAAGCCATTGTATGACGGTCAAAAACATAATTTGGACATCCAAAGTATGGACATTCAAATACATATATATGGACATCCAAAGTAATCCCGGTCCTGTTTCTACTGAATCGACTCCTCAATCCAGCTATATTTTGGTGTTTTTAATGAAATACATCTAAACCGCAAATGAATTTGGATGAGGGACTTGCTTTCTATTGGCTTATTTCAAATTCATCGATAGTTTAGATTTGCTCCAAGAGTCCAAGTTGAAATATTTGAATCCTTGGAAAAATGTTTTGTATCAAACGGCATGCAGTCCACATAAACCTCATCCTTAAACGTGCATTATTAAGACAACCTAAACGTTTGGAATATTTCCAAACAGATTTGAAATTTGTTTTTCGTCTAAACGTGTAAATGTCAAATCCTAACGTTAAAGCCTACCACTTTGCAATGTTGAGCGATCCAATAACAAAAATGACAAATTGCAGTAACTACTAAATTCCAACCGTTTACTGTTTTGAGAAAACAATGCAAAATGTTAAGTGAATTCTAAAATTGTCTACATGTTTACTGTTTTCAAAGCCTTATATTACAAAATTGAGTATTACAAAATTACACATGTACATGCATGATATTATAAAACAGGCCTATTGCTTAAAGCCTACAATAAACGAGTTTGATCAGACACTACAATGTGAGACTTTTGAGACGTTGGTGGCAGCAAACATACCGGTCCTTTTTCAATTGTGTACGTCATGTTTAAACTAAAGCGCGCATGCTCAATATGACGCAAACAATGGAATAAGAACCTGAATGTTTGCTGCCACCAACGTCTCAAAAGTCTCCCATTTGCAATGTCCTCTTACCTGCATGCTAGTAGCAAGCTCAAATAATCCCTAACTATGTACGTACATTCAAACGCTATCGCAAACATCTTGTTCCTGGTCCCCTGTTGTATATAGCAATAAGCAGGGCTACTGACAACCAGTGATACAACCCCAGCCTTAGCAGACTGACCCAATAGTCGACGAGACAAGTCCAACCATATAGCAAGCACTCAAAGAGGGTTGGTCAACAATGGTAACCGTATTTGTACTTTTTGATCACTTGCATGCGCTTTCCCCCCAATTTTTACATTTACATGTATCATGTGCGTACAAGTATACATGTACATCATGCGAAACAGGAAATAATAAAACTCTAAAAAGATTACAAAAAAGTGGAATGTTTACAGAATAAAAATGTCTACATACATCTAGCTACAAAAAACACATATTCCAACAACTGTATTTACAAATTAAAAATTGTCTTATATTGTCACTGCAGAAACTGTGTGCCAGCACACAGTCAGCATACACATATGTACAGGTTTGAAATGTTTAAAATGTCAGCAATCAAAACGTACCATAAAATGGATACATCTGAAGTAAAGTTCTTTTTCTTTACTCCTTCAATTCACAGGTTCAACTGAATCTGGCTTTGCACGACTTGGATATATGCTACCGGTACTGTACACAGCTCAGCCTAAACATACAATAACCATGATAACTGTCAATAAGGCTTGGTGGCTGAACAATTAAAGCATGTGCAATCGGCCGTATTTTGGAGCAAACGAGTGCGCTTAAACGACACTATTTTCTGGATACAAAGACTAGAAAAATCCTGTTGATTGAAGCAGTTTTAACAGTTAATCTTAACATACAGATTTAAAACTGTGATTATTGGCCGTGCCTCTATATATATGTCAAAAAAAATTGTCCGACTTTTGATCCTAACCAAGTCTGTTGTTTACCAATGGAATTAAATCTAATTGAGATCATGTAAACAAGGCATGACACATTTTATGGATTGAGTGTCATCAGCTTTGTGCAAGAGGGCAAGATTTAACCGCATACGAAAAAAAGTACTCATTTTCAGAATGTTGATACAGCGCTGGAGACTCGCTCCATAAAATTTGTCATGCCTTGTTTACGTGATCTTAAATTTTGGTTTAATTCCATCAGTAAACACCAGTGTTTTTTAGGATCAAAAGTAGGACAAGTTTTTTGACACGTAGTACATACTGTACAATTACGTCAACAGCATTCGTGTCATAGCGCCCTCATTTGTTCAAGAATAAGGCCTAATTATTTCACTGCACAGTGTATGATTTGGCAGGATTTGGGAAGCTTCACAGCAAAAGGTCGGTGTCAGTTAGGGTAAGATAAGTTGTGAATACATAACACTGGGTTTAACCAACTATTTTCCAACGTCAAATTGCCAATAAATGAATACAAAATGAAAGTAAAACTACGGTACAACAACCCATGCAACAGTTTTAAAAAAATTCAAAGTTGAGTGTCGGTACTGTCAGAACAACCAAAAATGGCAAGCAACCACACAGATTCCAAGTGGGAGATCTTCAAATTACAGAATTGTAACAGCATTGTATGGAGTACCGAAGTGAATACGTCACGCGCACAAAATGTGTGTAAAAGACATTAACGCATGATTCCGACCGCGAACCAACACGCGCGCGTACTCCATTCATTTGCACTACACTTTCTGGTTCTAAATGACGTCACACTTCGGTACTCCATACTGTTTTTTACTGATGAATATGTAATACTTTTATACTTGTGCTCTTAATCTGATGCTGCCCATTTGGAATGGTGTTATTTCGCCAACCTCTGGTTGCCACCACATTGCTCAAACAGTCTAAATTAAGTATAACATTTATACATAGGGTTCATTGTCTATGGGTGTGTATGCAATCAGATGTCTGGCGAGAATAAACGTTTGACGACTTTCCAATTTCTGAAAGGTCCAGTTTATTCTCTGCACTAATAATACATGTACCGGTAACAAGCTCGACAATATGTTTTCGAGTAGACAACCTACCAAAAATGTGCTTCTAGAATGTCCGCGAAAGGAAGGGCATACATATACATTATGTTGCACTTGTGCATTTGGATTTGGAATTAAGGTTAGAAAAATCATAAAGTTAAAAGTAACGATGGACGCAAGGTGCTGCAAAAGAGACGCATACAGAGAACTGCCAGGCCTTGCCCAAGATCTCTCTCTATGAAAAAGAAGTCTCATTTTAGTCCATTTGTGGGACTAGAAAACCTATTAAAAAAACTCAGCTGGTCCATTTCTAATTACACGTAGTTCATTTCATTGTATACTCAATAAAATACATTATTCTCAGTAACCACACAGATGGGCTACAGCCCAACGGCCTGGGGCCCTTGATTTGCGTAGGGTCTAAGTGCTTGCATTCCAATCGGCTGACCAATGGACAGCATCTGCTGACCAATGGACAGCATCTGCTGACCAATGGACAGTATCTGCTGACCAATGGACAGTATCTGCTGACCAATGGACAGCATCTGCTGACCAATGGACAGCATCTGCTGACCAATGGACAGCATCTGCTGACCAATGGACAGTATCTGCTGACCAATGGACAGTATCTGCTGACCAATGGACAGTATCTGCTGACCAATGGACAGTATCTGCTGACCAACAGACAGCATCTGCTGACCAATGGACAGTATCTGCTGACCAATGGACAGTATCTGCTGACCAATGGACAGTATCTGCTGACTAATGGACAGCACAGGCGCATAGCTGAGATTCCAGGTACAGGACTTTGGGTGGCAAACCTTCACTTTGGTTCAGCTGACCACAGAGTCAACATCGTTTTTTCAGTTTGCTCTAAATATAGTGAGATATAGCGTGACTTATGGGGGGGGGGGGGGGTCATCTAGTACCGGGACCCCAAAGTCACAAGATAGTGCATACTACGACTGCCGACACCGTAGTGGACGCATACAAGTGAGATATAGCTTGACTTATGGGCTGGTCTTCCGGTACCGGGACCCCAAAGTCACAAGATCACAAAGTCACACGAAAGTCGACGCATCCGAGTGAGATATACCGTGACTTATGGGGGGGGGGGGGGGGGGTCATCTAGTACGGGGACCCCAAAGTCACAAAATAGTGTGACTGGCGATTGAGTACAAATTTGTACGTGTTTCAATGCTGCGCTTCGCGATAGCAATCTATATGTATTTACTGTATGAGATGTACGCTTCGTGATCGCGGAAGAATGAATGAGATACATTTCAACGTTGGTGGCGCACTTGTTTTGGCCCCCCCTCCGCCCCCCCCCCCCCCCCCCCCCTGGGTTTGTCCATAGAGCTTAGCAAAGGTTGTTTGTCCGGCAGCAGCATGTCTGCATTGTCTGCTTTGTTGACGTTTTTTTAATGTTTCTCACTCTACGGTGAAATCGAATTTAAAAAAAAAACAACACCGCTCGCAGCTTTGTCAAAGTGAAAACACGTACTACACGTCTAAAAATATATTCGTGCCCGATTATCGACGGGTGACCCGTGACATGTTGCGTCATGCTCTATTTTTAACCGTGGGCGATACCTGACCTAAGATTATCAAGAAAGTCGTCAGGGAATCTTTGGTCAGGGAACCAGACTAGCTCTCGACCAATAGGGACAGTGAAACTCGCAAAGAGGCATTTATATTTATTTTTAAATACCAGACAGGTGAAATCTCAACGTCCACAACCTCACACTTGCAAGCCAACATCCACAATGATGAAGAAATCTCGGGAAATTCCATATCCGCCATATGTTTACTATACCAACACGGGAAGGAGAAGGAGAAATTTGTGCCAACTTCACGCAGTGCCTTGAGAGCTCGAGAGCTTTTCCCCTTGCGAAACAGATAGCCGAGGTTGTAAGCTATCAGTATTTGGTGGGGAAGGTACAAGTTTCAGCAAAGCTGTTCATTTCCTCAAGACAACCAAACACAGCAAGGCCAAGGGCAGGATCCCTGCGGAATACACGTGGTTACAGCATGGTTCGTATCTACAAGAATTGGAGGAACTAAGGCAAAAATATCAGTAAGTATATACTTTAAGAACTGTTACTTGGGCGATTGTAGGTCAACTCGCCCCCTGGCCGACTCGCCCCTTACCAACTCGCCCCTCACCAACTCGCCCCCTTGCCAACTCGCCCCCTTGCCAACTCGCCCCCTGACCTTTAATGCGGGTCCTTGTGGATGATACGTGCACTTCGGGAACACTTGTGGGAAATAAATTCGGAGCTGCTTCTTGCTTTGGGAAAGTTTTCTTCGCCACCTGTGTGTACTTTTCGCACTGCACCTTTCAATATAAAATCGTCACGAGTACAATCGTGACGATTTTATATTGAAACACAATGGCTATTTTTCCTTTTCCTGCCGCGACCTCCTCGACCGTCTACCAGACATTTCGTTCACCGATTTGAAGAACTGGGCAGTCAGGGGAGAACAGGAATCTGCATGTGATATTGCAATGACTGGAGCTGTGGCTACAGTACGCGTGGAAGGCAACCCTGAAGCAGCGCTAGAAAAAAAATTGGAAAAGCTGGAGGAGGCGATACACGGCTTTACCACACACCCACTGCAACGTGTGCAGCCCTCCGACACAGCTGGGCCAGGATGTTCACTGCTTGCTTTGGGGACAAACAGAATCCTCTTTGGGGACAAACAGAATCCAGGGGCATGGCTGTGCCAATCAGCTGCCAGAAGGCACCAGCACAGCTCCATGGTAGAGCCTGTTGCTGGCGGGAGCCCCCAGTTGAAAGATTAAGACACCTGTTCGCCTGAGAGACGTTTTCTGTTTGTTTTTTTATTCTGTTCTGTTTGTTTTTTATTCTGTTCACGTGTGAGCATGACATGATAAAGAAAATCTGAAGGAAATCAACTCAGCAAGTGAATAAATTGTGTTATTTCCGACTCCAGAACGTGAGTAACAGGATCAGGGAAGCTGATAGTTGCATGTTAAGTAACATCAGGTTCTGATTTGATATTGACCTCTAACTGGAAGCTAATCAATGCATCTCTGCGATGGGCCTGCAGATGAGCCGCAGGGCCAAGGATATGGGAAAAACGACTTGCCAGATGTCGACAGCGATATTTTCTTCTCAGGAGATGTCATCAAGTCCGGTGACAGGAAAGCGATTGAAACAAGAGGACAAAGAGAGGCCTATACTGAATCAGGACAAGGTCAACTACATAATACGCAGAGTCCTGGTCTACTGTGCTTGAAACATTGTCAGAAAAGACACATCAGCCTACTCTGTTTTAGCACATGTGACGTCATCTTAATAATGCAAAAATAAGACCCTATATCGAGAGAACTGTCAGTCCGATTGGCTCGAAACTCGGTATGTAGGTAGACTGGGATGTGGTATAGGTAAGAAATGTACGTGTTGTCATGATGATGTCATCATGTGATTTTCATCGGTTTTTGAAGTTTTAAAGATTATCAACATGCTAAATTCAAAATTCTTTTCGTATCAATTTTGTAACGGTAATAGGTACTGCACAACAGTTTGGAAAAATGGAATTTTTTTAATGATTTGCTCTTTGTTGTCCGAGTTAGACTTCATTTATTTGTGCTGTCTTGGGCAAACATTCAACTGCACCGCATGTCGAGTAGCTAGTGACCAAACTGGCTCCCCCATTGGGTTTGCAAATGGGGAGGGTGGCTAGACACCAAGCAGGAAGAAAAGTCCATTTTTATTGACCTCCAATCAGAAGCAAATCAATACATCTCTGCGATGGGCCTGCAGAAGATCCCCAGGGCCAAGGATATGGGAAAAATGACTTGCCAGATGATGACGGCCATATTTTCTACACAAGAGATGTCATCAAGTCTGGTGACAGGCAAGCGATTAAAGCAAGAGGATAAAGAGAGGCCTATACTTAATGAAGACAAGGTCAACCACATAATAGACAGAGTCCTGGTCTACTGTGTTTTGAAACATTGTCAGAAAAGACACAGCTGCCTACTCTGTTTCAGCACAGATAATGCATCTCAAACAATATTCATTTTAACTACAGTACCTTCTAGTAGGGGGAAGGGGGGAAGGTTCATTTTGTACAGTTTCCAAGGAGCACAAGAGAGTCAAGAACCACAATAACGCTGAATGCTATAAGGACTTTAAACTGCCCCTTCAGAGTCTGCTGCAAACCCATGACCGAAGTTTGCTGGCAGTGTCAACGAAACAACAGCCTGCTATACAAGTCTGCAAACCTGCCAGATGCTGAAAACCAAGAGGTGTCGGAAGCAGCAGGAGCATCTCAGAAACCTAGATACAGAGAGAGCATTTTACAGGGACCTTGGCCTTGCTGAGGAGACAGCTGAGCAGCAAAGAGTGGCGCATCTCGGACCCAATAAGCCAAGCAGCAGACAGATGGAGCATTACTCCTTTGGTTAGGCCTAACAGGTTCATTACCCCTCAGACCTCATGCAACCTGGCGCTGTGTACTTCCTTGTACCAAGGAAGCTAGGGATCTTTGGTGTACACTGCGAGGGGTTAAGAACTAAGAGCAGCAATGCTGTCATGATCTTCCTTTATCACTTCCTTGGCAAGTACATGTATGGGCTGGGTGAGACCAGCGTCCATCTTCGTTGCGACAATTGCAGTGACCAGAACAAGAACCGCTTCATGCTGTGGTTCTTGCTCAGGCGCTGCATGTTTGGCCTACACACATCTATTCAGCTCCACTTCATGGTTGCTGGCCACACTAAACTTGCACCAGATTGGTGTTTCAGTCTAATTAAGCAGAGATACGCTGGTGTCCTGTTTGAATGATGTTGCCGATGTTGTCTGTTCTAGTTTATCAATGGGCGTGAACATCTCTCAGCTCTGAGATGAAGCTGGCAATGTCTTCGTTCAGAAGTTTGACCGGTGGGAGTTTTTGACCTTGTATTTTAAGCTGTTGGCAGGAATCCCTTTAGGTGATTATAAATTATTTATTGACGTTCCCCTTTTTATGTTATAACTTTTTATGTTTTCCTGCGTTTTGTTTTTAACATTTACTGCTGGCGAGCAATTCTGCCTTAGGCAGGAGGCAAACCCTACGTGTTCCTGGGGGAAATAGATTTTGAGCTTTGGCTTATAGTTGCGGCAGCAAGTTTCCCCTAGGAGTGTTCCGAATAGCCCTCAATCCACATCGGCCAAAAATTCTCAGGTCTGGCCATTGCTTTTGCCATTGCCAGACACTTGCCCAAAATGCATGCGCACTGGCCATGAGTATTTGCTGCTTTCTGTCCCCATGGAATATGCTATGGTTTTGAAATCATGAACCAGTGTCTGTGTGGGAGTTCCCCCAAGTTTGGGTTTAAATGCAGAGTGATGCTGGAAATTGCTCATTTGCATCTCAACTTCACTACTATAAGTTTGTATGGGGATGGTATGGATTCGTACGTCTGCTAGACATCGACTACCAGGAGCAGTTTACCTGCAGAGAACAAACATGTGGCACACATCCAGATACAGTCATCTGTGATGCAACTGTGATGGACATGTATATGATAAACAGAAGTTAATTTAACCACAGGTCTTCTTAAAGTTGCAAGGACTGCCTGAAACTACCAAATTTCAACTTCTCTCAGAAGTTGTCAGTGACAGCATATCCATCTCTGAGATGAAGAAGGAAGCAGAAAAGATGAAGAAGCTTCTCTGTGTTCAGAAGGAACTTCTTTCCCAACTGGACATCAAAACTTGGGGAGAGGCCGAGAGGCTATATCCAATGCATACAACCGAGACTGCCCTTCCGCCATTCACTGGTAAAGTTTTTAAGTTTGGAATCGCATTAATAAGACCATGAGTAAATTGCAGATATTGCATTACTGATTAAAACTTGTTTACTAAGCAATATCATACAATATGTTTGTGTGGGGATGGTATGGATTCCTACGTCTGCTAGACATCAGCTACCAGGAGCAGTTTACCTGCAGAGAACAAACATGTGGCACACATCCAGAAACAGTCATCCGTGATGCAACTCACCAGTCTCTTCGCAAAGATCTATCACTGTGGGAGGAGAATGTACCAAATCCTGCCAAAGAAACACAACAGTCATCAACCAGTGTGTACAGGAAGAGCATCTTCCTGGCGGACACCAAAACCAGAAAGTTGTTAAAGAAGTTTTCCAGATCATCAGAGGCCCATCCCTTTCTTCCCAATGACTTCTTGATGCTTACTGATGGATGTGAGTAATATCAAAGCAGTCTGCTCCCTTTTCTATCTGAGCTGAGTTCAAATGGACATTCATCAGCCGCAACTGCAGCTTACATGTACAAGCCATCAATGCAAGCTTGGTCTGTGGACTGAGCCAACCAGGGGCAGCAGTCATGGCAGAACGCACAGTACCAGTACTTCGTGGATCACGCGGTGTCTGCCTTGCCCTCGCAGTTCTCGCCCTGTAGATTCTTTTGATTTTTGTTTGGTTCCTTCATATTCTCTCCGCATTTCTTGTAAGGCTGACTTTCACTTGGGACAGAATCACCTCTATGCTACGAAGGTCAAGGTAGTTACATGTACCTTAAATGGATGAAAGAATGCCCCAAAATCTACACTGTGCTGCTGCTGCAGCCTAATTTACAGATATGATTGCTATGGGAATACAACCCTTGATCTCAACCTGTACAAGGAAAGAAGACAACTTGTGATAGGAACCAGATACAGCTAAAACATCTGCTTCACAAGAACCCAGGATTCACTAGATTTGTAAAATACCTGCAATTGTATAGAGCACATCAACAACAACACATCTTATATTAATGTTCTGCGCATGAAAGTGATGTATAAAGGTCAAGATACAAACAACATATTTATCACAGCAGATTTTACAGTAGCAATAGACATGATAGTATATTTAGAAGACAAACTTTAGTGGTTTTATCACTGAGCCTGGAGGGAGACTGATGAACTTGAGCCCCATACCATCGGTAGCGGTAACGTCTGGATCCTGTTCCTGGACTGGGCTTTGACTGTGATGGAGTTACGGACGCGACATGTCAACGATGAAAAGTCCACGTCGAAGACCGCAATGGATCCACCGGGGGTTCGAAAAGCTGGATGAAACCTCCGGGACAACTGGACTGTCTCTACATGTATGTTAGTTTGACTCACAGTACTCCTGATTTGTGAGTGTCTTTTTAAACTAAGCTGCTACATCTAATTTTTTTCTTTCTTTCTCTTAATAACCTCCAAAATGCTGACTGAATGACAGTTTGATACAACTATTTTTTGCAGGATTGTTTTCTGCTTTCTTGTTTTTAGACTTAAGTATGTTCTTGTGGTTCGTCGACATTTCATCATGACTTTGTTAACTTTGGCAGTATGTTCACAATCATGTGCTCACCTTTAATACAATAATATACAAGCTGAGGTAGAGAATGGGGACCCACAAACACCAACACAACAAACATTGGCTAGATATTTCATTTGTTATTTCACATGGCGTGGCCAGAGCCAATGTGCAATTTTGAGAAGAGCTGAACAAAACAGAAGTGGATGTCTGGTGTGGAAGGGGTCCACAAAGAGTCGGAGGAAGTAACTGAAATATGGGCAGATATCCTGTCAGCTGCCAGGCTCAAAGAAGCACAAAGTAAAGGGGAACAGAACAGAAACTTTATGGCCACAATAGCATCAAACCTCCATTGATGACTATGACTGATGGTATAGCCCAACACTTTTAGTGGAAACTTTAAAATTATTCATTTCATTCATTTATTGTCACACATATAAATATACAGTGAAATGCTCTGTGATTTTGCGTGCCTAAAACATTAAAAATACATACGAAAATACACACAAAAACATCACATGTACACAGTTACAATTACAACTAGACTGATGTTTGTGGACGTGTATATGATAAACAGAAGTTAATTTAACCACAGGTCTTCTTAAAGTTGCAAGGACTGCCTGAAACTACCAAATTTCAACTTCTCTCAGAAGTTGTCAGTGACAGCATGTCCATCTCTGAGATGAAGAAGGAAGCAGAATAGATGAAGAAGCTTCTCTGTGTTCAGAAGGAACTTCTTTCCCAACTGGACATCAAAACTTGGGGAGAGGCTGAGAGGCTCTATCCAATGCATACAACCGAGACTGCCCTTCAGCCATTAATTGGTAATGTTTTTAAGTTTGGAATCGCATTAATAAGACCATGAGTAAATGGCAGATATTGCATTACTGATTAAAACTTGTTTACTAAGCAATATCATACAATATGCTTGTGTGGGGATGGTATGGATTCCTACGTCTGCTAGACATCAGCTACCAGGAGCAGTTTACCTGCAGAGAACAAACATGTGGCACGCATCCAGATACAGTCATCTGTGATGCAACTCACCTGTCTCTTCGCAAAGATCTATCACTGTGGAAGGAGAATGTACCAAATCCTGCCAAAGAAACACAACAGTCATCAACAAGTGTGTACAGGAAGAGCATCTTCCTGGCGGACAAAGTTGTTAAAGAAGTTTTCCAGATCATCAGAGGCCCATCCCTTTCCTCCCAATGACTTCTTGATGCTAACTGATGGATGTGAGCAATATCAAAGCAGTCTGCTCCCTCTTCTATCTGAGCTGAGTTCAAATGGACATTCATCAGCCGCGACTGCAGCTTACAAGCCATCAATGCAAGCTTGGTCTGTGGACTGAGCCAACCAGGGGCAGCAGTCATGGCAGAACGCTCAGTACCGGCACTTCGTAGACCCTGCCGTGTCTGCCTTGCCCTCGCAGTTCTCGCCCTGTAGGTTCTTTCGATTTTTGTTTGGTTCCTTCATATTCTGTCCGCATTTCTTAGGAGGGTGACTTGGGACAGAATCACGTCGATGCCAATAAGGTCAAGGTAGTTACCTTAAATGGTTGAAAGAATGGCCAAACATCTACACTGTGATGCCGCCACTGCAGCCTAATTTACAGATATGATTGCTATGGGAATAAAACCCTTGATTTCAACCTGTACAAGGAAAGAAGACAACTTGTGATAGCGAACAGATACAGCTTAAACATCTGCTTTACAAGAAGCATTCAACATTTTCAGCGATTATGCTCTACTCTTCCCTTATTTACGCACTCATATGATGACTCTTTGCAGGACTGTCGATAAGGAAGCAAGAACAATATGATGTTAGAAGCGTCTCTCATCTCCCAATCTTGGTCGATGTCAATCTCCAGAAACAGCCTTTTGCTATAGTGACCCACTACTGGGGGAGAATTACACATTTTTTTACATGTGAAAATGGAGGATCTAACCGATGGTGAAGGTAAAGGGACATTCCGATCATGTAAAAAGTCAATGTTCAAAGGAATGTCGGTGGTGGTGAAGACCATGTTAAATCCAGAGAAGCTGTCTGACGAGGAGCTTCGCAGGACTGAAGATAAGAAAGCAAGAACAATATTGATGTTGGAAGCATCTCATTTTGGTCGGCGTTAAGGCCACCGCACACTATACGATCCGACTACGACCCGACTGATTTTAGTCGGATCCTAAGGTCTGCGGAAGAGTGCGACCACACTGTTTTCGCTAAACATCTGATAAGAGAAATGAAAAAAATCCAGGACGAAGGAACAAAGGTGGTTTGTTTATCAAATAAAATTACGTTATGTCTGAATTATGGATTACAATTATTAATTTTTTTTTAATTGAACAAAATAAATTTAACACTTCCCTTTTTTGCACGCTGGCGGGCCATATCATCCAGCTAACAAGTCCCCGACTCTGGTCGCAAAGATTCGACAGTTGAATCTTTACGACTGAGGCGCCGACCAGTCGGGATCTGATTCACGACTGGGAAAATCATGGTCGTACTCCTCCGCTGACCTCAAGATCCGACTAAAAATCAGTCGGGTCATAGTCGGATTGTATAGTGTGCGGTGGCCGTTAATCTCCAGCAACAGCCTTACACTATAGTGACCCACTACTGGGAAAGAATTACCATGTGGAAAGCTCTTAGGGAAAAAGCGACTGTTTGGTGCTTTTCCCTGGGTTAACATCCTCAAGCAGATAGTGGAAGGGCTGGATGCAATCCACAGAAGTCGAGTAGTGCACAATGACTTCAATGGTAAGAACAGTATTCCATGTCGCTAGACTCACTTTGTTGAAAGAGCTGACCGTCACATCGTGTGCAACTCCTGCCGAAACCGCTTCCTGACGGCCCCCGAGCTCAGGGTCGACCTTGCCGCCACCACTGGAGTCGACGTCCATCGCTCAACCATATCTCGTCGCCTAGCAGCAGCTGGCTTGCATGGACGGGTAGCCAGGCACAAGCCACGCCTCAATGCCAACCACAAAGCCCGCCGAATCGCTTGGGCTTGAGAGCATCTCGCCTGGACCCCTGACGACTGGGCCAAAGTCCTGTGGTCCGATGAGTCCAGATTTCAACTGTACCAGTCTGACGGCTGGGTCTACATGTATGTCAGAAGATGTGTCTTCGAAGAGTATTTGGAAGACTGCGTGGTGCCCTCAGTAAAGCATGGCGGTTCGGGGGTAATGGTGTGGGGGTGTTTCAGCGCTGCTGGTGTCGGTGACCTGGTGCGGGTCGAGGGGAATATCAATGCGGTGGCTTATATTGATATTCTCTGCGATCACCTGATCCCTTCTGCCCATCGTTTGATTCTGCCCAGAATTCCTGTTTCAGCAGGATAATGCACCACCGCATACTGCTAGGATTACACAGGAATACCTGGCCGATCCAACCCCAGATTTCATTCGAGAGATGGGGGGCAGTTGGGAAGTTCAGCCGGCCCAGAGCCCTGATCTGAATCCGCTGGAGAATTTATGGAACGAGTTGGAAAGGCAAATCCACCGGGAAGTTCGGCCGCGAAATAAAGACGAGCCCTTCATGTTGGAGACAAAATAACACTTGCCATTCCAAGAGAAGATAGGAAAAAACAAATTGCTGGAGTGCTTGTTAGAAGCTGTAGGAGATGCCCTTCCCATGTACAGAATATGATCTGCACATGATGTACAAGAAGGAGTTTATGGCCAAGATCAAGTACACAAATATGGCCTATAAATATTTGTACATGTATGCATGTGACAATGGAGAATTACCCGTTGAAAAACTAGGTACATTCAGATCATGTAAAAAGTCAATGTTCAAAGGAATTTCGGTGGTGGTGAAGACCATGTTGAATCCTGAGAAGCTGTCTGATGAGGAGCTTTGCAGGACTGTAGATAAGGAAGCAAGAACAACATTGATGTTGGAAGCGTATCTGGGTCGGTGTCAATCTCACGTCAACAGCCTTACGCTCTTGACCAACTACTGGGGAGAATTACCATGTGGAAAGCCCTAAGGGAAAAGCAACTGCTGGGTGCTATCCCCTGGGTTAACATCCCGTCTCCATTCTGACTATGGCCGCAACTTGGAGTCTCAGCTGGTCAGAGAACTGTGTGAGATGTATGGGGTGCAGAAGAGTAGGACCAGTTCTTATCACCCAGCAGGAAATGGCCAGTGCGAGAGATTTAATCGTACACTCCACAACATGCTGGCAGCTCTTCCATACCAGAAGAAACGGCGCTGGATGGAATACCTACCTGCATTGGTATTTGCATAACAACTCACAGCATTCCACAACTGGGGTTGATCCATTCTTCTTGATGTATGAGCGTAATGGTCATTTCCCACTAAGTCTGGACATAGGCGGGGAAGTAGCGAAGGGGGTAATCAGCGATCCGCAGTCATACGTTGCCCAACATCAGAAGGCACTAAAGGTGGCTCTGAAGATAGCACAGAAGAATACACAGCTTGCCACTGCAGCTCATCAAGCACTCCGAGCAGGTCAGGTGTTTGAAAGGCCCTTACATCTATTTTAGACTTCCAGAAGTTACAATAATCATCATCAAATTGAGACAACAACTACAAATTAAACTAAATTATCATCTGAAATCTGTCTTTTTGGTTCAGTTCTAAAGGAGAGTTTGTTGCTGTTTTAGGATGATCCAAAGACACCAATCTCCAAAACTCTACAATTGTCTTACATGTACGATCATCCCCACAACGAGATAAACAATTCAAAGTTATTGAACAGATTAATCAAGGCAAAAATAATTCAATTTGTCATTTGTTTTCACATTTTGCATATTCTGTTTCAGTTCATTCATTTGTCGAGCTAGGGAGGTTGCTGCTAAAGGCTCCTGGTAAGAAATTGCTTCTCTGTGAGAAATTCAACCAAGATCCTTTGGAGGAGTACTTCAGCAAGTAGCGGGGTTCAGGTGACTGCAGCGATAACCCGACGGTCGAGCAGTTCGGACACAACATGCAGGCCTTGTATGTTGCATCCAGCTGCGTCAAGGCATCAAGAGGGGAAACTGCAAGGTACACATGAGGATAAAGTGACTGTGCTGGATAGCCCACCCCTCTCTCGGAGAAAGTAATGTTGTATTTTATGGACAGGATATACATTGAGAAAATGTGGCGTTAGGGAATATGTGCATGCCTAGCTCAAATTCATGTACAAGGATGTGTGTGCGCATAGTACATGTATGTCACAATACCATTGATAACATACCGATACCAGCATGACCAGCATCAATAGTAATTAAGCAAAATATAACTTTTATGAACTTTTGACGTGTATGTTTACTCTTCTCATTAAGATTCTGGTTAGAATGTTTTGGTCAAATTTGAAATGTTTCTCTGTACACTTCCCAAACAAGCATAGATTTTGTTGAAGCAGAGGCTCTTCAGTCTATTTCCAAGTACATTGTAAGACATTTTACTGGAGTGTCCATATGCTGTCCATGCAAAAGCAATGAAACATTGGTGTGTTGAGGAATTTGCCTCGGCTGTGTTTTCAGTGAGCCAGCATGCTTCCTGAAGATACTCAATGTTAGGCTAGCCAGAACCAACCGTCATCCAAACATGATCCATATCCATGAACTCCTCCGTTTTGAATAGTTGTTCTAGTACAGTAGTCTCTCGCCGCACTTGCGTGCCTGTATCGTCTGCCAATGATGAGTGTGTAGCGGGCGTCCTTCAAGACCTTTACATGTACTTCAAGGAGCATGTCCTCCGATTCATGATCCAGGCTTCTCCCTTTAGGAAAGCCCAGGGCTTCTTCTACTGGCTGGTAGAGGTCGTGGAGGCAGTTCAGGCTCTCCTTGTACTCGCAACTTTCCAGGACAGACTCCTTAAAGAGGGTGTGGGCCAGATTGCACTACGCCCCAGCTTGCAACATCCTGGCAGGTAGATACAGTAGCTCACCACCACATGCATCAAGCGGCATACATTTTTATTTTCATTTACATATTTCACATAGTGCGGTCGGATCAAATTGGCGATATCTCAACGATAAAAATCAAACAGAAATGGATGTCTGGTGTGGGCGGGGTCCACAAAGAGCTGGAGAAAGATCAAATATGACCAGATATCGTGCCAATCGAGAGCTAAGAGAGCGATCCGAGCGTAACCTATTTGTACGTATTCCATGATGGACGCGGAGAGA
Source organism: Patiria miniata (assembly GCF_015706575.1). Lineage (NCBI taxonomy): Eukaryota > Metazoa > Echinodermata > Asteroidea > Valvatida > Asterinidae > Patiria > Patiria miniata. The sequence goes on from NW_024037063.1 coordinate 10,183,464, forward strand.
CAACCACCACGAAAACGCCGGATAGGCTCTGGAGGACGGAGAATACTGTCCCTTGAAACGAAGCGACTAAATGAAATTGCATCTCAGCTGAAATACGGAACAGTACACCGATCGGCCATCGATTGAAACTGTTTGGTAATTGCAAAATGATGTTTAGGAAATGAATACGTAATGTTTAACTTCTAAACATGTTTACAAAGTGATGACAAGATTGTTGGTAATTGCTAAACACAGCTTTGAGTGTGTAGCATTGCCAAAGACAACGGCATCGGAAACAGATATGTTACAGATAATCCCTTAAAACATGGCCATCCACGAGCGGCGTAGCAAAATCGCGTGTTTTTTTGTGTGGGTGTAAACGCAATCAAATAGCAATTTAGTTTTCCAGAGATTTTGCACTGTGGCGCAAAAAAAAGACTCACTACACTTGCGGCAAGTACGAATGAGGAGTATAAAACAAGATAGGTCCACGATATGATTTGCAATCGATTTAACTGGTTTTTTCCCCTTTCCCCTCCTCTTTGTTTTTCTCTAATAAAGGCCGAGATTGATGAATACGGTGTTGACGAAGGCCAACATCATGCAGGTGATGAGGGAGCAGTAACCATTCCAGAAACCCGCATACCACTTCCAGTGGAAGAAATGCAACTGTTTCGTTTTAATTTTCCCCTAGACACAGAAACAAATGGCAACATTGAAGAGCAGGTACACATCAGTCGAGAACAACCAAAACATTTTTTCCCCAAATATAATGTATCATCAAATATCACACCTCATCACAACACAGCTCCAATTAGTAAAGAGTCGGACAAATGAATTTTAACAATTAACAATTAACTGGCACAAGATCCCACCAGTGCTTTGTTCCCATTTCTGAAACTGAGCTAAAAATGAAAAGAATCTCAGCTGATGATCATTATACAGTTGTTGGAGATGAACAAGAAGTGATGCTTAACAGCACAGATCTACAGCCTGGAAAGTATGTCTCATGCATATCCGATAAGGAATGTTATATAGGTTGTATTGTTGAACGCTCAGAAACTCGCATACCACTTCCAGAGGAAGAAATGAAACTGTTTCGTTTTAATTTTCCCCTAGACACAGAAACAAATGGCAACATTGAAGAGCAGGTACACATCAGTCGAGAACAACCAAAACATTTTTTCCCCAAATATAATGTATCATCAAATATCACACCTCATCACAACACAGCTCCAATTAGTAAAGAGTCGGACAAATGAATTTTAACAATTAACAATTAACTGGCACAAGATCCCACCAGTGCTTTGTTCCCATTTCTGAAACTGAGCTAAAAATGAAAAGAATCTCAGCTGATGATCATTATACAGTTGTTGGAGATGAACAAGAAGTGATGCTTAACAGCACAGATCTACAGCCTGGAAAGTATGTCTCATGCATATCCGATAAGGAATGTTATATAGGTTGTATTGTTGAACGCTCAGAAACTCGCATACCACTTCCAGAGGAAGAAATGAAACTGTTTCGTTTTAATTTTCCCCTAGACACAGAAACAAATGGCAACGTTGAAGAGCAGGTACGCATCAGTCGAGGACAACCAAAACATTTTTTTCCCTAATATAATGTATCATCAAACATCACACCACATTACATCAGCTCAAATTAGTAAAGAGTTGGACTAGTAGCAAACAAATTAATTTTAACAATTAACAATTTTTCAATATTCTTTGCCCTATTACAGGACCAATTATTCAGCAAGTGGCATCCTCATACTGCAAGTCCCTGCAAGCCTCGGACATCAGATGGATGATCTGGACATGTTCTCCCTTCATCATGTGTTCTTCCCAGTGATCAACGTATTTCCAGAATGCTCACATGCGTCACAAGCTCCGAACTGCTCATAACAGAACCCCCATGCAATTGTGGGAGGCAGGTGCAATGGATGGCTTCCCAATAGACGAACTCAATACGCAGAAACAAATGGCAACGTTGAAGAGCAGGTACACATCAGTCGAGGACAACCAAAACATTTTTTTCCCTGATATAATGTATCATCAAACATCACACCTCATCACAACACAGCTCCAATTAGTTAAGAGTCGGACTAGCAGCAAACAAATGAATTTTAACAATTAACAATTAACTGGCACAAGGTCCCACCACCTGACCACTGCTTTGTTCTCATTTCTGAAACTGAGCTAAAAATGAAAAGAATCTCAGCAGATGATCATTACACAGTTGTTGGAGATGAACAAGAAGTGATGCTTAATAGCACAGATCTACAGCCTGGAAAGTATGTCTCATGCATATACGATAAGGAATGGTATAGGTTGTATTGTTGAACGCTCAGAAACCCGCATACCACTTCCAGAGGAAGAAATGAAACTGTTTCGTTTTAATTTTCCCCTAGACACAGAAACAAATGGCAACATTGAAGAGCAGGTACACATCAGTCGAGGACAACCAAAACATTTTTTTCCCTAATATAATGTATCATCAAACATCACACCTCATCACAACATTACATCAGCTCCAATTAGTTAAGAGTCGGACTAGCAGCAAACAAATGAATTTTAACAATTAACAATTAACTGGCACAAGATCCCACCAGTGCTTTGTTCCCATTTCTGAAACTGAACTAAAAATGAAAAGAATCTCAGATGATGATCATTATACAGTTGTTGGAGATGAACAAGAAGTGATGCTTAATAGCACAGATCTACAGCCTGGAAAGTATGTCTCATGCTTATACGATAAGGAATGGTATAGGTTGTATTGTTGAACGCTCAGAAACCCGCATACCACTTCCAGAGTAAGAAATGCAACTGTTTCGTTTTAATTTTCCCCTAGACACAGAAACAAATGGCAACGTTGAAGAGCAGGTACGCATCAGTCGAGGACAACCAAAACATTTTTTTCCTAATATAATGTATCATCAAACATCACACCACATCACAACATTACATCAGCTCAAATTAGTAAAGAGTTGGACTAGTAGCAAACAAATTAATTTTAACAATTAACAATTTTTCAATATTCTTTGCCCTATTACAGGACCAATTATTCAGCAAGTGGCATCCTCATACTGCAAGTCCCTGCAAGCCTCGGACATCAGATGGATGATCTGGACATGTTCTCCCTTCATCATGTGTTCTTCCCAGTGATCAACGTATTTCCAGAATGCTCACATGCGTCACAAGCTCCGAACTGCTCATAACAGAACCCCCATGCAATAGTGGGAGGCAGGTGCAATGGATGGCTTCCCAATAGACGAACTCAATACGCAGAAACAAATGGCAACGTTCAAGAGCAGGTACGCATCAGTCGAGGACAACCATAACATTTTTTTCCCTAATATAATGTAATATGTATCATCAAACATCACACCTCGTCACAACATTACATCAGCTCCAATTAGTTAAGAGTCGGACTAGCAGCAAACAAATGAATTTTAACAATGAACAATTTTTCAATATTCTTTGCCCTATTACAGGACCAATTATTTAGCAAGTGGCATCCTCCTACTGCAAGTCCCTGATCGGTTGTCAAGAATGTCTTTTGACCTGGTGGACAACAAGCTTACAATGCCTTAAGTGCAGGAGTGATAATGGCCAAGAGGGTTCCAAATCTCTCCGAGGCCTTGACGAAACCTTCCAGTTGCTTCGTCTGCTGATCGGAGCGTATGATCAAGATAAGAGGCAAATCGGCAGATACTGGTCGCATATTTGCGAAGGACTTTTGAAGAAGATCGAGAAGGAGCTTGTGAAAGAGATGGACGAGAGACTTGGAAGAGATGCCCAGGAAAATTTATATTTTATGGAAGGGATATACCGGTACACAGAGACAATATGGCGTCATGAATGTATGCATGCCTGGCTCAAATTCATGTACAAGGATGTTCACAATGACATTGATAACATACCGGTACCAGTAAATCAATAGTAATTAAGCAAAATATCACCTTCATAAAATTTGATGCGTATATTCACTCTTCTCGTTAAGATTCTGGTTAGAATTTGTTTGTTAAATTTGAAACGTCGTTCTGTTCACCTCCCAAACAAGCATCAATTTTGTTGAAGCAGAGCTTCGGTCTATTTCTTCTGGTTTGAGTCCGGTAAGGTGCCCGAACAACTAAAACTCAACAACACAATCCTTATACCGAAGGGCGAGGCCGATCCAACAGACACATCTAAATGGCGGCCCATAACCATAGGTTCGTACCTGCTGAGGTTATATACTAGAGTATTAAATACTAGACTTACAGAGGCTACTGCCCTCAACCCTAGGCAGAAAGCCTTCATACCCGTGGATGGCTGTCTGGAGAATGTGTCCCTGTTGGACCATCTCATTTCCAAGTATAGACATGAGAATATATCGTACTATGTCATGTTTTTAGATCTGTCGAAAGCGTTCGACTCAGTCCATCATAGCTCTATCTCTAGGGCCCTTAAGAGACATAATATTCCAGCTAATTTCATCACGTGCATTGATGATCTATACACCGGCGTCAGGACTCGTATTACAACTGGTAGCTCCATATCAGATCCTATCCCGATGAGATGTGGTGTCAAGCAGGGATGCCCACTCAGTCCTAGACTTTTCAACCTTGTCTTGGACGAACTGGTCGATTCGCTCCCCGATTACATCGGCCTGGAGATGGGAGGTGCGAGATTTAACTCCCTGGCTTTTGCGGACGACTTAGTACTTTTGGCCGAGAGTAAATATCGGTTGTCTACCCTGCTTGACACATGCCAAAAGTTCTTTGATGCTCGGTATATGAGAGTCAATCAAGTCAGCTGTGTTCGGGGCAACAATGGTACATCGCATCGATGGTCGCCATATTTCGAAGCTTATTCCCATGACCGAGTCAGTATGGCAAGCTCAAGGTACGTTCATTCCAGCCATACCAGCGAAGGATACGACCAAGTATCTCGGTCAGAAGTTCGGTGTTCTCGGGAAGTCCAAATACGACCTCATTGAACCGCTCAACCGTTGGCTCGGAGCGATATCGGGTGCCTACTTGAAGCCCCAGCAGTAGCTTATCTTGATTAAGTCGTATATCGTACCTAGGCTTATTTATCACTTTGGAATGAATACCTACCCAGCTAATGCCCTTAAGGCTATTCAAAGATGTATCAACAAGTCTGTGCGGTCGATAGTACATCTTCCCAACTCAGCTAATACTTTGTATCTTACCACACCAACATCCTTGGGTGGTCTTGGCCTTCCTGACATTCCTTGTCTAGCCAATAGACTCCGACATGGTGCTCTGACCAGACTTGCTAAGGCTAAAGATGTGAAGATCCGACATCTGTACGCCTCTAGATCGGTGCAAAAGGAACTCAGGGGCCTAAGTCGGGCCCTCGGGCTGGCGAGTGTTGAAGCTGACAAATCTCAGATAAAGCACCATGTCCACGACTCCACCATGCGGAGGCTGAGCGATCATTCGAAGACCAAACAAGGCCAGGGCGCTCTAGCCTTTGACCATCCCGCGGCCTCCGCGTGGGTGGACAACCCTACCATACTTCAAGGTGACCTGTACACCAAGGCCGTTGCTCTCAGGGCTAAAACTCTTCCCTGCCGCAATAACCTCGCATATACAGGGGGTCCCACCTCCTGCCGACACTGTAGTGGTGCCATAGAAACAACATCTCACATCCTGCAGCGCTGCCCTTCAGTGCTCCAAGCAAGGATGCGTAGGCACAACGAGGTGTGCAAACAGGTTGCTCATTTTATGTCCAGGCGGTATGGCGAAGACTCGGTATATACAGAGCCCTTGGTAACCACCAACACTGGTAACTTTAGGCCTGATTTAGTGATCATAGACAAGGCGAAAAACCATGCTTTCATCGCCGATATAGCTGTCCCCTATGAGGCCCATAAACACACCTTGAGGGATTCGGAGATTAGTAAGTGTACCAAGTATAACACTGGCCCTATCTCAACGGCTATCAAGAACCGTTTCGGAGTATCGTCCACCTCAGTTGAAGGTATACCGATCGGCGCTCGAGGTGCGATACTCAGTAGTAAACCTAAGTATTGCGGCCTTACGCTGAGTAGGAGCCAACTTAGTATATTGTCGCAGAATGCCATCAAAGGCTCTATCTTTGTTTTCAACTGCTTTATGAGCAAATAGGTTTAGGGGACGGTGGTCCCTTCCCGGGGTAAGCTTGTCAGCCCCGGGGGGATGTCGCATACCTGCGAACTTACGTCTGCTCGCCTCGGCTGAGCGACTTCACGGTATGGTCCCGCTCGGTCCTGCTACCCGTGGAGGGGCCCCGTCATTGGCACATCCGCATGGGCGGTTGAGCTGTAGCACTTTCCCTGCCTACACGAGGCATTATTTCGTGCAAGACTACGTGTTTTTCCATTTCCAGCCAGTATACTTCCTGAAGCATTACATGTATACTTACTCTTAAGCTGGCCTCCTTAAACCAATCAACTGTTATCCAAATGCGGTCCATGTCCATGAATTTCCTCCGTTTTTAAACAGAACTAGAACTCGGTCCTCCGAATCATGATCCAGATTCATGATCCAGATTCATGATCCAATGTTTTTGCAAATAATTTCCATCCATTTCTAACTTTCCTAACAAGTACTCCAGAATATTCCCAAATAATTACAAGTGTATACACGTACATGTACACGCACTGGTACCACATGTACAACAGTTTTGCGATCACAATAAAGGACCAATAATTTCAATTTTTCTGCAGTCTTTGGCTCTAAAATGCCACTTTCTTGTGTTGTTGCACACGTAATTACGATAAAAATCTAGATTTTTTTTTTATTTCGTTAATGAAAATGTCGACAACTCAAAGGAATGGCTTCACTTCATCAACAACACTCACTCTGATTTCAGATTGAGAGCGTAGTCAAGAATACACTCGGCACACTTTGACGATGATGCCATCGACGAAACCGTAAAAATGAAACGAGCTTTGGGCATACAAACCAAGTTCAAGCTCAAAGATGAAGCTGTTCCTTCAATAAATATTTGCTGATTGACTTTGTCAATTCCCCAAAACACATCTTTACAACTGCACATAATGCTCGTCAAACAATCTTACAACACATTCATGACATTGCTACAAATTCTTTATGCTACATTCAACAATTACTTACATATTATCACTGTTTCCTTCCACAGGTTGAAGTTGTACAACCTGTTCGACAACCTGTGCAGATTCTGGGGATAAAAGCTCAACAGACTGACAGCTTCTCTGTCTTTGCTGATGTAGACGACACAATCACCAACTTCGCCATCTCCAAAGCAGTGGCCCGCAATCTCTGAAACACTTCCTCCATGAGGTCGCAGAACAACTCGAAGCACAAGATACCTACAAACTTATGATACTATGGTCGTCCAAAACCATCTCAGGCTTGCCAGCAGAGACTGAAAGTAATGTATAAATATCTAACTAACATAACATCAGCTAGCCAGAACCTCTAAGAAAGCCCAGGGCTTCTTCTGCTGGCTGGTAGAGGTCGTGGAGGCACGCGCAGGTGCAGAACAGCATCAGTGGTTGACAAAATTTCACGAGTGAAATGGTGAACTTCATACTGCCAGACATTCCAACTTAAGAACTAAAAAAAACCCTCTAAATCAAGAAGAAGACGATCAACCAATTTCACTTGTGAAATGATTGACTTCATATTGCCAGACATTCCAACTGAAGAACTCAAAAAACTCTTAATCAAGAAGACGATCAACCAATTTCACTTGCAAAATGGTTGACTTCATATTGCCAGACATCCCAACTGAAGACCTCGAAAAAATCCTAAATCAAGTAGAAGACAATCAACAATTTCACTTGTGAAATGGTTGACTTCATATTGCCAGACAATCCAACTGAAGACACGAAAAAATTGTAAATCAAGAAGACGACGAGAGCATTGATGAGGATGATGTCGACATTACACATGACATGGATGACGCCAATGCCACTTGAACCACACATAATCAATGTTAAGCAACATAAGCAACATTCCAGGTTTGATTTCTCATGATCACACCCAAAGTACTGTTACATCTGTTTCTGCTCATCTCAACAAAGACAACTTCGTTTCCTATGATCATTCCAACAGTACTGCATGTCAAATTTGCAGTATCATACTGCATCATATTGTATCTTGTATTTTGTATCTTTGTGATTGACTTTGCATCATATCGGACAAAGCCAGGGTGTTCCTGTTTGGCCACTCCTTCCCAGCTAGGTTGTTGCGGCAATCTCGGGATCGGGGTAAGGCGATATCAGAATTGATGAGTCTTAATGACCACTTTACAATATTTGTAGAAGGTCATCCAGGTCTTTCATACGCCCGCATTTTTTGATAGCTTGCCACATTATCTTTCCAAGATGAAATTTCTAGACGAACTCAAATCGAATGACATCACTCCAAAACGTATCGTATTTCTGTCAGTAAGTAAGAGATCGATCATATCTAGGGCCGGGCAAGTAACATGTTCAACGTTCAATCACAGGGTCAAAGATTACAAAAAAATTCTAAATAATAGCTGAAGTTTGACATGATTGAGATGTACTCGCAGAGACGAGTGAATCATCCTAAATATCTTGTAGATGGTTGCCATCCAACTGTGGAAGAAATGCAAAAGTATTGCAGAGGCATCCGGGAAGCCATCTACCATTGTGGGATATAGATTATGCATAATAAACGTGTATCGTGCCAAAGATGATACACAAATGAAACCAATGTTATCTCCCTGTCATATTAAGCTGATGTGATATTATTGTAGTTCTCATCACAAGTTGAATATTTGTAATGATAGTGATACAGTGCTTACATATAAGCATACATTGTAGAACATTCTTTCTTTTGTGATCAGGGTTCACCGCCATACACGTACATGTATGTTCCTTCGCTCCACTTAGTGAACCAACACGCGCACGCGTACTCCATTCGTTTGCACTACATGTACACTTTCTGGTTTTACATGACATCACACTTCGGTACTTTATTCAGTTTCAAGTCGGGTTTGCACATCATCACATTAATTTTTAAGTTGCTTTGTAAAAACAGACAAGGATGCATCCAAATTAATCAGTTTGCTACTTCCTATGCGCGTTTACATGTATTTGATGTAACCCCGACCTCAATTAGGTCTGAGGTTACTGAAAATATATTTGACTACATGTACATTTACTATTTCAGTTTTCATTGTGTTCCATTTAGCCTATTTTAATTTTTCCTGCTTCTTTCTTTTAATTTTCTTTTTCTTTTCTTTATAATTATTTGTATAAACATTCTCCATTTTTTATTGTTAGTATAGTACTTAAATTTATACCGATGGCTTATTTTCCTGTTGGTTTGTGTTCTGAGGGGCAATTGACTGCCTCAGCAGAAAATCCCCTGGAACACCATTTATGACCTTGCCATGAGCTTGCTGGCCTGGTTTTCTCTGGGGAGTGCCACGCTGGACCAAACAAATTTGGATGGTCAGAGTGACTGCATGTACATGCATATTGGCCATTTCTCTCCTTGCCACATCACCATTTAACAAGCCAGTGCCGAGCAGGTTAGACTGTGCCTCTCCATCTCCTCTCATGATCTTGTTGGAAGCCGAGATATATATTTAAATCTCGCAATTGGAGAATTTTGCTTTGTTTCATCAATAAATGTTGGCTCTCTGTTATAGGACCAGAATTTGGCAAAGTGCTAGACTGTCCTTCATCAGCCGTCTGCTAGACTGGCCTAGTCCACTCAGTGCTGCAGGAACACCGCTGTGTCCCATGGTCCTACTGTGCTACCAGTAAACAAGAGGAGTACAGCCTGGATGATCAGCCAATGGAGCTGAGGACCGTGAGGGTTTTCTACCATCATCATCGTCTTCCCGAGCCTTGGAGCTTCTGTGAAGAACTTTGATATTAGATTTTGGCGCCTTTTTATTTTTTCTGAGCTCAGTTTGTTTTAATCTTCTACTCACATTACTTAATTTTGCCTTTGATTCTTGCTTGTGTTTATCTTATTGTTTCGTGTGCATATTTGAAGTTTTACCATTTATAATCTTGTGATATTTTCTTTGCCTACTATTAATTAATAAACTAAGTTCTGTGCATGCAAAATCTTTAAATGTAAATCAGTGTATTCTTTCAGAGGGGGTCAATACTCGAAATTGGTTCCTGCTTGATGAAGGTGGACCACGGGTTACATTTATATAAATGCAACTGTTTGTGGTCTTTCAGGTAATTGCTAAGACTGGCCGTACTTTACAGTATGAACACATCGTGGAGGTGGGGCTCCATCCACCAGCAGATGACAAGTCTGGGTCTCCAGAACAACATGGACAAATGGTAATACTCAACCCAGAGAATAAACTTGTAACCCCCAAGTGACTACACCGGCAATAGGCTACGAACATACATGCATATACCTTGACACCTTTTCTAGATAGTATAAATTTTTGTTCACCAATTGTCATCATCTCACTCAAATACTTGATTAAGTTTTAATTAAATCATTAGAAACATCTCGACAGTAAACATTGGCTTTGAATCATGCTCATCTCTTATTGTTTTCCTCTTTAACTGACAAGGAGATCTGTTGCACGTTAGGGTAGCATTACCCTACACGTAACCGTGACAGGAAGATGCTAAGTCGGGTGAAGCAGACCAGCATCAGATGGAAGAGGAGACTGGGAAGGATAATGAGGAGGAACAGGAGATAGAGGCAGGACATATCGGTAGTACTGTGCCAAAGAAAAAGAGGAATAAGTGTGCGAAGCAGCGGTATACACCTGATTCAGACAACGACCAGACGACCCCAGCTCGCCCAGCACAGACGGTGAGCTGTATAAGGCTGACGACTTTGGATGGCATCGGGCACTGCACAAGATTAGAGTCTGCACATTTCAAGGTGCTAGACCAAGTTGGCCAACTTTCTAACTGTTGTCGCCTGGAAAGACTCAAAAGTGATAATGCTGGTCAGCACAGCAAGGCACATCAAGGCCACTGGAATCGCCACTGGAATCGCTAGGTTCATCGTAAGCTTGTAGATGACAGCGGAAGGCGGAGAAAGACGGCTGTTCCTGCCCCATGACTATTATGCCCTTCTCAAAAAAAGGTGGCGAGTGTTTTCTTGCAATGCCGACTTCCTGCCAAAAATGCAGACTTATTCACTTCCCGGAACATTCTGTATGGGAAAACATCTCTTGGTCTGGGTGTAAGCAAGACCAAGGAAGCGAATTCGTTCAAGAAGGCAGAGGCTGTTCCACCTTCATATTGACTTGTTTGACAAGTACCTTAAGAAATAGAAAACGATCTTACAGCAATGCATGTTTGACATGTAACCAAGGTCGAGTTGGCTGCTCACAGACGGAACAAATGGCCGATTCTTACTCAGGCCACCTTGAGTAAGAATTTCAGAAATAAAAAAAATAAAAAAAGACTTTTAAAACCGGCAAATAGAAACACAATGAAGTGCCGAGGTACACTTCATCTCGTCTGCATGCGATAGTGAACGCGCATTGCATACACACCCATAAACATCTCATATTTGGTCCTATTTTGTGGCAATCATTACTAAAATTGCAGTTACCATGGCAGTTACGTAGCAAGTTTAACAAAAAGAAAACAAAGTGAACTAATAAGCTAACATTTGTGGCAGTGAGGACTAGTAGTGAATACAAAGGGCTGTTGTAAAAGATTGGCACACTTTTTCTTACAAGGATTATCATTTCAAATCATAGTTCAGGAACTCTATCAAAACTACCATTCTGTTGCAGCTCTGTGTTGTAGGTATATTATTATTAACACTTGAAGTACATGAGTCATGTCAAACAGTTCAACATGTACAGGTACATTCCCAGGATATCCAGGATTATGTGTCACACTGTCGGATTCTTTTTCTAGGATATCCTGGGGTTTCAGATTTTGTTTTATTGGAGGCAGACTTTGTGTAAAATATTGTAGTGACATAATGAGCACTAAGAAACCAAACAAAATCATTGTTACACATTTGTGATGCGATCAAGCAACATGAGTCGTTTGTCAGGAATTTTCATTTGGAGATTCAGGCCAAAATAGGACCACTTCATCACATCACCTTATCACATTTCTTGGTGTTCCGACTTCCATATTTTTTTAAACTAAAGATGGTATCAGCATGCAGTTTTCACAGCAGTAATGCTGAGATTGTGCTCTTTTCAAATCTGTAATAAAACAAATTTTGACCGGGGTCGACAAACGACTCATTTAGCTTGATCGCATCACATATTTGTTCAAAAGTTTGACACTGCAGCATTTGTAGACAATGTCTGAAATTGACTTTTCGTTTTTTCATTGTAACAATGGGCTTTCAGACTATATTCCAATCTATTTTCGATTTCAATATTTTGATTGCATTATAAAATAGATTCTATGTTTACCCAACTAAAACAATTCTCTTCCTCCAACGATATCACTGAATGTTAATTTTTTTTAATATACCTACAACACACTGTCAACAGGATGAGTTTTAATTTGAGCCCCAAATTGGAATGTTTTCTCAGAGAACAACATTTACACAAACTATTTTATCTTGGGAAGAAAACTATTGGTATTAATTGCCTTTGGCATATTTCTGCAAGGAATTATCACATTTTTTAGGCTTTCCTGATTCTGGTTGCCAAAACTGTTACTCTTCTTTCTCACTTCAAGTGAGGAAGTTTCAGAGCAGAAACAAATAATCCAGAGATGGTTTTAATATTGGGTCTTCATCCTTCGACGGCCCGGCCAGCAAGCCTAGTTTTGAAAGATGTATTGTAATTTGGGCAATTCACAATGCAGTGCGCCACCAAGAGTTTGCCATGGAGAGTTCATTTTTCCCAGTGCATTGTGGGAGATGGTCGACAAATTCGCAGCGCAGGACATTTGAAATTGTTAGTTTTTCCGGCCAAAAAGTTCGTAAGCGTATGATTCGAGTATCTATTTGCCCTTTTTTTTCCGTTTTATTAATACGGAGGTTTTTTTTGTAAGGCGACAGAACGCTTTGCCCCAATCTATAACAAATAAGCTCAAGTTTTCTACTGACACTCGTTCCAATGGGCCATGTTTTGTCAACCGTATACTTGAAAAACAAACTCTCCGTGGCAAACTGTTGGTGGCGCACTGCATTGTGAATCGCCCGAATTGTGTCAACCACATGTCAAAGCACAGGTCATGTCAACACACAGGATGAAAACAACAAAGAAACGCCTTTGTCACTGTTCATTGAACCTAACCCTGCCAGGCATTCCGCTTTCAACACCAAAGCATTAAACAGCCAGTTCCAAAACAATAAGAGCTAATCCCATCGAAAAATGCCACAGTTGTATCCTGCTGCATGCGGTGACCACAGTCTCTGAGGCAGTTTTACCTTGAGCCTTTTGACCTGATAGATCTTGCTACACTGGGTAGTCTTGTCATTTAAACAAGTGTTGCATGTTGCTGCATTCGGCAGGGTTTCTAGCTAAAATACCCAGGAGGGTTCGGGTTAAAAAAACACCGAACTTGACTTGAGTCATCATGACTTGCGACTGTCTTGCGATGACCTGTGTCTAACTTATGGGACTTGTGACTCAATTACAACTGGGCAATTCTCGCATTATGTATCGTCTGTGACAGAGCATTTAAGAGCTCAGTGAATAAACATGAAAGTTTCTTTTTTACATCTCATACATCCAGTAATGGCCTAGCAAATACCAAGACCTTGAGTTTTGATCATTTCTCTGAATTGTTAATTAGTTATCATGGTTTAATCCTGCTATGCCCAGTGCAGTTGGCAAAGAGAATTATCAGACCTTTCAAAACATTTTAAATTTGCCTGACTAAAAGGGTTTTGAAAGGTGAAATAGTGCTGGAACGTTGGGACTTTTCGAAAGCTTTCGGAAGGTGAAACAACTCTGTGGGCAAATTCAGTAAGTTGCATTTCAATACCTTTTGGAAGGAATTGAAAGGTGTGGTAGTGCAGTAACAATAAATTCTGGAGGATTTCAAAAGGTCCAGCATTTTTTTCCCTCCAATTTGCCTGCACCCAGATTTTGGGGTGTTTTGAATGGTCTAACTGGTACAGGACAGTTAATAACTGGCTCTGTCACAGACTGTACACTTCCTTACATAGTGCTGAAATTGCTAACAATCTTTTTCTTGCAAGAAGTCAGACAAAACTGACTACATGGTGTAAGGCAAAAACCCAAATATTAAAAGCTACTTCTCCTAATCCCGGAAAGAAAATTCCACGACACTAGAGATACTTGTCAAGGGTACGAGCCAACCTGATCAGGGAGCAGCACTCCAAACCTTCCTTGAGCCGCATCTTCATGGCGACTGCATCCCCCTGCTTGGGATGCTCCTTCCACCATCTCATCAGCACGGCTGCCGTCTTGTCGCTCGTCGTCCCTTGGCAGTCTTCCAGCGTCTTGATGTCCGACTCCAAGTTGCCGTTCTCGGACATGGGCAGGCGACGAGCGAAGGTCTTCCAGTTGGTCGTGTTGGCGACCAGTTTAGCGACCGTTTCCAAGGCCTGGGCGGGTACATCCCCTTTGAAATTGAACAGAATGCCCCACATTTACAACATTGGCATTAGGACTGAACAGCAACACATCCCAAAGAAAGTCAATCCAATCCTCTGATCAGTAAATGAGCGCCCTCCCAATTACTCCATTTGGAAGTCTTTGATTCTTTGCATCCTTCTATACAATCCATGTGGAGGTAGGTACCAGTACCCCCTTAACGGTTGCAAAAGGGAGAGGGGGGGGGGGAGGGGGGGAAAGGGGTGGGAATAGGGAGTCAGGTTGGCGTAGCGGTACTTTCCTCGCCTTCCACCGCTGTGACCCAGGTTCGAATCCCGCCTGGGCCAATATGTGGATTGGGTTTTCAGTCCCTACCTGATTCTGTGGGTTTTCCCTCTAGAACATTCTGGGGTTTTCCTCCCACCTCTAAAACTGTAATTTCTTCTCATTGTCTCCTCTCTACAGGTTTCTTCAGGCTTGTGAGCTACAGTGCCTGGGGCACTTTTGAGGAATCCTTGGTTTCATTACCAGAAATGATTAACAATTAGGCCTATAATAATAATAATAATAATAATAGGGGCCTCTGGGAGGAACATTTGAACACATTACTGATGACATCTAAGCTCACGTGAAGATACTACATAACCGACATACATATATCCTTGTCATTTGATTGGTGGAGCTCACATCACGTGACTTTCGTTATTACTCCCATTCACGCCAGGTCTAAAAAAGTAGGCTACTATCCGCCCATGGGGAATGAGAAATACTATTGAAGGGGTGGTTTGGAAGAGAGAAATACATTCCCCATCAATTTTGTAGTGAAATAAAAGTTCAAATATCAAATGACAAGGATCTGGACTTTTCCAGTTCACTTGGCTTCGCCTCGTGAAATGGGAAAGTCCAGATTTTACCTTGCGATAAAATTCCTCCCATTTCACTCTGAGCCACTCAATATTTGTATACTATGGCTTCGTGCACATTCAGAATAAAACTATTCATGAGTACTTTTTGCACCGTACACATGCCAAACCAGTATGCGCAAGTGCATCCCATTCAATTGGCTCTTGAAAGTGGTGAAAAAGTAAGGCTATAATTCTGCTTATAAATGGGCAATTCCTAGCACACAGGCATAACAAATCAGACAATTTTACTCTAGGAGCTCAGTTTATAAACATGAAACTTTCAAATCGTACACATCCATCCTCTAGTAATGGTCACAGAGTTTACTCAATGGGCGTTTTGGTCCATTTCTCTGAATCATTTCTCAGAAATCACGATTAAGTGGCTGTGTCACAGACATTACATTTGCATTTGCCCACAAACTTGCAAAGTATGTTTGTGGGTAGGTGCATGTTACATTGCAGGGATGCATTCAAGTCAGCACAAGTCACTCAAAATTCCTCACAGGTCAATCACAACTCATCCTGTCTAGAGTAAAACAGGAAGCAACTATGACAAAGACATTCCTGGCGTCTTGACAAATTATAGAGACCATACCTTCATCACAGCCACTGTCAGTTTGTGAAGCGACGCCGGCCCACTCAAATGCATGCTGCTTCTGGGACTGACTGCCAGAATGATTCTGATACACTGAGAGAGAAAAAAAAATAAGAACAAGTTGGGAAACCTTGTGATGTGATAATGATAGATGTACATTGGAGCGCTGCTATAACGAACATGACGAACATCGCGGGATCCACAGAAAAATGTTCGTAATGGCAATTGATTTCGGGAAAATGATGTTAAGCTGCCAGTGCTCCGGTGCGGTACCGACTTTTCAATAAATAGCGCCCTTCAGAAGTCACCCCTCAGTCTTCAGTGGTTGACTTCCTAAAGCAGCTCTCTGAGCTAAACTGGAAGAGTGACTGACCTCACAGTCGGTGCGGTGCAACAAACTATGGTGCTGTACAAAACTTAGGTACCCTGCATGCCCTGGTAGTAACTGAAAGACGACTTTGAATACATGCCGACTATTGAATAATGTAATTACAGTTTTAGAGCTTACTACCTACATGTGAACAATTGGAAACAGGCTCTTCAAGTTTTGAGATGGAATATACTGATTTCTTCTTCAGTGGCCACATGGCAGCTGAGCACACCAGCACTGTAGAACTTTTCTTTTAATCACAAGACTTAACATGTCTTCACTAGATGGTGGCTAACACAAGACTGAATGCATCTAAGCTAAATCA
This sequence comes from Patiria miniata, assembly GCF_015706575.1. Lineage (NCBI taxonomy): Eukaryota > Metazoa > Echinodermata > Asteroidea > Valvatida > Asterinidae > Patiria > Patiria miniata. The sequence goes on from NW_024037063.1 coordinate 10,200,127, forward strand.
CAGGATGTTGGCCTCTGCCTCACATTCCTGGGCAAACCACACAGGGATCATGAATAAACAGAGCAGGTGATAAAAGGAAGTACGTGTATTGAACTAGTAATAGCAGAAGACCTAATGAATAATAATGAGCTGGGAAAAAAGTCTCTAGTCAGGCCTCCTGCCTGGAGTTGATTACTTTCCCAGAAACTTGGAATGTGTGGCTGTCCCACTCAGGGCCAAAGGACAGATTTTTCTCACAGAAAGATTAAGATGAATAAGCAGAGACACTGAATGCTTTACACACAATAAGCATAGGCCTGTAGCCTAGCCACATGGCCACCTAAATGGCATATAAACAAGTAGTGCAAAGATCGAAGTTTCAGGACATAGATTGCCTCAACCAAATTGGTCTTCTACTTAGTAAATCTGTAGGTCTAATAATCTTGAAATACATAACTATCATTCATCATTTTCCAAATGCAATAGACATCCTTAGTCCATACGATCATTACATTTAGATGCAACCGGTTCAAGAGATATTCAAAGGCCAAAATGATAAAAGAAAACAACTTGATTTTAATACATTAGTGTTACAGCCAAATTAATTTTTTAAAAAGGCCCAAGTACCATTGTAATTAATTCATCAGTCACATACAGCAATGGGTGGCTTTCCCCTTCTATTCCTTGGGAAATAATATACAAATATTGAATGCTTCGAATGGTGAAGTAATTATTAGCCTCCCGAGGTGATCGCCGAGGGAAAATAGAATGCTCCATGGATCACCGAGGGAGGCTAGTTTTACTTCACCACGAGATAAAGCATTCAATATTTGTTTTATAACACTTCTCCCACAGATTCTGCTTGGTTTTAATATTCTAAATTATTTAAATCTGAACACAGTTGAAATAAATTTCAATTTCAATACAAAATTGGTGGAAAATGTACTTCTCTCTTCCAAACTACCCCTTCACGAAATGTTTGAACCCAACTCTGCAGCGCGCTCTCTTTGGAACAAAACGCGCTACGCGCACATCAACATGCATTCGCACACAAATACCGCGCTGTGGATATAATACTTTGGTTGCTAATGGTATAGTACTTTGATTGCTACGGGTATAGTACTTTTGGCCATGCACAGAAAGATAGCAAAATAAGAAAGTAACATGTGACTCGCTCTCGGCCAATCAAGACACAGAATCTGTGGGTGAGGTGTTATAATAGCCACTTGTCACTCTTCTGTTGACATTTTTCAACAACAATAATCGGTACATTTTGTAAACAAAAATTGGGAGCCAAGGATGATGTTCGGTATAGCTGAATGTTTCTGTGTGTGTATGTTTCTCTTTTTGTTGCTAAGATTGGATGAATGTTATGCAACTTACGGTTGAAGGTACAGTTGCTTGGAGAGTCAAAGATGTAGTTGCCTGTGCCGCGTACTTTGTACTCCTTGGGCATGGATAAAACATTCTGATTGTATTGCACATCTACAAAAGCAGGAAAACAAATTGAAAAAAGTTTAACTCAAGAAGGACAAGGATTTGGTTACATGTACCTGTGGGTTGGGAAATTGGCTGTTATAAACTCAAAAAAATGTCATTTTTATGCTAAAAATTGTTTACTTAACAATTGTTGACTGCTGTGATGTGCGACATGATGTTCTTAACACCTGCAGCAGTCAACAACTGTTTTGTTTGTAGCGTTTTCAGATTATCAATTCTTAATTATCAATTCGTCTTAATTTTTAGTTAATTATCACACTTTAATTATCAATGTTCCTTTTGAACTTTTTAATGATTAATTCTCCTGAATGCATTACTCATCGTTTTCCTTGTACATGTATACACATACACTCACACAGTGCCTATGCAATGTGTAGTAATATACTTTTAAGTTTTATACAGAGCAAATGACCTTCACTGCTCACACACAAGTCATTGGTCAGTTTCTTAGTACAACCAAAGAATTGTGTATTGACTCATCCATTCCCCAACATGTTATATTGTGCCAATAACTCAAAAAGATAAATGGTTGTAAATACTGTGTGAGAAATAAACTAAATCACTGCCATGTATTAAACCTTCAGGTTTTGATGCCCTATTGGACATGAGACTGAGCGTTTGACGTTGCAGTTCTCATTGCGCAAAGCTATAGCACGCCGGCAGTTTCCACACGTGTATGCAATGTGCGCAATGAATGCAATGCGATATCACCCTGTCCCTCAGTGTGAGACATGCATTTACATACTGTTCAGACACGTGGCCGTCCTAGACCAATTAAATTACAGTATCCAAGCACACAATATAACAAGACCTTAATGCTGCCACCATGTCAGTCCTGTTCCCTGTATCAGAAAAAAACAGTACCGAATGATGCTTTTTCTGCAAAAAGGAACCAGACTATTTTTCCTTCCAGCCTCGCTTTGGTTACGTTGATTTAAATGGGAAAAATCAAGATGGCCGCAAAATGATAATGGTCTAAACATGGTATACTTGACATTCTCCTGAGGACAGACAGTGTAAACAATGTGATAATTTCACCCCCAAACAAGTAATTTCACAAAGACACTTTTATGTACACCATTCTGGTGCACTTACCTGATTGGACTGTTGGAGATACTCTCTGCTTCTTCATCACGCTTTCTACATCTACACCTCTCTCTTCTGCAAGAGACGCCTTCCTCTTGGCAACCTCTTGCGGACTGGACTCTGGAGATGGCTTACTGTTGGGCTGAAGGTGACCCTGTGCAGTCGTTGCACCAGTATGGCTTATTGCACGAGACGACACGGCGTCGTTATTTCTGAAGGCCTCACCGATTGCAGATTGTAGACGGTTACTCCTGGGCCCTGAAGACTCAGTTACTGTTGCGTCCAATCTTGGAGACTTCGGCAGTCCACCCTCTGGATTGGCATAATACTGGCTGCTTGGGTGCTGCCGTGAATACTCTGCATTTACTCCAGGCAAGTTTAACGTTGGCAGGACTTGGCCCTGGTCGGTTTCGTCAACTCCTCTGCTTGATGCGTCGTCACGGCTACCGTCGCCGTGGGGAGGTACTGAACAGTCGGCCAGACTTGTCATTTCACAAGTATTACGGTCATATCTGTCGGCCGGGGTAGGTTCTGTCATTAGATGGTGGCAGCCACTGTCCAAATGGTCATGATTCTGGCTCTTCACAGATTCCCCAGTTTGAAACGATTCCAAAGTGAAGGCATCATTGCACTGGTCAACAGCTCCAGGAGTATGCGACCATTCGCGTCCATTTAAGTCTCTCTCATCATAAGATTCATTCTCACGCGATGCACCATTTGCTAGTCTGCAATCCAGTGGCTCTCCAGCTGCTGGGTATGGCAATGCTGACCACGGACCCTTCTGCGCAGTCCCATCCCGAAAGATTTCCTCCGGAGCGTGCTTCCCTGTCTTAAAACCCTCATCTCCACTGCCTCCGAGACCCATCGCTGGGCGGAGACCCTTGGGCAAGCTGCAACAGTCTGCTTCATCCATTGTTCCTTAGAAGAATCTGTTGAAGACTGAAATATCTTCTTTGCACAGAGCCCTGGGATGTTTGAATCCCGCAGTACATGTACCGGTAGCTGTTCACTGAAGTAACACCGAAGTCATGGTGATATTAGTTAATCATAAGTGGTGACACTATGAACTCCTGAAGTCAGGGATGGCCTTTTTTAGGAGAGCTTCACTGGATTGCCTTGAAGTCACATGACGAGTAGAGGACTAGGGACTGGTCCGCAGGACAACACGAAAAATCTGGATGAACACTGATGGCAAGATCTAGAAAGGGAATCAAACGTGATGCAAGTACAATTTAGAATTGATTACCTAACTAGTACCGTAATTTCAATGATTTCCTGGAGTGATTATCAGGTGGCTAGTTATTCTGCAATTGCTCCTTTAATCCTAACCTCCCTAACTCCATTAAATTCCATCCCCCCATTTTGGTGGATTTTGGCGGACTTGGTCCAGCAGTTCCAGGCGTGGTTTGAATGAATGTTGATGATGGACTTAGGCCTGGAATGGAGGCCTGACGCAGTGCTAGGGGAGCACGATTAATTTTGCCTAGCATCCTCTACTGCTGTTGTCATATATAGCCATGTGTACTAAGTCCATCAACATCCACCAGGAATTGGTAGCAGACTAATACATGTAAGTGATAGATTTTGGAGGACTTGGTCCTGTACTTAATAGTCAAAGACAGTAAGGAGGTAGTGTTAACTCTTAACTTATACATGTATACTTTCATATAATCCAAAACTTGCACTGTTCTTTCACTACAGTCTTTGATGTGCACAAATTGAGGTTCTCACAATTTCAGACACCTCATTGACACACACACAAATTGAAGGGGCCTACAAACATACATAAGTTATACACAAAATATAAACTGCTTTTAATTTCATAACAAACTTCAATTAAAGTAATAACATGACATTATTTCAGAAATCAAGCAGTCCCGCACATATTGCATCGTGGTAGCTTGGAAAACCAAGCTCAGTCGAAGGCCTTATGTCATAATTTAGGATTGGGTACAGATTAAAGTATTTGCTCATGACATGGTACTTGTAGATTTGCCATAAATGGCAAATCTACCATGTCATAAGCCTTGGCTTAGATAAAAACTGGATTTTCTAACAGTCGATTTCCTATTTTCTAGTTCCGGATACCAAACATTACTCAGTCTGCTTAAATCTGGCTCAACTGATCCACGAATTCAAGTGACATTTTATATTATATTTTACCTTGAGTGATGGAGCTTAATTTACCAATTTAAGCTCTTTAATTTAAAATATGTGACGTCAAAAAGTACCGATGCCACTTTCCTAGTTCAGGATCGGTTTACTCAGATCCAGACTAACCGTTTCACATGAAAAAAAAAATCACACGAGAAAATCAATTTTTCAGCCAGATTCACCTCGAATCCAGCAAATTTTCTGATATTTCATTTAATTTTTTTTCAGAGAGTCACCATAAATGTTTTTGAAACGTTCGTCTACAGAGCGACAGCACAAACACGCACAGGCCAATATGAAACCTTTGCTTCACCCAACACAGAACACATCACATAAATTTAATATAAAGCCCGGGTGGTTGGGTCCTACGTACCACACAATCTGAAATTAGGCAAAAAGATACATTCATTGATGGCAAATTTTAAAATACATTAGAGAATCTACTACTGTATTAGAGAATCTACTACTTATTTTGATTCAACAAACATTCTATGCAAGAAATTATACGACTGTACAGTAGGCTTACCAACAAAATTATCATTGATTCGCAGCTCCTGTGACTTTCTACATACCATCTGAAACATTTCGGGGTCCAAGTTGGAAATCTAGCCAAAATTTCTTTTCTAAATTTTGTTGAAAAGATCTTTGTTCATCAAGAAGCTTTCCTTTTTTTAGAGTTGGCCCACTAAACTGGGGCGCTAGAACTTCTTTTATTGAATTTGACCCAATCCAAAGTTTCGAGCAAAAAAGAGGTTCCAGCACCCCAGTTTGGGTCCATTATTTTTGAGACCAATCCAAAAAAAGGCAGGTTTTAATTTGAAGTGATCCGGACCTAGGATTAGCATATCACCCGTTATCTACAGAGCCCAGACTCTGTGCAACGTCTGATAATATCTAAGCATGCAGATTTATGCGATCCCGCGCCTCAGCCAATCGGAGTCGACTTTTACTAAATCGTTACATCATTTCATTCCCAAATCAAGATTAAATCGCGTAACATAATAATATAAACAGAGCGCATGATCACAGCCTTTGTTGCTATGTTAAGGTTTTTTTATCCATGTCTACATCACGCGTACCCCGAGAACTATAGGTCTTGTTACACAATACACAAGACCTATAGTTCTACTAGGCCGAGTAGTTGGGGTATACCACGCGACAACTGGCACATGACGGGTGAATGACTGAAGACCTGATATTATTGATAGAAAGTGCCCGCTGGAAATCTGGAGGTCATGCAAGGGGCGGTTGTCTTGCATAATTAATCAGCGAATCGGCTGAAATATAGATAAGCAGTAGTCCAAGTAAACTTAGACCCAACTTACCGCCTTTTTAACATTCGGACACGGTATGGCGATCGCCAAACCATGTCCGAATGTTAAAAACTAAAAAAGACGATAAGTTGGGTCCAAGTTACTCGGACTAGATAATCAGGGGATTAAGAAAAATCCAGAACTAATTAGGAAAACAAATGTAGAGTATGGGACTGGGCGAATTTGCAAATACACACAAAATAAAGTTTCATTTATTTAGATCATGTACACCGCTCCGCGGAGCATCATAGTTCTATGAGTAGACCATGTGCATGTACACTGCAGTATGAAAACCATGATAATGCATGGATGTTATTGTGAGACTACTCAAGCGTGCATCCAACCACAGACAGAACCTTTTCAACACGTGCATGTTAACACTACAGGCAGGACGCGCTGCTGGATAGCGCAGAGCATGCACAGCTAGCTTTGTTGACATGCTGAGACTAGTCAGAAACTATTTTTACATCAACAGGTTAAAAGAAAACAACCACAAATACGACCAAATTTTTCAACCAAACTCACAGAAAGTTTGATTATTCAGCTTCCATTGTAAACAGGTCGAGCAATTGATTCGCAAACAAGCACAACACTGTTCACAAAATTCAAGCCAGCGTGCCAAAAGATCGTCCACCTCAAAAGGACGCTGTTTCCCCAGCTAGCTAGATGCCCTGGGAAATGGTGTGGAATGCAAACACGCGCGAAAGAGAAAAGACTGGTTCCCGCCCAGAATACAATGCAATTTGAAAGGATAACCAAAGATCCGGGAACCAGTCTATAGGACGTAGAGAGAAAAGAACGGGAAGTCCCATTGGAGTCTTGAGCTGGAAGACTATTAAGACGAGTAAATACACTTAAGTAGAGGGTACCAGTCTATATTGAAAAAATAAATCCCACACAAAAATTAGTCAACAGCTACAGCAGATAGATGGCGCACTTCTACTTTTGTGGAGTAGCCATATGATCGTCATTTCGTTCGCAGTCGGATGGTTTGTTTGCATTTTGCCTGCACAAATAAACACAATGTCAGAATTGTCTGGCAGGTAAAGAAACTTGAGTGACATCGCACAGGAATTTCCTCGTATCGAACTGGAGCTTGATGCCTAGCCTGCAAACTCCAGCAATACCTGAGAGTGTAAGTGTAGTCGACAGTCCCACGTACATGACGTACAGCGCAGCAAAACGGAGGCCACAAGTGGGACGTCACGGGGTGTAGCGGAGGGTGGGGCATGGGGGGGGGGGGGTGGGCGGTGGGGGGGGGGGGTGCTAGAGCTACCAACAGCTCAATTTTTGAGGGATTATTCTATTTCTAGTCAAAATTTTAACCCCCAAAATTTGGTTCATGAAATTAATTGTTTCACTGTATTGCGCCATCTTGCCCGTGGGGTAGCTTGACTGTAACTCCAGCTCTAAATTGCCTTAATGCGATAGGCATTAGAGCTACCCGTGGGGCAATTTTACACGCATTGCTATGTACGCATCGTCATTGGAAAGCTTTGGCGCTTCCAAGTCATCATGTGTTCATTCCACTTTCCAATTCCAGGTGCCAGGACACAGTCGCAGTGTCCCTTTAAGTTTAAAAAGAGATTTCAGCTTAAATATCAAATGATCTCAACATCGGCAGCAAGCGCTGGTGGTCGATCGAGCGGGTAAGACTAGTGTGTGTTGATTTTGACAGTTTGAGAGTGCTCTTGGCATGCATGGTTCGATTCCCATGGATGATCATTAAGTAAATAACTGATTAAAAAGAGGGAAGAACCCATATTTAGGCTGAAAAAAAAACAACATTTCTACTTCCAAATTACATGGCATTTGAAAATAGGGTAGGTAGGTAGGAATTGGGTTTTTTGGGCTAATTTTTTTGGTATACAATCATATGGAGGTGTCTGCGAGTTACTCCTAGAACTATGAGGCTCCACGTAGTGGAGCCTCATAGGTTCAGAACCCCGCAAAATTGTTGTCAGCACAAAACACTAATTAAGTACAAAAACGTCCATCCCAACGAAGCCGTTTCCCACAGAACCGCTGCACAGTTTGCCCCTAAACTCCGTACAATACCTCATGACATACTCACGCTATGTGCACTCAACAAACATCGGTGGATTCTGTCGGTTTTTTGCAAAAATGATGGAAAATATGCCCTTTCCGCACTGAGCCAACCTAACACTTGAAATTTGCACGCGCGCAGAACGATCGCAGTCATTTTCGGTTCGATTGCTCGGAGCGCGCCGCGGGGGGTATGGTGTAGGAGCGGAACGATAGTATGCGCATGCGTACAAGTGCGAGTACGTACCCCCCGCGGCGCGCTCCGAGCATCGAACCCGAAAATGACTGCGATCATTCTGCGCGCGTGCAAATTTCAAGTGTCAGGTTGGCCTAGTGCGGAAAAGGCATATTTTTCATCATTTTGCCGAAAAACCGACAGAATCCACCGATGTTTGTTGGGTGCACATAACGTGAGTATGTCATGAGGTATTGTACGGAGTTTAGGGGCAAACTGTGCAGCGGTTCTGTGGGAAACAGCTTGGTTGGGATGGACGTTTTTGTACTTAATTAGTGTTTTGTGCCGACAACAATTTTGCGGGGTTCTGAACCTATGAGGCTCCACTACGTGGAGCCTCATAGTTCTAGGAGTATCTGCGAGTAGTAAAGGGTAAAAGGAAGTAATTGATGGTTTTTGTTTTTTCCCCTCATATTCCCTCCAAAAAATTAGGGTAGTGGCTGTCTAAATAGGGTAGGTACCGGTACCTATGGTAACTGGAAGCAGAACTATTGTGGGTTTTTTTTTGCCCTTAAAGGGAAAATACAACATTTGCAAACATCAAAAAATAAAACTACCAAATCATTTTGAAATACCTTGCTGGACTGTTAGTGAATGACAGTGTAAAGCATCCTGTAAAATCATGGCACCTGGTATACTGTCATTTTCAAGAAAAGTGGTAATTTTGTATCAATTTCCAACGCTGATCGGCCGATCAGCGTTGGGAAAAACTGGCTTTTTTCAAATACTGGCCCCAGTTGACCATCGCGCTTGTTTGCAGTACACACCTATGAACGGGTTCAAGCCAGCTAGACTGGTTCCCTGACCTTACAATTCCCCAATATATGTAAACTGCTCTGTTTCTTCTTAAATGGAGTCAGGGAACCAGACTACAGGGAAATGATTGTTTTTCTTGGTTTTTATAGCATTTTCGAACCCAAAACCTCAAAAAAGTCAGTGTAACTATATTTGCTATATATATTTCCAACCCCCCAATTCCATCCATTTCTGAAAATTACAGCAAAATCAAATGATGTATATTCCCTTTAAAGGGAATGTACATCATTGGTTTTTTGCTGTAATTTTCAGAAATGAACTATTTGAGGGGTTAGTATAATAGATCAAATATGTTTGAAGTTTGCGTTCGAAAATGCTGGAAAAACCAAGAAAAACAAAAATGTTCAAGTAGTCTGGTTCCCTGACTCCACTTAAGATGAAATGGATCAAAAATGCCGGAAAATTGTGAGGCAATAGGGAACCAGTCTAGCTGGCCTGCACCTGTTCATGAACATGTAACCAGTAGCAAACAAAATTTGGACTGGAAAAAAAATGGTAAACTTGAAGCAGTAGTTGAAAATAGTTAGGTTTTTCCAACGGTGGTCAGCTGACCACCGTTGGAAATGTATACAAAAGCACCATATTTCTTGAAAATGACTTCACAGGATGCTTTAGACTGTCATTTTACCAACATCCTAGTAAGGTATTTCATAACAACTTGGTAGTTTTATTTTTCGATGTTTGCAAATGTTGTATTTTCCCTTTAACTGAATGAATTTGAAGTTTGTCAACCAAGAAGTTTGGCAACACTGCATGAGGAAAGTTGGAGAAACGTTGAAGTGCGCCATGTTGGGGAACACCGCTACATTTGTAATAAGGCCAAATTGTGTCGGAGTCGGAAATTCAAATATTTTAAAGTGGACAATTAATTTTTTATTTGACAGACAATATTCAAGTGATGTTTCAAGGCTCCAAATCGGCACAGTATTATTCCTACATGTAGAATGAGAGAAACCAATTTCTAGCCTAGTGTGCAGTAGGCACCCTGCGTTCCTCAGACATGACGGAGAAGCTTTTCAAGGTTATTCTGGTTGGTGATTCGCTGGTAGGCAAGACTGCCTTTGTGCAGCGATACGTGCACAGCAGATTTGATGAGAATTACAAGGTGACTGTTGGAGGTGAGTTGACCTTGTTTATGAGCTAATTTAAAGCTATATAGTCCATCATTTGCAGCCATCCGAAAAGTAACTGGCGTAATTATTGTTGAAAAACAAACTTGGTTGAAAGATAGTAAGGGAACTAAACTCCCTGTGAAATTATTCTTTCTGGGAAGCTGTCATTTTGAAGTTATCAACGAAAGAAGGCATTTCCAACGGTGATTCTTAAGAAGCACCGTAGGAAAATTTAAATTAGTAACTAGTTCGTTTTGTTATTCAGCGCAGCGCGCACAAGTATTGTAATGACGCACATGCGCGCGCGGTTGTTATAATTCGTCGGATCAGTGCGCGACGTCGCGTATAGCTGCAATTCAAAACAATTCAAAACATGATTCAGTAATTTTGATTTGAAGTTGAGATCTTAGAATGCTGTTTTTCTTGGAATGTACAGCTGAAGCTTAGCTGATACTTCATCAGGTTAGTTGTTCAGTATCCTTCATTAGATTTTGAACTCTTTTGTTGCTTCAAACGAACAAAATGCACAAATTACAAATGATGGACTGTAGCTTTAAAAGTAGACCTGTAAATGTGGCGAATTTACTGGACTACCTCCGTAAATAAAGGCCACACACTTGGAAAATGTACCTGAAAATGTCGAACTTTGTCAAGTTTTGATTTTCATATTTAGACCGCTTGTAGTTTGTTTACGCTTTAGAAGCATACTCGCCCTCTAATAAAGCGATAGAAAAGTACTCCCTCCTTTCTCAGACGTCTATTTTTCGTGTAAATTCCAGGTTCGTTTCCATACGTTTGCGTATCTAAATTCTAACACAATGCAATAATAAAGTGCATAAAAAATAGACGTCTGATAAATGCGGGATTTCTTTTCTATTGCTAAGAGGTGAGTATGCTTCTAAAGCGTTAATAAACTACAAATAAGTTTTAATGTGAAAATCCAAACTTGACAAAGTTCTACATTTTCGGATGCATGTTCCAAGTGTGGCCCTTATTTACAGAGGTAGTCAAGTAAATTGGCCACATTTATGGGGCCAATTTAAAAGAAACTGAATTTTATCATGAAATCAGTTTTAAAAATTGTTGGAATCGTTTGGACTTTGGGGTCAAGCACCATATTCCCAATAACACTGGTTGACAGTGTGACAAATAACTACTTCAATACTTGACCAATATGCTTACTAGATTTTTTATGGTTTTTCTTTTGTTTGCCAGTTGATTTTGCATTGAAGAAGATCCAAAGATCAGAGGATGAGCTGATCCGAATTCAGCTCTGGGATATTGCAGGTAAGCTGCAAACAATCCTCTTCCAAAAAGTAGCACCATAAATGTGTCTCATGTACTGGACTTTCTCTGTGTTGTGAGCTCTGCATCAATGCATGCTAACTTTCTTTGAAAGCTGAGCTTCCTGAATTTGAAATCTATACTGATTATTGACATGGTAGTCTGACTATCACCCATTGTCCAACAGAGTCCTCCCCGTATCCAACGTCTGATATAACTAATCATGCAAATTTTATGCGGGCCTGTGCGCCAGCCGATTGGATGTGACGTTGTTTGGATCACAAAGCGGACTAAGCTGTTGATTGATCAATTTGGGCTGAAATGTTTTTGTAATACAACAACTGGTTACAGAGGACCCGTATACAAGGCGCTTGCTGAATGGTCAGAATCTCGAGGTCAAGAGGCAGTCTTGTTTTGCATAATTAATCGCAATATCTACTCAGATATCATAGACGCTTGTATACAAGTGGATATTCCATAGACTACTTACCTGGGGCCAATTTCACGGCGCTGCTAAGCACAAAATTGTGCTTAGAACAAAAAAGGCTGGCTTATAAAAGCAGGTTACCAGCCAAAACTCCACGGAATGTATGTTGCTTGTGATTAGTAATTCAGCTGTTGTTTGCTTAGCATAAAAAACAAATGGGGTTTTGGCTGGTAACCTGCTTTTATAAGCCAGACATTTTTTGTGCTAAGCAAATTTTTGTGCTTAGCAGCGCCGTGAAATTGGGCCCTGGTTCATAATCAGGAAAAATCAAGAGGTCAAATGTGCCTGACCCATGACCTTGAGAAAAATACTGCAGTCATTGTTTGACAAACTCTCTCCAAATTTCGCCTGAAAATTACATGATAACTAAAAGTCTAAAGGTATCAGAATTCAGTTTTTCCTGGTTGTTAACCACATAAGTAGCTTCCATAGCGCATATCAATTGGAAACAAATCTAGATTTCAAATTCAGGAAACAACTTTTCAGGAAATGTGCTGACAATATGTAGGAAGTCCGGTAGTTGAGACACATTCATGGGGTTTATCATGTATTAGTATTAAGGGTTGGGGAAGTGAAGGTTAAATAGAGATATACAGTGTATACATCATAAAAAATATATAAAATGTATTAAACTAATGTAAGACTTAAAGGTTTGCATGGTGGACATGAACAATGAATGGGAGGTTTGCGGTAACACCATGTGAATGAAAGATATCCCTAGTGAGTTGTGTGGTTCTGAGAAGAACCAGTGGTTTAACTCGACGTTTCAAACAGTATGCTTTGTTCAT